>NC_072790.1:114952396-116202396 GCF_028583425.1 Eublepharis macularius
GTAGCACCTTTAAGACTAACCAACTTTATTGTAGCATGAGCTTTCAGGAACCACAGCTCTTTTCATCAGATGCATCTGCTGAAGAGAGCTGTGGTTCTTGAAAGCTTATGCTACAAATAAGTTGGTTAGTCTTAAAGGTGCTACTGGACTCTTTACTGTTTTGCTAAAGTTAAGCAGACCTGGTCAGTGCTTGGATGGGGTTACCTCTTGGGCATCTGGTCTATGCTTTCTTGAGTCCCGTGACTGAAGAACAGCAGGATACGTATGTAATAAATAAATAATGTAAACACACAACTTTTTAGATCTGTAGCAAGAATATATTTATTTATTTAATAAAGTCATTATATTAGCAGTGCAATCTTATACAGTGTCAATGTTTAGATTGGAGTAATTCTGTATAGGATTGCACTACAAACCTCAACTTATCCACTGAAACTTATTTCTTCTATGGAACTTTCTTCTTACTTGTAGTCTTCTGAGAATGTAATCTCAGCAACAAAATATTTCTGTAACTATCTTTTTTCGTTCATGTTCTGAAAATTCTCTCTCTGTTCCAACAGAATGGCAAGACTGAATCCTTGTGGGTTGAAGAGAGAATGAGATTTCACACAGCCCGTGCCAGAGACGTAGAACTTCTGACTGGGCTAAGTTTTTTCCATGATAGAAAACAGCCTGTGTCAGATATTTTGCAATTAAAAACCTATTTGCCAAGTTTCAACAAGGCTTAATTTTAATGCTTGCAACGCTATTGGACTTACGTACAGAAAGAGGGAGACTATTACAGGAAACAAACGCTTTTAAACATGCTGGAAGATTGAGAACGCTTGAGCAAAAGAAGAGCAGGGAAAAAAATCTGTGCCATGTTTCTATCTCAGGGACATTTTATTGACCAGGTATAATAGAGGAGAGTAGCTTCTCCCAGCCTTATTATCCACATCAATGTGGTAAAAGTTTTGTACTTTGTTATTAAAGCTAGTTTGCCAGCATTTCATAAACTGATGTAAGGCTGGTTCCAGGGTTTGGGGGGGGGCCCTGGACAGAGAGTGCTTAGGGGGCCCACTATGCCCACTACTATGCCCTTCTTGCCTTCCCATCCACATGCCCCCACTTGCCTGTGTGTGTTTCCTATGCCCACTCACAAGCTCTCTCATCATTTGCAGTCAGAGATGCTTACACTCCCTGCATACCCTTCCCCTCATGTTGCTGGGTGATGGGTGCAGCTAGGAGCACCCCATCTATGGTCACCAGGAATGCTAGTGCTTTGTGCACCACCCACATGCCCTTCTCCAACTGTGCTAGGCAGCATGTGTAGCTGGGAGCAGAGATAACAAAGCACTCATAAGCAGGCAGTGGAAGGGCATGAATGCAGGCATCAGTGGAGATGTGTGAGTAGGGCATCGGCAGCAGTGGGCCCCTCCAGAACCCATGGGCTCCAGCAGCTGCTCAATCTTGTCATGTGCTGATGCTGGCCCTGAACTGACACATATATGAGGGAAAACGGTTTAGCTAAAAGTGTGGGCATGTATATTTTACAAAAAAAGAGAAGTAATATAAATACTGTATAAAAAAACATTTCATATTTTAAAGGTTTTTTCACTCTGTAACAGTACTCTAAGAGTCAAACTGTATGACATTGGGAAAACCATGACCAGATATTCTACCTTTTAAACTTCTGTTAACAGCAGCCGGGATTGATAACACAACATGGAAGAATCCTTCACTCTGCACCATTTTCCTCTGGTCTTAATCTAATTTAGGTTCCTCCATGGCTGCTATTAAAAGGGATGGGATATTTGATCATTGATCTTCAATGTCTTATCTAGTTTGGCCCTAATTTACTGCATATTATATTTGGATCATTGCACCATTTACTGTATGATGTTCTGATGTGTTGCTACCTTGTAAGGATCACTGAGGAGACAGAAACAGCCCTTTTCAGCTTTGTATCTTAAGTACTGTACTATACCCCTCAACTAATTTGTACAAATGTTACTGGTCATTGAAGAGGATAAGATAAAATATAATTTTACATCTATGACGGATATGACTGGCTCCAGCTCCACCGCTCCTGAGAAACCAACCAATGAGAGCAGGCAGAATGCTAAGCCAGGGACAGTTAGAGTCCGTTGGAGAGAGTGACAGGCTGAGAGAAGGGCTTGGGATGCCACTGAAAGGAGGTAGCAGAGATATTTGCTGGTTGATTATAAACCTGTTCAGTTACATTGAAACATTCCCTGTTTAACCTATTTGTTTATGAGTTTAAAAACTATTCACTTCTATGTTCCATTTTGTAAATAAAGTTTAATTTTGGTTTGTTTTACCCTGGTTGGCTTGAAGTCATTGGCTGAAGGAAAATATTACACACAGAGACCTCAAATGCTGTGGTCATGTTAAATGAGCCAAATTTAGATAATGGTGGGAGCGCGTACAGGGAAAATAACCTCTTAAGTTCCCTTTCCCCAATAGCCCTGGGCAGTAGCTGGGTTAGTGGAGGTAAATACAGGGAATGGGCTGCCTGTGTGGTAGAGCCTCTAGAAGAGGGGACCTTATGAGGATTTGGGTCAAGGCTCTGTGTGCTAAAGTGGAGGCTAGACAGGTGGCATGTGATGACCAGCCCTTATCAGTCTTGGAAGCCCGAAACCTGTGGAGGGAGGTTTTGGGTGGGGGGAAGGTTATGTGAAATACTGGGTCCGCCATAACACCAGTTAGTCTGACTCTTTTTAAATTAAGGAAATTTGTCAACAGAAAAATTATATCTTGGATTTAGAGAGATCAAGGTCCCTTTCATATGGGCTTTTCATTCCAACGTGCTTTGGCTTATGAAGGCAAACAGATTTTTTTAAGGTTTCACACAACCTGAGAATAAAACACTGTATCCCACAGCCTGTGAAGCCTTAATCTGGGTTTTCCAAAACCTGTTTTAATCCAGTTTTTCTTTTTTGTCACACTTTATCCTTAAGGTTTATGACATTTATTTTTAGAAGCCAAAGTGGGTTTAAAGAGCCCACATGAAAGGGACCCAATCCTGCCTTTTAGCATCTCTCATTCCTGTGGAGAATTAGACACCTATATCCATGTGTAGGGTTCCTACTGCACTGATCACACAGTGTTCTCCATGTGATAGGAAAGAGTACATAAGCCTGACATCTAGATGATTATGTGAACTGGCTCATGAAAAAAAATGTTGCGCCTGTGATAGTTAATTTCTACTTATACAGACATTACACTAAAATTATATTTATGGATACAATCTTATGCATATTTTTCTGGGACTAAAGCACATTTCAATAAAGGGGAACTTGAGTAACCACCATACAAATGACTGGACTGTAAGGTACTGAATAGCTTTTACTGGTGCTTGAGAAAGGCACAAGTGCTGTTGTGGTATGACATCTACGATGAACAGGACTGGCTCCAACTCCACCTCTCCTGAGGTGGAGTTTAAAGTTTAATTTTGGTTTGCTTAACCCTGCCTGGCTTGAAGTTATTGACTGAAGGAAAATATTACAGACAAACTTCAGATGGAAATCTGCCATGGGAACAGCAGTACTGCATTTGTTGTTCAATTGACAGAACGACCCACCTCATATGGTGAGTAGCTTAGTATTCTCCCATGTTGGACTGCACAAGAAGATAGATCACAATGGGTAGCTGTGTTAGTCTATCTGCAGCAGTAGAAAAGAGCAAGAGTTGAGTAGGACCTATAAGACTAACAAAACCTGTGGTAGGGTATGTAGTACTAGTTATGTGACCTCTGAGCATACCCTACCACAAATTTTGTTAGTCTTATAGTTGCCACTGGACTCTTGCTCTTTTCTACTGCAGAAGAAAACATGAAGATGAAAACAGGGTTACACCTACTTGTAACTGTTGTTCATCGAGTCTCTTCTGTGCAGGCACACATTCCCTCCCTCCTACCCTGCTGAGAGTTCTGCCAACTGTAACAAGGTAAAAGCTGGTGGCAAAGGAGACTGAGAGCTGAACTACACAATACGAATGATAAGCAAACGACACACCAACAATCTTATACATGTCTCCCCGTTGCTTTCCTGTACACTTGCCAGTGTGGCCAGACTATGCTTGATCCCATATCCGTGCTGGCATGGGGTTCTTCTGTGCTCCTCCAAGACACGGGAATGGTATCCTATCATGCACCGCTAGTTTGCACATGCTTAAACCAACCCCTGTAACTGTCCCGTCCCTTATTGCTTTCTGTGCGGGAAGAGGGAAGTGGAAGCAAAACAGAATCACCACTTTGCAATGGCGACTCGATGATATGATTCGTGGACACTTGCCAATGTAAACCGCTGTTTTGCTGACACATACAGAGCAGAGCCATGGACATGAGTTCATCGGGGGTAAAAGAGACATGGGAAGGTGAGGGAGAAAAACATATCTGGCCACTCACATAGACTCATGTAATTCGTCTCGTCTAGTTCAGCTCTGAGGGAATGAATGGACATCTCCTCTCTAGGCATGCAGCATTTGGCAGGAAAATGCCCAACACAAGCACAGAGAGGATGATGCACTCTCTTCAGGGCTCTAAAGCTCAAAAACTTTCCACCATGGCTGGCTTGTGTGTGCACAGTCTCATGTATGCCTGCACAGAAGAGATTCAAACAACAGATACAAATGGGTGCAAACGCTCATTATTATTGGAAGACTTGAAAGAAAAAATGATAAATTATCTGTGTTAATTTGTTGACACATTAATTAACAGTTTTAGAGCACTTGTAAACATGTACATTTAATGGTCTGAGTAGCCAGCAAAACATTTGGAGCAAATGAAAGCAGCATCTCAATCAATTTTTAAAATGTTTATAGAATGCAGTGCATGTATTTATGAACACATACTTGCTTTATAGAATTGCATTCTGGGCTTAGAAAATAAGGGAAGATTGCACTAGCAATCTAATGGTTATGAGGGATTTTCTGAATTACTAGTGTGATTTTGATATTTAGTTTCTCATTAATGTCTTTGAAATGTGACCCCTGAGAACTTTAGAAATCCAATTTTCTCTACAGAGAAAGCAGGACATATGTTACATAACCCACTACCTTTTTTGGTCATTTATGATAGGTTCTCCTGTTAGAAAATGTGTAGTACTTTCTGTGTAATTTAATTATCCTTGACAATATTCATGCATGTCCTTGTGAATGAGAAAAGTTTTGAATGTGTAGCTTTTAGGGTATAGTTGATTGATAACAGCTTTAAAGCTGAGAAGCAGAGATTCATTTCTCCAGTATCACCAAGACCTTAAGTATAGCAGTCATACACACACATTCTCTGCTTTTTGTTGGTTCACTAAGAGCACTTCAGCTGCTATTTCACACTGGCTCTTACTGGGATAATTTGCCTAAGGCATCAAAATTTTCTGGTTTGTGTGAATAGTTGACTTTCTGATGCAAACATCTGCCCCATAACAATTGTAGTTTAATACAGATGCTAAAAACTCTGTTATAAATCTCTTTCCATAACTGAAAGTCCCAGGGTTCCTTAGAGAGAGGGGATGATGGTTAAACTGTATTGCAGATATGGCCTGAGAAAGACAGAAAAAGAGAAAAAACAAAGACTGAAAAGGAGAAGGATATGTTTAAAATTGGCTCTTCAGTTTGAGAATGTTAAATACTATGGCTTTATAGGCATCTCATATGAAGACTGGTGGGAGGATGCTCAAAGGGCAAAGCTGGTTTCTACAGAAAACTCAAGCACAGATGGTGGTCTGATGTTCTGCCTTCCCTTCTTGCTTCAGTCCTGCCTGAATTTTACTTTAATCAGCAGACCTTACTAGGCCCAGTCAGACTATCTGAGCACTAAGACAACCGCATCTGGATTGTGTGAAGCAATGATATTACCTCATTCCAGTTCTCTACACAAACTCTCCAAGAAAGATGATGTATGTGTTGAATGGGCCCTGCAGGCCTTGAAAGGGGGAAATCTTGGCAAAATGATAGGAAATCAAGCAGAACCACTCAGGAGTTTGTACAATGACCCCCATCACTTCATGATCAGCAATAAAAATAAAATGAGATTAATGAAATCTCATTAATTGGTTGAGATTAGATAAAATCAGAGAGGAGCCTTTATCTGCCTCATCATCACCCATTTTACTATCTGTACGCTGATCCTCTACTTGGGCATATGAAACTGCCTCATACAGAATCAAACTGGTGGTCTAACTGGCAACCACTTCAGAATCTTAGACAAAGAGGGCCAAGATCTGACTAGCGTGAAAAACTACAGGCCTATATCATTACTTAACAATGATTATAAAATTTTTGCAAAGATATTGGCGGAGAGACTGAAGGGGTGGCTCTCGGAAGTTATAGAGGAAGAACAAGCAGGTTTTTTGCCGGACAGACAAATAAGAGACAATTTAAGGACAGTGATCAATGCTATTGAATACTATGACAAGCGTTGCGATAAAGAGGTTGGTTTCTTCTTTGTAGACGCTGAAAAAGCGTTTGACAATTTAAACTGGGATTTTTTGTTTGCCACTATGGAAAAGCTACAATTGGGAGAAAGATTCATCAGAGCAATTAAAGAAATATATAGGGACCAGACTGCAGCAATTGTAGTGAATGATGAACTGACCAAGAAATTGACGATTAGTAAAGGAACAAGACAAGGTTGCCCGTTATCTCCATTGTTGTTCATATTAGTATTGGAGATTCTGATGATACAAATACGACAAGACGAGGAAATACGAGGAATAAAAATAAAGGACTATTCATACAAGGTTAGAGCATTTGCAGATGACATAATGTTAATTGTAGAAGATCCATTGGAGAACATGCCAAAAGTGATAGATAAGATTAAGGAGTTTGGTGACTTGGCAGGTTTCTTCATTAATAAAAAGAAGTCAAAGATACTATGTAAAAACATGATTAAGCAGAAACAACAATTGTTAATGGAAACAACGGACTGTGAAGTAACCAGTAAGGTGAAATATTTGGGAGTTGAGCTGACTGCAAAAAATATAGATTTGTTCAAGAATAATTATGAAAAATTATGGACTCAGATAGAGAGAGACTTGATCAAATGGAATAGACTGAATTTGTCATGGTTGGGCAGGATTGCAGCAGTTAAGATGAATGTGTTACCAAGAGTAATGTTTTTGTTACAGACAATACCAATCATCAGAGACTCTAAACAATTTGAAAAATGGCAGAGGAAAATATCAGATTTTGTTTGGGCAGGCAAGAAGCCTCGAGTGAAAGTAAAAGTTCTACAAGATGCAAAGGAGAGAGGCGGAATGCAACTGCCCAATCTGAGGCTTTACCATGATGCAATCTGCCTAGTTTGGCTAAAAGAGTGGATGACGTTAAAGAATAAGAAACTATTAGCCCTAGAGGGATATAAAAAATTTTTTGGATGGCACGCATACCTATGGCATGATAAAGTAAAGGTCAACTCGATGTTCCTGCATCATTTCGTAAGGAGAAGTCTATATACAATCTGGAAGAAGTACAGAACTTACCTACAAGAAGGAACCCCCTTGTGGGTGGTTCCATATGAGGTGATAGATCCGAGAGCTGTGGATAATGAACAACAATGTTTAACGTACAAAGAAATAACTAAGATTGAAGTATCTAAACTTAGAATAAAGACGCAAGAGGAACTATCACCTAACTATGATTGGTTCCAGTATAGACAGATCAGAGACTTATACAACTCGGACTTTGCAAAAGGGGGCATACGAACAGAGAACTCGGAACTAGAGCAGACCCTTCTTAAAGAAGACAAGAAAAGAATATCCAAGGTATACCAAGTACTGTTGAAATGGTATACTGAGGATGAGATAGTTAAAACACAGATGGTGAAATGGGCTATAAATTTCAATAAAGAAATAACAATGGAGGCATGGGAATACTTGTGGAAAACTACAATGAAGACAACGACATGCATTAAAATTAAAGAGAACATTTTCAAAATGATCTATCGTTGGTACATGACACCAAAGAAGATTGCGCTAGGGAACTTGAATACTTCTAATAAATGCTGGAAATGTAAGAAACATGAGGGCTCCCTCTATCATATGTGGTGGTCGTGTGAGGTAGCTAGGCAGTTCTGGGGGGAAATAATAAGAGAAATGAGTGAAATTTTACAGTTTCAAATAAATAAGAACCCAGAACTCCTGCTGCTAAACTTGGGAATGGAGGGAATTCCAGCCCATCATAGGACGTTGATTTTTTATATGACTGCAGCAGCTAGACTTTTGTATGCGCAGAAATGGAAAGTACAAGAAGTGCCAACTATTGAAGATTGGATCTACAAATTGCTGTATATGGCTGAAATGGACAAGATGACAAGAAAACTGAGAGATCTGGACTCAGGGCAGTTTAACACAGACTGGGAGAAGCTGAAACAATATCTGGAGAAGAAATGGGAGGTGGGAGGAAAACTGTGGCAGTTTGAGAACTACTGAAGTATAATAAAAGTATAAAAGAGAGGGGTGACTTTACCGGGGGAGGAAGAGAAATGTGAATTTATAAGCAGTTAGATTAATTGATTGAGATATATATAGATATGTATAGGTTAACTGATAGAACATTGATAGAGAATAATTAATGATAAGGTTTAAACATGAGGATTGAGTAAATAACAATATTTTCTTTCTTTGATAAGATTTATATGCACCAAACTGAATGTACAGAAGAGTTAAATTGATTGATTATGCGAGGAGTTATATAGAATTACTATAAAAAGTTGAAATGAGTAATATATAGAGAACAAATCAAATTGTTTGATTTAAATGTGGGAAATTTTTATGGTTTATGATATATAGGTTTATATAGAAATATTCAAAACTGGAAAATGGGATAAATTGTTTATCTAAAGATGTATAGTTTGGGTGTATAATAAGTAAAGGAGTTAAAGATGTACTGCTTAATATAATGGAGAATGTATATCTGTTTTAGACAGAGGAATTTAATAGAAGTAAGGGAAAAGGGACAGAGGGTGGGAAAGCTGTTGGAAGTCAACAAAAGGGGGGGAAAGGAGGGGGTTAGAAACGAAAAATTAGGGGAAAATTGACTGTAATGTAAAAATAAAAATGTTCTAACCCAATAAAAATTTTTTCAAAAAAAAAAGAATCTTAGACAAAGAAAAGGTCTTTCTAAATGCCTGATCCACTGGATCTTTAACAGAAGAGGGATTGAACCTGGGATCTTCTTGGGGCGGAGGAGGCAGACGATCTGCCAGTGAGACTAATTTTCTCTCTCATTTCTTGCTGAGATAAAAAGAGAATGCAATAACAGATGCAAAGTAACATTTACTGGAAAAAGTAGGAAACCCAGGTCAGTTTGACCTAAAATAAGCTCTTTTTTTGGAAGATATTATGTACAAAATAAGATGCTAATAGGGTGTGAATTTTTTTTCTTTGTTTGGTTCCCAACATTTCATTTGTTTTTGTTTCATTTATTTTTGCATTAAATTTCATATTCCATTGGTTTCAATGGAAAGCAGATTCCGCCCCCCCCCCCTAATCTGAGCAGTCTGAGCTTTTTCTGATAAATCAGAAATTGATTGAGAAGAGCTTAGACCACTTGGAACTTCCCCTTTCCCCTCTCTTCTTCCATCTGATCCATGCATGTTTACTGGGAAATAAGCCCCACTGTGTTCAATAGACTTACCCCTAGAAAAATGAGAGAGGGTCTCCAATGTGATGCACAATCAGGGCAATTTTTCTTACACCTGAGGTCTATCTCCAGAGCCAAGGCAAAGAAGAGAAAAGAGAAACACACAGGTTTCCTGCTAAAAGGATTATCCTTGTTCCTCGTGCATACTGGGCAGACACAGTTCTTAAAACTGAATAGAAGAGCTCTTGGGTAAATAGCAGTGCTCCTCATAATTCTAACAAGTGTGCCACAGCTTGATTTCAACTTGCAAAGTAGCAAAGTTTGACAGCATCTCTAGCTGTAACTTGTTTGGTTTCTTTTAAATTTAAACACACTGTCTAGGGATTGTACCCACTCCACAAAGGATCTTCTATGCCAAATTTCAGGCAGAAAGAAGAATGGGTACCAGTAGGCAATTAAATTTCTGGCCTGCAGGGGCAAACATCTGACACTCCCAAAAAGGTAGGGAGTATTACAGGAACAAGCACAGAGGCTAGCATCTGGCAACCCAAAGAATCAAGAAGAAGTGCACAGGGTACAGATGCAGGCTTCCAGCAGCTGAAGAAAAGCAGGTAGCATCACAGAGCTGTACCACCTGCCTTCATCAGGCGTAACTCTTCATTCTCTTGTGGATTATTATGGCAATGATAGTGAGCATTTGATGAAAAAACAAACTCTAGAATAAGAGTGCCTTACAAAAATCATGTGAAGAGTGTGCACTGCAATGACTGACACACACAAATCAACTATTAATGTTTGTGCTTTCAGTATGAGAAAGTCTGGAACAAGTAAGCAATCTTGCACTACTACAGTGCTCTCTGCTGAGGTTTGGGGCAGGAAGCTGAGCACCCAGCTCTGAGCCCACTTATTATGGACCAGCATATGGACTCCTCTTCATCAGGTACAGAGTCCAAAGACCCCATTGAGGAGGATGCTGAGCACCTGACACCACCACAGAAGGAGGCAGATGAAACTCCTACAAGTGTCTCACGAGTGGGATGCTGAAGTTGTTTCCCAGTTCACTGGTAAGAAACTGGGAATTAGGAACCAACTTTAGCTTCATCTCAAGAGTGCAGATGTGCACGGCAAGCCCTTGGAGTCTGAGTCCAGCCTTCATCCTGGGAGACAGTCCTGCCTTCTGACCATGAAGCCTCCGTCCCAGAGCCCACTGTAGCCCCTGAGGTGTCTCTTCAGCTCACCCCTCAAGCCCCACAAAGCCAGGAACCACCCCAATGCCAGTGGAGTAGTCTCCTCTATAACTAGGAACAGCACCATTCAGGACTAGTAGCCTGCTCCTGAAGGGGTGAGGTTTGTATCAACCTCCTTGCATGAGTATTTAAGTATTGTTCACTTTGAGCCTTTGTTGAAACAAGATCTGTGATATAGTGCCATTGGCTCCACCCCCAGTTGCTTGACTCCTGCACCTCAGCCTTGAGCAAGATGGAGCTGTGCTTATGTGGGTGATATTTTTATATTTTCTTTCCCTTCTCCATGCTGTAAAGGAGAACTGAGGAGGGGAGAATTGGGTTTTGCAATGTAGGCATCACCGTGCACATCTCCCAACCTGAATTTCAGGCTCCACCATTTGACATATTCATTCTGCTGAACAGATGACAGCTTGCATTCTCTCTGTTATTGGTCAATATTCTTTCAATTTGCTTTTACTGAGCTGAGCTTCAAAACATCCTCAAGGTCTAACAGTGTCATCCTAAGAAAAGTCACAGCTTTCTAAGTCCGTTGTGAAGTTACTGGAAGACACCTTTTACATTTCTAAACATTTTTTTAAAAGACAGATATTAAAGAACTTTCAAAATAAATCAACAGCTTATTTCTGACCTGCAACAAAAGCAGCAGCAGCACTTCTAATTGTTATTATCCACTTCCTCTTTCAAATGTTCCAGTGAAAATACTAGACCTGAACCACATGAGGGCAGCTTGACATAAGAACATGGCCTTTCCACTGTGTCTGTTTTCTCAGTAAACTGCAGTTTTTTCAGAGATAGCAAGAAGACATTTGTGTGTGCAGGGCTTTGGACAACCACTATGCCTTGCCCCAGCAAAAAGTATTCTGGCAGGAGGCAATAGGGAGAGATGAAGGGAAGGACAGAATTCACCAGTCCTTAAGGGAACAAAAAGCGTCTCTAGGAATGCCTAACTGCTCCTTCAACACTTTGCTTAACTGGAAAACCCAACAAGGGATCTCTTGCTGCAGGAAAACATTGGCTATTATTATGTCAGTTAATTTTCTCATGCTCTAGAATGCTTCTTCCTCAAGTAGTTGTTGTTTATCCTATGTAATTACACTTTTGTTCATCCACTCCCCATGAAAGAGAACCTGGAACCTAGGGATGCCAGCTCCAGGCTGAGAAATTCCTGGAGATTTGGGGGCAGATCCTGGAGATGGTGGGTTTGGGGAGGGGCGGGACCTCAGCAGGGTATAATACCATAGAGTTCACCCTCCAAAGTAGCCATTTTCTCCAGAGGAATTGATCTCTGTGACCTAGATATCAGCCGTAATTCCAGGAAATCTCCAGCCACCCCCTGGAGGCTGGCAAACATACATAGTGTTGCCAGGTGCCTGCGTATGATGGGCATTTCCCTGCAAATTCCCCTGGCAGGAGAAATCGGGGAGTGAGAAAGGGGAAAATGGCCTAGTGCGTCGGTGGCGCACTGGTGGTCTGGCATTTCTGGTTTAAATTGGAAATGGCAAAAGATGCTCTGGAATTTCTCAAAGACTCTATGGGGCAGGGGATCCCCCACTCTCAGCCTCTGCCCCCTGCAGCCACTCACCTGGCTGGTGAGGGGGGGGGAATGTGCCCAGGGAATGGGCCTGGGCAACAAGAAGCCTCCTAGGTCAGTGCACAGTGAGCACGCTCCTGGCAAGCACAATGATGTCACTTCCAGAAGTGCTGTCATCACGCTTGGTGGCAGGCATGCTCCCTCCCTTCGCAGGGGCCTTTTGCCACTGTGCAGGGAGGGAGCATGCCTGCCACCAGGCGCGCAATGATGTCACTTCCAGAAGTGACATCATTGTGCCTACTGGGAGAGCACTTGCTCTTTGCCAGCATGCACACACAAAAAGATCACACAGGTAAGTGCCAGGATTCCCCCCTCCCACCGAGAGGTTAAGGAGACCATTAGAACCATTAGCTGCCTCAATCCATCAGAATGAGCAAATACAAAGAACTGAGATTGAGTCTAAAGTTTACAAACTTAACTTTTGCTTTTTATTACAAATCCAGAAAACTCTTTACTACAGTTACAAGAAGTACTATACCGGTTTGCCCAGGTGACTGGTTTAAAGATAAATTCATCAAAATCAAGTATACTACCTTTACATATCCTGCCAATGACAAAACAAAACTTACTCACTAAATTTAAATACCGCTGGATGGACAACACGCTACTATACTTGGGTATTACTATCACAGCAGACCTAGACTTGCTATTGAAATTCAATCATTTCCAAAAGATAAAAGAAACCAAACAAGATCTAGAGCAGAAAAACAAGCAACAATATTCTTGGTTGGACAGGTTCCACTTGATAAAATCCTTTATTCTTCCCAAAATTTTATTTCTATATAGAGTGATTCCCTTAACTCCACCATTTACAATTATAAAACAATGGCAAAATATGATCAATAAATTCTTATGGAGCAATAAAATATCTAGAATCTCATATAATACATTGAGGGTAAAAACCCATCAAGGTGGCTTTAACTACCCAGATTTGAAAACTTATGCAATAGCAGCTAGACTAGTGAATGCGCTACAGCTGCTACAAACTACAGAAAACCATGACTGGATCCAGATACTAAGTCACCTATACAAACCATATACATATACAAACCAAGAAATCATATGGAGTAATAATAGGAGTCACCTTCCAAGAATAAAACAAAATAGATGTTTTTTAGATATACTAAAGTTATGGGATATGCAAAGGAAACAACTTCTCCCTGAAATCTCTCGGTACTCTGCATTCACAATGCAAGATTGGTTTCCACCAAGGAAAACACAACAAATAAAAAGATTTTGGAAGCAAGTCAAATTAACAAGATTAATTGATATAACATCAAAAGAGAGAATCTCAACAAAAATAGAACTTGAAAAAAGACTGCTCAGCGTATTCCTTGGTTTACTTATTTTCAAATCAATTACATGGTATCACAAATACATCTTACAGACATTCTCAAAAAACCAAAGACAGATTTGGAAAAAATTCTAGATCAAGAAAAATACACACAGAAAGGTCTGGTTTCAAAGGTATATTCTATTCTACTGGCATCAGGTGTCGCAATAAAACACACATATCAAACAAAATGGGAACAAGATTGGGGCCTGATAATCACTCTAGACCAATGGAAAGAAATCTGGAAGTCAAAACTATTCAACTCCTCAGTAACAACTTCAAAACTACAAACTTTTAAAATCATAACTCACTGGTATCATACTCCCAAAAAACTGGCTAAAATAACAGCTAAATACTCCCCACTATGTTGGAGGCAGTGTGGAGAAACAGGCACATATATTCATTGCTGGTGGTCATGAAAAAAGATATCAAACTTTTGGAAAGTAGTAGCAGAAACCATTTATAAAATAACTAACTACCCTTTGCAGATACAGCTGTTAATAATTTTTCTAGACCTATGGCTAGATAATAGCATTTCTACAATTAGAAGAGATCTCATTAGGAGTCTCCTTATAGCTGCGAAAACTACAATCACTTCAAAGTAGAAGGCCAAAACAACACCAACTATAAGCCAGTGGTATGACAAAATATGGGACCAAATTATCATGGAAAAAATCACAGAAGATATACATTGCTGTCTTGGAAAAGAAAAAACAATAGGATTCTATGAAAAATGGCAACCTTTTATTGAATATATCATGGCACAAAATTTATATCCTACAGATACTACCTATCAGGCAATTCTTAATGCATAAATAATAGAATGATAGGTAGGGTTTATTGATTATTGTAAAGTTTAATAACTCTATTTCTAACCCCCCTTCTTTATTGTAAACAGAAAACTGTACTGAAACGAGGAATAGACCCTCTTATTAAGGACAATTATAATTCTTGTTCAACAAGTGGTTAAAGCATTTGATTATTGTAATAGTAAGAATTCCATCTTCTTTGTTGTGCATTTATATCGTTGTTTCTATGTTGTTGAATGCTCAATAAAAAATTAATTAAAAAAAGGAGACCTGGCAACCCTAAAGCACATGCTTTGTTAGTCTTTTAGCGCCACTAGACTTGTGTTATTTCAAGTCAAGCAAAGGGTGAAAATGAACAATCGTAGGTTCTTAACTGCTGTTGAAGCCCAATGATTAAGGCATTGTGATGGGTGAGAGAATCTGGGCCAGCTGAAGGGTTTTTTACACTGTAGGACAGCCAGCCAAGGCATCCAACCTGGCCTGGCCCGGGTGCATTCCTTGCCCTGGGCTGCCAACTGGCTTAGGTGGGCATGGCCTGGCGCCTCCATCTTCTGTTACCCTAGGTAATAGCCTACTGAGTAGCCTGCCCCTGCAGAGTATAAAAATGAGTCAGATGAACTTCTCAGTAGCCAAAGGGGGACCTCATATGTTTCAGAGCCATAGGAGCAGGGAACCTTTTTTTTGACCCAGGATTTGAAGTAGCCCAATGAGGTCAATTTTCGATTCACACAATTATGTGGACCTAATCCCTTTTATTCCACATGATTTATTTTTGGAGCTAAATTATTCGTTTGGGGATCCAATCTTGAGCCCATTCCTAATCACATACATGCTTATAACCCAATAAATGAGTGTTACAAGGTTGCCAATAGATTATGCTCTATTATAATGCTTATATGTCTGCTTGCCTGCAGGATCAAGAACTTGCTTTTGTTACTGTCCCTGAAACTTTCTGTGTATTCAGCAACTTTAGCCTGAAATTACCTAAGCCTGTTTAGAGATAGAGAAAGGCTTAGAAGTGTATGGGGGAAATGTGTGTGCAGCTCAAGTAACATCTAGGCCAATGGTCAATTGTCAACCCCCACTTCCTGGTTCCTGAAACAGACTATCATGCCATCCTAATACACATGATATGTGCTTGAACATCACCTTGCAGTTGGCCTCTTCCTTCACTCCTCCCCAACTGGTAGTGTTGTCAGCCTTCTGGTGGGGTCTAGAGTTCTCCCAGAATTACAATTGCTCTCCAAACTACAAGGATCAGCTCACCTGGAGAAAAAAGCAGCTTCAGAAAGTAGACAAGGGTATAACACCCCCACTGAGCTCCTTCTCCTCCCCAATTCTACCCTCCCCAAGCATCACTCACAAATCTCCAGGAATTTCCCAAGCTGAAGCTGGCAACCTTACCAACTGTTATTACAAGTTAAGAGGAGTGACCTTGGGTTGAGCCTTCTGAGACAGAGCCATGAAGTTGTCAGCAAAGACCAACAAAGAGCTAGGAGCACCTGCATTTTGGAGGCTAAGGAAGAGAACTAAAGAGGTGAAAAAGACACAAGAGAATCAGGCCAGAGGCACTGTGACATCATCAGCCCTACAAATGAGGGGGGGGGGCAAAAAAGAAACAGTGGAAGTTCTACTTGCCAACTAGGAGAGGAGTTCTACTTTCTGCTGGAGCAGACTCTGCATGCCACAAGGGCAGTTTTGTCCTCCATCATCAGTGGAGCCCCTCCTCGAGCAGTCCTTGCATGCAACTTTTTGGTTTGCCCTGTGAGTGAAAGTGTAAATGAAGTTAGCTTAGGATGCAAAAGTAGTTTCAATAAAGCTTTCTTTCATTTTAAATTATCCTTGCCTGCACAAAGTTCCCGGCACCAAAGTCCCAACCTTGGATGCTTAATACTGATCTGCAGTAAAGAGAAACGCCCTATACTCGACTCTGTGGTATGTAGAACCTAATGCAAAGCAAGATCCAAAGTGAATGTCTTATTCAGTGTATCAGTTGCTCTTGGTTATTCAGAGAAACATTTTTGCTTTATTTAAGAATGGTGCCCTTTCCTCATGTATATATAAGATTGATGTTGGTATGAGCAACTGCTGTCATACTGGGCCAAGACAATAAAAGAAAGAGAAACTGATCCAAGGTGGAAAAACAGATCCAATAACAGATATTAGATTTCTAGAGGAGGGACCATTAAATGCAGAAGTCAACAAGTTTGCATTAGCAGTCAGCTCTGCAGAAATCTATGCTAAAAATATTTATGGAGCACTTCTGGAGTGTCAACACGAGGTTCTGCAGGGAATAAAAAATGCCCATGTGAATATTTCTCCCTTCTCTGATCTGAACAGATGATCAGCACTGTCACCAAGGATCTGATTTCTTGAGCTACATGTGCTTACAAGCCTGACTGCCAACTTCCAAGTGATGCCTGGAGTTCTCCTAGAGTTACAATTGATCTCCAGACTACAGAGATCAGGTCCCCTAGCAGATTCATATCTGCGGTACCTTGTTTCAAAGATGGAGCCTATAGCTTCACATCCCCACTGAGCTCCTTCTCCTGCCCAAACTCCGCCCCCTAGCCATGGCTTCCAAATCTTCAGGAATGTCCCAAACCAAAGTTGGCAGTCCTACACCCAAAACCTGCTTCCATGCAAAACCTGCTTCCACAAGATGCATGCATGCTGCTTGTTGATTTAAGGCAACAGTCTAACCCATTAAATATATAATTTATCAACTCAAAGCTGTGTACTGCAATCTTGTGTGTTCAAAAATATGTTCTGTTTAATTCAGTGAGACCCTACAGAAAGTGTGCTTTGGATTGTGGCGTTATTGTAGCCTAGGAAAAGGTTGTCTTGAGAGATTCCTGGGATTTCCTGTTTAAGTCAGGCTGAAAATCCTGCTTAAATGTGGCATTTTGGTGACTTCCATGTATGGTCATATGTGGGAAATGCAGACATTAGAAAAAAAGAAATGGAAAAATGAAGTAAAAAAATATATTAACTGAACTACTTCTGTTCTCAGGTTCCCCTTGTTTTTTGGGCAAAGCTTTCTGTTGCTTTTTCAGCCCAGCTGGACTGATTTCTTGGTAACTGTTTCCATATGTAAAGAACATAAAACACAGCTGAGTCTACGTGAGTGAAAAGCCACACCCCAGCCCTTTTCTAATGAAGGTAGGGATCATAGACTAAAAGCACAACGAAATATTATGGCATGTTCAGTGGATGGAATAACCTACTTTTTCATTGATTTGATACCTGTCATTATAATAATGGCTAGAGTGTCTTCTTACCATGCTGTGTGTTTGGTGAAAGACTACAGTAATCAGACGGAATGCAAATTACCTAACTACGCAGTGCTATTTCAACAGAAGCCACTTAAAAGTCAGTTTTCTTAATAGAATCCTATTTCTTTATGAGTTAAACCACTGGTTTCTGTACAAGTGACATATTTTCTCTTGTGTACTTGTAGATCATTTCTGACTAACAATGCCGTCCTAAGCAGACTTCAATGGATTTAGGATGGCATCGTAATTCCTGAAGAGATTCTTAGCTGGCTATTATTATAATTAAATATTGCCGCACAACATCTGAATACTAGTATGCTTACAAAAGAACCTATTTGTGTTGGTCACAACTGAGGCTTGTAGGGGGTGGGAAACCCCATCCCCCATTTCTGGTTCCCTTTGTTCTGCCCCCCCCCTTTCTGACCACTGCTTTCCCCTCCTCCTGGATCTCCTTTCTCTTGCGATAGTCCTTCCATTGTCTCCCACCTCCCCTTCACAGGCCTGCATCTCCTCCTCCTACCTCCTTTGCAATCCTTGCTTCTGCTCCTGGTTGTGCATTCATTGGCACTGGGAAGGGAATTGCATTGACAGAGGGCCAAGGCAAGGAAAATGGTGCCAACGTCAGCAGGACCTTAAAAACTGAGCACCTTCCTAGCCATACACCATGCAAAGGTACTTTCACGGTATTCTTTCCAAAATGATAATATCAAACCTCATTTGGGAAAGATCACATCAAAGCAGGGGACAACGTGGAAAGTGGACCATTAGGGAATAATGTTGCATGGATGCTGCAGAAATATCTACTCCAGTTTGGATCCCAAACTGCAACAAAACCTTCATGTGAAAACAACCTGTATTGACTTAAATATATTGGGTACTGATTTTTTTCAACCAATTGTGCAATAAATGACATTATCTTTAGTAAGAGCAATTTACCATATGGGTTAATCAAGTTTCAAATATAGTGCTTTAGCTCAGTGCACTATTACCAGTTTCATAAATGTCAGGCATTAATATGTATGATCAATATGCATTTATTCCTTAAATGCAGTTCCAGATTACTCAATCATTTAGAAAGAACAAGCAAGGGACCTGCAATACCTTGTGGACGCAGCTCATTTTTCTCCTCCCCCTTATTTCCTCATCTCTTCTCTGAAAATCCCCATAGCCTTTCCTCTTTTCCTGCTTCCTTCTACTTCCCACCCACCAGCCAACCAACCTTTATCCCCCCCCCTGCCACATCTTCCTTCCTTCCTTTCCTCTGGCAGCCTCCATGTGGGAAAACTATGGCTCAGTTGTGTGGTGCCAACTGCCAGGCCAGGCCCAGTTGCACAGTAGAGAACCTTCAAGGACTTGTAGAGGGGAAACCATTTCTCCTTGTATTCCCCTCCACACACACTTTCCTCTTTCCATCCTTCTGGCAACCCCCATATATTCAACTTCTCCTGCTTCCTTCTCTTCTTCCCATCCCTCATCATCCTTTTATTACCCCCCGCCCCCTGATCTCCAGCTAAAGTTATTATTTATCTACTTCATTTATGCCCACTTTTCTCCATAGTGGGGGTCCAAAGTAGAATATATCATTCTCATTTCCTCCATTTTATCCTCACAACAATTCTGTGAGATAGGTTAGGCTGACCATGTGTAACTGGCCTAAGGTCACCCAGTGAGCATCCATGGCAGATTAATGATTTAAACCTGAAACTTTAACCATTACACTACACCGTTTTTTGTGTAGTAGCTGCTGTTGAACAGCTGGGCCTAGGTGAGTCATGAAGCATGCAGGTATCAAGTCACCCTCTGATTCCTGGTGGGCCTGGTCCTTATGAGTCAGCCCTCAAAGGCCAAATCATCCCTAGAAGGACCCTGCCCCCTTTCCCCTTGAAGGCTGGCAATAGTGTTGTGGTTGCCTAGCAATAGCCAAAGACCGCATTTGTGGTAGCCAAGCAATGGCCAAAGAGAACATTATTATGGATCCTGACTATCTACTTGGAGACAGGAATGATCACAGAACCAATGGAGATCCTGCTGTCTTTCTGAAAGAAGATATTGTCAGTGTTGCAGTTATTTTTAACACAGGAATTAATAGGGCATTTTCTTCTTTGAAAAGCGTACAAAGTTTTCATACAGATGGACCCGATGCCACTCATTTCAAGTATTGAAATCAGACTTTTGCAGAGTTCTTTCTCGAAGAACTGAGGATGTAGAAATTTATAAACCACTTCCATTTAACTTCTTGCATGGTTAGCCCCATCTTGCCCTGCTGTAGCTATCTAAGGAGGCCATTTCTTTTCTACTGAAGACTTTTCTAAGTGAACCCTCATTGAATTTGTTATTCAGTCATATATCTGTGCGATTGTACCAATATTGAGAGTGTGAATATATAGGACTGGCTCCTACCAACTTTTCTGTAAGTGCAATAGGGAGTTGAAAAGACAATGCCAGGACTCATAGAACCCATGGGGACAAAAAGCCACACAGCTACAATGAGGAATAGAATCCAGTGAGACTGTCCCCCTCCCTCTAGCATCAGTGGAAAAGCTGGTAGGACATGCTCCCTCAGATAACCATGCCTATCAAAGGGGGAAGAATACCATTTCTCTAGCAGTCTTGGTTGAGTCACAACATTGTTTTTCTTTACAGAAATGGTGAACTGTTTCTCTGCAAAATATGGGGTGAGGGAAGATCAGAGGATAATGCAATTAATATCTCTTTGCCGTATTTCTAGGAGATACAGAAAACCAGGGGTGCAATGGAGACCAAGTAAGGTGTGTCTGCCTTTTTAGAGCCAAGGAACTTAAGCATTAAATTGTGCTCTTGATTTCATTGAGCACATTGACTGTGCTGAAAAAGTTAAAAGAGAGCAGATGATAGTGTTCCCATGCTGCCATTTTTCAGAATACATGTTTAAAGCTGAAATCCTTATAGTAGTTAAATTGCTTGACTTGAAGCCAAGTGATCCCCATTCAGATCATCGAAAGCCATTGTAATTGTAATTTGTAAGCCATTGTAAAATTGCCTTGGGTGGTATTGGTGGGCCTCAACTGGTCTGACTCTATTAGATAATTACTTCAGTATAATTCCGTGTTTTTGTCAATGAAAAGCAGAGTTAAGTCCAGAATTTTAACTTAATGCAAACACAAGGCATCTATCTGCAGCAGTATGGTGTGTAGTCTATAGTGCACTTTAGTAGCAAAAGGAAGTTTCAGGGTAACATGATTTTCAAAAAGCTGCTGGCTAGCTTTCAAGAACTCTAGATGAAACTGTGTACATTTTCAAGTCTAAGCAACCAACATGCTGGACTTGCTCAAGAACTTCCTGATCTTAGATTGACCTGATAAATTACATGCCACATTTATTCACTAATGAATCAGTACACAGGGAGTACTCTTTTACTGTCAGAACTCAGGCAAATGTAAATAAAGTTACTCAGTTTCCAGAGTATTAATTGTTATTCACAACAAAAACAAAAGAATTGCAAATCAATTTATATAAAAAATAAAATACTTTATTTTTCATCTAGAAAGGTGCAAACATGTAACTTTTGGTCACATTTCTCAACATGTAACAAACTGTCCCCAAAACAGTCATGGTCAAAGAAAGAAAAGGTTTCCAGGTGGAACGATTAGTAGTTGATCAATGAGCCACTCTTTTTGATTTGGGGCCATTAAGGCCCTTCGTACCCCCAATTTGATGAAATGCTTCTACAGGCACCTCTGTTTTCAGCAAACCATCAATTCACTTCATTATTCCCCCCACTAACTGAACAGAACTCCAATTATCTATTTCAATGGTTGAATGTATTGGATCAGACAAGCTGTTAAACAAGTAGAGGCTAACACTGAAGTATCAACGCATTTTTTAAAAAAGGCAATAAAACTTTAAATTAACTTAGATAACTGTACAAAATATATTTATATATACACACATACAATATTTACAATATTAATTAAAAAACCTCGCTTGTAACAGAAAAGTTCACTGTACAAGCTGTCCAGTCTAACACGTCAGGCCAATTCCTTTTGATGCAAGTATTTGAATCAGAACTTCATAAAACAAAATTATTGCTGTTCTGGCTAACAGAACATCATTACTTAGCACCTTGTCAGGTGCGGGTTTTCAGTCCAGCAATTACCGGCACAAAAACAAGTGTGGATAACCTTGCTAAGGGTCTTTTCCAATTGCACTATGTCTGAGAGTGCACGTATCTCCTTCAGTAATCCCTACATATCGCTCCAATATAAACAATATACTCTATTCTGAGGCACAGTTTTTCTGTGGGTCCTCACTGTCCATCTTAATTTTTTCCCTTCAAACCAAAGTTTGGAGTCAATCGACACTTGTGTCTTAAGTCACATGGAACAGTTTGATTTTTTAAAAAAATATTTAAATAACTTGTGCTATTGGATCAGGTTTTACAAAATGAGATGCAATTATCATTTCAAGTTGACGGTCAAGTTTAAGAGTCCCTCTTTTGGCTTTATGCCATGTCTCCATACATCTTCCTGTAGTACACAGACTCAAAGATATCATTGTCTCCAGGGCAGTTGTAGTGGCATGCACAGGTCTTGATAAACATCATCCTCTTCTTCATGATCTCACCATCGGGACACTTGAATTCCACAGGGAGAGTGGCTGTTCTGTGGGGGGTACAGCAACGCCCATCGGTGCAAACGCCACAGAACTTGGCTCGGTATGTCTTCACACTGGTACAGCCAGACAGCTCAAACTTGATAGGCTTGGAGATCTTGGGAGTACGAATACACTTTTTGCCTTTCTGTTGAGCAAAACAAGCAAAATTCATATATTTACCTGTCAGATCTGAAGATTTCCATTCATATTATCAAATACGTACATATACATGCATATGTTTAGAATATATATATATTCTAACCAGGATACTGTTTACTATTCCCCAGTCTTAAAATCACATTGAATTCAATTCAGCCAGGAGATCATATGCTCACTGAAATTTCTGAGGTGCTTAACTTTGGCTGGCAAAGTTGGCTGGACTTTTAGCCATGTAAATCTGTTTAGAGTTATATTACATGGACACTTTTGCAAGCTTCAACATATTAAATTAAGGACAGGTCACAAGTTCTTTTAATAACCCCCCCAAATCTGCTTTCTAATTGTTTTACAGTTGCTGTGACATTTGCATTTTGTACTATATTTGCAATGAATTTGTTCTAGAGTGAAACCAGCCACAGGGCTAAGCAGAGGCATTTGCTGAAGAAAAATGAATCAATATTTACCTTGATGCTCTCCTCCAGGTCTGCTTCACAGGGTCTCACCATGCAAAGCCTGCTTTGCTTCTCCAGTCTACAGTAGGCATTGTCATTGGTGACTCTGGTAGAGATGCCCATTCCACAAGTCTTTGAACAGGCACTCCATTCGGTGGTCTGGACCAAACAATTGGCACGCATCAGAGATGGGTCAGGTCCATAAGTGTCTTCCAGTCTATATGCTAAAAAACACAGTAAAAAAAATTAGATTCTAGCACTAAGAACTCATTCAGATGATACACAATATAGCACTATTGTGTTGTAGGAAGAGATGGAAGCCAGTGTTCTGGGACCATGAACCCATAGAAGGCTGATGCTTACATTCTACTTGATCAGCCAATTCTACCACAAAACCTCCAACTCACCAGCAAGAGCAGGTCCAACTGCAGTCTGTTCCTTGTCCTTCGGCTCATCGCACACCCATTCTTCACAGCATTTGCCAGGAAGCTTTACTCTTCGGGGGTAAGGGCAGTCAGGACTAGGCAGGCGGACATCCATGCTGCAGAGAGGCACGCAGCCCACTGCCCCATCTAGGCAAGTGCACTGGTACTTGCAGCTGCTCTGGAAGGACTCCCCGCTCCTGTACACCATGCCTCCGAACACACAGGGGGCACCGTCTCGAGCTGCAAAGGGGAAAGAGCATTCATGAGAACTCTGGTGGGGGAAACCCAAGGAACACCCGTGCACAACAGAAGGAGCCAAGCTAACTGAAGGTGGGGAAGTGAATGGGCTGCCTCGGGATCCCTGAAGAGGGACACAACCGTTTGGAAGACAAGAGGTCTTCCAGCCCCGAAGGTTTGTTGAAGGAAAGCTATGAAAAGGTCTGCAAGGGATGATGCCCGCTTCTCTGCTACACTCGCGGACATGCCGAAACCTCGCCAGGCGCTGAGGGCAAAAGGGGACTCACCGGTGCACACCCCGATCTTGCGGTTGACGGGAGATCCAAAGTCGCAGAAGAGCCCCTTGTGGGGGTCGCAGGGGTCCCGCTCGGTGCACAGCTCGCCCAGCTGCTTGGCGCATACCCGGCAGCAACCGCAGCCGTCCTGCACCAGGCTCACGCCGGGCGGGCACTCGGGAGGCGCCGCGGGGCACTGGCATTGCCCGCTGCAGTCTTGGCTGGCCACCTCCTGAGGACAGAGAGAGGGACGCAGGCATGAGCGGGAGGCACGGGGGGGGAAACAGCCCACAAACGCTGCCACCCGCCCAGAGCTGCCCTCGGCGCCAGCAGAGACACTTACCCAGCCGAAGAAGGCGATGAAGAGCGCCAAGGCGACGTTGCCGAGTCCCATCCTGGCGAGCATGCTCGGGCGGCTTGTCCGGGGCTGTAAAAAGCGGCGTGGAGGCTGGGCTGGAGCGGCTCGGAAAGTGCCTTCCTTCGCTCTCTGTCTCTCTCTCAAAGCAGAGCGGCTGTTGTCTGAGGCTCCAGCAGGCAGCCCCGGCGGCTTTTATACACTCCAGGCGCCGCGGACTCGCCAATCGGCTGAATGGAGTCCTACACAAACAGCGACATTCCTGACATTCTTCTCCACCTTCCTGCCTCATCAACTCACACCGGATTGATCCTGACCCCTTGACACTTCGCATTCCTCCTGTCTGAAAAAGCTGGCGCACTTCGACGCACAAAAAAGGCGCTGTATTTCCACCAGCGAGAAAGGGAGTTTTCTTCAGCGTCCAGCCCAGATTCTTCCCACCACCACAGAGCTGATTTATAGGACTTAAAAATACGTCTCTTTTTCACCCCCCCCCCGCCGCGCCTTCATAGCACTAAACCTGAATTCCACAAAAATTCGGTCTCTGTGGGTGTCCATCCTACCTCCAAAATACATAAATCAAATTTACTACAAAAGAGAAAAAGAAACTAGGTTATGTATTCCTTAAAAAGTATTGTGATTTTTTTTAAAAAAAATCAATATCACGTTCGAACCATCATCAGTTATTTTTGAAGGGAGGACTGGGGGGAAACCCCTTTAAATCCACATTATCCAAAATAAATTGCTTGTAAAATGTCTTGTCGCTGAATTTCCTTACACTTTAATAGAGAACTTGAAATAAATGAATGGGGTTCTAAATTCCTTTCCCTCTTTCAGCAAAGCTCAGAGTTGGGTACAACATTTTCCTAAAACAGATGTACATGAATACCTTAAAACAGACACCTTCAAAATCTGCATGATGTACAATGCCAAGAAACCCTTAAAGATTATTTATTTATATATTTATGCTCTGGTTTTCTCCCCAAGGGGGACCCAAAGTATCTTACAGTATCATTCCCTCTGATTCCATTATATCCGCACAACAACCCTGTGAGGTAGGTTAGGCTGAGAGTATGTGACTAGCCCAAAGTCATCTAGTGAACTTCTGTGACAGAGTGGGAGTCAAACGTAGGTTGCCAAGATCCTAGTCCAGCACTCTAACCACTACACCACTAAAGAGTCCCATCAACGCTCATGGGACAAGACTTTTGAGTGCCTGGACTGCCCTTTTCTTTGCAAAGGAAGGGTGAGCTCCTAGTGTACAAAGGGACACAGCACAGTCTGCTTCTTCTCCACTGACATTAATGGGGGACCCTCATTTCTGGAATTGGTAGCTAGATGTTGGCATTGTGTTTGTTTATTTTTAACAATTTTACCTCACCTTTAAACTTAGAACAGACTCGAGTTTCAATGAAGTACAGAGGAACTGTGTTTTTAAGACCCATTTGTAGTGACTCAGGTATGCATACTTTTATCTGGACTGTGGCTATTGTTTGACATTCACCAAGCACGCCTGTAGTGACATTGGCTGCAATGTACAGGACCTGGTACAGAAGCTCAACTGGAATGAATAGATTGCACAGTGACCTGTGCTTGGCATATTGCTTGTAATCCATTGGGGAGCACTTTATCAACACTAATAAGAATATATTTGGTAGTGAATAGATTGGTCATTTAGACCTCATCAACGACATTCTTAGCACATGAAATGACAAAAGTCCTGTTTGACTGAATGGATGTGGACTGGGCCTCGTGTTTTTCTCAGGGAAACAATATTTACCCACAATATTTAATCCTCCACGAGAAACAGGTAAGAATGTATTGTTTGATTCAGCTCATGCCTTTAGCTTTGTGACAGGCAGAGTTCAGATGGGGGGAGGGGAGACGGGGAGAGGTTGCCAGGCTGGTTGCTAGGAACAAGCTTGGGAATTCCCCCCCCTCCCCCGTTTCTTATCTGTGCAAGAAGACAACAAGGCTCTACAAATATAGAAGCAGGCTGTTTTCAGCTAATTTCTCATGATGAGTCAGTTTCCGACTGTGGTTGAAAAATAGATATTTGGGGACCTTTTTATTATCTCTCTCCAAAGTAATATGTTATACAGCGTCTGGTTTGCAATGAGCTCTGTGGACTGCTGAATCATGCAAGGAGATTTTTCCTAATAGGTACTTTCTATGAATAGAGAGAGTGAGCCTGTTTGCCCTGAAATACTTGGCACAGGGAAGTGAGGCTGAAGCATGGAAGATGTGGCTCTCTTTTTCCCACTGCGTATGTTCAAGTCATTCGTAAGCAACACATTCTGCCCTTGCGCTTCTGTGCTCCTTGTCCCACCCCCCCCCCCCATGACTATAAAAATCTATTAAAATGAAAGAACACAGTATTTTAAAAATATTCCAATAGAATATAGCAAAGTGAACAGAGATAGGCTTGCTATGGGAAACCAGTTTGAATTCATCTCTCCCACCCACATATGAAACTTATGGGCAACCACTATTTCTCAGTTTATCCTACTCCACAGTGTTGCTGGAAACAAAAGCACTGTTCTAAAAGTGTTCAGCACCATAGTCGGAAGAGAGGACTGGATGCTGAGTCTCAGTTCCCTTAAAGGTTCCACTGGTTTACCCGAGCGGGCACTTTCTCACCTGTGATCTGTCCAGGCCATGTGATACTGTCCTCCACAGTCTCTTAAGACAGTGGGAGAGTCTTCTCCTCTTGGGTGGAATCTGAATATGTTGAAGAATCACACACAGCCTCATTTAGGTTAGTTTTCAAACACTACTCTTTGCCAGAGCAGAGGACTTTGTGGCATTCTCTTAGTTCACAGGCCATGCCTGCCTCTATTCCTCACTGACTGTGCTTTCACTGGCCCTTCCCTAGGCCAAGTTGTATCTAAATACCTGGCTCTGAATTTCCAGGGAGAAAGTTGTGTTACTGCTATGAAAAACACAATTGCTTCATCTATCACACTGAGAAGCCAAAATGTTTGGATACAAACTGATTGCCCTTCTGACTTTTGAAAGCTTTGTAGCAGAGTGGGGATTTCAACCTTGGTCTCCCAGATCCTGGTCTGCTACTCTAACCACTATACCATGCTGGCTTTCTATTGATCCAGAAGGGTTCTGAAACATAGCACAGTGGCTGTTTTTATGTATTAAAACTAGATTTATCAATTTAGCACTGTTTGTTACATGGAGCAGTATGAAGGATGGTTTGCATATGAAGTATTCAGGGGAATGAATCTTCAGGTTCCAAGATGACCCCCTCCCCCCCAAAATCTTGTAGATATGTGGTTTTTTAGAAAGTTGTTCCCACATGGGACTTGAGCTATTCATTCTTACATGTTATGAAGTGTAGATGTTACCGATTTGTATTTCCATTTTCTTTCCCTCTTCTCCACCACGGCATAATACCTCTTTCCAATACCACATTGCTTTTGAATAAGAATCTCCTTTTAAATGGAAAAAAATCCTTCCATTCGAACAAATCCCCTAAAAAAAGGATTTATGGTAAGTACTACACATTTCCAAGTAATGAGGCATCCCCAAACCTATATTTATTTGAACGGCTGCAAGCAAATGGCTGCATTTACTCAGTGCTGAGTAAATAATAGACACACCAAACTATGTACAACCTGCTTACAAAAATGGAAATATAACCAGGTAAATAGAAAGCTGCTTAAAATTGCCCTAATATGGTAAGTAACTGTTGGATGGAGATATCTTACTATACATATTGTAGAATTGTAAATGACAGTATGGGGGGTTATTTAGTGAGGAGGGGTAAAAAAGCATGTTGCTCAAGCTGTGCCAAGGGAGGGGGATTAAAGCCGCTAGCTGATTTTAATTGATCTACTTGTCTGCCTCTTAAATTATTCCCATTGATTTATTACATGTTTAAACAAATATATTTTCATATGATACAAAAAGTGTTTTTCAAGGTCTTTAAGAAGAAAGTTTGAGAAAGTGTACAATTTAGGAAAGGAAAGCAACAACACTTTGTGCAAGTTTATTAATATTCTCCCTTTTCTACCCAAGAGTAATTTAGCTGGATGCATGCCCATGGTACCCAGTATCCTGAACTGAGTCGAGCTGTTCCTAGTGCCCAAAGGAAGTATGGGGAGGAAATCAGATCTCCTGAAAGAGGGATGGGAATGACCTTTTTTTTAGTTCACTGGCACCAAGATAGGGTGGGATAAAATTGATCACACGTACCCTTCATAAATTTATCCAAGTCTGCCTTGAACTCATTGAGGTAATTAAACTTATAGCAAAGAAGATCTTTAGAACTTCATCAACAAAACCCACAAAACACAAAATGTCACTTACATAGCACTTTAGGAAGGGTCCTTCCCAATGCATTTTCTCCAGATTCACAATAATCCCAAGAAGGGCATGAATATCACTGTGGGCTACACTACTATGTACAGCATATATTCTTGGTTTACCATATGCATTATCTTGCTCTCACTACATTTTCTACCTATGGAATTCTGCCTTTTGACGTTATTAGCATATCCTGCCTAATGTTTATACTTTGTTTTCAGATTCTGTAATCCTGTCCTATTACTTTGCTTACCAGAGGTTTTATTTATTTGTTTGTTTGTTTATACCTGCCTTTTGTTCTCAGTGGGGACCAAAAGTGGCTTATATCATTCTCCTCTCCTCCATTTTATCCTCCCAACAACCCTGCGGCATAGGTAAGGCTGAGACAGTGTGACTAATCCAAGGTCACCCAGCATGCTTTCATGGTATAGTGGTGATTTGAACCTGGGTCTCCTAGATTATAGTCCAACACTCTAGTCAGCACTCTCACCACTACATTTGAGGATTGGCTTTTGTATAGCACCAATCCTCAAATGTCTGTACATTGCTTGATCAGTTAACAATTACCAGGACTGGTCCAAGAATTTGGGGAAGCGGGAACACGGCACCTGCCCTCCTCACCTCCACCAGGCCATATGGTGGCAGGAAGATTGTGCCTGTTCTCTCCTTCCCTCTGCACTGCAGTAAGAAGCTGCTGCCTATCCTCCTCCTCCCCTAGCAGCTGAATGAGGTGGATGCCCATCCTCCTTGCTCCCTGCCAGGACACAGGGAAGAGGGAAGCCTATGCCCACCCTCTTCCTCCTCTTCTCAACCCACTGGGTTTGGGGCACCTCCTGGGGCAGGCTCCAATGGGTGTTTGAATGGGGGGCAGTTGGAATGGAGGGGCAACAGGGACGGTTGGTGCCCCTTTACCACTGGTGCCATAGGCTGCCCAATGGGTGGGCTGTCCTGCATGTTCTGACTTGGAGCTGAATTTGTAGACTGACTTCTCTGAAATAGGTTGGAGCCAAACTGGAGGGACAACAAAGTTCCTTTTGAAGTTTTCCAGTAGGTGATAGCACATTTACGTACATTATAGTCATCAAGTGGTGAATCAGTCCTTAAAGCCTGCAGCATCTCTTTTGGATCACAGCACTGCTAAACGATCACGAGCCAGCAAAGCCATCATCAAGGGAAGGGTCATCATTTGCTTCACCATGTGAGGGCCCTTTACACAAACCACCATGTATAATCAGAAAGATTTCTTTTGGTTGGTAATATTTTGAACTCAGTTCAGGAGGACTGGGCTGTGCGTACGGGAAAAGCCAATGGACAGATCCTACAACTCCCATCCACTTAATGAGGAGCTTTGTTCTAGAGAAAGGTGCCTTGCTCTGTTCTAGGACAGCTTCTTTGCTTAGCAGAAAGGAGGCGACAGATCCAACCCATTGCATCCTGGCTTTATACCGTTTTTACTCAATACACTTTCTGAAATTATTCCTCAGACATGCTTTGTGTGGATGGTGTAATGAAGGAATAAAAAGAACAGTTTTTCTTAACATGCGTCTTTGTTTGCCTTGCCATATGGGCAGAGGTTATGCTACAATATCAAGAAAGAGGCTGCCATTGATACATAAGATTGTTAAAATGGACTAATTTGGAATTGCATGCAGGTGTTTATACAGCAGATCCTTTTCAGACAGTATATTTTTTCTGGTAAAATTAGGAATTCACTGCATTGGCAACACAGTTGTGTTTACACAGCTATATGTGGAATGTGTGTGCTGACATACACTTCAATTGGTTAAGTCTTGTAAAATGTACAGGTGTGGCTATGTGGGGTTCTTTCTTTTATGTTTATCCTTCTTCCTTCTTTTTTTGGGAGGGTGCCTTGCCCCCTTCCCTAAAGAAGTCACCTGATCAAGTATCAGACATACTGAAAAACCTGGCAGGACTGCAGGAAAGTGGCTAGACTCAGAGTGTTTGTGTACTTAAAGAAAGAATCTTGCACATTTTCAACCTTCAGTTGCGGCTATTTTCTTATAAGAGCCACTGGAGGTCTGCGCCAGCCCGCAAAGCGGAAATCAAAGGCTCCCAGAGAAACACACCCGAAGAATGTGAACCTGATCCAAGAGCCGTACGCAATGCTCACGCTGAGCTGTCAGCCTTAGAGGAAGTCTAGCCGTATATGGACATCTGCACCCTGAGTTATTTATCATCCTGATGGGCTGGTAGGCTGGCCTGCAGACGTTTCTAGCTTGCCTCATGTTTAATGATGTATATTAATTCTCCCTAAAATCTTGCCAGAATATTTCCCAAAATGTTTAATAAATATTATCTTGCACTCCTAAGGGATCCTGCTTAGACGTACATTAAATGTACATTTACTTAAGGTGCCAGTTCCAAGCAAGGCTTACTATTTTGGCCTTGGAGCTGGAAATGAAGGACAAATAAAGCAAGTTTGATTTTTATCCGGAACTTGCTTCTCTTGTGTTTATTTTTTTAAAAGTTCATTCGCTGGCTCATTCAATATATATATGGAGAGAGGGAGAGAGAGAGAGTAGAATACACACAAGTATATGTTTTAAAAGTATATGAGCTTTTAGTTTTATAAACTAACATGAGAATTGCAGAAAAAGTATCCAGGATTTTCATCTAGTTTGGTTTGGTCTATCAGAATGCAATTTAAGAAGAACTAGGGATACCCATCACAGTTCTTCCCATTTCAGTTTCAGATCTTTTGATTTTCCCAGGGCAGCCATAGTTCTGGTTATTGTAAGGTGTGACAAGTATCTACATCAAATGTTCCTAAAATGTAAATACGTTCTTAGTTTTTATTACTAGGCATGTACATAACAAACAAACAAACAAAAAAGAGAGAGCTCCAAATACACACAAAATTAATTCAAAAAGAGTCCAGTAGCACCTTTAAGACTAACCAATTTTATTGTAGCATAAGCTTTCGAGAATCACGTTCTCTTCATCAGATGCATGATCAAAACTCTTTTGATCATGCATCTGATGAAGAGAACTTGATTCTCGAAAGCTTATGCTACAATAAAATTGGTTAGTCTTAAAGGTGCTACTGGACTCTTTTTGATTTTGCTACTACAGACTAACACGGCTAACTCCTCTGGATCTACAAAATTAATTGGTTCAGCATGTTAAAGTGGCTTCTGGAATGCTGAACCAAATCTGGGAAATGAGGCTATGTCTATCCCCCTCCAAACAGTTTCATTTTGTTACTTACTGCACATCAATCATACAGGCAAGCCCGCAGTGGGGTGGGCAGCATCTTGTTGTCCGTAATGGCACGTCTATCTGCACTCATCATGCAACCAATTAGCTCCAAAGGGGAGAGACTGAACCCTTAGCATTAACCTGTTGGTAGAAAGGGGATGTACGTGATATGCATGAGTGCAGCCCCCCCCCCGCCCCCGTGCTTCCTGGGCAATGACATTGGCATTGAGTGGCTTGTAGGGATCAATGGCTTGCTTTGCACTGGAGAAGGCAGTAGCAGACGGCATGGTGCCAAGAGCCAAGAGTTTGCATCCCTGACCATGCTAGGGTTACCAGCTCCAAGTTGAGAAATTCCTGGAGATTTGGGGATGGAGCCTGAGGAGAGGGGTTTGAGGAGTAGAGGGACCTTAGTGGGTATAATGTTATAGAGTTTATGCTCCAAAGCAGCTATTTCCTCCAGGGGAACTGTTCTGTGTTGTCTGTAGATCAGTTGTAATTCTGGAAGATCTGCAGGCCCCACTTGGAGTTTGGCAGTCTTTGGACATGACCAAGCTTTGCTTTCAGGGACAAGCTTTGCCCAGATGCAACTCGGCTGCTGCTAGTCTGCTGCCAGCAAGTTCTTCTTAACCCCTCCCCCTGCTGTTGTGTCTTTAATAACTGTGTAAAAGGGAAACATGCTGCAATGTTGAGAGATGGTGTATTTGGCAAAATTCTAAACCCCTGCAATTAAAAGCACAGAAATCCAATCTTGCAGCCTTAATATTGAAAGCTACAAAACTTTCCTTGAATCATGGGATTTAGATTATAGAGGGTTTTTTGCTAGAATTTTGAATTAAAATGGAACGGACAGTATATTTATCAAAATTGTGGTTGGATTTGTGAGTGTATGGGGTAGCTTTTTTCTGTATCAACTTCATTATATACAATATTTAAAGATATATATATATATGAGAATCCAACATGCATTAGACTGGTTTCTTTTTGCTTATTTTGTGTTGTTTTCACTGTAAACTTCCCAGAGCACAAGAGGTAGGATGAGCTAAAGGTATGTCAAGGGTAGGATGTTGTAACAGAAGACATTAAATGGCAAACCACCCCGTAAAAAGTCTGCCAAGAAAACGTCGTGATGTGACGTCCCCCCATGGGTCAGTAATGACTCGTTGCTTGCACAGGGGACTATCTTTACCTTTACCTACAAGAAGAGATGCTAATTCAATAAGGTTTATGTTCTTTTCCTCATGAGAAGATAAAGTAGTAGGGACGTGTAGGATGCCAAAGAAACTGGTAAGAGCCACACCTTTGGACCATGCAGTACCCTGGTTGCATGGAGAAACTGCTTTCTGTTGAGGACACTGGTTGCAGTCCTTTGGTTGGAGATTCAAAACTGGGCTCTCCCAGAGCCTAGAGTGACCCTCTAAGCACTAGACTACATTGGCTCTTCCCCATAACAACTGAAATAAACTAATAGGTGGCTTAGGAACATAGCAGTACAAAACACATTCCTGTCATATATTTCACAATTGTCAGTCCATATCTAAATTAGTCTCACCTTTCTGAAGATGACTGTTAAAAAAGTGGCCGCGTAGTCTCATTGTTCTTCATTTTGAAAGCACTGGCTGTGCTTCCTTGGCTCTGCTATATTTATTCCTGAAACCCCATCAGGAGGACCATGCATTAGGTTGCCATGTAAGACACTGATGAAGGAAAACTTGCTGCAACAGACAAAAACGTGCTAAAACAAGGGTTTCAAAGCAGTTACACATGGAAGACATCATAGTCATGGCCACCACTGGGTGGTAACCTCCTTTCGGGAGTTATGTATAGAATTGTGATGGCATGCTGAACTTTATACAATTTATGAAGCATGTCACAGAGACTATGGCTTGTATCAGACATAACGCAAAACTAGTGTGGTCATCTGAACGCAGACCACTCCACTATGGTTAGTTTAGGTATGTCAAACCACGATATGACTGTATGATTTTAAATTGATTTATTAACTACATTCGCCTTAGCTTTGGTTTGGCATATATATTTACTTATTTTAAATCATTTTCATGCCACCTTTCCATCCAAATTAGGCTTGTCAAGGCAGTGAACAGTCAAAAAAATTAAAACAATCAAAGCACATAAATGGGAAGTAAAGTCTGTGAGGGAACACCAACAAAACAGGGAAGTCTTCACCTGGTGGCAGAAGAAAATGATAGAGGGTAACAAACGAATCCCTGGGGTAGGACTTCTACAGTTTTGGTGCCATGACTGAGAAGGTCCTTTCTTTGGCTGCTACCCATCTGAATGTGAACATCCTGACTTTATCCTGGCCTGTTTCCTGCTAATGATCTCACAAAGTCTCCTGCTACAGTGATGCCTGTCCAGAAAAAGCTGATGAGCAATTGTTGAGGCAAACCAGGACTTGAGTGATCATCTGCAAGCCGGAGTCCGATTTCACAAACCAGATAAAGGAAGTGATGATTTCATGCCGTGTTTTGACCTGACATTGTAATGCAGAACATAGCACTGAAGCTGCTGGATACTCCATTTGTGCAATTCCTATTACAGCATTATAATGGCTACCAAACTATTTGGAATAGGACAGCATGAATATAATAAAAATGATCCAGTGCTCACCTCCAAAATGTTTTCTTTTGTTCAAATTTCCTTCACTTAAGACTGCTACATGTAACAGTCATACCACATCCTATATGGAGGCATCTGTAAAATATGCCATGCACCAAGGCAAAGTAGAAGGTGGTAGAAAATGTGTGAAAAGAGGGATTGGCTATTGGTTGATATGGGGTAGACTGTATGAAGAGGAAGGGAGGTTTAAAAGGTCTTTAAAAGTGTGACCTACCTAATGGACAGTCTCAGGGTTACAAGGGTAAAAAGACCTCCACAAGTGAACCTATTCATATTGTTGAGCTTGTGTAATGTTCTCTATCAGCTAGCAGTGCTGGTGGAACAGCAACAACAATAAGAGGGTAAAAGAAATAACACAAAGCCAATAGAAAGCAAGTTAATGAGGGGGCCCAACCTCACCAACCTCTGGAATTTTGAGAAACAGCAACGGGACCTGCTACAAAATGCCTGCCATGGAGAGCATAGCTTCCCAAAATGTTGGAGCTTTCATAAAATATTGGCAAGTCCCAAACTAAATGTTCTTTTAAAATGGAGGCAGCAAATTCTGAATGAATGCTGTCTGCATGAAGTTGTTGCCTTTGGGGTTCTTCTGAAGCACCTCTTCCTCCAAGGATGCAGTGGAAAGCATGGACTGGTTCTTGCAAGACACTGCTTGTGTCAGTTTACAAAGAAAATGGAGGGTTTGCTCCCTATCTGGCCATAAGGAGAGGCTGCAAGATCCAGATACATTAAAAAAAAACTGCGCTTTGGATAAGCTGAAGATGCACAGTTGTGGCATGCCGCCCTGGAATGGGTTAAGAGCTTAGCTAGTAGCAAGCTGGTAGGGGGTAGCCTGAAGCTCCCCATTTATTTTCTGCCCTGCTTAAGATTCTTTGAACTCTATGACTCAAACTCAAGAATCAAATGGTCATCAGGAAACATGCTGGCAGGTGCTATGGCAATCCTGGGCACCACGCTGGGGATCACTGCCTTAATGACCAGTGAATTATTGCCACATAAGGTATTGTGAGTCTGAGCCCACTTTGTCAGACGCAAAACCAATAAAGTAACCCACTATTTGACTGAGAATTCTCAGTTCTGGATGCATTTCAAGATCTTTATTGGAGGACAAGAGCTTCCACAGTCAAACAGACACCTCACATCTTCTTGCAGAGACATAAAAAGAGGAGCCATGTCTCTATACCGATGTATCTGTGGGACCGCCTCTCCCCATATGAGCCCCAGAGGACTCTTTGCTTGAGCGATAAACATCTATTAAAGATTCCTGGCCCTAGGGAGGCCCGCCTGGCATCGACCAGGGCCAGGGCTTTTCCGGTCCTGGCCCCAGCCTGGTGGAGTGCTCTGTCTTACGAGACTAGGGCACGGCAAGATTTGTTAGAATTTCGCCAGGCCTGTAAGATGGAGCTTTTCCGTCAGGCATATGGTTGATGCTAGGTGGTGCCCCCCACCCAGTCAGGGGGAATAAAGTATATGCCCTCCCGTCCAATGTCACCTTCCATCTCCCACATATTTTTCTGGTAAAAATGCTTTGGAGATGGTGAAATGGTGATTGTCTAGATTATGTGCTGCTATGCTTCTTGTTTCTATATTTATATAGATATTTTAAACTGTGGTATGTAGTATTTTATGTTTTTAATGGTAATAATGGTTTGAACTGTGTAATGTGTTTTAAACCTTGTTGTGATACGCCCTGAGCTCGCTGGTGTGGGGAGGGCAGAGTATAAATTGAATAAATTAAATTAAATGTAAGCGTGACTGTGAATGCAATGAATGAATGCAGTGAATGCCTCCTAAGCTAAGGTGTCACCCTGGTAAATTTTTTCGTACAGGAAGCAAGAGATCAAGATCAATTTAAAATAACATAGTGGCACAATAAGCAGCACAATTCTTATGTTCCAGTAGTGGCTTCACAAATTCCTCTGCCGATGTCCTTCCTGTTCTGTATAGGAGATAGCATGCTACCCACAAGCCATATCACTGGCCTCAGCACCCCACTGCATGTATATTACATAGGCATGCAGTAAAAGAACATATGATGATGTAGGTTGTTTGCTGAGTAATACTTTCAAAGCAGGATTTTATACCACATGAAGCAGCCCATAGATTTCAGCACAGAGATCCAGGACGACAATATAAATTAATCATGACAATATGATGGTATGATTCCTTGCTGTTTTTGGCATCAGATATAAAGGACCACCTGCTACCATGTATCCCTGCCTGGACTCTGTGTTCTTTATTCCAGACCTTCCTTCGTGTCTTCCTGCCTTCTGACATGAGGTGGATGGATTAAAAGGCCTTTTCAGTGGTTGCTCCCTGGCTCTGAAATGTCCTCCCTCTTTATCTGCACTTGGCTCCTCCATTGTCTAGCCAAGACTTTTAAAAAGTTCAGTTAGTTTTTAATTGTTTCGCTCATTGGTACACATAACCTTTAGTTGGTTTTGGGGTTTAATTATTACTGCTGTTTCATGGCTGTTTGAAAATCTGTTTGGAAATGTGTATTCTGATCAAAGTTTTATTCTCTTTCCTGCCATCTTTTTCTTCTGATTTATTTATTGCCTGGATGCTTAACAAAAACTTCATTTTTTAAAACTAGTTCTTGACATCCAGACTGCATTCAACTGACTCTTTCCCATAAAACTTTGCTGTAGCCCTCAGAGACCTATAATGTACTGGTAATCCCTCTCTGCCCCTTTCATCTTTATTTTAAATGAAAAACAACAGCCTTCATTACTTGTTGGAACATTTAATGGATCAATATTAAGGAGAACTGTTATTATTTTTATCATCGGAACTCTCTCCCTCTTGTCAGTAAAATTCCTTTTCCATCCAACTTCAAAAGCAATATGAGATACAAGCCCATTTCAAACATAGCTTTGCTATTGTTTGCTGTTTTTTCCTGTTATAGTGCTAACCTCAAAAGAAGTCTCTGAAGGCTTGAGAATCAAGCTTCCAACAATATGTACTTCCCCCTGTTCAAAGCACTAAAATCCTGTTAATATAATAGGAAATGATGTGTACTTGAATATATGTGCACCTAGGTGTTCCCCTAATCAGAGATAAACCCACAGAAGATGGATGAGTGTCTGGCATGCTCCCATCACCATTGGCTAATCACATTTGACCTGGACAAAGATTGTCATGACAGGTCTTGAATCACCTCAGAGGAGACTCCATGGCTCAGTGGCAGAGCACATATTTTGCACACATAACATCCCAGGTTCAATCCTAGTATCTCTGGTGAAATACACAGACAAAGAACTTTTCATGCTTGATAGCCTGTAGAATAGCTGCCACATAGCAAAGACAGTACTATGCTAGGTAGACAAATGGCCTGACTTGATATAAGACAGCTTCGTATGTTTATATTGACTTTTCTGTCCTCAATAAGGTAAGTAAATGCTGAGAACTGGCCAGATTGTGTCCTCATCTCAAGTTTTTGTAAAGGAAAATAAGGGGGGGGCATTTAATGATGATAACTGGATGATATTAGCCCTTGGGGAAATGAGTGAGTCTATTGTAAAAATGAATCTCTGTTGTCTGGCTTAATTGTTAAATATTTACCACAACTCAGTTCATACCAAGTCAGATTGTGGATGAAAATATCTGCAATGGAATCACCATAAAAGTAAAAACCAATCACATTATTACTTTTGCTGCTAATCCCACTGCTATCACTATTGCCACCATTACTATTATTATCTGACTCTTTATATATTTCCTTTCAAAATAAAAAATAACTTTCTTTGAATGCCATGCCAGGGTATAATATCATGTGTAAATATAATATTAACATAGTCATTAAATTGGGATGAAAATGGCATGAGAATCAGCCATCTCATGAGGTTCCTGGCTCCCTTGTCACAGAGAGAAAGGAATTAGGCAAGCAGACATCTAGAAAAAAAAATAACCCTAAAAGTCACCAAACAGTTCTCAAGCCCAGCAATAATTCATCTTGGTGGTTAGTTCTAAAATTAGGTGTAGACTTTTGCCATAAATCACTTCTCTCTTATAAGTGCTAGAGCAAACTTGCAAAGGCTGTCCAACTGCAGCATCCTCAGTCCTGCTCAGACATCCAGTTTTAGTGCTCTGACCATGCATAATGGGAACTTGCATTACTTGCAGTCCTCCCAATACATTTTGTGTGAAAAGGAACAACACCCATATTTTCCATGCAGGTATCTTCTTCAGTACTTGTGATCAGCACTCTAGATTTTTGATGGAACATGTTCATGCATACCAAAGCTGTATGTGCATGGAAAATATGCACGTTACCCCTTTTCAGACAAAATGGCAACCAGATGTATTGGGTGGATTGTAAGTAGTATGCGCTCCAGCTACTTGTGGTTGCAATGCCAAAACAGAACATCTGAGAAGGGATTTCTCATAATACTTAATGGAAGGGGGAACGATAACAAGAATACAACATTTCTTTGACACTTTGACCTGGCATTTACTTCATTCTGTTATACCATGACAAGGGTTTCCACAGAGCTAGTATTTAAATTCTCTTGTAGGTATTCAAACAGCTAAGCTCCATTTGTTTCTAGTTCTTTTGACACCTCTGTTTTAAGCTAGGTCTTGTTTTTCTGTCTCTAATAGGTTGTGTATATGTTTTATAACTAAATATATAATAGAACTGGTAGAAATTCGCATAAACCTGCACTTCCCTATCAAACTTTAAGCACTTGTCTAGTGGTACTGCTGAAATCTCTTTCTTTTTAAAAGCATGATTTCCACTCACCCAGAATGCTTAGCACTTCTGACCATAAATATTTTGGTAGCAGATACTGAATGTTCAGCACTTTTGAGAATTTCTTGATTATTTTGCTACTTCAATAGGAGTGGAAATCTTTGGAAGTCTGGTTCTGATTAGGAATGCTGAGTAGTTAAAAAAATCAAGTCTGTTCATGTTCATATCCAGCCTTTTCTTCAACTGAGCTTTTCCTTTGATGGAAGCCCTTACCAGTGAGCCTTGACACACCTGTCCAGTTCTTACATACTGCATATCCTCCATGTTTTGTTGTAGTGGTTAAGAGTGCAGGACTCTAATCTGGAGAACCGGCTTTGATTCCTCACTCCTCCACTTGAAGCCAGCTGGGTGACCTTGGGTCAGTCACAGCTTCTAGCTCTCTCAGCTCCACCCACCTCACAGGGTGTTTTGTTGTGGGGATAATAATGACATACTTTGTAAACTGCTCTGAGTGGGTGTTAAGTCATCCCGAAGGGCGGTATATAAATCAAATTTTGTTGTTGTTGTTATATGTTTCTTGGTCCAGCATGTCATGATTTTATTTTTCAGAGCTTTTGCATATATAACTAGAGATAGGCACGAACTGGAAAAAAACCGAACCATGTGGTTTGTGGTTCATCAAATTTCACGAACCATGAACTTTCATGAACCTGCCCCTGGTTCGCGAACTGGTTCGTGAAAACATCACATCCAAGTCAGAAATCCTCATTTCCGGGCCAGCAGAAGTTCACTTCCAGGTCAGCAGAAAGTCTGCAGGAAGTCCATCCCCTGTTGCCTAGGAAACTGATTGATTGGCACCAGGCTGTCTGCAGTAATGAACCAAAAAATGAACCAAACGAACCAGCCTAAAAGTTCGTGGTGGTTCATCAGAAATGGGATCTGATGAACCGTGATTTGCGAACCACGAACTGGCCTGGTTTGTGCTTAATTTTGGTTCGTATTTCGGTTTGTGCCCATCTCTATTTATAACATGACAGACAGAAAGGAAACAGTTATGAAGGACATCCATTGATTTGTTGTGTTGGTGAGGAAAGCCTGGCTTGAGCAGACGTGCAAGAAAGCATGTAGTACAATCTCAGACCTGTGCCGCATTCCTTATTTGGAAATACTCTACATAGAATATTTTTATCCTGCCTTTTCTCCAAGGACTTCAGAGGAATGTACCCAATTTCCCCTTTCTCATCTTTTCAATAATCTTGACAGAGAGAGACTTGTCCTTGATCACCCCAGTGAGCTTTATGGCTGGGTATTTGAACCCAAGCAGTCTCTGCAGAAACACTCTGGTGACTCCAAGCCACTATCTTAGTTTTGACATCTTAGTTTCCATGTACAGGAACATTTTGACTCAAGGTTTTTTTTGAAAAGCTATCCCACCCCATTCTGAGGTAGTACAGTCCAAAGAGAAGATGTCGGAATCAGTTTGTACTTCTGCTTGCAACATTTCTAATGCAGCACAGGTTGCTAGCAAAAACTGCATTCCCTTCAATGGGCTCACTCCATGTAATGGCAGACGTTTCTGCCTTCTTCTCATATGTATCTACTGCCTTTTTTGTTAAATGCTTCATGTGCTAGAATTCCCCAGTTGCCCATAACGTAAGAACTAGCTCTTAGGAATATAGCCTGAATGAAAAACACGTATAAAGTGACTTGGGAATAGAAAAGTATACAAACAAAACCAAATTTTGATTTGGTTTTGTTTGTATACTTTTAATAGCTGACTCACCCATGGAGTTACTCTCTCTTCTTTCCTGAGAGGTATTTTCTTTTTCAAAGAATTTTTCTGCCTTTGGTTTCAACATCAAGTTAGAATTGTTTAGAAAAGTGGCAAAAAAATGCTTTTTTGGTAGTTATGGAAAGATGAGGAAAACAATCTTCCTTAAGTTGGCTTCCTAGGAGGTTTATGCTCACAAATCATAAATAACTAAAAATAGAAACACTTGTTTTAGAAATTATACTGAGTTTTAAATTGTAGACATGTTTGAGATGGGAAAAACAGTATCAGCACTATATGATGTTTAAAAATACTTCTTTTATAAGACTGTAAAATCCATCCACTATTAAAATGATGTTTGTTCAAAATCATCCATTTACGGAGCCTTGACTTCAGGGCTCAGTCATCACAACTGCATTCCATGCATGGAAATCTTGGCTCTCATGGAAATGGTAGCCTGGATTAAATCTGGTGTTTATGAAGCTGCATAGTATAATGTGGACATACTCCATCATTTATTTATATTGTGAGCTCGGCCATAGGAATGAACATGCAATTTGTGCAGTGGCTGCACATGATCACATCAAAGTGACAAGGGAATTGTCCTTCCGCAGGTCCTCTTGCTCCAAAAAACGTAGTCAGTGAAAAGAGGAGCTCTGTTCTCCTGGGGATAGAGGAGATAGCCTCAATCAGCACACAGATAAAAAGAGGACTGCTGACTTACTAGCTGGCTACTTTGCAGAAGGGAGGTGAGGCTGGGGCAAAGGGCAGGCTGTTTGCTAATGGTGGAGGCAAGATTGCCAGGGGAATGGAATTGGAATGCGTGCAGGAGGGACGTGGCATGCATCATCTGCCCTCGTGGTCCTCATTGTCTACTGAAGGTCTCAAAGGCTGTGCAGGTGACAGTGCACCCCAAGGTATGGCCTTGTCCACAAACTGGCACCCATTGAACTCAAAACCCAATAGGCATCAAGCAGCAGGATGCCCTGGCAAAGGTGGATCATATATCATACTTGGCCATGAGTAAACCAGGCCTACAAGATTGCTGCAAGATGACTGCATAGTCAAAGGAAGTGTATTGCAATAAGCAAGTCTTCTGTGGAATGGCAATGCAGACTGAAGAGCCCCTAAGGTAAAGGGCTACTGTGTCAGATAGCATTACAAGGGAGCCTTCTTCAGCACAGCACCAAGTAGAGTGTTGATGAGGTCAGGTAAAATGGGCAAGTTGAAGGGCCAGCTACCCTGCCTGCTGCCCTCTCCTACAGCAGCTTGGCCTCTAACAGCTTTATGGCCATGGTGGCCATGGCAAGTCAGGCAAGCATGGCTCCGGCACATAGAGAAACATTATAGAGGTGTGCATAATGAAAAAAATTAGCCAAAGAAACACACAGAAATCACTAGTTTGCCTTGTTAAAGTGGCTTCCAGAATGGTGGAACAAATTCGGGAAATGAAATTATAACAACGCCCCCCTCCAGTCAAAAAGTTTGTGTGTTTTGTTTTGGTACTTATTGTTCAGAGGCTGTGCTGGCAGGCCAAGCAGTGGCAGGCTATCCAGCTGCACCTTGGTTCCCTTAACAACAAGTCAATCTGCACTCGTCAGTCAATCAATTGGATCCTAAGGGGAAAGACTGAGCCCTTAGCATCAACTCCATTGATGGAAAGATGTGCACAGCATGCATGAGTTCATTTTTTCTTCAGCACTTCCTGGGCAATGGCAGTGGCATTGAATGGCTCATAGGGATAAAATAGCAAAAGGTTCACTTTGTGCCAGGGAGGAGAGCAGCAGACAGCATGGTGCTGTTAGTGGCAGCATCGCCATTGCCAATCACCATCCCTTTCTGTGCATTTTTATACAGAATGCAAGGGAAAGCTGGCAACATCCATGCAGGCGTGCACACATGGGTTTGAGAAGGGAGGGGTCTCTTTCTGCTGCTGAGCCCAGTCTGCTGCAAGTTCTGCAGATTACGGTGAAAGTTGGAAAGAAAATTGGAAAGTACAGTATGGAACCCTTAAAATTGGAAATAATAAGCAAGTATTAAAGGAGAATTGCTCTGAGAAGGTCCCAACCATGTGGAACTCGTTCATCCCCATTCAGGGGCCTTCTGTAGCTGCTGCCCTTCGCTTAGGTGCTGCGGAGCCAGGGCAACCACTGTGACTAAAGAAGTCCTCCCAAGATAGTAGGTCGAGGAGCACCAGGAGGAACTTCATCTGGCTTTCCTGATTAAAACTATTAACCTAATGTTAAATGTTGGGGAGGTAGCAGGCGTGTGCATTGCATACTTGCACACACACTCACCCCCAAGTGTTTCCAGGTTAGTATTCCATGTAGAAGGACCGATCTCATCAGATTTTTTATTTTCTGGCACAGCAACAGGACTCTCTCATTGCTTCCTGTGATTTCTCCTTTTTCCTTTTCATTCAACTCTGGGTTAATGGTAGCCAGCAACCTGCCCAGACTCTCACTTTTACTAGTAAGAAATACGGAACAAAGAGGGCCACCCACTCTATACTTCCCATGAAGAAAAAAACAACCTCTAGCCCTCCCTTTCTATGCACTTTTATGCACAGTGCAAGGGCAGGCTGGTGGTCAGCTGGTTTAAACAGGGAGCCTGAGGCTGCTGCGAAGCAGATTCGGGTGTGGAGGATTCACCCCTCGTCATGGAATCGAAACGACAAGGCACAGGGAAACATGGCGTAACCTCAGGACTCAAAGGTAATAATTTATTGGCTTTGCCACTAAAGCAGTAATTTTTTAAAAAACATTAACTGTGCTGTGCCAGTTGGCAATGGAGAGCTCTCCTGCTGGTGTGCCGTGCCGGTGGCACTTTGCCAGGAAGTTTCCCGACATTGTATACACCCACCAACATGCACCTTCTTTGGGGCCCATTGTGTGAGTTTTCATGTGCTTGAGGAGAAACTCTTTGGATCAACAAATTTGGGGAAGATGCAGTTTTTGGTTAAACATAGATATAGCTTAATTTCTCCAACCCTTCCCCATCAAAAAGAACAACGTGTGTGCGCGCAGCTGCCCAATATTAGCTTTAATGCATACCTTCCCCAAGCATCTCTCAGGGTCCATAAACACGGAACCTCTCTTTCAAACACGATGGGTTGATTGTTTAGAGGGAGGACTGTGTTCGTATGATTTTGGTGCCATTGTGTGCAAAAACAGTTGCCCCAGAGCTTCATTTCCCCACTCCCCTTGAAAAGAACATCATATGTGTGTGCAATGGGCGGAAACTCATGAAAATGAAAAAAACCAAACAGGTCAGATCAGAGCAGGTACATCCCCAGTTGGAACAAAATGTTAATGGAATGGAATTATTCTGAACTGAACTTGAAATAGAAATTTTCTCAGTACACACCCTTAATACACAGTGAGCCTGTCACATGGCCCGTCCTCCAAAGACTCCTGTGCCAGCTTCCAGGCATATGCTGTTCCAAGTTTGTAGCTACACTGTTAGGGCAGCCTTCATCTACACAAAATGTGGGGGTTTCAGAATGGGGGAACTGGTGGAAGCACTTGGGTTTGGTGATCCAAGATGGATCAGAGGGGATAGGGGCAATGGTGTGCCCGCAAGGGGCAGCACGAGGGGCACTCTGCAGGTCCGAGCAGTAGGGTCCTTCCTGTCAAAGCGATTATATGGCCTAGACCCCCGTTGGATTATTTCTATCAGGTTTCTTTTTGCCGCTGTACTGCAGGCTAGGCATGCAGCCGCTGGGCTTCCCTCTGGGGAATTTGGATTGGAGGTGCCATTGTTGCTGTAGAAGCCAGGTCAACCCTAGCCTGCAGCCAATCAAATGGACAATGGGTCATACAAAAGGCATATCTATGGCTGGTTGGGATCAATTGCCTCTGAGTTCTAGTAGTAAGTACCCTGGCGATTTCTGGGAGGAGATGGTCTGAGAATGGGGTATAATGATGATGATAGATTTATATATTTTGGAGATCCGTGGGCAGTGACTGAGGACCAGTAACAAGGGGATGCCTTTTTTGTACTTTTGCCCATGTGGTTCAGGCCAGGTTAGCCAGGGTTGTTGCAATCTGGTTGCCCCTCAGGGGGCCAGGAAGGAATTTTTCCCTGCAGGGCCAGATTGGCGGCAGGCCTGGGGAGGGGGGTCCACCTTCCTCTGGGCACAGAGCAGGAATTGCCCAGGCAAGTGGAGGGTGTTTAGGGGCTCCAACTTGGCTGCAGCTGTTGGAGCATTAGTGGAAGTCAGGTGGCACACACACCTGTTGTGGTGGTTTCAGGGCATAGGCCCACTGAGGTGAGTCATGCTGGCTGGGTGGTTTACCTCTCCTTTTCTCAGGGCCCCTTTAAGGGACCTGGGGGAAGTCAAAGGGCATGTGCCTGGGCTGGTCACTGGGTGGCATGGACCACCAAGGTCATACCTGGATGGATGCTACATCTCCAGCCATCCCATGATACCCAGCAGACAGACTGGGGAATGCATGCCATTGAGTGGCAGGTGTGGGAAGGTCATCCACTGCAGTGAACCTGTTGCCTTTATGCCATGCCAATGCTCTGATGGCTGCAATCAAGTTGTGGACTATTTTCATCCAATAATGGTGTGTTATGTATTTCTTGTCTGGGTATCAACCTCACACATCCCTATATGGAGGCAAAGGCTTTCTACTGCACATAGGCAAGTGCCATTTGCCTGAAGAGCTTGACAAGAGTTCTATGGATTATTCCAAGCAGCATATGGTAGTCAAGCTTCCAAGTTATTTTTCTGACATAGCCTGAATATTGGAGACTTTCCAAATAGTAAAATAATTGCCTGGTACAGATAATTTATGGTTTCTTGTTTACCATGCCAGAATGAAATTATCTGGCTTCTTAAACATTTAGTATTGAAACCATTGTGGCATTTGAAAAAGTTTATAATGAATATTTTCTGGGACTTGCTCATTTATATTTTAGCACACATCTATAGATGGTGTATTTAGGTGGAAATGGAAATGAGATCATGGTTGCTTCAGAGGGTGGATTCTAACAACAACAACAACAACATTTAATTTATATACCACCGTTCAGGACAACTTAATGTCCACTCAGAGTGGTTTACAAAATATGTAATTATTATCCCCACAACAATAATCACCCTGTGAGGTGGGTGGGGCTGAGAGAGCTCCTAGAAGCTGACCCAAGGTCACCCAGCTGGATTCAAGTAGAAGAGTGGGGAATCAAACCCGGTTCTCCAGATTAGAATCCCGCACTCTTAACCACTGCACCAAATTGGCTGTCTATGGCATTAGCTCTTTCTGAGGTCCCTCCCCAAACTCCACCTTCTCCAGGTTCCAGAAATTTCCCAACCTGGTGTTGGCAGCCCTAATTTCTGAGATTCCCAGTTCATAGAGACGTAACTTCTCCCATAGTTTTTCTTTTTACCAAGGCAGCCAGACACGATGTGTGAGGGAATTCATTTCATTTCACAGCACACAGAGTGTCAATTCAGATAAGGACTGCAGTAAGAGTGGAGGTGGGGCTTCAGCCTGATGGGCTGCATGTGCAGCTCCTCCTGGGCCATTTCAGGTTGGGAAAACAGCATAGGGGGTAGAGGGGCTGAAGGCTCTTCTCCACCCACACTATAGTCCTAATATGAATTGGTCCGGTGGCCTTCTGAAATAAGTTCCCTTGCACATGACACAGTACTGTTTCAAAGTCAGACTTGGGAAACCCAGACACTGTATGTTACAAATCAGTGTGTAGCTTGACCTTTATGTGCCAAGGCCACCTGACAAGAGAAGACACATCTACCCACCAGGAGTGCATATAAAGTGGAAGAAAAGGGTTTGCATGTGTCTGTGGATGTCTGCATAGGGCTTGAGTTCTCTGTGCTATGAATTCACTTGATGTATGGTTTGGTTCACTTTCTTGAGATGGCGGCTGCTTAGTTTGGGATTCTAATACTCTGCAGCATGGCTCACTTTCTTACGAGATCTACACTGCATGGGTTTTAAGTTCTTGCTATGGACTCACCAATTATCTTTTGAACTAGAGGCTCAGCCCTACTTTTTCCTATGAATTGTTTTCCAGAATGTGTTCTATAAATGCTTGATGTTAAACAATGAATTCTTTAATAATATGCTGCATATACATGTGTATACATATTTGCCTAAATCTGTAAACTACTCGGCTCTCATACCTACTTGAGTTATATGTTCTGGCTTTGTGCTGGTAGCCAACTGTTGTAAATTTCTGCGTTGGCCTATTATCGTGTATGATTGAATTGCTTGGTTGGACTTGAAAGCTCCTGAAATAACTGGAATAGACCATTATCTTTTGGACCCATCATTTTGCTCTCAGCTCTGACCTAGGCAGATAGGCACCTCTTGGCATCTCAGCTTTGTCCATTCTCCTTCCAGCTCTGGCCTCTCATACCTTGCTCTTGTTCCCAGATGTGTGACCAGGGCTGGGTTCTGCCATTGGCTGAGTCATCTTGCTTTGTCAGATTTGTGTCTTCCAAGAGAGTTAGCAGCACTGTTATAATTTCATCCTAAGCATCTCTTCTCAGAATCCTACCCAGGTAAATTGATTATTAGTGTTCTTAGGACTGCACTGTGAGTCTTCTAAATTTGTACTTTGGGGCATCTAGAGTTGTATGAGGGAACTGAAATGGCTATATTAAAATGCTATGACTTTAATGTATTACTTTGTATTTGATACTGTGACTAAGAGACTAACTATTCTCATGTTCCCCCCTTCAATCAGATGTGCCTTGTGAGTTCCTTGCTTGGAATTAACTTCCCAGGTTTGTGGGGATCCAGATCAGATCATGACTGTGCGGTGTGTAAGAAGAGGAGTCTTAATCATTCTTCCTAACTTGAAACAGTCCCGAGGAGCTGTTATATGCCCTATTGGGGAAACATACATGTAGTTCATCAGTACATTTCTGTTTCTACAGTGGGCAAATAGTATATATCAGGGCCATTTCTGGGTGGGAAAATTTTAATTATTTAGTGCTTTTGTACATCACCTTTCTGCCCAATTAGGGCTCTCAAAGTGCCAAACAACTAGGGTTGCCAGCCCCAGGGGGGACTTACTGGTTGCAGGGTACATTCGCAGGTGATGTAATGATGTCATTGGTGATGCACTGATCTCACTTCCTGTACCCCTAGAAGTGATGCCACTATGTTGCTTAGTGAAGCCCTGATATTTGGGCAAAAACCATTGAGTTTCTGCTCAAATACCAGAGCAGATCAGGTGAGGCAGCAACATAATGACATCACTTCCATAAGTTACACCAGCAACGTCACTATGTTACCAGCAAGTGTACCTTGCAGCTGGGAAGTCCTGTCCCTCATTCTCGTAATCTTCCCCCATCCCTTACTAGTTGCTAGGAGGACCTGGCAACCCTACAAACAACTAAAAAGACATTTACAAATCAACTTTAAAAAACAATTCATACACACACATACACATTTTTTTTTTTTGGCTTCTGACAGTTTAACTTTCTCTTGACATTTTGGTTCAGCACATATTTACTTACTAGAAGCAGTGGCTGTTTTACTCATTATGTAATTAGCAGATACACTCACATACCTTGTAAACTTCAAATTTGGAGCCCAGTGAAACAGCTAGAACACCTAAACCAGATTATTTTCTTGCTTGCTTACGTACACAGAAAGCTCATTTACAAAACAGCTTTTGTTTTGGGAATGAGGATCACATAGTAACATAATAACTGAATTAATGTAATGTATTTAGATTAGATGTGAGTACACAAGCATCATTCTCAAAATGATTAGTTGTGGATATTTGTGAGGACTGATTTTTAAAGGTCAAGTTATGTTCCTCTAATCTTTGGAACAGGAACTGAATTCATTAAATCAATCAAATTGAAATTGCTGGGTGATAAATTTATTTTTGGGAACTGTTCAACAAATGGGGCTGTCAACTGCTTGGAGGAAAAAAAGTCTTGTCTTTTTAATAGAGGCTAAATATGATGCAAGGCTGGCACCAGCATACCACGAGGTAGGGGCCAGGTCTTCTGGTTAGCCCACTGTTACTAACACCCACATATCTCCTGACACTCACATTTTAATGTCCTTCCCTGCTTGTTTGTGAGTAGACATGGGCATGATCAGTATTACGAACGGAAAAAACCCACGAACAGCCCATTCGTCTGTTCGTGAACAAGCCATTCGTGAGGCCCCATTCCAAACGAAGTGGTCATTGCAAGCCTCGTTCATTGCCTTCATCACACGTTCGTCAAGCCAGACAGTCTGGCGCCTTTCAATCAATTCCCCTGGCAACGGAGGCAGGGACTGAACGCTGTCTAAACTCCTTCTGGCTTTAACCCTTCAAAGTACTTCCAGCAGAGAGTCCTGTTTTTGCCACTGTGAAGAGAAAATGACTGCAAAGGGGGAGATCCATGCATCATGCCTTTCCCAGGGTGCAATCTCTCTGAAACTTGGGGGAGTCTTTGGAGGACAATGAGGACTATGTCCCCTGCAAATTTGGTGGGTATTGGACATTGGGAAGGTCAGTTTGTGGGGTGTTTAAAGGGCCCTGCCCCTTGTACGTGGCAGGAAAGGGCCCTTTAAACTATCAGCTGGCAGGTGGCAGGGGGGAATCCCCTGTGCCACCTGCCAGCTGATAGTTTAAAGGGATCTTTAAAGGGCCATGAACAACGAACAACAAACATGTTTGTGAACAGGGGCATGTTCATTACTGTTCGTTGTTCTTTGTTTGTGGATGGCAACGAACAACGAACAGCTTGTTCGGGTTTTTTTTCCATTTGTGCCCATGTCTATTTGTGAGTGCTTTGTCACCCATGATCCCAGCTGCCAGTGCCGGAGGTGAAGGGAATGTGGGTGGTGCACACAGCAGAGATGCTTCTGGTGGCAATGATAGTGGCAATCCCAGCTGTACCCACTGCCCGGCACCATCAGGGAAAGGGCATGCAGGCAATGTAGAGAGTTGTAAGCACAGGCAGTGGGAGAGCTTGCAAGCAGGCAGGAGAAGGACACACAGGGGCACACAGGTCAGTAAGCAAGAAGAGGGCCAAGTACTGGGAATGGGTGAGAGGCTGCACAGGGCCCCCCAAATTTGGAACCAGCCCTGATGGGATGTCATTTTCTTCCATGTCATGAAAAGCTTCAGCAGCTGATGAGACAAGACTATGCAAGGACTGAATTATTCAGGAGGGCTTTTTTACACAGGTAATACAGGGTTGCACCTACCTGTGTTGATCATTGAGTGTTCTTCTGTGCAGGCACACATGGGAACTGTGCATGCAGGGGCCAGCTGCGGACATATCAAAGCTCCAAAAGGTGCGAGATGCTCACCTGGCCTTTTCGCGTGCTTTTTGAATATAAAAGGCAGGGCGAGTGGATTCCTCCCTCAGTTCACTAAGCCACTGGTGAAGGATAAATTAGTATATTAAAGACCACACAGCATGGAGAGGAGGTAGGGATGAGTGCCTGCATAGAAGAACACTAGATGAACAACAGTTACAGGTAGGTGCAAACCTGTTTTCATTGTAATGTCTTCTGTGCAGTCCCACATGGGAGATTAGTGAGCTAACTTATCCAGGAGATAGGCGTGTTGCTGTTCATTGAAAAAGACTCTTCAGAACTGCTTTGCCAACTGCAGCATCCCTTCTGGAGTATACATCAATTGCATAATGCTTAATAAAGGTGGAGGGTTTTGATCAGGTGGCTGCCTTGCGTAAGTCCATGAGTGGAATGCCCAAGCTAAAAACTGACGAGGTAGATTGGGCCCTTGTAGAATGCACCCTGATGTTCAAAGGGCAAGGTTGTTTGGATTGCTTATAACACTCTTTAATGAGCCACACCAACCATTTGGAGATGGTCTGAGAAGTGACTTTCTGTCCTTTTTTAGATCTCCTGAAGACGACAAACAGGTCAGAGTCCTTTCTGAAGGCAATAGTCCTGTCCAGGTAAAAAAAGAGTGCACGTTTGACATCCAACATGTGCAGGAGTCTGTCAACCTTTTTAGAAGGTGAAAGAAAAAACACTGGTAGAGTGTCTTGGTTGAGGCAGAAAGGAGAGACTACTTTGGGTAGGAAGTGGAGGCTGGGACAAACCTCTTTGTCTGCAAATATTCTGAGGAAAGGTGGATCGTACCTCATGGCTTGCAGTTCACTCACTCTCCTAGCTGATGTTATGGCCACTAAGAAGGCCGTATCGGCTGTCAGGAATTTGAGAGGACAGGTAGCTAGAGGCTCGAAAGGCTTATGCATAAGAGCTGCTAAAACTAATGAGCATCTGACGAGGAGAGCTGTAGTTCTTGAAAGCTTATGCTACAATAAAGTTCGTGGTTAGTCTTAAAGGTGCTAATGGACTCTTTACTATTTTGCTAAAACTAAAGATAGACTCCACTGAGAAGTGGGTTTGGACACTAGAGGATAAACATTAGCCAATCCTTTAAGGAATGATTTGCATTCCGGTTGGGAGAAGAGGGACCTATCCTTCACCCCCTCGTGACAGGCCAAGATGGCCACCAGGTGGACCTTCACAGAGAAATTAGAGAGTCCTTGGTTCTTTAACAGGAGCAGATGGTCTAAGACAGATGGTAAGGATGTCAAAGATGGGGCTAAGCCCTGTTCCAAAGTCCAAAGGGAGAAACATTTCCACTTGCCAGAGTATGACTTCTGGGTTGAAGGTTTTCTGCCTGTGAAAGTATGTTTGTGACTGGGGAAGATAATTCTACTTCAGAGGGGACACAAGCCAAGCTGTCAGCTTTAGTATGTCTAAATCGTGGTGAAGAACAATGTTGTCCTGAAGAAGGCTTGGTGACAGTAGAAACTGGTGCATCCTTCCCTGTGACATTCTGGACAGGGTGGAGAACCAAGCCTGTCTTGGCCAGTAAGGGCCATTACAATTGCTGATGCCCTCTCCCTCATCATTTTGCTACATGTTAAGGTCATGAGAGGGACAGGAGGAAAAGCATAGAGTAGATTGACTGATCAGGATATCTGAAAGGCATCTCCTAGTGACGACTTTTCCTTGCCTGCTCAAGAGCAGTATTGGGGGCACTTCTTGTTGAGTGAAGTAGCAAAGAGGTCTATGCTGGGAAACCGACACTGTAGGAACAAGGGTTGAAGGAAGTCCATGTGAATGGACCATTTGTAATTGAGGTCCCTGGACCGACTGAAAGCATCTGCCAGAGTGTTGTCTTCCCCTCAGCCAAAGTTGAGGACTGCTTTTTCTTTTGTGGTTTCGGAGTTAGGTGCTTTTCAATATGCCTTGACTTCAGCTTGGCTTTCTTCAATGGTGGCTCAGATGAAGACCAAGATGGGCCAGAATCTTTAGTAACTGACTGCTTCATATTGTCAGTGCTTGGAGCCAAAATTGGAGGTACCAAGGAGGCCCCTTCTGGGCACTGCAGTCCTTTATTAGCGGCCTTCGAAACCCTGAAGTCAGATACACCTTTGGGGGCTGACTCCCATAATGCTGCCTTAGGCATGAATTGTTTACACATGCCACAGCGCACTGTACTGTGTGCATCTCCTAGGCACATAAGGCATTTCTCATGCCCATTGGATTGGGCCATCTTGGATTCACACTTGAGGCACTTCTTGAAGAGCATCTTCAAAGTAATCTTTTTCTTCTTGCTTTGTTTTCTTCTTGCTCGGATTTGAGGAGGAACTTGAAGCACCTCCTTCTTCAGCGGCAGCTAAACAAGAACTTAGATAGGGATGGTAATGATGATGATGACGATAACAACAACAACATCATTCGATTTATATACCACCCTTCAGGACAACTTAATGCCCACCCAGAGCGGTTTACAAATTATGTTACTATTATCCCCACAACAAAACACCCTGTGAAGTGAGTGGGGCTGAGAGAGCTCCAGAGAACTGTGACTAGCCCAAGGTCACCCAGCTGGCTTCAAGTGGAGGAGTGCAGAATCAAACCCGGCTCTCCAGATTAGTGTCCCGCGCTCTTAACCACTACACCAAACTGGCTCTCAAACTGGATCAGCTCGCCCTGCCTTTTATAGCAGCATCCACTCAAAAAGTACACAAAAAGGTGGGGGCAGCATCTCACACCTTTTGGAGGTTTGATATGTCCACGGCCTGTGCTGTTCCCATGTGGGACTGGCACAGAAGACATGGAGATGAAGAAGGCTGTATTATAAGGAAATGGAGCAGAGAGAGGCTAGTAAATGGACAGGAACTGTGGACTATACCGCTGTGTAGCTACTCAATGGTTATTGCATCATTTAATATGTCACGTTAAATTGCTCATGATATGTTTCAGCGTCATCTTCAGATCTGTATCAGCTTACGCTTGTATGCAAATTTCTGCAATTCCATACCCGATTGCAGTGTTTTTTGGATGCTTGCTTGTATTGACCTATACTCTCTAATCTATCTTGAGTTTCTAACAGTGATCAGGAATTGTGCCCATCAGTTTGCAATCAATAAATAACTACTATACAAAGAGAGTGATTAAGGTAATGACACCAGTGGCCTTGATGAATAAAGAACTCAAGTTTTTTGGTCTTTTCTGTGAGTGCTTGCCATTGATATGAAATCAGAAATTTTTACACACAAATACCAGATTTAGTATATGACTATGGGAATATCAGATACGTACATGCTAATACATAGTTTTGTATCAGTATTATAGTGAGCATTGTCTGAGTTAAAGGATAATTCAATGTGTCTTTTATGCTTATGATAATGATATATTGATTGTAAAAGATTCTCATGTCAGCAAGAGAAAACTCTGAGTTACAATTAATGGCCAAGTCATAATTTCTTGAGATGCTAAATATTGAGTTCATTTAGAAAGCAAGAGGCTTTTATTTTAAGAAATTTTTAAATAAACAAGATCCCATTGGAGATTTCCAGTTTTAGATCTTCTTCCATTGCTGAGACTGTCTGGTGATACTCGTCCTATGCTCTAATTTGAATCTATGCCAAGACTATATTCTAGAACAGGAATAGCATTTGGGGTGAGTGACAGTGGATTTTCAACTATACCCTCATGAATTTCTACAAACAGAGGAATATAGGTAACAAAATCCAAGAAAGACAAGACATCTTCATCTGTACGGTTGAACTTCTTCAGTGCCTGAACAAGAAATGAAAACATAAAGAAAAAAGAAAAAAGTTAACTAGGTCTCATGAAAAGCTCTTAATTCGGTATGTGCGAAGCCTGTAGTGTTGATGGCATATGGCTTTGGCCATATATGAATCGATCCAACTTAAGACACTTCTACCCCCAAACAAAGATGCCAGACACAAGACATGCGTTAAGCTAAGGTTTATTGTTAATAGGGGATCTACATAACTTATTAAACATGATCCTTATAGCTCAGAATAACCTACCTAAGATTGCCAAATTCCACTCAGAGCCTGGAGATCTCCCACAATTACAACTGATCTCCAGACTACAAAGAACAGTTTCTCTGGAGAAAATTCTGAAAGGGAAACAACCTAAGAAACCCAAAATACACTACCAGGTGCGTGATATCAAACTCTGTAATTAAAGTGCAAGTGCTCCATCATATATAACACAATATACACTATAAATTACAAAACTTCATATAAAAACTTGTTCACTTGAACTTTTTTGGATACCCATAAACGACTGGAGACTTGTACTGGACTTAGTACTTTATGGTCAATGGTTTGGATAATCAACTCTGAGGATATATGAAGTTTTGTAATTTACAGTGTATATTGTGATATATATGACAGAGCACTTGCACTTTAATTGCAGAGTTTGATAGCACACACCTGGTAGTGTATTTTGGGTTTCTTAGGGTGTTTCCCTTTTTGAAGTTGCTGTTTTTGAAACCCCTCCCATTTCATTTGTTTTCTCTGGAGAAAATGGCAACTTTGGAGGATGGGCTTTATGATGTTATAGCCTGCTGAGCTCCTTTCGTTTCTCCAGCTCTGCCCTTTCCAGGCTCCATCCCTAAATCTCTAAGAATTTTCCAATCTGGAGTTGGCAGTGCTATATCTAACAGGCTCCTGGCTTAGTTTTCACCCTCTAGAGTCAGGCATCTTCCTTTTACAGAAAGGAGGAGGGGCAAAAATGGTCCCTGTACCATCTTAGAGATGGGACCAAGAGGGAAACCAAATGAGATGCCCAGGCATGTGTCAGGTCCTGCAAGGTTCCCTGGGTAGTGTAGTCTTACAAAGATCAGCTGCTTGATGTGATTCTCCACTGGGGGAAGAACAATGGGAGGGATTTTTTCTGTTTCAAAAAGCCTTGACTCGAGTTTTCCTCTGGGAGCTTGGGGTGGGGTGGGGGGAATGGGATGTCCCAGGGCAGCTTTTTGCAACAGGTCGCAATTTATCAGAGTATTCTGCAAGAGGCAAGGGTTCTTCAGAGGATTTGGAAGGCCAAAGGAACTCAACATACACAAGCAAGATATTCTGAAAGGACAAACAAGACTTTGAGAAAAATAAGCAGTCCACAATGCAACAGTCACTTAACACAGGGGAAATAAAAATAGCACTCCCTTACATCCTGCTGAGGGGCTCCATACAAGAACCAGCACACCGCTGAGCAGCTCCAGTGCAGGCTCCTGAGGGCTCTTATATACTGGGCAATCTGTTCGGTCATGCAGGCCTAGGGCTACTGTCTACACCTGGCACTCCTATGTTAGAAGAAGGGACTGGCAATGTCTCTTGCTCAGGACTTTAGGACTGCCAGCAGAGAAGGAAGGAAGGCAACAACCATAGAGTCAGTTAGATAGATAGGCTGCTATCAGTCTCCTTCCTGCCAGGGGAACTTCCTTCCCTTCTCTCCCCCTCCTCTCTCTCTTCTTCCCTGCATGCACCAGGAGAGGCAGCATGGTGACTCTGCCTGAGAGAGATGGCCTACTTTCAATCTAAATCCGTCCTAGCTAGTTAGATCAGTTACTTGTTCGTTCTCTCCACTAAACGTATGCAAATATATTTTTAGATAAATAAACAGTTATTGGTTCTCTAACATGGATGAGAGCTTTCCGTGTGCAGTTTGTTTAGTTAATATGTCTTAACTAAAATCCAATACTTCCATAGCTACCTTAGTCATTTATTGGAAGGTTACAGGAAGATGTAATCCTGCAACTACTTGCAGCTATGGATCTCTAGTGCTGATATGCTTGAAGCCAGACTAGAATCACCTGACAGCAACATTCCCTACTCCTCCTCAGGGGTTCTTCTGTAATGGCACTTCAGTCAGTAGGTTGATTTCAATGGGGCTAAACTATATAACTAAATGTGGTGGATCGTGGCATCTATGTTAAAAGGACATGACAGAAGACAGAGAGAAAGAGCACTGTTAATCACAACACTTAGGGTTAGGAAGCCCAAACAGGCCTTCAATTCTTTTTACTTCTCAATGATCTATAAAAAATCCTCATTTAACAATGTTTCTGTTGAAATAAAGGTGTTGTGTGTTGTATTAGGGCCTGTCTTTTGGCAAAAACCATTTGCTGGCACAAAGACAATGGAAATCTTACAGTTTATAGGCCTCCTGATGGTATGGTTCCAAATTATATCATGTTCTGTGAATTAAACAACTTCCAAATTTATCTCATCACATGCTGCAAACACATTCTGACACAAATTAAAGTTGAGTGGTACTACTATGAAAGCAAAACTTTATTAACCGATAACCCTAGAAACTAAGGATGAAAACCTTTTGTTAAACTCACACAGATGGTTGAATATGTATCTGGATATTTGTAACTTAAGAAAAATTATATACAAAATAAAACAGACTACATATGCAATGTAGAGACCAGCATATGAAAAAATGTTCTGGAATAAACTGGTTTTTATCCTATTATGATATAAGTATTTTACTCAAAGGGTTCAACACACTAGAGCTTTCAGGTTTGCTGCTATGGTGGGAGGCCTTCTGCTGACAGTCCTTGTTCACTATCACTGAAAAATGAGACACATTGGTATTCTGTGTGCCACAACAACACTTCCAGAGAAAACCTGGATCTGATGTTGGGTAGCTCTAGGAATTGCCAGAAATCCAGCGATTCCTAGAGCTACCTAAAGCCACTTCAAGGTTTCCCTTGGAAGTAATATCGTGACACATGACACCATGCTCCCCCCCCCATGTTTCCACCCGCAAAGCTCCCACTGGTTGCCAGGCTTGATTTAGCAAATTTTACAATACACAGTACCATCACATGAATTATCTTCGTACTCTCATACGTAGTTCTAATTATTGGAAAATATTATTATTATTTTGGTCATTTCCATTTGGACACTTGTGAGCCAGGCTGTGCCCACAGTTCTTCAGCTGCTTTTATGAGAGATTCTAAGAATGCCTTTTTTGTCTCCACTGTGGTTAGTGCAGTATGTAATGCAGAGAACTTTCTCCTAAGGGAGTGACTTGTCCAGTGCTAGAAAAAGATGGTGTGTTATTTCCATGGTTCTGGAATTTCCCTTTTGAAATTATGCCTTGGAAGAGATCGGAGGCAGCCTCAGGTTGGAGTATGTTTCACAAGATTCTACAACCAAATACATGCAGGGTCTCTTTGTGGTGTGTGGCCATATAGAAATGGAAAGAAGACATGATCTGGCTAATAATCTCCCCTTACTGAAGAAACAAAAATAATACAGACTACTTAAAGGAAACCTACATTTTCATGAAGGGCTGCTTCACCTGGAGAAACAGCTCAGATTCAAGGTCCACCCCAGTTCAGGAGCCTACCCATAATAAATTAGCCTTTCTGATGGAATGGGTAAAAAACCCGTTCGTTCAAAATAAAATGCTACAATGTTTGGACCATGTAACTTTTTCCCTTAATGTTTTCATTCTTAATCACCTCCTCATGAACTATGAACTGTTCAGTGCTTTAAAGCCCAACGGGAATGACAATTGCAGTGCAGGAAAATGCTACCAGGAAGAGATCCACAACCACTTTTAGTGTATGTCTGGATGAGATTGTTTGTGTATACACAAGGAAATAGACACATTTTGCAGCCTGGCAACATTTTGCTTTAGTTTTTAATGGTAGATAGATATTTGTAACAATTCCATATGACAGTGATTCCTAACTGGGGAACCCTTGGGTTCTGTGAGAAACTCCAATAATAAATAAATTAAAATATGGTTCACAGCAGTTTCTCATTTATACACCACCATGAATGGAGCAGACCTAACTCAACCAGCAAGGCTTTGTGCATCCGACGTGGACACCCCAGCCATCAAGTCAGGCACAGCAACTAAGGATCTCATCTCTCTTTGTATGATACAATGGATGAGGGAAATTGTGCAACTTGTTTGGCCCAGTCAAACTGCAGACATGCTGTATGTCACAGAGTGCCTGGCTTCAGGTGAAAATTCAGAGATGTATATAGCTCATAAAAAGCTCCTCACCACCACTGCTGAGAAAGTGACTTACAACTAGAGATGGGCATGAACCGGAAAAAAACCCAAACCATGTGGTTTGTGGTTCGTCAAATTTCACAAACCACGAACCACAAACTTTCAAAAACCTGCCCCTGGTTCACGAACGAGTTCGTTTGGTTTGTGAAACGTCACATCCGGGTCAGAAAACCATCACTTCCAGGTCAGCAGAAGGTCTGCAGGAAGTCCATCCCCTGTTGCCTAGGAAACTGATTGATTGGCACCAGGCTGCCTGCAGTGATGAACCAAAAAATGAACCAAATGAACCAGCCTAAAAGTTCATGGTGCTTCATCAGAAATGGGATCTGATGAACTGTGGAACCACGAACTGGCCTGGTCCGTGCTTAATTTTGGTTCATATTTTGGTTTGTGCCCATCTCTACTTATAACTACGGAACCTATGACTATGATGAGGACAACTTTAAGTGGCTGCTTTATGCCAGGCTCAATTCACATACAAAAGTAATGTTAGGACCATTGGAGCCCACAAACCTCATGGAGGAAACTTTTAGATAGAGTCAGAAAGGTAGCAGACCTTTTCTGGGAGTCTGGTGCCCTTAAGGCACCAATAGCAAGCTCTCACCAAAACTAAGAATCCAGGTGTTCCAAGCCCATTCAGATGGTTACGTATGCCAGTACAGGAACAATGGAGGTAATCAATCTGCTCAGCCTCATGAAGGATTGGTGGGGGTGGGGGTGGGGGTGGGGGTGGGGGAGATTGGAAGGACTAATGCAATGGTCCCGGTTCCGGCCCTACATGCCCTCATCAACATGATCATGAACCAGTTCCAAAATACAACCCAGGGATTCTGAACCAAAATCAGCTCTCAGCTCTGAGGCAGGCACAAAATTCCTCAGAACACCCCATCCTCACTCAACCCAGCCACCTGCATGGGGCGAATATCATGCAGTGATATGGGCCCAGCTTAGAGATACTGGAGCAGACATGACCCAGTATGATAAGTAGTACATGTCTGTGCTTGCTACTAGAGATGGGCATGAACCAAAATACGACCCAAAACCCCCCATGAAACAGGCTGGTTTGGGGTTCCCGAACCAGGGTTTGTGGAAGCTCCTTTTCTGGAACTTCCACAAACTTTATACTGGTTCGTTGGGTCGTATTTACAGGGGCAGTTTAATTGGCCATTTCCCCAGGGAAATGGCCATTTAAACTGCCCCTTTAAGGGACTTGCAAGGGCAGGTCCCTTTAAACAATCAGTTGGCAAGCGGCAGGGGGGATCCCCTGCGTGTCCATTTGAGGGGCGGCAAGGCTGTTTTTGGCCTCCTCTGTCCCTCTGCAGGCCTACGTCAACAAGCCACCTTTAAGAGAACCCTACAAGGCTTCAATTCAAGCCCTAGCATTTTCCACACTCATGTAGTTGAGATGGGGGATTGACTAAAACCCTAGTCGAGAGCCCATGTGCTTTCCTATGTAGATGATGTGTTGATTCATTCCGACATGGAAGAAAAGACATGTGAAGTAACTAGAGAAGTCCTCAGTCTAATTAGGGACACAGGATTCAAAGTCAGTAGGGAAAAGGCACAGCTAGTTAAGAAGTAAAATATCTTGGCCTTGCATTAGGAACCCATGGCAGAACCCCTGACTCCCAGAGAGTTGAAGTCATTTCAAAATTACATGCTCTCATGGACGTTCCATCATTAGCAACCCTATTAAGCACCTTTAACTTTTCCCAGGACTTCATTGAGTCCTTTGCAGACAAAGCCCATCCACTTTATGCCCCATTACAGAAAAATGCCCCTTGGCATTAGGGAGCAGAACAGCAATGTGCCTTTGCTGAGCTAAATGCAGCCTTGCTAGTACCCCAGCTCTAGCACTCCTTGACATGTTCACATCTTTCTTTATACAGCTAGCTACCTCAGACCAAAGCATAGGAGCTATGCTCACCTAGTAGCAATCAGGTTCCCAGAAAATCGTAGTCTACACTTCCAGAAACTTAAGCCCTGTGGAAACAAAATTAAATCCCTGCAAAAAGGTCCACCTAGCCCTGATCTGGAGTCTCATTCACTTGGAATTCATTATTGGAAGTGCCAAGGTACTAGTTCAGATCTTGCATACTCCCCCAAAGTACATCCTTTCAGGCAGAATTCAGAAGGGGCAAGTTTCCAATGCACGCAAAGTACTATGGACCCTAGCCCTTGTTAATCATGGAGTAGATTTCAAAAGAGAACAGGCAAAGTCTCCTATCCCCTGTGGTTGCATAGTCATGAGAGAGCAGCATGAATTCCCCCTTCTCCCAGTGCAACACTTCCAGTGGCCTACAGTATGAGAAGCTACAGGACTTTGTGCTGGTTCTGCAACAGTTCCTCCTTTCATACCGCTGGCATCCTCAAAACAGGTTACAAGGCAATCCCCATGATTGACTCCTACATCCTTAAAGACACCACTCGCCCTCATTCCAGTCAGGCTGCAGAGGTAGAAGCACTCTGGGTCATCCTAGAATTCGAGCCACTTGACTGCCTCCTTGCCATTTACACGGATTCAGATGGGACTGCAAAAGCAGCCACCGTTTTCTGTATGGCTAGCCAATGACCACAAAACCTCAGACTGAAAACCAATATTTTACATGGATAAATGGCTCTGTATAGCCCCCCTAATTCAGGACAGAACTGCCTCCAGCTGGGTTGCCCATGTTAAAGGACACCAGAAAATTTTCACAGATGTTTGCATTTGGAATAATCGGGCGGATTATCTGCCTGGCTTATTTTGAGATTTCTCTAAGGGAATATCCCTGTAAACATAGGCGGAGAATCCCAATTACCCCTCTCACTTGTCTCCAACTAATTAGGAGACTGCCCATTTGGGTAACAGTTCCTCCATGGAAAAAAGTTTGGAAAATACTGCCTTATACAGAAGCTATCAGGTACTAAATAAAGTCTAACTTATTCAGTTATGTTGTATTGTCGAAGGCTTTCACGGCTGGAGAACGATGGAACGATGGTTGTGGGTTTTCCGGGCTGTATTGCCGTGGTCTTGGCATGCCAAGACCACGGCAATACAGCCCGGAAAACCCACAACAACCATTGTTCAGTTATGTGTTAGTAAATCTAATGTGGGTACAGATCCTGGGTGGAACAGCAATTCTCCATCCCAGATAGGTAAAGACATTAGAAAAGACTGAGGCTGTTTACAACAGCTAGCAGAAATATCCATACATGCCTCTGAATTATCCACAAGGGTAGATTCTGATGCTTTCAACTACTGCATTGTCGCCAACTATCATCCATCATTTAGCATGCAAAACGAGAACTGTAATGAAGGAAACTAGTCTGGTAAAGTCATTATGATAAAAGAAAACCTCAAAGAAAGCTTAAAATGATTAGACTGCTTGTTCATTACAGATCAAGTTATTTTCCACAGTTGCTTCCCAGTATGGAGAATTTGGTCACTAGTGCCTTTAAAGATCCAAAAAGGGTGCAAGAGGCCTCTTAACTATTAGTCTGCCCTGTGTGCTTGGCACCAAATTCAGACGATTTGGAGAAGTTTCATTCAAACGGTCTGATTTTTTCTCTTCTACTTTGTATACCTTTCCGTATGAAAGCTGTCTATTTTTAGGAGTTGGCTCGTGACGTTCAACCCAGTGGTTTTGACTTTCATAGTTGTTGTTTTTCCTTTTCTTAAATCAAAAAGCAGGAGGCTTGGCTGATGGGAGGTATATTAAAGCTTTCCTTTTCTGCATTCAAAGTGGTGATTTTGTAAGTGTCTGGAAATCCTCTACACATTTCATCAAACCAAAACAGATCATTTAGCCTGGGACATTTGCTTCTTCTTGACCTTGTTATTCCAGTTACATGTCCCACTGACTTCAATTTGGGCTTCTCAAGAAGTGAGAATTGTAACTTTATGCCACTATCCTACTGAGTGCCTTCAGTTGCAACAGGAGAAGCAGTGGCTGCTGCTGCCTCAGACTACATCCAGAGTCTGGTAAATGGTTCAGAGCTGCCCAACTCCACTCTTCTTGCCAAACAAGGTCTTTCAAACTGGAAAAAGGTTGTTCTTATGAATCATATTGGTGCAGTGGATAGAATATTAAGATTCAAATTGTAGCTAACCCTCCTTAGTCCATAATCGCTACTAAAAAGTTTAATACCAAGTAGTGATCAAGCTTTCAAACTCCTCAGAACTCTTCATCGGGCTGGTTGTTAATTGAGGACATCTCAGCATGTTGTAGCAATAAAAATGCTTTAGAGATTGTTAGGGAAAGGGTTGCATACTCATACCTTTTACTGTCTGTTAACTTGCCTACAGCAGCGTCTGGACACTTTCAGAGACAGATGTTTATTGGTCTGATCAAACATGGCACTATAGAAAGCTTGACTCGGAAAGGCTAAAGTCAAAGATAGGATATTCATCTCAATAACCTTGTGTTTAATTTGATATTTTGGTGTGAAACTAAAAAAGCATCCCAATCTCTTTACAAAGTTGTACAAATGCATGGTTTTCAAGGAGAGTAGGTGAAAGAGAGCATCAGAGAAAATGCAGCTAGAGATTTTGGAGTAGTGCCATCTAGGCATGAAAAGGGAAATAGAATTTTAATGAGTTTAACTTACAAAATTAATAGCCTCCGGTGAAAATCCACCAGCTGCCAGTTCAAGTGCCAGGCTGTGAATGCTTACTGATCTTTGAGATCTTCTTTTTGTTCTCCTTTCCTTTTCTCCTTTGTCTTCCTGGAGAAGATGCCAGAGCTCTTTGGCTTTCTCAATACGAACACTTAGGGCTTCAAAATCCAATTTGTTGATCAGTTTCTTAAGCACTGGGCTACAGTGAGTAAATACATGATTATTTAAACATCTTCTCCCTTTTATGAATTATCCTTTTTTGTTTTCATGAAAATGTGCTCTGCCCACACATGTTCCATTTTGGTTCCCTATCCAGTATATCCAAAAAAAAAAAAATCAGCTGTCCCTTATGGGTTTTTTTGTTGCTAAATAATTGTTCAAGACAAATGTGTTGACAGACAACCCCCCCTCCCCCCGCATTACAAATAGGAACATTTGAACAATCATAATTCAATTCAATCTACACTCCATGCCTTAAAACTAGTATATCTGATCTATTACCCATCATTAGTTGCTAAGCTTTTCATGAAAACAAACCCTACGAACTGATTTTAACACCTCAAAAAGGTAGTCACTTTAAAAATCTGTCTTAACATTTCTAGCCATAGCTTAATTTGAACTGTAGATATCTTTGAATGATAAAACTTTTTACCCAAGAATTTAAAGCTGTAAGCAACACAACATAGGGTTTAACTGAAATATAATACTGAAATCTCAATTATTGGTTTTCTTCTCCCTGAACTTTTTTGTATTGGTTTAATAGAATAGGCTTAATTATGTGTGAATCCTACACTTCCCCCATGGACTTGAAAGCATCCTTAAGTGGAGTTATCTCACTTTATGCTAACACATCTCCTGTGACTGATTTCCTGTGCATTTTCCACATTATAAACTAGCCTTAAGAACATAAGAACATAAGCAAAGCCATGTTGGATCAGGCCAGTGGCCCATCCAGTCCAACATTCTGTCACACACAGTGGCTAGAAATCCAGTGCCATCTAAAGGACTGTCAGTGAGGCCAGGACACCAGAAGCCCTTCCACTGCCTTCCTTCCAGCACCAAGACAACAGAGCACCACCTCCCCACAAAGAGAATACCATCTATCTCCTGTGGCTAATAGCCACTGATGGACCTCTGCTCCTGGACCTTCTACATAATGCTAGTTACTAATACTGATCATTTCTCTAGACCAGTTGTCTCATTCCAGAATGTTGTTGAGATGAGCATTTTTATATGAAAATTTTCATTTGCTTTCATTTTATCTAGTCTTTGTTGTCATTTCCACTGATAGTTGTCCTCTCTGCCAGATATAGATTTGCGGAGAGGTTCCTGTGACATGGGGATACAGTATAACCAATGGTTGACTTATTGGGATGATTTCTAGAGTGGATGGAATTTTTCCACATCTTCTAAAGTACCTGTCCCATAATTCAATCCTTACTCAACCTAGTTGATCTAAGTTTTTGCTCCAACCTTACTATGTTTCCATTGTGGCTGCAGAGAAATTCTGCTTCCTCTTTCCTTGCATTGATATCCACTATCTGGCTAAACTTTCACCTCAGTACCAAAACTTTGTATAGCCACTATGTAACCACAAATGACCACCTAAATGGTACTACCTTTAGCTATCATATATGCTGGCACTTATAAAACAGTAGTTATTGTGCCTTCTGAATGGAAATCTTCCTCATCTGCAGCTGCTAATATCGGTAGGTTGCTTTAGAGGTGGTGTGCCATGCATGTTGCACAGTTAGTGGTACCACTTTCTAGAAGATTCTGCAACAGCTATCCTGCACAAGAGCTGCTGTCTATATCTAGATCTCCAGAATGACCTCAAAGATGCACAAATGCATACGTTTATCAAATAACTATTTTGTTTTGTGGAATGGAACTTTTTTTGTGCCCTCTTGTTTTGGAAGAAGCTTTCACCCATGAGACTACTCTTCAAGAGTTTAGTGACATTAAGAGAAATGCTTTCTAGATTTCAGGAATGCAGCCTCAGGCTCTGTGCTGGCAAATTAATGCCTTTATTCCTTAACATTTCAAGCAGTGAGTATTAGGTTTTGTTCCACAAAGCCTTATGAAAATAGTCAAAAAGGAATTGACGGTATGCCACATAAATGGCACATACTGCTGGACTAATTGTTGGCATTCTCAGAGCAATGGGAAACTTTCCAGTTAGGACATAGTTTGAAGCATTATGATGCCATCCTGACGTATTATTGGAAGGAAGTCAATTCCGTACAAAGCAGCTTAGGAAGAAATGGTATAAAAGAAAAAAGAAAGATACAGAGTATCCCGAGACCAGTAAGTGAGCACAAAGAAAACGTATAATTGTATTAACTAATTGCAACAGTTACACTATTTTTGCTTGTTGTCAGTGTCTGTAATCTATACCTCATGGTATTGCTTATTGAATGTCCTGGCTGTTGATCATATTAACTTTCATTATGTAATCTGCCTTGAGTTCCAGTGAGAAAGGTGGACTATAAATAACAACAATTTTGCAGGTCAAGTTGCTACTAGGGGTGTGCAGCCCAAAAAGATTCAGGTTTCCCACTTCAGATTTACCCGAAGTGGGGGAAGAAATCAGAAAGACCATAATTCCTAAGTGGCAGGCCACTTCGGAATTATGGTATTTTACTTGCTTCAGTATGCTCCATAAATATTCGGAGCATACCCAAGTGAGAGGGATTAAACCTGAAAACCATGATGTCATGAGATGAGGTAGCATGATCATTTGACTCCTCCACTTGCTTGGAAAGAATTTAACATGCAAATGTTATAGAATTACAACCAGGGGACCTGCAAGGATTTGCAGAGAGCATCTCATTTCACCCACCCCAATATTTTCTCTTTCCCTTACCTGAAAGTCTCCATAGCCTCTCCTCCTTTCCTGCTTCCTTCTATCCATCCCATCTACTAGCCATCCTACCCGTTATCTGCTCCTCTATCTTCAGCTTTCTCTCCTTTCCTTCCCTTGGTAGACTTTACCTGGGAAAAACTGTTGTGGAGTGCCAGCCACTAGGCTACACTTACTTGCACAGGGCACCTCATTTCCCCCTGTATTACCTCCTCCATTATTTCTTCTTTGCCTCCTCGTGGCAACCCCCAAGCCACCCTAGCCTTTTTCTTGCTTTCATCTTTCCTTCCCACCCATCCACCAGCCTACTTTTGATCTATCCCCCCCCCCATCTTCAGCTATATTTATTATTTTTTAAACTTCGTTTATACCCCCAGCATTCTTCACAATGGGGACTCAAAGTCGCTCACATCATTCTTCTCTCCTCCATTTTATCCTCACAACAAACCTGTGATGTAAGTTAGGCTGAGTGGGTATGATTGGCCTAAGGTCACCCGACAAGCTTTTGTGGCAGAGTAGGGGTTCACACTTGGGTCTCCCAGATTCTGGTCTGAAATTCTAACCACTACACCATGCTGACTTTCAAGGGGTAGCTTCTGCTGAACAATAGCAAGCAGCTAGGCTTGGATGAATCATGCAAATCATGTGGCAGCAAGTTGCCCTGCGGTTACTGGCAGGCCTGGCTCTTATGAGTCCTATTTCAAACACCCAAGGAGCCTTGGAAAGGGCCCTGCCTTTCTTAAAGGTACAGGTGTTGCTCCTATAATTTAGAGGGATTAACTTTATAATGCATTTTTTTTATTTCAGATATTTCTGAAAACCTAGAGCTTTTTTGAAGTTTGAAAAAAGATCTGTCTAGTCAATTGGTTCCTGTCTGTAGATTTAAATTTACACAGATTTAGCTGTGATTGTTGCTGTTGTTGTTATGATGATGGTGGTGGTGGTGGTGGTGGTGGTGGTGCCTTTCTCACTGAGATCCAAGGAGGATTACAACAGTGCAAGTGAAAATACAATACAGTTGACAGCTAGGACATTCACAGAGCAAAATACCATAATCAACAATAGTTAGGTCACTCAGGGAAACAGACACAATAGGGAAAGGTAGTAGAAAATATTTAAATAAGCATAAAGCTGACCCAGTTATTCTGAAATAAAGAATAACTAAGAATAACTAATTCCCATGGCATGTTTAGCAGCGTGTAGGCACAGATCTACATCAGCAGACAGTACCCAATATAGTATAGCATTTAGTCCCCATCCTTACCAAATCATTCTGATATGGTTCTGTAAGCCAGGAAGAAAATCTGTCTGAATAATTCAAGTTTGCATAGTTTGTGGAAAGCCACTAGTGGGGGCTTTTCTGACCAACTCAGGCAGGCCCTATATTAGAGGATTAGACAAATTCATAGAGGATAGGTCTATCAACGGATAATAGCCATGATAGCTAAATGGAACATTGTTTTTTGGTGTCATGTTATTTTGAATGCTAATTGCTGGGGGCAAATTACAAAGGAGGCTTGCTTCTAGATTAGAACTTGTTTGTACGCTTTGAAACATCCAGATTAGCCATTGCGGGAAACAGTGTTGGAACCAGATGCTGGATGAAATGGGCTAGATAGATCTTTAGTCTGATCCAGCAAGACTCTCATATTCTCAGAGAGATCCATGTGGCTGATTTCCCCCACCTATAACTCAGATTGAATATCAGTCTGGTTTCCTATGTCTGAAGTCTAAGTATGATCCAAAATACAGTCCTTGTTATGTCCTAATTCTAGCTTTCAGGTCCCCCAAACAGCCTTCACACCATGCTCAACTCAAAAGTGTACATTTGCAGGTATACCTGCCAAAGAACCAAAAATGGTTGATAAGTGCTTGCAGTTGTTTATAGAGGATGCTTTCAAATGTGTATAGAGTTTTAAGTTAAGCATGGGGATGTTTGCTGATCGCTGGTAAATCTCATGACAAGTCTCTTAGGAAGGAAGAAAACTACTTTTGCGAATGCAAACTATTTCTCCCAATATTTTGCTTGTTTGATATGGACTTGTTACAGTTACTAAGTAAAAAGAAGCTATTATGACTATTATGTTTTTTCAGCCGCTTCCAGGGTTTCACAAAGTTACAGGAATGGCTAACCCATTTTTAAAAAATGTAATATAAATGCTATGACTGATACAGCATGTGTTAAACTCAAGTTTCTTAAAGGAAGGAGAATGAATTATTTCAGAACTTAATTCATCCCCTTTGCAATTGCCTCATTTACTGGAAAGGAACAACAAATCCCTTTCTATTCTAGCACACGGACAGTGTATTGGTAAATATTTTGGGAATTTTGCCTGTAGTGTTTGCATAGTAAGACAAAAAAAGCCTGTCATGTTAGGAAGCTAATAACATGGTTTAGTCATATTGTTTTTGCTCTCTGAGCTCTGAGTTCATGCCAGTAAGAACCACTGGGGTCACCCTGTTCCTTTATAGCTGTCCTGAACATATATATTCTGTGGGGTTACATTTCGCAGGAATCAGAAAAGCCCTGTTAGGCTTTCGTTTCCTCGCCAGCACTGCCTAGAATGGCTGCCAGAAGTGTATGTGGAACAGGAAATTGGACCATAATCAGGGTTGCTGCTATTAAACACTTGTCTCATCTTCAAATCTAATTTATTTCATATAGAGCCATTCTTTCATATACTATGCATTTGTTTATCAGCTTGATTTTTATCTGTGCAGCACACAGTCCCTTCAACCTTTCTCATGCAAGCATGTTTATACCTGTGGGCAAGGCCTAACGACACTGAAAGGCCTGCATTCATGCAAAGAGAATTTAGCAATTCAGGGTTGCCAAAGTAAGCAGCAAAGGCATTCCCTCTGCTGCCTTAAAAAAAAACCCTTCTGAGGTAACAGGCTAACTTCCTTGGAGATCAAAATGTCTCTTTAAAATATTCAGTACTACAGATAAAAACAAATTTTGAAACAAATTTTGACCTCCCGCAGGTATATGGTTTCGTTTTGGGATCACTAATACACCACAGCATAGCTGCAGTTGGACACTGGAGTTTCTCAGTCTTCTTCATGGCTATTAAAGAAGTCAGAGTTTGTAGAGTTTGCAATATCAGGATCTATGTCACCAATGTTCCTCTTAAATATTACAACTGATATGAGATAATGAAGAAAATATCACTGTGTTTCTTGACTATCTGATTCTCCTTAACTGCTAGCATTTTGATAATGAATGAAATATCTGTCAATAAAGAGGAAAACAAATGTGATGTTGCAAAACCTGTGGATTAATTGTACTAGCTTGTAAAAAGGGAATAGCTCTCATGCTGGGCCTCAGATCATAGAGTCAGGTGAGGTTGCATGGATTAAAATTCAACTCCCTGACTGTTATTAGAGAGACACTTGCATTTCTTTCATTATTAATTACAGTAATTTAAAAAATGGACTGTTTTGTAATAATAGTAATTAATATGAAAATGAAACAAATTCCCTACCTAATAGCTTATAACACCCCTTCCCTATGATTTTCTTTCATTTTGTTTGATTAACTTTTGTTTCTCCCTGACCTGACTTGTCTCCTCTCTCTTCATTGTGTTTTCCAAATAAGGGCATAAAGCTGTCTTGCTTAGGGGGATGGCCGGGGTGGTGGTGGTGGTGGGGGAAACCTTCTGGGTCTTCTTGATTGATTGCAGACTGCAGCCACTAAGATTACTTATATGTGTGAGGTAGTCCAATCCTGAACCACGTGGGGTAGGACTTTGAATCAGATAAGAGTTGGTTTCACATTCTGGAGAGTGCCTGTAAGGAATCAGCTTAGAGAGAGGTTGCAAGTTTTCTTATGCCAAATTACAGTATTATATTATTACTTTCTTAGTTTCTTAGCTTTCTTTTTGAATATAGTTTGTTCTGTTTTGTGTGTGCTGTGCGTGTTGTCTTCCTTTTGAAGCATTTTACTGTTTTTACTTTAGATTTGCTCTGCCCTCTCTTTTCCCCTTTATTTGCCTGGACTTCTATCTTGCTTTCTCCTGCCACTTCTGGCTGTTTAGAGGCCAATTTTTTATTTAATCCCTTCTCCATCTTATTTGCTTAATTAGTTCTTTTTCAATGTGTGACTGGCTTTGTTGCCTGAGTGTGCCTGAGCATATAATGAACCCATTTGATTTTAATTGTGTCCCCCATCCAACTGAAGCTGCTGTGGTTCTTTGGGAATTACAATTGATTTGTGAACATCATGACTGGGAAGGGGTCTTCTGACTCTGGTAGGAAAAATGTGCAGCATAGTGGGGGCTGATTTGGGAGATGAAGAGACAATTTTGAAAAAAAGCTGCAGCAGCCAACAGTAGCAGCAGTCTACCTGGCACTGGAAACCGCCCCCCCCCCCAAAGATTTTGTTCTTCAAGCTAAGTGTCTGCATTGCCAACTCCTCAAGCTGCTTTATGTGTTACCGTTTCCTATCAATTTCCCCATAGACTTTAATGTTAAAGATGGGCACATTTCATAGCCTCAAAAAGGGGTGCCCTTTATTCTATATTCCTGATATTTGGCAGTGGAGATGTCCTAGAGGAGTACTGCAATCCCCCTGAGTTTTGTCCAGTTCAGAGAGAAAACCAGGAAGATACAGATGCAAGAAAGGGGCAGTGTACTTCCATTGAAACCAATGGGAAATAATAATGACCTAAAATTATGAAAACAAAAGAACAATAACAAAAAAATCAATAACAAAGCAAAACCATACAAAACAACCTCACAATAAAACAGTCCCTTTGGTAATTAATAATTAAAATGAAAGAAACAAAACAAACTCTCACAAACAATTCTATTATTAGGACAAGTTATCCTCAGGGCCAAGCCAAGGATGCTGGAGCCTAGGTGAATGACTTTGCAACCCCCCTGAACTACAGGGAAGCCACTGCCCACCATCCTCTTCCACACCATGTGGAAGCTACTTCCATCTCTGACATCATCCTTACTGTTGGGAAGCTGGCACCACCCTCTTCCTTCCCCCTGCACCGTGAGAAAGCCATCATCATTCATGCTGCCCTCACTGGGGCAAGAGCTGTGGCTTGCCTGGTGCCATACCTCCCAACATGAGTGGGTTGGGCAGCAAAAATGCCCTGAAAAAAGGCCCTACCTTGCCTCCTGCCATTGGGGAAAAGAAGAAGGAAGGGGGCTCAGATTCTCCACTTCTCATGAAGGGAGGAAGCAAATGAGAAGGCTTCCTGTGGGCTGCCCACTAGAGCCACAGTAACCATCTAGGACTGCAGCACACTGGCAACACATGTTGGCAAGGAGGCAACAGGGCTGGTTTTGACACTGCTCCATCTCTGGTGCCCTATAAGATGACCTTGGTGTGTCTAATGGATGGGCTGCCCTGCCTTGTGTTTAGTACACTGTCACATCGTAAAATTGACTCTGAACCCCTATGATGGATTAATCTGGGTTGATGTGTAGAAACATCTAAAACACTCTTTAATAGTTTATTCCCAAGGTTTTGATCCATTCTGTACTATGCTATACAAAATGGCATGGACGTTAATAAGTGTGCTTAGATTAAATCACTTACTCAAGCTGTGTTATTTTCTCCGATAGAGCTGCTATTACACAGAAGAGTTCAAGGTTTAATCTGTATTGACCTGGAAGTTCAAGAATCTGAAAGAAAAAAAATAGTGTTATAGAATTTGAAGGGCATTTGACTTAACAGATATTTATTTTTCTGTTTTGTCCCTGGCTTAAGAAGACCTACTCCCAGTAGCAGAAGGAGACATCACATATCACCTTCATATGCCATCCCTGCAAACTGAAACTGAACCCATACAAGACGAAAGTGATGCTGGTTGGAAAGGCAGAGATCTTGTACTCTCCACATTCGATGGAGTTCACTTGCCACTTGCAGATTCAGTTAAGAGCCATGGGGTTATACTGGATTCAGTACTACAATTAGAAAAGCAAGTTAAGGCAGCTGCAAAAAACACTTTCTACAACTTCAGTCTAACCTGGAAGACAGCCCCCTACCTTGATACGGCCTATCTGGCCACCTGAATCCATGCCATTGTAACATTCGAGACCTGATTACAGCCACACATTTCATAAATACCTGAGGTGCTGTGGCCGAGTACTAAAACACTTCGTCATTGAACACGAACCTGATGTACCTCCTATGCTCTAGACATATTGAGATATGAAAATAAGCATCCTGCAAGTCTAAGACTGCAAACTATGCATCATGGGAGACTATGTTTAAGATCCAAGGGAGTGTGACCATTCTAAATTTTAAGACTTTCAAATAATTATTTAAGCCTCTCAGACCGAAGATGGTTCTTTTCCCTCCATCCTTCTTGTCCACCAGGAAGAAGCGTGAGAAAAACCCAAATAGTGTGTCTGAACTAGGGACCTTTTGAAGCGCCTCTTTCTCTAATAATGTATTAATCTTCTCTTGCAATTCAGGTACAATATTATTGGGGGTCCGAGAAGGCAAATAAGTCAGAGTCAAGGAATAGTATTCCAACCTGTAACCTACTTTAATAATAGACAAAACCCAAACATCAGAAGAAATGTCCTGGCATGCATGGAGGAACTTTGACAATCTGTCCTCAAAGAGTGCTGAGGTTACAGATTTTTGCACCTTTAGTCAGAACTGGCCCTTCTGGTTCTACATATGCTCTTTATTAGGTTGGTTCTGGTGGGATGATGTAAGATGCCCTGATTGCTTCCTTCTGGGTTGAGCCTGTCCTGAGTAAGGTGCTCTATATGGATACTGTTGTCGATATGGCTGGAATCAATGTGACCTATAGTCACATCTCTGTTGATAGTATTGTCTTCCTGACCTTCTGTAAGACTGGCCTCCAGGTGCTGCTGGCAAGACACCATAAGATTTAGCCGTCCTTTTTCTTTTTAGATAAGCGACTTTTTAGAAAAGCGACTGTTTCCGGGGTATCTGAATAAATATATTTTAAAATACAGTCTTTTGGTTTTTGACGTGCCTGTTCCATCGCCAGGTACATCTGTTGCTGGGCTTCTGTCTCCATCCTGGCTTCCCTTTCCAATGATGGAGACTGTGAGCTTGATCTCCTACGGGACACAACAACTGACTCTGATCTTGGTTCAGGCATGGGTTCCAGAACAGGCGGATTGCTACAGTTCCAGGATTTGCTTCACAGTTTCTCTAAGTGCTTCAATTTGTTCTTCTGCTTTTGGGGCAGTGGATCCAAAGGAGCCTCTTCAGTTTCAGTTGGCAGCAGAGATCTCAATGTCCCTTCTAGAGACTTCGGGAGGCTATCATCAAGTGGGACAATGCTTGGTACCAAGCGAGTTGATGCCGAGGTCTCACAAGACCATGACAACTTTCAATGTCGGTTTCAATGGCGACTCGGATCCGAGGGTATATTTGCATATATTATTACTACTATAACATTACAGTACCAAAAGAATGTTATTTTTAGACATTCCATAGGGAACGTGTACTAAACATGCAATAAAATAGGACTTGTGACAAGAGTAACTACTGCTCTTGGATAGAAATATTGTGAGAGAAAATCGCTTCCTTCTCTTCCTCTACTTTGTGGGTGTATGGTGTGTAGGTGACTTTGCACACAGCTCTTAGAGAAAGAGTGCCAGTTGACGCCAGATACGGCTCATACCATGCACTCTGCCTCAGCACATGTCTTTGCTGCTGGGCTACTGGTGCTTGACATGGCCTTCTCCCATTGCATGGCTTTCAGTAGGGAGGCACGATCCCCTCTTGTCTTAGGGGTAAACTGTTGGCAGTGCTTGCCCAATTCAACGATGTGGCCCCCTCCCAGACATGCTAAGCGCAGGGAATGAACAAAGAGAAAATGGATAACCACAAATGAAGGCAGAGGGGCAAACAGTCAATATATATATATAAAACAATGAAACCAGATGTGCAACAATAATGGTAATTCACACATAAATAAATTTGTAATAATCCGCATAAAAATAAATTAAATTAAAGGACCCAAGTGCCATAAGCATTCAATGGTGCACTGAACAGGACTGGTAAGAGAACCAACTCATAAATGCATGTTATGGAACAATGCCAAAAACTTTTCTTAGTCCTGTGGTGTCCAACAAAATGATGCCCAGGAGGCGAGCAAGCCCGAAGCACGGAGTCCCTCCGCCCGACATTCAGGGCTGGCAAGATTCCTGATGTTTCTTGCAGTCTTCCTCAGGAGTGGATGAACATCATATGCTGATAAAGAAATATACATTGAAACATAGTCTAGGAATACAACAATGTTAATCCATAATACAACGGTGCACTCATCAAACAAATCAATCAATGTGGCACCAAAGAGTCACAGGTCCATTCTGGCTACCGAGCGCACAGAACCCCAAACATACATGGTTTTAAAGGTTATTCAATCAAAAACCAACAAAACAGCTTAAAGGGACATGCCACCAAAAAATCAATACATTGAATCCACATTCTGGATAACTTACATATTTACAGATGCTGTAATCAATCAAGACCACAAAAGGCAACAAGGTCACATAAAACTCACAAGAAACATGACAAATCTATTTCAGTATTCAGACCCCGAGGTTTCACAGAAGAGAGGGTATGTGTCCAACATACTTCCTTTTGTAATACTGTCCTCTGTAATCTACACTGAGGAACCCCCTGACCCAAAAAAAGCACAGTGTAACAAAAATCATCTACTCTGTGTTGATGTTCAATGAAGTGTTCTACCAAGGGTGCCTCATAATTGTGCGTGCGTATACGGGACATCTGTTCCAAGAGCTGAATTTTAAGCTGTCTGGTTGTGCTCCCAATGTCAAATAAATTACATCTAAAGATAATTAACAAAGTTTGATGGGGATAGCCGCGATTATAAAAAGCTTGAAGCATGCTTTGGGCTTCCCTGTCATAATCTGTTTGTTTGGAGGCATTCCTCTTTAAGCGTAGAAGCTGGCCATAAGGTATATTACATTTCAATGATCTTGAATGAAAGGAATCAAAATAAAGATAAGAATTACGGTCAGTGTTCCTTTTATGTGGTCTGACACCCAATGTAGTGTCAGACTGCCTATACACACTAATATCCAAAAAATCTATGTTGGTTCTGTTCATTTGTCAAGTAAATTTAACATTTTCATCCAGAGAATTCATCCAAGTTCCAAAGTTTTCTGCGCTTGTTGAGTCAGACAAAATCAAAAATAAATCATCTATGAATCTACAGTACAAAATCATGGAATCAAAAAAAGGGTTAACTGTCTGGTTGTAAACAAAATTATTCTGCAAGTGTGCCATATATAAATTGGCAACACTGGGGGCAGTGGCGCACCCCATTGCTACCCCTTGACTTGGTAGAAAAAAACAATCTCCAAAATGAAAGTAATTCTTCTCTACCACCAAGTCAAACAGTTGTAATAAAAACTCGGTTGGGGGTGACTGCATGGGATGTGTTCTAAGTGCTGACTCCACAATTTCCTGCGCCTCTTTAAATGGAATAGATGTATAAAGGGACGATACGTCCATAGTCATCAAAATGCAGTCCCCTGCTATAGTTAAACCCTCTACTTTTTGGATGAAGTCCCTGGTATCCTTGATATACTCCAGAGTATGAGTTACCACCAGCTGCAGAAAAGAGTCAAGGTAAATAGCCAAGGGTTCAAGAATTGAGTTACTGCCCGAAATAATCTGGCGGCCGTGGGGAGGGTTGATGTTCTTGTGGATTTGGGGCAAAATGTAAAAAACCCAGGGTTCTAGGGGAGGTATTCAACAAAGCCCTGAATAAAGAGTCAGGTATGAAACCCATGACCAACGCTTCTTCTAACACTATTCTGATTAACCGCATTATATGAGAAGTGGGATCCCTGACCACGTGACCATTTCAGCGAGAAAATCTGGCTCAGGAATGTGGGAGAGGTCGCCCCCCCAATAGCTTGTAAGTTAAAGAAATCTTGTTCCAAGCAGCTGGCCTGTGCAGGTGCAGTTCCAATGTGGGACTGCACTGAAGATCGTACATGAATATTACTCCCATTCTGCAATCAATATCAGTTAACAGGCACAATTCTAGGTATTGGCTATCACATACAAGCTTTTCTTGGGTTTGGTCCGACATATCTATGGGACCATCTCTCTCCCTATGTTCCACCATGGCAGCTTTGTTCATCTGAATAGGGCCTTTTGCAGGTGCCACCTTGCACATGGGCAAAATCAACAACTGCCCATACATGTGCATTTTCTGTGGTGGCCCCTACCCTATGGAACAGCTTACATGAAGAGGTCAGGAAAGCTCCTACTCTTCTAGATGGGCTCTCTCTGTGGTGGCTCCTACCCTATGGAACAGCCTGCCTGAGAAGTCAGGAGAAGCTTTCTGCAAATGATGCAAAACCAAATTATTCAAAAAGGCTTTTTACTCAGATAGAAGGGCTACATTGTAGGGAGGGGGTCTCAGATGCTTCGCTAATGAGTTAGGGACCACAGACCTCACCACTATGTTGCCTTACATATTATCTGTTGCTTTAAATATGTACCTGTGCTTCATGTTGTCTAATGTCAGTCCTAGAATTCATTATGTTCTGTTTCAGCATTTCTTCAATTCTGTATTGGATCCTTGCTAATGCTATGTCTTTGTAAACTTGTATTTATTTATGCCATGGCATTGTTTATGGAAATGTCCTTGATACTGATTGTACTAATCTCGCACTATGTAATTCACCTTGAGTCTCAGTGAGAAAGGCAGACTATAAATGATACAAACAAACAAACAAACAAACAAATGGTGCAAAACTGAATTATCAAGAGGGCTTTTTACTCAGATAGCTGTACTGTAAGGAAGTGGTCTCAAAAGATGTATAAGTAAAGGGATAGGGACTATAAGCTTTACTACTATGTACTGCCTATTGCTGTAAGTAGGATCCTCCTGGATAGTTTATATGTTGTTTAATATGTTAGTCTTAGAATTGCTTATGCTCTCTTTAGCATTTCTTCAATTACTACTAGATTTAAAGCTTTGCAAATTCCATTTATATACCCTATTACATTGTTTATTGGCATATCTTTGAAATTTATTGCATTGACTCACACTATGTAATCTGCCTTGAGTGTCAGTGAGAAAGGCAGACTATAAATAATATAAATAAATACATACATAAATAAATAAACTATCCTCTTCCATAGAAGATGAAGGGAACCACAGAGTTCCTTCATTAGTTTAGCAATTGGAGCAATGAACTTACAACAGTGAAGAGAGGAGCCACTTCAGTTTTCTATTAAGTTCCATGGAGAAGATAGTCAAGATTTACTGAATTAGCATTCATTGACTGTACATATTGTTTACAGTCTAACAATGGTGCTTATGGGGAAACTGTTTTCCCCATCTGTAGTGCGGAGTGCCTGGAAAAAGTTTTCCTGTGAGTACCTTTTGTGAAGCACACATGGTTCCCAGGACTGGAACTCTCTCCAAGACTTGGGCCTGGGTGCATGCTTTACAACACTGGACCAGGACCTATGTCCACACTGCTAAATTGTTAAAGCTCACTGTAACCACTATGTTTTCAGTACATGTGCATGCACAAATTCTTTTTTTAAAGAATTCTTCAAAAAATAGAAGTAGTGATGAAATATGGTTTGAAGAACAGGAAGTAGAAAACCTGTCACTATCAGTGAACATTTTTTCATTTAGAACCAATGTAGATTGGATATAGACTGAACAGACATCTCAGTATAAAATGGTGCTTTGAAATTATTAGACAATATAAATTCAAGTGATAATGAGTTGATGCAGGAATAATAAAAACTAAAGAGCATCCTATTTAATTTTGGGGAAAAGATAGCAGGAGGAGAACATGAACCATTTAATACCACATTTTGCTTCCAACAGTGATGATGGGTATTCCCAACAGATTGTCCAAAGCGTCCAATGCTGAGATGTATATTAACTACTTCAGTATACACTGACATCAGTACCTGGAATCATGAGTATTTACTGGAAAAAATGGTTTAGTGACTTAGCAGATCTAGGCCACTGCCAGTGTTTTGCCAGGAAAAGAACCCCTTTCCCCTCAAAACTGTTAATGCCCCCTTTCATTACAAAAATTCAGTGTGAATGAAAACCCCAATGGTGGGAAAAGATCATTCCACAAAGGCTTAGAATTTATTGCAGTATTCCGCAGCCAGACCCCAAATAGCATCTACTCTACCATAATTCCTGCATTAAATTACTGGCGCAATATGTTTATTGCCAGTGGTTAACATTCAGCCTTTGAAATATTTTGTAATGTGACCAGTTTTTTAATATTACAGTTCATAGGGAAAAGTCATAATTCAAATTTGTTTTGCAAAGGCTTTCACAGACTGAAGCAGTTTTCTGTTCTTCAGTACTTGAAGGCAGGATGAGTCCCTTTGCAGATTGTTTTTTTTTTGCTATTGAAATAACAGAAGTCAATATATGTTTTTTCTTTATGTGCTAACTTAAAAATGTAGAAGGTTCAGTACAACCTTCCCATATCTGCTTTCTAACCTAAAGATGGCCTTCCCAAACATAAAACCACAGTGATATTTTCTTTTTACACAAGCATTCTTCAATATGTTTTCTGTTCAGATTTTTTTTAAAGAAATGTGAAGCAGAATTCTTCAAACTCTGGACTTCAATGTTTTCAATGGTTGCTTCCCACAAGCATCTATCATGTTATGACTAGCATGTGTGAATGAATCATCAAACACTATAGCCAGAGCTTTCATATCACCTTGTTTTACTTCTAGTGCAAGGTTTTTCAGTAGAATCAGTTTATATGCTAAACTCAGTGACATCAAATCCATTTACATCATATGTAAATATAGAATATTTTGATAGAAAGGACACAGACTTTCTGATCTTAATGTCACATCCCATGTATCTTTCTAAATATTCTTGAATGTGGTTAGGGGTGCTTTTTGAAAATATTTCAGCAGTGTTAAAAAGCACCTCCCCCCGTTATGGCAAGTTTTAAAGTGGATGGTTTAGTAGTGTTTAACAGCTTCAAGACTAATATTCTCAATCTGAATTGACTTTACTATCTCTAAGTGATGTCAGCACAAAGACAAATCTTGTTACATTGCACTGTGATGTCATCTTATTCAATACGTGACACTGAATGATTGGGAATATCTATGTTGTTGATCTAAGAAACATTGTCTTCATTCTCACTTGGTTTTGTTTGTCCAAAGTAGTACAGTCATGTAATCAAATCTGATTGTCTACATGGTGTCATGACACAATTCTGTTCACTACAGAATTATGTTCCCTTGAATACAGTAAAAATGGTAAGAAACAGTTGGACTCCTTTTCAAAATGATAGTTTGAGGCAGGTATTTCAGTAAGATTGTGTCATATTTCAGTGCTCAATTATCATTCAGGAGTCCTCTTTTATAAGTCACTATCACAAAGTACCACTTTTCCAGCCTCATCTCCCTCTAAATCCATACATACACACTTAGTGTTCACATCTATATTTACAGTGCTTAGAGTATTTATTAGTTTAGAAAAGGTACTGCCAATCCTGAGAAATCATAGGAATGTGTTTTAGAAAAAAAGTGAGTCTGCTTATAAGAACCACTACCTGATATCTATGCAACTGCACTGTATAAATAGTACTTTTTTGTGGCAGGCAGAACTAGAAATTACACTTGGGCTATGCATAAGAAATGGTAGCCCTTACAGTTCAGTGTATTTTATGATATAATGGATCCTTATGAAGTTTGTCCCTTCCCCATTATCTTTCTAAAACATTTGGAACATCCTGAAGGAAAGTCTGCCTTGACCTCCCTTAATATCAATCCCATAACAGCCCCATCTCCAGACAAATTCCTCCTTTGCCTCCAAAACCAAGGAAGTATAACATGCCACTTTCCTTCTTTTTGTTTGGCATTTAAGCTAGGTAAGAACAGGAGCTATAAATTGAGGGTATATGCACAGCTGAGTAAATAGAATAAAAAACAAGTATAAAAGAAGGAAAAAGTGTTTTCCTAATGTAGAGTTTGAAAAACAGTCTTGGCAGAGAAGTGGGGGGGGGGAGGACCAAAACAAAACAGGAAAATGGGTTCTGCTTATAAATTATACTTCTTTAACCTGAACCTTTTTTCAATAGCCCAGAAGTAATAAGAACGGGCGTTTCTTGGACTGTCTAAGCAAGCATTCCAACTCTAAATGGCTTCCTGTTCAAAATGTTCAAAGCCAAAAAGACTGGATTTTTTTTTCTGAGGTTGGTTACAAGTGTGTGAAGCATGTGCTTTTATTTCAGGCCAATTAAAATGTTTTTACATCTCCCCTCTGGTCCCCTAGAAGGATGGCAAAATGTGACCAAATTGTTTTTTCTTCAGCAAGGAAGTTCAACGATTAGCCTTCAGTTAATCTGTAAACATTCACATTTCCCGTTAAAGATAGTTAGGGAGGAACTGCTCAATGTCATTCTGTTTTGGTATTTGCACATATGGGGCTGCTGCTACCCAAACTGCACATAAGAACGAAAGAACTGAGCCTTAACGAGAGGGAAAGAATGGATGTTTGAGGGTGTGAAATGTACTAAACCATTTCCCTTCCCCAATACACTTGAACCTATAATTCACAAACTGTAAATTGTAGGTCCAATTTTGTTTTTTGGTCACTTCAGCCTCAAATATTATTTTGTACAACCTGTTCTTCATAGATGTTCTTTACAAAATAAGGAATACTCTAATTACATTGCTGAGAGTGCAAACAACATACACAGAGTCAAGGTAGGTAATGAGATGTGCCGCAGATGCAGGGGTGAAAATTCCTGTTGAGACCACAGGAATGTCATGAATCCAGCTTTAATTTAAAATCTCTGTTCAATTACCATCTCTAGTTGGTCATTTCTGCACTGTGAGAAGAACATGTATCTAATGGTTACTATGTGTGGTACTTTACATAACTACTTCTCTCCCAGTAGCATCTGTGCTTCATTTATGTGACTTGAGGCAAGCCTGGAATTGAAACCTAATAAACAATGAAGTTGATTCTCAATGCTAAAAAAGTCAAGAAACTTTCTACTGGTTGTGCGGAATTGCCATGTTGCCCTAACTCACCATGTTGGTGAGTCTAAATAAGGATGCTGGTTTCAGATGGTTTTGTATTTGCATAGGGTTACCAACCTCCAGGTAGGGTTTGACATTCTCCCAGAATGAGATTGTTAGCATGTTTATTTTGTTGAGAACCTCTGCACATTTTGAAAGTAAGGCTTTGTATACATACATAGAAGAATAAAAAGGTGCTGAGGTGGGCTTACCATTTTCTCCCTGGGGGGTGGAGGATTCCCCACTCTTGGCTCCTGTCTCTTACCACCACTCTTGTGGATGATGGGAGAAAAATAATGGGAAAAAAAATCACAGTCGGGGAACAGCATGACATCACTTCCAGGGAAAATCCAAAAGTGATGTCAGTCTGCTCTAGGAACCACTAAAAATTCTATTGTTTTACTACAGAGTTTCCAGCACTTCATAGAGAGCCATGAAATTGCTTCTGGGGTTTCCTTGGAAGTGACATTATGCTATCTCCCAGCAGTGGCCCCTCATCTCTCTCTCTCTCTCTCTCTCTCTCTCTCTCTCTCACACACACACACACACACACACAGACACACACACACGACTCCCACTGATTGCCTAGTAACACGTGAAACTGCAGGCAGTAAATTCCAACTCTGAACGTTACTTCCTACAGATAGAAAACTAGCACAGCAGGGCGAAAGATTCTACTCCCTTTTTGTCTCTTGTGCTGTTTTCCTATTTGCACTGAGTTTATAACATTCACCTTGAGTCTCTGCCGCCTCATTTTTCTGCATGTGTTTCCTGATAGTGGCTAAGAAAATTAGGAGTTTGTTCCCAATTAGGGCTACTGAAAGGGAAGATGAAGCCAGTAACATTTCAGAGCTCTTGGTCACTCTTGGAGGTCAATGGAACTTGGCAAGTCATGCAAACATGTTTTCATTAAATGTTTGTATTGGGTTTAGGTTTTGTGAAGAATCCAGAGGGAAGAAGCTCTGTCTATGGGCTTGTGGTAGCTTTGTTGAAGCACTCATCAGTTCTCAAACTAAAGGAAGGAGGCAGACAGGCATGCGTGTATGTGAGAAGAAATGGCAGATTTGGAGATTAGAAGAAACAGAAAAGCAGACACAGACAGCTGTGAGTCAGCTGAAGCACCTTGGAAGTGCAAAATCTCTCTTTGGGGATCAGATGTGAAGTACTTGATCAGCTTCCCTGTAGGATTGTCTCTCTGCCCTCACCTGTGTTTTACTTCTGTATCTGTAAATAAATCAAATACTATAAAAATGTCACAAGTCTCCAGTCTCTCCTCCAAAGGAAACCAAACAAAAGAAGGGCTGATCCTGAAACTTCTTGTGGCCATGGAAAGTGGGAAGCACATAACAATACTCAAAACTGAGCGCAGGGTCCTATGATAGTGCACATGAGATTACTGGCTAATATTTTAGAAACACAAATTTTAAAAAAATCACTGAGAACAAGTGTAGCATAGTGGCTAAGAGAGTAAACTGCATGTCTTCCATCTCAAACACCTCAGAAATTCACTGATGGATTCAGGTAAGCCACTATTCAACTTCCTCATTTGTAATATGAATATAACAACAATAACAAGCTTGTAAGTTTGTTGCAAAGGTTACTGATATAATGCTTGTGAAGTGCTTTATGAACCTTGTAAAGCATTCCATTAATAACATCAGCTTTACCAACATGGCAATTAGAACCTTTGCACTACAAAGGTATTGTAGGGACTTTCCCTATAGCAGCAGATGTCCAAGAACTCTGATTCTACTACTGCTGCACCTGTAAGAATACTGACAATTGCAGAGAGTGGGGGAAGGTAAGACCAAACAGGACAAGTCCAAAAATCTGGAGGTGGAAAAATAAATCTGAGCATTTGGGGACTGTGAAGGAAGTTAATCTGTACAAATGGCATTTTGATTTTTTTATTGCAAGTTGAATGTAAAAAAAGATATCAGTTAGAATACTTCCAGTGTAAAAGGTATGTATATATAATTTACAAGCAATTCTCTTTTGGTCACTAGTCCATATTAACTATATTCACAAGGGACACATTCCATGCTAAAAAAAGTTTATGGCTTTTGAAAATGCCTTTGTTCTTATAACTAATACCTCTGACTTTCCTACTTTATTTTTGGGTGGGAGAAGAGTTTAATCAGCACATGTAAGGAAGCTATAAAATCAATCTATATGCCCTCTAAAATGCCAAAGCAAAATAATGATTTCAAGGGCAATATACTGTCATTGAAGTCCTTCTTTGTTTTGCCAGGGAAAGAAAAAATCTTAATTCTGTTACATGGTCTTAATATGCTTCAGACTATTTAGTGAAATACTGCCATTACCAATACACATAACTTTGTACTACATTAGCTTCCCAGACACTAAATATAAGGCTGGCAAAACTGATAAAATATAAACTTCATGAATTAGCTGTCAAAACATTTTTTCTATTCTCCAAAGCATACAGAAGATGTTCTAGATATATTGCCTTTGGCTGTGCTGTAGAACTCTTGGACAGCCTGCATGATGACAATGGAACTGCTGACAAATGGTACAGTAAGACTCACATGGAAAATATAAGAGAACTCTTTTGGAGAAACCAGGCTCTTATTAACATCCTGGAGAGCTTCTTCAAGATCAGCTAGGTCAAGTGCAAGATCCTGGAAAAAGAAAATATGGACAGCTTTCTTGGCTGAAAAATTCCATGTTCATATCTTTGCTTTGTACAGGCAGCTTCAGAGAATATTGCTAACAGGCCTGTTGCTGATACAAATATTTTTGGTATTTAACCCCTTTCATTATGGTACCTCCCAGTTTTACATATGGTAGATTGTCTATTAACTCAAATACTGTGAATCTCCTGTGTGCTCTGAATAAGTGCAATTTTATGTGTTTCTGTTTCCCCACAATATCCCTGTGTGGGACTGCAAGAAACAGATGTGGCCACAAGCAAATCTAATCCATCCATTTGCTGAGAATACCAAATCCAGAACACAAGATAGATCATTTGGTTCAGCCAGCAGCTGCTTTTCTAGATTAATATAGTAGCATTCTGGGAAATGCTGAATTGGCAGCTAAATTTCTGCCAGCCATTCATATAAATGAGGTGACATTGCACATGCAAAATGGAAACACGATGCTTTTTGGCACAACCATCTGTTTTGTGTTTCCATGGAGCTGATAAATATTAGTCAATTAGTTGTGTTGCTCAGTAGCTTATAAAAGCACAGAAGAAAAGAGCTAAGGGATTATAGCACTCTACAAATCCATTAGAAGGAGTTGCATTATGTAAAGTAGCATTATGCAGATAGTGGCAAAGAATTATTTATCAGCAATGACTTTGACATAAGAATTCATGGCTATAACTGACTACAAGTTAAGTCTGGAAATTGTCGAAGATAATAGAGGAAAAGGAAGTGGATGTAACTCTGCTTAAGAATGCCACTGACAGTTGCTATCCAGTAATTCTGAGTAGTTCATTACATATCAGGCATGGCACCTTGTCTGGGTGCAATCTGCGATACAGAGCACTTTGTAACCTTCTTTCTTCAGGAGGAACCTTGGAATTCTGAATGATTGCCTCTAAATTCACTTCTTTGTTTTTGTGTTCTAAAACCGTTCTTGCCTCTAGAGAATGCAAGGAGAAAATGAAAATATATATATATATATATATTGGAAAAAGCAACGTTAAAAAACAAGCTAGGGTCATAAAAGCAACATAAAAATATCCATAAAACAGACTCCAGACCAGAAGCAGAATATAAAGAACTAAAACCCCATAAGTTAGAAGACTAAGTAAAAACAGATGTTTCCTCTGGCACCTAAAAGATGGCGTAGTAAATGGTAATCACGCCTCAAGGGGAAAGGCATTCCAAATACAAGGTGCCACAACTGAAAATGCCTTGTCTGTAGTTACCACCAACCCCACCTTTGAAGGCAAGGGAACAGAGAGCAGATCTTGGAAGGCAGATTTTAACAGGATAGGCTGGCCAGTATGGGAGGAAGCGGTCCTTCAGATATCCTGGTCTCAAGCCACTTCAGCCATAAAAGTAAAACCTAGCACTTTGAATTGTGCCTGGAAACAGATGGGCAGCCATTGCAGTTCTTCCAGTACAGGAAAGGTATAATCCGTATAACCAATCCCTGACAGTAAGCTGGCTGCTGCATTTTAGACCAACTGAAGTAGAGCTGATATTGAAATTCATGGGACACATATGGCCAGGGTTTTTTTTTGAGCTGGAGCACCCCGGAACAGTGTTCCAGCAGCTCTTTAAAAATACCCACGTAACTGGTGTCACGTGGGTATTTATAAAATGACCTATTTTGGTAATTTTGGCCATGGATTGGACTGCTGCTGGGCGGGGGAGCGTTCCCTCGCCCAGCACCAGCCCGATCTTGGCCGTTTCGACCCTGATCCGGGCCATTTAGGGCCCAAAACGGCCCTGATCAGGGCCAAAACAGCCAGGATCAGGTCAGTGCCAGGCCGGGGAGGGTTCCCCCACCAGGCAGTGGTCCAATCCTGGGCATTTGGGGCCCCTTTTGGCCATTTTGGGCCCAATTCAGTCTCCAAATGGCCAGGATTGGGCCCCAAATGGCCAGCATCAGGCCCTTGCCAGGCGGGGGAAGACTCTCCTGCCCAGCAGCAGCCTGAACCTGGTCCAGGATTGGGCCCGAAATGGCCAAGATCAAGCCCGAAATGGCCACGATCAAGCCCGAAATGGCCAGGATCAGGTCTCTGCCAGGCAGGGGAAATTTGGGCCTAAAATGGACTGGATCGGGGTGGGTGCCCCCTCTGCTGGGTGGGGGAACACTCCCCTGCCCTGCAGCTGCCCAATCCTGGCCATTTTGGGCCCCTTTCGGCCATTTCAGGCCCTAAACAGCCAGGTTCGGGCTGCTGCCCTGGGGGGGAGTGCCCTCCTATGTGGCAGCAGCCTGTTCCAGGCTGATCTGGTCTGTTTGGGGCCCATTTTGGGCCCAAAATGGCCCAGATCTGGCTACTGCTGGGCAGGGGAGTGCTCCCCTGGGGTGGAGCAGCCTGTTCCAGGCTGAATTGTACCCCCTCATGGAGCACAGGAGCACTCCCGGGGTGGCCATGCCTGCATGATGACATCACTTCCCAGAAGTGATGTCATCATACAGTCCTGGTAGTGCACACATGGTGCGTTCATGCGCATGTATTGAGAGACGCACCACCTCCTCCCGGGCGTTGCCCTGGGTGAGAGTTCCCCCCCTCTTTTCCCAGAAAAAAAGCCCCGCATACGGCCTGACACAGATGCACCAGTCTCTATTTCCATAATACTTACCTTGTTCTTTTATGTACACAGGCAAGCATGTGACCGGTAGAATTATTATATGGGAATTAAATCAAGTATAATATGCTATCAGAGCTGTCCAGTTGTTTACTATGGCTACTTTCAAGTTGAATTTGAATATCACATTCTTTGGATTCTCATTTAACTGGCTAGGTCAGCTTCATATGGAAAAAGAAATAGATCCTGCAGCTTCAGGACTTCCTTTTCAGTCTTATCAGACCATGTCACAGGTCTGAGGAAACGGAAAGAAGGGCAGGAGATTTGCCACTGTTCCACATTTAATACCTTGATTATTTCTCTGCATATTATCTCTTCCTTTTTGGATGACAAAAATAATTGATTGTGAATGGAACTGGCTCAAGGTCCTTATAAACAAATGAGTTCTCAATTATGGCTATGGGGCATAATTTCAGATTGCATCCATATGGGCGATAGGCTGGTGCCTCACACCACACGAGTTTATTGGATGAAATGGGCCACAACTTTATTGCTTACAGACATTGGAGCATTGGCAGGGCATAGGGCAATGGATCCATTGCATTGAATGGCCCCTTGTGGTTTGATGTTACTTCCACAGCCCAACTCCAGGGCACCATGGGATGGCAAGTGATGTACTACTGCCCTGGCAACACCAGATGGCTCCTGCCACCCAAGGCAATGCCTGCTACAGCCCAGCCCCAGCACATACCCTTAGGTTTTGCTCCAGGTCCCTTAAGGGGACCCCAAGAAATGTAGAGTGAGGTGCTCACCTGCACCGCTCACCCCAGTGGACCTGGCCCAATGCCCCACAACTGCTAAAGTTGTGACAAGCCAACCACAATGCCGCTGTTACTCCAGGTAGGGAAGGGTGGGAAACTGCTCTGTCTCCTTTGCCACTGCCACAAGAATGGCTGCAACCATGTGGGGGCCACAGGAGAGGAGTCCAGCTGAGCCAGAGTTCCTCCCTCTAAGCCCCCTGCTCATTTGCCTCTGCCCCAGCCTTGTTCCCGGCAGCAATCTTGCCTGCTGGTGAGTCAGCAAGCTTCCTTTGTATCTTGCCAACAGAAAATAAGAAGTCCAAGAGTTTTTCAGCAAGACAAATCTGATTACTGAAAAAATTCATAGCTGAGTGCAAAAAGACAACCTGAGGTTGCAAATGCTCTGTTAACAGAAGTCAGATCTTAGGAAACTAATAATTTTGATTGTGCCATCAAATGCAATGACTATGCATGCCTTTCAGTATACGTAAAGGAGCATTCATTTGGGTTACGAGGATATTGTTTTTGATTCTTAATTCTTCTCTAAACAATTTAAAATCCTAAACTGAACAACAAAATGAGGCAGCTTAGCAAGGAAAGAAAGGGGAAAAGAATAGTCAAGATCTGCACTTTAAGGGAGCACTTGCATGTGAAGGTACGAGCTATATTGGAGTGTAAGGACTGGAAAGAAGAGTCCAGGAAAGAGCTGAAGAAAACAAGTTCTACTAGCAAAGTCTAGACTTAAAGAGGGCAGCAAGATGGACATGGGAGCCAGAGTCTTTGAGGCTGTTTCCACTCCCCACTTTTCTCCCATCCAAGCTTATTCTGGTCTCAGATCCCAGCTGGGAAAAAATTGTTTGAGGGGAAGCAACAGCAGGCAGAGTTCAGCACCCTTTTTCACCCACCCCCCTCAAATCAACCCATTCTTCTGCTTTTCACCTGCACCCTTATACAGGCAAATGCTCCTGTAAACTGAACCAGAACAGCAAGAGGCCTTGAGTTTTTAAGTGTCAGCAATGGCAGTAAGAGGAGTGACTTTAGGTGGAGGTCAGAGAGATTTGAGGATGCCCATCAAGGTACTTACGATTCAGCTCTGATAATCTTGAGTTTATTTCTTTACTCTTGCTCCAGAAGAATTTTATTTTAAGATCAAGATGCTCAATTTGTTGGTGGGCCTCAGCCTGAGATTAAAAATAAGAGAAGTTAGTTTGAAACCATTCTTCTGAAATATATATTCACAAGCAGGAGACCCACAAGGACTTGCAGAAGGCATCTCATTTTCCTGTTCCCCACAATTTCCTCTTTCCCTTCCCTCAAAGCCCCCATAGCCTCTTCCCTTTCCCTGCTTCTTTCTGTTCTTCCCACCCTCCAGCCAATCTGGCTTTATCAATTTACCTGTCTTCCATTTTCCCTCCTTCCTTCTCCTTGGTAGCCTATCCCTGAGCAAACCCTGCACAGTTCCAGCTGCTGGGTTGGGCCAAGTTGAATGGTGCCTGCTGCCAAGCCATGCCCAGCTGTGCAATGGGGAATCCACAAGGACTTGCAGGGGGGCACTGTACTTCCTCTGCCACCAGGCAAATACTAAGCCTATATAAAATATTACCATCCGCCAGCCTCAGAGCAGTATCAGTTGTCCTATGGTCAGAATATTACACAACTTTCTGTGCAGGCTGTGCTACTCTACAAAACAAATGGCTGAAGACCATTAGCATTTCAAATGCATATAAACCCTTTGAGAACAAATCTATCACTGTAGGAAATGGCAAGAGATTTTTCTTGTATGCCAACATCACACTATAGTTTGTGTGGATTATTAAAGGTTGTTTTCATGCTTTCCTAAATATATAAATGGCTGGTTATCAGTTTGAAGGCAAAGTGCCAGATTTGATGCATCAGCGGGCAGAACTAGCCTTTGTGTGGTTCCAGATGCCCACTTGGGAAATTAAAGGCTTTCAACCTCATAAATTAGCATGCTAAAATTAATATGTTTTGTCTGGAGCAACAAGTCATTTTGTTCAAACTGAAGCTTTAGAAGGCAACTATCACCCTATTATGCAATAAAGTCAGTTGATTGTAAAGGGTATCTAGCTATGAAGATATAGGACATACCTAGTATCTAGTGTAAACATCATTATTTTCATATCCTAACATTTTGTTAATCATTAATCAAGTGCTGTTAGTAGAGTCTTCTACCTGTTTCATTGGGGCACCTGAAGATATGGACAGCACAGAGGATGGACGTCCACAGAAGTTATCTTTCTTTTCCTTCATATCTAGAATGAACTTTGTGCCTTTCATCATTTTCCTTTTCTTTTGCCTCTTCTGCTCTGTTGTATGGAACTGTTGGTCATTTATTGTAGCCTGGAACTGTATTATACGATCTGAGGTTTGAGAAAGATCAAGCAGCAAACTTTAGAATATCTGATTTGTTCACATTCCTAAGTGGATGTCTAAAGTAGATGTAACCAAGGGCTGCACTAGACATGATAGCATCCCTACGTCCACTACAGAGACTCACCACCATTTTGGAGCAAGGAATTCCTGCTGGGAAACTCCTTTTAACAGCACTATGGGGACACTTACTCAGGAAAATAGCATGTGGGAGTTCAGGCAAGAGTTTCTCCTCCCCTCCCCATGCCATAAGGGTCCCAAGCTGAAATGGGCAGTATTTAGATGAGGGGCACTTTGAATTGCAGCAGGAAGGGAATAGCAAGAAAGTTGCACTCTACAGTGACGAAAGGGTTAAACCCCCTAGTTTAGCACCATCATCCCAGTTATGCAGCATGTGGAAATCTTTCTGCCCATGGAAACACTGTGCAGGATCCAAGCTCATATCTGCTCAAAATCAACAGGGCTTAAGTTAGCTGCAATTGTCTCTTCCAATTGCTTCTATACATTATCTATCACCAGGGCTGGATTGAGGGGGGGCAGGGGGGTAGCCTGCCCCTGGCGCCACCAAAGAGGAGGTGCCGGGCGCAGCTGCCAGCCGCCCCGGAGGCTGAGTGCAGGGTTGGGAGACCCTCACCAGCCCCGCAGATGGGGCGGCTGGCTTGCCATGCACGCAGGACCTCCCAGCCCTGCGCTCAGCCACCAGCGCGGCAAGCCAGCTGCCCCAGCGCACACCCACAGCGCCACCAGCTCCGCGGCTCACCATGCGCTGGGGCAGCTGGCTTGCCACATGGGCGGCACAGGGCAGTGGGGGCCGCATGGGCGGCACAGGGCAGTGGGGAACGCGAACTGCGTGGAGGGCCTCCTAGCCCTATGCTCAGCCGGCTGCACGGCAAGCTGGCCACCCCAGCACCTGGTGAGCCATGGAACTGGCGGCAGCAAGGGTGTGCGCTGGGGCAGCTGGCTTGCCGCGCGGGTGGCTGAGTGCAGGGTTGGGAGGTCCTGCGTGCGTGGCAAGCCAGCCAGCTGCCCCAGCGCACGCACACGCCGCTGCCAGTTCCACGGCTCACTGGGCTCTGGAGTGGTCAGCTTGCCATGCAAGTGGGCATGCCTCCCACCCCTGTGCTGTGTGTGCGTGGAGCACCCAGGCAAGGTTTGCCCCGGGCATCCGTGCGCCTAGATCCAGCGCTGTCTATCACTCACATTTCCTTATCAACCATTGTCCCTGGGTGCTTCAGAGACAAAAGCATGCAACATGGCCTCAAGGCTTGACTAGGAATGACAGCCTTTTGGCTCCTCCCCTCCCAGACCTGTCTCCTGCTGGTCCTTTATTTTACTTGATTCATTACATTTAGCAGGTGTACCTAATTCTCTTACTCTTTTCCATTCCTCCTCAGTCCCTGCCCCTTTTTGTAGCTATTCAGTACAGAAAGTTAGTATATCAATAAATAAATAATAAAAATAAATGATGTAGAATGAACTGACAACCATAAATAGAATCCCAGATCCTACCATTTCAGACTGCAGGTAAGCGGGAAGTTGTATTTTTCAAAGTAAAAAATCCCCTCTCCTTGCATATAGTAAACTAGTTTACTACATACAAGAAGTTTTTCATCTGGGGGAGTATTCATTAATATGACTCCCAGATGTCACTACTGCAACACCATCCTACCTAGATGTCAAAGTCCTTGGTTATTTTCAAGTCTACCAAAAAGACTTTCAACCAGAAATGCATTCTCTGTTGGGAACTCAGTTTCCAGATACATTGGGTGAGGGGAGGATTCCAATCAGGAGTCAGGGAGAAGGGGCTTATGCCTTCCTCCCTGTGCTATTTTTCTGACTTGAAATGACCTTGGCTTGCTATTTGCCACTTTGTGGGAAATTGTATGTACTGACGGGGCATGAGTTCTTTGTCCCCATGGTCCTAATCCAAAATGGATCCCAGTTCCAAATGGAGAACATGCAATGCACATCTGATTGAAAGTTCTTGAGCTGGACTTAGACATGACCTGAGGCCTTTGTAATGTGTAGACAATCTGAGTTGAGAATTTATCAGCTCAAGACCAACATGGCTACCCACCTGAAACTCTCTTTATCAGCTCTGTCTACCATTGTGTTGCCAACTCTGGGTCGGAAGATTTGGGTTGGGGAGCTTGAGGAGAGTGGCCTTTGAGGATGGGACGAACGTTAGTGGTGTATTTTGCCATACAGTCCACCCTCCAAAGAAGCTATTTTCTCCAAGGGAACTGATCTTCATCATCTGGAGATCAGTTGCAATTCTGGAAGATCTCCAAGCCCCACTTGGAGGACAGCAAATCTAGTTCACCACCACATTCATGATAATAGGTAGGAAACTATCAGTAAGAAAAAAGGTCTCCAGCTCAAGGTACATGGGTAGGATGTGATCTACTGCAGCACATCTCCTCCCCACCTCTTAGGATAACAAGGGGAAGTCCAGGCCACACAAATGACAGTTTCCCCCCACAGCATGAATTACCCACTTTTGGGAAGAACAACTATATGGGGAGGAGCTGCAGAGTGAGCTTCTGTTATTTGATTTGGAGCCTCATACAGTATCCTGTTCGCATGCCCTGTAGCATTTCCCATGCCACTAGAGTAAAATGAGGTGGCCTGGGTTTTGGGGGGTGGGTGGGAAGTGTGCTCCCAATTTTTATAGAATCTATTATTTTTCAAAATAGTAAAGAGGCCAGTAGCACCTTTAAGACGTACCAACTTTACTGTAGCATAAGCTTTCGGGAACCACAGTTCTCTTTGTCAGATGCATCTGATGAAGAAAACTGTGGTTCTCGAAAGCTTACACTACGGTAAAGTTGGTTAGTCTTAAAGATGTTACTGGCCTCTTTACTATTTTGCTACTACAGACTAACACGGCTGGATCTATTATTTTTCAATGGGATATCTTTTTTCAAGACAGTATTGTTATCTCCCCTCTTGCCTTGAAGTTCTTGTACGGTGTCCATAATGTGCTTTTTTCTTTCCAAAAGCTTCTTAATTTGAAACTGTATTTTTTCCAGTTGGTCTGATACAGAGCCCTGTGAAGTAGAAAGGAACAACACTGTGGGATACTAAAATGATAGAGGAAAAATATTGCTCAGCCTTTAAAATTTGTTCTGCCCTAATAAAATGAGGTAAGAAATTAAAGGCTTATCTATGTTCCATCAGTAATTATGTCAGAACATAGGTAGGAGTGACTGATGATAGTGCAATCCTATGGAGAGTTACTCCAGTCTAAGCTATTGAAGTCAATGGGCTTAGACTGGAGTAACCCTCCACAGGATTGCACTGTGAGTTCTTTAAGGCTGACCCTTCCCCCTACTTGGGTCAAAGGGACCTGGATAAATGTGGCCGTCATCCTTTTCTTAGATCCAAAAAACGTCCAAGCAGATGACATTTGAGAATTGGAAGTACCTTTTTTCGCTTAACTGCTTAATTCAAGAAGCTTTGAAGAGAGGCCCAGAAGTTTCGGTGACATTTGAAGAACAAAGCAGTTTGGGGGGAAAATACTCAACACAAACACGTAGGCAGAATTCTAATACTCATTGAAAATTGCTACAGATTATATTTTGAGTTGATCATTTTGTTTGAGTAAATACATTTCTAAAATTAGGGACAATATCTAAGAAGACTGAAGGACTTCTTCAGAAGTTAAGAATTTGGCATTTGTAGTCAGAAATTAGAGAAAAAGGTTCCAGATCTCTAGCTCTTCCTTTCTTGAGCCCGAGGTAACAACAACAGAATGCTTATATACTGACCTTCTAGACAGATTAGTGCCTATTCAGAGCTGAAATTCTGTGGTATGCACAAAGGTTCCTTGCACATATTTTTTAAAAAATCATTCTTGTGTGTGTCCCTCTTTACAACAAGCATAAACAAATCTAATTATCATAACTGTCATTGTAGTGAGCACATATTAGATAGAGCATAGGAGGATTAACTCTCTTATCACCACCAGCATCCTGAGCAAGAAAGATGTACTATGTGAAAAAGTTGTTACTCTACATATACATATATTTCAAAAGAAAATAAAAAGACAATCTCTTCCCCCCAATAATATCAATCATTCAGGAATATTTTTTTATTTTAAAAGTTTCCTTAGAAAATTGATCAGACCAGAGTACTTGTTGTGATCTTGCTACTTTCACAATTCCTTTAACTTAAAGGGACTGAGGGAACTAAGTAATTCATGGCAAAAAAGTCCAATTCAGTCCTGGGTTGTATCAAAGGGGCCATAGCGTCGAAATCACAGGAGGTCATAGCTCCTCTCTATACTGCCTTGGTCAGGCCACACCTGGAGAATTGTGTGCAATTCTGAAGGCCTCACTTCAAAAAGGATGTGAACAAAATCGAGAGGGTGCAGAGGAGCGCAACAAGGATGATCAGGGGTCTGGAGACTGAGCCCTACGAGGAAAGGCTGAGGGCCTTGGGAATGTTTAGTTTGGAGAAGGGGAGATTGAGGGGGGACATGATTGCTCTCTTTAAGTATTTGAAAGGCTGTCATTTGGAGGAGGGCAGGGAGCTGTTCCAGTTGGCAGAAGAGGGTAGGACCCGAAGCAATGGGCTTAAATTACATGCACAAAGGTACCGGCTGGATATTAGGAAAAACTATTTCACGGTCAGAGTCGTTCAAAAGTGGAATCAGCTGCCTAGGGAGGTGGTGAGCTCCCCCTCACTGGCAGTTTTCAAGAAGAGGCTGGATGAATATTTGTCAGAGATGCTTTAGGCTGATCCTGCACTTGGCAGGGGGTTGGACTAGATGGTCTGTATGGCCCCTTCCAACTCTATGATTCTATGATTCTATGGGATTGCCTACTCCTACACACAACTAGGTTTTCCTGCCCCTTACCTTACATTTTTACAAATGCCAAGTTTCCCATGCTAAACTAGTTTAGTATCCCAGCAGCCGTAAGGCAGTAGTTTCTCCCATTGTTTCACAGGATCAATGATTTGTGCACAGTTTGTGAAGGAGGGCAATTTAAAAAAAATATTTAAGATAAAAGAGATTCGTTTTGTCATGCATTCTCTTTCCGCTTCCATACTGACATGTGCAGGGGTGCACACACATACACAGACTAAATGGACTCAATCTGTAGCCTTTACATTTTTAAAAAATAAACAAATAGTCGTTGTTATTAATGATATATGGATTGCTCCCATCCACTCACTCTTTCAACAATTATTTGGATTTTTCTTCCAATGTCTATATTTTCCTTTGCTTTTTGCAGGGCAAAAACTTCTTCTACATGATCAAAACCACCAGGCATATAGTTGAAATTTGTGCTTGAGCTTTCAGTGGATTCTTGGTCTCTGTTCTTAAAAACAGTAGAAAAGAATTCTATTAAAATACCAACAGTCCGAACTTTATGTTTTCTGTGAGGGAACATAGAGCCTGTGGCATATGTTGCACCATTAAAGGAGAGGGCAATATAAAAGGGAAAAAAGGAAAACATCAAGAGAACACTTCAAAATTTCTTTCACATTTTTCAGAGAGAGTTGCAAGATAGAAATGTGTAAGACATTTCAAAGAGAAATTTATTTCTTTATTTACAAAATATACATCCTACCTTTCTGTCATCAACAAGGCCTCTAACGTGGCAAATAGATTAAAAACATACATCATAAAAACATGTCTTAAAATAATTAAAACAGAACAAAAACATCATTAAAACAGTTAAAAGCAAGCTAAAATACACATACAAAATAATTTCTACAGCCATTAAAATACAGGGCCTTATGGCAGGATAACTAAGGAAATGCCTGATAAAACAAAAGAGGAATGAAAAAAATTAGCCCCTTGGAATTATTATTAAATAATGTGTGATAGAATTTAATGTGGATACATAGCATATAGATGTTTATAGTTTCATTCATGCAGGGTCCTCAACAACCGTGGAACTATAATTTGCATTGCTTTGGAATATCTGCTTGGAATTGAGGAAGGGGTGTAAAAAAAAAATTTCAAATATTTTACTTATATTTTGTAGGTACCTCAGGTTATTATTAATATTCAATGTATTTCACAGCATATATAATTTGTTAGATTTATTTAATAGTTTTCTATATTAGGTTCTATGCACTATTAATTATTCTTTTCTACTTCTTAAATAAAATCTAAAAAATTGAAAAAAAAAGAAAAAAATAGCCCCAAATCTAGGAAAATAAGAAGTGTAACATGGACTAAAGATACTAAGTGGAAGGTATCTAGGGATGCATATCTGGTCTGAAAATATATCTGAAAAATACCTTATTGGTATTTTGGGGGTATATCTGGGAATCCTGATCATATCTGGGCTTTTAGGAAATACCAATTGTAATGTTTTCTGTTTTTCTTTTGATACCCCCTTGTAATTTTTTGCTTATCTTTTTTCCACCCTGTACTGGTTTGCTTGTTTTTAACCTTTTAAACCACACACCTTTGGCTTTGGACCTTAAATTCAGCTCCTTCTTACATTACCTTGAACTTATACCTCAGGCACTGCCGGCGTTATAATAGAGGCGGGGTAGGCGATGGCCGCGAGCGCTTCTTTCCGAAGGAGGCGCCGTTGCCTGGCCCCAGCCCCGCCTCCAACAACACCTCAGCCTGACCCAGCACCAGAGCAGCAGCCAGCGACGCTTCATGCCGTTTGCTTGTGCCTCTCAGTTCTCCCCGGCTGGCAGCCAGTCCCCTCCCTGGCTCTCCATGTGGTGTTTGTGTACGCACCGGAGCCCCGCTCCGCCCCACCCCGCTCTCATTGTGAGCGTCCTGGTGCACACGCAGGCGGGCAGAGGCTCTGGGGCGCAGCAGCCTCAGCCCTGCCCCCGCTCCAAGCAGAAGCGCGTGCTGGCCTCTTGGGCTGATTAGCAGCACGAAGGGCAGAGGTGGGGCAGGGAAAGTCTGCAGTTTCTGCAAGAGACGGGACCTGCCTGCATTGTGGGGCCTGGCAGGGGGTCAGGCACAGCACAGCGTGAGCATATTTGGAAAGTTTATTATCTGTCTGTGTTGCAGCCCAGGGTTGAACTAGCAGGATGATTCTGCTCCTGATGTAACGAACAGCTTGTAAAGCATTTCTGGAAACTCCCATTCACATTCAGTGTACAGGTGGAACAATGCAAGGTGTATGGGATTTCCATCCTTCATATTTTCCCTTGCATTCCTGCTGTACAAAAGGATGAATGTGCTAAAAAACAAAATTTCACCTTAGAATGACACCTTAATGTCAACCTGGATAGAAGCTCTCTTGGTGATTCACAGCAAAAGAAGAATCCAGGCAAAGTAAATTTCCAAAAATAGTTTTATGAGAACGCACACACAGGTTGCTGACATCCTCCTCCTCCTAATCTCCTGACATCCCCATTTTCATCCTGCCAGGAAAAAAAGGCATGCAATTGGAAGGGGTGTGCATGTTTAATACAGGGTTTCCATGTCTGTGTTGTGTTTGGACAACCTTCTTTATTTATGGTGTTTAAGACATGGTAGGTGACAAGATGCTGCTCCCCCAGTTTGCTCAAAGGAGAGACAGGCAGACCTTTTAAAACCTGGACTTTCCTAAAGCTTTGGTTGCCAACAGCCAGGAGGCAGTAGCAGAATATAAATTAGTGCTGTCTCTGCCAAACCATTCTGTTCCTTGTGCCATTTATGCTTCTGCAAACTCCTGCCACTGTCCAGGAGATCAAAGTTTGGACAGACTACTGTCAGTTCATATTCAACCTTTCTCACTTGGCCTCACCTTCCTCACAGGGTTGTTGTTGGGAGGATAAAAATATAAAATGAGGAAGAGAGAACCTTGCATGCCCTGTGAAAACCTTGCAAGAGAAAAGGCACGCAAAGTGAGATTTTGACGTGCCTGAAATGAAAACATGCAAGAGACATAATTTTGACATCACAGTTCACAGGTTTATTCAAAGTTATTTGTGATTTGTTATCTGTTTCCTGTTTAAGAAAGAAAAACAAAAGATTTATTGTTATTTATTCTCACACTTATTTAAAAATTTAAATTTAAATTAAGAAAAAATTAAATTAAAAATGTAAAAAGTTTTAAGTTTTGCAATTTTCATTTTTCCTACATTTCTTCTGTTTTTTATAATTGGTTAGTGGGGGGGGGGGCGCAAGTAGGTATCTTGCCTCAGGCGCCAGAAACCCTGGCACCGGCCCTGACCTCAGGAGGACTCTGGTCTTAATAAACACTCCTTATATTTCTACTCACATAGAGCTTTGGTGTTCCCTACTTTACCCAGAGCTGTTACCTCAAGAACACTTTCTCTTTTAGGTTTGTGTGACTTTTATATTGTTGCCTCCCTGAGTCTCTCAAAAGGTTTTCGCTGCCACCAAAAGCTTTCACCTTAAATCTTCTTATTGTAACTTGTAATATAGCTTTGTTATATATGGTAATGTGACAGAATGCTCACCACATGAGGATGGTTGTGAGGAAAATAAAGATTTTTTTTAATAAACAAAAGTAAATTTTATTTGCTTGATTGTTGCGGAGTTTTGATGAGCATGTTGGTTTTAGAGGTGTTCTTAAGCTTGGCAGTTTCAAATACAGTTAACTTCACAAGCCCAGTCATACAGACTAGTTTTCCACACAAGTTTTCACTAACAAAATAAACTCCACACAGTCATAGATTCACTCAGGCCTTTCCACACAGCTTGCCCAATGTAGATAGATTTATCTCTCACTCAGATATACTCAGATTGTTCCAGGCACATACACAGTTTGCCTTTCTTAGAAAAATTTCTCTGAACACCACACAGATACAGACTTTCAGAAACACAGTGCTTAATAATGATATTAGAAAGAAGGAAGTAATAAAATAACAAAAATAAAAGGAGAAAATAAAAGATACAAGCATTTGCGGATGACTTGGTATGCATTTTGGAAGAACCTACAGAAGCAATAGATCCCTTGATGGAGAAACTAAGAAGATTTGGCGAAATGGCAGGAATGAGACTTAATTACAAAAAAAACAAAAATAATTACTAAGAATATGACAAAAATACAAATTAAGAAGCTAATGGAGAAATCCGGTTTTCAATGGGGGAAAAAAGTGAAGTATTTAGGAATCCACATAACTAATAGGGTTTCCTCCTTAATGGAAGATAACTATCAGAAATTGCTAAAAGAAGTTAAGGAAGATCAGAATAAATGGAAAGACATGCATATATCTCTTCTGGGCTGAACAGCTACAATTAAAATGAACATATTACCAAAACTCATGTTCCATTTCAGACTATCCCAATTAGAAGAAAGTAATCATATTTTCAAGAATTAAACAAAATAACCTCAAAATTCATATGGCAAGGTAAAAGTCCAAGAATAAGATTCAAAGTCCTACAGAACTCTAAAGAGAAAGTAGGATGTGACCTACCTGACTGGGAGTTATACTACAAGGCCTGTATGTTGGTATGGATAAAGGAATGGATCTTATTGTGCAATCCAAGGCTTTTAAAATTAGAAGGGCATGACCTTAAAATGGGATGGCATGCCTACCTCTGGTACCAAAAAAAGGTACACACAAATATTTTAAGGATCACTTAATAAGAAAATCCCTGATGAATGTCTGGGAGAAAATAAAACCCCAAATATATACCAAAACATCAAGATGGATATCACCAGCAGAAACATTTACCCAATCAAATTTACTAAGATGGGAGAATATCCACACCTATAAACAGCTATTGGGGGAGAATGGTAAGCTAAAGTCAACAGAAGAACTAAAAGAACAGAACAAAGAGATAGGATGGTGGCTAAGTGCGCAAATACAATCCAGATTTGCCAAAGACAAAACACAGGGATTCTACATGGAACGATGCCCTTTCGATAAGTTGCTATCAGAAACAGATAGAAAACTGATAGGAAAATTATATGCCTTCATGAAACAATTGAAGACAGAAGAGGAGGCTTTAAAAGTCCATATGGCAAAGTGGGAACAAAATCTGGGGCACGGTATAGATTTGGAGCAATGGCTACAGTCATGGAGAATAAACATCAAAATAACAAAATCAACCACCTTTAAAGAAAACCTATATAAAATGTTATAAAACATAAAACCTATATAAAATGGTGGTATGTGACACCAGAAAAATTAGCAAAGATGTACACTGAAATACCCAATAAATGTTGGAAGTGCAAAGAAAAAGTGGGCACCTCTTTCCATATATGGTGGCTATGTAAAAAAGCGAAGAGATATTGGAAATAGATACATGAGTTGTTGTAAGAGGTGCTAGAAATAAACATACCCTATAAACCGGAAATGGTTCTGTTAAATATAATACCGGAGGAGCTAAATAGGGAAAATAGGTATTTGATAATACATATAATAACAGCAGCAAGAATAGTATATGTCAGATACTGGAAAAACACAGATATACCAACAAAAGAAGAATTAATAGAGAAAGTTTTAGAGATGGCAGAAATGGATACACTGACAGAATTAATAAAAGAAATAAATGGACATGACGGAAAACAAAAATGGACCCCGTTTTATAGAGGGGTTAAACGGAAGTATAAAATAGAGACATAACTATATGTTAGCAGAATACAATCAAATGAATGAGCAGAGTAAAGAAGTATTAGAATTAAAGAATGCAGACGTATAGTGATAATAGTGTAGTGAAAATAGTATAATTATGATGGAACTGTAGAGCTGAAATGGAATGTATTATTTATAACATGTATCCAAAGAATGTAAGACTTTTGATTAATTTTGTTATTAGTATAAGATGGAACTAAAACAAATAAAAAATATTTAAAAAAAGAAAAAGAAACACAGTTTCTTAAAACTTCACAGAATAAACTCTTTCTCTCAGAAACATAAACACTATCAGGCTGCATACAGCTTGCCTTTTTTTTTTTAACCAGAATCACACGAACAGTTCAGGCTTCACACAGATTGCCTAACTGAATGAGAATAAAACTTCTTTCAGGCTTCCACACAGGTTGCCTGCTTTGCTCAGACTCAATATTTTATCTCAGACACACAGACACTCCCCCACTTGTCTAGACCAGAATGAATACTTTCTCTCAGCACCATCTCTCAAAACTCCAGTTCACTTCATCCCCTAGGGTATAGCTGCTGGCCAATCAGATTTCACTCCACTCACACATCCAGCTCCCCTTCTTTCATCAGAGGCCTGCAATTTAACTAACAGCAACAACTTTAAAAGTCCCACATTAGAAAGCAGAAATAAAATTTAAACAATCTAAGTACAATATCTACAATAAACAATCTAAATACAATCTAAGTACCCCAATATTTCTATCCTTCCTGATAAATTCCAAAAGTATTTGGGAATTACTGGGGGCACCATTTTTGTTTTTTTTACTTTAGCATGTTTCCCAAAAAGTGGGAAGGGAAGGGAGGTAATTTTCCCAGGAGAATAGCATTGCTTGTTAGGGGGAGCTCAACTGTCGGTCTAATCATGACAATTCTCTTGTCCACATGAGAGAATTGTTGTGATTGGACTAGAGTTGCCAGGTTGCCCTGTCCTCCAGCGGGAGGTAAGAGCCCTGGCACCTATCTGCTCCCCCCCCCCCGCGGAGTTTGCATGTGCTTCCAAGCCTGCACAATAATGTCACTTCCAGGAAGTGATGTCATCACGCAGGCTGCGGCTGCCCCAGGACTACTCTTGTGCTCCATGGAGGGGAGGGATTGGGGCCAATTTGGGCTGCATCGGCCTGAAATGTGCCGCTGCTGAGCATGGAAGTGCTCCTGTGCTCCACAGTGGCCCAAGCTGGGCCCAAATCAGCCCATTTTGGACCCCACAGGCACACACCATGTCCCCCGGGAGTAGGTCCCCCTTGGCGGGAGAATGGCAACCCTAGATTGTTGAGTTCTCCCTAACAAGTGATGCCATTTGCCTATAAGAGTTTCTCTGCCTCCCTCCCCTGTTCCTTTTGTTTGCCCAGGCAAACCTGCAAAGGGGAAAGACTAGCTGCTGTGACTGGCTGCAGCTTCAGGGCAAGATTTTTTTTTTGGAGTGCATGCTTTCTGTTGCTTGTTGCCAATAGGGCTGCTAGGTGTCCAGTTTTCACTTGGACAGTCCAATATTTTTGTGGACTGTCTGGGGAAAATGTTCTTCAAATACTGGACACCTGGTGCCGCCCTCTCGCCCCTCCCTTCTTCCAGGCTGCTTGCCTTCCCAGCCTGGCTGCCCAGCCTCCTGAGCACCGTCACTGGCCCTAGGAAGTAGCCAGCCAGCCTGGGCACCTGGCCTCCTGCAACTGTGCAGCAGTGCACAGGAGTGGCCAGGTAGCCCAGGTACTTGGAAGTGGGATTGGCATGATGATGTCACTTCCGATAGTGATTTTTAAAATTTAATTATTTTTATTTAATTTGATTTGTATTCTGCTTTCCCGCAAGTGGGCTCAGAGCAGATCACAGTATTATAAAATGTACAATAAAATAGAATAAAATTTAGCAGCAATATAAATATGGATAACAACACAACATTTTAAAGATGTAAGGAACATTAAGACTTGCTGAAAGTCAATTAAAGGGGGGAAAGAAAGAGGGAAAAATTAGCCTACTTAGAGAATACTAGAGTGGAATATTTTGAGGGGTTTTAAACTGTTCTCTCTTTCCTATGATTTCTTATGGACTTTATAAATTCTATTCAGAAATTGTGTGAAGAATGCAAGCACTGTGCTTATTATGCTGAAAGACGCAATGACTAAAAAAGACAACATATGAAATAATTTTAAAACCTTGTTAAGATAACATAAAAAATTAATTACATTGTGTATTTATGCTATTTCTAGCACTTATTTGTAGAGAATATTTAGTGCATCCCTGAATATATTATTATTATACTCATCTGACTTTGGGCTGGAGTAACTGTGTTTAGGATTTCATTGTAAAACAGCTAAGCAACAAGAAACTACCAAATTTAGAAATTTTGATATTAGCAGAACACAAATTAGGATTTTTTCTTTCTTTCCAGGTCTCTTACCTCATGACTGCAGTACTTTAGAAAAACTCTTTCATAAAGTGATAAACGTTCTGGTCTTTAGGGGAAAAAAGAGATTAAACATTAAGAAAAGAAGATACATTTAAACTCAATTAATAAGTTGCCCATGTGAAATAGCTGCTGTGAAATATCACAGGCTCTATTTCAATATCTCCTCCATCATCACAAATACTAATTTACACATTCAGCCATGAGCCACTGACTAGAATTAACAGTCTCACCTTCCACCCCCTCTCCCGCCACCACTCACCTCACTGGTGGGGGGAAAGATGCAGGAACAGGCCTCCCAGGTGTGCTCCTGGGGCGGTGCGACAATGTCACTTCCTGGGAGTGATGTCATTGCACTGTCTTGAGAGCGCCACTGTGATTTGCAGTGGGCCAATTTGGGGCCCAAACAGGCCCATTTGGGGCCTGAACTGGCTTGCTGTGAAGCGTGTGCATGCTTTAACACCTGCACAATGACATCACCTAGAAGTGCCGTCATCAGAAGAGATGTCATCATGAAAGCATGGGATCATATGAGGGACACAAAAAACATTAGTGCCGCCTGCCAGGAGTGTAAGAAGTCCTGGAAACCCTACCATTGACTAATGTGATGCACCTGTATGAATAAATCAGACCTTCTTGAGGCAGGTCAACCAGGGGTGCAAAGAACTGGTGGGTAAAAGGCAGATCCTGACTGTAGTCAATTTGTAATGTAATTATCACTGAGGCCCAAAGATATCTGCTTAACCATCGCTATTGCGCTCAGAACAAACACACCATTTTCTCTGCTGGGCATGTTCTAAACAGACATTCTGCAAGTCTGCAGCATGATTCAGTTTGAAATGGGAAAAAAACAGTCTCTGAGTATATTATTTGACTACTGTCTATGATGTCATTGATACATATTCCCTTAGGGTTGCCTGGGACCTGGAGTCCCTCGACTGGGGAACCCCAGGTCCCTGTAGTCTCCTGGTGGGGGATTGGAAGCCGGCACTTACCCTGGCTTCCTTTCTCTGTGCACGCACATAACATGCACATGCTCCCAGCTCGCGTTATGACATCACTTCCGCAAATGATATCATCACGCAGGGTCAAAGGGTGCCCCTGGGTCAAAGAGGGCCTTTGTTGCTGCTGCTAGCACTCGCTGCAAGTGTGGCCACCACTGCTGCCACCGCTCGCTTGCTCGCTCACTCGCTCACTCACTCTCATTTGACATACAGGGGTCACGGTGGCAAGAGGCAGCAGTGGTGGCAGTGGCGGCAAGAGCCAGTGATAGCGGTGGCGGTGAGAGCGAGCAGCTGCGCTCGCAGTGAGAGCCTGCTCTTGCTGCCACTGCTGCCCACTCTCATGGCGCGGGAGCGCACCCCCTGCATGGCGGTGTGCCATGCCACCCAGGGAGGGGGCTCCCCAGGGAGCATGTCCCCCCTGCCAGCCACGTAAGTGGGTGCGGGGGGGGAGGGGGGACCTGGAGTTCCCCTGCCCCAGCGGGGAAATGGCAATGCTAATCTTCCCCTTCCAGTCCCTTTACGATTTCATTTATTTACTTCATTTATAGCCTACATTTCTTGGTGAGACTCAAGACAGGCTCCAAAATTTAAAAACAATGCAATGGAGCAGTATAAGATATCCATTAGACAATGCCATAGGCCTAGAATTACAAAATTAGAAGAAACATTAACCCATGACATACCATAAACAATGCAGAATGTGTATTTCAAAAGCAGAAGACAACACAGCAAATGCAAGATAATACATACAATGAACTATTATCAGCAAGAGTTAGTGGAACCCCATCAAAATTTGGGGAGAACAATGTTCTTCAGGATCAATGCTAAAGGGTGTCTTACATACTAATCACTGTGTATGTGCCTGCCACTTTTAAAAAGTGCATACAGCTTGCCCCAAGCATAAAGGAAAGGGCAAGACTGATGGAGAGCCAGCATTCAACTTGCTGGTATGTCTGTCTATCATGCAAATTCTGAAGCCGGTCTCATACCAGAAGTCTATAAATCATGTGAGTGCTCTTTAAATACTTGGTTTCACCTCCAAAGTGTAGATTGTCTAAGTTTTAACATCTGTATTTGACTAATCTTTAAGAACTGCTGAGGTTATAGTGAAATAATGCAAGGGTAAGTAGTATTCCTAGACAGTATTATTTTACCCAACCTTTTCCTTCAGGATCTATTTTCCTATCCCAAAGCAAAGGAGTGAAAGAAATAGGCAACCTAAGAACACTCCTTTTTCTTTTGGCTGGTTCCCCCTGTCTTTTTGGCCTGTATGCTGCCCAGGTGCAAGGGAGTATGAGAACCTGCTGACACTGGAGCTGAGATGTTTAAAATGTGAAGAAAGGGAAATTGGAACCTGCCTGTGGTGTGAAGTGTAATGGAGATCAAAGTCTGTTGTACTCAAGCACAAAGAGTATGCACCCATTTAGGGAGTAGGCCTGCAACTTTGATGTTGTCTGATCACATGACAGTTCTGTATACTAGCTTCAGAATTCTTGTCTACCGTTGCACTGATTTAATTTGAAAAAATTACCTCTTTTTTGCTACTTTCCCTATTCCTGTCCATTATTTGCAAGGAATATACATGGCTCTTTAGGTAGGAAAGGCAGAAGTCAGTAATTATCAGGCTTGCCAGCCTCCAGGTTGTGGCTGAAGATCTCCCAGAATTACAACTGATCTCCAGGTGACAAAGATCAGTTCCCCTGGAGAAAAAGGTTGCTTTGGATGGTGCACTCTAAGGCATTATACCTCACTGAGGCCCCTTCCATTCCCAAACTCTGCCTTCTCCAGGCTCTACTCCCCAAATCTCAAGGAGTTTCCCAAGATCAAACGATCCAGGAGTTTCTCAAGATCAAATATCAAAGTTATCTTTTCCAGCTGAGCTACAACACAAGAGTAGCAAGTTATAGACCAGTAGTAGCAAGGGGCCTGCAAGGACATGTAGCAGCATCTTCTTTTCTCTTCCTTGAAAGCCCTCATAGCATCTCCCCTTGTTCACTTCCTGCCTCCTTCTCTCTTTCCTACCCCCAGCCAACTTACCTTTACTTTTACCCTCTCCATCATCAGTTTTCCCTTCTTCTCTTCTCCTGGCAACCTTTCCCTGGAAAAATCTGCCTGAGTTGTGCAACGCTGGCTGCCAGGCCAGGCCCAGTTGTGCAGTGGGGAACCCACAAGAACTTGTGAGGGGAACCTCATTTCCCATTGTATCCTCCTTCCCACGCAATTTCCTCCTTTCCTTCTCCTATATCCACAGTCCAGACCCTTCTCTCGTTCCCACCAACCAACCACCTTACTTTTTATCTGCCCCATCTATATTTATTATTTACTATATTATAATACCTCACTTTTCTCCACAATGTGGACTGATGGCAACTTGTCTTCTATTTTATCTTCACAACAACCCTAGTCCAAGGTGACCCAGCAAGTTTCCATGGCAGAGAGGGGATTCAAACCTGGGTCTCCAGATCCCAATCTGAAGCTCTAACCACACTGTCTTTTGTATGATCACAACTGTTAAGCAGTAGTGAGCAGCTGGCCCTGGGTGAATCAGGGAAACTGTGTGATATCAAGTTGCTTGGTAGTTGCTGTCAGGCCTGGCCACACTGAATCCCCCCTTCAAAGGCCAAAACAGTCTTGGAAAGGGCTCTGCTCTCTCCCCTTGCCTTTTACTGACAGAAACCAAAGCTTAAAGTTTGGCAATACTGTTGCGGTTGCATAGCAATGGCCACAGAGGACAAAAGCGATTGGAGTTGCTTCTACTTTGGGGGAGTTTTTAAAAAAATAAAACATGGATTTTTAAAAAAAGATTTCAGGGATTTTTTTTTGCAAACCTGGGATGTTTTTATGCTCGTAGAAAAATTTGACTTGTCTGTTCATGGCTCCTATCTCCAGATTTAAGTATCCACAGATCAGGCAACACTGAGAATTAGATATATTGATAGTCCCTTTCCTTTTTCCAGACAGTAGTTCTGGGCTGTTAATGCCTGTAAAATTCAACAGGGGTAGCTTTTCCCAGCAGGGGACTACACTGATGGGAGAGCTGTAGTTGTAGAATGTGTAGCTTTAGGCAGTCTTTAAAATGGCGATCTTAGCACTGGCCAAGCTAGAAGTAGGAGGAAACAAGAGGCGGAGGGGGGGGGGGCTCCTAGTTGTAGTGGTTTGGGGGAAGACTTGGGCTTGCCTTTGCTAAGTGTTTTAAAGCTTTATGCCTTGTATCTTAATCAACACTTTCTTCAATATTGCTTTTTTTCCTAAAAAAAGAGGTACTGGTATTGATGTTCTCCCTTCTCATTCCGAGTCCTTAATGCCCAAGAGTACTGTTACTCCATAAAGAGGTGCTGGTATTCTGTACCAAGCGTAACCCCTGAAAAAAAACTCTGATCTTCATTCCGAAGAAATTATTATTACTTATGGACGGAAATGTGTTTTTTTCCTAGTTAGGAGCACTTCTTCAAAGGTTGTTGAGAGGGAAAATACAGGGTTGCCACTTGCCAGTCTCCTGAGGTTATCCTGGAATTTTAATCACTCTACAGACTACAGAGATCAGTTCCCCTGGAGGAAATAAGTTTCAGAGGGCAGACTACATGGCATCATATCCCTGAAGAGATCCTTCCCCCCTCAAATTTGCTCTCCACAGATACCACCATCAAATTTCTAGAAATTTCCTAAATCAGAGTTGGCAACCATAGGAAAAGACCATATTTCAGCACATATTTTCCCAGAACATTATCTTCCCCTTCAAATATATTTGTGTATTAACATCACATCATTCACCAGTACATGGGAGGGAAAAAAATCTGTGTGTATGCGTGTAGTTACTAATATTATTCAAGTAGCCTTCCTGGGTGTTTCATTCTTAGACTGATTTACATTCTTTACCGATGAGCAAATGTGATCAGCACAAGCATCTGTTTATATAAGGCAATAGTGGGAGAGACTTACTTAATGATGCAGTACTTGGTTAAGAAATCCAAAATGCTTGGCCTGAGTCTTTGTGTTTCTTCCCCCACAATTCTGGCTTTCTGGCTATGTTTCCTAGGGTATCTCTTGATATTTGGCCTACAGGGAAATGAAACAGAACAGGGAGAAAGTGTCAGTCTAGGGATTCAAATGAAATACACAATAAAATGATGTAATATTAAGTATGTACAGAAGAACAGTTTTATGGGCTCAGAATATTGGATGTCTCATTTAAGTCTTGTTCTTGTTGAGAAATTTCTGGAGAATTTGGGGTGTTGCCTGGGGAGGAGATGGCCCTCAGTAGATTATAATGCCATACAGTTCACTCTCCAAAACAGCCATTTTCTCCAGGGGAACTGACCTCTGCAGTCTGGTGATCAGGTGTAATTTCAAGAGGACCCCAGGCCCTACCTTAAATGGAACAGTAAGTGTGATTGACATAAAACTGAATATACACTTTTAAATAAAGTTGATTGATTTCATACAGCATAAATATTTACTCATCCATATATAATTTTGCCACATTCCACACTCCAGTGTCCTAATTATGGTAAAAGGTAAAGGTAGTCCCCTGTGCAAGCACTGAGTCATTACTGACCCATGGGGGACATCGCATCACAACATTTTCTTGGCAGACTTTTTATGGGGTGGTTTGCCATTGCCTTCCCCACTCATCTACACTTTACCCCCAGGAAACTGGGTACTCATTTTACCAACCTCAGAAGGATGGAAGGATGAGTCAACCTTGAGCTGGCTCTTTGAACCTGGCTTCCGCTAGGATCGAACTCAGGTCATGAGCAGAGCTTGGGCTGCAGTACTGCAGCTTACCACTCTGCATCACGGGGCTCTTACCTCCTAATTATGATGACCCTTTGTTAACTCATACCACACTCTACAAGTATTTGAACATATTACTATCAAATGCAGTTGAAACTAGGGTTACCAGATCCCCCAGAGGCCAAATGGGGGACAGGGGACAGAAGGTACTTACCTCCCATGCCCACTGATCACGTCAGATAATGCTAGAAAATGACATCATTTTCTGGCATGATGCAGAAACTATGGGTCACACTGAGGTATGATTAGTTAAATATTGTCCCAAACTTAGTGTTGGGGGCAATTCTTAGTGACTTGTGCCCTGGTGCAACCTGTAGTTTCTGCGTCGCACTGACAAATTATGTCATTTTCTGTCACGATGTAAAAGCACACACTCACTTGGAGGTGTGCCTTCCTCCATATGCCTTTCCCCCCATCCACCAGTCAGGTAAGCAGAGGCAGAGGGCAAGTGCTAGGGGTAGGGGATTCCCCCACTGCCAGTGGGGAGTTGACAGCCCTGATTGAAACAGCTCCTATATGGATCTAGGCTAACTAGGGTCAATAATCTAATCCAAATCTTGCCACTTGGTGGACTTCCAGTGTATGGGTCATAGATAGTCATTGTTTTCTGTTCTACAGTGGTCTTCAGTCAAGCAGGTTTTTCAGATTTTTGTGGTACTTCATGGACCTGGGTGTTATGTTTTACTAGTACTAGAAATCCTGAGTGGTTCTGAGATAGTCAGAGTGTAGCTTGTGTGAATGCTAGCCAGCTCAAAAAGCATCTTGCAAATCTGACAAAAACAGAATTTGATTTGAATATTGCATATTTTCTCTCGAGGTTTGAGTTTTGTAGGAAAAGGTCACTTCGCTAACCATCTTAATTCATTATCAGACTATTAAATGTATGCAGTGAGATTTAAAATAATTCAGCTCTTACTTAAGTTGGAAACTGGAGCAATACTTTTCAGCTGAGAAAGAGACAAAAATAAGCCAAAGTTGATGAAGTGCTCATTTCCTTACAATTAGCTCATTTCATTTCCTCAAAACCAAATTGGTCACATAAACAAATCCCCTCTGAAGTGACTTCGTTGTCTTAGAATAAGTCTCCATGTTCATCTGTTAAAGTAGGGCAATTTGTCTTTTTTTTTAAAAGCTCCATTAAATTGTATTGCTCCTTTAAGCAACTGCGGGAAATGTAAATAATGACAGTTCATGAGGTCTTGCATGTACCTCATTTCCTCCATGTCTAATCATATTTAAACAGTCTCTTTCAAATGTTGATGGGTAATCACTTGATAGTATAATCCACTAAATTGTTTGGTGGAATAAAATATCTCCTCAGAGCATCTCAAAATAACTGCAGAGTTAATAGGCTTACCATGTGCCCACTTATAGCAGGTTCTGAGAGGTGAGAGAGAGAGAAAAAAGCCACTGTCCTCTGTATCAGTACATCAGTTCTGGGTACAATCCAGAAGTGACAATGGGAAGCTCTAGGAATCACTGGAAACTTAGTGGTAAGACCATAGAATTTAGGATAGAGTTTCCGTGATGGTGTGATGTCACTTCTGGGAGACACCAGCCCTCTCTAGGAATCACTGGAAACTCTATGGTTTTACAACAGGGTTTCCAGCAATTCTTAAGAGATGCAAGCAATGCCATGCTGTTGCCAATGGCACTCCCCCCGTGTCCCCACCACCTGGCCTCCTGCTAATTGCCAAGCCATGCCTGGCAATCCTACTCTTATGAGATAGAAGAATTTTGTTTCCATATTGCAGAAAGGAGAGACTGAGAATGAGAGAATAGTAGTTTGCCTAAGGCTACCCAAAAAGTTCAGGTCTGAGGCAAAATTTGAACTGGAAGCTTCCCAGCTCACAATCTAACCCATCATGTTACAGCAAGAACAGGAATATTGCAGATTTTCTTGAACAAGACACAAAATGATACTCTGCTGCATGGAGGAAATTCTTCAGTGAGATCACTGCTTAAGTATTTTAAAAATCCCTTCTGTAATCCATGAGAGAAAAAAAAAAAAATCCCACACGCACCTCCCAGTCATTCTTTGTTTTATTAAAGAAATGTGTAGTGATCTCATCAAGGGGTTTCAAAATCACATCTTTCAATTAAAGAATTATGTGATGCATGACACCTGTAGGGATCTGGTGCAGCAGCTTTCGAAGGAACATCAGTAAAGATTAGGTAATTCTTTTATATGGGGAAATTTTATTCTATAAGCTTTCAAAATACATTAATAAAATGATTCAGTTCTAGCTAACAAGTTCTTGTCAACGGGGCAAAAATATAACCCCTGATCCCCATTTCAAATGTGGTTCAGTGGGTTACCTGAATCTGTTGTTACGGGGCAGTCACACTCTGAGGGACAAGTGGTGTTCAACCACAAGAGACTGCACAATAACAGGCCTGGTATGCCCTCACATCTTCAGGGCTGCACACATGCTACATTGATTGTCTCAGTTCTGGCTAAAACATTCACAAGAACAGAAAATGACATTTTCTTAACTCTCCCTACTGGGAGTTTGCCCAGAAGTTCCAAAACATTTCTCCTTCAGCATTCTTTCTTTCTTTCTTTCTTTCTTTCTTTCTTTCTTTCTTTCTTTCTTTCTTTCTTTCTTTCTTTCTTTCTTTCTTTCTTTCTTTCTTTCTTTCTTTCTTTCTTTCTTTCTCTCTCTCTTTCTCTCTCTCTCTCTCTCTCTCTCTCTTGCGTAATTCCATTTAATTGACTTTGAACTAAATGTTGGCGTTGGGATGGGATGTGCATTTCATTATTAACAGATGTACCCAGCCAAGTTGATCATATAAACAAATTGCCTCTGAAGTGACTTTGCTGTCTTCATGTTCATTTACTTAAGTAGAGCAATCCCTGGGTGGAGATATGCATTTCATTATTAACAGAAAATGTACCCAGACAGTTCAATGAAGCCCAGATGAGCCCATGAGATGGCAAGGAAAAACCATGTGGGCTTCATCTGCAGATGCCTTTGCTAGAGCAAAAAATGCCGTGGTCGGATGCAGATAATATTAACCATTTTTTTGCTGAATCGAGGGATTATAATGATTAAATGGTGATAAGAGCATTTGTTAGTACTATGGAGAATGAAACAGTTAACACAGTGAGCAGGACATTAGGAGGCAATTCTTACATTATGGTAACTACATGAAAGCTGATGCCCCTATGTCTCTGTGGTGGAGCCTAACACAACAAACTAAAGATCTCACAGCAGAATTCCTTTTCCATTCTCCCTCCTTCAATTTTTATGTGAAACAGCCATTCCCATAAAACATTAGTCTTTTGTGAGATCATTTTCATACTTTGGAAATCCATGATATTACATGAGGGATCTGGGAGCAATATGCATAGTGCACATGCAGATACTCAGGAAGAAATATAGAACTCTTATTTAACAGGATGCATTCAACAGATTTTCTGGAATATCATTGCTGGTGCTTAACGTCCTTTTTTTGTAACAAAGTGACATTAGCATTTTCATAGATTGGATTTTAATTACCATCATAATCACTAATTAAAGGCATTATTGTTTAAAAGCCCCTTATTTTATATCAATATTAACAAAAGATTAGTCTTTGTAAAAATTTTCCTTGGCAGGGAAAATGGCCTTCTTAGAAATTATCATGAGATCAATGTATCAATTCCTCTGTATTATTTCTGGATACGAAATTTTTTTATTAATATATACACACATCCATAATATTAGAAACAGACCATTTAGAAACCATTAATCTCTTCTCTGCACCGTCAAATAAATTTAAGGTAACAAGGAAGCCTGAGGAAACCATTAATAACTGACATGCTCTCAAACAAATTTGTAGAATGACAAAAATGATGGAAAAATTTGGAAGAGGCATTTCATGTGATATTTCAGCACTTAACTACAACTAGAAACAAGGGTTACTATGAAATTAGTACTAAACTGCTGAGACCTCCTCTCAGAAATTCAAATGTAATGATACATAGTTTAGATGGCAGTGACATCTTAATACTGTCACTCCATAGCATCACTTTTATGATTATAGTATCTCTTCTTGCAGCCTAGTGTTGAAGGGGTGGGGAGGCAAAGGGGGGGGGAGCGCGGCAACAAACTGAGACCACACGCGTGACTGGAGAAAATTTCTGGCCATAACTTTATTATAAACAACAGCAGATAAGGAGCATTGGCAGTCATGTGGATCGGATCCCTGTGCATCGGCTGGCCCGCCTGCCAGCCGATGGCCCCTCCCCCCTCAGGCCCGTGCTGAAGGGGGGAACCCAGGAGTGGCATTTGGGGGGGGAATCACATGGGTGTACACCCCTGCATGATTCCCCTGCCACCTGGTAGTGAGTACGCCCTGGCAGCCCCCGAGCTGGGCATGCACCTCCGTACTCACTCCCAAGATTCCTTATGGGAATCCCCTTACCGGGAACCAGGGCAGAGGCCCTGATTCCCCCCAAAAGAGATCCGATGCAATGACCAACCGCAAGGAACAAGTTATGACAAACAAGCAACACAAACCCAAGTACAGAGGGAGCGGAGGGTGGGATTTCGCAGCCAGGAACGGAATGCGGTGGGGCTGGGCTGGAGCCGGTTAAATAAGAAACCGCCGGACCAGAGGGAAGACTGCCTCCCCGAGGTCCGGCAGCAGGCCCCGCCCCGCCCCCCGGCCGCCGCGATTGGCTGGCCGGGGTTTGAATTGATTGGCCGTCGGCTTGCCTGCATGGACGCCGGGCAAGCCGACCCAGAAGCCGCGGTGCCCGCCCCGCCTCCCCACCCCGGCGGCAGCAAACCGAGCGCCCGGTAAGTCGGGCGCTCGCGCTTCCTTTTGTAATGAGAAATATAAACAATTTTTGCTTTTTAAAATTTGATCTACGTGACCATGTGAATTCATAGCTTAAGTTATTTGCATTATATGTATTTTTAGTTTAACTCCCCCCCCCACCTTTACTAATCAATAAAACATAGGTACTTTCACATGATTCCTGAGGATAATCACCTGAAAAACATGAATTAAAACTTTGAAAATGCCAAGTTTGACTAATATTATATTGGCAATGGCACTCATTCATTCTATTAACTTTATAAAACAAAGACATGGAACGTTTTTTGTAGAAAACTAAAGCATCAGAAAATTTTTCATCTGTGCTTAGGAGATTGTCTTCTGTTGAGCTGACGCAGTTAAGTGGTGCTTAATAGAAGGACTGGATACTGAACTCATGTGCTTCTTTAGTTCCAATTAAAGAAAGTTTTTTTTCCTGTTGTTGGTCTTAGTCTTTTGCATCTCTTTTATTTCTAAAGCTAAAGATTATAGTCCACAGAAAAATACCTTTCCATATGGACCAAACAGATATCAAAAATAGTGAGAACGAGCCTTTGAGTTCCCAAGAACGCTTATCAGGCTAGATAATAGGCACAAAACAAAACATAGGGTAGAGAGAGAAAAAATGCTTCAGTATTATGTTAAAGCCCAAACTCTGTCATTTTCAGCTTTCTTAAAATTGGGGTGCAAATTTAAATAGACCACTTGGCCTTAGTTGCCAAATGGAGTTCAGGATGTACCAGTGACTCCTATATCCAGCTTGATGCAGAGGTATGGAGAACTTGAAAGTTTGTGCTCACTATTTTTGATATTTTGGTCTAACACTGTTATTGTTTTTGTACTTCTAAAGTTGAGCACAATCAAAGAACCCTTAATTTGTGTGTGTGTGTATGTGTGTGGCTCTTCTCTTTATCCTAAAGCAAGTTTCAAGTAAATATGTTTAGACTCACAGTTCTAGTTAGGTTTAGCTCTGCTTTTACACCGCTGCATAATGTTCAGTGTCGTCTTGCCATCATTACTTTCCATGGGGAGCAACTGCTGCTGGCTTCAAAAACATCATATCAAACCATGGGTGAAAGCCACTGAAATTTATTTACCACCTGGTACTGTGAGGTTTTGAGTGCCTCTTGTGAAATGATGCATGCCTACTTTGCTGTAAATTAGTAATCTTGGGTGACCACATTCAACTAAGATATGTTGTAAAAGAGTGCATTTAAAGTGACATCTAGACAGAAGGTTATTCTATGGTTATGTATTTAGGGAAACAGGATGCTGTGTACCATTGAGGTGTTTCTCAATACCCACTTTGACCTTACCACCAACAAAGGTGAAGGTTAATCAGTACCACCTATGCCTGAGCCACGCAAATAGAACATGGGACTGTTCTCAATTGTAAAAACAAGTTTGGTTTGTTATTGTTTTTATTACTGGCACTCAGAATACAAAATGCCAAAGACAACATACTAAATATATAGGTACTATTACAGTAACACATCTGCAACTCCAGAAGAAGTTAAAGTGCTTGGAGACCAATGCCAACTGTTTACTGTGCTTTTGCAGGAGAGATTTAATTTGCCTGGCAGACTGACAACAGAGGGCCTATATTGGGGAGCTAGAAATGAACATTATTGTAAGGGTCCTTCCAACATAACCTGTCTGAACTATGTTAATGATGACCAGGGTGATAAAACTATTACCCCCCCTCCCAAGTACAAAGCTGCCCTTTGTGGATGCATTTGGACATAGAAGTAGGTTTTTTTATTTGGTTTAAATAAACAGGTCTCCTTGGCAATCAGACTTCAGCTAATTAAAACTAGTCTGTCTTTTTAGCCTCAAAATTAAATATTGTAGCTGGAAAGGGACCATAAGGCAGCAAAAATAAATTTAAAAATAAAAATATTCATGGAATGTCAAGGACCTTCCAGGACTTTTCACTAAGGAAGGTTCCTGCAAAATTAATTAGCAAAGGAATATGAAAATAGTCAAGTGACGTTGCTATAAAAGCCCATTTAAATTCAGACACTCCATTTTCCACAAGATTATCAGAAGCTAGGAGGTGTCCTCCTTCCTTTAGGGAAATTATGCTAATAACTAGGGTTGCTAGGTCCCCTTACCCTTCGAGTGGGAGAGGGGAACCCAGCACTCAACTGCAGCTTCTTCTCTCACGTGCATACTCCTGGCATGGCATGATGATGTCACTTCTGGGAGTGACATTATCATGTAGGCCCCAGAAGTGCTCCTGGCCTCTGTGCTGGGCTGATTTGAGCTCCCAGCAGGGTGCTCAGTGGTACTTGAGAATACAGTGTAGTAGAGTATGACAGGGTTATCAGAAAGCACCTAAGTTTTACAGGTGGCAAACCACAAGTGGCAAGTTCTAGATGACCATGCAAAGAAGACTCATGAAATCTTACTAAGTATCATAATCAACACCAAAAATAAATACAATAAATAAATAAATACAAGCTCTATAACAAGTGGTTGTTGTGGATTTTCCGGGCTGTATAGCCGTGGTCTATAACAAGTATTTGGTATTTAATACAATGCATATACCCAATATAGCTTACTCATCTATCATAACAAACTTCTGAATGATCTAGTATGATTCAATATTTCCTCTCTGTACTGACAAGGAATAAACCTTAAAGTGCCTTATGTTAAATAAACCATTTGTATTTGTAAGTCATTCAGTTAATTGTGTATTCTAAAAATAAAGTGCTAGTACTTAATTGTTGGTCTCAAAATGACTTAAACGGTTTGAATATAACATGTTACACATATATCTATTTAACAAAGTGCTGGTATATTCATAACACATTCAAACTGTCCATATTGCATGAATCCATAAATCAAAGTGCTTTTTAGTCCATCATACATTCAGAGCAATAAGTATCAAAAGTCCGTATACATTCTATCCTTTTGTGCCAGACAGTCCAATAATAAAGATTTATTGATTCTTTGATCTAACAGGTCGTCTAGCTCCAAGGTATCCCCTTTCAAAGCATGTCTTTTTCAAAGAGTCACAGTCACTCTAACAAATACAATAAAATATGTATCCTAGTTCCATAATATACAAAATAACATCCTTCAATACACACACAATATATTCACAGTATCCAAAAATGTCTTTCAAGCATATAGAAGTGATTTTTTCTTTTCAATGTAGCATTGAGTGTATCGCAACATCTCTCAGACTCATTATGATGGCATCATTCTCACCTGTCCTCCATATGGAGGACAGGTTACCTTAAAGGGAAACTGACATTCTGCTTGTCTATATTACCTCAATGCAAAAAGCAAGAAAAATCATTGTTGATATTTAAACCCTCAGAGACCAGACATGTGTATCCAGGTTTCTTTCCTCTGTAAATCTCTCATGGCCAATTCTGCGTCTCTCTCCTTAGATCTAAACAGTATAGTAAATTTAATTTCTGTTTCCTTGTGTGATTTTTCTACATAAGGGGAAACCATAGGAGCCTCTGCTACCCGATTCCTGACCCGTAATTGATGTTTACTGAGCCGTGTTCTTACGGGGTGGATGGTGCTACCTACATATAGAAGTCCACATGTGCATTTAACAAGATGTACTACATTATTGGAATTACACATAAAATCTCGTAGTACACTGAAACCCAAATCAGCTACATCCTGTTTGCTCATAATTAAAGGGCACATTTTACAGTGTCCACATTTATGCAGGAGTCAGTACTTTCCAAAGTGGGATAGAGATCAGAATGTATAATAATATCCTTAATATTCCTAGTCTTTCTAAAGGCTACCAAGGGTCAGTTAGAACATCTTAGTACATCAGCAATACCTTGTACATCAGTATTTATTGCAAGATGATATTCTAAAAAACTGCAAGAAAGATTTAGAAGAGTTCTTCAAACTGAACTGCACCAATGGCATCTCCATCACTACAATTTGGGAAGCAAGTAAAGATTTTATGAGAGGGAACTTGATAGCTTTGACTTCAAAAAAAAAAAAGGAAGGAGAAAGCAAAACAGATGAATGAAATTACAGCCAAAATTCAACTTTTGGAAGAACAGCATAAAAAATCTCTTAAGAAGACAATATTAGCTGAAATTAAGCAATTAAAAAACCAACTGAATCTATTGCAAGTTGAAGAAATGCAGAAGAAATTAAGTTTCATGAAGCAGAAACATTTTGAACAGACTAATAAACCAGGTCGCTTTCTGGCCCTTTGTTTAAGGAAAGAATCTGAAAGAAGGATAGGAGGAGTCAAAAAATCTGATGAAATCACATATATAGAAAAAGAAATACATCAAGAATTTATTTCCTTTTTTCCCAAATTATATAAGAAAGAAACCCCTAAAGAACAAGGAATGGAAGATTATATCAAAGATATGCTAATTCCAAAGTTTAAATCAGAAGATAAGGAGGTGAGGAATCATAAAATTACAGAACAAGAGATCTCACAAGCAATACGAAAAATGAAAAAAGATAAAGCTCTGGGCCCAGTTGGGTTAACAGCTATGTATTATAACTGCTTGGAAGAAGAACTGATATTTCCACTTCAAAAAGTGATGAATAAAATAAGTGAAGATAAGATTTTACCTCCAACAAGGCAAAAGGACCATATTACGTTGATCCATAAAGAAGGAAATGATCCAATGTTGCCTCAATCATATAGACCTATTTTGTTATTGATTGTGGATTACAAATTGTTTATTTCTATATTGACAGAAAGGCTTAGAAAGTGCATAACAAATATAACACATCCAGATCAGACAGGCTTCGTGTCAAAGAGATATATGAAAGAAAATGTTTGATTTGTAGTTGATGCAATGGAATTAGTGGCGGGGGCGGGGGGAGGACATAAGATGGCATTTACTTTTTTGGATGCTGAAAAAGCATTTGACAATCTCTCTCGGACTCTCTTACAAAAAAAGTACAGAATTTAAATTGTGGCCCGATATTTGAGAACTGGATACAAGGAATCTATACAAAGCAAAAGGCTAAGATTTTAATCAATGGGGTATTAACATAAGAAATACAAATCAAAAAGGGGACTAGACAAGGCTGTCCACTGTCACCACAATTATTCGTCTTAGCAATGGAAATTTTTGCTTCAAAATTAAGACAAAACTCCAAAATTAAAGGTTTGAAAGTGGATGAAGAAGAATTTAAATTGAAATGTTTTGCAGATGATAGTATTTTGGTTATTTTGAGCCCACATGAAACACTACAACTTGTTATGGAACACCTTGTGAGTTTTGGAAATTTTTCGGGATTAAAATTAATAGGAAAAAAACCTAAAATAATTCCCAACTTTTTAACAAGACAAGAAGAAAAAATTGAGGAACTGTCAGGATGTGAAATAGCAGTAAATCCAGTGAAATATTTGGGCATAAATTCAACAGGACCAAAGGAAACATTATTTAAAGGTAATTACGAAGTATTATAGAGGAGGATTCAAAAAATCTTGAAAAGTGGTCAAAGTTAAAATTGTCTTGGATAGGAAAAAATTCTACAATCAAAATGAATATTTTACCAAAAATTAACTTTTTATTTCAAACGTTGCGAATCAGTATAAGAGATAAGACACTGAAAAGCTGGCAAAGAGAGATTATGATACTTAGTAAGATTTTGCGAGACTTCTTTGCGTGGTTCTTCTTTATCACAATACTCTCTCATTTGAGTTGAAATTCTAGATGACAGCATTATAGCTGCCATATTGCAGTAGAAAGAAAGCCCTGCAGACAAATGATCATCAGCTGCGGCCATGCAATGATCAGGATTCTTCTTACCCAGTTTGTATCTAGAATTTTCCTAAGGGTCTTTCCCCACATTAACTATGTGATATTGGAATGCAGTCTTTTATAGCAAAAGCTTCCTGCCAGATGCAACATGCAGTGCTATTTTTGAAATGGTTTATTTACAAGTAAACAGATTGAGGAAGCTAACAGGGAGTCACATAGATATACAGTTACAGTAGTCATTCCAAAGCCACATCAACATGCCTGAGAGCAACAAAGATAGTTAGGGGTCTAGAAAACAGGCACTGTGAAGAAAGGTTGAAATTCAACTTGTAGAAGAGAAGGGGTGATTGACTGTCCTCTTAGAATATCTAAAGAGCATCCCATAGGGGCAAAAGCATGCTATTTGCTTTACCAGAGGATGACTAGATCTAATGGACTTAAGGAGGCTAATTTTCGATTGAACACTGTGAGAAACTTTTTAATGATAAGAGCAGTTTGGCAATGATAAATACATTACCAGCAGAAACGAGGCAGTCCTTATCTGGAAGTCTTCAAAGTGAGCTGGATATTAATTTGTCAAGTTTCATTACTAGATACTAATATTTTTAATACATGCAGATTTCAATTTGCCTAATGTGTGTTATCTTACTGATGTACTTTTTTTTGGCTCAGGAACCTTCACACTAATTAAACAAATTCATTTCTCTTTTCTAGTTGCATTTCCACATTAATATTTCTGTATTTACATACTTTCTTTCCAGGAGTCCCAGTCTCCAAAAACTTGTCTGTATACATTCATTTACATAAAATGAAGATGATAAACTTTTTTTCAGATTAGAAATAATGTTCTGAGAGATAACGATGACCTCTGGCTCCCTCTCACCACCTAAACCATACACAAACATTAAATGAAAACAAATCATATTACTAACTCAGCTCTCTGAGCCTCCAGCCTAACCGAGCCCCTGGAATTTTGTCTCCTTGGTCCTTCCCTTCCAGAGGCCCTAGTTGTAAGCTTAAAATATCTCCCTATTTTAAGGGCTTAGGCAAATTAAAGCATTTGCCATACATTTGCCATACTGATTGAGCACATTATGTACCATCCAGACAAGAATAGACAGAAGGCTCAAAACCAACAGGTAACTTTAGAAACCTTGAACTGAAATGGCTGCTAGCGAGAACCAAACTGAACTGGAAAATATTCTTGCTAAGAAGCTGAATTCCAGCACTTCCTAGCCAGGAAGGCCAATATGCCACTGCACATATTAGTACTAGGCTTCTTTATTAGATGCTTAAGACTCGCTGAGGAAATTCAAATAAATGAACTTCCCATAGGGGTGAATTTTCCTACTTGTGCTTACAAATAGCTCTTTCCCCACTGCTATTGGCAAGTGATTGTAGTATCGATGAGATCATTGTTTGTACTTTGGAGTTTACAGAGATAAGTTGCAGCAGGATCATTTTAGCCTTGGCTAAAAAATATTTTGCCAAAATGTCACTGAAGTTTACATTAGTGTAAAATAGATGTGGGTATTCTGGTTGTTGCACATAATCAGATTACAAATAAAGGGAAAGCCAATTAATTACTTTTTACCTAACATTAGCTATTCTGGATGAGAATAGTGGCTCAGGAAAGTGAAGGAACAAAAGAAAAAAATGTTTTTCTCTCTGTTTTAATAGCTTGTGGTGTAATTTAGCCTCCAGAAAACAATGGATCACTAAGTGAGAAAAAAATCAACTTTATTAGTATCTCTTGTGCTGTTATTCTGAAGTTGCTGTGAGACAAGAGGCATTAAAGAAAATCCTACCCATCCAACACGTACCTCTTACTGTGTATTCAGTTATCTGTGAGTGACAGTAATGCAGCAGACTGAGAAACATGTTTACAGCTATTTCAAACTCTAATGAATCATGTGAGGGAGAAAATAGCAAAGGACAGGAACTATGGCCTTTATACACGATAGGGGTGTAACTAACTGTATAAAAACACCCTTTTCTTCATCTGAGTGAAAGATTTGCTTAAAATAGAAAAAATATTGTTTTGTAGGTTGTAAGTAATGTATAAACAGTCCTGCAGAAGTCAGAGGGGCAGGCAGTACCCTTCTCCACTGCCATTGATGAGTAGGCTTGCCTATAGTCTTTACAGGCTGAGCTCAATTCTCCAAAGTACACAGATATTTAGCAGGAATGACTGAAAGTGCATTATTCATCGAATATGTAGCAGCAGTCAGAATTTCACATTATGTGATAACTGACATGCAACTAATGTTAACATTTGACAGTAATAAACAACTTGCAATATATTATAGAATATTTTATATTAGCTTAATTTGCTCATGCTTTTGCTTTCATCAGACAAGTAGTCTGAATAACTCTAATAAGTCAATGTTAAGGAAATCTTTGCTACCATTGTCCCAGAAGAATATTCTTAAGGCAACCCCAGCCTGCTAAGGAGCATTTATTTTATTTATTTAGAACAATTTAATGCAGCCTCTCCAAAAACCTGCCCAAGGCAGCTTACAAAATAAAATAATAAAAACAAAACATTAAAAGTTATTAATTAAAATATAGCATCAAAAATGTAGCCCAGAATAAAAACACAGGCCATAAACACAGACTGTTGACAGTTTTCAGATTAAAACAATGTTAAAAATCAACCCCTTAATTAAAAGCCTGGGTGAACAGAGACGTTTTGATGTATTGTCGAGATGTTTTGCCTGGCACCTAAAAGAAAGCAAAATAGATGCTAGGTGAGCCCCAAGGCAAAGGGATTCCACAAGCTGCATCCCATCTACTCTAGTTCAACATGATAGGCCTACAGTCAAGCTCTACACTGCAGCAGAAAGGTGAAAAGATAAACAAGATCTTGCCGCTTATTATCCTGAGCTTGCAAAAGGGAATGCTTTTCAGTTAATGTTTGACACTATACTGATGACAGCTGCCATCTACAGAGGAACAGAAAAGAGCTTGCAAGTCAATGTGGAAAAACTCATCCTTTACTTTGCTCCCAAATATCCCCTCTATCCATTTCCTACATGTTCTGCATTCATCTTGAGTGAATCCCCTGGCTCAGTGCCATCTCTTTAAGATGTCAGACAGAAGTCTTTCTTAGATCTGCTCCTTTTATAGGGAGAGATGAAAGGGACCGAACCTTGGACATTTTGTACACAAAGCAGCTGCTGTATCCTTGAGGTATCTCAGGGAAGGGAAGGCTTTTTCGGGAAGGGAAAGGTGGGAAAAGACCCTCACCATCCATTTCTTTAGTGAACTCTTTCAGTGAAGCCAACCCATGACTCACCAGGTAGAGGCTATAGCTCAGCACTAGAGTGCTACCTGGACAGGTCTTTGGTTCAATCTCAGAAGCATCTCAGATCAGATAGAAAGGCTGGAAAAACCACAGGTGCTATCAGGCAGAATGGAAAAAAACCTGTTCTGATTCAGTATTCATATTTATGTATTATTTACTTGAAATATCTATATAGTCCCTGTGACCCACTCCAGTCAATGCTCACACATTATTTGGTACAAGTTGCAGCTTCTGAACAGTCTTCAAGGGCAGCCTAGATAGAACACATTGCAGTAATCTAATCTGGATGTTATCAGTGTATGCACCACAGAGGTCAGATCTTTCCTGCCCAGGAAAGGCTGTAGCTGGCTCCCCAGAAAGAGATTGTGAAAGGCACCCTTGTCACTGTTGCCACCTTTTTATCCAACAGGAGGCCTAGGTTCAGGACAACCCCTCAAGCTTTAGGGGAAACGCAATTCCATCCAGAATAGGAGACATCACAATTCCTGGGTCAAACCCTCCCCTCCATCAGTAGCACCTCTGTTTTGTTGGGATTAAATTTCAGCTTGTTAGCCCTCATCCATCTCAAAATTGCCTCTGGGTACCTGTTTAGTTTCCACAGCCCCCCTGGGATTCGTGGGAAGCACAAGCTATAGCAGAGTGTCATCCACATATTGGTGACAGCTTAGCTCAGATCTCTGGATGACCCCACCTAGCAGCTTTACATACATATTAACAAACATGGGGGACAAGACTGAACCTTGTGGAATCCCACAGGTAAGAGGCCACATGGCAGAGTAGCAGGTCCCCAGCACCACACTCTGAACACTACCTTCTAAGTAGTACTGAAACAACAGTGCCTCCCAGTCCCAACTCCAAAAGGTGGTCCATAAGGACACCATGGTTGATGGTATCAAAAACCACAGAGAGGTCCAAAAGAATTAATACTGCACACTCCCCTGTTCATAACCTGGTGCAGGTTAATGACTAAGACCATTTCAGTCCCATGATCAGGCCTGAAACCAGATTGGGTTGGAGCCAAACAATCTACTTCATTCAGGAGTCCCTGGAACTGGCCAGCCACTACTTGTTCAATCACCTTGTTCAGTTTGAGACTGAATAGTAGTTATTCAACTGTCCTGGGTCCAGAGTAGATTTCTTTAGGAGTGGATGCAACATTGCCCGCTTCAAAGCAGCAGTGACCACCCTCTTTTGCAACTAGGCATTTTACTGCCTCCCGGTCCTAGTCTTCCAGCTTTTTCCCCATCTTGAAGATTTAAGCAGCCTGGGGGGCAAAGGTCTTACAACCAGGTGGCAGATTTCAAACTTCCAAGAATCCTGTCCACATCATCAAACTGGACAAGCTGGTAGGTACCCCACACAACTGGACAAATCAGCACCCTGATACCCTCTGATCCTGTCACTGCTCACGTAGAGTCCGGGTTGGAACGGATGCAAGAGATTTTATCCACAAAGTATTTGGCAGAGTGATCACAGTGGGTTGCAGAGCAGTCTACCTCTTCCTCTTGGAGAGAACTCAGTGGGCACCTGACCACCTAAAAGAGTGCCACAGGTGTACACTGTGTGAATGGATGGTAGTGAAGAAATGTTTCTTTGCTGTCATCACTGCCATAGAGTAGGCTTTAAAATGAGCTCTAGCCTGTGCCTTGTCAGATTTGTCCCTAATCCTCCTTCACTGTCACTTTAGTTGTCTCTAGAGCTGGGCATGAACCAAAATACGAACCAAAATTTGCCACAAACTGGGCTGGATTGTAGTTTGCGAACTGGTGGTTCATCAGAGCCATTTTTGATGAACCGCCACGAACTTTAGGCCGGTTCGTTTGGTTCGTTTTTTGGTTCATCACTGCCGACAACCTGGTGCTGATCGATCAGTTTCCTACGCAATGGGGGGGGGAATGGGCTTTCTGCAGCCCCAGAAGTGACCTTCTGCTGTTTTCATGAACCAAATTAACCAGTTCACAAAACGGGCCAAGTTCATGAAAGTTTATGGTTTGTGGTTCTGGAAATGCGACAAATCACGAAATGCATGGTTCGGTATTTTCCTGGTTCATGCCCACCTCTAGTTGTCTCCCATCTTTTCATTGTCTTCAATCTTTTAGTAAACCAAAGGGCTGGCCAGGAGAGAGAGTGCCTACAATCGTGTCAATGGCCCAGTTCATTTCCTCATGCCTGAGATCAACAAGAGTATTGACAGGAGCACCAACGAAAACAACAGGAAAATCCCTGAATGCTGTCTGAAAACCATTAAAATCCATCAGGCTATGGCGGCAGATAATTGATCCCCCACTGCTACAGAGTTTTGGTACCCATGTAAGTCTATGTTCTGAAAGTGGATTTTACTATAAAGGTGTGTTATCCACACTGATGATTTTCTTGGCAATGCCAACTGGTTCACAGCATAGAGTAGAATGTGTGTGTGAAATGCGCAGCAGGATGCATCCTGATGTACATGGATTTGTGCTAGGTCAGCCACAGCTCAAGAAGGGTTGTCTACTACACTGAGAATTCTACCACTGAGACAAAGAACTTTTCCACTAGAAAGCTGTTTAGTTACTTCTAATTAGGTACATGGGGTTGAGAAAACAAGTCAGTCCCTTTAAAACAGGGATTTGAGGGAGGAAAGCCCTAACATCATAACTCTACCAAAAGCTGGGAAAATTCTGCATTTTTAAAAATGTAAAAATCCACCCCCATGATAAGCTATTGCTGCTAATCTTCACTCATCATTCTCAGCACAGACATTCCATTCCTTTGGCAAAGTATTTTGACTCATGTTTTGGCAATTTACATGGTTTTATAAAATACCAAGGTAGAAAATTCTTAATTGTAACACAGTAGGTGAGTATTTTGCAATTCAGAAAAAAAAAGATGTCTGTACATGCTTCTTTTTGTAGGTGTTACTTTACCCTCCTTTCATCTTGCTTCTCTTAGTCATTCTGCAGGATTTGTGGCTTGATCCTGTCCATGCCAGTTCATGCCATTTCTCTCATTATTCACAACACCTGCACTAATCTTTACGTACTTCCCCAGCCCAAACACTTAGACTGTACTTTCTATATGGTTTGGCCCTTATCTGCTATACATGTAGCAGTGCTCATAGCTCGGCATAACTGGTCACCTTTGTCACCTTTGTTGCCCACTGAGGATCATATGTGATGTTATCAACCTCAGAAGTAAAACAAACAAACAAACCTTTCCAGAGTTATTTGCATGCAAGTCATAAAGGAGCTACTCACTGGAATACTAAGAAAGATAAACATATGGCAAAACTCTAAAGTCTGTTTCTGGAAACCTACTTGGAGGAACAGCTAATCCATTGTTCAGTGTCTGAAAAATATTATGAATCTGGAGTGGGAAATGTATGTGGAGAGAGAGATCCAAGGAAACCAAGTTCAAGGAGCAAAAAAATCACAGTGGCTTTCCCAAAGCAGGCACAGGAGACCAACAGTGGAAGAGAAAATGTGACAAATAGAAAGTGTGAATATGGGGACAGTGAAACAGCCAGAAGCATCACCAGAATGCAGTTGCAACATCACTGGACCTGAAAATGTAGAGACAACTATCAGCTAAAATTTTCCCCTTAGCTCAATGGGAAAAACAGTTTGCTAAGGGTCAGACTGAATAACTCTACTTATAAGAAAGCAGCAGTTGTTATGTGTGGCAATAAGGTGTGTCAGTTACACAGCCATAGAAAAGGTTTGAATAGCAAGAGAAACTATGCTACATGTGGAAGGGAAGTTGGGAAAAAAAACAGAGGAAAGTGTACCAAAAAATCCCACATATGGAAACTATGTCCCTAATGTGCATGCCTCTGCATTTGCAGTAGTGATGAAAGCAACACAGAGAATACGTGTCATGTGGAAGCACCCTCTGTTTACAGCCTTCATCTATTTGATCATTCATCAGATTGAACCTCTGGAAGATTTCTCAGCTGACAAACATTGGTACATACTAGCATTTACAAAGTTAGAAGGCTGATACTGAGCTTCATCTAGTAGAAAAGAGTAAATATTTAGTCCTAGCTATTTTTAGTCTAAGCTTTACTTGGAGAAGTGCCAGAGTAAAGCATCAAAGCAGGGCAATACCCAAAAGGAACACTCTGAACTTAGACCCCCTTGCTTATTCCTCTCCTTTTGACTCAACAGATTTCTCTAAACGGATATGAGAGGGATAAATAGAAAAGTGGCTGTTCATAGGACTACAATGAATAGGAACTGACAAGCATAGCTGGATCTTGTCCCACTATTCCTGTACTGACACACAGCAATGGACACTGCATTTGAGAGAATTCTGATTCCCCCCTCCTCAAACTATGTACTTTATTTGTTTATATGGACATAAACCCATAGTTTGGGAAAAGATGACATTTTCTCCTAAACAGCATTCCTTTGTTAAATTTGAATAGTGACGAGAAGAGGGATCACACAACCATGCTGTTAAGTCAAGGGGTCCGCATTGGCTTCAGAGGTGCTTTGACCTCAGAGTCTGTCTCTACACAAGACATCTTGCATGGAGACACTCAAGTGACTTACCTTCTGTCTGGTCTTATACTCAAGTGTATTCTGCCTCTAGCAGTGCATGTGTATCCCCAATGGGAAAACAAGTGTAAGTCCTTTCACTTGAGCATCCCCATGTAAGATGTCTCCATAGAGAGACTCTCAGGTTGTTCAGTGTTCAAGGAAAGAAAGTAGCAGAACGTTTTTGCATTCCTTCAGCCTAACCCTGAATATGAGCATCTGTGGGCTTGCCATTGCAAACTGCACTCTACTGCAAATTTTCCAAAGCACAATGGTAGTAGTGTATATGTGCAGCAAGGTCTCAGGTCCTTGTGGATGTCAGGAATCATTTCAAAATACCCATTTTCCCTGCATACCTAAGAGGAACAGCATGCAGGATCCTGTGACATTTGCCCACTTCACTGATCAGGACATCAATAAGTAGAATACCAATTTTGAAAGTAGGGGGAGGCCTGGGTCCTGGTCTTGGGCAAAGTGTATAGGCTGACCTTGGGCCAGTCACACAGCCTAACCAACCTCACAGGGTTGTTGTGAGGATAAAACTGACAAGAGAATGATGTAAGCTGCCTTTTCATCCGCATTGGGGAGAAAGATGGGGTATGATTGAAGTGAAAAAAAATTCAAAGTCCTCATTTGTAACTATTGACTTGCCTCTCTGGATTATTGTGAAGATAAACAAGATAATAATTGTAAAATACTTTGCAAATCAGAGATGTAATAAATATAATTATAATATAAATAGAAGGTTGTATCCAAAAATACCCTTCCATGAGCAGAAGGCATATTTGTTCATGCCATGAGGGATCTATGACTTTGGGAGGATTTTCCAGTCAAGTTGCAGAGCACACTATTCTAAAGCACCCCCCCCCCCACCGACCCACAAGAGAAACTTTTCCAGTGTTCCAGGGGATGAGTCTGCAGGAGATGGAAGGAGGCAGAAAGGAGCTCTGCTCCAGACAATTCTTTGGATCCAGCCCATAAATAGAAGAATTGGGACTAGGAGGAGAGAGCAGTTGTACAGTTATCTGTAATAGTACAATCCCAGCAGTTTGAGCACACTTCTGCGGTAGGAGCTGCTTGTTGAGTCAATGACAGTTAAATTTGCTTAAGTTGGAAACAGCAGAAGCTTAAAAACTAACCTTATGCATACAGTGACATATGTAAGCTGTAGTCAGTGAGAAAGGGAAAGCTGCTCACTAGTACTAGTCCAGAAAGGAAACTCGCCTGAGCCACCTTAATCAGACAATACAGCACTCATAGATTATATATGTTAGAATCAGCTATGATGGAAAAGAGAAGGATTGAAAAAGGAGAGAAGAAAAACATGGTCAGAAAACTGAAGGAACAGCCCAAAGAGAAGGCACACTTTTCAAACATAGCAGCATTTATGTTTTAGTGGACAGACTGTCCCTTTTACACTAGTTAGTGTGATACCTACAATGGTTTCCTCTTTGTGAAAACAGCTCTTGGCAGGTTTTTCCCCTCCTCTTTCTTAGTGATGATAGCCTCTGCTTTTTCATTGGCCTGCCTATCATCACCAGCATCTGGTGGCTTTTCCTGTGGAAATAAAAAGGATACCAGCAAGCGAGTAGACATATTTGGTAATGTTTTGCTTCAGATTTTCGTGTTTGCAAGGCTTTTGCCTCAGCTGCAAAATGTTATAAGGTAGGAAGAATGGAGTTGGAACTAATTCCAGACAGCCCTTAATGCCTACAAATTTGTCTCAGTAAGCCAATTCAAGAAAGGCAGAACATGCAGAATGTTCATTATTTAACTGTAAGGTATAGCAAATGACTAGACAAACCACATCACCCTACTCCAATGGCCACATTTCAGGGAGTCTTTCAGACATTCTCCTTACTCCACAATCCCACCATCTTCAGTACTCCCTATACTTTAATTTTTTTTAAAGTACAGTGAACATAGAAAGGAATTTAAGTTGCACATGAAGGAAGCAGTCTGTTTATAAAGCACAATGCCCTTATTTATCATGGGTTCTTCTTATTACACCAGTTGAATATCTGAGACAAAGCTCCTTTCCCCACATGAAGAAGCTGAATAACATATATACTAGTTTGCTGTTTGTTTATTTCCACTCACACAAAGCTTCAGGTACTTTCTTCTTTATCCAAGCTTTTACCTCAAGAATACCTTCCTGTTTGTATGACCTATGTTTCGCTGCCACCAAAGGCTTTTGCCTTAAACCTCCTCAGTTTAACTGGTAATTTAGGAAGGCTTGTTACAGATGGTAGTTTGACAGAACTGTCATCACATGATGGTGGTTGTGAGGTAAAAAGGGATCTTTTTCTCTTAAACCAAAGTAGACTTTATTTTTAAGTACATAAGAGTGAGGGTTCCAGAGGTTTTGATAAGCTTATTGGTTTTAGAAGAGTTCTTAAACTTAGTGGTTTCAAAAATAATATCTTCTGAAAGTATATTCACAGACTCAGTCACACAAAGTAATTTTCCACACAGATCTTCACTAACAGAATAAATTCTCCACACATCCACACAGACATAGATTCACTCAGGCCTTTCCACACAGCTTGCCAGACCTAGATAGATTAATCTTTCTCTTTCAGATATACACAGACTGCCTCAGGCGCACACACAGTTTGCCTGACTTAAGACAGAATTTCTCAAAACACCATACCGAGTCACTGAAGCTGGCAGAATGAGACCCCATTCAGGCTTCCACAGTTTGCTTGATTTACCCAGAATGTCTTACAACTTCATACAGACAGTTTAGGCTCCACAGGTTGCCTCACTTAAATAGAATAACATATCTCTAAGATAAAGGGTGACTGAAAAACTTTCCCTCCACACTGACTAAAAGCTGCAGTTCACTCCACCCTTAGGATGCAGCTACCATCCTATCAGATTACACTCCAATCATCCATCCACCTTCACTCCTCCTTTCCTCAGAGGTTTACATTTAAACTAGGGATGCCAGGTTCTCCTACCCTGCTGATGGGAGGGCAGGGGTTCTGGCGTTTACCTTTTCGGAGTTCCTGGGTGATTCTTCCAGGAAGAGATGTCATCGCGCAAGTGTGGGAGTACGTGTGCACTTCTCAGCGAGCTGATTGGGGCCCCAAACAGGCCTGATTCAGCCCATTTGGAGCCAAAATCAACCTGCTGAGAAGCATAAGAATGCTCTCAGGGGTGGCATGATGATGTCACTCCCAGAGGTGATGTCACTGGGCCACTCCAGAAGCGCGCCTGAGGCAGCATTCGTCCACCTTTCCTCCCCCACCAGCCAGGTTAGTAGAGGCAGGGAGTGGAGGGTAGGAGCAGGGGATCCCCCACCCCCAGCAGGGCCATGGCATCCTTAATTTAATCTCATAGCAACACTTTTTAAAATCCCACATTTGGAAGCAGAAATAGAATCTAAATTGAATACATTACATGCAAAACATTACAGCATAGTTGACCAATGACTACATAGTATTATGTTTGTGGACTGGGAAAGATTATATAATCCCCTATAATCTCAGAATTTGGAGGCTTCATGTTGCTCTCAAGCCTGCAACACTTAACGACATAAGTTTTCTGGAATGTTAGAAAATTTAAATGAAGGAAGAAACACGTAAATTTCCCTTTTACTGGAGAACATTAAATCACTCAGAAGGTTTAGGAACAGGCATAATGGTGATGAAATCCACAGTCTGCTGTTGATTCCTAGTTTAGAATAATAAAATCATAGGGTTGGAAGGGACCTCTAGGGTTATCTAGTATAACCCTCTGCATAATGCAGGGAATCCACACACACACACACACCACACATACCCAGTGACCCCTGCTCCATGCCCAGAATGGCAAAACACCGTCAGAATCCCTAGCTAAACTGGCTTGTTCAATATATACAGCCTCTGAAAATGAAGGTTACTCATTTGGCTGCCACATTTATTGCTACCAGACCTTTCTTCCTTGTGTTCATTTAAACCTTTTAAAATGCCTTTCTGAACATTGACATCCTGCAGCAATGGTTAAGGTTTGTGTGAGAAGAAGTACCTCCTTTCATTTTCTATATTTGCTCAAAAGGAAGGTGACTCTGAATGTAAAATGAACCCACCTAATAAAAATGTTATACACCAAATATTGTTTTTACTGGACATAACTGTAAGTTGTAATGCAAATATAAGGTGAGCCCCTCTTTTTTATGGCATACCTGGGAAAAAAACAATCTTGCCTAGGAGTAAATACTGGAATTTAAGTATATTGCCCACCAACATTTGCTGAGCATGACCCAGAACTTTTTTGAATTTTAATACAAATATTGAATATTTCTCCTTATTATTTACCCCATTCTATCATGATTTTTAAAACCTCCATCACAAAGCATAATGGTTTACTGAAATACAATAAAATTTCTAATATATTTTTCTTTATATTAAGTTAACATATTTTTACTTTTTGGCTCTGTGTGGGAACTGGTTGACAACATTAAAACTGCTTTGCCGAAAGTGCTTTCTTTTATAGCAGGAACAGAAAGGTCGGAAATATGAGAAGAGCATTGGGGTGCCAAGAATCTCATTCTTTCTTGTTTTTTGGAAGAACTGCAATTGAGTTTTGAGAAAGTACTGCAGGAAAAATATTATTTAAGTGAGATAATTCTGTCTCACCAAAAAACAATTCTGACATCAAAAGTATCCACTGGAACTCCCTGCTGTCTTTGTTAGTAAGAACAGCTCATGTAGCTTAATCTCCTCTGCCTGATGTTGCAAATCCTTTTTAAAGCTGAAATTCAGGAGTTTGCTAGGCAAAAAATAAAAGTAATGTTTTTGGTAAGTTCACAGGAGTGTTAGTCTTCAGTATCTAAAAATGTCAGACTATGGAAGCTCCTCCTGTCTCTATACAATGGGTCTGGAGAATTGTTCCATCAGATACTTATAATACTAGTCTTACAATGTCAGGGTTATCATACCATTTTTCTTACATATCAATCACTCCTGTGTTTTACATTTTTTAATTGTAGGACTATTGTAGACTTTAATCTTTATGATGTTTTGTTGTAATCTAGAGATCAATGCTGATATAGAGGGTGAGAAGTCCCCAGCAGTGGCTATGGCCAGGATGGGTAATCAGGCAGTTGAATAAAGAAGATTTTGAATTAGGGTGTGAGAACACCTATCATTGAAGTAGTTCAGCGACCTTTGTCCCCTGCTTGTTAATGTATGAATTGGCATCTGTTCGATTGCCAGACTTAAGAGTCGATAGAAAAATCTGATCAGCAAACTTTTGTCTGCCTTGAAAGGTAGCTTAACCTCTGAGCATTCACAGAGTGCAAATTAGCATTTCTTGTCTAAAGTAGTAATTTTTTACGCAGATACCTCTGAGTGAAGAGTCATTTCATCACAAAAGCCATCCCAAGCTATCTTGGTTAATTTTGAAAATTCTTTTTAATAAAATGATATATCTGGGAACAAAAGCTATCCTATGAGAATAGCTGGGGGTGTATATATAGACAGGAACAAAATGAGGTGGGGCACTCTGTAGGAAGGAAAGTGGAAAAGTCCCAGTTTGCTAGGTCTGTGGATTGCTGGATATATGCCACTGTTTTTAAAGTAAAGTATGTGACTTAAAAGTTCTTCAATTTGGCTGGGTCAGACTCCTACAGAACTTTAATCGGGACCTCCAAGTCGACCCCTCCCCCCACCCCCACCCCAAAGTATTGTAATTTGGAATGTTTTCTTTGATTTTGATATTAATGTTTTTATTTTTCATATGGCAGTCATAATAAAAAAGCTTGAAGTCTCTTTTTTGTCAAAGCCACATCCCTATTTTCAGATATAATTTCATTTGCTCATTCTATTATTTAATGTACTTACTGTTTTGAGTTGGCTTTCATCTTTACATTGTTCTAAGGTATCAGGTTTGTGTGTAACCAGCTGGATAGGAGGTGATTTTGTTCTTTGAGCAGAAGTCTCAAGATATACAAGGGAATCTAGTTCTCTTGGATGTAACATATCATTCTGTATTGTATCCAAGGAAAGGCATTTGTCAGTTGAACCTGGACAATTTTCTCTTTGCTGTTCAGAAAGCAAATGCAAAAGTATTGAAACCAAGTTATGCTGGCAAGGATGTGTATTTGTAACATGATGTTCAGAGTAAAATCTGTATTTTCCTTCTTTTAACATCTAAAATGAGTTACTCATATGTTATCAAAATCAAAAAGAGTCCAGTAGCACCTTTAAGACTAACCAATTTTATTTTATTGTAGCATGCTCGGGGGTCGCATAACTAGTTATGCGACCCCCGAGCATGCTACAATAAAATAAAATTGGTTAGTCTTAAAGGTGCTACTGGACTCTTTTTGATTTTGCTACTACAGACTAACACGGCTAACTCCTCTGGATCTATGACTCATATGTTATATATCTGAAATTATTTCCCTTGGTTTAAATGTTAGCCTTAGAAGTATGTCAAGAGGTGAAAAGATACTTTGTGTCCATTGCAGACTGCTCCATTAGGGTGAATGGGGCAATGTCCTATGAACTCAGGCTGCTCCCAGATGGCCTCCTTTTTGTCCTTAGCATACAGATGCTCCATTGGACCAACCACAAAGGCCACACAGGCCCACACAGATTTGTTTATTCAGGCTAATGGAGAAAATGGCTATTCTACAGGGTTATTCCAGGTTGGTAAATGGAGTAGGGGAAGGCTTACACCCCCTCCACCCATAGTCCTGATATAAACTGAGGTTCCCTCCATACATCAATTTTTTTAAAAAAAATACTGTGCTTGACAGCTGTATAGACTGCCAAGTGATTTAATCTGGTTTTTCAGATTCCATATGAACCTGTGTTAATGAGGAACTTTAACTGTTATTTTACTACTCCAACTATATGTGGTCTGTGTTCAGCACTGAGGCAGTCAGCTAAGTAAGTGCTGCTGTTCATAAATAAATTTAGCAATAAAGTTGTTCTGTTCATAATCAATTTTTGCACGGACCATTTCTTTACAAATCTATGAAGCCTCATTCCTGTGCTGACTCTGGTATTAGGAATGAAGAATTCCCAGTGATCCAAATGGGGTAGAGCAACAGAAAGAAGGACACCCAAGGGAGACCTTTTTGTGTCAGCTCTAGACTTCCCAGTCTTACTAGTAATACATGCAACTTGCTGGACAGTGATCATGGACAACAAGCTGTTCCTCCTCTTTCAAAGGCTACATGTGGTAAGAATTTTGGCTTCTAAATCCAGTTCATAAACTCTCACTTGGTGGGAGAGGAGCACAAGCATGGGATTATCATGAGAAGTACTTCATGATAATTAGAGGACTGTAAACCTTCCTATGGGTTGACTGCATTATCCAGCTGAACTAGAAACTTTAAAAAAGAACTGTAGAAAGGAAGGTACGGGAGAAAGAAAAACAGATGGAGTTCCTTGCCTCAGGTTAAAAGGTATCCAATAGTTCTCCAAATTATTACAAAGAGTCAAGTTTGTATAAAAGTGATTTCTGAGTCAAAGATTCAAATCAAAACATAAATTTGTTTAGAAGAGAAATGACTGAGAGGCTGGCTGCAGTGATCAACGTCATCTATCAGGACACTGCAGAAAATGAGTTTAACGGGACAGGTCTGCTTCCACACAGATAGGAAAAGCTGCCCCCTGTTGTGCAGGCAGCAGTGAGTGGGATGGAGGCACACGAGCACAACAGTCACACTCTTCATCCTTGCGCTGCTTGCGCCATCCCTCCCACCCCATTCCTGCTTCTGGACTGATCTGAAAACCATCTTGCCAGGTTCCTTCTGCAGCCCTGCACCCTCTCAAACAGCTGAGCCTTGTGCCGAGTTGTTTTTCAGCCCTGTTAAAGGCCTGCGATAGCACAGGTACTTGAGCATCACCAATTTGAAGGTGGTGCTAAGCTCTGCCCTTCCTGCAGGCACAGTTTTATGCAGAGTCTCTACCTGCAGCCAACACTTTTCAGTTGCAGTAAAGAATGTTGTTTGTTTGTTTGTTTCATCTTAAAAGAGAAAGCCTCAGGAGCCCTGTGAGCTGTGCTCAGAAAAAGCCTGGTGTTTTGTGGAAGTTTCCAAATAAAGCAAGGACATGCTGCATGCCATCTGGGACAAAATTCCCATGTGGAAATAGACCAGGTTAAATGGAATTCACTTCTGATTCTTCTAAGCATGATTCACAGCAAGTAAGAACAATTTGTAATTTATTATTAATAACTCACAGTTGTATCCAAGCCACAATAAGAATCATGAAAATGTTCTGAATAGCATTTGGTTATGTTTGGTTGCTGCTGAAAAAACAGAGAATGGAGAGCGAGGCAAACTTATCAACAAGAATTTCAGAACATTCTTATAGTTCAATAACATTTTTTAAAACAAACAAGGAAAGTTATTTTCCCCTCAGATGGGAATACAATAATAAATTAATCCAGTTCAGGATCATTTCCTATGTTAGGATTTTAAGCCTTGGTACCATCTCTACAAGCCACTTCTGTGCCTATAATTTGTAACAATTAATTTTACTGGGACACCCCCGCTTCCGGTAACAAATGGACATAATTGATTTAATGGGAAAAGTCATCTAGATTGAGGGTCCCCAAAGCCATGCATAGGGCTCTTTGTGTGCATGCTGGCTTTCCAGCTCCCCCTTCTTGCAGCAGTCGTCTTTGTAATGCTCATGAGTGGCGCCTCATACATGTGAGAGGATCCTGCATTAAATTAGGCCACTTCTCAACCCAGCATGCATGGAAATACTTGGAGCTGTAATCATTTAATTGGCAGAGGCATACTTTATGGTTGCTTGAGAGCTGTAGTTAGGAGTTTTCATTCTTTTGTATTTTATTGATTGTTTGGTTTTAACAAGCAGTTTCATTTTATGTTTGTAAGGTGCCTTGGGGATAGGGTTGCCAGGTCAACATACCTTCCCGGTGGGGTGGGGATATGCGGTACACACCAGCATGGAGCTATCGGCGTATGTGCAAAGCAAGCATGAGCTCCCAACGCCAATGTGATGATGTCACTTCTGGAAGTGACATCATTGCATTTTGCGTGGGGAATGCTCCCAAGTTTCACAAAGTGCAGGAGCACTCTTGTACAAAGAGTTATGATGTCAGTCACTTCAGGAAGTAATGTCATCAACCTGCCAGAAACATGCTTGCTTGAGTTGCTTGCTGCTGGTGGGTGACTGCTGGGCAGCTTGCAACCTCACCCCAATCACCAGCAATCAGCAAGCAATGGGGCAAACAGCTGGAAGATTGCCCACCATGGGCAGGCATCTGGGAACCCTACTTGGGGACTCTGAATAGAAAGGGGGCTTAGAAAAGTATGAAGTAAACACACAGACAAACCATGAAAAGGCTTCCACCATTCATCACAAAGACTATGATATTCTATTAGCAATTTCTGCAATGCCAGAAACATTGTTTTACAGGGTCTAATGAAATAAATAGGGTGTTTTCTTTTCCCCACTGAAGCAATTTTACCTTTTGAATGTCAGTAATGGAGACAACCATGGGAGAGGGTGAAAAGAAGGGAGGCAAGACTTAAAAAGCAAAGGGAAAAAAGTTCTTGATCTATATTCACTGACGTATTTGTGTATGTTGTTTGCTGCCCCTGGAAACTTATGGTTGAGGGACAGTATGCAAATCCTTAAAATGAATCATGAAGGATAAATGTGAGTTCACAGAGTTACACATATGCATACTCCTTGCTTGCTTTGTATCATCTTCCAATGCTCTGGCAAACACTGGGGCATATAAGGATGCCGATCATTGTCTTCATCATCTAGTAGAGGCTTTTCTGTTTTGTTTGGTGTTCTCTCACTGACCTCCCCTCCCTCCATTTATGTGTTTTGTTGAATTGTTTTACATGTATGTATATTTTTAAAAAATTGTTATATTTTTGACTACTGCCTTGGGGGCTCTAAGTTGGTTGAAAGGTGGCATAGGAATGTTTTAAATAAATACATAAATAAATAAATAAATAAATACATAAATACATAAATACATAAAAAGAACAGTGTGAGCAGGGAGAGCCAGATGATTCCCTTCTCCTACACAGGGCCAAGCTACAAGTGACGAATGACACTTGAACGGCAAGTGAACATGTATTCCTCCCTGTTCACTTGTGCTCCACTTGCACATAGTGATCGAGTGGAGTGCAAGTGAACAGGGAGGAATACATGTGAGTCTGTTCACTTGCCATTCAAGTGTAATTTGTCACTTGTAGCTTGGCCCTCAGTCTTTACAAGAGCATGCAGGAAAGAGAGAACATTGGTTGAGCAGGTCTACGGCACTCCATCTTCAAATTCTTCCTAAATCAGCATACAAGAAAATTCAAAAGGATCTTAGATTATTTGTTTAAAACAAACATGAGACAGCATCTGCCCTGCAAATCAAAAGGTGTTCAGGACTGGTGTTTGTTTACCTGAATGGAAACAGTCTGAAAGCCTTGTATATTTATGATGACACATAGTTAGGTGTTATTTCTGGGAAAGTCTTGGAATGCATTAAACTATTTTTCTTTTATCAGACAAAGGCAACCTTTGTCCCTTCCCCTGACATCCTTTATACATAGAGAAACACCCTCATACCACAGACATTTTCACTTTCTTCTTTTTCTGCTTTTCCTCCCCTTTTTTCAGTTTGTTTTCTTCATCCCTTTGCACCTGTTTTGAACAAAAAAGGGAAGTGAAGCTATTCATGGGACAGCCATTTGGACTCAGAGGATTCCAGTCATGGAATCTTCCCTGAAATGGGACAGAAATAGCTGCCTTCAAATAAACTGTGTAACTAAACACAGATGCCTGCTTCAGGAAGGCATACCACTTTGGAAGGCACTGCCACACTCACATTCAGTGAGTGTGAACACAGCCGGAAAAAGCCGTCCTCTGAAAGCAAACCGGTTTAAAGGAAACATGTTGTATCGCTTGAATCGTTACAATGGACATGTGGTAGATAAAGCTAGAGGTTGCTTAAAACAGATAAAAAAGGGTGAAATCTGGATTAAGTTCTCTTTGCTACTGATTCTCTGGGCAAGCCATTGGCTTTGGGGAATCAGACTGCTTCAGTCACAGTTCTCTGTCTGCAAAATGGAAGTAATACTGTATGCATGGAATGAAGGCTAGCACAATAAAGACTGCAAAGCATTTTCTTCAATGGGTCGTGGTAAATAGCAGAAGTGATCTTGTGTGGAATCTGTTGCTGCCTGTAATCTCTCTCCTCCCTCCCACTATTATTTCCCATCAGTTGCCTATCATTATGCAGTACAATGTGTTTTCTCCATCCCATGTATTTATCTCTCTTTTGTAAAGAAAATAAATCCTTTAAAATGTAACCCCCCATATATTTCATTAACGATCAACAACAGATATTTATTCCATTTATTCTTTTGGCACCAACTTCAGTGTTTATTCTTTTTTTTAAAACATAGCTAATCAACCCACATATGTTGGCATAAGATTCACAAATATGTCATTTGGCCTTACAAACAATTTTTAAAAAAACCCCAAGAGGAAAATATCATTTTTCAAAAGTACAAATCTGGGTCCTTGTTTAGAGGACCCAGATTTTTCACTCTTTCCCTTGACTGTCAGTGTGTAGTTGTGTTGTCTTGGTAATTAGATAATTTTTTTAAAAAAAACAGGTTTTGCTCATTTTTTCTGTTTTATTATATGTTTTACAGAGAGCCAGTTTGGTTTAGTGGTTAAGAGCAGCGGGACTGTAATCTAGAGAACTGGGTTTGATTCCCCACTCCTCCGCTTGAAGCCAGCTGGGTGACCTTGGGAACAGCTCTTTCTGAGCTCCCTCAGCCCCACACATCTCAAGGGCGATTGAGGATAATAATAGCACACTTTGTAAACTGCTCTGAGTGTGGCATTAAATTGTCCTGGTCTAATGAAAAAAAAATCCTTCCCCCTATGCTGTCTTTAAACGTCTATTTTTCAGGAATAACAATGGAAGGGATTGACTAAGCTGAATTGCGCTTGCCAGCACACTGTCTGACCAGAACACTCAGCCCATGTTTGTGCTGCACGGAAGTATCTTTGACTGGCATTTCTGTGTCTTGCATTTTCCCCAGTCACATTTCTGGCACACTAGCTAGTAGTGACCCTCATTTTACACAAGCAGGGGCACTTGTCTGATCCATACCAGCTATTTGGCATTAGCTGGATTGCAAGATAAGAGAAATGCTTTGTTTCTATCCATTGGTGGAAGGGAGAGTGGAAACAGAAGAGAACCTTGGGAGAAAGAAAAGCCTTTGGTTGTATAGTTCAAGAGGAAGGAAGTGCTGCCATACCATTGGATGGGCAGCCAAAACCCAGAGTTTGGTCCACGTGTGTCCCATTTTTTTCTCTCTTCTCTGAAAATATACTAGATGTGTCAGAAAGGGTTAAGTACCAGCAAAATTTTCCAGGCAGAACCAAGGACTTAGTCTGCACCTGCTTCTTCCTGGCTTGGATTACCTGCAGCCACAACTGATTGGATCAAAACAGAGGTTCCCTCCTGAACTTTATATTCATGCTTCATATTCTGTTCCTGAAAGCTGACTGGTCCTGGCAAACAGAAGGCACGCTACTAGCTTCTACCCCAGTCCTTGAGGTGGCTGGAATGACTTGTTGGCTTATATTAGACATAGGCTGGTGGATGTTTTATGATAGATTTCCTGAAAACTGAACTATATTATGAAACTGATGGTTTCCCTAAGGGTGGTGAATGCACTGTAGCCCAACTTTCCATTATTAAGTGTTATGCTAGACTAAGAACGGAATATTTTGTGAGGAATAAAGGAATGTGCTCTTTTTGTATTCCAATTTATTGAAGTAATGATGATTTTATTATTATACAGTGAACTATTTGTTTATTATTTAATCAGGCGACTATAATATCATCATCATAAGAGAAATTTTGGTATGAAGCCCATGCTACAGAAATCACCAATTAAAGGACACACAGGCAAGGCAAGGCGTTGGGGTCAACAAGGCAGGGCCACTATTGGATCCATAGATTGTTGGGGTCCCACTGCTACTGCCCCCCACACACCCCAGAGACTGGCCTCACTCCCACATTTTGTGATGCAAGGCAGCAGAATGAGAGTCTTTTGACGCTCTGCTGTCTCCTCTCACACGAGAAAATGAGGACTTGTAGGAATGTCCTATTTCTGGTGTGGGGGGGGCAAGATGGAACAGCTACCGATTCCTCTTATTCTCTCTCTCTTTTTAATTTTAAAATAGGGGGTTTGCCTTTCTCTTTGAAGAAAAATCAAAGGGTGATGCTCTAGCAGAAAGATGGGAAGGCTTGGATAGGAAGGCTGCCTCTGAGCATCTAGAAAAGAGTCCAGTAGCACCTTTAAGACTGCTACTGGACTACAACTTTATTGTAGCATAAGCTTTCAAGAACCACAGTTCTCTCCATCAGATGCTTTGTTTAAGTATATACAGACTGAAATTCTGAAGATCCTCCCTTCCTTATGCTTCCCCTCTTCAAATTTCAATTTGATCAAAATGGAATTGATTAGAAACTGACTCCAGATTTCTAAAAAGAGGAAAAGAAAACAGGGCCGTTTCCAGATGGCTTACCGGAAGCTGATCCATGCCACGATGTTGTGGATCGTGCCGGGGAAAACGCGAAATATTGCGTTTTCTCGTGCGACGTTGCGCAAAACTCGCGTTTTCCCTGGTGTTTTCCCTGGCACGATCCACAACATTGCAGCATGGAGCGGCTTCAGGTAAGCCATCTGGAAATGGCCCAGGTCCCCATACCTGCCCCCCCCATGATACCCTCTCCATGCTATGAAAAGCTTCAGTGATTTTCTATTTCTACACATTAAGCCTCAGGCATGTTGGCAACCCTAATCCTAAGAGAAATGGGAGAGAGTCTCTTTTTTTTATTACAAGTTTGGCACATAAGGGTGAGATGGAGCAAACTAGAATGCAGGATTTTTTCTTACCTCCTTGAAAGTTGGAAGGAAGGACACTTTGTTTGAGGGAAACAGTCCCTGAAGAATTTCATCCTAATTAATTGAGAGAGAAAGAATGTTGGGATGAGTTTCCTGAAACCAATGTAAATGTTCACCTGAACACAATAACAAAACAATACTGATTTAAAGAATTCAAACCAATTTTTAATGACTAAAATAATTCAAATTCTGTGCACATCCATACTGCATATAAGGTTCCTGGCCTAATCCAGCCATCAAGGCTGCATATGGGAGGGAATAAGTGGGCCAGGCAATACCATCTTGAGGAGCATTTGCTTTTCCCTTCCTGCTTCAGGAATTACAAGGTTTGGGGTGAGGCAAATGCACGAACCCATGGGTACAAGCCCAAGACACAGTTTGCTGTTTTGCTTTCTTAATTAATTAATTAATTTTCTTGTGTTTGGGAGCTGCTTAGGGCCTGTTTGAGGAGAAAAGCAGCTACAAATATTAAAATAAACTAATAAAGAAAACACATAGGAATAGCTCTGATAAGACTATCAGCAATAGCACAACAGTTCTTCAGGAGTCAGTTTAAGGTGCCATCCTAAACAGAATTACATTCTTCTAAGCCCGCTAATTTCAATGGATTTGGTGGCGGAAAGTGCCATCAAGTCACATTCAATTTATGGTGATACAACAGGGTTTTCAAGGTAAGAGACCAACAGAGGTGGTTTACTGTGGCCTGCCTCTGAGTAGCGGCCCTGGAATTCCTTGGTGGTCTTCTATCCAAGTATTAACCAGAGCCAATCCTGCTTTACTACCAAGATCTGACAAGATTGGGCTAGCCTGGGTCATCCAGGTCAGGGCTCAATGATTTTAAAATGGTTTAACTGTTTAGAATTACAGTGTAAGACTTTCTACATGCAAAACATGCTCAATCTCCATAATGTTTATTTCAGAACATCTGTCACACATTATTTCTGATTGTATTGAGGATTGTATTGTACTGACAAATTATAATGGGATCATTAATCCACTGGTATTAAGCCACATACTTCTTTGAGGAAATAAAGTAGACATAAAGAGAGAAATATTTTAAATATGATACAAAACTTGTGAAATGTGGTTCATTTCAGATTGATATTCCAAGTAAACAAATCATTAGATGCCAGTTACACATTATAGCATGGATTATGATGATTAGTATGCTGTGAGTTTAGTCCATTTTATAACTTCTGAAACCATTAAGGTTGATGTTGACCAGTTTTTATCATGAAGTATTTTTCAAACTCTTGGCAAAATCAGGGCATAAGTAATAGATTTTGAATTGTACATGAAAAACCATATGTGAAATGGTTCATTAAAATTTTAATAGAGTCTAATGATAAATAACATCCATCATTTTGTAATCGTTTCTGTCCCATTTTGTGGAATGCTTTTGCTTTATCACAAAGGCTACACTGTATAAAAAGTCACCTTTTGGTTCAGCACCAATATCTTTTATTTTTTCATATATTGGCCAATCGGAGTAAAATGCTATTGAATAGCCATCTTGTAAAATTCTTTCAGAAATTCAGGCCTGTAGAAGAAGCAAACTGTCCGGTACATAGTATTGTAACAGTCTGTCCTTTTTAATTGCACAAAATGTATATCTTTTTGTGAAAGTTTATAATACTATGTGATAGATTTTCAATAGTACATTTTTGTTATCATTTGTAGGCCAGGTCAATGATTAATTTGCTGCTAACCTCACAAGAAGTAGTTGATTGAAATGATGCAATTGACAATAATGAGGCTTCTTGATCTGGATCATTATCCACTTGATGATTGTCTGGAAAAGTTAAAGAGAAGAAATATAGGTGGCAAAGTCTTTGTCATGTTTTAATCAAAGGTGAAGAGCAAATAGTTTGAGACATATTGAAACATATGTGCTCTCCATGTCTTGCAATATCATATTCGTCTGTTACTCTTTTTCCACTTAGCTATCTTTTGTCCTTCTCACAGGCAACTTACCACTGGCAAGCAATGTCATGTGGCATTACTGGACTATTTCCCCAGAAAAGCATACCTCTTTGACTTATGTGTTACCACTGTGTTTTCAGAGGGGTAACCAGTTCAGTTTGTTGTAACAAAGTGTAGTGGCACCTTAAACAGTAATATTTTATTCTAGCTTATGCTTTCAAAAAATAAAGCCCCCTTCTTCTCTTGGAATAAGTGGTTCCACCCAAGGTAGACTTTTTATGTAGAAAAACAAAATGAAGAGTAAGGTTAAGGGGCCATGAAATGCAGGAAGTATAGGGTGAAATGGAATTACAAGCATACACAACACTACACCTGATAATATGTAATAAAGTACATGCTCCTAGTTCCCAAACTGTTCAATGTGTTGCCCCCATTCTTAGAGCAACTTGGATGTTTAAAAGAAAAAAGGGCCATTTATCCAGGGGGTTCTACAGAATCAGGATGAACCGCAGTCCTAAGAGAGCTCCTCTAAAACCAGCGAGGGTAGTTAGGTTGCCATCATTTACCCCAACTAAGCCTTGTACAGAGGGGCAAACTACAAGTGACGAATGACATTTGAATGGCAAGTGTATTCCTCCCTGTTCACTTGCCCTCCACTTGCTCTCCACTCGATCCACTTGCCGTTCAAGTGTCATTCATCACTTGTAGCTGGGCCCAGAGACTGGAGCAAATAGGCCTCAGGTTTTAGTGGACTTTATCTGAGAGGCAGCTGTGCTGACTCTGAGTCTTCCCAAAGAAGTTACAAAGGCAACTAGACCAAACCTTGTCTGCATACTTGGTTAATTTGGAGCTAAAAGCCAAGGAATACCATGCAGTTATGAAGAATATTTTATTTTATTTTATTAAAACTGTGCATAAAACATATTTGTAAAGTGTGCAAAAAGAATAGATAAAACAATAAAGCTAGCTGAAACGTATATTGTGCGTACTGGCGAAGACTTAGCCAATCTAATTCATGATGGTAACTTGCAGGGATCACACAGCATTCTTAGATCATGATGGGTAGCCGTGTTTGTCTGTAGCAGTAGAAAAGAGCAAGAGTCCAGTAGCACCCATAAGACTAACAAAATTTGTGGTAGGGTATGAGCTTTCGTGAGTCACAGCTCACTTCTTCAGATACAGCTAGAATGTGACCCATCTGTCCTTATATCTTGGAAAGAGTGATTTCAAATGCCAAATGACAATAGCCGGTGAATGACAATAGCAGGCATGATTGGATAGAGTGGGGTAAGCAGAGGGGTGGTGGGTGTGGAGAAATCAGCATTGGTAATGAGACAGGAAGCCTGGGTCTTTTGACTGAATCCAGTCTTGAGCTTTGTTATCAGTTGCAGTTCAGCAGCCTCTTTGTCTAATCTCCTTTTGAAATTCCTCTGCAGGATAACTGCAGGATAACTGCTACTTTTAGGTTAGCAATTGAATGTTACAGAAGGTTAAAATGTTCCCTCACAGGTTTTTGAATGTTGTAGTTTCTTATGTCCATTATTTTTTTGTTGAAGGGGCTGACCAGTTTGTCCAATGAAGAGAGTAGAAAGGCACTGCTGACACGTGATGGCATAAATCACATTAGAGGATGAGCAGGAGTATGAACCTGAGATGGCATAGCTGATGTTGTTGTTGTAATCTAAATGTCAAAAGCCAGTGTGCAGAGGCTCTAGATCAAAATGATCTGTATGACAGTTAGACACATCAGGTGACTGAGAGTCAGGTGGTCAAGTTCCAAAGTCAGGAGACCATGAGGAAATGACTCAGCTAAACTCACTCATGCATCTGATTGGTTGTCTATATGTATAAATTGCTACTGTGTACATTATAGTTTGGCTTCTTTCAAGTCCAGATGTAGGCAAAGCACTTTGTCTCTCTGGACTATAACTTGTATATTGCTCTTTATCCACCTGTAAATAAATTGTATTATACACCTTTACCAAACAAGCAAGGTGTGGACTCTTTCTGGATTCTCCTAAAGCTGGTGCAGTCACGCTGAACACGCTGTTCAACAGTTGTTGCAAATGATTTATCTTCTTCTGAGCTGCTTACCTCATACATATAGGGAATCTTAGTGGCTACAGTCTGCAATCAGTCAAGAAAACCGTGAGGCACTCACTCCCCCTTCCTCCTCGGTCTCATTTGTTTCATTAGTTATTTATTAAGAGTTTCAGCATGTGACTGGCTGTGTTGCCCAAGTGCACCTAACACTAAACCTTTTTGATTTTTAACTGTGCTCCCCCAGAGCTGTGGTGGTTCTTTGGGAATTAAAATTAATTTGGGATTTGTCTGTTTTGTGTACCTCAGTCTGTGCTGTATATATGGTGTCCTAAGTATAACTCAACCACAACACTTTTTTTATTTTATCAAACAGCCCAGTAACAAAATTACATACATTTCATACAGGGATGGCACGCCCATTGAGGCAGGTCCAGCCTCCGCCTCGAGCGCTGAGATGCCAGAGGGGGCACGAGGGGCAAGGGCGTGTGCTGCAGAGCTGGTGGTGGAAGCTCTGGCAGCTGAGCAGGAGGGATGGGAAGCTGCTCGCGCACCACCCCAGCTGCCTGCCATGTCTGGCCCGCAGCTGCTGCAGCCTGCCAGCCCTCCTGCCCTGTGCTACTGTCACCACCAACACACGCCCTCAACTGGGCACAGAAGCCGCGGGGCAGGCGTGGCAGGTGTCCAGGGTGGTGTGCGGAACAACAGAGCAGGAGGGCTGGGAGGACACATGTGCACCTCCCCAGCCACTCGCCACACCCGACTGGGAGCGCAGGCAGCCTCCACGCACCATCCCAGCTGCCCACCAGCCAATGGGGCCGGCTTGCTGCATGATGATGTCACACACAGTGATGTCATCACGCAGTCCGGAGCACGTGCATGCGCACACTCTGTGTGCACACATAGGGGCAGCCTCGGGCACCAGAAACCCTGGCACCACCCCTAATTTCATACATACTTCACAGTATCTTATCTGACATCTGGGCTCAAACATAGCACATCATGACTGGCAAGGGATTTTCTGGCTCTTGTGGAAAGGATCTGCAGCATGGTGGGGGCAGAGCTGGCAGAAAGAGATGGAAAGAAAGGAGTGATTTTGAAAAAGCAGCAGCAGCCAATAGTAGTACTAGTCTATCTGGTACAGGAAGTCCTTGCTGCAAGCCCAAGCTACTGTTTTTCCAAGTTAAGTGGCTGCAGTGCCAAACTGCCAATTCCTGAAGCTGCTTTGTGTGTTAAATGTTTCCTATCAATTATCCCATACATTTTAATATTAATCATGAGCACATTTTATGGCCTCAAAAAGGGCATCCCCTTAGTCTATCTGTCTGACATTTGGCATTATAGATGTACCAGAGAAGCGCTCCTATCTCCTTGAGTTTTGTCCAGTTCAGATAGAAAACCAGGAAGATACGTGTGTGTGTGTGTGTGTGTGTACTTCCATTGAAAGCAGTGGGAAATAATAATGAAATAAAATTATGAAAACAAAATAACAAAAGAAATAATAACAAAAAAGCATACAAAATAGCAGTCCCTTTGGAAATTAATAATAAAAACTAAAGAAACAAAACAAACTCCCATGCACAAGTCTAAGTTTGCTTTGGTGTTTCAGTCAGCAGCAGCAGCCATGGGTCACAAAAACTATTCCATGCTGAGATACAATATTTTCGTAAAGTTCATAGCATTAAATCAAAATTGATACATCTCAATAGCATACCAAAAAATTAGAAACAATAGCGGATTGTGTTACATAAGCGTTAAAAGACCATAGCCTCCTTATGAAGTGTGTTGCATTCTCTGATGTCTACACAAACACTAATTTTGGAAGAATCAATTGCTCTGGAAAAAAAATGTCTTCCATGCCTAGAAGCATGAATTAAAGAGAGAATTAGATAGTGTTGTTGGTTGTCCAGCACACATCATTCACAACTATATACAGAAAGAGGGAGACACATTGTCTGCAGACATCGAATATATCATAATAAAGATTTATAATTATTTCTCCATATATACGGCAAGAACAGAAGATCTCAAGAGTTACTGCGAGTTCATTGATATAAATTACAGACAATTATTGCCACATGGCAGAACAAGATGGCTATCGCTCTTTCCCGATATAGAATGTTTACTGTAGTTATTCCCTGGTGTGAATTTTTTTTTATCTCACTCCAATCCACCATCCATATTGAAGAAATTAAATGACTCAGTGAAAGCATATCTGTGGCACCTGCATTCCTTAATGTCAATGTTCCATACAAAAATCAAGAGAATAGAAGGTGGAAGGGTCTATTTGGAGATTTTCATTGTATTGCAGTCAGTTTGTCAAATGTTGCAACCTAGAATAGAAGCAGCCTTTCTTTCACTGATGATCCTAAGCAAAGGAAAGAAAGATAGACAGGAGCAAGAATGTGGTCTTATTATGAAAGAAGCTTCTTTCTAGTACAAAGCACGTTTGGAATATTTGCAGAAATTGACAGTTTCTTTTAATGAGTATGTCTGTTTTCACTGGATGACTTTAACCAATGCCTTTTCTTTTGATAATGCACAGTCTACCATACTTGTGAGTCTGAGATGTGATGGTCGATGATGTAAAATGTTTTGAAGACTTTCGTTGAAGGTGCTCAAATTGATGAACACTTCAAAAGTGTGCCAATTAGTGAGAAGCGGATTAAATATTTCAAAACTACTTCAGTGCAGACTGCCATTCTGAGTTGTTTAAAATAGCAGAATTTTTCTTTTGCATTCCCGCACATAATCCACATGTTGAGAGAATATTTTCTTTAATGAATGCCCAGTGGACAGATGACAAGGGTCAAATCCACATTCACCCATTACCCGCATGTTTATCGGATATCTTCCGTTTGCCTCTTCGTTCACATTCCTGCTTCCAATCCGCCTTTCTCGCGCGTCCCTCCGGTCACACGGCCGCTCGAAAACCGCTTTTGGGGGCGGGACCTTTTTTCCCCGCCCATTTTTTAAAATTTTTTTCAGCGCACTTTTCCGTTATTTCGATCTTGCCTTATAAAGAAACATCATTGAAGATAATGATGCTTCTCTTTTCCCCACTGACAGCACTGATGGCTCTCTCCCGTTTCTTTTTTGGAAATTTGGAAGCATGTGGGAAGCTTTCGTGGGCATTTCCTATGCAGGACAGTTCAGTGCCTGAATTTTACTGAAGTTTCACTTCCTTGGAGTGTCATTATTTCGATATTTCATAATTTCGATATTACAGTAATATAAAATAAAAAAAATAAAAAACAGTTAAAAAGGAAGTTTCGCGGGTCCATTCTGAGGATGGATTCACCCCAAAATGATTTTTCAAACTACCAGATTTGATTCAGAAACAGCATAATCAATAAATCCAATGCTATGAAGTCAAAAACAGTCTTTTGCAGACTACGGAGCACTTGCAAGTTGAATCAGCCAATAGGAACTCTTGGAACAGCCGGAGAGACAGGAAGGGGGGTGGTTTTTAAAAAAACCACGTAAATTGTGCATTGGCCCGTTCACAGCCACCGTGAAACTCCCGTTGAAAACCTGTGACCACATATTTGGGAGAAATGCGAATGAAATGCGTCTGTTTAATGAGGTAATGTGACCGGCACTCGGGATTGCGTGGGGAATACGGGGAATATGCGACTTAGAATGAGTAATGTGGATTTGACCAAGAACAGATTTACATCTGAAGCTATAAAAGGTGTTCTGTTACTGTATTATAATGCAGTGAAAAAGAGCAAGAGTCCAGTAGCCCCTATAAGACTAACAAAATTAGCTTTCATGAACCAGAGCTCACTTCTTCAGATACATTATAATCTTAATCTACATGACTACTCATGCCTTCAATTCTACAAATACCTACTTGAACAACCAACTCTGTTTAGGGAGATAAAATCTTCCAAGTATTCAATATTGAGGTGTCACTTCATCATCAGTATGTAATTATTGGTGTAAGTATAGAAGTGCTTAGTGATAGGTAAATTAGTAATTTTATGTAAATACAATCTTAAACAGAGTTACTCTGTTTAGGACTGCACTGTGTGTATGCTGTTTGCTTACTGTGTCATTTCCCCCCCGCTTCAGTGCACACTTGTGATAGACAGACAGACAGACAGACATAAACTTAAACCCATCCATAATGGCTGGATTATTTCTGAGGCCCTGCTTCATTTGCCAGCAAGAAATTCTTACTCGTGTGGGCATTCAACATCACAAAAATTCTTTTTGGTGAACAACATCCTATTACAGAGGAGAAGCCCAAGGTGGCCAGCCATGCACTATGCTGTCTGAGATGAGTTCTGTCTGGGCTTTCTGCCTTCTCAGCTCCTAGGGTTCTGAGGATGACCATGGGGTAACTGGCAATGACAAATCTCCTTATTGGTTCCTTGGCAGTTCCAGTATCTGGCTTCAGCTAATGGGCTACCTGGGCTTCTAACCTAGTAGCCCTAGCTGGCTGCAAGTCTCCTGGTGGCCATTGTAGGTAAGAGGGCCCACAGGATCCTCAGGGTCTTTCATGGTTTTAACCTTTGTGGGGTCAGCCACCATTATATCCTTATCCTCCTAGGAGGACTCATCAGTTCCAACCCTGACACAGGGGACCTTCTACAAGAACAGCATGTGTTCTACCACTGAGACATGGCCTTCCCCTGTGCATCAGTGAATGGCAGGAAAGAAGAGAAATAGTAAGGACAAAGTTCTTGCTCTTGTCATATTTGGGTATCCAGGGTATCCAGAACTGCTTTATCTTCCCTGCCTGCCTCTGTGGTTCCAGCCAAGACCCCAGGGCCAGCAAAGTCTCAGAAGGGGGAGCTGCTAAGTTCACCCTCACCCTTCTCCCAAATCTCTCCTCTGCAGCCAGAAGAATACCTGAAGCCTCCTCCCTAGCCTGCTGTTTGGCCCCTTATATGGGCCAGGCTTAATCATGAGCATGCCCAGCAGCCTTCCCGGACCTCTCACATTTGTCTGATCCCGATTTGCCTGATAGCCTAGCAATTCTGGCCTAGTTGCTGCTGCTGGTAGTTTCTTAAATGGCAGCCCTGTGGTCATTGGGGCAGCTATAGGCCACGACAGCCTGCTGCAGCCCAGTTAAGTCTGGGAGAAAGTCCATCCCCAGATATCCTGTTGAACTTGGAATGTCTGTTCTACTCAATCGTCTCCACATCAGCTCAGAGATTATGGCAATCCTCCTGGCTAACACATATGCCACATGGATCAGTTTATCTCTTTCAAAAAGAGAAGCAGATGGACAGTTCTACAGTACTATTGATCCTGGAAGATCCATTAGAGGGGATTGAAATATTGATGGAGAAGCTGAGAGAGTTTGGTATTTTGGCAGGTTTCAAAATAAATGAACAGAAAACAAAAATGTTAACAAATATGGATATTAAAAAGCAGGAAGAATTGATGAAAATAACAGGCTTTAAGGTTGAAAAAAGGGTAAAATATTTAGGTATCATGCTGACGGGGATGAACTGTATGCTATTTCAAAATTATTATGTTAAGACAGAAAGAAATCAAAAAAGATATGTTAAGATGGGAAAGGGCACAGTTGTTCTTGTTTTGGAGAATATCAGTTATTAAGATGAATGTTTTACCTACAATGTTATTCCTTTTTCAAACAATACCTGTGTTAACTTCAGATGTACCATTTAAACAGTGGCAGAAGGACATCTCAACATTTATATGGCAAGGGAAAAAACCAAGGGCTAAATCTAAAATTCTACAGGATGCAAAAGAGAGAGGCCGCCTAGGCTTACTGGACCTGAAAGTGTATTATGCCTCCCCATGTCTAATGTGGATAAAGGAATGGATACTTCTGAGAAATGAGAGGCTCTTGACACTGGAAGGTCATGATGACCTGAGATTTAGATGGCATGCTTATTTGTGGTATGATAAAGTAAACGTCAATGCAGATTTAAAAAATCATTATATTAGGAGATCCATCCTGAGAATTTGAAATAAATGCAAACTGAGATTATCACAGAAGACACAGCTTTGGATTTCAACACAGGAAGCATTTTATAGAAGGGAGATGACTACCAAACAGGGATGGTTAACTTACAGAGACTTACTAGAATTTTCACAAGGAGACTGAAAATTGAAGACGAGGGAAGATTTAATAGCTAAAGGTTATAAATGTCAATGGTTTGTCTATGCTCAACTACTAGAAAGATTAAAATCAGATAAAAAACTATGGGGCTTTGGTTATGAAAAGAGGGAATTTGAGCTTTGTACAAATGATGAACATGTTATTTCTAAAATGTATAAACTATTATTGAAATTCAAAATGGAAGAAGAATTGTGAAAGATTGTATGGTAAAATGGACTAAAAATTTGGGGTATAATATACGGATGGACCAGTGGGAGAATATAAGGGTAAAGGGGCTCAAATTTACTTTGAGTTCCACACTTAAAGAAAATGTTTATAAAATGATGTATTGGTGGTATATGTCTCCTGAAAAATTAGCAAAAATGAATAAAGGTATGTCAAATAAATGTTGGAAATGTGAGCAACATGAGAGAACATTTTATCATCTTTGATTGACTTGCCATAAAGCTAAAAAAATGGTCACAAATTCACATGACAATATAAAAAATATTGAAGATTACTATTACTATTTCAACTAGAAGTTGGGATTAGTGGACAAACAGATGGAAAGTCAACATGGTATTTTATTTCTATATATGATCATGGCAGCTAGGCTTTTATATGCACAAAAATGGAAACATACAGAATTGTCTTCAATCAAGGACTGGATTATGAAAATGATGGAGTTAGCAAAGATGGGTAAATTTACAGCTCTGATCAGAGATAAAACATTTCTATTTTTATGGATAACTGAAAACCCTAATTTACTTTCTGTGTAAGACAAGAGAAAATGAACCAATGATTCGTGGTGTTGATTTTTAAGAAGATAAATTTGGGAAAAATAAATAGAAGGGGGCAGTATAGGAAAAGGAAAATTTTGGAGATATGAAAACTGAAAGTATAATGTTTATTAAAATATGATAGGTGTAGAGGAAAAATGGAAAATGAAACATGTATTATTGTTTTTTGTTTTTTTCTAATTTCTGTCTCTTCTTTTTTTGTACTCTCTTTACTTTCTTTTATTTTTTTGCCCTTTTTACTGGGCTTTTAATTCTATTCATAAAATAAAAAAATTCTTGGAAAAGCACAGTACTATTTATCAGGTTGTGCAGGATTCAGCATTTTTAAAGAAAGCCATTTATATTTGAAGAAGGCTTTGTAAAAAGCTTCCACTTGTTCTCATTAAAGAAACAGAAAGAACAAAGAAATAAAAAGTTAGATGCAGCCAGGCATTCCAAAGAATCATAGAATCACAGGTTTGGAAGGGACTTCTAGGGTCATCTAGTCCAACCCTGTGCAAAATGCAGGAAATTCCCAAATTTGCCTGTGAGAGAAAAGCCAGCCTCTCAGCCCCATCCTTCTCTGTGCCTGAGGTACTTTAACAACGTTGCCTCCAGGAGCATGAGCTGCCAGAGAGGGAGGGAGGGAGAAGAGCAACCACCTGCCTTGCCTGTGAGAGTGAAGCCAGCCTCTCAGCCCTATCCTTCTCTGTGCCTGAGGTACTTTAAGAACATCTTGAAGTGCCTCAGAGCCGAACCACACGATACAAATTACACGTGAATGACATGAAACGCACTTACACATGTCCCAATGTTGTTTTCAACTACACGCACCAGGAATGCAGAACCTCAATCGAACCCGTGTTCATGGTGGCACGGGTTTTCGCCACGTTCCTCCAAGACGTGGGAAGGATATCCCATCATGCATCTGCACTCTGCCTATAGATGTGCGCACCATCTACCCGCAGTTCTGAGAGCACAGTGGAGTGAGCTGAACATAGGAAGCAGAAGACCCAGGAAAAAAGGACACACTGCATCGTCGACTTACTGGTTGCGACCGCTAACACCCACCATCGTGGCCACACTGGAGCATAACATTAAGAATCCGTGCCTGGACAAGGACACGTGCTCATCGAGAGAATGCTGGACACAGGCATTTGGGGTAAGACAGGATCCTGACACTCGGTCAGTCTTGTGTAATTCGTATTGTGTGGTTCGGCTCTCAGTTGCTTGAATTAATGTTGTGCTCATCTGTTGTTGTTGTGGGGAAAGGAGAGTAAGTTGGATGATGGTGGACATAGGGAGGAGGGCTGGCATGGGGTCAGGGATACCAGTCCTCTAGGGACGTGGGAGGTATGACAGTGGGAGCTGGTCTCAGTTGAGAAGAGCACGGGGATATGGAATGGCTCGGTGCCCTACTAACCTGTGTCCCATCCTGAGAAATGCTGGTGATGGAGCAAGATAAAGAACCTTTCTTCAACACCCAGTTGTATCTGAAGATGGACGGCCGGCCCGGCTCAGCCCCAGATGTCCTGGAACATGCTTTTGGAGCCATGACTGGTTGGTTGAAGTACAGTTGACTGAAACTGAACTCGACGAAGAGGAGGGTCCTGTACTTGAGCCACGGGGGATTAGATTTGGGACTCAGGCTCCTGGCCCTCGATGGGGCACTATTAGTGCCAATTCATAAGGTTAAGAGCCAGGGGGTGATCTTGGATGCCTCCCTGAAAATGGAGGCAAGGTCACAGCGGTTGTCAGGTACTCTTTTTTCCATCTGCAGCAGACCAGGCAACTTGTCCCTTACCTGTCAACCCATGACTTAACTACAGTGATCCAAGCAATGGTCATCTCTAGGCTAGATTACTGTAACTCGCTCTATGCGGGGCTGCCCTTGAGCCTGACCCGGAGATTACATCTGGTACAAAATGCAGTGGTGCATGTTATTACAAGAGTGCCAAATAAGGCACATATAACACTGTTCTTACACGAGCTGCATTGGTTGCCAGTGGAGTACTGGATAAGATTCAAGGTTTTGGTATTGACCTATAAGGCCCTGTGTGGACTGGGACCAGCATATCTATGGGACCATCTCTCCCCATATATTCCCCGGAGGACACTCCAATCAGGGGACAAACAGCTGTTGGTGGTCCCTGGCCCCAAGGAGGTCCACCTAGACTCGACTAGAGCCAGGGCCTTTTCAGTCCTGGCTCCCACCTGGTGGAATGCTCTGTCTGCTGAAATCAGGGCCCGGCAGGAACTACTATCCTTCCACCAGGCCTGCAAGACAGAGTTGTTCCACCAGGCTGGGTCTCTGCTGGCCTGAAAAAAGAGGTGTATAAAATCTTAACCCTCCCTGTGAAGGCTGCCCACCATCCTGTTTTAAATGTGCATGAAATGTATTGTATTTTAATATGTTGTTTTTATTGTATTTTGTATTTTAATATGTTGTTATCCACCCTGAGCCCGCTTGTGGGGAGGGCAGAATAGAAATTTGAAATAAATAAATAAAATAAATCCCCCCCACACACACACACCCTTACTGCATGCCCCATACACACCCTTACTGCATGCCCAGCAGATGGCAAAACTCCATCAGGATCCCTTGCCAAACTGGCCTGGGGAAAATTGCTACTTGATCCCAAGGTTGCAGTTGGTCTTACCCTGGGCATGTAAGAAGAGGCCACAAGAACTAAGCACTGATGTAACCCTTCGTGCTCTCCCTCTCATGATCTGCTTATGTTCACAGAATAAGCATTGCTGTCAGATGGCCATCCAGCTTCTTCTTAAAAACCTCCAAGGAAGGAGAGCCCACCACCACCTCCTGAGAAAGACTGTTCCACTGAGGGACTGCTCTAACTGTTAGGAAGTTCTTCCTAATGTTTAGCCAAAAACTCTTTTGATTTATTTTCAACCCATTGGTTCTGGTCTGACTTTCTGGGACAGTGGAAAACAACTCCACACCATCCTCTATATGACAGCCCTTCAACTAATTGAAGATGGTCATCATATCACCTCTCAGTTGTTTCCTCTCCAAGCTAAACACACCAAGCTCCTTCAATCTTTCCTCATACATCTCCAGATCCTTCACCATCTTCGTTTTTCTCCTCTGGACATGTTCCAGCTTGTCTATATCCTTCTGAAAATGTGGTGCTGTCATAGTACAGCCTGAGCTTGACGAGTCCTCAGAGGAGGAGGAGCTGGAACAGCTGACGCTTGCTGACAGCCTTGCTCCTCCTGAGGAGGAGCAGCCTGCCTCCCAGCAGCTGACCACAGCTGAACGGTCAGATGCTGAATCCCAGCCAGAAGCTCCCCTTCCCCACCCAGAGCCACCAGCCCAGACGCAGCCAGCTTCCTTATCCCCTCCAACATCTCCAGACTATCGAGAGCAACGTCGGCGTAGCAGGGACAGAAGAGACTTACAGACCCGACGTCAATCTGCACGCCTCCAGGCTCTGAACAGGCCAGCCTTCTCAGAGGAAGGAGGGGCTTCAGAGGAGGAGACTTGAAGCAGCTGTGCGAGCTGACTGAATGCTCTCAGAGTATAAAAGCCAGAGGGAGGGCTCCTTTCAGCGTGGCTTCAACGAGTTCTCTAAACTGCTACTGTACTGCCTGCGTTTGCTTCTTGGAACTGTCTCTCTAACCTCCGACCCGGCTTGTCCTCGACTACTCCCTTGATTTACGGACTCTGCACACTCCTCGCTTTGCCAGCTGGACCTTGTTACCTGTCAGCAGCACTCTGCAGACTCGGCAGCCACTAGAAGCAGGACAGGTGCCCCAAACTGAACACAATACTCTAGGTGAGGTCTAACTAGAGCAGAGTAGAGCAATACCATCACTTCACATGATCTGTTGATACAGCCCAAAATTGCATTTGCCTTTTTAGCTACCACATCACACTGCTGATGCATGTTCAGTGTATGGTCTAAGACCCCTAGATCCTTTTCACACATACTACTGCCAAGACAAGTCTCCCCCTTCCTATAATTATGCATTTGATTTTTCCTGCCTAAATGCATACCTTTGCATTTATCTCTCTTGAAATTCATTTTGTTTGTTTTAGTCCAGTTTTACAGCCTGTCCAGATCATCCTGTATCAAATTCCTGACTCTGTCTTTGACCGTATTTGCTACCCCTCCCAATTTAATATTATCTGCAAATTTAATAAACATTCCCTCTATTCCTTCATCTAAATCATTTATAAAAATGTTGAACAGAACAGGTCCCAGGACCAATCCACTTGTCACTTTTCTCCAATAGGATGAGGAACCATTAACAAGCACTCTTGGGGTGTAATCTGTCAACAAATGACAGATTACAGTAATAGGATCCAAACCACATTTTACCAACTTGTCGACAAGGATATTATGTACTTTATCAAAAACTTTTGTCAGTTCCTGGCAGGTAGATCCCTCAGCCCCTCTCCAGTGAACACACATTGGTTCCAGCAGAAAAGCTTTGTTTAGGATTTGACAGTTCAGGTCTACACTCCAGCATGGAGCTTGGTAGAAGTGATAAGGCAAGACAAGCAGTTCTATGTTATATTTGATTTTCCCGCTCTCAAGTAACTGTTAAGGTTTTGGCGCACAGTATACATGGGTCCTGTGAGAACCCTTTTTAGTTATGGCTAGACATTCAGTATACAATCATACATTCCCAGCATCTGGCCGAAGTAGTAAGAGCTGGCATCTGGATGCTCCAAGGTCAGTGCTAGCTTAGAGGAGCCTATTTCTATAAGATAACAGGAGAGGCCCACTCTGGATCTCAAAAGTAACACTTTGCAATAAGGAGAGAATACATCAGGTTAGTAATGAGCATTGTGGTTAACATACAGTCAATCACGGCATGACTGAACACAGACATGACAACCTTATTGAAATCGAGATAAACTACATCTACAGCATCCCCAGATCCAGCAAGATAGTAACTTTCTCAAAAAACGAGGTAAGGTTAGTCTGGCATGACTTGTTATTGAGAAACCTATGCTGGCTCTTAGTAATCACAGCCCCAGATGTAATCTTCAGGCCTTCTCAGGCAGACTTTAACAGCAGGGAGCAAATATACATGCAAGATGCTGCCCTTGATAGGCGAGTTATACCAGAAAATAAATCCTCGCCTTGGTTCAAATTAATTACGCTGGACCATACTAGGGCACAATACCTAATCAAGATCTCAGTTAGCAAACTACGTGTAGCCTTCACCTCAATCCGCTTTCAGTCAATGAAACCAGCCATGCTCGAAGGCCATTTTTCCAAGATTCCAGTTGCTCAGCGCCTTTGCCCATGTGGTAGCTCAGAGCCAGAAGACTTGTGTCATTATTTACTACACTGCCCACTCTACACATCCCCCAGAAAGAGATTTTTAAGTCCAATCCTAGCTAGTTTAGGTTTCAGACAAGATAATGAAAACATTGTTGCTGCATTAGCAGATGTGGACCCAGAGGTTCAACCCTCGTACAGGGTTGCTCTTTTTGCCCTTGCAGCAGGGAAAATCCGAGAGAAGGTCGTGACAGAACAGGGCTGTCCACAGGCTATAGTGCAATTCCTATAGTGTTTTATCAAGTTTGTACTGTATATTTTATCTGCATCGTCACTCATATTTTTGTTACTGTTTTATTGTTTGTAACGGCCTTTGGCCTAATGCAATAAACTTTACCTACCTAGTAATCACAGCCATCCTTTCTAAATGCTCAAGGACTAACTGATGATTTGTTCTAAACCTTTTCCAGGTATAGATGTCAAGCTAATTGGTTGGTAGTTACCTGGATCTTCCTTTTTCCCCTTCTTGAAGATGGGGACAACATTTGCCCATCTCCAATCTTCTGGCACCATACCTGTTCTCCAAGAATTCTCAATGATAGGCAGAGCCTCTACATCTACATCAGCAAGTTCCTTTAGTACACTAGGGTACAATTCATCTGGCCCTGAGGACTTAGTTTCATTTAACTAGGTGTTTATGTACTACCCCCATGTTGATCCTAGGGTGTAACTGCCCTCCTCCATTTGTTCTGTTTTTGCCATATTGAGCACCATTTCCCTCGCAGGAGAAGACTGAGGAAAAGTAGGAATTGAGCAGTTCTGCCCTCTCTTCATTGCCTGTTACAATTTCACTTTCCTGCCCCTGCAATGGGCCTACCATGTCCTTGTTCTTTTTCTTACTTTGAAAATAAGCAAAGAACCCTCTTTTTGTTGTTTTTAGCATCTGTTGCTAGCCTAAGCTCATACTGAGCTTTAGCTTTTCTAATGTTCTCCTTGCAAGCATTGGTTATCTGTTTATATTCATACTTGGTTATAAGGCCCTCCTTCCATTTCCTAAATGAGTCTTTTTTTATTTCTCAATTCATAAGAAAGAAATATGGCCTCTGTATAGGAAGCTTTTTAAATATTGTTTTCTTAAAAGTCTTTGGCTTCAGCTACTGAATTTCAATCTTTTAATAAGCACAGACTTTCATCTCCCCTTAAAATGCCTTAATCTACATCCCATCAGACAAAGAACTGTTCTTCAGTGGGTTAAATCAGTGGATATGCTTCACTGTAGATATTCAGTGGATCAGTGGATATTCTTCACTGATCACTCCAGTCTTGGATTAATCTAAAACATCCAAAATAAAAGAGAGATCCTTCTGTGAGCAGGATTTGAATCCAGTGGTGTCTGAAGAACAGAGCGCTGACTCTTGAAAGCTTACACCCTGAAAACCTAGTGGGTCTCTAAGGTGCCACTGGACTCAAATCCTGCTGTTCTACTGCAGACCAGCATGGCTACCCACCTAAACTATTCTGTGAGCAGTACAACTTTTCACAGTAAATAAAATTAACCCTTGTTCTTTTAAAACTCTTTACAGGATTACCAGATTTTGCCAAGTAAAACACTTGCAGTCATTGCAGTTGCTGTTTTAATTGGCAAAGCTCACCTGTCAGATTACCCTCTAATCTGTACAAGAATGTTGTTTGGAAAGATGAAGTGTTTCTGATTTATACACCATATTCATCTCTTTGGCACATTCTGGTTCCTTTGGCACATCATAGTTGCAGTGGACTGAAACTGGCAGCTATTGGCGCGTTCAGACCATGGGCCACAGAAAGGTCTCCCTCAACAACGTCTTCTTACAGAAATGTTTTGGAATGAAAGTGTGCCTTGATCCAAAGTAATGACGGGAGGCAAAACATGAATTTGAAAAGAAAAGGAAAAGGCTGGCTTGGATTTGCTTCAATGAAATTGTTAAATCCCAATTAATCTTACAAGTTAGCTGAATTGTAGCCAAGTACGCTTTAGAGTTGTGAAGTCTGGCATACAAACCTTTCCAAGGCCAGAAAAGAGTAGCCACTGGAGATCAGAATTATGCAGGGTACTATATGACCAGGCTTTTAACCAGTGGAAATGTCGGCTGAGAACCATCTTTGCCTTTTGAAAGCTCTTCTGATGTTGCCCACACTTTTCCAAGCTCCTCACAGCCAAAAGGAACAGAAACATTTTCGTTTATGAAAGCTTTCTGAGAACCATGCCATATACCAGGAAAATGGAAGACACTCTTTAAATTGCTTTATGGGCAGTCAATATGATGTAGAAATCTAGGACCAGTGTCAAAGGTCACCATTGTAAGACACACCATTGTAAGACACACCAATAGGCCCTTGGTTCAGTCACTGGCATCTCCAGGTAAAAAATGATTAAGTAGTAGGTAATATACAAGATTTCTTCCTGAGACCCTGGAAAGCTGCTGCCAGTGACAGTAGACAGTGCTGCTTTTGATAGACTAATGGTCTGACTTTGTATATATGGAAGTTTACAGGGCTTTTTTTCAGCTGGAACATGGTGGAACAGAAGTCCAGCACCTCTTGAAAATGGTCACATGGCCAGTGGCCCCGCCCCCTGATCTCCAGACAGAGGGGAGTTTAGATTGCCCTCCGTGCTGCTGAGCGGCGTAGAGGGCAATCTAAACTCCCCTCTGTCTGGAGATCAGGGGGCGGGGCCACTGGCCATGTGATCATTTTCGATGAGGGTGATTTAAACTTTAAAAAACTCCCCCCTTGTTCCAGCTGACCCAAAGTGACATCATTGTGCGATCCTGAGTTCCGCCACTGAGTTCCACCACCTCTTTTCCCAGAAAAAAAGCCCTGGAAGTTTATGTGTAGGTATGTGCAGTGTAACCAAGACTTTTTCATTCTACTTTTAGCCCAGCTGGTGTTGGCTGAAAGTCATGTTCTGTTCTCCCATTCCCATCAGAAAATGGGAGACCACCCCAGAGTACCTTGCAGCACCATGGCTTTGGAGCTATCTTCCATTTACTGATGGGAGGGATGCCTGTGGGAGCAGAGCAGGACTCCCTCATGCTCGTTTTACCCCACTGACTGTCTGCAGAATCTCTCCATCCTAGAAATGGGAGAGACCAACTGCATGGAAAACATCTGCAAACAAAATGGTTTAATTTATGATAACTGATGACATGTGGATTGATTTGAAGTGGCCCCTGTGTGGCAGTTGCTATATGGACACTGGTTCTCCTGAGTCCCATTGACTGAGAAAATTGGAATATAAATATTTTAAATAAATTAAATAAAAAATATAACAAATACAGTATCTACCTATGGTAGGCACAACGAGGAAAAGATAAATCAAAGTGTAAGATTTCCTTAGGAGTACAAAGTCTGAAAATTACTATTCTAAATGACAAATGATTTCCCCTATTATTTCCTCAATATTGTTTTGTACATTTGACAACAGCATTAAGATTCCTAATGGGGAGGTAGCATAGAACTGAAAAACACTGGTAAGATTCAGAAGCAAAGTTTAGAGTGACACTGACTGAAGTGCAAACTAACAGTACTGCCAGATGACCCTTATTTTAAGTTACAGCTTTTATTTTAACATTGGTCCTAGATTTCTACATCATAATGACTGCCATTATTCCAGGCTATTATGGTTATATATAGTTTTGTAGCTCAGATGCCAAAGCTCCAAAAAGTCCCTGATGCTTGAAGTGTTGATCTGGCAAATTTAGTAAGAAGTTATTTGATTTCTGCTACCAGTGGCAGAAAGCTGATAGGAGAGGGGGAAAAAACACCCTAGGTACTTGGAATAAGGATGCAATCAAATCATTCACTTATTGTTCCCTTGTTACTGAATCATTTTGATCACACAACCAGTTCTCAGTTGGAGATCTCTGGGGATTACTTGGGAGGGGGCATTTGACAGTCTGTCAAGCAGAGACTGAAACATTGGCCACTTCACCTTTTGACCTGTTTACTCAAATGATTAAAAAAGCACATTTCTTTCATGATTATTTAAAGTGAGTCCAAAGTCTCCTCCACCTACTCCACACTGCCAACAAAGATGCATTATAAAGCAGAAATTCTTTCCATATCAACATCTCATTTGGTTAATGCCAGACCTGCTGAAAAATAAGAAAGGTAGCCATTTAATACTAGTTGAGGTAAAAGCTTTGTGTTGTAATAGTTATATACAGAAATGCATGGGCATTGTTAAGACACTTAACCAGCCTTATGAACTGGTGAATATCATGATTGGTTATCTGCTTTGGGGCTGTACCCCTTTTCTCCAGGTGAAAAGCAACTCAAGATTTTGTGTGACATGGAATACATTGTAGTGGACTCTATGCCCTCTTATCCCCCTGCTTTCGTTCTGAGTAATGTTTGTCTAGAAAAATGCAATAAAGAGCCTTGGAGAGACACAAGTGTATGAGTTTTGAAAAAGTGATTAATACAGGGTAATCAGGTTTTTAGTTTACTCTGTATTTTAATTGTCTGCAAACACATTCTCATTTGAGGAAGCAAATGTTTAGGGAAGTATGCCAGTGTGAGAGACAGGTGCATGATGTATAAGGTAGGTAAATGAAACATTTTTGTGGAATCTTGAAGACATTTTACTCGGTATTGAGACTTAGTCCTGATCTATACATGCAGCAAAATAAGGCAATAGAGAGAGTACAGTGGAATGTACTCCTGTAAGATTTCATGCCATTTTTAAATGCTCTGCAACTTAAAAACAAAAATTTAAAAATGCTCATCAGAAGAAAACAAGCATAGCAGGGGAATAAGTTTTAGCCCAGATGTCTGTCTTTTGTGCTACTTTTTTATTTAGAGGGAGTTAGTTCAGTGAAAGGGGGCATTCACAACTGGAGTCAATTCTGCCCCTTCATTGCAGAGCATGTATACATCCAACCTGCCTCTAGAGGCTCTTGCATCCTTATGGGCAATAGTGAGTCTGGTGCCCCTGGCAAAGAATACATAATACACTCAGCATTTGAATGTAATGGGCCACAACTTTATTGATTACAGCCAATAGAGCATTGGCAAAGCATATGGCAATGGATATGCTGCATCGCACACCCTTTGCAATTTGAAGGTTCCTTCCCCCAGCATGCCTGATGGGCACCGCAGCATGGCAGGTGATGCACTATTGTCCTGGCATGGTCAGATGGTTCCTGCCACCAGGGTGAAGCCTGCAACAGCCAGCCTAGGTGTGTACCCTTTGGCCTCGCCCCAGATCCCTTAAGGGTACCCCGAAAGAGGTGGGGTGAGCTGCCCCAGTTCACATCACTCACCCCAGTGGATCCAGCCCAAAGCCTCAAAACTGCCTAAAGTTGTGACAAGCCACTCCCCCCATTTCTGCCAGTATCCTGGGGAGGGAAACAGGTCCTCTGTCTCTGCTGCTACCCAGAGAATGGCGGTGACCAGGCAGGCTGCAGGAGAGGAGCCCAGCCACACCTACACTGCTTCCTCTGCACTTCCAACTGTGGCTCTTTGCCTCGGTCCCCAGCCTTGCCCTCCTGGCTACAACCTTGCCACCGGTGAGTCACCGAGCCCTTTGACAGAATATTGCTACTACAAGATACCGAAACTACTTACTAGCATCTGTCCTTCAATATTTCTGATACATTTTATCCTACAATTTATCTTGTTAGACCCATCTTTTTATATTAGGGTAGTCTGTTCCAGTTTGGGAAATTCTGGGTATTTGTGGGGGAGGGGGAGGAGCAAAGGGGAAAGGAAAGGAGAAAGTGGGAAAGACCTGGAAAAACATCTGCATAAGGGCCCCCAAAGACCATTCGGGGGTGGGCTGCTGCTGCTCTCTACCAGGGCACCCTCATGTCCGGCAGGCTTGTGCCTAGAAGAAGGATTTGCATCTTCAGCAGCTCATTCAAAATACATATCCTGAGGCGCAGCTGTTTCTCCAGGTCCTTCCCGCTTTTTCCTTCCCCTTCCCCTTTGTTTCTTCTGTCATTGTCCCATCTCACCCCCACCCCAGTCCCGAAAAAGAAACTTATCACTTTTCCTCAGTTCCTTTCCAGTTTGTGAGGTGACAGGCAGGAGAAAGGTGGGGAAATGCCTCAGGGCTCCACCCCCACATACAAACACACACGTTCAGAGAGGACAGCAGGTGGCGAGCAGCAGCAGAGAGGGGAAGGAGTCTCGAACACTTATGCCAACCTGTCTTGTGTCTTGTGAAATACATCTCTTGTGGTTCGGCTCTGAGTTATTTTGAGCTGACTAAATTCATGACAATTGAACATTTGAAACAGCTGTGTGAACAGGCCCTTACTGTGCACTCTGGACAAGACACTATCGCACGTCTGCTGCTTATTTCTATAACCGAAATAGTATCCTTCTTTGCAGGATAGGTAGGATTATGAAGCCCTTCGCTAGTTAAATATATTCTACACAATACATATTATTTGCACTACAACAGAACACCCATTTTGGACAGGCATGATGGCTAATTCAGGCCAGGGCAGTGCCCCATGTGCCAACAATAGAAGTCCTTCAAGTGGAACCTTGAGTGGATACACTCAAAGGAGAGCAGAGAATCAAAAGAGGGAAAGAAGAGTGGTTCCAACAATAATAAAAATAAGATTCTGTGTCTGGTTAATTTTGGCAGTAAGAATACGGTAATAAGTTTTGTTATGCTGATGTGATGCCGCTGAAAATGAACACACTTAAGAAGGCTTTTTCCCACAATGCATCATGGGAATACTCCCATAACTCACTCCCATGTCTGCAAACCTTAGCATGGAAGTTCAAAAGCTATTATAGCTGCATCTTCTGAGATAATCTGCATACATTTAAAAATGTGCAAATGGCTCAGCAGCACCCATGTGTTCCCTAGAAGTTATCAGAAATGTAGTTGTCATGAGAGAGAATGATAATCTATAAGCCCTATATGGAAAGAGGCCCTTAAAAAGAATTTGATAAGGAGATTTTGTATGAAACTGTACAGAGTACAGCTCAGTAACTCAGATCAGCCAGCAAATGCATTGATACGGAGGCGACAGCTAAGTTGCTACTAGAAAAGCCATCCTGGAGGAAGTCAACTTGCAAGGAAGCAGCCTCCCTTTGGTACAATCAAGCTTGCTGGAGGCAATGTGCCTCATGTGATATTTTTCTGGACATTGCAAGGAACACTGTGGGGTATTCACTGAAGAGTATCCAAGTCAAGAAGGACATCTAGTTAGAAAAGTCTCCTGGGAAGTGGGAGTGGCAATTTGTGGGACAGAACAAGACAAGGCCTTTACATTCCATGGTAATAGTCAACCATGCAGGATATGATCACAGGTTTAAATCCAGAGGAGTTAGCCATGTTAGTCTGTAGTAGCAAAATCAAAAAGAGTCCAGTAGCACCTTTAAGACTAACCAATTTTATTGTAGCATAAGCTTTCGAGAATCACAGTTCTCTTCGTCAGATGCATGGAGGGCAAAAAGAGAAACTGCTCAGATATAGAGGAGGAGGGGGGCGGGGTAGATGCAAACATCTCCTTCTGATATGCATATCAGAAGGAGATGTTTGCATCTACCCCACCCCCCCTCTCCTCCTCTATATCTGACCAGTTTCTCTTTTTGCCCTCCATGCATCTGATGAAGAGAACTGTGATTCTCGAAAGCTTATGCTACAATAAAATTGGTTAGTCTTAAAGGTGCTACTGGACAATTTTTGATTTTACAGGTTTAAATGTTTTCTCAACTGGTCTGACAAAACGCATCTACTGAATTGGTCTCTGGCTCTTGGATGCGTATGCCACAACATATTGGTCTTTAATGTGCCAGTTTATTAGCCTTAGTTGTTTCTCAAATGATGCTCCTACATTAGTCAATTCTCATACTGTATGATTTATGTGCTCACACAGCCCACAGATAGCCTATTGGCTTTTATAGGATTGTACTTTTAAACAACTTATCACCAGTATTGTGAGACAAAATGTCCACAAAAGCTCAGAAAAGGTAGGACACCAATTCCTCTAATGGAAAAATGCTTTTGTCAGGAAGTGACATTTTAAAATCAGCAACTGGGACTGGCAGCTAAGAGTGGCTGGTGAGTGCATTGTGGGGGTGTATGTTGCACATGTGCCTTTCAGGAAAATTAAATATTTTTCTCCCTCCCTCCTTCTCTCTTTCAAGCCCTGAAGATATTTAAAGCTATTTATAAAGCTGTACATTTTAGCATGCCATGCAGTCAGGAACATTCCAGGGGCTTCTATTGCAGTACTGCATTGCCAGCTCTCTGTGGGCAATATATTTTTCTATTGCAGTTAAGAGAATTCCTTTAAAAGGGACAGGGAAATTGACACATGTAGTTTACATACTATTTGTGGTTTGCATATGCTATGACTAAAAATATCTAATGCTCTTTTAGCCTACCTTCAAATTCAGGCTTGAAATTAGACTGAGAGGCAGAGTACAGTTCTTGCATGTGGCTCATCTTTTCTTCCATCTGAAAAAAGAATTTGAAAGAGAGAAACCTTAGACTTCAAGCATCTAACTTTCTAACATTCTTGTCTCTGTTACAGTTTTTCAAAAGTGGCTGCTCTGTATGACTGTCTATAAAAGGAGAAACATACAAAGTTTAGACAGGGCATAAGAGAACAGGATCAGAGTACTTATTAAATCTGATACTTGGTTGGGGCTAAACTTAAAAGAAAACATTTTTTTGGCTCTGGATCCTGCATCATCGGAGAAGCAGACATTTGAAAATTGTTGGCTGCTTAACTTAGCTTGTTCATATTTTGCCACTTTGACTGTCTCAGCATAAAAGAATGCAAACAGAATTTAGCCAACCTGGAATGAGAGTGGGTGGCCAGTGAGACAAGACCTCAATTCCCAGCACTGCAAACTAGAAGCAGGAGTGGGGTGTATGGGAGAAACTGGAGAGTTTGACTACATGTGACCTAACAGAGTAGGAAAGAGCAGACAGGAATAAAGTATGAACAAAATATCTTGGATCTCCTAAAAAAAGCATTCTACTGTTACCTCCACCCCAGGCACCTTTGTACATCTCCAGTGTTTGCATCCCAATATCCTTTGGCCTTCAGATGCCAAAGGTGTAGATGAAATCCATCCAGTTTGATATTAAAGCAGGATCTTTTGATTAAGGCAGGAATTCCCCTGGTGCTTTCAAGAGGAAGTAGTCTGGCTGCATGAATGCTCCAGAAGAACAAATCTTTGTTTGATCCTCTGGAGCTCCTCACAGCAATGGTTTATAAGCAGCAACCCAAGTTTGCAAGGTAAAAGAACCCAGAATCTCCATTATAATGCAACCATCCTTAGTAATTCAGTCATACACAAGCCACCTCCTAGTCTTTGTCAAACAGGTCTTAACCACTAAGCCACTAAGATAATTCATCCTCCTCTTTTTCCTTATGATTATACTTGGACTTCTGCCTACTTTTACAAAAATCTAAATATACCAATAGGAAGTAGAATCCTGCACTTTGAGTCTACTGTCATCACAGATCCTAATTGTGCAATGAATTTGGCCAATAGCAGGGCTAAACCACTGGAGACCAGGTAAATCCAAGTACATAAGGAGGACATTTTATGCCCTCCATTTTTATAGTTCGTTCCCCTCTAGAACCTGCTTCCAGCACGACAACCACAAAACTGCACAACCACTCCTCTTCAAGACTGGCAGGAAATTTTTTCTCTTGTCCTACCCTCCATCCTGAATTCCACATGTTGCTACCCACCAACTATTCCTTAGGTCTTCCGTTTCCCATTTGTGGCTGGTCTGCCCTACTAAAGTGAAACAAAAGGTATCCTTTCAAGAACCTACACCCATAAACAATGAAAAATAAATGAAAAATCTATTCATAGAAATCATAAACAATTATGCACCAGTTATAGATCAAAATCTAACTGAATCCAATGACTATTTGCAAGAAACCATAAATAGAAAACATACATGAAACCTGGTAAATATCATTAAAAACAGTTCCACAACACAAAGCATATGAGAAAATACATAAGACCTGGTAAACATCATAGAAAACAATCACACATCTAAAACATATTATGGCTGCTAGCAAATCACATTCCAAAATATCTTCTTCAGATAATTCAATTCTGATCTTATCTACAAATGTGTGAAATGAGTTTCTTTTTCTCCTACTTGAAGTCACCTGAAATAATTAAACACTTATAATTTAGCTATTACCAATAGCACTAGAAAAATAAAATATTTTTCGTATAGAACTTTGATACAAACAAAGAGATAACATTAACATAATTCATTTCTATCAAGTATACAAAGATAAATAACAAGCTAGAAAAGCCACCAACTGCGCAATCCTGGGGTGGGAGGAAATGAAAGCAGGCAGGAAGCTAAGTAGGAGTTATGACAGTGTATCCCAAACTTACACCATCATAAACCCCCCATAATGGTTCAGTGGCCTGGACCCACTCCCCTGACAGCACCCAGCCACTGCAGCTGAACTCATGCGTAACCTTAGGCATAAGTCCCTGTGCCAATGGGCTGGGGAGAGGTCCAGGGGTGGGGCACAACTTAGTTCACTCCTTAAGCCATTTTGGGCAAGGGAATGTCCCCAATGAATGGTGCAAACTTATGCCTTGAAAAAAGGTGGCATAGCCCATATGCTCCCATTGTGTGGGGAAAGTCTATTCCCCCCTGGACCCAGTCCCTCATAAGCAGCCCAGTGGAGGATAGGATGCTGACTACCACGGGGACCAATCCACTCATGCCCCCATGGCGGCTGAGCACACTTCCCTGTGCTCAATCAGCCCCCCAGGGACACTACACAACCTCTAGTCGGGATGCCCCATGACCCCAGGTAAGTAGGGACATGACTGGAGGCTCTGCTCAAGACAGAGCCCTCTGCCATGGGGATTTCGAGTGTGATGTGGGAGAGGGTGCTCATGGTGGCCGGACAAGAGTGCACAGGGGGAAGTTTGTGAAATTTGGAGTGTCCTTCACACTTGCGCAAGGGAGGAAAGCTGATTCCCACTTGGGAGACTAACAACTCCCAAACAAGTTCCATTTCAGGTAAGCCATCCAGAGTCAAGGCCAAGGGAGGGCCAAGGGCACCCCAACAGATAAGGCTCTCTTGCTTTCTTTCTCATTCTGGTCCCCTTCCTTTTGAGCTGCTCCAAAGGTCCAGCCAAGATGCAAAGTCGCAGATTGAGGTTTCTGATGCCCTGCACCAAGGTGAAGCTCCACCTTTGGCAGTTGTTAGTGGAGGAAGGGAAGAAGAGAAAGGGTGAGGGAGAGAGAAAAGGGGGGGGGAGAGAAAGAGAGAGGAGATCATCAGCACACCACTTCTGTTATGTTCCCACTCAAAACTGAGCTTGTATATTCCTGTGAAAGCATTTGTGCAAAAGCACTGTTACCATTTAATAATAATAATTTTTAAAAACTCACTGCTTGCATTATCCACTATAGAAGGGTGCTGTTATTTGCAAAATGTACTTTAAAAATTAACTCAAAAACCAATGTCCTGGGCTGTTATCCATGAATAGCAATAGTGCAATAAGAACATGACTTTAAAAAAAAAAGGGGGGGGGGACTTTTGACAGGACTCCCCAGAGGCTTGCAGGATTCCTGGTCATAGGTGGGAAAAACTGTTCCAAGGAAGCGTAAACTGAGAAAGGAGGAGTGGTTGAGTGGGTCTCTGGAGAAGCGTTTCTAAGCGTTCTCAAGCATGCAAAAAAATAGTGCTAACATGCATTTCAAAGCAGAAGAAGCAGGAAATCTGCGTTCTCTGAGAAAGTGTGACCATGATTGGGAGGGTGATGAGATTTGTATGTCTTGATAACAAGGATGTGTGTACTAATGTGAGTATAGCTGCACAATAGCAACACTGTGCCACTAAAATAAAGACGTGAAAATTGCTCTGGTTGTGTTTCTGTTTTGAGAAGAACCAGATGGGAGTGGGTGCATGGATTTGCTTGTCCTATCCAGATCCAGGTGAGAGCTGGCATCTGGAATGTAGTGTTTTAATGTGGTTGTTTGTCCTTGTGTCTCCTGCTGGCTGGAGATGTGTTGGCTGGGCAAGTGAACAGGGAGAAATACACTTGCCGTTCAAGTGTCATTCGTCACTTGTAGCTTGGCCCACAATTTCTGTTTCAGTTTTGGTTCTGGGGGCTTCCAGAATAATTATGTTCCTTTACTGTTTGTTCTCGTTGGGGCAGTGCTGTCTTGGATTTGATCCATTTTGGTTTCTTTTCATGTCCCATTGCACATGCACAAGGTGGGTGCTAGCCATGCATGCACAAATGCACACTACTCTTTTCAAGAGGGGATGGGGAAATGAGGCTCTGGGGCAGCTGTTATTGCATGCAATGGCACCAAAATCACACAGAAGACACAGGCCTCCCTCTAAGCTATCGACCTACTGAGTTTGAGAGCACACAACAATGGGGTTCTGTGTTTCTGGACAATGAGGAATGGGGAAGGCATGCATCAAAGTGAGTGCTGGGCAGCTGGGCATGCATGCGCTGTTCTTTTCAAGGGGTAGGGGAGTTGGGGAAACAAGGCTCTATTTATTCTTAACTAAAAACTGCATCTTCCCCAAACCCATTGATCCAATGAGTTTCTCCTCAAGCACATGAAAACTAAGTTTTGCTGGGCACACACAATGGTGGAAACTTACTGGCAAAGCAGTGCTGGTATGGCATGCCAGCACAGAGTGCAAACAGGAAAGTGCTCCATTGCCAACCAGCACAATGCAGCAAATTTTTTAAAAATTGCTTCTTTATGATGAGACAAAGCCAATAAATTATTACATTTAAGTCCTGCTGTAATGCCATGTTTCCCTGTGCCTTGTATTTCATTTCCACAATGAGGAGTGAATCCTCCTCATCCTAATTTACTTTGCAGCAGCCTGGGACTCTCTGTTTAAACCCACTTCCACTGACCCGTCCTGGACCTGTGCATAAAAGTGCACAGAAAGGGAGGGCTAGAGGTTGGTTTTTCCTTCACATGAAGGGAAATAGATGGAGGATGGTCCTCTTTCCCCCCCTGTTTTTCACTAGTAAAATTGGGAGTCTGGACAGGTTGCTGGCTGCCAGTCTCCCTTTCCAACTAAAACTGTTAACCTAGAGTTGAATGAAAAAAGAGATATCACAGGGGGGAAAAGTAGAAAGAAAAAATCTGACCAGCCTGCTACTTCCTTGTCTTTTAACACTGGATTAACAGTTTTAGTCAGAAAAGCCCCCAAAAAACAGAAGGCTTTCTGGGCAAAATAAAATTCCTCCTGGTGCCCTCAACCTACTATCTTTGGAGGACTTCTTTAGTCACAGTGGTGGCCCTGGGGCACCATGGCACCTAAGCAAAAGATAGCAGCAGAAGAAGGCCACTGAATGGGCATGAACCAGCTCCGCATGCCTGGGGCGTCCTTAGTGTGGTTCTCCTTTAATAATTGATTTTTCTTTCTAATTTTCACCCTGATCTGTGTCGCATGATCTTTTGCAGCAGCCAAGGGCTTGGCGGCTGAAGGAGACCCTTCCCTCCTCAAACCCAAGCATGTACTCCTGCATGAATGTTGCTGGACTTTCCTTGCATTGTGTATAAAAATGCACAGAAAGAGGTGGTGATGGTGATACTGGTGCCAATGACACCTTGCCATCTGCTATGCCCCTCCCCAGCTAAAGGCAAACCTTTTGCGATTTGATCCCTATGAAGCCAGAAAAGACTCAATTTACCTCAGAGATGCACAAAAAATACATTGTTGTTTATCAAAAGGATAGTTTAGCATTTAATCAACAAGATCTGAGGATAATATGCTGGTGGGATGCAGAATTCCGCCAAGGCATAGCCAACTTATGGTGACTCCTTGGTTTTCAAGGCAAGCGACTAACAGAGGTGGTTTGCCAGTGCCTGCTTCTACATAGTTACCGTGGTCTTCTTTGCAAGTCTTCTATTCAATTACTAACCAAGGCCAACCCTGCTTAGCTTCCAAGGTCTGATAAGATCAAGCTTGCTTACCACTAAAAAATTATATCTTATCATTATTCTTCATCAATGCTTTTTCTGTTTTTTTTTTAAGTGCCATACTCCTAGATATGGTTGCAATAATTTATATCAATTTCTCCCCTCAGGACTTAGGAAAGCCCCCCCCCCCCGCCAAGGTGCAGGTACTCAGTACTAGTGAGTACCACCACAAAAAATCTTACTCTTTGCCTTCCCCAAAAGAACCTTCTGCAAATAATGAGTGAAAGGGATTTGCATGCTAACAGTTTCTTTTCTGTTCAAGCGTGTCTCCTAGAGCATAAGATCAAATCCCAGGTCATCCCAATAGTAAAGGAAAATTACAGAGTGGGAAGAGGGGAGCTGGCAAACATAAGTAGATCTGAAATAATATAAAATGAAGTTTGGCCATCACTCCCCATATACATGGGTCTGGGACATAGAAGATCTACATTTCCTAATGGCTGATGCTAGAGAGGACCAACTTCTATGGAACTGAAGGAGTGAGGCTGCCAGGAACTGATAAGAGCCCCTTATGGAACTGTTCTTCTAAACAAAGCTCATGCCCAGTAATCTTTTCCAAAGGCTTTCCCACTGTCATATGCTGCTACCATAGCTTTTTGTTGTAATGTCCCCATCCACAATAGCTGACATCTCTTTACATGTCTGTAAAAAGGGTTATTATATACTGGGACTAGAAACCAGCAAGCTCTTCCTAGGTACCAAGAAGGGCTAGCATATTGTGGTGATCCTTGCTCACCCTGGACTGCCTGGTTGGTCTGTTACATGCCTCCTCATGCCCCCTGGCAAGCGCCCCTTCAAGGCCTCAAACACGGTCCAAGAAGTGCTGGGAGAAGCCCCACTCAGTCCCACTCCAACCCATTGTGAGTGCCATTGGTTCACCAACATATGAATTAGCTAGACATCTGGCCGATCTCCTGCAGGACCACATCGGGAAAACCTCGTCTTACATCAAAGATTCAGCAGATTTCATCAACAAAATCAGTTCTCTGAAACTCAATCCACAAGACATACTTGTCAGTTTTGATGTTTACCAAGGTTCCAGTAAAAGACACTATTGCACTTATTAATCAGATTTTCCCAGAGGATGTAACAGCCTTATTCCATCATTGTCTGACAACCAGTTACTTCCAATGGGATAACGAATTCTATGAACAGATGGATGGGGTGGCCATGGGGAGCCCTCTCAGCCCAGTTATAGCAAACTTCTACATGGAACATTTTGAAAAAACAGCTCTAGAATCAGCACCCCACAAACCTAGGTCGAATCCACATTCACCCATTACCCGCATGTTTATCGGATATCTTCCATTTGCCTCCAATCCACGATTTTTTCCTCTTTGTTCACATTCCTGCTTCCAATCCGTCTTTCTCACGTGTCCCTCCGGTAACACGGCCGCTCGAAAACCGCTTTTTGGGGCGGGACCTTTTTTCCCCGCCCATTTTTAAAATTTTTTTGAGCGCACTTTTCCGTTATTTCGATCTTGCCTTATAAAGAAACATCATTGAAGATAATGATGCCTCTCTTTTTCCCACTGACAGGACTGATGGCTCTCTCCCGTTTCTTTTTTGGAAATTTGGAAGCATGTGGGAAGCTTTTGTGGGCATTTCCTATGCAGGACAGTTCAGTGCCTGAATTTTACTGGTTTCACTTCTTTGGAGTGTCATTATTTCGATATTTCATAATTTCAATATTACAGTAATATAAAATTAAAAAAATAAAAAACAGTTAAAAAGGAAGTTTCGTGAGTCCATTCTGAGGATGGATTCACCCCAAAATGATTTTTCAAACTACCAGATTTGATTCAGAAACAGCATAATCAATAAATCCAATGCTATGAAGTCAAAAACAGTCTTTTGCAGACTACGGAGCACTTGCAAGTTGAATCAGCCAATAGGAATTCTCGGAACGGCTGGAGAGACAGGAAGGGGGGTGGTTTTTTAAAAACCGCGTAAATTGCACATTGGCCCGTTCACGGCCACCGTGAAACTCCCGTTGAAAACCTGTGACCACATATTCGGGAGAAATGCGAATGAAATGCATCTGTTTAATGAGGTAATGTAACCGGCACTCGGGATTGCGTGGGGAATGCGGGGAACATGCGACTTAGAATGAGTAATGTGGATTCGACCCTGGTGTATGGTTCTGGTTTGTGATGATACATTTATCATTTGGAGCCATGGGGAGGAAGAATTGATGGGGTTTTTGAATCATCTCAACAACATCCACCTGAACATACAATTCACAATGGAGAAAGAAATCGAGGGAAAACTCCCATTTCTGGATACCTTGGTCATCTGCAAAGCAAACTTTCAGTTAGGTCACAAGGTGTACAGGAAACCAACTCACACTGATCGGTACTTACACAAAAACTCCAATCACCACCCCCGACAGAAAAGAGGCATAATGAAAACATTAGTGGATCGTGCAAGACGGATATGTGAGCCGCACTTTCTCAATGAGGAAATTAATCATCTAAACCACGCACTTCAGGCAAATGGCTACTCCAGAAATGAAATCCGAAGAGCTACCAAACCCAGGATGAATCAAACAACCAAGGAAAAACAGTCTCCTACAGGAAAAGTGTTTTTGCCATATATCAAAGGAATTACTGATCAGATGGGAAAGCTTATGAAAAAGCATAACCATCAAGCAGTATTCAGACCCACCCGAAAAATACAACAGATGCTACGATCAGCAAAAGACAGTAGAGACCCCCTCACCCCTGCAGGAGTATACCGTATACCCTGCAGCTGTGGACAAGTTTACATCGGGACCACAAAGCGTAGCATCCAGACAAGAATAAAAGAACATGAAAGACACTACAGACTTGGACAACCTGAAAAATCAGCAGTGGCTGAACATAGCCTAACTCAAACAGGGCACAGTATCTTATTCCAGGACACCAAAATACTGGACAACACTTGCAACTACTTTGTCAGACTGCACAGGGAAGCCATTGAAATTCACAAGCATAAGCAAAACTTCAACAGGAAAGAAGAAACCTTAAGAATGAACAAAGCACGGTTTCCAGTTCTGAAAACACCAGGCTAACAAAACACTCTATACCCGACAATAGCCCTGCAGAGAAGATTAGCACATCAAGCACCAATCCATATGCAAAAGAACCTCCTCAGGATACAGTGAAGCCTCCCGCCATTAGCATTCCCCACCCTGGGAAACTCTTACAGGATGACTCAGCTCAACCCCACCCCTCCTGAGTAGATATAAATGACCTGCCAACATCCTTTCCACACTGTGACACTGAGAGATCTCTGTCTTTTGGTGCTACACCTCTGAAGATGCCAGCCACAGCTGCTGGCGAAATGTCAGGAACTACAATGCCAAGACCACGGCAATACAGCCCGGAAAACCCAAAACAACCAACTTTCGTTTTGTAACTCATTCCTAACAAAGCTTTGCTCAGCCAGGATCTGCTTGGTCCTGGAGTGTGGACACCTGGGCCTGAATGCTGTCTTTCTAATAAAACCTTTTGAAATCAAAAGACCTTGTCTTCTTGCAGAAGGGAGGAAGGCAGACTCTAGCCAAATGGAATGCCATAGCCTGACAATGGAGACCAGCACAATGGTGGCTATGTGCTTTTTAAACTGTGCTGCTTTTTCTGGCACTAGCACAGGAAAGAGCTACAGTTTTTAAAAAAATGAAAGCTGAGAATTCAGAGAACCTGCTGCGCCAATTATTACAATGATAGGTTGATAGATCAATATGAAATTGATGATTTAAAAAAAAGATCAAGAAGAAAACCAGGAGGGGAGAAAGGAAGATGGAGGGAGGAGTGATTCAATGATGACAAACATCCAGTCATCAAAAAATGGGTTGGAGGTGTGTGGGAATGGGTAGGACAAACAAAACTGAAAAAAACTTTACTTACAAAAAAAATGGACTCAAAATTGGCTTCATAAAATGGTCTGGGTAGAAGTGGTCTCAAAGGAATCAGAAATAAATGGAAAAAACAAACAAACCCGAAACAAAAACTAATGGCAAAAATGTGTGTGGAAATCAGGAGATAAACTGAAGTACTATGGAAAACCTGTTAAACAGGATTTTTGTTGGACGTATATTCATTCTTTTACAGGTCAAAAATTCCATCACTTCTACAATGGTATGCTTATGGAAGCAATGGGATGGATCCTGCCATCCTTTAGTGGAACACATCCTTTAGTGATCCCCTGGTACTTCTTCCCCAGCAGTCCTATCTGACCCAAAGAAAATTGATTCCTAGGTTTGTGAGACTCTTATGGACTAATAACCTCATGGACTGAGATCAGCAGTGGAGTGCGGAAGGGGGAAATCGCCCATCCTCACTCTGCACTTTAGTTCAGCTGATGAAAGAGGAAGAGGAAAATGACTGTGTCCCCTCCCTCACAACCCATGTGGCTATTAGTTCATGTGATCTTGTGATACCATGAATCAACTTTCTCTGGATCAGATGGGGCTGCTGGAAAGACAGGAAAGTGGGAACAATTCCCAGTCCTGCACTTATTGATTACAGAATGCAAGCCAATGTGAAAAACAATGTATCTGAGTGTTTGTCATGGGTCTTACAAAATTAAATTGAAATAGAATATTGTATTTCACATGCACTGTATAATCTACCTCGGATCTCAGTGAGAAAAGTGGACTACACATGAATAAAATAAATAAGTAAAATGGAAATTTTCTCCAAAATTCATGCATTAACAGACTTGGGCTTTGGTGAACCATTGAAAAGATTGGGGGGAGGGTAAAAAGTTTAGTACATCCTATGTAGTGTTACTCCAGTCTAAGCCCATTGAAATCAGTGGGTTTATGCATGAGTAATTGCATATAAGATTGCTCTGCAAAACAATCTTTGGTGATTGTTCCTAAACCATTGATCCGTTTGTCTGTTCTGTAGCTTCTCTTTTATTATTTCCCCCAAGTTTAAAGACAATAAAGATATACAAAGCAAACCAATTCAAAATAACAATTAATGTTGGTAGAATTCATACCATCAGATTCTACTTTTAGTTAGGAAATGCAAACAAAGCTTAGAGACAGCTTGTTCCCTGACCCCCAAATTCATTCTGTGTTGCTATAGCATCACCCCTGAGAAAAATGGGACTGGCTCTTTCCCCCTCCTTAGTCCTGCTCAATGGGCTTTTGTCAGGTGTTGAATTATAGCATTAAAATTTAAATACTACAGATTTAATGGCGGATTATTATGACACCCTCACACATTCCTTCTGTTGCCACTGGAAACAAAACTAAGGAATGAGCAAAAGACATAAAAACAAGAAGCAGTTCTTTTAAACCACACTGGGTCTACTAACATATCTGGGAGCAAAAAGAATGTCTCCAACTTTGATTATTATTGTTTCTCTACATAAGGAGGCACAAAGCAGCACAAAGCACAAACTCTTTCAAGCAAGTGAGCACTACTAACAATTGCCCCCCGCCCCATGTAATGATTATTCATTTCCTTGAAAGCTAATTTCTTATGTCTTCATGAATGGAAAACTTATGCCTCTATGTGTGTACTCTTCCATGGGATACACACAGTAATTAGAATATTCACATTAACGAAATGACAAAAAGAGGGACGGCTTCTACTGGCAGGCTGAATACTGAGGTTTATCTCTGGGAAGGAAAGAATGGACAAGGACATAGGAAGAATTTTCTGCACAGAAGGAATCATCCCATGGGAGAATTCAAAACCAACAGGTTAGATCCCATGCCTAGCATTCCAGATTCTTATGCCTGGCAGACCTGGAATAACTCAGGTTTGGAGTGTGGGACCCAGTGCCAGTACAATGTCACAATTCATAGTTTTGCTGGTTCCAGGGCTAGTGGGGGCAGCCCCTGTCACTGGCAATGCGCCAAAGAGGCTCCTGCGGTGCAACATTCCCACATTTTTACAGAATAACAATCCCATTACATTTATGAAAGCCATGCAAGTTAGACATTTCTGGAGTGGTACAGCATGGTCTTCAGACACAGCATTCTTCAGTGCAGTTAAGAGACAGTGCCATGGAAAAATCTTTAAATGAAAAGGAAGCAGTGTACTTCTCAAACAAAGAAACAGATTTTTAAGTATCTGAAGGCAGAAGCCAAATTCAGGATGGCATGAGGTGACATATTAAAAATTATTCTGTTATTTGAAGACTTAATCTGGAGATTCTTCTGTTCAGAAGGTAACCAGAGAGAGAGGTTGGAACAGAAAAACTGAATTAAATATAACTACAAACATAATACAAATGAATAAAACACCGGTATATAATTTAATCCAACAAAATAAAGTGCAAAAGTATAATTAAAAACAGCAACACTGTAGTTCAACATATAAGTACTATACCCTTGTATATACACATAAAACAACTTACAAATACACAGGTATGTTGGTACATTTTGTTTCCATATGTATTAAGGATCCCAGAGCCCTGGTGGGGGTGGGGGATCCCCCGCCCCCACCCCACCCCCACTTACCTAACCGGCAGCGGAGGAGGTCACACACCTTCCCTGCAGGCTCTCTCGTGGTGCTCCGTGCTCCTGTGCTCAGCAGCCACTGGGGTCGGGCCCATTTTGGCCTGGATTGGGGCTGCTGCGGAGCACGAGAGTGCTCCTGTGCTCCACAGCACCTGAAAACGGGCCCAATCCACAGCAAAACAGGCAACCCTAATATGTATAGATCCAGAATCAAATGAATTTTGGCCCAAGGACCTTCCTCAGTGGCCTATATTTATACAGAGCACTCCATCAATATAACTATTAAATTCAAAATACCTAACCCTGCACAGAATGGACACAAATATGTTATATAAAACAATCATGGAGTAAATATACTCAAATCTTCCCATGAAAAAGCTTAAAGTGCGGGCAACTTATCAAGATAAAGTTTTTTTTCAATCGGCCATAGATTTCAATTGCATTTTAGTCTTCTAAACAATGATGATTAAATTATCTTCCAATGGTTTTAAGAAAGAACGATAAAACATTTCTAACTATCTACTATAAGGAAGGACTCCATATGTCAAGAAACTGACTTGTCCCAGTTTGATTCTTGGTTCAGTTCAGGCTTTGGGTCTGATATAGACTTGTAAACTCATAATGACTGCTGGGATTGAACTATGCAGGTGCAATCATGTCATGGCTTCAAGGTCTTGCATCTGTGTGGCATCATTCTAGCAAAGGACCTTGGGTGGGAGTAAGTGTGCTGTCCTTGATTGGCTATTTGGGATCAGGCCAGTTGCTACAGTTTTGGATAAAGCAAGGGTTCTCATTCTAGCTTGTGCCCTTTGGACCCTTCCTGCTTTTGGATTCTGTGTGATGGCTGAAGAAATTTCTGCTTCCTGTTTTGTGCTCTGGACCTGTGCACCTGGATTGGTGCTAGCCCAGGATTTATGTCTCTGCATTGAGACTTTGGAACTCTGGACTCTAGGTAACCTTAGGCTAGGAACCCAAAAGTCTTGTTTACATGTGCTAGTGGAGACTAGCTAGTTTTGTTATTTTTCTGTCAGTTGCAGCACAGTAGTATATTTGTATTTTTCTGCACCTCTGTTAATACACTCTTTAGAGTATAATTTTGTGTGTTCTTTGGGAATTTGCAAGCTTCAATTTGAATCCAGTGCTTTGGCCCATTTTGGTCACAGCTACCCAAATAGTTTAGTGGAACTCAATTTAGTTTAGTGGAACTCAATGCGCTGATCAAGAATTCCTCACTACATCCCGACACGCACAGAAAACTATGCAAGACTGAAGCACAGCCACCTAGACTATATGGACTCCCCAAAATACATAAGGATTCAGTCCCACTCCGACCCATTGTGAGTGCCATTGGTTCACCGACATATGAATTAGCTAGACATCTGGCAGATCTCCTGCAGGACCACATCGGGAAAACCTCGTCTTACATCAAAGATTCAGCAGATTTCATCAACAAAATCAGTTCTCTGAAACTCAATCCACAAGACATACTTGTCAGTTTTGATGTTGTATCCCTGTTTACCAAGGTTCCAGTAAAAGACACTATTGCACTTATTAATCAGATTTTCCCAGAGGATGTAACAGCCTTATTCCACCATTGCCTGACAACCAGTTACTTCCAATGGGACAACGAATTCTATGAACAGATGGATGGGGTGGCCATGGGGAGCCTACTCAGCCCAGTTATAGCAAACTTCTACATGGAACATTTTGAAAAAACAGCTCTAGAATCAGCACCCCACAAACCTAGTGTATGGTTCTGGTTTGTGGATGATACATTTATCATTTGGAGCCATGGGGAGGAAGAATTGATGGGGTTTTTGAATCATCTCAACAACATCCACCTGAACATACAATTCACCATGGAGAAAGAAATCGAGGGAAAACTCCCATTCCTGGATACCTGGGTCATCCGCAAAGCAAACTTTCAGTTAGGTCACAAGGTCTACAGGAAACCAACTCACACTGATCGGTACCTACACAAAAACTCCAATCACCACCCCCGACAGAAAAGAGGCATAATGAGAACATTAGTGGATCGTGCAAGACGGATATGTGAGCCACACTTTCTCAATGAGGAAATTAATCATCTAAACCACGCACTTCAGGCAAATGGCTACTCCAGAAATGAAATCCGAAGAGCAATCAAACCCAGGATGAATCAAACAACCAAAGAAAAACAGTCTCCCACAGGAAAAGTGTTTTTGCCATATATCAAAGGAATTACTGATCAGATGGGAAAGCTTATGAAAAAGCATAACCTTCAAGCAGTATTCAGACCCACCCGAAAAATACAACAGATGATACGATCAGCAAAAGACAGTAGAGACCCCCTCACCTCTGCAGGAGTATACCGTATACCCTGCAGCTGTGGACAAGTTTACATCGGGACCACAAAGCGTAGCATCCAGACAAGAATAAAAGAACATGAAAGACACTGCAGACTTGGACAACCTGAAAAATCAGCAGTGGCTGAACATAGCCTAACTCAAACAGGGCACAGTATCTTATTCCAGGACACCAAAATACTGGACAACACTTCCAACTACTTTGTCAGACTGCACAGGGAAGCCATTGAAATTCACAAGCATAAGCAAAACTTCAACAGGAAAGAAGAAACCTTAAGAATGAACCGAGCATGGTTGCCAGTTCTGAAAAACACCAGGCTAACAAAACATTCTATCCCTGACAATAGCCCTGCAGAGAAGATTAGCACATCAAGTACCAATCCATATGCAAAAGAACCTCCTCAGGATACAGTGAAGCCTCCCGCCATTAGCATTCCACACCCTGGGAAACTCTTACAGGATGACTCAGCTCAACCCCACCCCTCCTGAGTAGATACAAATGACCTACATCTTTTCCACACTGTGACACTGAGAGATCTCTGTCTTTTGGTGCTACACCTCTGAAGATGCCAGCCACAGCTGCTGGCGAAACGTCAGGAACTACAATGCCAAGACCACGGCAATACAGCCCGGAAAACCCACAACAACCATCGTTCTCCGGCCGTGAAAGCCTTCGACAATACATCGAACTCAATTTGTTTAAACCCGGTAGTGTTGGGAACTTTCCTCTCAGTTTCACAGCAGAAGGTTTAGTTAAGGGAGGCTAGTGGCAGAGTCATTACCCTGGAGGTGAGGATTCACACCCAGTTATGAGTGTTTGGCTCGGACCTCCCACTCAGGGTGGCTTGTGGATACAGCTGTCTGACACCACATATAGAGACAAAGGACTTTATGTGGAATTCTTCCATGGGATTTGCCACATTCAAATATACTTATTAAATTATCATAAGGATTAATGGGACAATGCATATGAAGTGTTTTAAGGAGTTTTGAAAAGTGCAGATCAATACATCAACAGAGTGAGTGTTGTTGGCACTGTGCTTATCTGGAGCTGAAGTTTTTTTTAAAAAATGTCACAATTTCTCTTGGGCAAATTGCAATGTTTGGGAATAAAATGCAACCATTTCAAAATATAGTTTAGGAGGCAAAGGAAATTTTCCAGTATTATCTACTATAGAAACTACTTTGGCAATATAAAATGGCTGGATTATTAACCACAACCTCAGAAGTAATTCTTCATAAGCTAACGTCATTTTACCTGTAGTCAGTCTAATGACGTGCCTACATGGGTTCTACCATGCACTGGGCAAATTCAAGCGACCATTCTGAGGTCACTATAATAAGAAAACATTGATCTGGGTGTAGGAGACATTGGTCACATTGTGCCCTTTAATATGATATGTGCTCAGCTGTATTTTAATCATCGCTAGCTTTATTTTCTCAGTTTCACATTTACAGAAACTTTTATTCTTCTAAATGCTTGAGGATATGCAACATTCACACTCATAAATTGCATCACCATTTGCATAAAGTGATGTCTGGCAAGAATTATTTCATGTGGCCAGGAAAATAAGACTGAGCTCATAAAAATAAATGTTTTCATTGAAGAAAAGCATTGCTTGGCTAAATCAAAAGCACAATGGTTCAAATGGTTGATTTTCCACAACAGGATGAGTGAATTTCCATGACATACAGGTAAACACTACGTAATTCATCTCTTACATCATTTTTTTAGGAAATACTGCCAGGGTGAAAGAACATTATTCTTCATGGAATAAAACACAGCTCTGTGGGAAATAAAATCATGTACCTGGTTGACCTCAGGTAAATTCTCCTGTTTAGAAGCGGCAATTTCAATGTCTGTTCTGCTTTTCATCTCTTTTGTTAGTGAAGAGGATATTCTGACAGATGACTCCTACAGCAAGGAAAAGAAATATTATATTATATTTAAATACACAAATCAAACTTTGGAATATTTATAGTGCAAATCTAGATTGTCACATTTTATACACTACAGTATGGATATCTTTTTGGAAAATGGCTGCTCTATCAAAAAATTGCTATGGAAGATAATGGTGTTTGGGGGGAATCAGCAGCTGCATGTTATTTTTAATGGAAAAGGTGTGCTGTATCTGAAAATCTAGGTTACCAAGATTTGGCTTCCATACTTGCCAGCAGAAAGATGACCTTTCAGCTTGTAAAACTGCAGAATCATTATTTAATGATTACTTTTATAAAGTGAGACCTTTATTTTTGTACAAAATGGGTTTGTAGAATTTTGAGGTAGCAAATTATCCAATTTTGAGGTAGCAAATTATCCAAAGCAAACTTCTTTTTATTTAGCTTTTATTCTGTAACTGTATTCCATGTGGAATTTTGAAATGGTTCACGTAAAGGTAATAGAATGCATGTCATTTCAAGGATGTTTATATTTTTATTTTTATCATTGAGACACTGGCATGTAGATACAGATCCCATTCCCCCAGTGGGGGCAGGAGATTCCCTGCTTTCACCCTCCCCCCCTGCCTCCACTTACCTGGCCAACAGGGGAGGAAGGCACAGGAACTTTTTCGTAATATATATTACAAAATATATATATAATTTTTAAAAAACCTTTTAATTCAAAATAAAATAAAAATAAGCTTCCTATACCAGAAAGGAAAGAGGATGCTGAACATGGGTATAAAAGCCGAGGGGAAGTACATAGTAGAACAGGATCTTCACCTAAGATATCTACCACTGAGGGTCAACCAGATGTGTAGGTTTTTAAAGAGGTCTAAGAGGTTAAAGAGGTCTAAGTTCCCAAGAATCAACTTGGGGTTCTCCAAAGCCACATAGCAGCTGTGAAGAATTTGCTGTTAAAAAAGAAAGGAGAGCCTCAGAATGACACCACTGAGGGGGGGGGGGGCTGCCCCCCACCTAAGCCATTTTCCCATGTCAAAATATCACAAGGGGAGGGTATTTCCCAGTTTTTACTACTCCACATGCACAGAATACTCCACGTGGAGCAGCAAAAACAGAGACACCCTTCCTCTCTTTGTGGTGGTGTTCTGAAGCTGTTTGGGCTCTTTATTTTTTAACATCCATTCCTCACAGCTATGGTGTGGCTGTGGGGAACCAAAGTTGGGTCTGTGGAATCCAGACCCAACACTTTAAAAAACCTGCACATCTAGTTTGACCTTTTTAATTCAAAGTAGAGAATTATTACCTTGCCTAAAGATATGGGGGCGGGAATGCCATTTTTTCTAAATGGACAGAGCCAAATGCTGCATGTGTATACTGCCCTCATGCCAGCAGCTGATGTTGGCAGCAGAGATAAGTGTGCTGGCAGAAATTCTCAGCCAGTCATCATGGGCAGAAGTTAGGATGAAGGCAAGCCATCTGCTTCACTTCTTAAAGGATGACATGGGGATGGGCAAGAATTAGTCTTGGAAGATGTGACTTTTAAAGCCATTTAGGTCAAAATAAGCAGCTTAAATTAAGTCTGGAAACAAAATAGGAACCTGTGCAGTTGAAACAGCATTGATTTTATATTGTCATTCTGGTGAGCCAAGGATGCTTATAGCCACATTCTGTACCAACTGAAGTTTTAAAACTGTTTTCAATGGCAGAATCATACAGAATACATTGTAGTAATCTAATCTGGTTATTATCAAGATGTGTGCCATTGGGGTCAGATAAACTTTCTTCAGAATGGGCCAAAGCTGTCAATCTTGTCCCTTATGCTTTACAATATCTATGTAAAGCTGCTGAGAGGTCATCCAGAGATCTGAGATGTATTGCCACTAAGACGCAGGTGATATTAAGCTATATCTTGTGCACCATCCAATTCCAGGAAGGCTCTGGAAACTGTGAACAGGTGCCTGGAAGTGGTTTTGGAGTGGATAAAGACTAACAAACTGAAAAATGCTCATTGCACACCCCTGTGTGCTAATAACACTGGGTTTCCGTTCATGTAAGAACATGAAGTCATGAGGGTTCATAAGCTCTGTGCTTGTCTTTAAATGAACACCTTCCATCACAATCCTGCTCTCCCCTGTGTGTATTCACTTGTTTTCAGAGAAGGGCCAGAGGTGGGAAAACTACAGCATTGCTCATGAGTAGTCTCTTGGTCTGTTCACACAGAATGCATAAAGGACCATTACTGCAGGTGCTGCTCAGCTCCAGTCTCCCAAATATGATCTGATAATTAAGTCTTGGCACACAGCAGCAGGTGCACACTCCAATCTCTTGCATGTATCTGGTAGCAGCTGCTCACAGCTAACACAAACATGGCTGCTACCAGATTAACTCATGGACTATGGTTTTGAACAAAGGACAAAGCAAGGCAACTCCATCATGAAAATATCTCTGTGTGGTGCTGGCAGAAGAGGGTTTGCACCCTTCTTCAACATTCCAAGCCAGACGGAGAAGAGGATTCAAATACATTAGAAATGTGTGAAAAAGCTCCTAAACTGACTAGAGGCAGGGCAGATTGTTGTTATGCATAAAGCTAGAACTATAGGAGAACATCTGCTGGATTTGACCAAGAAAATAGTAGATGTCTTTGCCCACAAACACAGGGCTAGCTCAGTCTCAGATGCCACAAAGGGAGTCTAGAGAGGCCTAGAACAGAACAACCTTGGAGAAGGGCATTAAACAGAGAAATAACAGTTGTATGGCTTTGTGCACATTAGAAAAGCCATCTAACCCTTATCAGTAGATACAATATGTTGAGGCCCAGGTGTGGTGATTGTCTTAGAATGAAAGGAATGTCTAACTTCACAGAAGTGGAGATACTATTCAAGGATCAGTGTATTGGTTGAGGGCCAAAATATATTCATATGTATGAGGAAATTTGCAATCACTAATTTTCCATACACTTTTTAAAGATAAAATGTAGCAAGAATGAACTAATAATTTTATATACTTCAATAAGATGTTTCAAGTATAGATAATCTTGTCTGGTGTTTGAAGTTACAAAATAATTAGTTAGCCAAAAATATGAGCCCTTTGAAGCAGGACAGTAGTTATTGTTAGGAGGTAGCTCTAAAATCCCATGTATATATGAAGCTGAATTGACTGGGAGATTCTTCCTAGAAGGGGTTCCTTGACTGTGACCTGCTTATCTTTGGGTAAGATGCATTTTTGGACTCATGTAATTGCGCCCCTTTAAGAATATGTAGTTATAATGGATAGTATGATTTTCTGTTGATTGAGCTGATATTAAGAATGTTGAACAATCATGTTTTATTAATAAAGACTTAGAACAGAAGCAGAGATTCTGTGATAGTGTTACTTACTATACCTGATAACAAAACTAAAACGTTATCTGTGGTGTACCTCTTGCCAGGAGTTAAATGTTTTGATACAGGAAAGCTAACTAGAGGCTTAGGGCTTCTTAAGTGCATGTCTGTATCTAAATCATGCCTGACCAGGGTCATCCAGAACACGGTTCTTTGAGATCGCTCCCTGAAGGCCACAAGGCTGCCTCTAATCTCCCACCCACTGTTAATTCTGCAGGTGAACTTTTTTGTTCCTTAACCATTGTGTAGTTTATCAGTTGCTGCAGTGGCCTCTGAGTTTATAAAGGGTGAACAGGACATGAGGTTAACACATCCCTTCCTTCTGAGAGAGTCTTCCCGACCTAGTCTTCTTTGAAAGTTGCTTTCTTTCCTCCCAGACTGCTACTTACTGCTGGTTACTCTACATATTTCTTCTCACCTTCTATCCATGTTTGGTCTCTAGTACAACTTTTTCTTGGTTTGTAGGAGGCTCTGTTACAGGAACGTAAGGATCAGACATCCAGTTTTCTAACAAGTATGCTAGATATTTTTGGAACATGAACAAATTTTATTTATATAAAGATGTTTCCAGATTCACTAGGATTAGTATCAGAGGCAGACAGACAGAAAGAACAATAGGAAATACTTTACTGAGAAGGTACTTCCTGCTGTGGGAGTTTTATTGCTCATCTCACTGTTTTGGCATGATGGTAGCGCTGCCTCTTTTGCTGAATCTGAAAATGCTAGTCTGTCTGTCTGGACAGAGGAAGGATTTCCTCCCTCCTTGCTCCATGGCATGTTAATGATTGGCATCTAATTCAGTCTTTCAGTGCTCACCAGCCTGTGGTAACCTCCTTCAAGTACTTTTATCCTACGGTATACACCAAACTTAGACCACTTTTATTGTCATAGGCTGTAGTCCATGAACTGTTGAACTGACCAGTCAGAGTGCTAAGGTTCTTGAATAAGAAATAGGTCATTACCTCACAAAACTGGGAAGCTGTGACAGTCAAATCATTTCAAATCAGTTTAAATTTATGCAGTACACATGAGCTAAATATTCACCATAATTCAAGCCCAAATTAAATCACAGGCACAGCCACCTTAATACTCTGCTTTCAGTAACTGTTTGTTTCAGTAGTGTGATATAAAAGTAATGAAGAGCAAATTACAAATAGGAATGGACTGGAAAATAAGAGAAAATGTGTTCATATATCATTAAATGAGCTTTCACTGGGTTATCTTGAAATGCCTCAGAGTAATTCCAGATTGTAAACTTCCATTTATTCCAGATGATTTCTAGCCAGATTTCATTATTTTTAGTGAGCTCATTTACATTTCTCATTTTATTTCTCCAATTTGTGGACAGCTGGAACATTAAATTTAAATTCCAATTCTTATTTTGCTTAAGTTTAACTAACAGTCCATGTTATTCCTCCCAACTTGACATTTTTGTAAAGTTAAGAAATAGACACTCCTGTTGGAGAATGTACAAGATGTCTCTATTTTATTAAGAAAAGCTGTGAGCATGAAAGCTAAGAAACTGACATTCTGCTTCACTCCAGACATTTGTTCTGCCATGTACAATGGTGAGCAGAAGTAAAAATGTACATGGATGTTCAGATTCTACGGTTGAGGTAAGCTTTTTTCCTTCAGTGGGGATGAAAGTGGTAGGAATATCTGACATGTGCTCACCTATTTCATTATCCTCTCAGATCTTTATAGTGCTTCAAAAATCTGCATAAAGCAGAAATGAAGCCAGGGTTTTAAACAAGCAATATATACAGCATGGCTAACAATGGCCGTCGTCGCACGGGCATCTGTTCCGTTAAATTTACAGCATATAGCGTTATCGCTGATATCAGCACAGTAACGTTTCTTTGGGTCACCTTGCATTTCTTCGCGCTCCCAGCTGTCCACACCTAAGCGCTCTGTTCCATTCTCTCTAATGGGCGCAGAAGCAGCTCCTCCCCCTTTAAAAAAAATTGGGGGGGGCATTTAATTCCACTATAACGGAATAACATTAGATAAACATGCCAGTTGCCCAACCCAGAACGACACTGATAAGTTGCCCTTTTTTCCCGCCCATGGAGTGGCCAGAACATTGGTTGACCCTTTTACTTTTCCATTTTTAGTGAGGTGTGGTTTTGGGTTAAAATAAAAATTTCTCTAATGTCAATTCAGTCATTTTTACTTGTTTTCTTCAGCAGAAAATTTTCATTGTGTGATGTCGTTATAGCGATATAAGGACATTATTACCAAAAAAAAAAGGGGGAGTCGTGGGAGAAATGGATTCTGGGACTGAGGAGAGAAAAAAAGGTGGGCCTATGGCGTGGTGAGGTGAAAAACATCAATCTGAGGCATTCACACTGAGACGCAAAATATCGCGACTATCAAGCACAAAGCAGAAGAGAGAAAATCGCATCAGTGTTGGAATAAGGTGGGTGTTTGCCGAGAAATTGCGCCATTTTTGCGCTAAATAGAAGCCCGTGTGACGACAGCCAATGCCTTCTATCATACTACCTTTAAATCTCTTAGTAAGGTTTTGATCCTGTTTATATTATTATCACAAAAATGTTCATCTGTGTTCATATTTCTTTCATATTTACTGTGTTCAGCTAGAGTTGACTTGGGGTATGTATTTGATGTACAAATATATCAACTAAATTCAACACATTTTGTCTCACTCCCAGCATTACATCACAGTCTTGTGTGACAAGAGTAGAACAAATAATGGAGCTAAGCAGATGAAGGAAGAAGACCTGGATTCACCAAAGGAGATCAGACATAGCTACCACCAAAGTGGTATCCCTCAATGCATCTCTTTATTTTCTGTTATGACAAAAGTGAAATGAATGCAGAACTGCTTCTCATTGGTGATCATACCATGCCTGACAGGAGGACTGCTGGGTGTTTATTTATTTATTTACTTCATTCATACCCTGTTTTTCTCTCCAATGGTCTCCCCTAAGTAGCTTACGTCATTCTCCTCTCCTCCATTTTATTCACTTCTGGGAGGTAGGGTAGGCTGAGTCCATGTGATTGGCCCAAGTTTACCCAGTAAGCTTCCATCACAGAATTGGGATTTGAACCTGGGCCTCTTAGATCCTAGTCCAACATTCTAGCTCATATACTACAGTGGCTTTCTTGCAAAGCATCTCTTCACAATTACACACAATTCTACATAATGCACCCATTGGTCCTTGCCATGCACAATTCTTGTGTACTACACACGCATGCATGCACACATGCACCCCTCATTATTGCCAGAATGAAACAATGAACAGTGTGCTACTGCCTGTCAATATCTTCTGAGCAGCAGAGATCTGAATCAGATGCAGACCCTGACAAGAGCTCACTATCTTTGTCCCTTGGGTCCCACTCCGACCCATTGTGAGTGCCATTGGTTCACCGACATATGAATTAGCTAGACATCTGGCCGATCTCCTGCAGGACCACATCGGGAAAACCTCGTCTTACATCAAAGATTCAGCAGATTTCATCAACAAAATCAGTTCTCCGAAACTAATCCACAAGACATACTTGTCAGTTTTGATGTTGTATCCCTGTTTACCAAGGTTCCAGTAAAAGACACTATTGCACTTATTAATCAGATTTTCCCAGTGGATGTAACAGCCTTATTCCATCATTGTCTGACAACCAGTTACTTCCAATGGGATAACGAATTCTATGAACAGATGGATGGGGTGGCAATGGGGAGCCCTCTCAGCCCAGTTATAGCAAACTTCTACATGGAACATTTTGAAAAAACAGCTCTAGAATCAGGACCCAACAAACCTAGTGTATGGTTCCGGTTTGTGGATGATACATTTATCATTTGGAGCCATGGGGAGGAAGAATTGATGGGTTTTTTGAATCATCTCAACAACATCCACCGGAACATACAATTCACAATGGAGAAAGAAATCGAGGGAAAACTCCCATTTCTGGATACCTTGGTCATCCGCAAAGCAAACTTTCAGTTAGGTCACAAGGTCGACAGGAAACCAACTCACACTGATAGGTACTTACATAAAAACTCCAATCACCACCCCCGACAGAAAAGAGGCATAATGAAAACATTAGTGGATCGCGCAAGACGGATATGTGAGCCGCACTTTCTCAATGAGGAAATTAATCATCTAAACCACGCACTTCAGGCAAATGGCTACTCCAGAAATGAAATCCGAAGAGCAATCAAACCCGGGATGAATCAAACAACCAAGGAAAAACAGTCTCCTACAGGAAAAGTGTTTTTGCCATATATCAAAGGAATTACTGATCAGATGGGAAAGCTTATGAAAAAGCATAACCTTCAAGCAGTATTCAGACCCACCCGAAAAATACAACAGATGCTACGATCAGCAAAAGACAGTAGAGACCCCCTCACCTCTGCAGGAGTATACCGTATACCCTGCAGCCGTGGACAAGTTTACATCGGGACCACAAAGCGTAGCATCCAGACAAGAATAAAAGAACATGAAAGACACTGCAGACTTGGACAACCTGAAAAATCAGCAGTGGCTGAACATAGCCTAACGCAAACAGGGCACAGTATCTTATTCCAGGACACCAAAATACTGGACAACACTTACAACTACTTTGTCAGACTGCACAGGGAAGCCATTGAAATTCACAAGCATAAGCAAAACTTCAACAGGAAAGAAGAAACCTTAAGAATGAACAGAGCATGGTTTCCAGTTCTGAAAAACACCAGGCTAACAAAACACTCTATACTCGACAATAGCCCTGCAGAGAAGATTAGCACATCAAGCACCAATCCATATGCAAAAAAACCTCCTCAGGATACAGTGAAGCCTCCCGCCATTAGCATTCCCCACCCTGGGAAACTCTTACAGGATGACTCAGCTCAACCCCACCCCTCCTGAGTAGATACAAATGACCTGCCAACATGTTTTCCACACTGTGACACTGAGAGATCTCTGTCTTTTGGTGCGACACCTCTGAAGATGCCAGCCACAGCTGCTGGCAAAACGTCAGGAACTACAATGCCAAGACCACGGCAATACAGCCCGGAAAACCCACAACAACCATCTTTGTTTCTGTTCAGGAATGTCAGAAGAAAATACATGACAGTACTCTAAGGACTGGCACAGTCGAACAGTCTGAGGACAGACAATAGGATTTTCAGAGAACTGAAGGTGATGTGTGTTCTATGTTATCCTGAGAGTACAAACTAGAAATGCTGTAGTCAAACATACCTTGTTCAACAGCTGCAAACTATGGCTCACAGGAGAGGGGGCATGGCTCAGTGGCAGACCATTTGCCCAGCATGCAGAAAGTCCCAGGTTCAATTCCCATCACACCCAGTAAATAGGGATCAAGTAGCAGGTGAAATGAAGACCTCTGCCTGAGACCGTGGAGAACTGCTGCCTGTTTGAGTAGACAATACTGACCTTGATCGACCGACGGTCTCAGTCAGTATAAAGCAGCTTCATGTGTTAGTGAGCTGAATTTTCATTCTGTTTGCCTGTCCATCAACCACCCTGAGTAGCTGTCAAACAGCTTTTCAACTGTGTAGTAATTGTGATAGGGAAGTTTTGTTTCCTTGCACTAGTGGAGCTTATTTGTACAATATGTAAGATTTTACTCGGGGTCAGGGATGACGTGAGGGGGGAACAATGCTGCGCAAAACACCAACAACAAATGGTAAGAACTTTTAAAAAATGGAATGCTTACTTATAATTGCTGACTGATTGGTTAAATTTTTTATACCACTGGTTGCTGAGTGGTATGCAGCAGCAGGCCTGGGGGCGGGGGGTGGAGGGAAAAGCAGGACTGGCATCAGGCTGTGTGAAAATGACATAAATAAATGTGCATGCATGAAACTGTATTGTACTGTTTGCGTAACTGAAAATAACCTGGCAAACAGGATCAAACTGTTTGCAAACAATAATGTGATTGATAGAAAATTGGCTACCAGTGAACAAATTGTTAGCCAAGCCAGCAGGTGTTTAAGTATCCCTAGAACAAAATATCCCTAGAACAAACTTATCCCACTATCAGCTGTGTTCACAAACTTTTAAAATCCTGCAGAATGTTTTGTACAGAGAACCCCTGGGACAAAACAACCACTCTAGCTTCAACTGCACAATCCTTTCTGTTGCACTGAGACATGATACTCCATCCTAGTATCATGCGTTGAAGTTTGAATCTTTTTATCAAATGCTTTCTTACCCCCTAAGTGCCCAAATATTTTCCATGATACCTTTCTGCAATAGATCCCTATGTTTGGATCACCATGGCTATGTGTTTCTGTCTGTGAACTACTGTGCTAACAAGCATTCAACTTCAGTGTTGGAGTGGAAGCCTCTGCAATACACACTTTGCCAAGGAAGCAAGTTATGTGCCTCTTTTTTATGCACTGAAAATGTAAACTGTGAGCAGCTTTCCAAATGGTGAAGTTTTTCACTCTTCCTGCTTTATCTTCTTTTCCAGATACATTGATCAAGGGCAAATACATATTGTTAATATCTGAAATCCTCAAATCTGCTATTTCAATCATTTTATGCTTGCTTTTGGGTGTATTGCTATCTTCTGCTAGAATAAAAAGTAATAACAATGCAAATAAGTTCTTGATTGCACAGAGCAAACTGAGTTAGGTAAAATGTTTTACCTGACAGCTCTCATCAAAATTATCATGGTGAAGCAGAAAAATTGGTTGTGTATTTGATGGTTCCTGTTGTCTCATGCTGTACTCTTTGTTTCTTGTCTCATATACAGGAGAGTTAGCTGATGGTATCTATTTAAAAGAAAGTAATTGTTGAATTTTTTTTTCTTTTAAATCATGCATACCTGTGCTAATATTAACTAGGCTGCCCACAAACATTTTAGCTGTCTTTTTGTATTGCATCAGGCCACTTCTTTATTGATAGTTTTGCATGATCAAAGACCTGCCTGCAAAATGTTACTGCCTTGATCCAGCTCTACTTACATGCAGTGATCATGACTAGAATGTTCTTCCTATTGACAGCAATGCAGAGTTGATTGGTGACATCTAGAGGTGGGCACAAACCAAAATACAAACCAGCGGTTTGTGGGAGCTCATTTCTCATGAACTGTGATGAATTTTAGCCCAGTTCATTTGGTTCGTATTTCGGTTCATCACTGCAGACAGCCTGGCACTGATCAATCATTTTCCTGGGCAATGGGGGTGGGGTGGGGGGCTTGTCTCTGCAGATCTTCTGGAAGTGATGTTTTCATAAACTGAACAAACCTGTTCGCAATCTGGGGCAAGTTCATGAAAGTTCGTGATTCATGAAATGCGACAAACCATGAACCACAAGATTTGGAAGTTTCCTGGTTCGTGCCCATCTCTAGTGACATCTATGGTTGGACATATATCCTGATATATACCTGTGCATTCAATTTACATCAATGATCCTGAGCCAGAGAAGCTGGTTAAAAGTTGAGCAATGTTTCACACATGGATTTCTACGAGAGTGCTCTGATACATGAAGGCCTCATTCCTTGGCTTGGTTCACACTTTATGTGAAACCATGGCTTATTTTAACTATACTTTGTGAAATCCCAGATTCAGTTTTGTGAAATCCCAGTTTCAATTAATCTTTCAAATGCTTTTGCTCTTTCCTCTCCCTCCCTCAGCAAGATCATGATCCATTGTGGAAAGAGTATGAGTACCAGGAATTAGTAAAAATTAAGTCAGGAATGGATGGCTGTATTTGTACATTACATGAAACTATAGTTAAGACTATGGCTAATAAATCAATTTAAACCATGGTTTCAGATATTAATTTGATATAACTAACCAGTTAGGAGAATGGTCTGTGTTCAGACAATCACACTGTTTAGTCAAAAGTAAAGTTTACTGAGTTGAATGGATTTTATTGCACCGGAAGGTGTTGTGGAAGAGGCAATCTGATGTGGGCTGGTAGTGCCTCCTTGCCTCCAGAGGTGAGTAACCTGAGGCAGCTGTTGCTGGTGGCCCATGGGCACTGCCTGTCCAGGGCCTACCAATACCTAGAAGTGACCCTATACATTGGGTTACTGTTATCTTTGCTGTAAGTAGGTTCAGCAGACAAGCACCCCATTCTTAAATGTTGTGAACACCCACAGGCTGAACCTCTCATTTCCCTGTCTTGCCATGATTGGCCTTGAGCTATTTCTGCATGACTAATATTAGTTGAAGTTTTGCCTTCAATTGGATCTGTTTCAAAAATGCTCTGTGAATTTCTGAAATAATTTCATTTACTGAGCATTACATATTTTATTGGCACAGGTATGTGATGGCATTTTGTCATACTAAAGGTAAAGGTCAAGCACCCTGTGCAAGCGCCGAGTCATTACTGACCCATGGGGGGACGTCGCATCACGACGTTTTCTTGGCAGACTTTTCACGGGGTGGTTTGCCATTGCCTTCCCCAGTCATCTACACTTTACCCCCAGGAAACTGGGTACTCATTTTACCGACCTTGGAAGGATGGAAGGCTGAGTCAACCTTGAGCTGGATACCTGAACCTGGCTTCTGCCAGGATCGAACTCAGGTCGCGAGCAGAGCTTGGGCTGCAGTACTGCCGCTTACCACTCTGCGCCACTTTATTATCCATCAGGAAAAGCCAGCTTTGTTCTGGGCAGCAATATTAAGCCGTATTGCTTTATTTTGAATTGATTTTTGGATACTTAAAAAAAAAGATAATGTAAAAAAACAAGAAAAATACTTTCTTTTTTTCTTACGATGTAAGCTGTTTTTATATAGCAGCTCTTTACAAATAAGTTTTCTTGACAATAACTTAGCATTAATTGAATTGTACTCCCCGCCATCAGCTTTTTCTGGCCTGTAAACATTTTCATAGGTAAGGATTCCTTGGGATTTGAAAAAATAATTTTGGTGCTCTTTCATGGAAAAAAGGTTGGGAAACAATGGATTAGTTTAACTTTTTGTATGATCCAGCAGGGCTTTTCTTCTGTTCTTATTAGATATAAGCTGCCCCCAACCTTTATTTGCAGAACCATCTTGGGTATGATCCAGAAACTGCAACTGGTCCAGAATGCAGCAGCAAGGGTCCTTACGGGGACCCCATTTTGGTCACATATAATACCCGTTTTATGCCAACTGCACTGGCTCCGAGTGAAATTCTGGATCAGGTTCAAGGTTCTGGTTTTAACCTTTAAGGCCCTTAGCAGACTGGGACCAACATATCTGTGGGACCGCCTTTCACCATATGTTCCCCAGAGGGTGCTCTGTAAGTGATCCCTGGCCCCAAAGATGGTCACCTGAACTCAGTCAGGGCCAAGTCTGGTGGAACTCTCTGTCTGTGGAAACTAGGACCCAGGGGGACTTGTTATTGTTTTGCTGGTCCTGCAAGGCAGAGATTTTTTGCCAAGCTTATGGTGTTTGAGGAAGGCGAATTATCCAGCTGGCCACATGTGGCGGGGGGCCATTGGGCTCCCTTCCTGATCTTGCTGTCCATGTAAACAGCTGCCACTCTCACCCGACAGGGTTTGAATGTTTTGTATTATGCAATATGGAGCACTGCATCATGAAGTTATTTTTTTTGTATCTGTAATATTTATGGATTCTTTTTTATACTGTGGGTTGTTTTTATCTTTTATATTTATGAATATATGATGATGTTATCTGCTCTAAGCCCGCTTGTGGGGAAAGCGGGTTACAAATTTAATTAATTAATTAATTGAATTAAAATAAATAAATAAATAAATAAAATTTCTCCACGGCATAGGAAATACTACCGGGAAAAAGAGATTTCTCTCACTGTTTTCTGACATTACCATGTTTGTTAAAAAGTAGTGTGGAATTTGATAATTAAGAACGTCTGTTTAAAAGGATGTCCCTTAAATTTGGCCAAGGAACTTGTTTCAGTTGAACTGATTTTCTTCTCTTTTCAACGGCTAACTTTAGACTGAATTGAAATATTGTGCTGTAAACATAGTACCTTTTTTTTTGCCATGCAAGTGATCTTCAGTTAAAAGCAACCTATCAACCATGAGATGCATTTTCCTTATAGCTGAGAACATTTGAATGAAGTAAAGTTTTGGTACGTGAATAGTTTGTGTTTAGTCTCTGTTGGTTAATGTGGGGAGTTTTGAATATTTGTTATTGTGGTTTAAAATGCAAGCCTCTAAAGTGAGAAGGAGAAGGGCTGGATGGGTGAGTGAAGCACATTGAAGGTTGGAGGTTAGCTGTGCTCTAGGGGATGGAGTGAACTGCAGTTTGTAGTCAGATAGCTGAGGGAAAGTGTTCAGTGTGTCTTCTTCAAGGAGACAGTCTAGTCCAGTCAATCTATGTGGAGGTCTGTATTGTGAGAAGAGAGAGTATTGTGTTATTCTGTGAGTGAAGGGAATAAGCCTTTGAGACTGACTCTGGTTATTATTTGCAGAAAATAGGGATATGCAAAAAGAAACTAACAAGCTAGAAATACACCCAGAATTTGCTGCTTCATTTCATTAAAAAGTGAAGCCAATTCAGGAAACCAAGTTATAATGGCACCCTTCCCCTGAAAAGTGTGTGTTTCATTTCAGTTCTTAGCTCACAGCAGCAGCAACAGACAGGTACTGGGCCAGCAGTGTCTTATTTTCCTTAACAACATTCACCAATCAGATACTAAGGGGAGAGAGCCCTTATGTTATTTATTAACTCTGTTGGTGGAAAGGGGGTATGTGTGCAATGCACATGAGTGCATTTTTTCTGCTGCTACCCAGGAAATCCATTGGTGGGAAGGTGGAGTGTGTGCATTAGTGCATCTTTTTTTAGTTGCTACCTGGGCAATGTCTTTGTCTCCTTGCTAATTGGGTCCTAGGAAGACTGCCCCTCCCGACCTATTGGCTTTGGAAACACTCCAGAAGTTTAACTAAGTCTGTTGAAAGGAAGATGCATCTTGGAGGGGATGGTTAGTTGCTGCTTGGGCATTGATATATCTCTCCCACCTCCATCAAGGCACTTGGATGATTGGTCACTGTGAGGAAAGTGCCACGGGGTAGGATGCAAGTGGTCTGTTCAATCAATCAAACATGATAAAAGCTCTGGAATATTTCAATCATAGGTTGCAATTAGAGATGGGCACAAACCACAAAAAAACAGAACCATGAGGTTTGTGGTTCGTGGGTTTTCACGAACCAGTAACCATGAACTGGAGCAAGTTTACAAACCAGTTTGTGGTTCATGGGGTTTAAATGCCCCTTTTCAACCACTTAGCAGTGGTAGGGAAAGGGGCATTTGACAGTTCAAAGGGCCCTTTCCTGCCTTGCAAGTGGCAGGTCCCTTTAAACTATTAGCTGGCAGGCAGTAGGCGGGGCAGTAGGGGTTTGGGTAGTTTAAAGGGCCCTACAGCTTGCAAATGGCAGGTCCCTTTAAACTATCAGCTAGCAGAAGGCAAAGGGAGGGATCCCCCCTTCTGCCTGCCAGCTGATAGTTTAAAGGGACCTGCCACTTGCAAGCCACAGGAAAAGTTTGTATGGCCATTTCCCTGTGGAAATGGCCATTTAAACTGCCCCTTTATGACCCAAATGAACCAGTAGACCAGTTCGTGGAAGTTCATGGAAACAAGCTTCCATGAACCACTGGTTCGCGAACCACAAACCAGCCTGGTTCGTGCATTTTTTTGGGTTGTAATTCGATTCATGCCCATCTCTAGTTGCAATCCTAAAGACACTTCCCTGGGAGTAAGTACTATTGAATAACATTGGGCTTACATGTGAGTAGACCTGTTTAGGATTATTTCCTTGGTCTTTTGGAAAATCAAAACGAGTCCAGTAGCACCTTTAAGACTAACCACTTTATTGTAGCATAAGCTTTCGAGAATCACAGTTCTCTTCGTCAGATGCATCTTAACCACCCAATCCCATGTTGTGTGTGCTCAAACTCGGTATGTTTAGGGTTTAGAGAGAAGACTGTTTTCTGTGCGACTTTGGTGGCTGTTAAGTGCAAAAACAGCTGCCCCAGACAGCCTCTAAGAATGGCTCCAAAACTCATGATAACAAAACAACAACAACAAAACCAGATTATATCTGAACCCGCACCATCTTACCAATAATGGTACAGTTAATTCTGAAACCCTAGATTTGAAACTGAAATGGAAATTTTCTTAGTGCACACTTGTAGTGAAAAATTACTCTTTGTGAATGGGTCTGTGAATAAACATTTAAAGTTCTAATTTAAAACCACCTAGCTTATGAACCTATTCTGAAATCAATATACTTATTAATACTCAACAACCTTTATACATATATATTCATAAATAAATTCTATTTCTGATTTAGTAAAGCACCCCTTTTACCTCACAGCGACTGTCACATGCTGACCATTCTGTCATACTACCATCTATAACTAAGCTTTCCTATAATACAAGACAAACTGAAGCAATCTAAGGCAAAAGTCATTGATGGCAGTAAAAACCATTTTGAACCACAAAATAAGAAGCAGGAAGCGATGTAATACATGCCATTTCAGAGCCTTATAATGAGAGTCATTTAAGAAGCTGCAATCTACAGGTCGCCTAAAGGTGGCAAAACACCACAGGTATTGTTAGCAGTGAGATTCAAACCCCAAAGGGAAGGTGTTCTCAAGATAAAAAGCCTGAGTAAAGTAGAGAACATCTGTAGCTCTATGTGGGAAAAAAGGAGTGTTGGTTGTGAGCAGAGCCCTCCTGAGATAAAAGTTTAAGGTAATGTAAGGAGGAGCTGCAATAAATATTCTAGGCAGGTTAAAATACGACATGAACATTTATAATGACAGCATTCTGAATGGTGCATGTTGTCTACAAATTCTTTTCTTTTCTTAAAAAACCCCACAATAGGACAAAACTGCCGATAAGGCCTGATTTGGCCCCAAATCATCAAATTATATGTAGGCTTTCAAATAGAGTTGACACTGGGAGACCCACAAGTAGACATGGGCACGAATGGAAAAAACCCCGAACACCCTGTTCGTCATTTGGTGCCATCCACAAACAACGAACATGGATGAACATGAACTGTTCCCGGACATGTTCATGGTTCGTTGTTCGTGGGGGCCAGAACCCCTACTCCCCAATCCCCCCACATAGCCCCCTCCCCTCAAACCCACTTACCTAGCCCTTTAAAGATCCCTTTAAACTATCAGCTGGCAGGCGGCAGGGGGGATTTAAAGGGCCCTTTCCTGCCACGTGCAAGGAGCAGGGCCCTTTAAACACCCCACAGACTGACCTTCCCAATGTCCACTACCCACCAAATTTGCAGGGCACATAGTCCTCACTGTCCTCTGAAGACCCCCCAAGTTTCAGAGAGATTATACCCAGGGAAAGGTATGATCCACGGGTCTCCCCATTGGCTGTCATTTTCTCTTCACCGTGGCAAAAACGGGACTCTCTGCTGGAAGTACTTTGAAGGGTTAAAGCCAGAAGGAAAGCCAGAAGGAGTTCAGACAGAGTTCAGTCCCTCCCTGCCTCCGGTTGCCAAGGAGATTGATTGCAGCAGGTGCCGGACTGTCTGGCTTGCCGAATGGCTGCCGAAGGCAACAAACAAGGCTTGCAATGACCACCTGTTCGTTTAGGATGGGGCCTCATGAACAGCTTGTTCGAGAACAGCATATTAGGCTGTTCGTTGTTTTTTTCTGTTTGTAGTGCTGTTTGTGCCGATGTCTACCCACAAGATCTCGCAGCGGGCATCTTATTTCCCCTCTTCCACTGTGTTCACTTTTCTTTCTCCTGGAAGTCCTCATACTCTCACCTTTCCCTATTTCTTTCTCTCTTTCAACCTGATTTAAAAACTTATGTTTTATCTGCTCCTCCATATTCATTGATATTTATTATTTATTTACTTCCTTTATATACTGCCTTTCTCCACAATGGGGACCCAAAGCATCATTCTCCTTACCTCCTTACCTCCATATTATCCTCATAACATCCCTGAGAGGTAGGTTAAGCTGTGAGCGTGTGAATGGATCAAAGTCACCCAGTGAGGTTCCACAGCAGAATGGCGATTGGAACATGAGTATCGTGGCTTTTCTGAGGAAGTTGTTATTGAACAGTAGCAAGAAACTGGGCCTGGGTGAGTCATGCCATTTGCATGGTAGCAAGTTGCCCAGTGGTTGTTTCTGGACCTGGCCCCAGTGAGTCCTCCCTCAAAAGCCAAAACAGCCCTAGAAAGGGCCCTGTCCCCTTCATCTACCTTTTACTGACAGAAACGAAGTCTGGAATACTAGCTAAACTATTATGAATGCAACAGCCATGGAGGACATTGTTACAGGCACTCCTTTTATCATTGGTTTTTTTTTTACCTCCCCCCATGTATTTTTTTTTTAGATTTTGGATTTTCCTGCAAATCTGGGGCATTCTTCAGATGTATATGAAGAGCTGTCTTGTCCATTCACGGCTCCATTCTCTGGACTTAAGTATCCACAGATACTTGCTTCTCAAGCAAAGGTATGTTTGTCAGAAGAATCTATTGGGAGACTGCTGCTATGGACATATGCTGTACATGCTGTTACCAACACAGGATGGATATTAAAACCACTGATTAAAGTGGTCAACTTCAGAATGGGGCTAAATGGGGAAGAAACTGTTAAGAAACCCTAGTGCTGTAATGCTAATAAAGACTGACTTTCAGGCACAGTTAAAGGCTTTAATGTTAAGTTCAAATGTTGTTGGAGATGACCTATGAAGTCATCTCCAATAATGTTATAATATGTTGGAACAGGAACAAAAAACAAATGAACTACTCCTCATTGGGCCAAAAGATTACAACAGCCTTTGACTTTCGCTCCTTTCCAATTACCACCCAAAAGTCAGTTATCTTCTTTGTAAACTGTTCCTCTATTTCCATGTTCTAAGGTCGGAGAATAACATATGTACGCAGATGTAGAGTACAAAAAACTGACCAATGGAAATAAGCACATGACTATGCTCCACAGATAGTGGAGACAGAACTTCTTTAAAAAGTAAAGAATTATATTTTTTTGTGTTTCCAAAATTCTTCTTCATATGATGGCTTATATCCAATGTGAAATGAAAAAAGAGTGGAGTGCCCAAAACAGGATTTTCCTAACGCTTCTTCCCACTGTAATCCACTGTGCCTCTCAAAATGCAACTCCCAGGATTCACCACGTCACTGATGGCAGACACATCCTTCCAGCAGCAGTAAAAAAAAAAATTGCCTATGAGCCAATATCTGCAAGTACATTTCCATACATTTTTGTACAAGGTAGTTGGCATGAAGATGTGTGTATACTTTATCTCAGGAATGTATACATGTGTGTGTTTCTATATTTGACTTTCCGTGGTGATAACACAAGTAGACTTCTGCTGGATCAGACTAAAGATCCATTGTGATTGATTACCTGTCTTCCCCGAATTAGTCTAACTTCCTTTAAACAAAAAACTTTCCTAGTAGCCAGCATTACCTCTTGTACAATACAAAGGGAAACCCCACCACAATAAGACTAACGGCAAATAACAATGTAATGTACTTTATAAGTGCTTACTGAAAGTGCTAGGTGCAAAATTCTCAGTATACTAATGGTTATAACAGAAATAATGATTACACGTAGGTAAACTCATTACAGTCCATAGATCATTGTAATGTGTTCCTGTTATTTGTTTCTTATCAGATGATCTCGACAGGCTATTGGAACAGTTCAGAAAGACACCTTGGGCCAGTCAATAGAATAAACCAAGTTGTTTCCGCCGTGCAGCTCAACAAAGTGCCAGCTTGAACTTTGTTTCATCCTCTTCCTCAAGAGGTGCAGTCAGCTTCACTCATTCCATAATGTCTGTTCATTCTTGCATTCTCATCCAAGAGGCAATGCATTAAAACCAATCTGGTTGAGACCATCTGATAAGAATCAAGGAACAGGAACACATTACAATGATCTATGGACAGTAATGAGTTTACCTACATGTAATCATCAGATTGAGGCTGTGGAACTGAATACATTTAACCAGGAAACAGAATAATGAAAGAAATGTTTTGTACTGTGTTGTTGTTATATTGAAAATGGATAGAATGGCATGTTTATTTCTGTTATAACCATTAGTATACTGTGAATTTTGCACCTAGCACTTTCATTAAGCACTGCAGCACTTATAAATAGAGATGGGCACGAACAGCAATACGAACAAAAAAAGCCACGAACAGCCCAATCTGCTGTTCATGAGCAAGCTGTTTGTGTGAGGCCCCGTTCCCGACGAACATGTGTTCGTTCCAAGCCCTCTTCGTGGTGTTTGTTAGCCGTTCGTAAACCCAGACAGTCTGGCGCCTTTCAATCAATTCCCCTGGCAACATAGGCATGGACTGTCTGAACTCTGTCTGAACTCCTGGCTTTCCTTCTGGCTTGTAACCCCTCAAAGTAGCTTCCAGCAGACTGTCCAGTTTTTGCCACTGTGAAGAGAAAATGACAGGAAAGGGAAGGACCCATGATCATGGCTTTCCCAGGGTACAATCTCTTTGAAACTTGAGGGATCTTCAGAGGACAGTGAGGACTATTCCCCCTGCAAATTTGGTGGGCATTGAACATTGAGAAGGTCAGTTTGTAACCCCTCAAAGTAGCTTCCAGCAGACAGTCCAGTTTTTGCCACTGTGAAGAGAAAATGATGTGAAAGGGGGAGACCCATGGATCATGCTTTTCCCAGGGTTCAATCTCTCTGAAACTTGGGGGGGGGGTCTTCAGAGGACAGTAAGGACTATGGCCCCTGCAAATTTGGTGGGTGTTGGACATTGGGAAGGTCAGTTTGTAACTCCTCAGTTAGCTTCCAGCAGACAGTCCAGTTTTTGCCACTGTGAAGAGAAAATGTCATGAAAGGGGGAGACCCATGTACTCTCCTTTCCCTGGCTCAAGTTCACCTAAGTCCCAAGGGGGCGTTCTGGCTCCCACAAACCTCCAACTATGAACATGTTTGTGAACATGTCATGTCCGTCAATGCTTGTGAATCACTGTTCGTGGATGGCAACGAACAACGAACATTGTGTTTGGGTTTCCCCCCGTTTGTGCCCATCTTTACTTATAAATTACATTACATGGTTATTTCACGTTTATCTTATTGTGGTGGGTTTCCCTTTGTATTGTAGATTTACCATGAGGCTCCTCTATTTTTTGTCTTTTGTAGCATTACCTCTTGTGGCAATTAACTTTATAACTGAATTGTGCATTGTGTGAGTAAGTAGTTTCTTCAGTATGTTCTGATCATGTGCATCAGCAAGAATATACACTCCTCGACACCAGTCCTTACATTGTGCATGGATGCTTGTAGGCAAATATTTAATATGGGAATTAGGTGTTATTTTGAATTATCTCTCCCCCCTCAAATGTATAGAAATATTATAAGTGGCGTCCTTGAACTGTATTATTTTAGACTGTTAGAGACACGTTTGAATACTCTTGTATTCTAAAAGCCTCCCTGGTAGTAGCACATGTCAGATTAAAGACTCATCTAGGATGCTAGTTAGGGGGGGCATTATTATATGGTCAGCATTAATAGTTAGGGGGTATTATTACATGTGGAAGCACTCAAACATGGAATCCTTTGTCTGCAGCCTGTAGTGATGCAAACCACAACAAACTCTATACTGTGATTTCTGCACATTTACATATTCATTGTTGCCTAAAGATATGTAGGTCAATGAAAATTTGCTATTTTCTCCTGCAGTTTTTGTTGTCCCTTTGGATACATCCAATTAGGGTTTCCTGCCTGAGGCTGGCAACTGGTGAGAGAGTTTGGGGAGTGGGTACTTCCCCATCTGATGTCCCCTGACATTGTGATGTCATTTCTGATGCAAACTGGAAGTAACATGTATGTCTCAGAATAATGCTTTAGCATGTTCTCAAAACTCTATGGTTTTACAATAAGTTTGGGGGAAATGCTAGAGTATCACCATGAAACATTATCGTTGCAAAACCAAGAGGGAATGCCAATTTCCCCCATCATCCTCCACCACATTAGCAAGCAGTGGTGGGGCACTGGGCTACCAGTAGCAGGGGCATTAGCTGTAATATGTTGTGCATTTCTTTTGTTGTTAATTAATTAATTCTTATTATTATTAATTACAATAAGTACAAAAATGAGCAGTTTTGTAATTTTAATAATATGAAACAGAAAGAAATTTGTACCTGAACAGCATATAACAACCCCAAAAAAACCCATTATTTTTTCATTTTATTTAGGAGCTTTCATTATTGTATTGTTTCTGTCTGTCTCTGCTGTTTTTTCCTAATAAGGACATACAAAGTTGTGTTTCTTAAGGGAAGCAGAGAGAGATACTCTGGGTTTTCTTGATTGATTGCAGACTGTAGCCACTAAGGTTACATATACGTGTGAGGTAGTTCAATCCTGAAGCATATAGGCTGGGACTTTGAATCAGATAATAGCTAGTTTTACTACCGCAGCTTACCTTTTGTAGGGACCCAGCTGAGAGAGAAAGATCATTTGCAAGTTTTCTTGTGCCAAAGTACAAAGTACTATTTATCCTGTATTATTCCTTTCTTCTTTCTTAGCTTTCTTCTTGAATATAGTTTCTGTTTCGTGTATGCTAGTATGTTCTCTAATTCTTTCTGTAGCTTTTTACTGTTTTTAACTTGCAGGTTGCTTCTCCCTTCGCCTTCTTCCCTGCTTTATTATTTGGCTTGCCTTCTAGCTTGCTTTCTCCTGCCACTTCTGGCTCTTTGGAGGCCATTTAAAAAAAATTAATTCCCCCCTCAGTCTTATTTGCTTCATTTGTTCTTTATTAATAGTTTCAGCACATGACTGGCTGTGTTGTCTGAGTGTGCCTAGTACTGAACCCTTTTGATTTTTAATTGTGCACACACACACCCAGAAGCTACGGTGGTTCTTGGGGAATTACAATTAATTTGGGATTAGTCTGTTTTATGTAATTAAATCTGTATTGTATGGCCAGGTGTCCCAACTGTAACCCAACCACAACACTTAAATTATATGTATTTTATTACACACAGTTCAATAACAAAATTACATATATATCATGCACACATCATATAATCTTATCTGACATCTGTGCACAAACAAAACACATCATGACTGGCAGGGATTTTCTGGCTCTGGCAGGCAGAATGTGGGGGCAGATGGAGATGGAGAATAAGGGGTGATTTTGAACAAGCAGCAGCAGCCAACAGTAGCAGCAGTCTACCTGGTGCTGGAAGTTGTCCGTACAAGTTCAAGCTACTATTCTTCAAGCTAAGTGGCTGCAGTGCCAATTTCTCAAGCTGCTTTATGTGTTAAATGTTTCCTATCAGTTCTCCCATCAACTTTAATGTTAAATATGAGCACATTTCATGGCCTCAAAAAGGGGGACCTCTTTATTCTATCTGTCTGATATTTGGCATTGTAGATGTCCTAATGGGGTACTGCCATTCCTCTAAGTTTTACCAATTTTGATAGAAGACCAGGATGGTACAGACCCTAAGAAAGGGGGGATACTTCCATTGAAACCAATGGAAAATAAATGAAACAACAATAACAAACAATAACAAAACCAAATCATACAAAACAACCCCTGTCCCTTTGGGATTTAATAATAAAAATAAAATAATCAAAACAAACTCCTTTGCACAGGTATACTAGATATACAGGCTCAAGCTAGATGGTACATGTGATTGCCATGGGGACTTGCAGTCAGATCTACCCCTGCCATGCTGCACATTTTCCCCACCCAGCCAAGGAGGCACTGGGGTGGAAGCGTGGGTTCACTGGGCTGCAGGATCCCAACCAAGGAAATAACCCTCAGGGTCATTTTTGTTGATGGAAATAGCATGAGGGAGTCTGAAGTCCCTCCCCCTGCACCACAGTCATAATCTTAGTTGGGCTTCTGCAGTCTTTGGGGATTGAATTACCACAGGAAACATGAAGCTGCTGACTGTCTGTGCAGATTCCCATTAAAATTTGCTAAATAAATAAATTCTCATGGCAATCACTTGTTACATGTAATATCTAGTTTGGGACACAGACAACCCCTTTCCAGTGCAGAAAGTCATCAGGGTGTGAATGTCTCTTGTTGATTATCAGCTTCTCCACAGGACAAAACCAACACAGAAAATGCAATATAGTACCAGAGCTATTTAAGAAGAGAAAGTCATAAACCACCAAATTCTTCTTGCTCTATGGAATGGTCTAATTTAAGAAACTGTATTTTTAAAGGTCAGATTGCATTTTTTAAGCTATTATGTCTCCTCCAATACTGAACAAAATAAATATATGCTAGGTTTTCTCCTGACATAATATACATGTCTGGTTTATAAATTAACTGCAAGACAGGGTTTATAACTGAAATGGCTACTGACCCTTGGCTGTGGCAGTACGTTTGCTGTGGTAATATTAAGTTACACTCTGTTCCTTGGGCAGAACCCAATGCATTATATAACAATAATTGCTCAACTTCCTTTACCTAGCCCTAATTGCATGCTGGACATAAAAGATCCCTTTTTCTATGACATGCTTGGCAAAGACACTGCTCGGTGCCACCAACCTCAACCGCTGTTGCCTTTAAGAAGCCCCAATAGGATGCTACATACTGGTGCCACCCACCTTAAAAGGATATTTTGTGCCCCCTTTTCCTCACTGGCAACCAATTTCTGTCTAGAAGGAACCCGTACTGTAAAATATTTGAACTAACAAGGGAAGCTTAAGCTACAGGTACAGTGCATACTGTACTTGGGTTTTGGCTTAAATATCAGACAGTCACCCAGACGCAAGAAAAAAAAAATAAGAACCTTAAATTAAAACCAAAAAGTCTCCTTTTCACTTAAAAAAACATCAAGTATCCTAGAAATTACGTAAACTGAATGTTGTGTGGGGTTAAGTATGCCATCCAGTCAATGAGTTACAAAATGGCATTGAAATATGCCATCTTGGGCAATAATTTTAGGCGGGCCTAAATTTGCATATGTGATGGTTTGCATGTTTTAAAGAAGGCTGGAAGGGCTGTACATGCACATTTGCAGGGCTTAGATCCAGAGGAGTTTGCAGGACTGTTAAAGGTTAATCCCTCTCAGAATGAGAGAGTTTTGAGTGGCAGACTACTCCAAAGCTTCAGAATGAGTAGCCTGGCCTGGAAAGAGGAGGGCCTTTTTCAGTCCTATCAGAGAGAGATCAAGTGTGAAGAAGTTGAAAGATAGTGTCCTCATGGAAAACAGTTTCAGTACTGACATGATAACTGGGAAAGTTGGCAAGGAGGTTTGGGAAGTAGGTGCAAACTCCCAAATGTGTCAAAGAAAGGGGTAGACCTTCTAAGGAAAGGAGATTTTCCTTACCCAGTCAAACAGGGAGGTAACTCTGGAGAGTGAATAGATCCCTGGTCGGGTGTGGTTGAAAACTGCCTGTGGAGACCTTCAGATTCAATTAATGATTGAAGGAAAGCACTGGTGTGTGAAGAGAGGGGGGGACTAGAAAGTGGGTCCCAGCCTTCTTAACCCCAGAAGAGAAAGAGATTACTGAAAGAAAATATACTAGAGTGCTTGGAGAAAAGCAAGGGAACCAAAACCTCAAAATATAAGCCTTTAAGTAACATTGAAGAGCATAATAATGGAAGTCTGTGCATATTCTGAATTTTACCTCAGGAATTTTCAACCCCTGACCGTTCCCCTCTGATGTAAATAAACTAGTTGTGAATTTCCTGCATTGTGCAGTGGGTTAGACTAGATGACCATGGAGATTCCTTCTAATTCTAAGAGTCTATGATTTGATGATTCTACTTAGTTATTTTTGGAATTTTAAACACATCTCTGGCACCATTTCTGGGGTTTAAGGACAAAGGAACATCATAGCATACTAAACTACTTTTCACTTCCCTTAATTTAGAATTCAAATAATTTAGTTTGTAGATTAGGCTGTGCAGTATCAGAGTATCTGTACAATCCTAAAAAGAGTTACTCCATTCTAACCCCATTAAAATCAATGTGCTTAAACTGGAGTAACTCTGCTTAGGATTGCATTGCAAATGATTTACAAATATGAGTTCAGCTGAAAACTTAGGAGGAAATACTAGCTTTTCACTGAGCGACTGTAGCCAACTCTGAGATATAGTAATTTCAGAGAAAGTTTGACAGTAAAAATGTAATGTTATGGATTTAACATTAAGAACGAGATTATGCCTCATATGATGGTAGAACATTTCCATGCAGTGATGCAACAGAAACTAATAGAGAACAAGTAGAGACTTGACTTACTCAGGCATGAGGTGGGAATGTGGCGATAGAATGCCCAAGTGATAAGAGTATTTGGTACTACTTTGCTACAGGCTTCATTTAGATGCAGTTTAAACTGCCTACTTGCCCTTGCCCCTTTTGATTGCTGGCCTGAATAACCGCGGCTGCTTTGCTGGCCGATTGGCTAAGCAGCATTTTAAAAGCTGCTCCAGCTTTCCCTCCCCACATTTCTGCATCTACCTACACTTCATTAAGTTAGGGGGAGGCAGATATTTTGGTGGTTGTGTGGCCGTTTAGGCAGTTGGGGGCCATTTTAGGTTGGCTCTCCTTGTTGCTAATGATCCTGCGAGGATGGAATGGGCTAGGCGTAAGGCCAACAGAGCCCTTGAGAAAGCCCTAATGCATGACCTGGGGATTTACTTGCCACAGCCCTTGATTCAGGCTGAGTGGGGCAAGCTTTACTGGGGTGATGGTGTCCACCTCTTGGGGACGGGCAACAACATATTCTTGAATGATCTACAGCAAGGGCTCAGGTTGGCCATAAGCCACTTGTGGGGCGCAAGGGTCTAAGCAGAGGCTTGACCATTGGCGCTGGCAGGTTAGGATGGCAAAATGAGTGGGCCGGTGACCCCCTTGGCACATCCTCATTGGTGAGGAATTGGGGTCTGTCCGGAGCAGCTGGTGGGCTGTACGGTAGCCAGTGGCGAGGGCAGACTGCCGCATGGCTCCCCTGTATAAGTAAAGCCCTCCTGCTGTACGGCGAGGTACTGCAGACTTGGAGGGGGAACCATTTGCCTGGCCGCCGGGTACAGCCATTAATTGGATGGCTCACCCCTGGGGCAGTGGGGGCTTGCCCAGACAGGTCAAGGCAGAGGTCCAGGGTGACCCCAGCGCTTGACCTGTACCGCTAGTTAGCTTGATCCTTTGCCGTAATGACAAGTTATGTTGTAATCAATAAAGTGGCCCAATTTTAATCCCAAGCTTTGTGTCTGCCTTTCATTTCAACTGGGGGGGCAATAGGATATGACTTTGGAATGTTATGCAAACAGACAAACAGCACATCTGAAAAAAGGTTCTCATGCGTCCTACTGCCTCCTGTACTTTTTCATTTGCAAGGATTTTATTAACATAGGAGGAAGAAAGCATTTAAAATGCAATTCCTCATTTGTAATCTGAAAATGATACAGCACTCTACAAGTGCAGTATTCTCATCACCTCATGTGTAGACCTGGCTGGTATGGCCAGAAGGGAAGTTATTTCTGGCATGCTGGTTTATTAGCAGTAAAGGACCTTCTGGAGGTCATCTAAAGAAAGACGATGTCATTAGAGACTAAAGGGTTGGAGATGAAACTTGATGAACAACCAGAAGGTACAGTGCTCTAACGACAAAATGATAAGGGGCTGGAAGGAAATAAAAAAAAAAAAGTGGGCAGAGACAGGAAAAAGGAAGAGACTGCAAAAACTCAGTGTGAAATACAGATTAGAGGGGAGAGCAGAAAAACTACTAACATACCAGATTTCCTGTGTGAATTATCTGAGAGCAGAACCACAAGTGACAAAAGGCACAGGTTGGACACTTGTCAGCTTCCCTCAAGTTTTGATGGGAAATGTAGGCAGCTTGGCGGAATGTTGGACAAGTGACAGTTGAAAAGTCCATTGGACAGCAGTCAGAGAGCCAAGCTGCGAGACCAGGATGCCTACATTTCCCATCAAAACTTGAGGGAAGCTGACAAGTGTCCAATCTGTGCATTTTGTCACTTGTGGTTCTGCTCTGAAAAGCCCAGAAGTGTAGAATGGTACTTCATATGCAACATTCTCTTCCTCAGAAGGTCTGAATTAAGGGCCAACTCTGTTTGGTGTTGTGTTGTGTTGTGTTGTTTGTTGATTGTCTGGCCTATAACAGCTTTTGTCATATTTTAAAAGTGTTCAAATGAACCTACTTCTGATTCTCTTTGTTAGGATGGTGTTCCTTCAATAGAACAGCTGAGAAATTATCAATTGGTAAGAAGTGACAGATTCTATTAGAAAAATATTGCAAGATTAACAAGAATTTGCTTTTAATCTTTTTCCTAAATATTTTATTTTATTAAAAACAGAAAATCAAAGACAGAAAAAAGAGACAAAGGAAGGGGACAAAAATACAAAGCTGTGTGCTACAAGGATTATCAAAGCTCAGAGTGCAAAAATCATAACCTTTAAAAGTATTAGAATAATATTTGAGACTATTTAAGGTATTTATTTTCAAATAACACGTAAAGAAACACATTATTACCCTATATTATCATTAACAATGCTGACTTCTTAACAATATTCCAGTGTTATCTATCATGCATCTATTCTGCCAGTTATCTTAATGCAACTAATTATCATAACCTTTAAAATAATATTTGAGATTATTTCAGGTATATATTTTCAAATAAACAACACGTGCAGAATTCAAACCTATTTCTATTCTTTATCTTGAAAAGTTAAAAAATCATTATTACCCCTATCTTTTCATTACCGTTTACTTATATATTTCTTAACAATAACAATGCTGACTTTTAAACAATAATTCAATATTATCTATCATACATTCTATTGTACTGGTTATCTTAAGTCAACCAGTTATCTTACAGTCAAATTAAAGAATATGTCAATATATAATTATATTCAGATTTGCAGATCTGATATATCTTATTCTTATCTTTCTAAATTTTATCTGTTGTAAGCAAAATAGTTTCTCCATTTCTCTTCAAATTCTTTAATCAACCTTCTGTTTATGTAACTTGTTAATTTTGCCATTACCACATATTCTGTCATTTTATCTTTCCAAATTTCCCTGATTGGGCATTCTTCTTCTTTCCAATTGCTTGCCATTACCACTCTTGCTGCCATTAGCAAATACCTAAGTAATTTGTGTAGTGTCCTGTCAACATTATCTGCTAATATCATCTTTTTCAACTTTTGAATTTTTTGAGATATACTTAAACTATGATGAATATCCTACTTTGGAAGGAAGGCAACATGGTATAACAACAACAACAACAACATTTGATTTATATACCACCCTTCCGGACAACTTAACACCCACACAGAGAGGTTTACAAAGTATGTTATTATTATCCCCACAACAATCACTCTGTGAGGTGGGTGGGGCTGAGAGAGCTCTGAAAGAGCTGTGACTGACCCAAGGTCACTCAGCTGACTTCAAGTGGAGGAGTGGGGAATCAAACCCGGTTCTCCAGATTAGAGTCCTGCTGCTCTTCTACACCAAACTGGCTTGATCTTGTCAGATCTTAGAAGCTAAGCAGGGTCAGTACTTGGATGGGAGACCACCAAGGAAGACTCTGGCAGAGGAAGGCAATGGCAAAATCCTGCTTCTTCTTACTTGCCTTGAAAGTTCCTTTGGGGATCACCATAAGTTAGCTGCAACTTGAGAGCACTTCATACACATGTGCACACACAGAATCCCACTTTAATCCATGTTCAATATACACACATTGCATCAACATGACAGAATATATAATTGATGACATAAGTTTCCTTATAAAATCATGCATATTCTGCATACATACTCATGCTGTGTGGTGTAGTGGTTAGAGTACTGGGACCTGGGAAGTACAAGTTCAATTTCCTCTTAGCCACCAAGGTCAATGAGTGAGTGTGGTATGGTCATTCCCTCTAAGTTTAGCTTTTCTTATAGGGCTGTTGTAAAGATAAAATGGGTGGGAGAACCCCAAACTCCATGGTGGGAGGGTGGGGGAAAATGTATAGATATTGCTTGGATATTCATGGAGCATTTCCACTACTGAAAGAGATTTCTATCAGTAGAAAAGACATTCCATGACTCTCCCCTTCTGCTGCAACCCCCAACACCCCCTGAAATGCTGGTCCTAATGGCAGACCTTTCTTTAAGAAGTGCACAAGAGGGGACTTGGAGGTCTGCAGTGGGAGAGAGGAAATGGAAATGGAAAAAATTGTCTTTTCATTTTGGGAAATCTATGGGATCCAACCAGCAAACCCCCCCCCCCCCCACAGCTCCTGTTGTCTGCTGCTGTTGTCCCTGGAACTACCAAGTTTTCCTCAGAAGTGATATCATGCTTATGACATCAGTTCCCATCAAGTTCATGCCTCCAACTCTCCTGCTGGTTGCCTGTTAACCCTAGATCCAAGTTACTATAAACACAGATTATTTATGTCTTAATGGTTAAGATAAGACCCTGTTTCAGGTGGGTGACCATGTAGGTCTCCTGGAGAAAGACAACCTTCAAGTCCAGTAGCAACTTAAAGACCAAGAAGATTTCCAGGATATAAGATTTCAAGAGTCAAGTTCCCTTTGTCAGATGCAGAGACCCTGTATAGCCATTCTTGCTTTGTGATTTTTTGAAACATGGAAATTGTAGTATTATTTTTCACTATTTCTCATTGTTAGATCTACCCATATGCCACCTGCAATAAAAGGTATTTTTATGCTTTTAACAAATTGTTTCATTAGGAATGGTTTTGTGTTTTGTCTGTTTCCTGTGGATCATTCAGGGCATTAAGACAAGCATTTACAAGTATCATAGTTTTGTGTTCATCTTCATGTAAGACTGGTGTGATCATGTAAGGCTGAACAAAACTCCTGTTTCTTTTGGCCAGGCCTGAATACTCTGGTGTTGATCCAGTAGCATTACTTCATAAACTAGATACCTTTTATCAAGCAGACAGAGTGACCAAACTACCAGGAATCAGTAGATGGTTAATTACCAATTGCAAACATCTGCCCGGTGCAAAAACAGTATGTTTATATTAAAACGTTCTTGTGGCTAGCAAACAAGACTGGTTTAGAAACTGTTTCTATAACAGTTCCTCAAAGCAGTGACACACTGCTTTAGAGAGGAAGCAGGTTTTCTAATTTGTAAGCCATGCCTTCTCCACAAATCTGCCAAAAAGCTCAAGTGTGTAATTGTACCTTCTTCTTTTTTTTAATATCCCTTCATAGAAAAACAAAATAGCTGTTCTTAAGTTCTGCTTCCAGCTTTCAGTGACTCACAAGTTACTCCTTTTTGGAGCCTTCTTGTTTACGTGTAGGGAATTCAGGACAAAGATATATTATTCCAGAAGAGAGTTCAACAGCCCTCATAACCCAGTGCCCCCACTGCTGAGGGACAATTAACAAGCTGTGTCACCTTTTAAAGCTGTAGCATAGAACAGTGCCAAAAACTGTATCCATTCTGATGACCTTACTTTTGGAGGAGCTGATGAGGCCTAAATAGATACTATTTTCTGTGCTACATACTCAGATTTACCTCAGTTTTCTTTCTTACAAAGTTAATGGTAGTAAGGCTCTAACAGAGAAAAAGATGTACCAAAATGGCTTCAACTTTCATCCTATAATACTTAGAGGGGAAAGTACTCTCTTGTGTGGGCCACCCTGAACAAGTAATATGACAGAGTAACTAGTTGAACCCAGCAGAATAATATTTTTTTCCACCAGTTTTTTCTTGTTTCTTTAAATGTAGCTTGATGTGCAGAAATGAGCAAGTCACAGAGTCATAGAAAACTTCATTGGCTGATACCTGCATACCAAATTGCTGTTAAAGGCACAGAAACAGCACAGGCTGGGTTTTTTCTAGTCAATTGGCAACCCAAGTGCGCAGTCAAACAGCCTTCCCAGTGTATGGTTGCCACTAGAAAATATATTCATCCCTAGCTGGTTTTCAGTATAGGAATGTATGCTGATTGTGTGATTGCCACTGGCACACATAGAGCTTTGCACAAACTGGCTTTTAGTAATCTGCCTTAGCTTGATGTATATTCAAATATGGAGGGAGGGGACTTTTTCTGTCATAATCGAAATGGAATGTCACATGACTCCAGCAGGTTTTCCCTAGCAAACTGCCTTTAGCTACACATGGATCAGCATAGTCAGCCTCAATTCAATAGGGGTGCTGGGGAGGGGGAAGGTAGTCCAGAAGCACAAACAAGAAAATATATAGATTAACTTTTTCTGTGCTTATTTACCATGTAAAGTTCTGATTCATATGATCTACCAGAATTACTGTCTCCTATAAATGAACGTGCACATGAATACGCCTCAGATATGAAATGAAGTAGGAGTGAAATCTCTCGAATGCTTAAATTCTCCTGCTGGTTCAGAACATTGAACGGCAAATACAGTTTATTTAAACATAAGCATCAATTCACATTTCACAATTGCAGTATAACAAAGAAGTGCCTGTCTCCACCTAGTGTCCATTATTCTGCATTAACTGAAGAAGTCCTGTCAAATATGAGAATATGTTTTCTGAACAGAAGAGAGGAAGTTATGCATATGCATGTCTAGGAAGGGAAATGTTCCATTTGTCAGCTCTCCAAATCCAGGCAAGACAGCAAGTCAGTAAAGCAGTGGATTTACTCCATAGGTGCACAATTCCATAGTGCAAACAATGCTGCTGTGAATGGACACTGTGCAGCTGATGAAGTGAGGACCGATTCACTAATGCTATGATAAAAGTTGGTTGTCTTTAAGGTGCTATTGGACTCCTGTTTAATTTTGTCACAACAGACTAACACAGCTACCCCTTTCAAATAATGTTTAGACAGTGTTAAGGCCAAACTAGAGAAAACACTGGAATAGCCATGAACTGATCTTCAGTGCAGTTCTTCATAGTAGCAGCCAATGTCCCAAATGTCACTGTGTGGAGATGTCAGAGTTTAACTCTTTCCCCCATGCCATTTTCTTGGCACTGAATTCTTCCTTCACAAATAAATTTGCCACATTGGGGAAAACATAATGCAATACACGAACAACCTGTATGCCTCCTAGCAAGGCAAATAGTTTGTGGTATGGGGGGGGGGTGTTTTGGCCAGGATTAACACCTCTTCTGCACCATGCCCCAATCTGAACTCCTCTCCCCACTTCTGTTTACTAAGGGGAAAAAGTACAAGAGATTTATTCACTGAGTTTCCAGCATCACATGGTCTGAACATTCCTTTTAATGTAAACCCAGGAAATAAAACTAATGCAACATTAAAAGGAACAGCTCACTGTAATTCATGCCATAGTGATATCCAGATTAGGCTGCTGAAATACTGTCTATGTGGGATGCTTTTGAAAAGTGTTTGAAAACTACAATTGTTTAAAATCAAAATGCATTTGCCAGAACTGAGTTGGGCCAAATGGATCATATAATACCACTGTGGCAGTGGTTTTCAGTTTCCATTTGGTTTATGGAGAGGGTTACCAATCTCAGTATGGAACTTGGAGTTCTCCAGGAGTTGTAGCTAATCTCCATGAGGTTGTCCTTGCCTCTGCTCACTTGGCTGGAGGGTGGGAGTGTCAAGAGGCTGTCTGAAGCTTCTGTATGTGAAAAAATGGTGTGCATGAGCTCCAGAGGCCTTCTGCTAATATCATTTCTGGTTTACAAGGGAAGTGACAGTGGCTCAGTGGGGCCAAATCAGCTCCAAACATAGCAATGTTTTGAGCTAATTTGGCCCCACTGAGCCCCTGTCATTTCCATTTTAAACTGGAAGTGACACCAGTGGAAAGTAGGGTTGCCAGGTCCCCTTAATCTCCCAGTGGGAGCGGGGGAACCCGGCACTTACCTTTTCAATGTGTTTGTGTGCATGCAAAATGCGCTTGTGCTCCCATCACAGTGTAATGATATCACTTCTGGGAGTGACATCATTGCCTGGGAGTGATGTCATCATGCCGCATCAAGAGCATGCCCCAGAAGGCCTGTTTCCACTCCTTTTCCCCTGTTGGCCAGCTGAGTGGTGGCAGGGGGAGGAGGCTGGGAGTAGAGGATCACCTGCCCCCACCTGTGGAATGGCAACCCTAATGGAAGGTCCCCAGGGCAGCAGCTATGGAGGATGGACTCTGTGGTATACCATAGAAGAAAGAGAAGTTCTGACATAACTACAGAGGATGGATGTTCTAGGACTTCCATTTCTCCTATTAAATACTATAGAGATTCTATGGTATACTAGAGTTGAGGAGAAACCAATTGTCACCTGTAAATACACTAAAGATACACGATTGAGATAGGGCTGAGATGTCTTTCTATGAAAGATGGGCCTAGACAAAAGTGTTCATCTAGAATACATTAAGGACCTCCTTCTCCCTGTGAGCCTACCAGCAGTTAAAATATTCCTTGGAATCTCTGTGGTGTATTTCTCTACTGGCCGAGTTAGGGTAGGATGTTACAAATGGCAGGGATTTTTTTCAGCAATAGTTCCAAAGTTATGAACCACTTCTCTAGAAAGGTTGCTCGACTCTGTTGGTTTTGGTCTTTTCCTTATTCAAACCTTATTCCAGAGGGTATTTGGTGCTGATATAAATGCAAAAATGTTCCCTTGTTTCTGCTCCCCTACACTGCCAATAAATTACTTTGTGGGAAATTAGTAAAAACTGATGTAAAAAATGCTTCCTTTAATCAGTTTCTCATGCCAAAGCTTAGCAGTGAGTTGATCGTGTGCAATGTAATCAAACCATCTTAACCATATATAATTGTTTATATGAGCAAGGACACTTGCTCATATAAACAATTATATATTGAACAAGGACACTAGCTCAACAGAGTCCATTTCCCATTAATAAACATTATTCTCCCATTATATGTCAATTAAAAAAGAGGAGAAAGTTGCTTTTCTTCTTGCCTACAAAAGCTCATTAAAAATATAGCAATGAATCTGGCAATTGAGTGTACAACGAGGAGCTGATCCAAAGTCTTCCATTCCAGGCCCTCAAATGGAGGCTGGCCAACCTTTTTTAAAAAGATGCATTTTCGGCATGTTTTCCCATATTGAGGTATTCAAGGGAATACAGGACCAAGCTGTACATGAGGCTTTTTGCTGTCATGCCTATTCTCAGATCTGAGGGTATTCTTGTATTAATTTTATTATTTATTTAGTATATTCTTACCTCAATTTTCATCCTGATGGGGACCCAAAGTGGGTTACAAAAATACACTTTTATAAACAATTATATAAAAAATATATAAAAAATGAAAGATGAAAAAATAAATAGGAAAAACATCCAGGGTTGATGTCCACCAAGCCATCTGACCAAGGTCATTAGCTATGATTGATGTGCTAAGAGCCGAGGGCCAAGACCCCATGCCCAATCTACAAATACCTATAGAAAGAGACAGAAAAAAAACCAGCACAGATGTTTCAAGTTGGCAGCTATCTTCCCCCAATCTCCTTCCTGCTGGTATAAATTTTTATTAATGAAAGGAATATTTCATCAGAATTTTGAATAATATCATAGCTGGGACTGGTGTAGATGTTTTATCAAAGGTACCTACTAAGAATCTGGATGAGCTGTAGCATTGCCAGGCCTTTACTTGAGCCAGGACTCACCATAGTTTTGACTGAATATTTTTAATATAAGGTCTGAAACAAGTGAAATAAACATAAAGGTACAATTGCCTCAGAGCATATGCAGAGTTCTTTCTCCCTTACTAGGGATTTCCCACTGTCAGTCCACATATTGATGAAGGATCAAAAACTCCATGTAAGTGTTTATGACTTCCAGAGAGATGTGCAGTGTCATACTAAGCAAAGTTATACGATTCTGAGCCCATGGAGTTCAATGGACTTCTTGAAGGGCATGATTCTGCTTAGGATGGCACTATGAACTCCAAGTAACTTTGTCCACTACTGAGCACCATGTAGAATGTGATGAATGGAAGGAAAAAGTGAGGTCATCATAGGAAGGAACCTCAAGAAATGAGGTCATGAATGGAGAGACCTAACTCTTATAAGGTCATTGAGTTCCCTTCAGAGGAGAGAAAATGACTGTACAGTCAGGAGCAAGCAGGTACTCTCCACCCAGATGAATAAAATAGAATATCTGCTAAACATATATGTGTATTTGAACATATCAGCCTTTTGGGTAAGACTAATGAAATAGCAGGTGGTGTTAGGATTTTTATGAACTGTGCTTTTGCAATGTTTTATTTCTGAATCTAGAGATGCTAGAGGATCTTCCTTAACTCCTCTATAGAACAAATCCCCTCTCCTTCCCAGAACTGTCCTGATTTTTTTGGTGTGAGGAAAAAGATCTTGGCACTCTTGCCTAGGTATAATCTTCCACAATTGAGGGTGAAAGCCAAACTGTAACTGAAGAACTGAAAGAGGTATTTTATCCACCTAACCTTACCAACTGTAAAATCTGAGAATTTAGTAAAGCATGTGAAGCATTTGGACAACACAGTAGTTCCCACAGTGGCTACAACATAGAACCTAGCAGAGTATATACTGTGGATGCATCAAACTACAGAAAGGGGTTTCTTTTTCAAACCGTATGCATTCACAAGAATCATTAATTTCCTAGCACTCATTAAAAGAATGTTGGTTGTTTTAAAATAATCATTTTTCCTCAGGTTATACTTTGATTTTAAGTATTTGGATCAAAATAGCTACTTAGCAGTGCCCGTACAACACAATTTCTTATGAAACTGCATCAGCAGTGCACAGCAATCTGTATGTTTGTTTCCAAATGGTCCAAGATATAGTATTTGGTACTTAGTTGTGCATTCTGGAAAGTGAAATTGCTCTTGCTCTTGCTATTTCTAGCCCCTCCTAGTGTGGCAAGGTAGGAGGGCTATGGTTGCCAACTCTAGATGCAGAAATTGCTTGAGATTTGGGAGTGGAGCCTGGGGATCATGGGGTTTGTAGAGGGGAGGGAACTCAGTGGGGTATAATACTATAGAGTCTGCCCTTCAAAGCAGCCATTTACTCCAGGGGAACTTAGCTCCATAGTCTGGAGAGCAGTTGTAATTTTGGGAAATCTCTAGGCCCCACCTGGAGTTTGGCAACCCTAGGGAAGGCTAGTACACCACACATTCAAAAAGCCTATTTCAAACATTTGCTTTGATAAGGAAGGGGAAACATCATGATTAAATGTTTACATCTTTTATGGAGAGGAGTTGTTTGTGGATGCCAATATAGTTTCAGTTTTTTTTAAACTGGAAACGAGTCTAGGCAGGGGTCGAATCCACATTCACCCATTACCCGCATGTTTATCGGATATCTTCCATTTGCCTCCAATCCGTGATTTTTTCCTCTTCGTTCACATTCCTGCTTCCAATCCGTCTTTCTCGCGCGTCCCTCCGGTCACACGGCCGCTCGAAAACCGCTTTTTTGGGCGGGACCTTTTTCCCCGCCCATTTTTAAAAAATTTTTTGAGAGCACTTTTCCGTTATTTCGATCTTGCCTTATAAAGAAACATCATTGAAGATAATGATGCCTCTCTTTCCCCCACTGACAGCACTGATGACTCTCTCCTGTTTCTTTTTTGGAAATTTGGAAGCATGTGGGAAGCTTTCATGGGGATTTCCTATGCAGGACAGTTCAGTGCCTGAATTTTACTGAAGTTTCACTTCCTTGGAGTGTCATTATTTCGATATTTCGTAATTTCGATATTACAGTAATATAAAATAAAATAAATAAAAAACAGTTAAAAAGGAAGTTTCACGAGTCCGTTCTGAGGATGGATTCACCCCAAAATGATTGTTCAAACTACCAGATTTGATTCAGAAACAGCATAATCAATAAATCCAATGCTATGAAGTCAAAAACAGTCTTTTGCAGACTACGGAGCACTTGCAAGTTGAATCAGCCAATAGGAACTCTCGGAACGGCCAGAGAGACAGGAAGGGGGGGGGTAGTTTTTAAAAAAACCGCGTAAATTGCGCATTGGCCCGTTCACGGCCACTGTGAAACTCCCGTTGAAAACCTGTGACCACATATTCGGGAGAAATGCGAATGAAATGTGTCTGTTTAATGAGGTAATGTGACCGGCACTCGGGATTGCGTGGGGAATGCAGGGAACATGCGACTTAGAATGAGTAATGTGGATTCGACCAGGGTTGAGTTGTCCACAGTCTTCCACTTGCACACTGAAATAGTTCTGAAGAGTGTAAAGGGCCCTAAAGTTATTATAGCTGGGAGTAATAACTATTACGTTTGAAAAATCTAGCTCAGTTCTTCTGGTGAAGAAGAAGAGCAACAGCAAACACAACCATGACAACAACAAAAACAACAAAGGTAAATCAGAATACACTTAAGGGGCCCTCTGCATCTTTGGAAAGCTATTCAGTGACCGGCTGATTATGTTTTAATGGTCAGGTTGATAAGACACACACTATTGCAAGCTGGACAAAGAAATGACTGCTCTATGAGTCAATGAGCCAGCCAGACAAGTCTTCATTTCCCCTTCATAGCCATAGAGAACAGTATGCCTTAATCATGTCAAAATGTATCCCAAAACACAGTATACATGTGTTATATTGATAATGTACTCTGCCAGATTTGAGGAGGCACTTCTGTAGCTTATCTATAGAACTGAAATTAGGTATTTTCCCACACTTTTTATATCGATGCCCCTCTTATATAAACTGCTGTTCATTACTTTCACAAATATTTTATATTGTACTCTTGTTGTGGTATGAAGTTTTGCCAAAAACAGTACATTTGTCAGTCTCAGCAGGAAGAAGATGAGATAGCCACAGACTGCAGAGAAAGCAAGAGATAAATGGGCACCAACATGAGAAAGAGAAAAAGAAACAGAGATAGAGACAGACAGACAGATGTACATAAAACAGGTGAAATACAGAGATAGAATGAACAGATGAGAGACACTAAATAAAGAAATGTGTGATCAACATCATGAATCAGAGTTGGGGAAGAGACATGAAAGATTCTCCTCAAATCTGCTGAGAGATATAGGAGAGTTGTGTGTACTGGAATTTACCATCAAAAACACACAGGCTTCCAATCATGTTAAGAATCACTGTGGTAAAAAGCAAAAGGAACTCCAAATGAGTCTACTGCTGAATGAAAACACCTGGAAAAACGTACTGGAAAAACACATGCAAACCACATCAGTGATAATGAACTACACCAGGCCTCATTCAAAAACACCTCAATAGCAAGACAGGAGCCACAGCTAAATAAACTTCCTAAAGGAAAGATATTTTAGGGCAGGACTACTTGTCCAGTGGTCAGTCGTGATCCAAATGAGTTCAACAAGGTGCTTGCTGTGTATATTGTCTATGGTATGGTGACCTACGTGTGTTTCTAGAGGGCAAATTTTCTATTTATTGGGCATGTCAGACAACCCATGTTAATTCCTATTGAGTTTGAAATGGCAGGAATCTGGAAGATCAGTGTGGAAGGGTCAATCTCAAATGGCATGAGTTACATAAAACCCTTCAAATATATGGTAACTGTTTCTTCTGGTACATTTCCCTCTACTTCTATTGCAGTGCTACAGTGAAAACTCAGTCAGAAGAGAGGCATTCCTAAAGGACTGACAGATCAGAATTCTTTTTTAATGTCAGAAGATTGCAATCCAGCAAGGCTTCTTTTGTTTGATAGTATTACCATTACACAATAAACCTCTGTTTATTCTGAGTCTAAACTTTAACACTGAGAAACTTAACCATGATATTTCTTTGCATCCATATGGCGATGGTGAGGCTAGTACCTCAGGCAAAGACCACACAGCACAACTTTGTTGGATGAAATGGGCGACAACTTTATTGATTACAGCCATTGGAGCACTGGCAAGGCATAGGGAATGGATCCACTGCATTGAACTGCCCCTAGCGGTTCAATGTTTCCTTCCTCAGCACAGCTGTTGGGCACTGTGGGATGACAGGTGATGTACAACTGTCTGATGTCATCAGATGGCCCCTGCTACCCAGGATGAAGCCTGCAATGGCCCTGCCCAGGCACATACCCTTCAGCTTCGCCCCAGATCCCATGAGGGGACCCTGAGAGATGCAGGGTGAACTGCCCAAACCACACGCTTACACCAGTGGATTTGTCTTACTCAACAAGCCAGCACTAGATGTCTCGATGAGCCCCGAGGGAGTGAGGGGAAGAGCTCTGTCTCCTTTGATGCCACCTCATGGAATGGCAGCGGCCACATAGCTGAGAGAGAGGAGTCCGGCCATGCCTGTGCTCCTTCCTCTATGCCCTGGCACGGGTCTTTGCCTCCATCCCCAGCCTCGCCCCTGGCTGCAACATTGCCCACTTGTAACTTGGTGGACTTCCTTTATTAAAATAACTTGGAATATTTCCTTCAGTTTTCACATTTTATCTCCAACCAACCTCTTTAATTTTTAAATGCTTGCTAGCAACTGGAAAAAAGCTTCCATTTTTCAGATTACATGGTGAAGGGCCTTTCTGTTATGGCACCACATCTTAAGAATTCCTTGATTAGGAAGGTCTATTCAGACTTTTGGTGTGAATGTGTATTCATGTACACATGCATATGAATGCTTAGTTTTCAGTGATGAAACTTAAATTCCTGAATGATTATATTTTCAAAACTATATCAAATTTATCTGATCTGAATCGCAGCTAAAAATCAGATTTCTGTGATATTCTGAGTAACTCTTTCTGACACAGATTGCAATGGTGATTTTAATGTATGTTTTAGATAATGGTTTAGAATGATCTAGCAATGTGCAAACAAAAAAAACATAAATGAAGTTAGTGCAGTTCTGCTTGCACAAGACAAATGGAAACACAGGTGAAGATACAATAAGTTTCACTTAGTGCAAGTGGCTAGCATAGTCTTTTTCTTGCATTTCCACTTCTGCAAGTGTTCCAGCGCAAGCAGAAATGTTGCACTAGATCCAACTCAATGGCATGGATCCCCAAAACAGAGTGTACTGGAACCTATCAGTTATTCCCAGGGCTTTTTTTCTGGGAAATGCGGTGGTGGAACTCAGTGGTGAAGCTCAGAACCGCACAATGACGTCACTTTGGGTCAGCTGGAACAAGGGGGGAGTTTTTTAACGTTTAAATCGCCCTTGGAGAAAATAGTCACATGGCCAGTAGCCCCGCCCCCTGATCTCCAAACAGAGGGGAGTTTAGATTGCCCTCTGCGCCAGCAGTGCGGAGGGCAATCTAAACTCCCCTCTGTCTGGAGATCGGGGGGGGGGGGCACCGGCCATGTAACCATTTTCAAGAGGTGCCGGAACTCCATTCCACTGCATTCCAGCTGAAAAAAAGCCCTGGTTATTCCACTGGTACAAGAGAGAAGAGGGTTAATATTGACCAGTTCTCCTCACTGTACCTCTATCCTACATGACTTACACAGATCCAATGATCCCCAGCATAGCCTTTTCAGGGTTCAAAAGGGCTCCCCTCCTTCCTCTTGCACTAGTGGAAAAATTGATAGAATCCACCCCCCCAACTGCTTTCATGCAGTAGATTTGGAATATTACTATGAAAATATTTTGAGATACTTAACTGATTAAAGGTTAAAAACACTGTCATGAAAAAGTTCCCATGTTGAAACCTTGAGTCCTCATCTGGAGTTAGAAGCTTACTATCTTGCAAATTTATATAAAGTTCTGCTTTGGACCTACTAAATTTACTGAGTTAATCCATTTTTGCTCCTAGAAAAAAGCACCTTTTCATTATGGATTGCCTACGTTTTGCATATTTTACTTCTAGCCCAAAATTAACCCAACTGATAAATGGTTGCTTAGTAAAACATACAATAGGGGTTCCACAGCTATGTGGCTTACATGATTAAATTTAGCTGATGTGGATTGCAGGTGGTTTATGTATGCTGTGAACGTGGTTGGCACATCGCAAAAGACCCAGGACACGTGCTTCAGGTATCTAATATTATGCACACGTAATTAATGTGGTTCACATGTTGCTTGCAGGATATTTGTAAGGTCTTGAAGTGGTGTGGGAATGTCTGATGTGGTTTGCCTGAGATTTACAAGCATTTTTCCGTTTGTTTTTGTTCAGGAAGGAGTTGATCTGAAGCTCCTTTCAGCTCAGACTACTGTATATTCATCGCTGCTGGGAGTTTCTAATGATATCTTGGCATATTACCAACAGTTAGCAGCATACTTCTGGCATTTTAAAAAATAAATAACTTGTTCTTGAAGAACTGCTAGAGCCAACATGATATCCACTGGCATTTTTTAAAACTGCTGTCCATCTTACCCTCAAAAGAACAGACCACCCATTGAGAAATGATTGATAGGCATCTGTAGAAATCAGGTGAAAATACTTCTGTTTTGTGAATACTAGCTGGGATGAAAAGCAGCCTACCTGAACACATTCACATCTTTAAATTTTTGAGGGAAGATGAGTTAAACTGAAAGTGAATAAGTAACAGTGTAAGCACAGTCCTCTTTCAAAGAGCTGCTTCTTTCCCACTAGTAAGATGGTTGCTAAACACCTACAAAGGAAATGTCTGTTGGCAAGAAAAACACTGAACAAGATCCATGTTATGTCATATTTGGACTCCCTGGAGGAAAGAGAAGTGAAAGAACCAGACTCCCGAATGCTTCCTGACTTATTTTCATGCTCAGCATAATAGTCTAGATCTAAGGAACAATGCAAATAGTCTTCTTGTATACCAAAAGTATTTGTATTTATCCAACAGTAGCCCCTTTCCCACCTTAGGGCATAATGTTTGTCAAACAGAGAGTACTTTCAAAAACAATTTGTAACATTACACAAGAATCTGCTCTTCAAAGACTGTCTCTCCCAGTTCCTATGGGGTATGCCTAACGCTCAGAGTAACTGAGCAGATTTAACATAGCTGTTTGGATCCTGGCCAGTGAATGACAAAAGAGTCCCATAACACCTTAAAGACTAACATATTTGTCATGGCACAATCTTTTGTGAGCTAGAATCTTCTTCATCAGTTCTGTAGCAATAATACATTTGTTCGTCTTTAAGGTGCCACAAGACACTGACCTGGATAGCGCAGGTAAGCCTGATCTCGTCAGATCTCAGAAGCTAAGTAGGGTTGGCCTTGGTTAGTAATTATATGGGAGACCTCCAATGAAGACTAGGGTTGTAGAGGCAGGCAATGGCAGACCATCTCTGTTAGTCTCTTGCCAGGAAAATCCCATCAGGAGTCACCATAAGTCAGCTATGACTTGAGGACACTCTCCACCACCAAAGTGACACGAGGCTCTATTATTTTGACAGACAGACTAAGGACCTGTTTGTTATCTGTTGCTGCCCTGACTCCGTGTAAAGTGATGTGGGGACAGCAATTTCAAATAACATTTACATCCATTTATGAATTGTATGTGAATTGTATGTGAATCACTGTGGCCATTTCAAACAGTGCAATTTTGGGGGGCAGCACCATTTTAACAGATAGAATTTTAGTGCTATAGCACTTTAGCATCAATACACAATATCATAGGTGCAATAACAGTGTTCATTGCTGTAGCTCTATAGTACTATAGTGAAAATCACTATCCATTAAAAAAAGGGGGAAGAGTGCACTGGAGATGGGCAGGAAAATTAAAAGGGTGATGCTGGCAGTAGCACTGCAGACATTTCAAACAGTGAACTGCAGTGACTCAGAAATGCATTGAACATTTGAGAATGAAAAAGGTTTTTTTTAAAAAAAGGCTCAACCAGCATTGCAAATAGGACACAAGTAGTTTTGTGGGAAAAGGTAAAATAATCTATTAGCAATCAAACTGTTTGTGTTTGAAATGGTACAAAAAAACCCCATTAGTAATGAGGAGTCCAAGAGGTTTACAAAGGCCTAACATAGCTGCTAGAGTTGCTACCTCTAGCTTTGGAAATTCCTGGAAATTTGGGGCTGGACCCTGGGACATGGCCGGATCTAGGGTTGCCGGCGCCCAGGGCAACCCTAGTCCAACTCCCTCGCACGCGCACAGTGCGCATGCACTCCCGGCACTGTGTGATGACATCATCACGCAGGGCGGAGTGGCAGAGGCAGCGAGCAGGGCTGGGAAGCCACCCGCACCATTCACCTCCCCGCAGGCAAATGGCGCGGGTGGCCTTGTAGCCCCCGCGCTGCCTTTTGCCTGCCCCGCAGGACAGGGGGTGGCTGGCTTGCCACACGCCCCCTGTCCTGTAGGGCAGGCGAAAGGCAGCCATTTTCTCCATGGGAACTGATTTCTGTAGTCTGGAGATCAGTTGTAATTCTAGGAGATCTCCACGCACCACCTGCTTGGCAAACATAATAGCTGCTCTCTGGAATTTGGCCAATTTGTATAGTTTAGTGCGAGCTGATTGGAAGAAAATTTCTCAGAAGTCATGTACCAAATTTTGTTTCCAAATTGCATCAAAACTGGAATTCAGGTCAGATATTTTGATTTCACAACTTTGGACTATTGATCAAAATGGTTTGGTATCTTACCAAAAGCTTAGATGGTTTTGTCACAATCTGTAACTCAGATGTGACAAAAGTACCCTTAAGTCTTCAGAACTGTATCACTGAGTACTAGCCATTATGAATTTTCATATTTCTCCTTATTCTGTGTTTTTCATGCTACATCATCACATTCATATAAGGACACTATCTAGTGACACAGTGAAAATGTCATAATTTCATGCATAATAGTGACATTCAAAGAATCCATATACATATGTGCTCATGGGTATGTTAGATTCTATGCAGACTGCAACTTAATTCCACCTCCTCAGAAGATTTCATCTGGCCACCATTACATACACTACCACAATGTTATTTAGAGGGGTGCAGGCATCTGATGAAGAGAACTTGATTCTCGAAAGCTTGTGCTACAATAAAATTGGTTAGTCTTAAAGGTGCTACTGGACTCTTTTTGATTTAGCCATTTTAACAACTCAGCATGGGAATCTTTATATGTGAAGATTTTCCAGGATACTACTACTTTTCCATCAGTTCTGCAAGGCCGAAGCACTACTGCAGATGGTTATAGTAGATAAGGAACTGTGTATACATAACATAAATAGTGTAATACAGTGGAAGAAAAGTTCAATTCTATTCTATGCTGTATAAACTAAAATATTATATCCAGGCTTCAATTGATTACATTTAAAATACCACAAACAATACTCAGCTTGCAAAACAGAGCTATCCCATCTCCCTCTTCCTGCTGCAGCCTACTGAGCCTCTCAAAGTGCTCCTTGTGTTTAGGAGAACCTCTGGAACAGCATGAGGTGTGATGTGGATCTCTGCAGTAGAATGAAGGAATCAGCTAAAATTGGTCTCCCTCTACCTGCTGCAAATGTACCTTCCTGCATGTACCTTTTGGCAGCTGGAAGACAACTTTATCTTCAACCCCCTAAAGGTAGGGCTAGAGGCAATTGCAGGGTTCTAGTTTACAAATACACTGAAAAATCAGCACAAATGCTATCAGGAATAATAAAGAATGTAAATCTCTCATGTATTCAGAAACTCAGTTTGAACTCCTTTATGTATGATTGATTACCATTACTGTGTAAGTATGTTGGTGTGTGTTTATGTATGGCATCAAGTTGCAGCAGACTTATGGCAATCCCTGCTGGCATTTTCAAACCAAGAGATGTTCAGAGGTGGTTTGCCATTGCCTGCCTCTGCATAGCAAATCATGACCATGGCTTTTCTTGGTGGTCTCCCATTCAAATTCTGACCAAGATTGACCCTGCTTGTTGCTAATGTACTCAAATAATATATTCCTATCTAGAAAGTATCATCAGCATCCACATATACACTTTGTATAAAACACCACCTTTATCAAAAGTAGACAACGGTTTCTTTTACCACGACAGTGTTTAAAATGTGTCCAGATTTTATTAAAATGTATATTCTCAAAAATCACCGGGATTATCCTTGAGTATATTTACCAGTGGCTTTAGTAGTGGGAATAGGTTGTATCCTAATCCCATTGAAATCAATCTGCATATGATGTTGGTAACCTGAAAGGGAAATACTGCAAGCTCAAGATGGCAGCAATGAGCATGTGAACACTTTCAGAATTCTTTCTGTGTCATGCTTGCAGTTATTATAACACAATCAATGTGAAAAAAAATATTGCCATGTATCCTGTAAACGAATACATAGAAGCTGAGGGCTGCATAACTACAGTGTGAAAAGTTGGTTCTATGGAAGATTATATATCAGCATCTGACGCTGGCAGATATACATTGGTTTATGGAAATGCAAGAATGATCTCTAAAAGATTAAAATAAACAGTACACATCTGCTATCTAAGTTTATAGAAAAGCCCTTTCCAACTCAGAGAAGATTCCTGTACCTGAGGGAAGTGGATCTTCATAAACTGTGTCAGCTCTTTTTCACTTTTTTGCACTTGAAAGTTTGCCTTCAAAGACCCAATGTTGTACAAACGGTCATTTGAGAAAGGGGATGTGGGCCTTGTGAAGACTTTCTTGTGATGAACTTTAAAGGCTTTCGGCTCTGTAAAAAAGACACAAGACAGAGAAATATGGATTTTGCAGTGCATGTTCATAACGCATTGGAGTTGCTCTGGATTTTCATATCTATCTACAATTACCTTTGATAGTGGACATGCCCATGAAGGACAGAACTCGGCTTTCCCTCAGTGCTATGAGAGTAACATTGTGGGCACTTGTAACATTATTTTATTTATTTATTATTTAATTACATTTTTAGACCGCCCTCCCCGTCAGACGGGCTCAGGGCGGTTTGACAACAAATTAAAAACAGTAAAAACATTGGGCCAAATGCCAATCAAGTTCTCCGTGTGATGAAAGCATGCACATGGAAAGCCCACATGCACTGCAGGTGCAACTGGGAGATAGCACTGATTGACTGAAAATCGTGACTGTCTTACCCTGAGAGAAATGTGAGAATGATACTTTACCCAGCTCATGTTCTGATATCTGTTCCGATTAAAGTTATAGGAGTGACAACCTTTTCTCATACCTCTGAGCAACCATACCTGACCTCTATTCACTGCCAGGACAGAAACAGAAATTCTATCTTATATTTGATATTTATTCACTATGAGTATATTAGTGGTATCTTTCATGTTTCACTATACAGTATTTTGCAATGTTGGTTTGGACTTCAAAGGTGAATTTAACATGGTTTCAAGCTTCATTTACTTAGAAGAGGTTTACTGAACCCATCAAATTTTGCCAAGTGGCTGTGTAGATATTTAGGGGGAAAGTAAGATGGAAAATATATACCATACATTGCATATCAAATTATAAACAGGATTTTTTTAAAAATGTAAAAAGCAAGCTACCTGTCCAGAGACCACGAGGTCTCTCACTAAGTCCTGGAATAAATGGAGTATGGAGTTTGTCTTGTAACAGACCATGTTGTTTGAGAAACACTATTCTTTCTTCCTTGGATATATTTTGTAAAGATTGGAGAAGGATTTTTTCCTCTTCCTCACGAAGAAGTTTAGGTAACATCATTATGGAGTTGAAAACAGGTATGCATTTCTTTTTTTTCTGTTGTGTATCTTGTTTCTTTGGATTTTTTATATCTGTGAAATGGGAATGTCCAAACCCTCCTTTATTCTCTAAGTATGTCTGGAAAAGTTTTGGTAGAAATACTCTTCGGCAAATAAACCAGCCATTGTCAATAGGTTGTTCTTTGGTGGAAGTGTCTAGGATCACTTCCTCTGCATCAGGGCATTTATTAAGTAAAGATTTCTTAAGGAACATTAAAACAACATTTGGATCTTGTCCTTTGAGCTGGCAACTTCTCAGTAACATCAAAAGAACAGCTGAATTCTCTGCTGGCTGGATATGTTGTGCGTTTAAAGGTTCATAAAAATTCGTGATGGACCTCCAAGGAGCATCTTCCACAAGCCTGCTGATACTTGGACTCTTTATAAAACATTCCTGTTGGAGTTTAAGACCACAGGCATATTCCAAAAACTCTTTGAGCAATTCCACACTAAGCTTGTCCTGAGTTTTATGTACCATAGTACAAGAAGCAAGTCTTTTCATGTGTTGGAGTAGGTCTGTTTCTGCAGCCAAAGACAGAAGTTGCTGAAAAAGAAAACCCACAGCCACATATTAGATACTTCAACTATCTCATCTTAAACTAGGACTGGAAGAGTTAATGGGTCCAATACAACTTACAGGTTCATTCCAAGTTGTTGCTATCAAGCTATTGTACGCAAGATTTTTTTTTAAAAAAAGAATTGAGTTATAATGTGCATAAAAATGGACAATGCAGAGTCTCATTTATTCCAACTTCTTTCAGAATTGGCAGAGGAAAGCACATCATAAAGAGCCCTAGCCATAGATCATAAACAACCTCACTGTTAGCTAACTTCATGGGTGGTTTGATGCTGAGAGGTGAAAGAAAATGCAAAACTGAGCGACAAGACCAAAATGTCTTACTTAAAACAAACCCATAGAAATAAACAGGAATATGTTCTTTTGGGCTATATCCAGGGATGGCACAAAACATTTTGATTGCTGAGGCAGAAAATCCAAATTGTAATTCTTCATTAGTGGGAAGTATTATAATAAAATAATTGATAGCTTGCTGCCCTTTGATATTAACCCCAAATCCACTGCCAGGCTACTCACACTTTCAGGTAGTTGGATCAGCCTTACAATCCTCTGCAGTTATTTCAATTTAAGCCCAGTGAAATCAAAGACTGGAGTAACTCTATATAGGATTGCAGTGATAAATATGACAGTTTCCCACTAAGAACTGATATTGTGATTACTTTCCTATCACAGCAAACATGCTACAAAACACTGGAACAACTGATTATTGGAAAGTCTTCAGAAAACTTCCCCTAACTTTCAATACATGCTTTCCTCATACTCCATCCCTTCCTCTGCACCCTGCTTGTTGGCCTTCCAACAGCATCTGATTGGATTCTATGGGAAACAAGATGAACCATTGTTCTGACCAGATGAACCATTGTTCTGACACAATGTGGCTGCTGTTATGTTCTTATAGCCACAACAATGCCATATTCATTAATTGTGTTAATGTTTGTACTGATATCAGTTAAAAGCCTTGTGCATGATGAGTTTTGCATGTTTGTAATAATAGTAATAATAATAACATTCGATTTATATACCACCCTTCAGGACAACTTAAGTTTACATAGTTTTCAAAGTATGTCATTATTATCCCCACAACAAAACACCCTGTAAGATGGGTGGGGCTGAGAGAGCGCCAGAGAACTGTGACTAGCCCAAGGTCACCCAGCTGGCTTCAAGTGGAGGAGTGGGGAATCAAACCTGGCTCGCGCTCTTAACCACTACACCAAACTGGCTCTCGGTATTTGTTCATAATACACAAATGCTTTCTCTTGCCCATGATAAAAATTTAAACTCTTAGTAAAGTTGATGGAAGAAGGAAATGACAATTCTTGAGATAGAAGGAGCTGTAAAATATTTGTTGCACTTTAAGGGACATTATAATACTAATCTCTCTCTATTCTCTGGTGCTACATTTTGCACTAAAAATCTAGAAGTAAAGAAAAAACAGGTTAGGATTTGGAATTAAATGTAGACTCATTACATATAAATAGGATTGTATGGTAGCCAGCCTAAGCATGCCACAAGTCAAGTCCAAAGTAGAAGTTAGTGCCGTTTGAATGTCAGTGTTATCAATATGTCATCCTTCATGTTTTGGTGTAATTTTTCCTCTAGGCTACTGAGGAAGAAATCAGGCAGCAGCATAGCAGGTATAGAGGCCTGGTTGTATACCATGGCCAGGCAGGTGGGCTCTGTGGCAGAGCAGTGCCCCAATCTGAGGAAAAAATATTCTTTCACAGGAGCAGGGCTATAAACTGCTCAAATTGCCAGCTGAGAGGAGATGAGTTTCCTGCATGGAGATAGCCATTTCTCCAACTGCCAGGCAATTGATGACTATTTGGATTACCTCCATTGGGCTATAAAGAGTGCAACCTAAGTTGATTGGAGAAAAAGGTGGACAGTAATCCACTGGTTCACTCTCAAACTCATGATAGGGCAAAGGGAAATCCACCCAGCTATGACAGGTCTCAGATGCTTAGCTAATGAGTTAAGGACCATAGACTTCACCACCTTATGTACTACCTGTTGTCTTAAATATGTGCTCCTATGAGCTACTTGTGCTTCATGTGGTCTAATGTCAGCCCTAGACTTGCTTATGTTCTGTTTCAGCATTTCTTCAATTCTGTATTGGATTCTTGCTAATGCTGTGTCTTTGTAAACTTGTGTTTATTTACCCTATGGCATTGTTTATGGAAATGTCCTTGATACTGACAGTACTAATCTTACACTGTATAATCCACCTAGAGTGAGAAAAGCTGGTTATAAATGACATAAATAAACAAAAATAAAAGGCCCAGACATACTGGCAGAAGTGCGCAAGCCAGGACCAGGGAACAAGGGAGGGGAAAGAGTGAAGTCTGTTTTGACCATCCTCTGTTTTTTGATATTCCAGAGGGGTTGTGTCCAGTACAAGGACAGGATGCTAAGGTAACACCAGTGGCTATAATGTCAGACTATGGAATCCCTGTTATCTAGAGTTCGTCTCCCCTTTCTGCAAGAAGCACAAATTTCTTGGTTTCAAAAGGTTTATTGAAAGACTAGGCTCTGATACAACTATCCATATTCCAAGGCCTGGAAAGGATCTTGGCTGAACATAGGCATTGTTGAGAATGAGAAAGAAAACGAAACTTGTGATACATCAAACCCTTCACTCCCAGCCTTCCCCCCATCTTCCATAGCGATGGCAACTTGGCTGTGGGAAGGCTCGGCCCGTCAAGGTCTCTGGCTGTAGAAACAGATAAGAGTATTCTCTCCCATGGAAAATGCGGTCAAAACAACACCTGGACCTGGAGGGAGAAAAAGGCTAGCAACTACAGATTAAACATGGCGTAACTCTGACCAAGGTACCACACACATATTAGATCCTGACATATACAACTTAGTCTCAGATGTTTTATATTCTTTTTTTAGTTCTATATTACCCTGCGGTGTTTTGATATCATTTTCCAATGTACTTGTCCTCTATTAATTTAGGATTGTATTTTAGTAAAAAAAAATTCTCTTTAAAGCCTTCAGAATGTGCTCAAAGTTCTCACCTTTGTGCCTGACCATTCTTCCATGAATAGGCTAGAAACTCATGGCTTGCCAAGCCATGAGTTTCTAGCCTATTCATGGAAGAATGGTTAGATAACAGGCGGGGGGCGGGGGGTGGGGAGAAGCCACACAGACCCCTATCTGAACCTCTAGAAGTAAAAAGGCAGACCTTGAGTAGTGGCACAAGTACACCATATAGCAGGAGGGAGGGAGGAGGAGGGAAGGGGACAAGTCCTCCCACATGCAGACACGTTCCTCTCCTCACCATGGCAGGTCCCTCAGTTTTCCACTCTAGAAGTGCTACCTTGTTACCAGAACTGCTATTTTATGGGGAAATTAGCAAGCAGTTCAGCTTGAGCTAGAAGGATCTTTAACCAACTATACCAGAGTCAGTCTATCAGATTACTCAGACAAGAAAGAGGAGGCTAATATTCAAATAAATAATGTTTACTAAAAGTGTGGCATATGCCTGACATAGCACTTACATACAGCAGACATATAAGAACTCAGAAATATAGGTTGGAAAGAGTTACAGAGACATTTGCATTAGCAGGAACCCACTTGAGATCGATGGAATAGAGGCAATACATTACCTGGTCACAGTGAGGAGCAGAGATTCCAGCAGCGAGGTTGGGGGGCGATGTACAGTGCCATCTGGGTTGGGGATGGGGTGCAGCGCCCAGCCATGTGCAGTGCTGGGCACTGGGCATGGCGCCTAGCACCGAGCACCTAGTGTCACGCAGAGCCTGCTTAAATAGCCGAAATGTGTCCTGAGATGGAGCCCTGCGGGGCTGGCCTGGGACTGGTTCTCAGGATGTTTTCAACAAAAGATATAATGGGCTAACAAGAGATATGATGGGCTCATATCAGGAATATGATGGGCCACTTTAGGATCTGATTGTGAGACAGTGACACCCTTGGGATGGGACAAAAGGAAGGGAAGGAGTGCAGGGCGGGTTGATTAGATTTGACAGGAAGCCGGGTTGTATTGATGGGATCAGCTTGAAATGTTGGTGCTTGATGGGCACATCAATATGAATCCATTGTCTGTTTTGTTCAGCCAGCACATCTCTTCCGTCCCAGGGCTGTGGCCAGCGATCTGCATATCAGGGTGAGGCAGGACCTCAGAATGTGACAGGAGCCTGGTGGGGAAATGATGGACTCAAGGAGAACTGTCCATAGTAACTGCCTGTTGCCTGAGAACATGGCTGCCCTCTGGTTTGCTTCTCTGTGTTCATGGGCTCACTGGCAGGCTGCTCTGGGCATTATGGCGGACCCAGGACTGTTCTGCGGTGGCTTCCCTGTGGAGGGCAGGCCAGGGGGCGCCTAGTCCATTTCACAGAGAATTCTCCTGCTTGTGTGTCATTGCTAGCTGCTAGGTCCATGCCCAAGGTAAAGTTCATGTTTAGCAGGGCCGGTGCGCCCATTGAGGCCAGGTAGGCGGTGGCCTCAGAGTGCGATGGCACCGGAGGGGTGTTGGGGGCGGAGGTGCACTCCGCGGAGCTGGCATGGCTGGGCCGCAGCTGCTGCAGCCAGCCAGCCCCATGCTGCCACATGCCCCCAGCCGGGCGCAGCAGTCATGAGCCGCTGCTGGGGCGGCATGCAGAGCATGGAGCAGCCTCCGCCCACCACCCCAGCCATCTGCCAGCCAATGCTCCCGGCTTGCGCTGTGTGATGACATCATCAAGCAGTCTGTGGCGCGCACGCGCACGCGCATCAGGTAGCCACAGGGGCCAGAAACCCTGGTGCTGGCAGTGGCAACGGGTCTTAGGGCAAGAGAGAGAGAGTCCCTAATCCAGGGAGGCAGAGGGCAGGCAGGGGTGACAGAGTCCATAGGTCATACAGTCAGGAAACAGGCACAAATGGCAGGGTCTCTGGTTCAGGAGACAGGCATTGACAATAGAGTTCATAGTCCAAAATGGGGAGGCTGGCACAGATGGCAGAATCCCTGATTGCTGGTAACAGAGTCCATAGTTCTTAAAAGGGGGTAGCTGGCTACAACCTTTTCTTTCTTCATGAGCAATTGGGACCAGGTGGTTGGAAGCTGGTACAAGAGGCAATGCGTACCAGTGTCCAAAGTTGCTGTTTCAGGCTTCCCAGGAGAGTAGAATGACTGGATCATTTAGTGTTCAAGATGCACTGAAGTACTGCTAGTCAAAAGCAAATGGTACAAGGGAGAGGGTGTTCCAGCAGCAACCTGTAAACTATGTGAACGTAGATCACATGCTTTGAGGAGAGAAACAAGCTGCTCTTTCAGCACGGCAAAAGGTGTGGGTCTGGTATGTCCTCTTAACAACTATTTTCCACACATGAATGAGTGTCTGGAAAAGAGTGTTTATAAAAATGTTCTTCTGCCGATTGTCTCGCTGTCCTGAAAATCAGGGTAGGGGGAGACTGCAAAGAAAGGAAACTTAACCAAACACCGAGCCAGTCAGTGAATGAATCTCTTCTTGGCATGGCAAAGTTCAGTCTTCAATAGGGTCACTATAACCTCGGAGGTGGAAAGGAATTTGATGGGTCCTGGCTCAGTTCAGCAGCCTTCACTCTGAAGATGCACAAATTCCAAAAATGACAGAGAGCAATTTGTCCAAGCCAAGATAAGTTGCCTTGCCGTGGTGATGTGGGAAGCTGAAAATGTCAGCCGCATAAACGTGTATTAAGCCTGATATAGATTAGGCATCTAGGTATTCATTTTCTTTAGAGCTCTAGCCCATTGCTTTTAACAAGTAGGCCTACTATAGAAACACAATGAAACCTTCTGCTCCACACCAACTGCTTTGTACAATGAAAGGTGACAAGGCCTTACACTATTCTTTCTAACCTGAATTTCTTTCCTTTGTGACCCAAACAAGTGGAGATTTGCTGGTATTATTTAGGTGCAAGGGGAAAGCACTCTGCACATCCTCAAAGGATAAGTCAGGCACCAAAAACACACTCTTGTATTAAATTCTGCAGGCCTCTGCTAATATTGCCAACTCTGGGTGGGGAAATTTCTAGAGATTTGGGGACAGAGCCTGGCGAAGGTGGGTTGGGGGAGGCGGGCTCAGTATGGTATAATGCCATAGAGTCCAACCTCCAAAGCAGCCATTTTCTGTAGGGGAACTGATCGCTATAATCTGGAGCTCAGTTGTAATTCTAGGAGGTCTCCGAGCCCCATCTTGGGGTTGGCAACCTGAGCTCTGACTTGTTACACAGCTGAAGAATAAGCATACCTAGCAAAGCTTTTTGTCCTTGATAATTTTTGAACCACCATAAGGCAAGAAGAATGTATCAAGAGGGACCAGTCAAAAGCACTGGTATTTCTGCATGCATGGCCATTACAAAGAGGCCTAGATATTCATTCAGACACACAGCCTTTCCACAGAATGCCTGGAGGATTAATGTTCTATGTGAATCAGTTTGGATCAGTACAGCAAACTACGGCTTACAGTTGTGTATCATTTTCAACTTGATGAATTGTGAATAACAAAAGAATTGTATATCATTGTTTGTAAGACTGGCAAAACTTGAATATTGGAAGTGGCTATTTTATTATGCATATAAATTTAACATGGAAACAAATATGACAGGAAAAAAACATATTTTGGAGAGATTCCTTAAAATCAAAAGAGGGGCCTCATTCATATACCACCTTTGTGATGTAACAGTTACTGCAAAATTGGAAGCTGTGCCAAAGAGGTTTTATTTTATGGCAGGGCCCGTGCATCAGATGTAATGTGTTAAAGAAGTTATACTTCAGCTTCAGTTTCATTCTTGCCTGTTTTCAAAATGGATGTGCTACTAATCAGTTCATCAAGACTACTGTCCTATATGCTCTTCTTCAATGTACACATTTTTCATCTTGCACATGATCTATGTGCGTCACTAGCACAGGCCAGTGAAATAGTTTGAATTGTTATCAGTGCTCTTTGACTGATACGATGATTGGCATATCAACATGGCTCACAACAGAATGTCAAAATTTCACAGCAAATACCGAATCCTGGCAGCCGTACCACAGCCTTTGCCTTTCTTTTCTGTATTTAGATAGATCAGATTATTTATGAAGGGAAATATTGAAGGTTTTCAAGATTCATGTCTAATGTAAATTTAAGACAGTAATCCTTAGCAGGTCTACTCAGAACCCCACTCAGGTCTCTTCAATGTTGCTTACTGCAGGAAAGTGTGTCTTAGAAATGCATCTCAAATCTGCAGATCTGGGATCAGAGAAGTAGCGTTGAAGTCAATTTTTTAAATGATCAAGAAAAAGATGCAATGGAAGTGACAGAGCAACTTCAAACACTCTGAAGAGCTGGGGCAGGTGAAAGAAAATGGAAAAAGGAATCGTTTCCTCTTCTCCTACTTGTCCTTAATAACAAGAAGTACTCTCAGTTTCTTTCTTGCCTTAAATCTTTCCTGGCAATTTGTGGGCATTTATAATAGATTAAGGGCTATAAACCTAGCATCATGGCGCATGGAGCAGAACCCATTCAGGTCATGAAGAGCGAAACCATCGGATTGCTTGCTGGAGCAAAAAAATTCTGGAAATTCAAGTTGGAATATAAATGTCACAGATGCAAATTCTCCAGTTCTAAAAATCAGGTGATCCTGGACAGTCAATCCCATACTACTGCTTGCAATAAAATTCCTTCTTCTGTTATTCCTGGAAACTCCCAGGTATCCCTTTGCTTCTTCATACAAGTTGCTTTTAAAATATAAATGACTCAGCATATCTGGGCACAAATACTGGGTATTTGTGCAATGCTCATCTTAGTCTGATCTGGAAACTATCTGACTGCCTTCTCTGTCTGTGCTTTTTTCTCTTTTTCCTGTTGATCTTGCAAGAAGCAAGATGCTTTCTGCAGAGCTCTCCTGAGCAAGTGTGCCAAGAGGCATACCCGCACTCCTGCTCACATGCAGCCAGATTAGCTGGTCACTAGAGATGGGCACAAACTGAAATACGAACCAAAATTAAGCACAAACCAGGCCGGTTCATGGTTCATGAACTGTGGTTTTTCAGATCCCATTTCTGATGAACCGCCATGAACTTTAGGCTGGTTCGTTTGGTTCGTTTTTTGGTTCGTGACTGCAGACATCCTGGTGCCAATAAATCAGTTTCCTAGGCAACAGGGGATGGACTTCCTGCAGACCTTCTGCTGACCCGGAAGTGATGATTTTCTGACCTGGATGTGCCATTTTCACGAACCAAATGAACCAGTTCACAAACCAGGGGCAGGTTCGTGAAAGTTCATGGTTTGTGGTTCGTGAAATGAACGGTTAATGGTTCATTTTTTTTCTTGTTCGTGCCCATCTCTACTGGCCACTTGTAATAGGAAATATTGTTATTTAAATTAGATTTCTATGTTTTCTTTTGTTACTATAAGAAATCAGGTGGAGAACCAGCTTCAATCCGTTGCAATATACTGGCTCGGCAAGTGTTTCACCACATGTGATTCCATGCTTTCCTGACTGTGACTTTGCTACAATTTCTAACTATCCCCCAATATTTCCTACCTTCCTGGCCTATCCCTGCCTGTTGTCCTCTTTGCTTTAAGTACTGCCACTATTCTGTTGGGTTGATGAGGGAGCTAGTCTTTGACAGAGCTTAGTCCAGGGGTACGTGGCATTCAGAACCATCATGAGTAGAAGACACATTTTATTCTGATTCCTTAATCAACATATAATCTCAAATACAGTTATTTATATCACTGCAGTGTACATTTATATAATTTCTGAAAATATCACACATTGCTAAACACTTCATAGATTACTTATGGCTCTCCATCAGTGTGAATAAACTGTTAATTTTTACAAAGATAAATTTCAGTTATGGGGGTGGGGGACAAAGAGTGGAAGGACAGTATTATATTATGGTGGGACTGACCTTTATAGACAACGCCAGAGATGCCATATCATCTTCAGGAATATAAGACGTTCCTGCAAAAATATATTCAAGTGTTAATAAATTCTGGATGTCGCACAAGCAACATTCTTTTCTGTAAAGCAGCTGTGAAGCAATTGATTTATTCTTGCTTACAAATGACTGCATGACACAGTTTCCAGAAAGCTGACCTAGATTCAAATCAAAAGGGATTTATCTGGTGCCGATTGTTCTGCCTGCAGGTTATGAAATTCTTTTGGATGTTCTAGTTTAGCAAAATTCTTTTGCTTAGTAAGGGAGTATCTGTGGCCTTGTGCATAGGTTCGACTGATATGGCTACTCAAGCTGTGCCCTCCTTGCTAGACAGAGGTGAAAGTAGCCAAAATTTCTCATCAGTATTCTCTCCCTTGGGCATGGGAGGACTTGAAGCAGAAAAAGAGGAAGTACCACTTCAAGGTCTTTCTTATTGGCACTCATTAGGATCAGCTTACTTTCACCCTGCTGCTAGAATTCTGTGGTCTGGAGGCCAAATTAAGTGTTAATCCCCCCCTTCCCAAAGCTTACAAAAATATTCTGCATGATGATCTACACAAAGGCCAAAATATTTAAGATCAGCATACCCCTTGGATCCTCCCTGTCACATGGAGCACCTCTGTGCCAGTACAAAGGGCCAACAGGCTATGGTCTGTTGGCTCTCCATGCAGCCACAGACTTCTGCAAAATAAGAAATTAATTTTTTTTCACAGACCCCACATGGAGAATCACCATCTGGAATAATTTTTGGTACCCCTGTATGAAAGTAAGAATTATCTTTCCATGCATAGATAACGCGCACACAGCTTATTCTCTGGACTCATGCTTCTCACATTTCATTGCAAGCCTGCTTTTAAACCTATGCCAAACTTTGGGAATAGTTCTTCAAATGGTGAAGAGGGCAAGGCGATTGAGATCAGAAGCTGTGCTTTGCAGGTTAAGCTTCCCATGCAAGTACTTCAATCCAAGAAAAATACACTTAAATAAAGAGAATAATTTTCAGCATTCATCACTGTTCTTTGTTAGATCATGGCATGAAATTTGTGATTCCCTTAGTCATGGTACATGAACATCAGTCACTTACAGACAGTGTTGGTCTGTAGTAGAAGAGCAAGATTCGGGTCCAGTAGCACCTTAAAGACCAACTAGATTTTCAGGATATGAGCTTTCAAGCATTAAAGCATATTGATCTTGTTTGTGTTTTAAAGGCACACAAGTTATCTTATCTTTAGAGGCCTGTGAAATGCTTCCTTCTCTGACCTTTTTGTTCCCTCAAAAAAGAATGTTTGCAATCATTATGTTGCTGACTGCTCTATTGGTTATGAACATGCTGTGACATCACACCAGCATCAGTCAACATCAATATCAATAATATCAATCAACATCAATCACACCCAGAAACTTAAACACCATCACATTATTGAGCCTTACAATGCAGATTATTGGTTTTGGCAATTAGATCCTACTTTTCAAGTTTTTAAAAAATATCCATGAGAAGACTATATTATATAATGTTTGAAACAAAGAACAGTTTACCAAGTTATATTCATTATGCACTTGCAATTATGAAACTAGCTAAATTGTTCCATTACAGACTGTGGGAATCCAAAACAAATGGGGTATTTAAAGAACATGAAACCTCATTAAATTGTGACTCCAACTTTTAAATATTTGTATAGAATATACAGTAATATAGAGAGCCAGTCTGGTGTAGTGGCTAATATGGAGAACTGGGTTTAATTCTCCATTCCTCCTCTTGAAGCCAGCTGGGTGACCTTGGGTCAGTTACAGCTCTCTCAGAGCTCTCTCAGCCCCACCTTCCTCACAGGATGATTGTCATCATGAGGATAATGATAACACACTTTGTAAACTGCTCTGAATGTGGCATTAAGTTGGCCTGAAGGGCGGTATATAAATCAAATGTTGTTGCGGTTATTAAGGTGTAATACAGTGTTCATAAGTGACAAATTCCATTTAATAGTAGAGATAGAATATAAATAATGCAAATAATTAATAAATCCCACCTACAATTATTTGTCAAATATAAAACACAAAGCCAAAGTGTAAGGTGTATCCATGCAGAAGAGAAATGCTTCTAAGAGTTATACTCTTCTAAGTTCATTGAGGTCAGTGGCTTAGAAGGGGATAACTGCTCAGGAATCGCATTGCAAGTTCTGAAAGACATCAAGAAAAATGATCCGGATAATAAAACAGTTTATAGTGTTCTTTCTTCCCTAAAGGCATCTTAGGTAGCAAATAGACACACAAAAATGCTTGTTTGTTGTCTGTTCAGTATATTTTTGAAAACATGATGGGATCCAAAGTATTTGTTTTCGATCTTGCGTGCCATCATCCGATCCTGGGTACTTGCTCCATGTTCATTACAGTGTACAAACTTTCTATTCATAGTTCTTTCCCTCAGTATAAATTTTGGAGGGCATGATGGAATTTCCTTGTGTGGCATATGGTAATCCTTCACCTGAGGGCTTGCTCCAAATAAAAGTTTACATTCCTCTGGCAGCTCCCTTTAGATGTAAAGGAATGAGGTATGTGTGTCTTCTGTTAAATAACTGTCTGCATTTACATGTTCTAGTGGCAAAAGGTACATAGTGTTCTTACACTGCACTGGCGGCAGGAATGTCCAACCCTATTTCCTCTCATAAATATTTCATAATAGAAAATACTTTAAAAATACGCCAGTTAAAACTGTGAAGTGACCCTTCCCACTCCAGGTACGTGAGCTAGGAATGCTTGAAATAAATACCACAAGAGAGTTGGGCCTAGCAGTGGGAGGTCAGCTGTGGTAACCACAACCTCCTTTTTGGATTAAGAGGAGATAATTTCATTTTGAGACCATTACACTGAGTTATGTGGTGATGGGTGGCAGGCAGTGGAAGGACTGGGTATTTCTGAGAAAACATCAAAGGTGCTGTGAGAAGGGGCAAGAAGTTTAGAAGAAATGTCCAGCTATGGGGCTCTATTTTATTTTGCTTCCGCTAATATAAACAGTCAATCATTTTTAACATTCCTTTTTTAAAAAGGAGTAAAACCACAATTACATTTAATTTGTCATGGATAAAAAAATTATCTATAGTAAATTTAAAAAAAACACTATACTATACTATAATGTGCTATTTTCATGAGAGCATCGTAGTAACTGTCCCCTGATATAGGACTATAACATATGTTAAACTAACTGCAAAGCGTCGCTCTACTGGCTATCTGTGTGTCATCAAGTCATAGCTGAATTATGGCAACACAAATGGGTTTGAAGATGAGGTACAGAGGTGATTTGACATTTCCTGTCTCTACACAGCAACCTTGTACTTCCTTGGTGTTCTCCCATCCAAATACTAACCATGGCTGAGCTGATGATCTCCCATTCATATATTAATCGGGGTTTAGCTTCTGAGATCTGACAAGACTGGGCTAGCCTGTATCATCTAGATCAAGGCATTGATTGAATAGCAAACATCAAAATCCAAACAATCAAGTTTTTAGCTTATGAAAAATCAGCCTTGTGCATTGGCCCTGTGGTTACTTAAAGAAGGTTTCACCTTGGCTATCAGAATCAAGGTCAGCCAGGTAAAGTGGCACTTCTTGCCAGATTGCCAGGGGGACTAATGAAACAACTGGCAAATATAACAGAAAACGTTTTTTCCTGCTAGTTCATTGCACATGAATGTTCTGTTTTATGGCTGTGTTATTTTTATGTTTTGTTAATTTTGTTGATATTATTTTACTGTATTTTGCATTGTGATCCCCCTACATTTTACAACAAACAAACAAGCAAACAGCAGGGCTAGTGAAGAGAGGGAATCCTGTGCATTTTAGCTTTCTGACAGAATTAAATAGTCTCTTAAAGAAAGCAGAATCGCCAGAAAGACATCAGTAAGGGAAGGGATGAAAAAAAACACCTGTGGCTTTAGAGTTCACTCTTGTAGCAATTATATTTTTATTTCTTAGCCTCCTGACTCACAGCTATTTGGGTAGCCACAGGTTTTTAATTTATGAAGAAAATGTATATGTAGCCTCTTAAGAGACCAGCTCAAGTAGCCAAAAGAAAGAGCTATAAATGTCACAAGCAAATCTGAAAAACCATCAAAATTGACTGAGACCAGCATGAATTTAGGAATGGTGACAGCAAAACTGGGAATGAGGATTGGGGTAACACAGTTTTGGGAATCACAAAATGACAGCTACTGTGTGTAAGTGGGAAAATTTTAGTTTACAAATTGGTCTAAATTTCGATGAAGCTTCACAATAGAAAATTTGGGAGAAATAAAATTGTGGTACTTCTGAGTTTTATCAAATTGACAAAATCAGTAATATAGCTTTAGGATATTATTGACTGGGATCTAAAAAAATATAAAGCTTTTACTCGACTTCCCCAACATACCTTCAGGAGTCAAACTTAGACCAGTTGCCTTAGCAGCATCCTTTTTGCTAAAGTATGTGTATCCTCCACCAGTGCGTACAGGCTTCTCATGGTGAAAACTGTAAAGTAAAAAAGGCTGTTATTGAAAGAGATGTTCACAAACAATGTGAGCTGCCTGAACTGCCTCTCTATGTAGAAGATTGTTACAAGTTTAATGCTGTGTCAGTTATCCTCTAATAATGTCTTTGAATCAGCCCACACACTCAGCACAGCCAAATCAATTATCAAAATCTATTTATCTCACTATTTATATTGTTTCAGTGCTCTTCTTGCCACTTTTGTTCTCCTGGATAATCTTTGGTGTATGAAGTAGGTGTGCAACTAGTGAGCTAATGATTGGCCCAGCATCCCAGCAATAAAGACAGACACAATTATGTGGGTTCACCTAGTTCCTTTATTAACCTTTACATTAATTTGCAGATCATTGTAAAATGCTTATACCATAAGAAGACTATTTTGAGGATGGGTTGCACTAGTCATCCTCCCTGAGTGCCCACTTGGCAAGTCCACCCTGGCTCCAATCCTGGCTGGCTGGTTTTGCTCACCTTGTTCACCTGACAAAGTACAGGAACCCCCGAAGTATACAATCACCAAATATAAACAATTATTTGTATATGTTTTGAAGGGCAAGAGTGCTCAATGAAATTAATTCAATTTATAAATATACAAAATCATTCCATATGTAACAATACCCAATGGTGGGATCACAGACAATGTTCAATATTCAAGAGCAATATTCCAAGAGTACATAAATTCAATTAAATACAATTCAAAAATTCAAAGTGCTTGAAAAATGTCTGTAAAGGAGCAGAAGCTTGCTGAAGTTATGTTGATTCAAAATAATTCACACCGCCTTCTGCAAGATTAACGCCACCTACGGGTTTTGCCGGCATGTAAGGAGTCCAGTCCCGTTTCGCACAATCAATAAAATCAGGTAACAAATAAAAGGGTAGGAAGGGTTACACCCAGCTACAACACTAGATTATCCAGAACAAACTGAAATGGTGGAACGCCATTGATTGTATTGACTGTAGTGTTTGCTGTGAGTAGATTGCTTATGTATTTTGTACTATATTGCATTATTAGTATGTACAATTAATGTTTGGTAATAATTGGATTATATAACAGATGTTTTGCCTGTGAAGAAGCTATTTGTGCGAAACGGGACTGGACTCCTTACATGCCGGCGAAACCCATAGGCGGCGTTAATCTTGTTGGTTGTCTTGTGCTCCGGAGTAGCTCTTCCCTGGTTCACCTGCACAACCTCCTGTGCTGAGAGGTGCCCAGCTTCATCCGTCTCCCCTGACAGGCAGCAAGGCACGGATGCAGCAAATGCTGGTTGTGGGGAAGGACATACGTCCTTTGCTGTCTCACTTGAATTTGCTGTCTCACTTGAATTCAGCCCACCCTCCAGCCTCATGCCATATTCAAATTATGTGGGCTGAGACAAATTTGCCCACAGCTGATAGCCATGAACCTCACTTCTTGCAAATGAGTCGGCTAGTGGCACTAGTAAATGCAATAAGAATCTCCAAAAATAAAAACAGTTGTAAATAGAGATGGGCACGATCCAAAAAAAATTGCCGATCCAGCTGATCGTGGATCGGCGCCAGTGACGATCCCGACTAAATGATCCACACCGATCATCTCCCGTTCCCGATCCGTGGATCGTGGAGGCCAAAGCGGGGCGCGCTGCTATTCCCAGCTATGTGGGAAGGTGGGTGTTGGTGGTGGCCACAGGGCCTGGCGGACATGGGGAGACGGCGATGAGCCGCCTCCCCTCAGGGGGCAGGGGGTCTGGCTGCTCGCCGGCGGCACTCCCCATGTGCCCACCCGCCAGGCCAAAAAGGAGCGCACTGGCGAGAAAAGAACAGTGGGTGATGCCGGCGGCATCTGTGTTTGTGTTTGGCTGTCTGTGTTTGGCCATCAGAGTTGCCTATCAGGGTTTGCAGGGATGAGATTGGAGTGCCCATGGCTACAGAACACCCCCTTCCCCCTCCCTCCCCTGGCTGTCTTCTCCCAGCTGCTGACTGCTTTGCTGCTTCGTGGTTGGAAGGAAGTCTTGCTGATCAAGGAAAGCTGGGCTTCCATTCGGGTTTCCAGGGCGACAGAAGGAGGGGAAACACAGCTCAGGCATTCCCCTGGCTCCGTTGCCCCGGGAATAGATTACTGGAGCCTGAGTGTCTGGCTTCCTGATCCGAGCACAATCCAGCCCCAATCCAGCCCCCTCCCAATCGCTGGATCGTTGGCCATGGCTGATCACGATCCGCTGAGTCACGATCTCGTGATCGCCATTATCGTGGGGTTTTTTGGATCGTAATGTGGATCGTGCCCATCTCTAGTTGTAAATGGCACGTTTCTGCAGCATCTTGACAGAAGGTGAAAAAGAAAAAGAGATATCAAAGAGGACAGCAAAGTTCCATACATGAGCACCAAGAAGAAAGTCATATTACCTACGGTTAGAACAAAGGAAAAAGCAGCACCATGGGAGGAGGAGAGACCAGTCACTTTGATTCTGGATAAGCTTGATAAAATTTGTTGACAGCCATTCCCCACAGTTGCTGTGTAGCTGCCAAAATCCAAGTTGGGTCTGAGGAACCTAGACCCAACTCTTTAAAAATCAGCACATCTAGTTTGACCCTGAGTTAACTGGAGTTAGTCCTCAGCATATGAGCTGGGAACCTAAAGTCTGATTACACCCTGATTTAAGAACTGGTTAGCAGGGAAATGAGCTAATTCTGCTTGCTTAACTTGCATTTGTATATCACAGATAATCAGTTAGTGATTATATGTGGTTCTCAGCATGAGAAAAGTTGTGGGGAGGGGTAGCAAGGAGTGAGGCTCAGCAACAAGCCAGATCCATTCAAATTTTCCTTAACTGTGGTTACAAATGATGTCTAAATGTATCCTTTAATGAAGATGGAAGAGGATCCCTGCTAATTCACAAATCTTGAGCAAATGACGAGGTAGAACTGCAGTGGATACACAAGGAAAAAATTTAATCTGAAAGTCAGTTTTCTCAGGTCAGTGGGAAGATTAAAGACTGGGAGAAAAATAAAAACCAAACTCTTTCTTTGATGTTATTATTAACCACGGCTACCAAAAATATTTTCAAGAATTAGACAGACTTTTTGCAGTCAGTTTCCACAGCAAGAACCATAAAGAAGGAAATCTCATTTATCATATGTTTGCACTTAGTATTTTTTTCTCCTCCATAAAACAATGAAGTGTATTCTAATACAGATTTCCTTTATTTAAGATCATTAGCATAGTTGATTTACTTCTGATCCATTTTAAAACTTCCCTGTTTAGAAAAGAAATGGTATAGTTAGTAATGTGCTGAATAGCGGGAACACACTGTGAGAAATGCCTAGCATATTTACTAAAACAATGGGCAACTTTAACATACTATGGCTACCGACAATCCTAAAAATGCTTTCTTGTGAGTAAGCCCTATTGAATAAAATGGGACTTTTGAACAACCTGTTTAGGCTTTGTTAACATTTGTTAGCAGGAACTGGCTATGTGCTAGCAAAAGGGGGAGGCTGCATTTAGAAAAAGGTCCTGAAGAAGCTTGTTGCTTTAGGAAAGAAACTGATACTTTTTTTTTTTTTACAGAAAGCCATACTGAGATAGGAAAGGAAAACAGGAATTCTATTTACCTATCTAAGCTAGGATGGAGAGAGAGTCATAGAAGACATGTTGCTTTCAGGAAGGTGTGAGAGACAGCACAAAACGTGAAGATTAAGAGCCAGTCAGAATGAAGAAAGTTTTAGATAAACAGAAGGCAGCAGAACAGAAAGAGGAAGGATTCAGAAGAAATTGATATGTACACCTTATTAGTTCTGCTTCTCCTTGGGTTGCCAGCTCCTGCTGGCATGGGGAAACTTCCACTCCTTGACCTCTCAGATGGGTGGTATGAGGAAAATAATAGGCAAAGTTGTTACCCAAGGAGGTCTCCTTGTGAGTTGGGGGGGAATTAACAGCAAGGAGAAAGCAGCGAGAGGAGGGGTAACTTAGGGATCTTTTATTATATGTATACAGGGATTGTCCCAACTAGAGAACAGCTTTCAATAAATAGACAGATATTTCAAACAAACAGGGAATCTTTATTGAAAATAACAAAAATCAGTAGCATACAACACATTCACACAACATGCAACACGTGTTCAAGACTAACTAGGAAAGAGAGTAAAAGTTAGGGGGATAGTTACCATCCAGATGTCTGAGAGAGAGGAGGAGCAATGAGTGGCCTGCGATTCAAGATGGAAGGGCTCAAACTGAGTTCGAGGGTGGAATGCTGGATCTAAGCATGCACAGTAGCGATGCCAGGGTTTTTGGCATTCGCAGCTGGCCGGCGGGCCAGGCGCCCACCCGCGCATGCATGCACACATGCACCGGCCTGCATGATGACGTCACATGTGATGTCATCACGGGCATGCACACGCCGCCAGTGCAATTGCTGCGGCGGGCAGCTGGGACGGCAGGCGGGCGACCTCCCAGCTCTCCTGCTCGGTTGCCCTGGACCACTGCAGATGCCTGCCCGCAGCTGCTGCGCCCAGCGGGGGCATGTGCTGGTGGCGGTGGCGGCGTGGGGCAGGAGGGCTAGGAGGCTGCAGCTCCGTGGCGTGCACTCCCGCCTCCTGCACCTCCTCCAGTGCCCCCTCTGGCACCCCATGCCCTGAGGCCACCGCCTACCTGGCCTCAATGGGCACGCCGGCCCTGAGCATGCACACAATTTGCAACTGAGCGGCAGCCAATTTTATACCATGGATCCTAACTTGGGGCAAGATTGCATCTTCCACCCCAAGAACAAAACCTTGAATGGTTGGTCCCGGGGCGGGACAAAGGATTGCGAAGTTGTCTCTGGGGTTAGACAAAGAACTGGTAAACTGTTCCCAAAGTGGGACAATAAGCCAGTAAACTAAGAATTAGGAAGGTTTGATTAAGTCTTCCCAGGTGGAACTAAAGTGATCAAATTATGACTGACGACCTGTGAGGTGGATGAGTGAGGCTCAGTCCTCTAAATTGCTTAAGAGTGGGAAAGTGGTTAAGGTCAGATCAATAAGGAGGGTTGCATTCCAGGAAGGTCTTATTGTATCAGAATCCTTAGTGCATCCCCCAGGCAAGGGAGGGGATTGAGCTGGCCTCACCTGTGTCTCCTCATGTTTGTTCGTTCCATCTCACGGGTGGGATCTGGCTTCCTGCTTGGACAGTAGTGTCCATGTTTTCTGCCAGCTTGGACAGTGGCTTCCATGTTTTCTGCCTACTTTGGCTGTACTTTTAGTTCTGGAAGTGCATTCAGAGAAGGGGTTTATGGCATAACCATAACCCTAAGCCTTCTAATGTTATGGGGACAGTTCTGACCACTAACAATGTGTGGGAGGTGATTAATGTTGCCCAGCACAATAATGCTGCTTCCGGCATGACCCAGAAGAGATGCCATCATGTCAGGTGACACTCTAGCATTTGCCCCAAACTCTATGTTTAAACCATAGAGTCTTGGGTGGATGCTAGAGCAACACCCCTGACACAATGATGTCACTTAAAAGTCATGCCAGAAGTGGCATCATTGTGCTAGGCAATACTGATTGCTCCCCCCACCATCAGTCCCGGCCTTTCCCATCTCCCCCTCTAATTGCCCCCAATAGAGTATTGGTGTACTTGGTGCAAGGACATTGTACAGTCCTTCATTTCCAACACCTTTAAGCAGAACAATAGCTCACTACTGTATAAAGTTATATAGGGCCAGCAAGATTGTGAACCACTATATTGATGCATGTTATTATGGTAGAAATAGCACATTACTGTGATAATATAAGAAATGAGGGGACACTTATTGTCCTATAAGTTATTTTTATTCTCAAAAACCTCATGTTGATGGATGAATGGTTAGTGTACATTCACCTAACCTAAGAATGGCTTTGAAGTTGTTTAAAAGTGTCTTCAAAAGGGAAATGAGATGGAAAACCTATCAGTGGTGATGAGCTCTGATTGCTAAATGGAACTTCCAGGTTCAAAGGCAGGATGCCAGTGAATACCTGCTGCTGAGGCCAGACAACATGGGAGGGCTTCATGCTCTACTTGTGGGCTTTCTGGAAGCATCTGCTAGCCAATACTAGAAGCAGGATGTTGGACTAGATGTAGCCTTGATTTGATCCAGCAGAGTTCTCATGTTTTTAATAAACAAGGCCTTCATGTTAATAGGAATTAGCTGTAGAATGTGCAATTATCTGCGATGCAAGGCCGGTCCAAATACTTTTTTACTCCAGTTCCCATTTATGGGGAAAGAGAAGAGTGAACTATGCCATGCATGAATACAGCAATTCCCCTGATAGTGGTGTCTGGAGAAAGGCCATGATAGCAAAAAATTACTTCCATCTCTGTCTGCATGCAGTTCATTTCACATTTCCCCCCTTCTTCCATGTAATTGTGGGTATGCAAATAGCCAAGGGTGGCTTGGCTCTGTGTGCAGTGTGGACTGTCCCTTACAGTAGATTCACACATCCATCATTCCTTTATGTGCTTTTCTACCCAACACACAGGCACAGGCACAAACTTACTAAGTTTCCTTAGTAAGCCCTGGTACTGAGGCAGGAACCAGGCCTCAGGTCTAATTGGACTATACTTGGGATATAGCAAGCTGAACACAACATAATTTTTAGGAAAGCTGTCAAGTTCTATAGGTTTTGGCCATGGATGATATGGCCAATATGTTGTCACTAAAATCAGCAGCCCCAGTTCTCCTTCCCCTCTTTTCCCCAGTTATGTTTAGTAATCCAAAGTGTAGGATGTGACATCATAGTGCTATGAATTTCCCTGTCCCTGCAAGCAGCAGCCAATGAAGCAAAGTATGGCTTGGAGAAATTCACAAGATGATGGTCAGATTGCACATTTTGCATTATAGAGAAAAGAAAGAGGAGACATAGGACTGTAGCTTTTGGCACCAACCACGTAGCAGCCTTAAAGTATACTTTCGGCTATCGCTTCTTTAAAGTCACCATTGTAGTGGAACTCAGCCAGTTTCATGGGTTGCGGGGGTGGGGAGCCTGTCCAGGGTCTACCTGCCCAAACAAACAGTAGCTGACCACCAGTTTCCTTAGTAAGCCCTGGTACTGAGGCAGGAACCAGGCCTCAGGTCTAATTGGACTATACTTGGGATATAGCAAGCTGAATCCCAACTTAAAGTTACAAAAGGAAACATGGGCCAAATAGGCCTAGACACTAAATTCAGATTGAAGCTGTTGAACCAAAAGAACCACATACATATAAGATATAATCGATTTATTAATAAGTGAATAAATGATTAGAAGGTGTGCATACAAGGAAAGATAAAACAAGAAAATATCCTAATACTAAACATACTTGGCAGAGCGGCAGTTCAGCAATGCAAAGCCAGAATCAAAATTTCCAGCATCACAGCATAATTGTAGATTCAATTAGCTACAAGACTGAAGTCATGTCCAGAATTCAGGCATCAAGATCAGAGTATCCAGAAGTTCAACAAAAACTCTAGTCTCACAAATGTTCAAAGCTATTCAAAGCTAATTTACTACAATTTAAAGTGCTCAGTGTCAAAAGTGATTTCTATGGTACAACAATTACAAGAGTAAATACATAATAATACAAGGTTTGTAATAAACAATCAGTTAATCAACAATAAACTCTGGTCAATTCATCCAAGAGTGAATTCATCTATGCAGTCCATATAGGTTTCCTTCTGTAATTCCGTTGTTCATTCAATAAGCAGAAGTATCAAGATCAATCATTCATACAAACAGTGGTTCAGCCAAATTACATTTCATTCATGAGCTTCTGTGAAGAGCCAGAACTCATATTCCGCTTGACAAACTGCTAGCTCGTTTGTTTCGCATATAAAAGCTTTCCCAAGAGCAACAGGCTGAAAACATATATGAATACATATGATAATATGTTTGTACAATATTCCACTTCATAAACTGTTCCATGAATAATATACTACTTACAATCATTGAACGGTTGTCTCCAATCAAAAACAATTTATTTTCAAATTACCAACGAACTGCTCCCATCATGAGCTGGATGCCATTTCCACAATGGGGCGGGGTCATGGAATACCGTGCAAAGGCAAATTTAAAGGTCCTCCTTGTATTATTTCAATGATTTAAAGTGACATCTACATTTATATAAGGCATTGAAAATTACAATGATACGGATAGCAACTAATAATTTCTCCTTCAATTCTGTTACATAAAACAATATGGATGGCAACAGTAACAAATTCTCCTTCAATTCAGTTAAATGAAAACTAATACATCCCAGTCCTGATTGAGCCGAAAGTTCCAAAACTACAAACGGTAACAGGAACAATTTCTACTTACATACCATTACATAAAACAAGATAAATCCCAGTCCAGATTCAGCCCCCCTGGTGCTAGAGATTTCAACGTGAAAATCCACCATGCCTCACATCGTAAGAGTTGTTGTTGTGTTCTTCCCTCCTTATCTCTCACCGCCTCTAATACTGTAAACCTAAGATCTCTTTCTGTATGGTTCTTCTGTATGAAATGAGTCGTGAGAAGAGCTTCTTCTACCTGACATCTGATTTTTGATTGATGTTCTTGAATTCTTACTCTCACTGCATGATTGGTGCTGCCTACATAAATCTTCCCGCAAGGACATTCTATGAGATAAATCACACCCAGTGTGCTGCAGATGGAGAACTTTTTTTAACTGCAGTTGTCCATTCGATGTCCTTAAAGTCACCGTACTGCCTGTGATGGCTAACCTGCACACGTTACAATGTCCGAAGCTATGGTGTCCTACGGGCTGATCCTTCACAGTGTCCTGTGTTTCCATATCTGAGTGTACCAATCTATCACGTAGGCTATAGCCTACTCTCGGTGGATCCAAACAACCCGGTAAATGAACAACTAGATGCCAATGTTGCTTAATAATATGTGTGATCTTGCGAGACATGATTGTGTAATCCAGTGACCAATTCATACTCTGTTGAGTGGGTCTCTTCCTGACCACAAGTAAATCAGGTCTACTGACATGAGAAGCTTGAAAACGAGCTCTCTCTACCACTTGTGTTGGGTAGCCTCTGGCAATAAAATTCCTAGCCATGATGGAACTCTCTATAATCTATCTCTGAAGTGGCATTCCTACAAAGTCTGAGAAATTGTCCGTAAGGAATATTTTGTTTGAGGTGTACTGTATGGTGAGAGCTATAATGTAAAAAAGAGTTGCGGTCCATAGGTTAGTGGAACGGACGAACTGCCAAATGATGTTCCAAATACTTATACACTATTACATCTAAATAGTTGATGTGTGTCTTACTCCTTTCACTGGAGAATATAATGTTGGAGTCAGTATTATTTAGCCAGCTAACCAACGAGGCTGCAATTTATGATTTATTTAGAATAAAAAAATGTCGTCAATAAAATGCCCATAATAGGCTCTCTCTTGATGAAATGGGTTGTGTCACTGCCAGGGTGCTATTGGTGCCTAGACTCCCTTCCCATCCTTAATGCCTAGGCTCCCTTCTTTAGCAGTATCAAGGGAGACTTCCTTGACTTTGGTGCCTTGACTACCTTTTCTTAGCAGTTTCAAGAGGCTCTTCGCCTGAACTGATAGCCTAATGATGTCTGAAATGACACATAGCATTAGATCATCCTTTCCCTACAGGCACAAACCAGCAATTTATCCTAACAAGTTTTGCAGCTTTGGCAAGACAGGCCTAAAGCTTGACTCTGGTTAGGCCCACAAGAGGCCTGTTCATGACAACCAATACCACAGTTGCTAGCTAGTTCATTATATATTTTCCATATATATATTTTCCCTCTCCATGTGGGTTTTAGCACCTTTGTAGACAAACTAGCAGGCTAGAAAACTGAATACGAATTATTCTATAATTTGATTGTGCTTAATGCCTAGATCATTCTCTTCTAAATACATTTTTCTTGCCTTACAAGACACCACAATTGAATTACTGATGTAGAGATTTAAGAACCCATAAGCTGGTTTTATATATATAAAATAATGTACTAGTTATATTGCATAGAACTACAAGTGTGGCCTTGACTTAAATTAGAAGATAAAGAGTGCAAAGGTAAGGAACATTCCCTTCAGTCCATCATTACTTATATTCAGGAATAACTCCTCAGCTTCTATGTGTACTTAGAAGGCTGAGGCAATAGCTTAGGCTGGAATGAGTCAGACAGTCATAACTGTAGGAATAAAGATTTTATGACAGCATAAAAAGGACATAATGAACAATATATCCATCTACTTTTGTGAGCGCTGCTCAAGTACAAACCACCTTTAACTTTATACTGACTACAGCAATGAGCAAATGTGTGAGAAACCTAAATGATTTTCAGTCTAATGTTATGCAATGGAATCCAGCTAAAAGAACATGGAACTCGTTTGGGTATTATTCATCCATTTCAGATATTTATACCCTACTTTTCTCCCCAATGGGAATCCACAACAGCTTACATCATTTTTTCCTCCTCCATTTGATCCTTACATTAGCAATCCTGAAAGGTAGGTTAGGCAGAGAGAGAGAGTGATTGGCCTAAGGTCACACATCAAAGCTTCCATGGCAGAATGGTGATTTGAACCTGGGTCTCCCAGGTCCTAGTCTGACACTTTAAAAACTACACCTTCCTGGCTTTCATTATGCAGTATGCTTCCTGCTGTCTAGCAAAGGGATTGCAGCCCAAACAATATGTTACTTTTTGAGAAAGTCTGAGGGAAAAGAGGGAGCAGATAACATAGAAGTTCTAGGAAGGTGTATAGATTGGTATTACACCCAATAGACATAGAATACCTTTTGGAAAAACATTCTCAATGTAGTGGGTATTCAGAATAATGTTTTCCTATGGTGGGAAATAGAGGACCAAACTTCTTCTATTACCATAAATATAGTCCTTACTGTTTTTGCAGTTTTCGGTCACAACCATAGCAGAGTCCATCGAGCGGTGGGTTATGGATTAACTCTACAAGGTGACTCAAAGGGGCTGATCTCTTTCTGTTCAGTAGTGACGACTCCCAAAATGGAACATACCTAGGCAAAGTCAGAGAATGAATAAGTTCAGAATGTAATTGTCAGAAGAGGAGTAAAAGAAAACTTAACAAATATGTTAACCAAGTCTCCAAGGTTGTGTTGTTGTTGTTGTTTTGCAACTTGCTGGGCTTCCTTTGAAGGTCCCAAACAGTATTGGACTAGGAGCCCTGACATGTGGGTTCAAGTCCCCACTCTGCCATGAAATTCAGTGCATGATATTGGCCTATCACTAAGACTAAACTACCTCTGTGAGTTGTTGTGAAATTGAGGAGGAAAATCAGGGAACCTTTGGATGCCATTCTGAACTCCTTGGATATAGAGTGGGCTAAAAATCTAGTAAGCAATAATAAACAAATGTCACCTAATATATTGAAAATTTATATTTGATGCATTAATTAGATTCATTTTCTAAGTCAACATTATAAGGCCCCATAATCTAGAGTATTGGTCAAAAGAAGATTTCATACATTTTGGAGGGAATCAGATAGAATGCCTGCTCTCTTCTTTATTATTTGAACTAGTGCTAGATCTATTACTATGTAAGATTCAACAACAATCTGATATGGAGGAAATCAAACAGATGGAAACATGAACAAATATTTAACTATAAGCAGATGATACTTTGCTCTTTTTATCCAATTACTCAGAGGACTTGAGGGAGGGGGTAAGGAAGGATTCCTTATGCACAGAAATATCACATGCTTTTCATGTTTTGACTGCCTGCTCCAAGGCTCAACATCATGCCAGAAATCTTTTACTGCAATTCCCATAACATATAACTTGATGGAAGAGTTCTGTGGATATTGCTTGTATTCTGGCCAGGTAAGGGACTCACATTTGGTGACCTTCTAAGTAGATTTCTAGAATGCTGTTAATCACCTTATTACATTTTGTTTGGGACTTGCTCAGGTCCACTTGATTAGATATATATTGCAAGTTCTGTACTGGGAACTTAATTCCAAGACACGAGTGAGATCAATTTGTATTGGGATCATGGCGCATGGACTGCTATTTGTCCCACTGAGGAACTCCCCTCCCCACACACACACACATTGGCTATACTACCTTTTTTGAAGATGTAAGGAACATGTCTAGAGTTAGGTCAAGTATCCACCACACATAACATGTTTTTCAAAATATTGGTGGCTTTCATATCCTATTTGGCCCAGCTTCTTCTTTTTTTTATTTTTGAATGTTCAGCTTCATAAATAAAGTGTGCATGCCACACACACAGATGAACAACACAGGAACCAAGCATAAAGTGGAGAGACCCTGCCCTGTCCCATAAATATAGTCTTAGATGCCAGGAATGGGGAAAGGAATTGCTTACAGAACTTTCAGCTTTGGATCTGAGGCTGGAATGCAAAACAAAAAATGAGGTAGCTGTAAAAACTGGCTCTCTTCAAGCAGATGCAACATTATTAATGAAAATATATTACTTGATGTCTCATATTCTGATTACATTCAGTTTCCATTACAACTGACATTGAATGTTTACTGTTTTCTCAGGGAAGTAGTGGAATCTCCACTGAAAGTCTTTATGAAGAGGGTGGAAAAAATATCTGTCAGGGATGATTTAAAGTATACACAAAATACTCATCAGTTCTGGGTGGCTTTGAGGGCTCCTGAGTCCTGACTTAAAAGTTAAAAAGCTACAGTACCTTATTATTCTGACAGGTTCATTCATTTGTACTATTTTACTGAGCTGGAGAATCCAGTTTCTGAAATATCAGAGAGTAGAAACCTAGATACAAAGTTTTCATCCTGACTTTTCCAGTGCTACCAAATTCCCAGGGCTGGAGGTGGAGAATCATTCCACCATATTCTGAATATGCTAAGTTTTTATTTAAAGCGTTGATCCCTTGGACATTTTATGTAGAAATGGCAGATTGTCTTAATTCAGATTTTAAATATTTGATTTTTTTCACATTTTCAAGTAACCTGGAAAAGGGTTAACCAAGGGGCTTAAGTGTCCTTAAGTATGCATGGATTGTACCTATTCTGAAAGTATTGTATTTGGCCAATTATTTACCTGTATTATTTAATTTTTTAAAGACTTTTATACTGCCTTTCTCTTCAATGAAGTGGTTTACATCATTAAAAACTATAGTAAATACTATATATTAAAACAAAAAAAAAGTCACTTCAATTGAGAGGTCCCACAAGAATACAACCAATATTAAAACAAAAACACAACTAGGAGGCAAAGTTTCTATGATACATCATGGATGGTTAAAGGCCCGCTAAACAGTTAAAATGTTTTTTTTTAATAAGACATAAGGGATGGTCCGTTTCATTCATGGTTGAATGGCCCATGAAAAGACAATCCATACTTCCCTTTCACATGGGTATATATAAGCAATGGGCAGCTCAATCCTATGCCCCGAGGCAGCGTTGTTGCTCATACACTGATGTAAATGGGGCGCCGTTCCACAGCTCCCTATGGACTCCCTATGGACTTTTGCAGAATAGTCCTGCCAGCACCCAAACACAACAAGCCCACCATTCCCCTGCCAGCACCCAAGCACCCGCCCACCATTTCCCTGACAACCCCTCTCACACCAGCCAATGGCCACACCCCTCCCCAATATCCAAGTGAGGGGCAAGCAGTGGCACAGCCAATGGGGAGGCCATGATCCCAGCTGCCGTCAAGAGGCCCCCCTTCAGAGAGCAGGCATCCCTATCAGTAAGGGGGACAGAGGTGACAGTGAAGGTCCAGATCAAACATCCACCCTCTCGCCCGTTCAGCCCCCATTTTCGATGAGGGCCAGGCCGGTGGCTGCAGGTTGGTATGCCTGCAAATCCATGCCGCCGCCGCCACCACCACCACAAGAAACAGGTCCCCCCTCCCTGAAATGTAGGGCCAGATAGTAGGGAACTGGTCTCTGTTGCCTGGAGATCAGTTGTAGTTCTGGGATATCTCCAGCTACCACCTGGAGACTGGCAACCCTAAGTAGTCCCGAGATTCTGGAGAACCAGGTAGAGGTGGAGGCGGGGACTTCAATGAATGACAGGAACGCCCATTGGGAACCACGTGGGAGGCCGGGAGGCCATTTGGAAGTGAAGGGAATGAAAAGTGCCCACAAACTTGCTGTGGTGCTGGTTGAACACATCACTGCATCTCTACAATGTGAGAACATGGGTTGAACTTCAACAGCCATGCCCCAGTACTGGGGAGATGCCCTTCCCCAGTGTGGACTGACAGGCCCACCCCATGCCAGATTGCCCAAGTCCATCCCTGCTTCCGCAAACACATCCCCCACCCCCTGGCAGCAACTTCCCACGTACAATGACCATCTTCTTAGCTTATCAGATGCCAGGAGCTCAGACTATCAGAGAATGAAAGTCCTCAGTCCCCGCTCCCCCGCAGACATTCATGGGCCACAATTCAATTCCCACCCCACTGCCTGAAGTTACATTGAGGGGAGGAACAGGGCAGGGAGGCTGGACGGGGCACCACTTGATACATTTGTGGGGATGTGTAAGAGGACATGTGTGACAAGGAGTTGAGAGAGGGGCTAATGGCAATGTCAGTCAGGCACGCAAACACAAAAGTTTGTTGTTTTTCAACTCGTTTTATTAAATTGGAAAAAGTGCCATTGTTTCTAGGCTGCAAAGGGAGCCAAGGCATTTTGCACAGCCCTCATTCTGCACTCCCAGGGGTGAGGCTGAGATGTGGACTGCCTTGAGATATTGCTTCCTGGGCTGGATCTGAATGACACTTGCAGAGGATTATGGGGTGGGGGGAGGAAGCAAACATCTCCCGGATGGGTCACGACGTGCCTGCAAGAGAAAGACATACATGAGGGCTTTGCCTTGGTCCATGGCCAAGGCAAAGCCGACAACATCTGAAAAGATGCACATAGTAGAGAGCAGCAGCAGCAGCGACCAGCTGATGCAAGACCCTCTGGTGAGGGTGCTCTCTGCTTTGGGGTGATTTTACCTTTAAGGGAGGAAGTTAACAGGTAGTTACAAACATCTGGTCAAGAGTAGTTTTCCGGACAACTGCCTCTGGGGCAGGCAGGGGATGCTGCCACCATCCTCTCCCCTGCCAAGGCTAGCGGTCAGGCGAGTTCAGGTGATGGGGCAGCCAGCACAAATCAGTGAGCCGCACTGCCCCATCTCCTTCTTACCTGTAAGTGCTACCTCGCTCCTTACTGAGATGGAACTTCAGAGTCAGATAACCTGCAAGGAAACTTAAGTGGTTATTGTTAGCCAGACATTCTGGACTTTGCCTTTCTTCCCTTGAGCGCATGCAAAGTTCTTCCAGTTTTCTCGCTAAATCCCCCCAGTGCACTCAGTGCCCACCACCATGAGTACCCTTTCTCCTGCCTTGTGTTCAAAGTACCCACGGCAGAAGGCCAATGGGTAGAGCTTTCGGCCATGTGCTCACTTACCTGAGGTCATGAACAGCGCAGCCGGACGTTTTGTACGGTGCGTGAGCAAGTGATTGGGTGCGGGGAGGGGGGCTTGCCTACCCCGGAAGCAGATGTGGATTGGCCCCCATGGTAGTTCCCATCCTATGCTCCTTCGGGCTGCAGAGGCGGGGCTGCACAGCAAGAGAGAGGTTCATGTTTTCCTGTTCAATGGGCGCCTATGGGATGCGCCTCCTTTTTCCTGGCGTAACTTTCTGCCGCTGGAGGGGGCGTTCCTAGGGCTGGGGTGGCTTTGGAAGCAGACTAACTCATGCCCCACCCCCACCCCCACCCCGCCCCCTCCCACACTGGCATGGGGACTTGCGCCAGACTTGTGCCTCCACCCAGCTGCCAATGTGCCCACCGCCGGAGACCCATCCGCGGTAGTGCGCCTTGGGCGGGCACCGGCAGAAAGGGTTTTACATCGGCGTAAGTGCCATTTACACCCGTGCAAGGCTTAGTTCTCTCCCGATGTGGTTTCCACTCTGTTGCTTAGGATTGCACTGCAAGTGTACCATTGGAGGGCATGCAAGGTCAGTGGGAGGTTATTACAGGGAATGGAAGGTGACTACTTGGTATGCTTTGCCTTGGGACTGGATTTAAAGGGTTTTCCCCCCTTAAAGTACCATCCAGAGCCAATTTTAATATCAAAACTTTAAAGTGGTTCTGAATTCCAATGGTTGGAATTAAATTCTGAAAATCTGCCATGTTTTAAATGCTTGTAGCATTTATTTTTTATGTTGTTTATAGTCTGCCTTTCTCTGAAATTTAGGGTGGATTACACGGTATAAGTCAATGTGATCAGTGACTGGGACATTCAATAAACAATTCAATAAAGTATGAGGTGCACGTCTAAATTTAAGGTCAGGGATGAAGCACAATTTTTTTCTGTGGGTACATTTGTGGTGCTGTTGTGTACAGCAAGAAGCCTGAAGAAGGACAAAATATGCCCCAGTGTGGCTTTTATGCTGACTATTTAGTCAATATAAAAATGTATACACAACACTGTGTATGTAGTCAATGCTGATAACAGCTTGGGACCAGCAAACCTTTAGGGCCACTTTCTCCTATGTGAACTATCCATCCACTCTGGTCATCTTCAGAGGCCTTGCTTACAGTGCCCCTTCCATCTGAGGCTAGATAGGTGGCAACCTGGGAAAGGGCCTTCTCAGTCAGGGAGTGAATCTTTGGAACTTCCTCCCCAGGGAGTTTCGTCTTTCCCCCTCTGTCATTGTCTTCCACCAGCCGATGAAGACTTTTCTGTTTCATTCGGCATACCCCTAATCAGGGTTTTTTTTTCTGGGAAAAGAGGTGGTGGAACTCAGTGGTGGAACTCAGGACCACACAATGACATCACTTTGGGTCAGCTGGAACACAGAGGAACAGAGTTCCGGCACCTCTTGAAAATGGTCACCTGGCCTGTGCCCCCGCCCCCTGATCTCCAGACAGAGGGGAGTTTAGATTGCCCTCTGCGCCAGTGGCGCAGAGGGCAATCTAAGCTCCTCTCTGTCTGGAGATCAGGGGGGGGGGCACAGGCCAGGTGACCATTTTCAAGAGGTGCCGGAACTCTGTTCCTCTGTGTTCCAGCTGAAAAAAAGCCCTGCCCGATATAAACTCTTATTGGCCCTCATCCCTAGTTGTGTGTGTGTTTTTGTGTCTATATGTTTGAATTATACATATACATTTTAAATGTTATTTAAATGTTTTAATGTCTGGTGTTCACTGCCTTGGGAACACAATAAGCCATTGTGAGTGAAGGAGGCACCATATTCAGAGGCAGCAAACCTATGTATACCAGTGCTGGGAGGCCGCAGAAGGGGAGAGTCTTGGTCCCTATGCCCAGTGACTTCCAGGACACCTGTTTAGTCTCGTTGGGAAATTTCTGAAGATTTGGGGTTGGAGCCTAGGGGAGAGCAGGATTTGATGAGGGGAGGGGCTCAACAGAGTATAATGCCATAGAGTCCACCCTCCAAAGCAGCCATTTTCTCCAGGGGAACTGACCTCTGTCATCTGGAGATCAATGCAATTCTGAGAGGTCTCCAGGCCCCATCTGGATATGGCAAACCTAGTGAAACAGGATATTGAACAAGATGGACCACTAGTCTGATCAAGGAGGTTCTTCCATGTTCTTGTGTAATTCATCCATCTCCTTCAGTTGTTGAGAGAGCTGAGATATAGACTTGGGGTTATGCTAGTTTGTATTAGTTTATTCTTAGTCAAGATTGTGAGATGCATTTGCATTTTTTTTAAAAAAAATAAGAACTGATTTGCTATTTGACGATCATTGTCTGAAGTCTTATAAATCCAAGGAATCAAGCTGTTGTTCTTTTAGCCAAAAATGAGAGATCCAGAATCAGTGGTGCTATTCAAGATTAATTGATGAAGTTTTTGATTTCTTCTTTTACTTCCTCATAAAATACTGACAGATTATAATGAAAACATTTTACTGTTCTACTTCGATGAAAGTTGATGAGCTAGAGATGTTACTTCACTGACTCCCTCCAATGGTAAATATTGGTATTCCTTCACAAAATATAAATATTTTCTAGCTATCTGTTAAATCTAACATTTATAAAGACCTCCTTTAGATGCCTTGTGATGCCCAATAGAATAAATAAACATGTGATATCCCTGATTTAAGCTTCAAATCAGAAGTTTATGAATATTGGAGTAGTGTGGCTGATACTATAAACATTTTGTATAGACTTTTATTCTTAAAATCTTAAAAAATCCTTGATAAAACACACATCTGACATGCTCACCCAATATATTTGAAATGAAAAAAGAATTTGTAATCCATCACCTATTAGAACAGTTGCATCCATCAATTATTTTTTACAAATTAACGTTTGCACAATTCAGTGTGCCTGTTGCTTCTTTTCAGACATCATAATAAACACATTTTCAATGTGTTTGTGAGTTCCTGAGAATCAGACTAGACATGTTCGTCCTGCAGGTATTCTCATAGCAAACTGCAGCCCTGGGGGGTAGTTTGGTTCTAGGCAGGGTTCAAATGGAAGGTATTTAACCTCTATATATGTCATTATCTTCAACTTCGGTTGCTCCTTGGAATCTGTTGTTTATACTAGGGGGAAGACAGAGGTACTTGAATGGTACATGAATGTTTCCCACATAGAAGCTTTATGTGTGTGGGGGTGTGAGTGCATGCATGCATGCAAGCATGAAGTGAAGAAAATGGTGTGATGCTTTAAATGCCATCCTTCCCTGCCATGACCCATATCTACAGGACTGCCCCTCCTGACATCACATTAAGTAGGTAACTGTTCCATATTAGAATATAAAATGTTGACACAGATGGTTTTAATGCAGTTGAAGGTTCTTGGAGCAACAAGAAGTGCGTATATTATCCACAAAGACCATTCTTTGCTGGTAAGTTTGTTGAAAATTATTTGGGTTGCTCAGAAGACATTTTTTAGCCACAGAGTATCCTTCTTTCATCATTCATAGTGAACTGAGAGCATTTGGAAATACAAGTTGTTGTCAGCAGACATGACTGCAGTGATTCTTTTGTTGCTTTCAGAAGTAAAAAATCCTTTCCATTACATTCAAGTGCCACAGACTTGGAAAAACTCCAAGCCTTACAGTCTCCCCAAAGTCTTTTTAATTAAAAAATAATCCTCATAGGTAGTACTTATGTTCAATCTTTTGAGCATATTTTCTTCATCATACAGCCTCGGCAGTTTTTCAGCTTAATGGAAAATTCCAGAGTTCTAAAGCCAGTGCAGAACCACCTAACCAAGTCATTCAGCTGTGATTTAGGAGTTTGTAGGATTTTATCTGCATGTTCTAGAACCTGAGAACTCTCCTCCTGAATGTCAAATGCAAGCTTCTGCCTCACAGCAAGTAGGCCTGCATTTTTCACACCATCTCTTATGTCAAAATTTCCAGTCTTCCCCTTCTTCAAAACAGCAACATTTTAAAAAAAAATTATTGTAGACAGCTCTGGCAACTTTCAAGCAATATTACCAATGGTATGAGTTTCAAACACTCAAAAAATGCCATGGCTTGAAAAGGCCTGGAGCACATTGGTGAAAATGTTGTTTGACAGATGGCATATTGTCCATAGTTTTTAGAACAACCATCTGTGGCAAATGTTTACACTAATGACCATAAGATCCACCTCCCCACCCCCGGCCCAAGTTTCTATTGAATTGGGGCCTGTACACCTCCGTCTTTGCCACTGATTTTTTTAACCATTTTTTCCTGTTCAAAAAAATAAACCTCTCATTCTTTAACTGGAAGTTCTCAAAAAGCCTATTGAAAGAAAAGGCACCTTAATGAACCAGTAGTACCACTCTGGTTATGGAAGTGGGAAGTGTTAGCACCTGATGTAAAATGATGGCAAGTACTTTTTTTAGTACAAGAATCTCCATTTTTAGATGTAGTACCAAACCAGATAATGCCCATTACAATTAAACACAATTGAGAGTATGGTCAAGTATAGGGATGAACCAATATGCATTTTTTTATCCATCCATTGCCTTTGGAAACTTTCCTGTTCATTGTTTACTTTTAAGCCATTTAACACCATTTCTGCAACATGTATATGCCATTTATAAGCAATTGATGCAAAACCAACAAAACATTTTGGTGGCAGTATTTCCATTGCATTTATGACTAGGAAAGGACAACCTCAATTTCATCCTGACTGTTAGGGTTGCCAAGTGCCTGGAGAAATGTCCTGTTCCTTTAATAAAGGCTTAATGAGATGTTATTTACTAGGTGATGATACATACCTCCATGCCCTGAAAAGCTTTGGTTCCCTGTTTCCAGACAAGCCATTTTAATTCAGGTCTGCTGGAAAGCCTACTGTCTGTAGAAACCATAAAAGAATCATGTTCTTTTGAACTGTTATGTGTGATAGCCCACCTTCTAGGCCGTTTCCAAATGTCGTTATAGACAAGGCCCGCCCATGGAACTCTAGCGGCTTTTCCTCAGGCTTCCTCACCTCTACGTTTGCAAAATGTATGCATACTGTTTTGTTACTACCTTTTCTACATGTTTACTGGGAAAGCAGTTTCTCTAATGTTTTCTTCTGCTGCGGGCTGACAGAGTGGCTTTTTTCTGTTCTTTGGCATATGAACGCTTAAAGCGCTCTGAAGAATCCTCCTATCTCTGCCTAGTTCCTCCTCCAAAAGTCATTCCCTTTCAGTTCAGCGGCAAAAGCCTCCTTGCAAAATGAGCTGACTGCAATCCTGCATGTGCCAAGTTAAAAAAAAAAAAATGAAAGAGAGGTGGGGAATTTCAGGCTACAATTAGGAAAGTGCCTGACCTCCCCTCCAAAACCGTTTTTGTTAGGGACTGTTTAGAGGCTGTCCTGCGACCTCACAGCACAAGGTAAGTGCTTATGGGGAGTGTGTGTGGAGGATGAGTTGTTGGAGTAACTCAGCAAAATACACTCCTAAAGCAGAAAAAAGGCAGGAATGACAGGCTGTTGAATGGCCCTAGTTTTGCTGTGTGACAGAAACTGCAAAAACAGAACATCTGCCTAGCAACAGGTAGGTCTCATTTATGGCTAGGTTTGGTAGATCACAAAGTCATGTATCTCATTGCCTGTGCCAGCTTTCATTTCACTCATATAACCTTTCATTTCCCAGCTCCTTTTGTTGTCATTCTCAAATGTGTTTTCCCCGTCTTAAATTAGATCTAAGCTTATCATGTGACTGGATGGAACAAGAACTGTAGTTGCTAACTAATTTGAACTTTGGAGAACTCAAGTAAAAATAGGTGACGAAGTGGGTTTTTCCTTCCAGAAGTAACATAGGAAAAGGAAATAAAATACATAAAAAAGAAAACCACATCAACTTAACAAACATTCATAGACTTGAGTGGAACTTGCCATGGAAACCTTACTTGAAACACCTCATAGCACATAGAGTTCTCTCTAGCCGATTCCCACAAAAAGTACTAGTGAACAAATATTTATTTCCCAAATTTGAGTCACATTGCATAATATCAATATTTTGTATGTTACTTATTGCAGAGTATTAAAATTTCAGCATCCTAGATTTCAGGATTCACTTAATATAAGCATGCACTGTATTCCATATGGATTTAAAAATGATTGCTATATGCATTTTGAGGGGGGACATGATTGCTCTCTTTAAATATTTGAAAGGCTGTCATTTGGAGGAGGGCAAAGAGCTGTTCCAGTTGGCAGCAGAGGGTAGGACGCGAAGCAATGGGCTAAAACTACATGCACCAAGGTACCGGCTGGATATTAGGAAAAACTTTTTCACGGTCAGAGTAGTTCAAAAGTGGAATCAGCTGCCTAGGGAGGTGGTGAGCTCCCCTTCACTGGCAGTTTTCAAGAAGAGGCTGGATGAATACTTGTCAGAGATGCTTTAGGCTGATCCTGCACTGGGCAGGGGGTTGGACTAGATAGTCTGTATGGCCCCTTCCAACTCTATGATTCTATGATTCTATGATTTTGTTGATTATGAATAAATCCTGAAACTTAACCCCCCCCTCAAATGGAGGAGCTACTGGTGGGGGGAAGGTTTGACCCAAGAATGGGGGTAGCTTTTGTTTTGGATGGGGTTGCACTCCCCCTAAAGGAACAGGTCCATAAACTGGATACACTGCTAGATCCAGGACTCCTGTTGAATACATAGTTGGCAGTGGTGGCCAGGGGCATATTTCACCAGCTTGAGCTGGTGAGCCTGCTGCAACCCTTCCTGAGCAGGAAAAATCTTGCCACTGTGGTGCATGTCCTGGTAAGATCCAGATTGGATTACTGCAATGAGTACTATGTGTGGCTGCCCTTGAAGACTGTCCAAAAGCAGCAATTGTCCAAAAGCAGAATACTGTGGCGAGGGTGTTGACTGGAGTGAATCATAGACACCATATCACTCCAGTCTTGTTCCATCTATACTGGCTCCCAATTTGCTTCTGGATGCAATTCAAAGTGCTGGTATTGTCCTTTAAAGCCCTATAGGGCTTTGGACCAGCATATCTTAAGGCCCACCTTCTCCTTTATGAACCTGCTTATCCGTTTTGGTCATCTCTTTGCTCTGCTATCTGCATCTAGATGGGTGGCAACTCAAGAAAGGGCCTTCTTGGTTGTGGTGCCAAAACTTTGGAACTCTCTCCCCAGGGAGATTCATCTGTCTTTCTCTGTCATTGAACAGATGCCACTGACAGTGCATATGTAAAAAGCAGGCAACACAATCTAGCTGATGTTAATAGTTTAAAGGATACATCCAACTGCTCAGGCACAGAGAGGGAATGAAATGCAAGTGTTCTTGTGCTTTATAAAACAATTGATGTGTGGCATCAAAGAATTTCAAGCAAACAAGGTAAGTTCATGGGGAAGTTGTATTTATGTCAAAGTTCATAGCATACCTCCAAAAATGTCAGATGGGGATCATCATATTTCAAAGGGGGCAGCACTCTGCTCCTTTATGAGCGCGATTTCTGAATCATGCTGGAAAGACACTACACTTCCAGGTGTTTAGTGAACATTTAGCGCAATGCTGGGACGTGCCGCAGGTGTGTGGATTCAGCCCATTTCAGCAGGGACAGTGTTTTCCACCAATGCAGTAGTGTCCTCCTCAGAGCTTTTAACAAGATGGAAGACCATTTTCCCAGCACCCCAAATATGACATAAAACAATAAGGACATCAAAATCATGTGTAGGTTCAACTGGATTTGTTTGTTTATTTTAAATTCATTTTAATTTATTTAAATGGCTGACTTATGTCTGAGCTTATTTAACTAAGCTGCCCCTTTTGAGGGTGGGCTGTGCTAAGCAACGGCTCCGGGTGCCCATCTGGAAGGTTTACTCTGGCTTCAAACTTGGCAGGTGATTATTGCTGGTGTGACAGATTCAGCTTAAAATTCCTGGGATTGCTAGGTACTGCAACCAGTGGGAGGCCAGTGGATGACTGAAACAGCAGCGAGAAGGGAAGGATGATTGACAGGTCCCTTCGCCTTTCTCTGGCTAGACTGAAATAGCAGTTAGTATTAGAATGATTTGCTGACAGTGTTAACAGAAGGAGGGGTTTACAGTTGGAACAAATGGATGAGTAGGGAGTTGGAGCCTGGCATCTGACCAAAGAGGGTTGGCCAGAGAGTTCTCTGTGTGAGGAAGAAAGAGAGAAGTTTATCCTTCCAGGAAAAAAAACATTAAGTTTTGAAGCACTTTTAGTCCTTGGACTAAAGTGGAACAGACAGCACCTAATTTTGTTGAGACACAAGAGATCTGGGAACTTGTAGTGGGCCAGGAAAGTGGGTAGAAAGGGAAGTGGGTAGAAAGGAAAATGGGTCTCTCTTTCGGCCAAAGGACAAGGAGAGTATAGCTTTGGTGTAACTATAATTCCTTCCCAGTATCTGAAAAGGATTTTGACTCAGTGGAGTACCCTGAGGTCTGCAGAAAAAGGGAAGACGTGCTGTGCATGTGCAAAATCAGAGCACCTAACAAGTGAAAGAATGTCAAATAAACTGTGGAGATTTTAAGTCTGCTAACACCAACCTCTTTCATCCAAGTCAGCAACTTAATAAACCATACCAAGTGTTTTGTGCCCCGCACTAGTGAAGTAATCTGTGCAAAAACCTCTTAGTTACTTCAAGTTTTGAATACGTGCCTACATTCCTACCTATCTAACCTACGTTTCCACACACATTAAATAATCCACTTTCAATACGCTTTAGTGCACATTTGTAACAGATTTTCCATGTGTGGAACAAAAAATCCACTTCTAAAGGATAACTAAAGTGCATTGAAAGTGCATTATTCAATGTGTGTGGAAACGGCCTGTAAATAAACTTCCTCTTTCCTTTTAAAACTCCAAAAGCCTTGTGTGCCAACTTCTTTTTTTAAGGGAAACGCAAACCTCTGATCTTCCCTCTAATTAGACTTGGCTGGGTAACATCACAATGTAAACGTTAAGGGTGGGATAATAAAGAAAGTTGAAGCTACAAACACAGCCATACTACTAAAGGCTTCCCAGCCTAGTAAACAGCTTCATATGCTTTAAGAGGAGAATTTTACCTCAGAGTAGGTGAATGGTCAGCCCAAGCTTGAATTAGCCAAGGGTTTGTGACAGCCGGCCTTGCTTTTCCCAGCCTGCTCAGCCTATCTGTGCTGGAGGTGTCCACCTTAATTGATTTTCCTGATGGGCTGCAAAGCACCTACCATGTTTAAGAGATGCCATTTAACACCCAGGTAATTCCTTCAGAGTGTTACTCAGCCACCCGGCATACACTAGCCTATTCCAAAGACACCACTATCACCGTGCTACCACTGGGTATTTGCTGCAGCCAAAATATCTGCCAGAGTGAGTGTGAAGGTATGCTACTAACTCCTGCCACCACCTCAATTGGCTGAGGCCCCTTAGCCCACCACACTGTCTTGTGTCTCATTTTCATTGATGTGAGGCTGGGCTAACTGAATCCCTGGCACTAATTCTGTGAATCTCCTTTCTTTCTGGAATGCGTTCAGTCCTTTTCACAGATCACTTCCTTTTTTCTCCTAAAAGGAGAAATACCACAGCTAAACACACAAATCTTCTTGCATCAGTCATCATATAAGGAGTACCATAAATTACTACTTCTGCTCATACTCCCAAATTTTAAAAAAATCCTGGAAGACACTAATAGGCAGGCAGTTCATACAACATAGCAATAACCAGTTGGAACACCAAATGGTGCATGCTGGTTTGTTCCCAGCCAGACAGTTCTAATGTGGAGGCACTGCTTCTGTGATGTGTGAATGACTGATGAACATTTTATATTTTGTTAAATTGTACACTTCTACGAAATTGTGGATCTTGAAAGAGGAATACTAATTTGAATTATGAAATCCCACTGATACTCAAGGACACGTGTCTGTTTTCCTTCATAAAGATTCATTCAATGTAAGGAAAATGTCCTATGTGAAGCAATGCCAAGATGCTATTCAGACTTAGAACATAAACCCTGGTTGAACAGATAACAGTATTTCTTAACTAACAGTTTACATGTCACTCATCTCATATAAAACGTTAGACACCCTAAGCAAAATTCCTATATGAATAGGGACAGATGAGAGATGTTCTATAGTTACCAGCAAATAGCATGTACATTTCAATAGAAATGCTGGCATCTCCCCTCATTTTGATGGCTTAATGTTTAATGCATGCATAAACACAAATGCTAAGAGCAACAAATGACTCAGCTAGGAATATATCTGGTTTTGTATCTTCTTTTTAAGCATCTTTACAGTGCAGACTTGACTGAACAGGGTAACTCTGCAAAGTATCTGACACTGTTATTTCATACAATGTTAGGATGTTAAAATAATTTAAATACAAGTATTTCTATAACCAACATTTCTAAATCATTTGTAACCATCAAACTGATTAAGTCCTACTCTACTTGGTTTCAAAAAAGCTAGTTAGAGCGGTTTACAGTGCAACCCTATGCTCCAGTCTAAGCCTATTGATTTTAATGAGTTTATATTGGAGTAACTGCATAAAATTCCACTGTTGACAGCTTCTCACATTAGCCACCAAGTCTGAGCAGGTTCTTTACAGAGCAGCATATAATTTTTTAAATATATATATAAATAACCACCTGGGTTTGTTACATTATGACAAGCTGGCAACCAAACTAATAAGTGCGTGCCCTATGAATTGTCCAAACACTTCCTTCTTTTCCCAGTTGTATCTAATACTATGCCCACTGTTTAACAGAATGTAATTTTTTTAAAAAAAGTTTTCCACATTTTTGGAGACTTTTGTTGTTATCCTGTCTTGCATTCACCAAGGTCATCATATCAAAAAATCTGAATATTCGGTCCACTGTGATCTGCGTAAGTTGTTTTAACAGTCCTGTACCAACCGCAAACACTGGCCTTTCTCTTTCCTGTGTCACGATGAAGCTTCTCCCTTTACCCAAGCTACCTTGGCAAGTTGCCATGGGTAGCAGTCTCACCACCTTGACTGGGTCATATTTATTAACGCCGTCTGGATAAACACGGCTGATCAGAAGCAGTCTGTGTATCACACTCAGCTTTTCCCCTTCTTCAGAAACTCTGGCCATAGGAGCCAACTGTCCTGTTTGTCAACGCAGCCTCAGCAAAGCTGTGTATGAGGAACTGGAGTCACTGGGTGAACATAAGCTCACTAAGTAAGCTTTTTGTGAATTTTAATAGTCCCAAAGAAATAACGTTCCCAATTTAAAATAATTAGCATGCTAAGACTTAGTACATACACAAACTTTGCTTCTGCAGTCAGTGCAAATTTGTGATGCCCTTCTTGAGTTGTGGGATGTACTTTGCCAGAGAAAGTGAGGCAGCCTGTTTTTGCAGTTGTTTGGGATGTATCTCTTGTAAGCCAATCCCTTTTGATCCCTTATGACCAGTACCGACCACTGCCGCTTAAAAACAGAAAAATTAACCTTTTTAAATTCATGTTACAGTAAAAACTCTACAACCTGAGCTTTGGTAGCTCAAAATTGTCTGCCAGTTGAACTTCCTGTCACCCCTGTACCTTCCTTAGATTGAACAGAAATATGTTTAAATGCTTCTGAAAGGGGCTCAGATTCAGGCTTCAGGGAATTCTCAGGGAAGAGAATTCTAAATTAGCAGGGCAAAATCAAGGATGTTTAACTCTACCGAGTGGACATGATTCACAGGGCCAAGCTACACATGACGAATGACACTTGAACGGCAAGTGGATTGAGTGGAGGGCAAGTGAACAGGGAGAAATACACTTGCCATTCAAGTGTCATTCGTCATGTGTAGCTTGGCCCACAGATGATATTGTTAACAGGATGCTTTGTTTCTGTTTTGGAGACTGTCACGGGCTATAAGGAAAAAAGCCATATTTTAGAAATGTTGGATACTAACCAACTCAAGATAATCTAAGTAGGTCATCCATTAAAGCTGTTGAACCTAACTAATAAAGAAGCTCATTTTTGTGTGAGAGAGGGCTGTTCTTAAAAATCCATTATGCAAATATCCCCCGAACAGTGCTGGAAATATTTAATAATTTATTTCATTTTCATCACCTTTCTCCCAAAGTGGTTTACATTATTCTCCTCTCTTCCAAATCAAGGCTGGACCTAGGCAAAAACCAGACTACAGACTGGGAGGACTTTTGACAACCCACTGACAAATTTCTGCCTCCCATCCTTTTCTGTTAATTGTCCCCTGCCTTTTGTAAGAAACAAAAATCCAGAGGTATAATTGTTGACTGCATCATAAATTTGCACAGTCTCTTTCTATCGTTTTGTCAGAATATGCTTTATTTGAACCCAGTAATCTAAGAAAGAAACACTAGTTATGTCTCACATTTGAAAATAACCAAATGAAAGGGATTCCCTTCATTCTCACTTTTTATCCTATACAGACTTGATGCCATTTCTTGGTGTGGCATAAAGTGAAAATTACACCGACATTTCCCAGAATTGGAGTATTAAGTAACTGTATGTATTCACTGAGTCAGCAAAACTTCTCTGGGAAACCGTCTCTGTGTTGTTTGTCTTCCTGTCTCTGTGCTAAAAAGCCCTCTAACTTGCATTTCTTTGTTTATAGTTGTGTCTTAAAGCACATAACAGAGTACCTAAACTGAGGAGTTTTCTGTGAGTGCAGCTTTATGTTATACCTTTTCTAGACATGATGTAGAATGTAGAATTTTAGGATTTGATAAAATGATTGCTTACACCCATCCACTATCTCTATGAGAGCCAGTAACTTTTGTTTTAGTCTGGCTCTGTGAAATTTGAGTGGCCTCTTGAGAAAGAGGATGCTGCCTCTTAGCCTGCTTGGATACTGGGTTCTTGGAAGTAGCATTCTACAAATGTAGACATAAACATGCGGATCTTTAAAATCAGTAATTTGGTTTATCTTTTAAGAGGAACCCAGGCAATGGTGCTTCTGTGAATTATCCTTATTGAATTTATATTACCTTAAGCTACAAACCTTGTGTAGTGCGAATAAGTAAATTTGGACGAAATTAGGCAGCCTAATTTTTTTAAATTACATTTTACCAGTTCCTCTGTACCAATGTACTCTTGATCCTCAAATCTATATTTCATTCTGCTCAGCAGATGTCTAGATTTCACTGAGATGGTAAATCTGTCTGGGCTGTACCACTTCATACTGCAAATGGGTGTTCACATGACAGAATGCTCCTCCATTAAAAAGGGCTTATCTACACAGGTCTTTTGTCAGTTCTATTCCCATACTGCTTTGGGCTTATCCTCTGATTTCTGCATACATTTTTGTGCCTTTAATTTTTATTTCTCCCCACCCCTGCCCCCGGTTTTTGGTTTTTTCCAATCCTTTGAGACCACTTTTACCCCAACTGGTTTTTGGAAGCCGACACTGAGCTGCCTTTTTTCTCATGTGTAATATTACTTTTGGTTTTCTTTGTCCTTCTCATTCCTACCCACCACTATGTGATGATTGAACTATCTGTGATACAGTGATACAATAGTGATACAGTTTTGTATCACTACTGCTCCAGGCTCGATCCCCATAAGGGTTGCTTTGTCCCACCGGTGTCAACTTCTATCTCCTTGCTCTGAGTCAGCCAGATCAGGTGAGGCACTCTGATTTGGACAAGAGTCTGCAATTTGGTATTGATATACTGAATGTCAGGGTTCATTTTGAGGAGGAACGCAGTTCCAGTAGTTCTCCAAAGAGGTTGTATGTCAGGTGGCCCTGCCCACCTGATTTTCAGCCATTTGGGGCCCATTGAGGCCTGGATTGGGGCCAAAATGGTCAGGATTGGAGCCAAAACAGCCAGGATTAGTCCTGAAATGGCCCAGATCAGGCCTCTGATGGGTGGTGGATCACTCTCCCACTCAGCAGCAGCCCAATCCTGACCATTTGGGGCCCTTTTTTGGCCATTTTCAGCCCCTTTTTGCCATTTTGGGCCCAATTTCGGCCCTGAATGGCCAGGATTGGGTCCAAAACAGTCAGGATAGGTGATGTCAGGGGGTGTGGCATACTCAAACCACTTATGCTAATGACACACTTCCGGTGATGTCAAGGGGTGTGGCATACGCTAAGGAGTTATGCTAATGAGTTATGCTAATGAGTTCCTGCCACTCTTTTTCTATGAAATGGCCCCTGTTGAACGTATATGAGGATAATGCCTAAACCAGCTGTATCTGGCTATATCAAATCAAATTAGAGAATCCCAAGTAAAACTGAGGTACTGAGTACCGGATAAAACCTGTTTTTGTTACTTTGTTTTATCCTGAAATTGCAGAGCTGCTTCTCCAAGCTGTTTTTGGTACTTGTTTCAGGGGGAGTAAGTGAGTTAGTGGCCAATGGATGTGAATTGGGGAGACAGGTTTTTTCTGGTTGTGTTAGTTTAAAGGCAAGAGTTGCTTGCTTTGCAGCTTGCTAGCACTCATATATTATTAAGAACCATTCTTGGAGTTGCTTAAGCTTGCTGTTTATTTACTTGTTGCTTCTTGTGGGGGAATGTTGCTTAAGCAGTTGTTTGCTGTTTATTTATTTGTTACAGTGTCCTTGCTTCAGTTTGGTTTTGGTGGGATTCTCTGATTTGATGCTGGTTGCATTGCTTCAGTTGGGGTGGGACATTGGTCCTATTATTAAGATTCTTGTGGGATTCTCCAGTTTGACATTGGTTATGGGGTGATTCTCTGGTTTGAAGTTGGATTCCTTTCTTTAGTTTGGTTCAGCTTGCACTGAGAGTGGGATTTGCATTTTGGGATTGAAAATTTGGTGGAGTTTGCTTGACCACCCCCTCCCAAATAGTTTCTCCCATAGGGGATAATTGCCAAATATATTCACGATTGTCTAATAAAACTGAATCCAAATACAGAATTTGACCCAAATATCAGAAATACAAAGGCCATATCTATGGTATTCCTCATATCTGGATCCTAATCGTACCAGTTTTTCCCCCTGCACACATCTAGTTTGGATTGCTGGGGTGGGGATTAGGGATGGGTGGCTGCTCCTTTTTTAGGCTTCTCAATGCAAAGACAAGCAGTGTGTTCATTTTTTAACTTGATTTTTTTAAAGCAGCCTTTACATTGATATATTGATATAAGCATGCACAAAAAATAAAAAGGGGGTGTTATAATGCCACTAATGACACCAACAATGATGGCATCACCCTCACGTGGAAATCCTCATCATTTAAAGCATGTGAGGAAGAAAATAAACCATCTTCACAACTGTAAAAATACAAAGGGAGGGCGGTCAAGTGGAAGAACCATGCCTAAACAGGTTCTAATGTTTGTGGATCAACTGCTAAGAAAATAAGGAAGTAAAGGTGGTGGGAATCTTAGGGGGAAGTGATCATGCCCCCTAGAATTCCTTTTGCTGCAAGATACCAATGGAGTTTTACACCAAACTCGCAGATTAGATTTTAGTAGAGCAAACTTTAATAAACTTAGAGATGTGATCAGAGCTATTCCATGGACAAGAATGTTGAAAGGAACAGGAGCAAGTGAAGGGTGGGCTGTCCTAAAAGAAGAGCTGTTGCAGGCTCAAGCTATCACCATTCCAGCAGGATGGAAATGCAGTGGAGGATCTAACAAGAGATGTTCCAGAAATGAAGGGAAGAGGAACATCTGCTTCACTTGTATGTGTGTGTGTGTGTGTGTGTGAGAAAGCAGGTTTCTACTTTGCCCTTGTTGTACAAAGGCCATAATTCATTACATTGTTTGTTTACAGCATTTATGTACTGCCTTTGTGCCCATTCAGGCTATCAATCAGAAAATAAAATCATAAGACTATTTTTCTGAGATTCTTACTATGGAATTTTGCATACTTTATTTCTTATGAATAAATGGAAGCGTATTTTCACAAATCTGCATGTGAATATGCTGTATCAACCACAGTATCAACACAGTATCTATTGATTTTAAAAATGTTTCACTTCCTGTTTCAGTATTGCATTAACCACATTCTGAAAAGACATGTTCTTAGCATTAACTCCATGAAATATCCTCCCAATGAGATTTCTTTCAGCAGAAACCAGTGCCACCAGAGGGCCTCCTAAAACTAGTCTTTATTTTGGTTTACAGTAATACAGCACAGCCTCACAGAAGCTTGCAGATCACTTCCTCCTCAAACTGTAAACTTCCATTAATCACGTTAATTTATGCAACATTTAAGATGTTGCATAAGAGCCCCGGATATAGGTTGAGCAATCGTTGAGCAATCGTTCACAACAGAAGATCTAGGCAGAGCAACCGCTTTCTACAGAACTATTTCCCTTGCGACCATAAGGTGGCAGCATCTACTCATAATTCCTAGCTACTGATGAAGGTTAAAAATTTGCACAATTTTTGGTACGCTCCGGGAAAGTTTTCATCAGGGGAAATTAGCTTGGAACTACACCACCTTCAGAAACTTTGTTTGGGAAATAAAGATGTGGGGCAGGGACAGTTCAGTGAAAAAAGAAGACAAGAGAAGGGTTTTTTTTAAAGATTTTAAAAAAGATTTTTTCATGTAATAATGAGGCACACAGTTGTCCACACTACATTGATTAGGATATGAAGTAAATCAGTGGTGCTTAAACTCTATCTGTTCACACGTTACAGTGAACACATGTTCACCCTGTTTGTAAGAGAGAGCTGACACATGTTGATTTTACAAATCAAACTGCAAAGCAGTACGTGGATAAATGTGGGGTTTACATTACATGTTCAGCGGTATGTTCATTGACTGTAACATGAGAATTACTCAATGCACATACAAAATACAATCAAGTGTACATGGTAAATGGATGGTACATGCATTCACTGTAACTTGTGAACAGGGCTTTTGTCACAGGGAACCCTAGTGTTCTTGGAACCACTTATCAAGTGTTCCTCGATACTTAATTACAAAGGTGGACTTCTGGGCGTCTGTGCTTCCTAGGTGCACATGGACTCCATTAAAATCGGAATAAACAGGCACAGATACAGCACTTTTCCTTGAGCTGACATCATCCCAGGAAGCTGCTGCTTGCCCCATTGGGGAAAGTTACAGGTACAGATGGCTACACATAAGTTTTCATAATGGGGCAAATAACTACTCCCTGTGGCCATTCTGGATTAGGAAAACAGTGTGAGGACAGTGGTAGGTCTGCTAGAATTTACACCAAAGGGGCCTGGGGAAAGAGGAAAACCATGGACTAACTAAATATAGCAACATTCTATTACACTGGCAAAAAATAGCAAAGCACTCTCTCATATGCAGTTACATGTAGGTTTGCCAATTTCAGCTTGGTCTATCTCTGGAGATTTGGAGGAGTGCTCTTTGGGGAGGAGAGAGAGCTCATTGGGGATGTGATGCCATAGAGTCTACCCTGATCTCTGTAATCTGGAGATCAATTGGAGATCAACAGTCATTCAAAGAGAACTCCAGGCCCCACCTAGAAGTTGGTAACTAGTCACATAGGAAGTATACAGATTGCAAAACACTGGAAAGCAACTTAAATGCTCCGTCTCAAAGAAAACAGAACTAGTTCAAGCAAAGAGATGTTGGATGGATGTTGCTGACATGCCTCCCCAAAGTAGCAATGATTGATGGAACAATGTGGGATTAAAGACCTTGTCGGGAAAAATCTCTTCTGTTACAAGACTTGTTCTATTTTTCTGACTGGAAATGTTACCTTTCAGCTTCATTCTTTCCTGAACCTCTTATCCACCCTGCTGAAAATGAATTTCTTGACATTTTAAAACCAGATAGGAGCAACCTGGATAGGTCAGGCAAGCCCAATTTCTTCAAATTTCAGAAACTGAGCAGGGCTAATTTTGGTTAGTACTTGGATAGGAGACCTCCAAAGAAGACTAGGGTTGCAGAGCCTGGTAATAACAAATTACTTCTGTCAGTCTCTTGCCTTGAAAACTCCAGTAGGGGTCTCCATAAATCAGCTACAATTTGAGGGCACTTCCCACCACCACTGGAGGTTCTGGAATACCAAACAGTAAGTTAATGCTGTTGTTTTCCCTCTTCTTTTTGTTATAACAACTTCCATAACAAACTGGGTTCGGGCATTTTTGAAATTAATTTGCTAATAAGCAAATACACATCCCTATTAAAGGTTATCTCTTATCCTATAAGACAACTTCAATACACTGTAGTGTAGCCCAGTACTTCAAATACGCATTGGGCATAACCCATATTTTTGAATTTATATTAGTATTGTATTTCCAACTGGATAGCATTAATTTTTGCTTCTTCTTCCTAGCATATCAAGAGTGCAACTTAATACCAGCTACCACACTCTGCGTCCATCAAAATCAACCAAGCATCCAACACAAGATTCAGACAGATAGAGGCCTCATGGGCCTGGCCTAGATCCCATTCCCCTTTCTCACTTTTAAATATCCAGCCTGGGGAAGAGTTCTGGAGAACATGCAAGCTTGCACAATGTGGTGTGTTATTTTGGTCTGTGTTAATAAATGGTATTGCATGTTTTCAGGTATTGGACTTTGCTATGGACCAATATCGCTATCTCTCCCTCCACCCCTACTTTGAGAATATAAGAAAAGCATCACAAATTCATTAGTCTTTTTTTAAAAATAGAAATTGTCTGTGTACTTGCAGCACATCCTTTCATCTTTGGGGTATTTAAAAATGTATATCAGCAGATATGATCAGTCTCTCATATTCCAGGATCACCACCGTTCTCCCCCAAACTCAACCACTGCAGTCATCAGACCTTTTCTTTCCTATATGTAGTAGCACAATGTGCAGCCATACATGATACTATAATTTGCAACCTGCCAACAATCCATGTTTTCCATTACGGCTCTTCAGGTATGCCCTTAACATGATTATATAACTGTTTTGGGGGCCTAATTAGAGGATATTTTTGAGGAAATAACTTTTACTCAGACCACTCAATTCTCCCTCCCCCTCAATTCCTACTCAGGAAGAATCCCCTTAGAGTATTTTATTGATAGTTTCATGTTTGTAAAACCACTAAAGTCATCATTCTCACAAAATGGCAAGTCAGGCTGTACTTAGAAAATTAGGACTGAGGAACCATTTTTTCCTTCAAATCTGGTAACAGATTTTTTTCCCCATTCTGAAACAATTACAGTGGAAGTGCTGGTTCTGAGCCTAAGTGCAGAGAAGACAGATTATGTCATAGTTTTATAAAAATATCTCCAACAGATCATGTGTGTCAGAAATAAATGCCATCCTGCAGACAAAGGATGGTTGTTCTACTTGGTTACCCAGTGCTTGAGAGCGCAAGTCTGGGAGAGCTGCACAATAGGTATTCATTAGGTCAGATGGCAAAACTGGGAAATTGTTCATCATAAATGAGGCACATGACGGCAGGAAGAAAAAGTTCAGTAACGGACAATACACCTGGAAGAAAGATTCTGAAGTCTTAAATAATATCCTGAGATGATGGAGTTTCCAGTGATTCTCCCCATTTTTAGTTGCCCCAATGTAATTGAGTAAATTATAGGAGACGTTCTCCTGCTGTGCACTAGAACTGCTATGTCACCTCAATATGTTTATGATGTTATGTTAGCAAGGTGGATAAGAGTTACTACACGAGTGACAAATCTATCCGTTTTTTAATCACATCCTTCTGGCAAGGAGCTTGTGGTTTTCATTTATCCTTGCAACAACCTTGTGTAGCAAGCCTGAGAGAGAATGAGTGGCCCAAAGTCACTCAGGAGCATCATGGCGGAGCAGAGATTTGAAGCCAGATTCCAACCCTTTCCAGTCCCAGTCTACACTGGCCCTCATCCCCATATCCACTGTAACAGCACTGTGTCAACCGCTACAGAAACAGGAGTGGGATCTAACTGCAAAAGGCACAGTTATCCTACCAAAAATATCAATTGTTCATTGATAGATGGGAACTTTCTAATTTCTTTTTGAATACTGGAAATGTTTGCCTGAAACTACAACAAATATCATAGAAAAATAATGTGGTATTATTAAAAATAGATATTAAGAATCCTATCTACAAAGAAAAGTAAAATAATATTTGCATTATAGGACTAGAAAGACCATATAACTATATATAAGATTTCACAAGAGGGAAACCTTACTAAAAGGCTAATGGCAATATGGTAAATAAACTATCAATGGAGATGGGATGAACACTATTGGTGTGCATAATGGAAAAAAGAACCAAAAATACACACAGAAATCACTGGTTTGGCTAGTTAATGCAGCTTCCAGAATGCTGAACCAAATCTGAAAAACTAAATTGTAATGAGTTCCTCCCATCAAAAAGTTTGTGTGTTTTGGTTTGGTTTGTAATTTCCAGCAGCAGGCAGGCACTGGGCTTGATTCACAGGCCAGTAGCCTGTTTTCCTGAACAGCATTCACCAATCACATCCCAACAGGGCAGAGGCCTTATGTTATTAATTAACACTGCTGGCAGGAAGGGGGGATGAGACCAATGTGTGTAAGTGCAACACCCCACCCCCTCACTACCTGAGAAATGGCATTGTCTCCCTTTGCCAATCAGGTCCTTGCAAGGGGAGATCCCTCCCCTTCTATCACCTTTGGAACATTTGGAAGGGAGACTACAATCATAGGCTGCAATTTGAAAGGCACTTCCCTGGGAGTAAGCACTATTGAATAGCATGGGACTTACATCTGAACAGACTATTTTAGGATTGCTTCCATAGTTTTTCCAGGGCTCTCTGTTTTTCTGAGTCAAATGGTAAACATGTACCTACTCTGCCCTTTCAAAAACAATCCTGCCTGCACCCACAGTAAAAGGAAAACTTATGGAAAAAACATAGGTCTGTTTGGGCGGGGAGGAGGGAATTTAGACAATCATTCTGCCTGCTTGCACTTGGACAATGGAGAAGATTGGCAGTGGAAATGCCTCATTTTGCAGGAAGGATTTGGATTCACCCTTCATTGTGAGAACAAAACTACAAAGCATAAGAAAATATAGCTGCAACAAGCAACAGCAGAATGCAAAGGTGGTAAGTTATTGGTGCTATAGAAAAAGAAAAAAGTGAACATGAAGCAGGATTGTTTAAAATGTTACTGTTCTGGTGGGAGTGCTTTCCTACTTGGGAGCACCTTGCCGCTGCTGCCCCCCACCCCTGCCGCCCACACTCACCTTCTGTGGGTCCATTGTTGTGTGTATGCATTACTGTGCTTGAGGAAAAATTTAGTGGATCAATGGTTTAGACTAGGAGAGGGAATAACAGCTGATGCAGTTTTTAGTTAAGTGTTAAAACAGCTGCCCCAGAGCCTCACTTCCCCACCCTCCCTTGAAAATAGCAGCATGGGATGGTGGTACTGGTAGCGCAAAATACATTGCAATATCTAAAATTAAGTTTCTCACCTATTATGATTTAACTGTGCATTTATAACCACACAACTAATATCCTCCAATGGAAATTTCACACACAGGTTTGGAGTGCAATGTTAAGAAATTCCAATCTAAAAGAACAAATGGTATTTGATTTAATTCTCAGCAATGCTAAAGCTGCCTGTAGAATTAGGGATAACATATGTAAATGCAGACAGGAATCCGATAAACCATTTGTGTCCTGACAAAATTGTAGGAGCAGAATAAAAATAGAGCAAAATAATCTAATGAGCTGTTGTCACAGGGTCAGTTCTGTTCAGATTTCATAGAATTTCTCAGTTCACTGAATTTCTCAGTTGCCAGATTTGTGATATTTAAAAATGATCAGAAAATCTTGGACATTCCTAGTCAAATTGATAAGATGTTGCTATATCCTTTTTTGGTTGGTTAATATTAATTTCACAATGTTTTGTGTGAATTTGGCAGGTCCTAATAAAAGCTATTTATATTGATTTTGTTCCTGTTTTTTTTTATTTTGCACAGACCATGATGGCTGTTTGCAACTTTTTAATATTATTGCACAAACCAAAAGTAGTTGGGAAACACAATAATTTGGTATCTTAGCAGTTGAAGGAGAGTGCCTTCACCTTTTAATAGACATGCTGATTCATACTCTTTTCATCAGGTATAGGAGTTACAGAGTACAAAAAATAGCCTCAAATTTCCCATAATCCTAAATGTTGTGGTAACTCACAACTTACAATACAGAAGTCCACTTTCTTTCTCCCCAACAAATTGCCTTCACAGGGTTTCCAGGAAAGAGAGCAGAGGCCAGACTCTTATTTCCTAACCAAGTCTTTGCTTTTAAACATCTATGTATAAGAGGTAGAACTATGCCATGCAACCCCCACCCTCCATATTTTGAATTTGCCCACCACGCAGCTGTCAAAATCAAATAACTTCTTACTAAGAAAAAATAGTAGCATCCCTAGCCCTGACCTTTTCTGTTGGTTTAGTTGGTGTGTGCTCAGTGAAAATACTAGATGTGTGTACCGTCGTAGCCTGAGCTATGCAATAGGCATACAGACACCCATGAGCCAAGCTTTTCTCATGGAATGAATCTTCCCCCACTCTCCCTTCCTACTGCAGCCCCATCATGTTCCCTCAATACTTTGTGGGAATTGACACTGGAGAAGGAATATACAAAAAAAAAGGTGCAGATTCGTCTCCTTGGGGAAAAGGTGGTACCTTGTGTCTGCTGGCATTCTATGTAAATATCTTTCTGTAATAGGAAGGGATATGCGTAAAGAGATTCTCTGAACCCATTCTTGAATCCAAAACTGAATTACAATATCAACTATGCAAGCTTTATCCAATTTGACATTAGTGCTTAAGAATTGGCACGGAACAGTTTTGCATTATCTCACTCATACCTTGAAATGTCTCCCTGCAGGTAGGAAAAGCAAGCATGAACCTGAAGGAGGAAAAGAGTGGATTATTTATTATTGGTAACATTGGTTGAAATGGACAAGAAAAATGTAAAGAGAATCTCCCTGAAAGACAAGTCCTCTCAGTACTATTATGATTTTATTGATATTTTAACCTCTCTCTGAGAACTACTTCATCCCTTACTATAGCAGGGAGGCAGAGGGTCATCCTACGACTTCTATGCTCACAGGATGGAAAAACATAATAGTTTTTAAAATACTGTATGACAGAGGTATTGTTTTTCTTTATTCAATAATCCTAAATGTTGTGTATTTCTTTAATCAAAAAGGTTTTGCAGACACCACAAAGCACTCTAACATCCTGTGATTGTGGAATGAGTATCTGACCAGCCTTCTGAAAAGTTATCATCTATCTTTTGCTATATGCAGATAAGACTTTTTGTATTTTGACAACATATGCTCACCATCAAAGATGAGTAAAAGAGAACCATCTACTCCAAATACAGCATGAGCCATTCTCTATACTGCCCAAACCAGTGAGGACTGGTGCAGAGGGTATTAAATAATTTCATACGTTTGCACCAAATATTAACACATTGTGATTATTTATAGCACATTCAGAACTGATCACCTGGTTCCTTTCTGTTCTCTAGTATTTAAGGTATATCATTTGCCTGGTCATGCTTATGTCTATTTAGGATGACTGAACAGTGTTAATATAGTTAAGCCAGCCAAGCATACTCATTTTAACCTGAACAAAGTACCTTTTAAGTGCTGAAAGCTTGAGACTCCAACAGCAAAAACGATGAAAAAAATATACCCACGGGGACTGCACCTACCATCTACAGCAATGTAGCAAGTTAAGTATGTACCAGGATTGCCTTGGAGATAGCCAGTAACAAGGCTAGGAAAAAGAAGAAAAAATAAAGCAATCCTGAGCCTATGAACTGCAGTGAATACTAGAAATGGTTCTAGTTGGAGACTAGTTGGACTAGTTGGAGACTAGCAGTTGGAGACTGCTGTAGATTTCCTTGGTCCTGCATCAACTTTATTCATTTTTTTCTCAAGAGTATGGAAGCAATGAGTAAGAACATTGCTTCTACATATGAGAAACAAGACATTATACAGCTCTCATAAACTCATATGATGATTGTCTCACAAAAACCAGCATCGCCCATAGAGAGAGCTGCTTCTCCTTAACCTCAATTCAAAACCTCACTTAGCTTTAGACCCCCATAACAGTCCTTAGACAAGTCATCTTATTTCAGTCTCAGGATTCATTCACACATTACAAAGTTCCTATGGGAAACACACTGTCAACAGATGTGGTAATGGAGTTCCAGGCTTGTGCATGGACAAAGGAGCTTATGCCTCCACTCAGCACCATTTTCCTGACCTGAAATGATCTCTGTAGCCATTATTTGCCCTGTTGTGAAAACTTGCATGCACTGATGGCAACAAGTAAATTTCTCCAATGGGGAAAACAGTGGCTCTCCAGGATCATTTCAGATCAGGAAAATGGGGTGTGTGTCAGGGGGAGGGGCTTAAGTCTGCTCTTCCCATATGCCACATTGCCATTCTGAATTGGACCCCCATGCATCTAGGAACTTTTAACAAGTTTCCTTATTTAATGGCTCTTGTAAAGTCCAAATATAAAATCAGTACATTGAAAATGTAGATGCTACAAGAAACAATGAGCAAACACACACACAACTGAACTTAAAGTTTGCTCTCTGTTGTGAAAGTGTGCAAGGACACTAGAAATTAGACTTCATCTGCTAAGTCTTCCTACCTTGGTGTTGCACTCGGACCTGAAAGATCTCACTTTGGTTTTCCTTTTGAGTTTTGGCAATCTGTACCCCAATTTCCAGCTCTTCTTGTCCACTGCAAGTCTTGCTGGTAGTTCAGCATATGGACATTTGTTTCCATCTTCATTACCAGATTTGTAACTTTTGGACATTAGTAGTTTTTGTTACATAAACTAGCCTGTGCTCTAAAAACTGATTCTCGTAATGAATATATGATCTGGTTGACAAGACAGCACTGATCACTACAACAGCAGTCTATCTCAAAATATCATTTTCCTGGCTTCTCTTTATCTCATAACCATAACAGAATGGTTGATAGCAACAGTATCCATTTATTCAGATGTCAATAGGTTGACTGCCCAAGAAAGAGAAAGGCTTGCTAATATGGATTCCAACACAAGTCAACAGAGGCCGATGGCATAAACACACATTTATCAGTGAATGGAAAAGCATACCAGGTGGTCAGTCTCACCTATCCTTCAGTACACTAAGGCTCAGCAGCTTTTGTTTTTAGCAGTTCACAGGGCCATTCTTTTGCTATTAATATGAGGAACTCTGACAGAAAAAAAGAAGAAACAGAAAGAGGAAGTAGAAAGGGTGCAGTAATCTTTGACACTTTTGGACCCCAATATTTTCATCAGCAGAACTCAGACTGACCGAAAACCAGATGAAAACCATTGATGCAAACATGAGACACAAGCCACTAAAAAAGAGAACTATCTACTCTTTGCTGAGATGTCTCTGCTCAATTGTCTTTTGTCCGATTTTCTGCCACTTTGATTATAAAATCAATACTGCTGCTTCCACTGGGGTGAGGGGGTGATTCCCTGTTATGAATTTATTGCCACTGGTAGTGCAGAGATATTTACAGTGGCAATGGAATGACACTAGTCATTTGCAACTTATATAGGATCCCTACACCACCTCAAAAATATCTCAGGCAAACACTTAAGTCCTGCTTGAGAATCAGAAAAAGATATATATAAGTAATCATCACACAATATCTGAGCATAGAAAATGCTAAGCCAGACCTCAGCTGCAGCAACCTCTCCCCCTGCCTGAGCAACAACAGCAGGCACTTCACTTTGCAGGCAACCCTAGAAGAATAGCAGCCTGAATAGCCCAGCATAGCCCAAGCTTGTCAGAAGTTGGAAGCTAGCCAAGATTAGTACTTGGATGGGAGATCGTTAAGGAAAACTCGGACTGCTACATGAAAAAAAGACAATGGCAAACCACTTCTGTTTGTGTCTTGCCTGTAACATCCCCTGGATGGGTTGTCATAAGTCAGTTGTGATTGGACAGCATGTTCTTTTTCTTCTTTGTCTTGACCGGGACGACTCAGAATTGCACCATTTCATCATATCTCAGAAGCTAAGCAGGGCCAGCGTTGGTTAGTACTTGGATGGGAGACCACCAAGGAAATCCAGGACCTCTGTGCAGAGGCAGCCAATGGCAAACCACTTCTGTTTGTCTCTTGCCTTGAAAAGCCTCCAGGGTTGCCATAAATTGGCCGTGACTTGACAGCACTTTACACACACTGGAAGAAACTTTCTACCTTTGTGTCTGCAAGCTCCATGCTGGCCAAGCAGCCTCTGGCCTACATGCAGTTCCACCCTGTATCCTCCCACCCAGCTCCTGCTTGCCAGCTCCAAGAACAGACTGTCCTCTACCCATGGTACCTCACTCTTGGCAGGACTCCAGCACTTGGGATATGTTTAGCTCACCATGTGAATCCATCTCCCCTTTGCCAGAGGGCTTTTCTGTTGGGTTTTTTAAAAAATCAGTACGAGTTATATTACCATAGCATTATATACATACTATTGATTTGAACAGGCAAAAAGCCTTCCACTGGCAGGAGAAAGGGAAAATACCAGCCGTGAGGGAATGGGGAGGGAAATGGTACAGGATGTGGGCATGGAGGTGCAGTAATAGGCAGCTTCCCACCCACACTGAGGGCAAACTCACTTTGCTGTGATGTTTTCAGAAACATCATTGATCAAGCAGGTTTCAGAAACACTGGAGCAAAAGATGGGAAACCCCTGAAGGTGATAGAAGGTGAACAGAAGTAGGAGGATGACTTTGTGTGGATACTTTAAAAAAAACCACCCTGCTACTTTTTGGAAGCCAGTGAGTTGCGAATTGTTTGTGTGGAAGCATCCCAACAGTGTCTGAACTAACTTTTTGTCACAATTGCCGGTGTCATTTCAGTTTGTTTACTCTGACTGAAGTAGACCAGTTGCTTGGTCTACTTCAGACCACTACATACAAATTCTTGCCTATCATGGATGGTTAAATCTAGATGGCATGAGCTTGTTGACCTGATGGCAAGGTATGTGACCTACATCATCTCCCATGGCTGGCTGATATGACAAAACAAGGCTTTTGGGATGCAGCGGTACCACCAAGCACTGTCATAACTTACCAGAGTCCAGGAGGAGAGGCAAAATAACTCACCAGACTTCAGGGTGATTAAGGTTATGTAAATAAAGTTTAGTTTATTACAATGGTATCCAAATACAGAGCAATCTTTGGAATCACATAGTGAGGTACCGGGACAAAGTAAATAAAATGCTATGAATCAATTTAGATAATGTACTGCAAACCAGTGTACCTTCTATACATAAAATACTGTACATTTTTTTCCCTTTCAGACAAAGTGAATGGCATTTTGAACTTGCAAATAAAGACTGCAATCCTAAGGGCACTTTCCTGGGAATAAGTTCCAATGAATAATATGGGACTTACTTCTGAGTAGACATGCTTAAGATTGCTCCCTTAGTTTATTACTATGTAAAAAAATAAATCTACGAGAAAAACAGTGCAAATGTAAAAGCATGGCACAGAGAACATATGTGAGACCAATCAGAATTGCAACACAAAGGGCCGACTATTCCTTGGAATGCTGGTTGAAATGTACAGAGCAACCAAAAGAATTAAAAATAGATTATGGCTTAAACAGGAAGATGAGCTACATAGAACTGGATCTGTCACATATGGTCTTTCTATTTCAGGAGGTACTGCCATCATTCCTTGTATCTGAAATTTAAAACAAAATAAAATGATCTTCTGCATTTGGTCTAACAGCATACATGTTTAATAACTTGCATTTAATAGCTGATCTGAACAGAATTGCTGGGCTATATCTTACAGACTGAAAGCCACTGATGATCCTAGATATTTTCCACATTGCTTTGCCCTCAACAATTCTTTCCAACCCCAGTCAAGTTTATTCCTGCGATCTCAGGACCCTTGAGCACTAATAACCACAAGGGTCCAGTGGTTGCAGCAGGGAGGGGGAAGAGGATAAAATCACCTTTTCTGCCTCGTCTGTCAGTGCTGCTGTGAAGAAGGAAGAGGGAGGAGAGGGTAATTTCACCCTCTTTCCCTTCCCCACTGTGTCTTCCTGACTCATCTAGTTATTACACTCCATGGGTCCCAGGAATAAGCTTTCTTGGGTCAGAAGTGAATACTTGTGTTAGACAACATGGAACGATCTGTGGATCACAGATCTAGCCCAGAATCTGTTCACTTGTATCTTATCTGTTATTATCATCAGCAGTACAATAGTGTATATAACACAGTGCTTTTTTGCTGGGGGTACGCAGGGGTATGCATACCCCTAAACATTTTGTGAATCTAATGGGAGAAAGTAAAAATTTTAAATTTTGAGGCTTTGGTTGCCCATTTCAAAAGTGCTAAAGTAGATGACAATAGAGACAGAACTGAGCGAAGCTTGTATGAAGGACTGTTACGAAAAATTACCAATATCAATTTAATTTTAGATCTTGCCTTGATGTGTGATGTTCTTCAAGAATTAGCAGAACTTAGTACAGAATTGCAAGCATGTGATATCACACTCTACTCTGCTCACAGAAAAATAACCAATCAACTTAAATTGTTTGATGAAAGGAAGACAGACATGGGACCTTATTATCTGGAAGCCTTAAAAGCAGAAAAAAGTTTGGACTTAAAAGGAGTTTCACTGGAAAATGGGGCAAGACAGTGACAGGGAAATCGTATCGATCCAGTAAAATTTTACGACAGTCTGAAAGCCCGTATGGAGAGCCAACTTTTAGCAAGAGAAATGCTGAAATTCCACAATGGGCCAAGGTGCTGGATTGTAAAACTTGGCCAGATAATCCTCCTTTAACCTTTGGTGAAACAGAAATAATGAACTTGTGTGAAAGATTTGGACTACCTGATAGACAAATCCTAAGGGGTTTTTGAGAGTATCTTTCAGAAAAGAAGGTTCCATCATCTCTTATGTCTCTTCTAAATGCAATCAAGAACATCCCAATTTCAACAAGTGAGTGTGAACGTGGCTTCTCACAGATGAATTTAATAGTGACTCCAACAAGAGCTTCTTTGCATTTAAGCACTGTAGCAAACTTAATGTTTATAAAATTGGTAGGCCCTCCTTTGAGTTTGTTTAAGCCTTCAGTGTATGTAAATTCACGTTTTTTGAAAGGACGACATCTGGCGACAGACACCAAAAGCAAGCAGAGGAATCAGGAAGATGTTAGTGAACACAACCGCATGCCAATCTGGAGATTGTGAGCTGTGTAATATGAGGTAATGCATGTTCTTGGTAATTTTGTCCATTGACTGCATTTATTTTTTCTGATTTGAACTATAAAATGGTGATTTTCTTGAGTCAAACTGAGAGTACCTCTAAACGTTTTTTTAGGGGGAAAAAGCACTGATATAACTCATACAGTTTTTTTGGTATTTACTGTAAACTGGCTTATTCTCACCATCTATTAATCAACACTAGCTACTTCCTTATCATGCCCTGTTCTATAAAATCACAAACCATGAGTAATTGTTACCCAAAGTATATAGCCCCAGGAAAATGTTTCTTATAATGCTGTGTAGCATTACACCAAAGCCACTCACTACAGGACTTCCTGATTATACGGATGCTCTAAGCCCATTCATATAAATGAGGTTTTACAATAGGGTATTAAAGTTAACATTTACTATATTTTACTATATTTAACCATTTTTACATATTGTATTTTAACAGTTTTATAATATATTGATATTGTTCCACAGATCCTGACTGTTGCAGCAAACTGTGTAATCATGTAGTATGCATCTTCCAAAGTCACCTGGAATAATACTGATTAGCTATTAGTAGAGAAGCTGGATTTCAAAAGTCCTCAAACAGATAATTTGCACTGACAATACCAACTGTGGTGATCATCTATAAGGGGATGTATATATAGACCCACCGCACTAGATTTTACCCTGTGGCCCAGCCCAGGCTCCTTTACTTAGATGGGGCCTCATCAGAAGGGCAAGCTTGTTTACAGAAGAAAACTGGCTTCTGCTCAAAGATCCCCCTTCTTAAATAGCAGTGACTGCTAGCTATTCTGAACTTTCAGACACAGGTACAAATAAAAAGAGAGAGCACATTCATTTTCTTAGTTAATCAAAGACAGCACCAGAATTCTCACATACAGCGGTGTAGTCACTCTGAATCATGGACAATAAATATATCTGGCTGTATAGACAACACGTTGCCTTGTTATTTGAGCATGAAAAGAAACTGTTTTTCATGTTATCTGTAGCTAATCTTCTAGCATTGTTTCTTCTGAGCAAATTCTAGATTAAACCTTGCTGTGTATACAGGATTGGCTTAACAATTAGCTCTTTTCAGTTTTATCACATGTGTATACCAAATACAAATGGGGCAGGGTTCAGTCAGGAACCATGGGATTTTGTGAGAGATTATTTTCTAGGAGAAGAGATATCTACCAAGATGCATTACCTCCTGCAGGAGAATCACTTCCCCTACTTTCTGATTCATGGGGACATACTCATTTGGTCAACAGTTCAGGGTTATCTTTAAGTTTGTACTTAATATATTGGGGCTATCTCTTCATGTGGTTTCCTCATAGTCTACTAACTAATATCTCTGAAGATAAGGAAAGGGATCGTGTTAGGATATAGTGGCAGAGGCACCAGGTTTGCTACTGCAGCATTGTGCAAACAGCACTTAGTATAATCACAGAGGATGACATTACCATCCTATGCCAGGCAGTGCTAACTACTCAGTAGCCATGCACCTGCCCAGTGCTGCATCAGACGCTCTAGGGCATCTGTCACTGTCCTATAAGACTGTCAGATATTCCTCTTCATTCAGTGGCAGTAGCTTGTAGTGCTTCAGCAAACCACTGCACAATGCATTCTTGGATTAAGAACTGAACATAGATACTGGAAGCCCTGGCACAATTTAAGCCATTGCCATGAGTTATTCATTGCTTGGCAAGATATTCTTCCTGAGGAACCATTCTCTGATTCTTATGACTTCCTTGGCTTCTGAGGAATCTGCATTGACAAGTTAAGACTATGAGTCTAGAAATTATTTGATCAAAATCTGAACCAAATCCCATATATTCTTAATTTAATTTTCTTTAAAAAGTCATATAATGAAAGTGACTGCTAAAGATAGCAACATTTGGTAATCTCCGAGAACCAGTGTGGTACAGTGATTAGAGTGTTTCCATGACTTGACATCCCACTATTCCAACAGCCCCTTGTACATGGGATGCTGCCATGGCAGCATCTAGAGCCTGAGGGAGGCCTTCGGCTACATGCTGCAGTTATTGCCAAGTGGGAAAGCAAAGGGGCCAGCAGTAACAGGGACATTTGCACATGGGATGGGTGAACCTTTGTGTTTGCCCTCTCTTTGATGACTAGATTCAGGAGGCAAACACTTGGGGGCAGGAATTGCAACAATGGCCTTTGTTATGTCCTAAGTTATTTCCCTGGCTGCTCTTTGATGGTCTCGATCTGATCTCAAAGCATGCTTTTTGACTTGGGAATTACAGCTCACAATGATATGACCCCATTTTTCAACTTACGTCTTAGAAATATGTAAATTCTAAAGTCTATGTCCATTATCCCTAATGTACTAATCATAGGCAGCATGGCACCCTGTGTTTCCTCATTTTCTTCTTTCCAAAGCAAAAAGCCAATTGCGGCTTTTCTCTACCTCATTGTAGCAGAAGGAGGATGCTTGGTTTTGCAACTTCCCAACATTTTGTGATTGGTCCAAGACCCTCAGACAGCCATTTTCTGATTGGTACTAGCTCTCCATAGTAGCCATTTTATGGTGGTGCCTATTCCCTATTATAATGTATCGGTGCCCACATTATAAAAGTGCCCACCGGTTCAACAAGAATGAGGACTCATGATCTATACAACTGATCATAAACTTACCGTCCACTCAGCGTTATCAGTCTTAGAACATCTTACATTCACTGGTAGCCTAAGAACAAAGTCATTGTAGGACAGGCCCTGTTCTCTTGTCCATTTAAACTTATTCATTGCATCCATGAAAGAGAGGTTTTTGTACTGTTTTGGACTCTTGATAATGAAGGGCCAAGTCCTGGATTTGGAAATAAAATACATATTCCTACTATTTCTGAAACTCCTGTAACAAAAGTTTAGAATGCTGTTCCTATAAAAGAAAATTATTCCATAAATAATTGATTAATTTATCAATACTCTGAACACTACCTTTCTATAAGCATGATCCACTTCTGTCTTTCACATTTCTACCCTGCCCTTTCTCCAAAGAGCTCAGAGTAGTATACTGAGAGTGATTGCCACAAAGTCACCCAGAGGTTTTATAGTTGAGCTGGGATGGTGATGGGAAACAAGATGCATACAGGTACCAGCCCCAGGCCACATCAGTCCACTGGGAAGCTAAGCCATAGTTCCTTTGCTTCATAGGCATTTAAAAACACAGTCATTTTAGCCCACACTTGCTCTCTGTTTTTTGTTTACTCTGTTAAGTGTCAAACAGAAATGTAAAATATTCTGATTTCTAGAAGCAACCACTAAATACATACTTGGGAGCCAGACTTGTGCAGAATTGAAAAAAATAATGTACATTACTATATTACGTTACATGCACATGTATTACTATACATGCATGCACAATCTAACCTCATTTTAAGAGGCCCTCGCTTCAAGGATTTTTCTAGCCCTTCTGTAGACTACACAGAAAGTTGCTTAAAGCAGTACATTATTAGATGACTTAAAAGTATCATTCCACAGTGAATTATCTGATCCTATTTGCAAAGTTACACATTAGCTAGAACAGTATGTTGCCACCTGTTCTGTGGCTGCTCTTCAGCTGCTCCAGGTAACATATATAGAGAGCTACATTTGAGAAAAAAATACTTCCACATGTAGAAGTCTCTTATTCACAGCATATCCCTGAAAATATAATGTGGTTACAGATATATGGTGCCTACAGACAGATATGAGGTTTACGGCAGAATCTTAAAGAGAGTTACTCCAGTCTCTAAGGGCCAAGCTACACATGACGAATGACACTTGAACGGCAAGTGGATTGAGTGGAGGGCAAGTGAACAGGGAGAAATACACTTGCCATTCAAGTGTCATTCGTCATGTGTAGCTTGGCCCTCAGATCATTGATTTCTCTATTAATCCCTTCTGAGTTTCCCTCCTTCTGAATCTGTACCTGTGTTCAGTCTCCATCTAACTGATTCCAGTTAAAATGTTGCACTGATACATTTGTTTTATACTGTTCTTCTAGCTTAGATTTTGGAATGTGCAAATACCACTGCAGAGGCAACCACTGCTTTTGCTACAGCTTTCTATACATTTCATTTGTGTGATTTTTTTGCTGCTTACTTAAGTCATGACTTTAAGCAATGATGTGGATTAAAACAATGGGCAACTGCTTTGATTTTTTTTTAGCATTCAGTAGAGTATGATTGTATCAATATTCTTTTTCTGTTAATAGATAGATACTCAACTTAGTAGTTTGCATTTTGCTGCATATCCAACTTGCTCTTGCAAACCCAACCCTTCCCTTTCTCCAGCTTTTACATGACAGTGGCAGCAACAGGTAAGTCTTATCATGGAGAGGCTTCTTGATAGGGCTTCCATTTGGATGACGTTTCCATGGCTTCTGACATCCCACTATCATGGGATGATAGTGGGATGTCAGTTTGGTGGAGTGGTTAAGAGCACAGGACTCTAATCTGGAGAACCAGGTTTGATTCCCCACTCCTCCACTTGAAGCCAGCTGGGTGACCTTGGGTCAGTCACAGCTTCTAGGAGCTCTCTCAGCCCCACCCACCTCACAGGGTATTTTGTTGTGGGGATAATAACAACATAATTTGTAACCCACTCTGAGTGGGTGTTAAGTTGTCCTGAAGGGCAGTATATAAATCTATTATTGTTGTTGTTGTTGTTGTTGTTGTTATGGGGACTGCATTGTTTCACATATATGCCCTTCCTTCCTCTTGTAGCTTCACAAAGATGCAATGGGGGTGTCTTAAAAGCAACTTCTTCTGTACTTGCCCTCCCTCCCTCATACATGCATGCTGCTATAGTGTAGGGCATGTGGCAATTGACAAGAGGCTCATGGGCATATGTTACATTCAGGATGTGCTGCTGTTCAGTCTCTTGGATCATGTGTGATCTGGGTGCTTAAGAGAAATGCATAAGTAAGTAATATTCAAGAACAGCGGTGGCTGATCAGTGATACCCAAGGCCATCCTAGATTTTTGGCACCGCAGCATCATTTACCACGTAGATTGCATATACCCTACGTACCTTACTGGCTTGTATATTTCTTTCACACCAATAAACTGAAGTTGCTCCATGATGTCTGGAATGCTTGCACATCTGGTGAGATTTATTCTTGGATAGTACAGAAGATAAGACAGGCACATTTCATTTCTGGTGCTAAAACCACCCTGAAATTATAAATTGAGTATTAATTTTAGTTTCAAGATTTCTCACATGCATTAGTTAGGCAGAAATCTGGAGTGGTCCCTAAGATTGCTTGGTTTATTCTCAATAATTACAAGAAACCCATATTAAAAATGCAGATAATATATAGAGTAGCAGCAGCAAACGATGCCACAGCCATGATTCATTTCTTTATAAGTTGTGAAACTATAAAAAGAGATAGATTATTCCTGATAGATGCAGAAAGAATTTGTTTTAAGGCTAAATGTAACTATTGTAAATGAAAAAGTATTTCAGCTGTACATTTCTAATAGAAATCCTCTCCCCCACTGATGTCATTTTCGTCACTTGAGCTGTGCATAAGGATTCTGAGAAGACCTAACGGTATGTGTCCAACTATTCCACTCAGCAAAGTTTGAAGCCTTCCTACAATGGAAGTGGTTCTTCTGCTAGAGGAAGAGCCACTGGCATCAGAAGAAGGCACCTTAGATTAGAGGAAGGTTTCAAACTCTGATGAGAGGAGTGGTAGGATGCAAGCCAATATTTCCAGAAAAGTCAGTCCCTGGTCTCTATATGTCCCTCATGGCCACTGCTATCACTGCTGCCCATGTGGAAATATGTGCATAAAAACCTAAAGAACATCAACAAAGGGGAGTAGTAGTTAAGAGAATACAGAACTCAGCATGGGCATTTTTAAGATGGGGGCAACGTGTAGTAACAGGCTTGATTCAAGGCATTAATTATCACATACAAAGCCATTCATGGCCTTGGCTCCTCATATCTACAGGAATGTCTCTCTCCCTCTACTCCACCACGTCAGCTTCATTCATCTGAACAGGGCCTTCTGCAGGTACCACCCTGCAAATGGGCAAAATCAAAAATTGTCCATACATGTGTATTCTCTTGTGGCCCCATCTTGTGGAATGGCCTGCCTGAAGAGGTTAGGAAGTCTCCTACTCTCCTGGTTTTCCTCAAACTGTGCAAAACTGAATTATTCAGGAGGGCTTTTTTATGCAGATAAGAGGCAATCTGGATGAAGAGAGACACCCATTAAAGAGGACTGGAAATTCTTTGAAAGATTCCACAGATTAATTAATCCCAAGGAAGATACTGTGCACTCCATAAAGAAGTGTCCCTTTAAAAAAGGCTAGAGAAATCACTGGTTAGGAACTGGAGAGCACATGAGAATCCACAGGTGGAAACAAACCCAGCTGAGTGAGTCCCTGTTCACGAAATTACAATCACTCCCAAAATAGCTAAGGCGGCATTCTTTACAGGCAAATGACACTGTAACTGAGCTAAAAACATCAAACAGACAAGCAAACCAAAATAAAGCCAGAGGGATTCAATGAACTGCTTAGAGCTGGCATGGAGTTACCCTAAACTGATACACATTTTTGTAAAAGATTACCAGGGATGGTACTTATTTTCCATTGCTGGAGCTGCATTACTGATAGCTATACTTTGTAAACAGAAAATTCCAATGCTGTTATCTCAGACTAGCTGTTTCAGGTGACATTTGCTACCACTGCCCGCATAATGGATTAAAAGATGCAGCATAAAATACAGTTGTGCCATTCAGTCTCATGATTTTCCCCCTGAAGAGGCTCCCTCCCAGCACCACAGTCTTTCATTATCTGATATAATGCAGATTTATTTCTTACTTAAACAACAAATTATTTTTAAGTGTTTATTTTGGTGAATAAAAAGAAGTCTGCAAACAACCTGCCATGTCATAATTTTCTCTGCATTTAATTCTGATCTGTCAATAGAAAGAGGGGGAAACAGCAAAGGGAGGGCAAAGAGAGTCAAATTTCTTCTCACAGTTCTTCAGTTGTAAAGGAAAAAAGGGAAGAATTCCCTTCCTCTAAAGGGAAGAATTAATATCAAAGAAGGAATGCCCAGTTGACATTTTGTGAACTTCTAGGATATATAAAGGGAAACTTTAAATAAGACTTTTTTCCCATTGGGAAAACAGAACTGGGAACTGGGCACTTTTGTAAAGCATCTACCCATACTGTTCTCCTTTTTGAAACAGCAGCTCCTGCAGCTGCATTTGGGAAAGAAATAACCATAGAGTTATTTGTAATAAGTAGTTTAATCCTTAAACAGAACAGAATTTTTTTACTTATTACTTATTTGTAATAAGTAGTTTAATCCTTAAACAGAACAGAATTTTCTTAAACTAAGCTTGCAGTTCAAACATATCTATTATTACGTCTGCCCAACTTAACTTTAGTTACTCTATAAAGTACCTTATGCCCTAACCCTAACCCTTATTAAATTTTACCAAAATGCCTAACTCAAAAAATTCTTGAAGCCAAAGAAAATAGATAGGCAGTCCAATGTTTTTTCTTATTTATTTTGCTTCATTGATGCCGCACAGTTCTCTCCAATGAAGACCCAAAGTGTTGTATAAGTCTCACCTGTAGAGAAATGTAGTTTCTCCAGATTCAGAAATCAGCTTTACAAAATGGATAAATCATGATGCTAATTCTCAAAAATGTCTAAATATCTGAAATCTCAAAACAGTATTTTCATTCTACATCAAGCCAATTTGTAATGTTTCTTACCCAAGTCATACGTGATCGATTTATGGTACTGTAGTGACATTCAGTGACTAAATTATCTCCCTGAAAAATAAAATTTAAAAAATACAATTTTACAAATTTTAGCATTAGCACCATCCTTCTGGGAAATGCATTTTTTCAAAGATGTAAAGTGTACACTGAAATGTCACTTTCTGCATTTATACTGGTTCGTGTTAAATATATGGCATAAATATGATAAATATACTGCATCTGTTTCATAAAATATACTTCATAATTTCTACTTTAGCAACACTCAGCATATACCTATGTTAAATGTAATACAAACAATATACAGCCAATAAAGTTTGAGTATTCATAAAACAATGCAAGTAACATCAAGGGATTTATTTTCAAGTAAACATGGACTGGGCTGCTTGACTAAAATGCCATGCACATTGAGGCCAGACACTCAGTAATTAGCATTAAAGGAGATGTAGTGAGAGGAGTATCTGGGATTCTCCACCTATGTATACCAGGATTATTCCCTTAGAGAACTCTCAAATAGGCAAAACTGATATCTATGCCCCAATATAATGGCTTAATGGTTTGTCCAGAGGTAGGACAATAACTTGGGAAAGGTCTAATATGACTATCTGGGATGCATTATAGGTAAAAATATTGCATGATGACCTGGTAAGTACCAGGCAAGAAGGTTATCAGATGGCTGAATAGCCTCGATTAGGTGAGTAGGAGAGAAAAGTGGAAGGAAGGTGTTGATGAGATTAGGTGAGGAGTTACTCTCAGGAAGCCTCATTATCTCTGCTGCTCTCTGGGGCATGGAAAGCCATCAGTCAGTCATCCCCCCCATGACTCATGGCTTGGTAATTTTCCAGTCTCCAGGCCAGCTGTCATCTGCTCTGCCTGGGGCCAGGCAGGGTCTAGGTCTTATTGCCAGGGGTTTATAATATTCCATATGCATAAAACACTTTTAGCCTGAGGAAGGGGTCTGACTGCTAACAATAGTGTCCAGAAATAGATTGGGAGCTAAGCCAGAATTGTACTGATATGGTCCTTGCAATCCACTTCAGTCAACATCCTGACTGAAGAATTCTATACCAACTGAAGTTCCTGAATATTTCAAGAGCAGCCCCAAATAGAGCACTGCAGTAATCTAATCTAATTCTCTGTAGGGATCAAAATGTACATCATACAATGATAAACATGCCTTTGAATCCTTGTGGTGGAGATGCAATTCAGAGCAAAGAAATGGAATACAGGGAACCAGTTAACTTTTAAAACTGATTTAGTACATTTTATTTCATGCTATGCATGGCTCTCCCCTCCTCCAATTCTATCCTCAGTCCTGTGTGGTGGATTAGGCTAAAAGAAAATAACTTGCCCAAGGCCACCCAGGGAATTTCATGGCAAACAGGGATTTGAACCCCAGTACCACAAAGGTTCTCTAAGCATCAGTTAAGCACAAGATTTAGTACTCCTCCTACTCACTGCTTCCAGCTACCATTAGGTATTTGCATGTAATATGATGTTTCATTCTGATCCTCTTACATAGAACTCTGAGTTCACATGCTGGAGTCAAAGCATATTCTGGTACTACTGCAACAGTGATCAACTCTGCTCTTCCAGATCTAACATGACAAAGTTGTTCACTTTGGGGAAGTACACTGTTTGATAGTGTTTCTCACAATATGTGCGTGATGTTATTCTCAATCAAAAATATAAAATTGACTAGAGTGAGTGATTTTGATCCAAAATTAATACTTTACCTTAGCTACATGCAAATTGGGAACAATTAAGAATGAATCCATAAACTTGGGGCCAGACACTCAGTAATCAACATCATTTAGAAGGTGGTATCCATTTTTTCTCTCTCAAATCCCAATAGATGTCTAGATGTGCAGAATTCTAGAGCAATTCTCTATGCTTTGTGGGGGTATTACAAGTAGGAAAAGAACAAAATCAAACAAAGGACTGGTGTTTTTTCTCAGACCATTTAAAGGATTATAATGCTGTCAACTCAGTGTCCAACTGGAATCAGCCATTACTCAGTGCACAGTTAGGATCATGCACTTTTGTACACATTATTATAGCAACAGCAGTAGAAACCACATCAGACAGGTACATTTCAAGCTCACATAATTTCAAAGCAGAGAGTATGTCAAAAGTGCTAAATCAGAATGCACCGCCTGCATGTAACACAGAGAATCTGCTAATTGCTGCTAGTCAAGCTTAGTCACTCTCTTGCTATTTGGCACCTGCACTTCCTACTTAGTGATAGTTGCTGAGGAATAGTCGGCTAAATATTGCCTATGTCTGAACAAGAGTTCCCACCATTCATTTTTAATTTTGTTTGTGATGAGTTTGCTCCGTTAATTCCTTCTTGGCTGCTTGTTCCCCCTTCTTCTTATCATTACGTCTCCTATTCTGTTATATATATTTTTTTTAATCTCAGAATTGTGGCCCTCTCTTTGGTTTGGTGTATTTTAAAAATAAGCATTGATACTTAATATGTATAAAGAAAATGATGAGTAGCTGGGACTGTGCAGTTTCATCCCAAACAAACAAAAGGGGGATGGGGAAAGAAAGAAAAAAAGAAACAATTTTTCTTTCTTTCTTTCTTTCTTTCTTTCTTTCTTTCTTTCTTTCTTTCTTTCTTTCTTTCTTTCTTTCTTTCTTTCTTTCTTTCTTTCTTTCTTTCTTTCTTTCTTTCTATGGCAACAAAGACTCCCAAGTTCATGGCACATATTGGTAAATAGAAATTAAATCTGTTTTTCATTTTTTTTGTAAAAACAAGACAATAGAGAAACTGTGTGGGATTGTTGTCCATTGTTTGTAATACGGTTATTTCTGACCAATCTCACTTCAAACCTCACTTCAAAAATATTACTGAAATTGGAAAGAATTTATATTCATACGGGCAAGACAAGCCTTTCTTCTTTTAGATACTGAAACTCCTGGAAGTTGAAGTCAAAGTCATCATCATATGCCAGAAGCTGCTGTTCGTTGCCCTTGTGGAAATGGCGCACCCTTATAGCTCTACCAGCGAGGTGGGCATGTAGGAGAACAGCAAAGATGCGAATCCCACTTGGCTTCTCAGCATCCAGGGCCTGGGAGAAACCAATGAAAGCAATCAGCTTATTTCCAAGAGTCAGTGGGTACACACTAGATATCAGAAGAGTACAAAGGCTGTATATGCAAGACCCATTCCTCTCCACACACAAGCAATATCAATATATTTAATTCTCATCATGGCCCCATCTGTGGATACTTATCCAGAGATTGGAGCCATGAACGAACAAGACAGGTCTTTCTACAAACATAAAAACACCCCAGGACTGGAGCACAATCTGAAATCTAAACAAATAAATAAATTGGGGTGGGTGAGTGTAGCTTTAAGAAGTGAATGCCCCAAGTGGCTGTTACTAGGCAACCACACAGTATTGCCAGCGTTCTAGTCTTGGTTTCTGTCAGTAAAAGGTAGACAGAGGGCATAGGGCCCATGCCAGGGTTTTTTGGCCTTTGAAGAAGTACTCACTGGGACTAAGCCCACAAGCAATCACTGAGTAACACACTATCACTCAATTTGCACGACTCACCCTGTCCCAGCTGCTTGCTACTGTTCAACAGCAACTCCTCTATGAAAGCCAGTGTGTGGAGTGGTTAGAGACTAGGATCTCAGAGACCCAGGTTTGAATTGCCACTCCACCATGGAAGCTCAGTGGGTGACCCTGGGCTAGTTACGCATTCTCATCCTAACTTACCACAATGAGCTGGTGAAGATAAATAGAGGAGAGGAGAATGATGAAACCTGCTTTGGGTCCCCATTGTGGAGAAAAGAAGGGAATAAATGAAAAAATAAATATAGCTGAACAGGAGGGGGGAGATAAAAGGTAGGTTGGTTGGGGAGGAGGGAGGGAGAGAAGGAATCAAAGAAAGGTGAGAATATGGGGGTTTCCAGAGGAGCAATAAAGAAGAAGGGGATACCTGGGGAAATGGGGTGCCTTCTGTAAGTCCTTGCAGGTTCCCCACCATACAACTGGGCATGGCCTGGTGGCCAGCATCAAGCAATTGAGCTATAGTTTTCTCAGGCAGAGGCTGCCAGGGGAGGGAAGGAGGGAAAGCTGAAGATGGGGAGAGCAAATACAGGAAAGTTAGTTGGTTGGGTGGGAAGGAATGAGAGAAGGAATCAAGAAAGGGGTAGAGGCTATTGTGGCTTTTAGGGAAGGGAAAGACAAAATAGTGGAGAGAGGAAAATGAGATGCCCCCCAGCAAGTCCTTGCAGGTCCCCTGCTTGTACATATGCTATCTTGAGGTAGTTACTGTAGGCATAAGTTTTCCACTTGTGGAAGACAATTTTCGCAATTCCTTTCTTCTAGTTGCAACTTGCCATGCTCACTGAAATCATGGCATAGGAGGATAGAGTGAACTGAGAAGGTCTGCAATAGAAGAGAATTGGCAAAAATTGCTCCACCTCTGAAATCAGAAACACCATCAAAGCCATAGACTTCTCTCTCTCTCACCACATACATACATACATACATACATACATACATACATACATACATACATACATACATACATACATACATACAGAGAAAGACTCATATTCAATTGTTGATCAACACTTGGGACCTTTAAGGAAGACTAGGGTTGTTATGCAGAGGCAGGCAATGGCAAACCACCTTTGTTAGTCTCTTGCCTTGAAAACCTCAGCAGGGGTCACCATAAGTCAGCTATGATTTGACAGCACTTTCCCAACCAACTTTACAAAACAATTTTAGGCAGAGGAGAATGTCCAAAACTAAAACAAAAGAGGAAAAGCTACATCTAGATGTGAGGTAGCAGAGGTGGGAGTAGTTATTTTTCTAGCAAACAGGAGTGGAAGTTTACAGATTTATGAAACAGCCAAGCTATAAATCCCCTCACTAGTCCCACTTCATCGATTAATACTCTCTTGCCTCCCCTCCCCCAATTTCTCATGAACTTTTGTTTATTTGCCTATGCAATGTGGTTCATTGTAGACCTGAAGTAGACCAATGACATTTTACTTTTAGGTTTCATGCATCTGATGAAGAGAACTTGATTCTCGAAAGCTTATGCTACAATAAAATTGGTTAGTCTTAAAGGTGCTACTGGACTCTTTTTGATTGTTTTGTGTATGAGTGCCCTTTACTTTGGTGCAGAGTCCTTCATGATAAAATAGTAAAGCACTGTCAATATTTAGAGAGGAAAGAAAAAACAAAGTGAAGTCATTTAAAATTAAAGGTTAGAATTATCTCTTGTGGCCCAGAAATTCATTTGCTCAGCTGCAAAAAAACTGATAAGAGAACATTGCAGAGATAAAGTCAAAATTATTAACTAGAGCTCAATTTAAAAGCATAATCTGCAATGATTAGTATGAAAGATGCTCTCACAAAGGCCTGCAAATCAAGACAGAGTCACTTATCCCCTCCAGTTTCAAGTATTTGTTACTCTACATTAGTCCTTAGACCTAAGCCTTCTGTAAGGTTTTGAGTTCCTCCTGACTGGCTCATTTGTTTTATGTGGGATTCAAGTGGTCTGCAGACACAGTAACATTTTTTGATATTATCAATTCTCAAGCCCAAACTTTCAAATCTACCTGTAGATTTAGATTCTTGGTACAAAAGGGAATGGCTAAAGAAAATATTTCTCAATACCATGAACTTTCATCTCCTGTCCTAAACAGGTCTGCCATTTGCGCACCTGCAACAAGTAAGCCCTTAGCCACAATCCTCCACCCTTGAAAAACTGAGGTGGGAGAAAAATCAGAGGAAAAATGGCCCCATAGTGAAACTAGGAATTTCCCCATGTCTTTGTGGTCTTTACCATAAGGATTTGGGGAAATACCTAGAGTAACACCTGGAAGTAATGTCACATCCTCTCCAAATCCTACCCTCCCCAGGCCCTGCCTTTAAAATCTGCTTGCATTTGCCAAGGCTACACCAGCATCATGAAATTAACAACAACAACATTCAATTTATATACTGCCCTTCAGGAAAACTTAATGCCCACTCAGAGCAGTTTACAAAGTGTGTTATTATTATCCTCACAACAATCACCCTGTGAGGTGGGTGGGGCTGAGAGAGTTCTGAGAGATCTGTGACTGACCTGAGGTCACCCAGCTGGCTTCAAGTGGAGAAGTGGGGAATCAGACCTGGCTCTCCAGATTAGAGTCCTGCCGCTCTTAACTATTACACCAAACTGGATCATTTGGAAATCTCATCTGCTTCCCCCAGTACAACATTACCCTCAAAATGTATAACGTATAATATTGTATTAATGGAGAATTCTGTACTTTGAATTAGGGATGTGCGTTTCGGCATTCAGAATGCCGAAAGAATGCCGAAACAAAAGTGTTTCGGCTTCTTTCGGGGAATGCCGAAACGTTTCGGGGAATGCCGAAACGTTTCGGGTAGCCGAAAGAAAAAAGCCGAAACGTTTCGGGATTCTTTCGGCTTTTCAATGGGAAAATGCCTCCGTCTTCCCGGACGTCTGGGGGAGGCATTTTCCCACCGAATAAGCCCAAAATTGGTGGGGACCTTCCTCTAACCCTTCTCTAACAACCACCCAAGTTTCAGACAGATTGGACTTTGGGGGGCCATGTTATGGCCCCCCAAAGCAGGTCCCCCCATCCTCCCATAAGAAAGCGAAGGAGCAGCATATTGTTAGCATGCTGCTGCTCATCTTTCTTCATTATTTCCTATGGGGAAAAAATGAAGAGGCAGGCTTCCTTTGCCAGGGGTGGCATTTTGCATGCAAAATGCCCCCTTACCCTCAGGGGCCCTTCTCCCACCCCTCCTCCCACCCCCCACCAAGGCTCAGCCTGCTCCCACTTGGGGGGGCCATTTCATGGCCTCCCCAAGTAGGTGCTCTAATCTCAACCACTGACAGCTGGGGGAGGCTTGTGTTGCCAGGGGTGGCATTTTGCATGCAAAATGCCCCCAAGCCCTCAGGGGCCCTTCTCCCACCCTTCCCCCCACCCCCCACCCAGGCTCAGACTGCTCCCACTTGGGGGGGCCATTTCATGGCCTCCCCAAGTAGGTGCTCTTTTCTCTACCACTGACAGGTGGGGAAGGCTTGTCTTGCCAGGGGTGGCATTTTGCATGCAAAATGCCCGCCAGCCCTCTGGGGCCCTTCTCCCACCCTTCCTCCCACCCCCTACCAAGGCTCAGACTGCTCCCACTTGGGGGGGGCATTTCATGGCCTCCCCAAGTAGGTCCTCTCAGCCCCTAAAGTCCACCCCTTACAGCCCCACACAAACCCAATTCCCCCCCAGCTGCCACACACAGACCCAAATCCCCACATTAGCCCCTCACAGACCCAAATCCACCCCCACCTGCCCCACACCCATAACCCCAGGAACAGGCTGGCAAAGGCCAGCCCTCTCCCTTTGTTCCCTATGCTGGGAACTTCTAAACTCTCTTTCCCTGGGCAATTCTGCACAGCCCAGGGGTGCCACAATGGTGGGCACACTTCTGAGTGCCAGCTGGTCCCTGTGAAAGAGCACCTGAACCACAGACACCCTCCCTCAAATTCCCCCACCACCTACAGAGATGGCTGGCCAGCCAGCCCCATTGTTCCCTATGATGGGAACCAACTGCACAACAAAGAATAAAACAAGAACAACACAAAATAAAGTTTTAAAAAAATTATTTTCTCCCTTCCAAAGTACAAGTAGGCAAAGCATTATGAAACATTACACCAGCAGTCCCCCACACAGAAAAATTAAAACAAAACTCACTTAACATCAGAGAATCACAAAACACGATTCCTGTCAAAAACACTTTATTTCTTGAACAGCTTTAGGTTACACAGCAGGGGGGAACACCAAAGGGCATGGCAGCACTATCTTACACAAAAATAACACAACTCACTTAACATCAGAGAATCACAAAGCACAATTCCTGTCAAAAACACTTTATTTCTTGAACAGCTTTAGGTTACACAGCAGGGGGGAACACCAAAGGGCATGGAAGCAGTATCTTACACAAAAATAACACAACTCACTTAACATCAGAGAATCACAAAAGCACAATTCCTGTCAAAAACACTTTATTTCTTGAACAGCTTTAGGTTACACAGTAGGAGGGCACAACAGGACATGATAGCAATGTACTACAAAAAATAATACAACCCACTTCACCGTTTTTGACAGCAATTGTGTTTGTGTGATTCTCTGATGTGAAGTGAGTTGTGTTATTTTTGTGTAGTACACTGCTTTCCTGCTCTGTGGTGCCTTCCTACTGTGTAACCTAAAGCAGTTACAGAAATAAAGTGCTTTTGACAGCAATTTTTTGGGGTGATTCTTTAATGTGAAGTGAGTTGTGTTATTTTTGTGTAAGATACTGCTTCCATGCCCTTTGGTGTTCCCCCCCTGCTGTGTAGCCTAAAGCTGTTCAAGAAATAAAGTGTTTTTGACAGGAATTGTGCTTTTGTGATTCTCTGATGTTAAGTGAGTTGTGTTATTTTTGTGTAAGATAGTGCTGCCATGCCCTTTGGTGTTCCCCCCTGCTGTGTAACCTAAAGCTGTTCAAGAAATAAAGTGTTTTTGACAGGAATCGTGTTTTGTGATTCTCTGATGTTAAGTGAGTTTTGTTTTAATTTTTCTGTGTGGGGGACTGCTGGTGTAATGTTTCATAATGCTTTGCCTACTTGTACTTTGGAAGGGAGAAAATAATTTTTTTAAAACTTTATTTTGTGTTGTTCTTGTTTTATTCTTTGTTGTGCAGTTGGTTCCCATCATAGGGAACAATGGGGCTGGCTGGCCAGCCATCTCTGTAGGTGGTGGGGGAATTTGAGGGAGGGTGTCTGTGGTTCAGGTGCTCTTTCACAGGGACCAGCTGGCACTCAGAAGTGTGCCCACCATTGTGGCACCCCTGGGCTGTGCAGAATTGCCCAGGGAAAGAGAGTTTAGAAGTTCCCAGCATAGGGAACAAAGGGAGAGGGCTGGCCTTTGCCAGCCTGTTCCTGGGGTTATGGGTGTGGGGCAGGTGGGGGTGGATTTGGGTCTGTGAGGGGCTAATGTGGGGATTTGGGTCTGTGTGTGGCAGCTGGGGGGGAATTGGGTTTGTGTGGGGCTGTAAGGGGTGGACTTTAGGGGCTGAGAGGACCTACTTGGGGAGGCCATGAAATGGCCCCCCTAAGTGGGAGCAGTCTGAGCCTTGGTGGGGGGTGGGAGGAAGGGTGGGAGAAGGGCCCCAGAGGGCTGGGGGGCATTTTGCATGCAAAATGCCACCCCTGGCAAGACAAGCCTCCCCCAGCTGTCAGTGGTAGAGATGAGAGCAGAGCACCTACTTGGGGAGGCCATGAAATGCCCCCCCAAGTGGGAGCAGGCTGAGCCTTGGTGGGGGGTGGGAGGAGGGGTGGGAGAAGGGCCCCAGAGGGTTGGGGGGCATTTTGCATGCAAAATGCCACCCCTGGCAACACAAGCCTCCCCCAGCTGTCAGTGGTAGAGATTAGAGCACCTACTTGGGGAGGCCATGAAATGGCCCCCCCCCCAAGTGGGAGCAGTCTGAGCCTTGGTGGGGGGTGGGAGGAAGGGTGGGAGAAGGGCCCCTGAGGGTAAGGGGGCATTTTGCATGCAAAATGCCACCCCTGGCAAAGGAAGCCTGCCTCTTCATTTTTCCCCCATAGGAAATAATGAAGAAAGATGAGCAGCAGCATGCTAACAATATGCTGCTCCTTCGCTTTCTTATGGGAGGATGGGGGGACCTGCTTTGGGGGGCCATAACATGGCCCCCCAAAGTCCAATCTGTCTGAAACTTGGGTGGTTGTTAGAGAAGGGTTAGAGGAAGGTCCCCACCAATTTTGGGCTTATTCGGTGGGAAAATGCCTCCTCTAGGCGTCCTGGAAGACGGAGGCATTTTCCCATAGAAAAAAGCCGAAAGAATGCCGAAAGAATGCCGAAAGAATCCCGAAAGTCGAAAGCCGAAAGAGATTCTTGTTTCGGCTTTCGGCTTTAACGATAGAGAATCTTCTTTCGGCTTTCTACTTTCAGCTATAGCTGAAAATTTTTGGCTTGCACACCCCTACTTTGAATTAAATGAGTAGCAAAGCAATCATACACAGAGTAACTCTGCATGGTGTTGTAATGACAAATGCAAACAATATGCTCACTGTGTTAAAAAAATAAAAACAATGTGTTAAATTTAAAGCTTGACCCTTTCCTTATGGAATCATTCACAATATTTTGTCTTATGAAATTAGGACTCATATATCCAACAAAATATCCATCTACAAGGTTTCCTCATATTGCTCTTGAAACTCGGTTTTTAAAAAATGAAAGGGGCTTGCTTAATGCATGAGAAAGCCTGACTGATGGAAGTCAGGCACTGTCCTTAGAGTACTACATATATTTTTTAGAATTTCTGTCACTACTTTTCAGATTATTGACGCTGATTTGCAACTGATTGCAATAACAACATGTATGCTTTTGACAGAATACAAAGGACATGTGATCTTTGCAGAAATCTGAGCACTGAGGCTTTAATTTATGGCCCTTTTTTGCTACAGAAGTTGAAATGGATGAAGACACTCATCATTTTAAAAATATGTACAGTGGCATTTGTGTCTGGCAGTGAGACAAACCTGTCCCATATGTGCACACTTCTCAGTTTTTGAACAAAGACATAGAGGAAAACAAATATCTGTATACTAATAACTATACTTGTATTTGTCATTTTCCTTGGAAGAAAACCATTTACACATGCTATTTTCAGTTTATTCAGAGAATCAAAATGAATTACACTAGACAGTAGACATACTTCTTTCAGGCATTCCAGAGTGCAGTGACCCTCTGACATGAATTCAGGCATGCCTGGTGGGATGTTGTGGAAGAGGCTGACCCAAAGACCTGCTTCAATAACTCCAGCATCATATCGCCTCAAATCTGGAGTATAAAAGAGCCTCAGTCCGGAGTTATCCATCTTCCCTAAGGACAAAAGAGCAATTGTGAATTGCTGCTACAAATCAGTATAGAATATCCTATCAGTTTTAAGTTGCTTTGAGACCCACTCATCAAGTTTTATGCAAGAAAACAAGACAAAAGAGGGATTGTCCTTAAGACAGGTCAAATGGGTCACAGAATCAGGCAAGCTGTAAACAAAGCATAATCACAAGAGGATGGTTAAGCAGGGCAGGATGACCTTTGTACTGTTCTAAGCCATACAGAAAATTCTTCTGTCCCTATATGGACCTTTCATGACAGCAGTTATTTAGTAATAACAGATGCACAATTGTTAGTTGTCGGGTATCATCCACATGACATACTGCTTGCTGCAAAGATATCTTAATTCAGATTGCAGTATTTTGTCAGTCACCTATCACAATCTGGAGTGCTGTAAGAAATGTGATTACACATCTGACATGAATATCTATTTGATAGCGCCTATAATAGTTGCTGTGGCAAGCAACTTATTTCTGTTCCATTTCCACTCAGTTATAGATTCGTTTTATTTTATTTATTCCTTCTTTCTTTGCAAACTAAGTGCTCCCCCTACTGTATCACTCAGGCAGGAGAATAATGAAGCAGCCCTTAAACAGAAATAAATACATGATAGCAAACACTTGCAAGATTAATCCCTTATTCCACAGAAACAACTTCTTGTAATTAAATTTTTGCTATATTCCTCTTTACTTTCTTCCCTTTTCTAATATGATTCATTCAATTTAATCCTTTTTAATGCTGCACATACTTTTCCCAAGATTCGTTACTTATTCTTTTAGAGATTTATGCTCTGTGATCCACAAAGGGTTCTCTAGGTGATTTCCAACGTAAAACAATAAATAATGCACACGATAAAATCAATTACGACAACCACAATTTTATAAACAGTGAAGAGAACAATCTACCTGCTGTGATACTCTCATTTCATCAGTTTTTTAGTGACAAGATACTGAACAACTTAAACTGTGAAATACACAGTTCTATGTCTTGTTTCCATATACGTTAACTTACACATAAACCCATTAGTGGCAAAATGGTTTTTTCAGTCTCAAGATTGTTGTTTGGATTACTGTTTCTTTTTAACATCTTTGTTATGATAGCCTCTATTTTCTAAACTTTGGGTGCATTCTGGAAAAGATTAGTCACAGCTGATTCCATGGAAGCCATGGGTTGCCACTAGTGAGTTTATTTCAATAAATCTCCGCAGTGTTTTCTTCCCACTACCGTAAATTGACTAGGCAGATAGTACAGTATAGATGGCCATAAGTATCATACACACTCACATGCATGCAAGCCCTACTTGGTAATGGAAAGCATGACATTTACAACAATAACTTATCTGTTGGCCTAATCCGCTGTATCTCATCAATAAGAACCTTTTCTTTATAAATCTCAGACTCCGCAAGTTTTCAAGTGTTCAATTGTTCTGAATTCTTTTAAGGATGCTGTGAGATGCCTTGGGGTATGCTGATCTCTCAGCGGCAGCTATGCAAGCAAGTCTGCCAGTCTTAACTAGGACCTAAGCCCTTCCTCCTCAGTTATTTCACTCCAGGCCAGATCACCATTCATGCAGTACAGCTTCTGTGGGGCTACTGCAGCCTGTATGCAATCCATAATTCAGTTTAGATATGCACATAGGACTATTTGGATAGCATTCCCATATTACCCGGGGAAGAGGGGAAAAGATGTATGCTGCTTTAAGCTCACTGGAAGAAGAACAGTATAAAAATGCAAGAGAGAAATAGATACCAGATAGTTACAGGTTAAAATTAAACCAAAAAAGTTTACTACAAAACATTAGGAAGAATTTCCTAATGGTAAGAGCAGTTCTTCTGTGAATCAGGCTTCCATGGGAGGTGGTGGGTTCGCCTTCTCTTTGGATGTTTTTAAGCAGAGGCTAGATGGCCATCTGTCAGCAGTGCTGATTCTATGACTCCATATGAACTTAGGCAGATCATGAAAGGGTGAGCCAGCGTTTTGCTCTCATGGACCTTCTTTATATGCCCAAAGTAATGCTGTTTGCCACTTTTGGATCAGGAAGGATTTTTCTCCAGGCCAGATTTGCTAGGGACCTTGGAGTTTTTACTTTTGCCTTCCTCTGGGCATTGAGCAGGGGTCAATTGGGGGACTGCGAGGTAGTTGTGAATTTCCTGCACTGTGCAGGGGTGGACTCTTGGGGATCACTTCCAACTGTATGATTCTATTATTCTACCAAATGGAAAAGAGTCCAGTAGCACCTTTAAGACTAACCAACTTTACTGTAGCATAAGCTTTCGAGAACCACAGTTCTCTTCGTCAGATGCATCTCCTCTGGGTCTAACTCCTCCAGAGGATCTAACTCCTCTGGATCTATTATTCTACCAGTTGTTGAGATTTAGTTGAAATATAGGGTTGCTATAACCAACATATCTGATATAATAATAGTAAGAAGAAGAAGCACAACCACAACAACAGTGTGCTTATCTACAACCTGGTCAGATTAGTGCCATGCTCAGAGCGGTGAACAAAGTCAGTGTTATTATTACCCTCTCAATTCAGCTGGGGCTGGGAGGAGTGGCTTACCCTAGGCCATCTGCTGAGCTCATGGCAGTAGTAAGAGTTAAGCCAGGAGAGGGCTGATTCATAGCTCAACTACTTAACCAATATAAATCAATGTTAATATTAATATTTTTATTATATTACATTATTATTTAAATGTTAAATGTTTACAGTGGAACAAAAAAGTCTAATAAATCCAGTCTATTACTGTCCCTAGCTGAAAAGCAAAGTCACATGAGCCAGATATAAACAGATGTGTAACAAAGGAATTTACAGAGATAATTATATTATTGTTGTTCTTGTTATTTAACAAGTAGAGGCTTACAAGGACTGTGGGGGGAATAAACGATCAAGTAATTTCTCCCTGTCACAGCCCAGAGCAACCTACTCCTGAAGAAGAAGAGGTGGAGCCGGGCAGAGCCCTAAGGAAGGCAGCAGCCCAGTTGCAGAGCCAAGGAAAGAGCTAGTTGGGCCTGTAAGGATCGAGAGAGGAACAGACAGGAAGGAGACCAGTCAGTATTAGCTCCCTATGGAGCAAAGGCCTCCTCTGTGGTAAAAGTCTCCTCATGAGAAAGGGTCTACTCAGGAATAACAGCAAGGAAGCAGGAAATGGGAATGGCCAGGGGAAGAGGGATAAAAGGCCAGCAGCCTGAAGGACAGGCTGCTGGCTGACAGCTGGGAAGGAGCAGTGAGTAGGCAGGCTTACAGCTGGTGCAGACTAGAGAGAACAAAACCTCCTGGAGACTTGAAGGGTAACATTCCTGGCCCAGAGGGAAACCACAGGGAACTTCTCCTACCCAAGTAGACTGATTCCTCACTGGTTTCAACCTGCAGAAAGGGTGCAGCAGCCAGGAGAGGAACTTAATGACCTGGATCAAAGACTCAAGCTAGAAAAACATCCCCAGCACCTACATGTGAGCAGATAGAGGCGATGGTAGATAGAGGTAAAGTGACTCAGACAATAGGAAAGCAGTTAACCACTGGAACTGGCACTGTAAAAGAGCCAAGCAATTAAAGTGCAAGTGTTATATTCTGGTGCGTTGGCTTGTCTTTTACACTGTGCAAAGAAACTAGCACTTCCATAGGGAGATGAGGCCTCTGGCTCTGGTAAGGTTTTCAGGTGCCCACTGGTGGCAATCGGAGGGAGGTAGCAAGCCGCCCAGGGATTGCACTGCCATTGGCAGGCAACCTGGGCAAATGTGCTTTGGGCACAACCTCACTTCTGGAAGTGATGTAATCGCACTGGCCACAGGAGTGTTCCTGAACTTTGCAAGGGGGCAATTTTGGCCTCAAACAGGCTGCTTCTCAAAGAATTGATGCCACGCAAAGAGTAGGAGCCCTGCCACAGTCACTGTGATGATGTCACTTCTAGAAGTGACATTCAGAGACCCAGGGCCGGATCGACGGGGGGACAGGGGGGGTAGTCTGCCCCTGGCACCGCCAAAGAGGGGGCGCCGGGCACAGTTGCCAGCCCCAGGAGCATGCTGCCAGCCCCGGGAGCGCGCCTGGGGAAAGGCGAACAGCGCGGGCGGCCTCCCAGCCACCCGCGCTGCCTTTTGCATTTCCCCAGGACAAGGGATGGCCGTCTTGCCGCGTGTGTAGAGCCTGACTATGGTTGCCCTGGGCACTGGCAACCGTAGATCCGGCCCTGCAGAAACCAGGGGTGCACATGAACAAAGCATGCATGCGAAGGGAAGAGCTATAGTGAGTACCACCCTCCCTCCCACCAGTTGCCTAAGAGACCTAGGCCCTGAGGACTTCATACTTCCCCAACCCAAATCTGTCTCCAGAACACTATGAGGGCTTAAGAGTTTGAGCAGTCCAGTCAAGATACTGCTTTATTTTCTTTATTTCTTGAACTGAAGTTCAACTTGACATGAATATTCCATGCTTCTAGAATGCAATGAGTATAATCAATCCTCCTTGTACAACTTGGTGAAGGGAGTCTTCTTTTTTATGTACAGAGGAGGTAAGTTTCCTGAATATTCAGAAACCCCTGTCTTGCCTATGAGTGTCCCTATTATGATGCCCTACTGATAGTCGCATAATGATTAAGTTCAGTATTGGATGGAACAAACTGGGTCCCGTGAGTTGTTGCTCAACTCCTTCAGGAAGTTGGCATTTAAGCACAGGACCACTTGTGACCCTTTAAGCCCTCCAGCTGTGTCAAGGCATTTGATCGTTTCAGCCCCCTTTTCGGGGAGGAGGTGGACAGGATTCTGCAGGTGGTGCGACCTACCACATGCCCCTGGACCCATGTCCGTCATGGCTGGTAAAAGCCAGCGTCGGTGGACTACGAGATTCCTTGGAGGCGCTTGTTAACTTGTCCTTAAGCTCGGGAGTTTTTCCTAAGGCGTTAAAGGAAGCTGTGGTACGGCTTCTCCTGAAGAAATCATCATTGGATCTTATATATCAGCTCAGCTACTGCCCGGTCTCAAATTTGTCATTTCTGGGCAAGGTGGTTGATCGGGCTGTGGAGAGACAACTGCAGAATTTCCTGAAGGAGACCTTGGCCCTAGACCCTTCCAGTCTGGTTTCCGCCCAGGACATGGGGTGGAGACACTGTTGGTTTTCCTCACGGATGATCTCCACAGGCAGCTGGATTGGGGCAGATCGGTGCTGCTGATTTTATTGGCTCTGTCAGCAGCATTCGATACAGTCGACCATGACCTTCTGACCCACCGCCTCACCGATGTGGGTATTCGGGGGACAGCGCTGCAGTGGCTAGTCTCCTTTCTCCGTGTTTGGGGACAGAGGGTGGCGCTGGGGGAGGGGTTATTTACTTGTAAGCCACTAGATTGTGGTATGCCGCAAGGAGCGATACTCTCCCCATTATTATTCAGTATCTATATGCGCCCCCTTGCCCAGTTGGTGCCGAGTTTTGGGCTTGGGTGTCACCAATATGCAGATGACACCCAGCTCTATCTGTTGATGGACGGCCAACCTGGATGGGCCCCGCATGTCCTGGAGAGTGTTTTTGAAGCAGTGGCTGGATGGTTGAGACAAAGTCGGCTGAAACTGAACCCTACAAAGACAGAGATCATGTACTTGAGTCGTGGAAATGTAGATTCGGGACCCCGGCTTCCTGTACTCAATGGGGCAGTGCTTACACTGGCTCCGAGAGTTAGGAGCCTGGGGGAGATTCTTGATTCCTCCTTGACAATGGAGGATCAGGTCTCAGCAGTTGCCAGGTCCTCTTTTTATTATCTTCACCAGGCCAGGCAGCTTGCCCCCTATCTATCATCCCGCGACTTGACTACAGTAGTCCAAGCAATGGTTACCTCTAGACTGGACTACTGTAACGCACCTGTAACAAACAGGTGTGGAGACCTGTTCACAGATCATACTGTTTGTTGTTCAGACATCAGAGCTATCCTATTTTGGCAATTCCTCTGGGATGGTATGCTTGTGCCCACCCCCACCCCCACCCCCAACTCTGGAACTTCCAGCATTCTAAGTGAGGCACTCTAAAGTTTGGTTAACATAGACAAGATATTTTTATCTTAGTTACAACTGAAAAGGGGGGATTAAGGAGTGGTGTCTTCAACTGACACCACATACACAGAGAAGACTGAGACAAAATGGCAAACACTGCTTGATAACTGGGTGAGTAGGAAGAGTAGCAGTTGTCTTTCACTCTGCAGTGCTGAGAGTATAGGCAAAATGTTTTCTTTGTCAGTCCACTTCAGCAGCCGCCATGCTTATCACCTCTATCCTCCACAGACCACAGCATGGCCTGTACACCAGGGTATGGAAATAAAATTTTGTCCACCACCTAGCAGGTACAGTCCTACGGAATGAAACAGTGAGCAAATAGGAGATAGTGCCTGTAAAAAATCCAATCAAATCCTGCTTGTGAACTCACAATATGGTTGGTGTAAACACTTTGGAAAGACAGATTTATCAGCTCAGCCTGGTTGGTAAATGTTCCTGTCACTTAAAATCTCTGAGTTGACTTCTCATCACCCTCCTCTCACCTTCTTGAATTCCAAACCAGATGGTTGCCAGAATAACAGACAGAACTGGAATGATTTCTGATTCTGAATATTACAAATTAATGATAAATCTTCCATTTATAGTTGTTATAATAACGAAGAGATTTTTTTTGGTTAATTAATCTGCATATCCCTAATCAAATGTAACCTGGTATACCTCCACAAAATTTCCTTCATCACCAATCCAACATGAGCCAGTGCGAGCCCTAGGATATTCACATAGGAGACCTTAAGCAGCAACCTGTACTGCCATCTGCTGCTAATTCATTTCACCTGTTTTGGAAAAGCCAGCAAAACATATATGCAAATGTATCATATTGCAATATATATGCAAATATATTAGCAAATTCAACAGTTAGATTAGAAGTTAAAATGAAACAAAGAAATGCACCTTCCAGATATGATGGATTGTCATAATGGACTTCCATAAGCACATACTGAGGATCTGTTGCTGTACCAATGGATAAGCCAACATGAGGAGGATATGTGAAGCCCTGAAATTTGAAACATGCAAACACTGTTAACCAGGTTTTGTTCTTGTAACATGTTGATCTATGTTGGAGCATATCTTTAGTTATATATTGGTATACCAACTAAGAAAATGACAGATCCTCTAGAAGTGACACAAACCAGAAACTTCTTCCAGAGTTACTAGTATCTGAGTCTGCAGAAGTATAGCTTGACCATTTTATTTTTTTGAACTGTTACTTTTTGGTTCATTTTTATATCTCCCATTGTTCCACCAAAGACAAAACTAGACAGTGGCAATGGGAGCACAGCTATGCTATTTCCACTCCTTTCCTAATTATCACCCCTTTCTGTTGCTGACCAGGGTAAAATGATGGAAGAGGACTGGCAATGACAGGTAGCAATGACAGGTCAGATATGAAAGGAACCTCCCCAGAGCTTATAAAAATAGCAATGAACAGCTAAACACAACACCTACAAATGCATTTATTATATGATAAATAAATCATTTATCTTACCTCTCCTCCAATGGCCCAAGCAAAAATTACTGTTTCACATGTCAGGAAAGAATCCGGCATGTTTGGATGATAGCACTCATGTCCATAGTCCAATACACTGTCATTTAGAGTGCTGCTACATTGATAGAGTAGAATGTGATGCACCATACTCTCATGGTCCTTCTGTATCAGTGGTTCAACCTGTTTAAATAAAGGGAAGTATTGCTTGAACTCTGTTATTCAAGCAAATCAAATGCATGTCAGAACCCAATTAAAATATCAACCAAACAGGTATTGTTTTCTACAACAGGCTGAATGGTTTCATGCAAAAGCCAAACAGAAATTGTATACTTGTACTAAACTGTTGTCATTTATTAATGGATGTACTGAATAGAGATAGGCACAAACCGGGAAAAAACTGAACTGTGCAGTTCATGGTTCATCCCATTTCACAAACCATGAACCATGAACTTTCACGAACCTCCTCCAGTTCGTGAACCGGTTTGTTTGGTTTGTGAAAACGTCACATCCAGGTCAGCAAATCAACACTTCTGGGTCAGCAGAAGGTCACTTCCAGGCCAGCAAGAAGGCTACTTCTGGGTCAGCAGGTCTGCAGGAAGTCCATCCCTTGTTGCCTAGGAAACTGATTAATTGGTGCCAGGCTGTCTGCAGTGATGAACCGAAAGACAAACCAAATGAACCAGCCTAAAGTTCATGGTGGTTCATCAGAAATGGGCTCTGACGAACCACTGGTTCACAAACCATGAACAGGCTGGGTTTGTCACAAACTTTGGTTCGTATTTTGGTTCGTGCCCATCTCTAGTACTGAATTGATCTCAATGGAGCTATTCTGATGTTCTGAGGAGATGTAACAGCCCCTACAACACACAGTGCTTTTTTGAGCTTCCGCTTTTGGAGGTTTTCATGTGACTAGCATTACTGAAATACATGTATGTATGCTTTGCATCACAGGACATTTACCTAATAATGTTAATTAGGGATGAGTGAATTCTCCCAGCTCTGTCCTAAATGGAATTCATCTTCTCCTTATTTATGGAATTTCGCTCTAATGATCTTTCATACCATTTAATGAAATCCAATTGGGATTAAATTCTCAGGGTTTGAACCCCTTACCTAAGAGATGCTGCCTGCCAAATTGCAGGTGAACTTGTGACACAGGAGATCCGTAAGTAGACTCTCCCATGTTTTGGTAAATGGCTAAAGGGTCCCTCAGTTCAGATTGGGTCAATGGCATTGGTGGTGTTTACGTTTCACTCTTATACAATTTCAATATCATTCACCTATACTGTACGGCTCTAAGGTCAAAAGGCTGCATTAGGAAAATCACAGAATCACAGAGTTGGAAGGGGCCACATAGACCTTCTAGTGCAACCCCCTACCCAATGCAGGATGAGCCTAAAGCATCCCTGACAAATATTCATCCAGCCTCTTCTTGAAAACTGCCAGTGAAGGGGAGCTCACCACCTCCCTAGGCAGCTGATTCCATCTTTGAAGTACTCTGACTGTGAAAATGTTTTTCCTAATATCCAGCTGGTACCTTTCTGCATGTAATTTAAGCCTGTTGCCTTGGGTCCTATCCTCGGCTGCCAACTGGAACAGCTCCTTGCCCTCCTCCAAATGACAGCCTTTCAAATATTTAAAGAGAGTAATCATGTCTCCCCTCAATCTCCTCTTCTCCAAACTAAACATTCCCAAGGCCCTCAGCCTTTCCTCGTAGGGCTCAGTCTCCAGACACCTGATCATCCTCATCGCTCTCTTCTGCAACCTCTCGATTTTGTCCACATCCTTTTTGAAGTGAGGCCTCCAGAACTGCACAAAGTAGGATAGAACAGGATAGAAGAGTTAACCCCTTCCCAAGCAGTCCAAACCTTATTATGAATTGCCTCTCAAAAGGGTTGCTATGTGTGAGGGGAAAGGCAAATTCTAACACCCTTCAACTTCCCTTCATCCAGGCTCAGGGATGCTAATCCTAGCAGCCCACATCTGACTTTAACATATAGGAGAATGAACACTTTGATTTTTCTCTCAATCTTGGTTTCTCCAAGCAGGATCCCAACATATATTGTACTACAATGCAGACCTAGTCACCTGTGAGACAAAACCCACTCTCCCAGAGTCCCTCTTCTCAGACTACACATTAATAGGAAGAAAAATCATGAATTTATTAAGGAAAGAAATATGAACCAGGATGCACTAAGTTTAGCGCTGAATTTAATAATACAATTCAAGGTGGTAAAATTATAAAAGGACTCTCAAATCTTAAGTAAAAAAAAAGTTGTCATAATTTTGCCACTTTTAATAGCAACAACAACAACATTCAATTTATACACCAGCTTTCAGGACAACTTAATTCCCACTCAGAACGGTTTACAAAGTATGCCATTATTATCCCCACAACAAAACACCCTGTGAGGTGGGTGGAGCTGAGAGAGCTCCAGAGAGCTGTGACTAGCCTCATGTCACCCAGCTGGAGGAGTGGGGAATCCAGATTAGAGTTCCGCGCTCTTAAACACTATACCAAACTGGCTCTCAGTCTCTCTCCTTTAAGAAGACAGGAACCCAGAACCAAACTAGCTTCTCTGTGCAAGCCTCTAGCAACTGAACAAAACAAACTCTTTTTCTCAACTGTCACTAGTACTGTGGCAGAATCTTCACTGGCCACATCTAAACTCAGGTTAACCTGAGTAGAGCAACCTGGATGGTTATATCAGGCCCTCTAATGCCCTTATTTCTAGTGTTTTTGAAACAGTCACAGAAGCAAAGTAGAGTTTTCACACACTGATAGTTGGTTTTAAAATAGAACTAGTAACCATGCAGGATCATATTTTTATTTATTTAGGCCATTTGTATACCCTACCTTTCTCTTAACAAAAGCAGGTGACAACATAAATAAAATACAAAAATATTAATTTTAATTAAAACACATAGTTCAGAACAAGTAATTAAAGCAATTAAGCACAAGCCTATTAAAGATGCCCCATAACTCTTTTAAGCAATTCTGAAAAACCCAAAGGTAGGTGCCTACCCCACCATTTTCAGCAGGCTGTTTTATAACTATGGGGTAACAAAAGAAAAGGTCCAGACCATAGCTAACTGTATTCAAAATGAGGGGATTTAGTGAGGAGTGTAATTGCTGCATGGGTTCACATTGGGAAAGATGTGAAATATGTGGGCCTCAGGTCATGAAGGGCATTAAATGCACCAGCACCTTAAATTAGGCCTGGAAACAGAGACAAATAATGAAGGGACCGATACCAGTGCAAAGTAGCCCCAGTGGGCAGAGCCAGATAGCAAATGGACTGCTGCATTTTCCACTAGCTGAAATTTCTGCATCATCTTCAAGGACTATCCCATGTACAGCATATCATCTTCACACTCTAACTTCAAGATTACTATCTCAGTATAATGCTGTTTTCTCATCTTCCAAGCCCACATGTAGAAAGATGGGATATTAGCGCAGGAGTAGTAACATTATCAGAAGAGACCAAAGTAGGAATATATGCTAAAGCTGCAATCCTGCTGAAGTAAAATAATGGATGTTTTAGGATAAAACATTTAAAATAATTTTAAAATGTTACACAGAATTTTTAAATTGTGATAATAAATTAAGAATGGATACAGCTAAAAGATATGGAAAGTGTTCAGTCTTTCTGTTCCTGCTGGAAATAATGGGATATTTGTTCAAAAATGTGATATACCCACCTGCCTCTGCAGGACAACACATGCTGTGTTTCTACTCACAACTTCAAAAAACCAACTCCCCTTCAAAGCAATGGGTCATTCCCAAAATTAGCAGTTCACATCTTTCCATTGCCAGCTTCCTAAACACTAACATTAATTCAAACAAGAATTCTTTTGTTCGGCTCTCTTTCTGTTAAAAAGGAAAAAATTCTAAAAAGAACAGTTTATGAATAACCCTCTGTAAGGAATTTTGTCTCAGGCTTTGCAAATTTCAGAAAAAAAGATTATGAATACTTATGACTACAACTGACAATATAGTAACCTTGTAACAACTGTACATAGTGAAGAACCACTGTTTGTACATCTGTTTGTACATCAGAGTGCTTGGTGGAGAAAAAAGAATTGCAATTACTTGTAACTGTTGTACATCAAGACTAGAGGTGGGCACGAACAGGAAAAAACCCTGAACATGATGTTCGTTGCCATCCACGAACAGGGAATCACGAACAACCACGAACATGACCCTGTTCACAAACATGTTTGTGGTTGGTTGTTCATGGGAGGGAGGGGGGAGACTTGTAAGGGAAGAAAGTTCCCTGCGCCATTTGCAAACAGCGTGGGGAAACCTCCTTCCCTTCAAAGTCTCCCTCCTTCCAACTGGCTGGAGGGAGGGGGGGAGACTTTGTCAGGAAACCCCTGACAAGTGGCTGAGTCGGGGGTGAAGTGCCCCTCTCCCTGCTGCTGTGCATCAGCAGGGAGACGGGCATTTCATCCTGGCAGGCTGCACTCAGCTCCCTGACAAGCAGCTGAGTGGGGGATTTAAATGTTCTTCTTCCTGTGCTGCACAGCAGCAGGGAGAGGGAAATTCAAACCGAGGCAGGCTGCACTCAGCTGCTTGTCAGGGAGGCCTCTGACAAGAGGCTGAGTTGAGAGTGAAGTGCCCCTCTCCCTGCTGCTGTGCAGCAGCAGGGAGAAAGGCATTTCACCCCGGCAGGCTGCACTCAGCCGCTTTTCAGGGGTTTCGCTGACAAGCAGCTGAGTGGGGGATTTAAATGTCCCTCTGTCTACTAAATAGGAGGCTAGACAGGTACCATGTGGTGACAAGCCTTTACTTGCCTGGGAAATAGGGTTGCCAGGTCCGCCTGGCCTCCTAATTGGGCTGGATTCGGGCTGATTCAGCCTGGATTGGGCTGCTATGAATTTGGCCTGGATTGGCCTGGAACGGGTCACTGCTGTGCGTGGGAGAGGCCTCAGTGGCCACAGAGTTCATTCTACAGAGCAGCCATGTTCTCTGTTGCCAGGAGATCAGTTGTAATTCTGGGAGATCTCCAGCTACCACTTGGAGGCTAGCAACCCTCTGTGAGGGGCCCCCACCATAATATGCCTGCACAAATATCTCTTAGGAAACAACAGTAACAGGTATGTGAAACCCTGTTTTCATCGTTGAGTCTCTGTGCAGTCCCTCGTTGGGAGAAAACATGGTTGCACTTACCTGTAACTGATGTTGATTGGGTGGTCACCAGTGTAATCACAGAAAGGTATTTATTTTATTTTATTATAACATATGTACATAATCATACATTGAACCGTATACATCTATTTTTACCCCTTCCCGCCCACCCACCCCCATTATATCTTCATATCTTTAACCATGTGCACAGATTCTTCATTCGGGCTTGAATGCTTGGGTTGGCTTCCCCCCTTTCCACCCAGTGCCTATAACACGACCATTTACTTGTAATCTTTTGATGCTTATCCTCCCATGTCTCATCAGCAGTTATCTATACAAATATATCCGAATGTACACATTCAAAGACATAATTATTCCATTTTTCCATTGTCCATTTATGCTTGTCCTTCCATCCCAATGCTATTACAGCCATTCCGGCTAAAATCATAATTTTATATAGGTCTTGCTTATTTCCATCTACTCTTTTATTTCCCAATATTCCAGAGATAAGCAGATCTCTATTAACCTCTATATTAACTTGAAATAAACCAGACATTACCCTTATAATCTTTTGCCAATATTCCTTGACCACATTACAATCCCACCACATATGCGCATATATACCAACTTCTTGACCACAATGCCAGCATTTAGGACTCATTCCTTTAACTATATACGATATCTGAGCCGGTGTTCTATACCATTTCCATATAAATTTCCTGGCCAATTCTTTATCTTTATCCATTTTAATTTTATTTATACATTTCATTATTTCTTGAATCGTTTCCTGATGAGATAAGCCTTCTCGCTCCCATTTATTCTGTATTATCCTTATCATCCTTTCCTTATCTCTTATCATTAATTCATATAACGCCCCTGCTAGCCCTTTCTCTTTTATTTGTCTTTTACTTAGTATATCATCAATTTCTGTTTTTACCCCAATTATCTCTACTTTTTCAGATTTAATTAACGCATATAATCCTTGCACCTCCAACCAGTATTGTTTTCCTATTTTCTCCAGCAAGTCATTTTTTTGCAACTAAAGTCCCACCTTCAACAAACAAATCTTTTAATCTATTAAATCCAAATTCTTCTAATTTCTTCCACCCACCAGTGTCTGTATATTCCTTATTTATATATTTTAATGGAGTCCACTTTGAGTAAACCAGCATCCATTTCCTATACTATCTTTTCCAGATAACTAGTGCCGTTTTTCTTGGGCCAATCGCCTGCTTATAAGCCATCTGAACATCCCTATTAAAGATCCCCTCTCTTCCTATTCTATTATTTATCTCATTCTCCATCCTAACCCATTTAACTCTATCATTATGCCCAATCTCTATTAAATATTTCAATTGAAACGCCTCATAATACAATTCCAAATTTGGTATCCCCCATCCCATCTCCTCCTGTGATGCATAATTTCCTATATCTGGAGTTCTAGCTCTTTTGCTTCCAAAAACCCAGTTTTTGAGCACCTTATTCCAGGTTTTAAACCAATTTGTTCTTATCGGGAGCGCAATTACTTGAAATAAATATAATAATTTTGGCACCAGAAACATCTTAACTGCCCTAACCTTACCTAAGATAGACAAGTTCTTATTTTTCCAAGCTCTCATATCTTTCTTAACCTTCCTCCATACTTCTTTATAATTCACATCTGGGATCTTGGCCACATTTTTAATAATATTCACTCCCAAGTATTTAATTTTTTTTCTCTTAGAGTCCATCCTTGTCATTTTTACTATTTCCTTCCTTTCCTCTCCGTTTACATCCCAAAATAAAATTTCAGACTTGTCCATATTGACTCCCAAACCAGACACCTCTTAAAAATCCTTCAAGATAATCAAGAGTTCTCTTACTCCCTCTAGTGGGTTTACCAAAAATAATAAAATATCGTCTGCATACATATTTATTTAAATTTCCTCCTTACTGAATTTCTTATCCTATCTGCCAAGTACGCCATACCCATCACAAATAGTAGTGGTGAGAGTGGGCAACCTTGTTTAACGCCTCTTTGTATATTAAATTGTTCAGAGACTCCATCATTCACCCTTACCACTGCCTTCCCCTCTTTGTATAATTCTTGAACCGCCCTCACAAAGTTTTCTCCTATTCCTGCCTTCGTCATAATATTCCATAAAAAAGTATGCTTTATAGTATCGAAGGCCTTATATACATCTAATTTCAGTAAAGCCAATTTCCCTTTTGTCCTACTCGTTAATATGTTTAACACATTTCTTATAGGGTGCCCTATATATCTTCCTCTTATGAAACCATATTGGCCCTTTGATTATTTTAGGCAGAACCTTTTCCAAGCGTTTTGCCAGAATCTTTGTAAATATTTTATAGTCTGCATTCAGTAAGCTGATTGGTCTATATGAACCCACCTCTGTAGGGTCCTTCTGTGGTTTTCCTATCACTACTATCTCCACTAATTTCCACGTCTCTGGAGCCCTTCCCCATTCTAAAATATTATTAAATACTTTTTTCATTTCTGGGCCAATAATATCAATTGTTTCTTTATAAAAATCCATAGTAAACCCATCTAATCCCGGGGACTTCTTTCTCTTAAATGTTCTTACCGCCTCTTCAATTTCCTCCAAAGAGATTTCTTCATTTAACCCTAGTCTATCATCTTCCTCAATCTTGGTTTCCAAACTTACACTACTAATGCTTTTATTTTCCTCTTTATATAATGTTTGGTAGAATTCCACAAATTCCTTCCTTATTTCTTTAGAGCTTTCTGTAAGTATTTTCCTTTTAGTCCTAATAGCTTTTACTCTCTGTTTATCCCTTCTTTTCTTTAAGTAATTTGCTAACCTCTTAGTAGATCTTATTGACGTTCTCTGAAAATCATTCTTAATCATATTATCTCTCTTCCAAATCGTAAACCAGTATAACTCGTCCAATTCTTGTTTTAATTTTCTTAACTGCCCCTGTCTACTTCTTAAATATTTGCTTTGCTGCTGTTGTTGGAGTATTTCAATTTCTTTAATTTTCTTCTGCCTTCCCAGATACCATTCCCTCTTAATAAGTTTCTCTGTCATTATACAATGCCCTCTTATAACCGATTTAAATGCATCCCACACTATCGGTATCTCTCCCGTACCACTGTTCTCTTTAAAGTACCAGCTACTTTGTTTTCTGATATATTCCCTATCCCTGTCTTTACCCATTATTAGGTTATTATATCTCCATCTCATACTTTGCTCTCCCCCTTCACTTCCTAGCTCCACAAACAATGGGGCATGATCTGAAATCCATATTTCTAAGGTCTGGGCTCTCTTAATCTGAAGTTCCTTCCTGTTTGTAATTAGCAGATAATCTATATATGTATAAGTCTTGTGTCTATTAGAAAAGAAAGTGGGTTTAGTACTAGTGTTTCCCATCTCAAAAACATCTTTTAATCCCCATTTATTCAACTTGAGAGAATGGTCTGTCTTTAAACTCCAATTAAAATCTCCAGTAACAATTATATTTTCCCCCTCAGCAAAGGTCTGTAATTTATCCAAAGTCTTCCTTATAAATTTTTTTTTGCCCTTTATTTGGGCCATAAATGCTAGCCACTGTGAAAATCTTCTGCATCGTTTTAATTTTTAAAAACACTTATCTACCATCATTATCTTTCTTCTGCTTCAAAACCTCGAAATTGAGATTTTTATTACATAATATTGCAACGCCTCTGGCCTTATTTGTTGCTTTTGACTCTATTTTTAATCCCCATTGTTGGGAAGACAGAAAAGGTTTATTATTTTCTTTAGCTCTATGCGTTTCCTGAAGACATAATAAATCAACTTTCATTTTCCTTGCCAGCTCCAAAACCCTGTAACGCTTAGTGTCTGAAGTCAACCCATTCACATTAAGAGACAAAACTTTTAAAGTACTATCCATCATCCCATTCTAAGTTTATTCCTTGAATTCCTCCGTGCACATATGTTTTCAACTGATTTGTAACTCTTACTTCCCCCCTCCCCCTTCCCACCTGAGACTCGAATAGAGATCTCTGCGAACTCTGTCTCATGGTAACCTTGGAGGCCCACGTTCCTCCCCCCTCCCTCCTGGAACACAAGGAATACCACACCTTATCTTTACAAAAAAGCCTGTTTTATATATCCCCGTGTATACTATGCTTTTTACTTATTACTACCCCCCCAGTCCCTTTCTTTTTTTTCCTCTCCTTCTCTTGCACTGGAGATTCTTCCTGCTCATTTTGTATGTCCTCCTCCACACTTGAAAGCTCTTGCTCACTCTGTTCTTGCAATCCAACGCCCAAATCTGCCAACATTTTCCTTGCTTCTTCTGGGTCCCGAGCCGAGTGTTTCCTACCATCTCTGAACACCAACAGAGTTGCTGGCTATGCCCAGGTGAAAAGAATTTTGTCATTAAACAAAGCTTGCACAAATTGCTGCATATGTCTTCTGGCTTGTAGTGTTTCCTGGGAGAAATCCTGTCGCACTATAACCTTTCGTTCTTTGAACTGAAGGTCTGTCTTCTGCCGCAAAGATTTATAGATCTGATCTCTTATCTTCTCTCTTGCAAATGCCACTATAACATCTCTGGGGGCTCCAGCCCCTCTCCTTGGTGTAACAAGTCGATGTGCTCTCTCTATATCATCCTGCTTAATCCGAATTCCTTGCTCCTTGAGCCAGTTCAACATGATTTCTTCCAAGTCCTTATTCTGAATATCTTCTGCAATTCCAGCAAATTTTAGGTTTCGTCTGCGTTGTCTATCATTCATCTGGGCGATCCTTTTTGTCAAAATTTCAATCTTATCTTTATTTGCCTCAGCTAATTCTTTAGCATGCTCTGCTGTTTTCTTAACCTTTTCCACAGCCGTCATCATTCGTCTCATCTCTGCCTTTAGATCCTATCACAGAAAGGTATTGTGCCTGTGCAGATCTGCCATGGAAGAAGGTTCCCGATCTCTCACACTGGTTTCCCCACTTTTTTCAGCACAGTGAGGGGAGTAAGGAGCACCTTTCCTCAATTCTCTCACTGCTACTTCTGGAGAGGTTTTTTTAAAAAAAAGAGCTTGCAGAGATGCAGGAAGGAGGGTTGTGTGACCACTCAATGAAATCAGTTACAGTTAAGGGCAATGATGTTTTCATCATTGTGGTCTCAATTCAGTCCCACAAGGGTAATTAGCAAGCTGACCTACCTATTAGGATGGTGGGTGTGAGGCTCTCAATGAAAAAAACCTTTGGAGTACAGCTTAACCTAATGCCTCACTTGCAGAATCGACATTGATGGCAAAACAGGAAGTTAAGGTTACAGTCCTTTACATAAATGTAAAATGAGAAAGAATAAGCCAGTTATATGGATATTTGTGTTGAATGGCATGCATTTTTCAGGAAAGATTAGTTTTGATTTGTTTATTCAGTCTTAAACAGACTGCAAAACCTTGTTTAATGATAGGGTTGTGCTTTTCTTATTGGTTTTTTAAAAGTAATTACAACATTTTTAAATGATAAAGTTGAAGTCCATTCAAGCTGCTTATATGAAAAAGGTTATAGGTTTCTAGAAATGCCTACTGTAAGCCTACTGTACTGTAAGCCTATTGTAAGAATAATAATACTAGTCGAACAGCACCAATGCTAGAGAGATCAACACATTTACAGCACAATCCTCTGCAGAGTAACTCCAATCTAAGCCCATTGACTTCATTGGACACAGACTGGCATAATTCTGCATAGGATTGCACTGCCTATGTTCAATGCCACACACTACACTGCTTGGAGTTATTAATTACTATAGCATTATTTTGGGAATGCTATAGTAAAATGGACTGCTTCCTTCTGCACTAAGCTCAGCCATTCATTCAAAGACAATAACATAATAAATAACATTGGATTTATATACCGCCTTTCAGGACAACTTAACGCACACTCAGAGCAGTTTACAATGTATGTTATTATTATCCCCACAACAGAACACCTTGTGAGGTGGGTGGGGCTGAGAGAGCTCCTAGAAGCTGTGACTGACCCAACATCACCCAGCTGGCTTCAAGTGGAGGAGTGGGGAATCAAACCCGGCTCTCCAGATTAGAGTCCCGCACTCTTATCCACTACACCAAACTGGCTCTCAATCACAAATGTGTCATCCTGCATAGTTTATCCCTTCTAATTTTCCTTCTTATATTGTCCTATTCCACTTGAAACCACTTCTCTCCTAACCAAAGATTATATTTTTTCTTCTTAGCCAGTTATGCTTTATAGTAATTTACATTAAAAAATAAGTCTTGAGAAGCAGACAAATAACTGTGGAAGTGGGATGCACCCTAAAGCGTTTTATATATTATATACTATCTAATTTCAGTATGGCATGTTGATTGCGATTATTATTTTGAAATAAAGCAGCTAAAATGTCAGATGGGTACTATTTGTAGAAAAGATTACAAGCACACTGAATAACATTCCAGGAGCTGCTTGTTAATCAAAGATGGCCCCAAGTACATGGGGAAGTCAGACCTCCTCCTAGGGTGACATCTCATCTTAAAGTTGAAGAGCTTTACTTATAACCATTTCCCATGCTTTTTTTGTTTGCTTTGCTTCTTTTGAAGTTACAGCTGTAGGCTGGATTTTTCCACAGCTATTTGTTCAAAATTATCTAACGACAAAATTATGGCCTGCTTAAATCTCATCTCTCCCCAATGAATCTGATTAATCAGTTTTATTCACTGAATAAAAAAAACACACAAATAAAATATGTTTAGCGCAAGGAACTGCACAGTATTATCCTAAGCAGAGTTATCCCCATCTAAACTCATTGAATTTAATGAGTTTAAAAGGGCTTAACTTTACTTAGGATTGCACTGGCAGTCACACACAAACAGATTTTTTACTGTCATCCCAGAACTGCAGCCACCCTCTCCCCCACACACAACAAGAAGCTTTTAAAGTTTCCTCCTAGTTTAAAAAGCCTGCTGCATGCTTGCAAGACTACATGTGTATACAGGAAAACTTGGACTGGGGTTATTATTATTTATTATTAAGGTATAAGAACAGGCTTGGAACCTATGACCGTGTTCCACACACACTTTGCTCCAGTTGTAATACAGCAAACAAAAGAGAAACAACTTCCTTGCATACAAACGAAACTGAATAAGGAGCAACCCTACTCAAGGAAGTAAGGCACAAAGAATTCAGAACAGTGCGGGTCAAAAATTCTCACCAAAGTGTATTATTTCACCAATTTAGTCAATAAATACAATTAAACAACAAGACCCACGTTCCTTATAAGGCATGCTTAACTGAGAAAATAAAGTCTCAATGCAGATCCGGTAGCAAGGACTGGAGAAAATCCAATGTCGGGGTGTGTGACAAGGCACGTCCCGCTTTGGAAACTGCAGGCGTCGATGAGCGAGCTGCAGTGTTCCGAGCTAGAAAATCGTCAGGAGTACGAAGATGAAGTTGCTGTGGAGAGCAGAGCCGTAAAATGATCAAAGGCAATGCAGAGCCATAAATAAATCCAAGGTAACGAGCCACGCCGGCCTCTTTTTTTCACTCGTTTCAGATATTTAAATCTTTCTTCAGGCCATAGCATAATCACTGTTCAAAAGCAGAAAGTCGATATCCAGTTCCTTGCAGCAGTCTGTGCTGCACGCCCGCAGGGCAGCGGAGGCCCAAAAGAGCCCTCCCACCTTCTCTGCTGCTGCACGGGCCTGCAGGGCAGCGGAGGAGGCCTCCACCACCCCAGCATCAGATGGAAGGTAACTGGGGGGATGGGGCTTGGGAGGGGGTGAGGGGCTGGGGCTGGGGGTTGGGCCATTTAAAGGGCCTTGATGCTTGCAAGCAGCAGGTCCCTTTAAACTATCAGCTGGCAGTCGGTGAGTGGGGATCTCCCTCTGCTGCCTGCCAGCTGATAGTTTAAAGGGACCTGCCGCTTGCAAGTGGCAGGAAAAGTTTAAATGGCCATTTCCTCCAGGGAAATGGCCATTAAACTGGCCCTTTAATACAAACTAAATGAACCAGTAGTCCAGTTCGTGGAAACCAGCTTACACGAACCCTGGTTCATGAATCCCAAACCGGGCTGGTTCATGGGGGTTATTTTGTTCATATTTAGCTTCGTGCCCATCTCTAGCCAGGACCAAAAAGGCCCTGGACCTAGTTGAGGGTAGACAAACCTCCTTGGGGCCAGGGACCACCAAAAGATATTGACTGGCTGAACAAAGAGAACTCCGGGAAAACATACGGCAAGAGGCGGTCCCGCAAATATGTAGGTCCCAGTCCGTTTAGGGCTTTAAACATCATAGTCAGTACCTTAAATTTCACCCGGGACTCAACTGGGAGCCAGTGCAGCTGGCACAAAGTGCCACCCTTCAAAAGGGTAAGATCAACAGCTCCCTGTAACTCAATGTTTTCCCACACTTCTATAATTCTGCATAATTTGTAAACTAGAATTGTACAGGAAGGCATTTTTATAAAAAGAATAGGATTATAGTTAAATAGAATTGCTCGAAATGGTGCTTTTATAAAGAAAATATAGTTTTAGTTTATTGCACTTTTATTATGCTATCTTGTTTGTACTGCTTTGTCTTCTCTGACTCTTGTAATCCATTTTTTTGCATTGTTGATCAGTTTTCATAGCATTATTTTCTAATGAGCCTTAAGAACATAAGAACATAAGCAAAGCCATGTTGGATCAGGCCAGTGGCCCATCCAGTCCAACATTCTGTCACACACAGTGGCTAGAAATCCAGTGCCATCTAAAGGACTGTCAGTGAGGCCAGGACACCAGAAGCCCTCCCACTGCCTTCCTTCCAGCACCAAGACAACAGAGCACCACCTCCCCACAAAGAGAATACCATCTATCTCCTGTGGCTAATAGCCACTGATGGACCTCTGCTCCATATATTTGTCCAGTCCCCTCTTGAAGCTGGCAATGCTTGTAGCTGCCACCACCTCCTGTGGCAACGAATTCCATGTGTTTATCACCCTTTGTGTAAAGTAGTATTTTCTTCTATCTGTTCTAACCCGACTGCTCAATAATTTCATAGAGTGCCCACGAGTTCTTGTATTGTGAGAAAGGGAGAAAAACACATCTTTCTCGACCTTCTCTAACCCGTGCATTATCTTGTAAACCTCTATCATGTCTCCCCTCAGTCGTCTTTTCTCCAGGCTAAAGAGCCCCAAGCGCCTCAATCTTTCCTCATAGGGAAAGTGTTCCAACCCTTTAATCATTTTAGTTGCCCTTCTCTGTACTTTTTCCAGTGCTATGATATCTTTTTTAAGGTGTGGCGACCAGAACTGTACACAGTATTTTTAAGGTGTGGCGACCAGAACTGTACACAGAACTGTACACAGCCTTGAGTCTCAGTGAGCAAGATGGACTATAAGTAAAGGAAGTGGGCAAATAAATAATTCTGCAAATTCCCCATTTGGGGAAGATAGTATTACAGGACATACCTGGAAAAAATCTAGCACATTTCTTAACAAAGGACTTCCAAATACTTAATATGAACCTGCAGTATAAGAAGTTATTATCCTAATAATATGTGGTGGCAGTTATGGGAAATGAAACTGATATTATTGTTTGTTCTACTTTTTAAAAATCAGAATTTACTGCCAATAACTAGATTAACTTTTGAAAGTAATTAAAAAAACTAGCCATCTTCACTTTTGTTACCTACTTGCAGCTTTCAAGAGTACAGTGGTTTATAAGTCCCTTCCAACAGATAATATTTTATGTGCAACAGATATATCCAAACTTGCAGTGAAGAGAGAATCTGTCAGATGGGGCATATCAAAGTGCCCCATAGCATGGAAGCCTCATGATAACACAACTGAGCATTCTACAGATACTCTGATGTTATGGAGCTCAAATTGCTTTGTGCAGGAAGAAAAAGTGATGCAATTTGCATGAAGCAAAATGTGAAGTAAGGCCACAGAATAATAAGTAGTTACAATTTATCCTTTAAGATAAGCTACAGTGCTCCCATTAAGCTGCATTAATACTGTAGCTGCTTCTTTGGCATTCGATCAATCATGCTCTCAAACCAGAGCCCCTTTGTGTTTTTCACACTGTGGGCTTTGGCATTAATACATTCTTATGTCAAAAAGCCTTGTTACCCATGGCAACAAGATTTTTGAGGGGCTCTATTTTTTAATGAGAGGCTACTCAGGAAGGATCTGAAAATATGTTTAACTAGCATCTGCTAGCCTGTTCCAGAGTAGATAAAGTACTTCAGCGACTGTTTTCTTGGTGCCAATCACAGGCACAATTTTGTTTCACTTCAGAATTTGTATAACATTAATCTGGAAGATGTCAGTAGTGGTGTTTTCAAAAACACTTGTTTTATTAAAACTTTGTCTTGGAAAAACACATCCAAGATACGATACACTCCTGAGAGCCAGTGTGGTGTAGTGGTTGGACTAGGATCAGGGAGACCCAAGTTCAAATCCTCACTCTTCTATGAAAGTTCTTGTTACCGGAACTGGTCTCCTTGCAATAAAATGATTTGTGGGGGAATTAGCTAGCAAGGAGAATGGCTATATAAGTCAAGCAATAACTTTTATTAAGAACAAAATAGCATGCACATACATTCGCAATTACGGAGTAAAAATACTCACATACGCTCACACAGAATCCTAGGAAGCTTAGTCAGAGATTGGGAATAGAGAGAGGGAGCAAATATATCTACCTATCCTGAAGAGGGGGGTCCAGTCCACGGGAGAAGAGAGTAGCTTTGAACGCCAGCATCCTTGGCTAGGGGAGCAAGAGGCTTGGGCAAACCTCAAGGGAACAGCTCTTATGGATCCAGAAGCGAGTACAAAGAGAGAGAGGGTTAGGGAAGTGACCCTAAGGGAGCAGTGCTTGGACTCAGGAAGCGTGCACGATTTGAATGAGGCCAGGGCCCTGCCCTTATAGGTAAAATGTGGCCTGAGGTGGAAGAGCCCACCTAGCCATTAGAACAAAGGCTCCAATGGTTTGACAAAAGGGTTGATCACCTTGATTGGTAGCTGCTGGGGTGTGTGAAAGCATATGCAATATCACAAGCAACCACATTCAAATGGCTATTAAAATGGTGGAGGCTGGCCAACCGCTTACATTCTTTAAGTGACCTTGGGCTTATGATTCAGTCCAACCTACCTCACAGGGTTGTTGTGAGGATAAAATAGAGGAGAAAACAATAATGTAAGCTGCTTTGGGTCCCCATTGGGGAGAAAGGCAGAGTACAAATGAAGCAAGTAAGTAAAATATGAGAAAACATCTTCTGTGTTTATAATAACCACTTTTCCTGTTTATATCAAAAGATCAATGTCAATATTGATAATTTTTTTTACATCTATAATTTTAACATTCCTGACCAAGGATCACAAGTTTGGGCTCACCTGCAATCCAACAGTGTGCATGCTTACTTGGAAGAAAGTTCAATGAGGTTAACTTCCAAGTAGGCATGGGAAAGCATGGGCATGAGAGCCAGTTTGGTGTAGCGGTTAAGAGCACGGGACTCTAATCTGGAGAACCGAGTTTGATTCCCACTCCTCCACTTGAAGCCAGCTGGGTGACTTTGGGTCAGTCACAGCTTCTAGGAGCTCTCTCAGCCCCACCCACCTCACAGGGTGTTTTGTTGTGGGGATAATGATGACATACTTTGTAAACTGCTCTGAGTGGGCGTTAAGTCATCCTGAAGGGCGGTATATAAATCAAATGTTGTTGCTGTTGTTGTTATTAAGGACTGCAGAAACTTTAGGAAAATTTAAACATGTTTACATGTCATATGGTCTTACATAACTATGCTGGTTACTTGCTTCCAAATGCTGTGTATAAATTAGCTACATTGGGAATGTCTGAATTAGACATGGGCATGATCTGAATTACGATTTCAAAAAAAACCCGATTTTGGCGTTTGCACCATCATGACTCAGCTAATCGGTTCCGTCCACGGCAACCGATCCAGCAGTCAGGGGTTTGCTTGTTTAGGACTTGATCGAATATATCGGTTTCTGTTCAGCATTGCAGACACTCTGGCGCCAGTAATTTATTCCCGGGGCAACGGAGCCAGGGGAATGAGTCGTGTTTGCCCTCCTTCTGTCGACCTCAAAACATGAATGGAAGCCCAGCTTTCCTTGATCAGCAGACTTCCTTCCAACCACGGAGCAGCAACCCAGAGGAGGGAGGGGGAAGGGGGTGTTCTGAAGCCATGGGCACAAAGGAAAGGCAAAAGGCAGTGCGGGTGGCTGGGAGGCTGCCTGCACCGTTCGTCTTTCCCCAGGACAAGGGGCGCGTGGGCAAGCCGGCCACCCTTTGTCCTGGGGCAAGGCAAAAGGCAGCGCGGGAGGCTGAGAGGCCGCCTGCGCCATTCGCCTTTCCCCAGGACAAGGGGCGCGCAGGCAAGCCGGCCGCCCCTTGTCTTGTGGGGCAGGTGAATGGTGCAGGCAGCCACTGAGCCACTCGCACTGCCGCCAGCTCCGCAGCGCACCGGGACAGCCAGCTTGCTGCATGGGTGGGGAGGGGAGCGACCCAGGAGCGCGCGCACGCAAGAGCCTGACTACGGTTGCCCTGGGCGCTGGCAACCGTAGATCCGGCCCTGGGAATGTCCCCCCCCTGAGGGGAGGCGGCTCGTTGCCGGGTTAAAAACTTTCTCCCCCTCTACTCTAATTGTGTGTGTGTGTGTGAATGTCCCCTTCCTCCCTGAAGGGAGGTGGCTCATCGCCGCCTCCCCCTGCCCGCCGGGCCTGGCGGCCGCTGCCACCAGCCACCATTCCTATATCACTAGAAACAGTGGGACGCCCTCCCGCTTTGGCCTTCCCGATTCTGGATTGGAAATGGGACTTGATCGGTTAGAATCGGTGGCCTGGGTTCGGCAGCGACCCGCATCGACGAACGGCTTAATCAGTATTTTTTTTTGGATCGTGCCCATCTCTAGTCTGAATCACTTTCTTACGTTATCTGCTATGTTTCTTTTTCTCTGCTGTGGATCTGCTGATTGTCCTTGGAATTGGTCTCAGCCTCCATAAAATAATTACCTGCTGCCAATGTTGTAATAATTAAGGGGTTTTTTAAAAACAGAATGAGAACAGAAAACAAAACAAAATGACAAGAGCTTGAATATGATTTTAACTGGAGTTATCTTCAGCATCTGTGTTTTTACTCGTGTTTGGTGGTCAGAAAACTGCGTCATTTTTTGATTTAAATCTGCAATATGCCACTGAGCTAAATATATAATCCCTCCTCTTCTATGAAGGAAAATCATGCACATGAGGGATTTCCAATTGATGCAGCAAAGAGTACAAGAAGTATTTGGAATGTATATATTTTTGGATTCGGTTTCGTTTTCTCGGCCATGTCGGACGCTCCTCTCCGCAGGTCCGAGAGGAAGCGCCCGAGCAGCCTGACCGGGCGGCTGATCTGCGAAGATTAGCCCCCAGAACTCCCAGTGAGGGAGGCATGGTCCGGAACGCGGCGGGAAGAGCCCCCTGAAATTGATGCAGGGGGTAAATTGCCCGTTTGTTCCTATGGAGGCTGGCAGACATGCGCAGCACCTCGAGTGCTGCCGGGCCATGGAAAACGGCAAAGAGCAGATCTAGGTGGAAGCCTGTAAGTAAGCGAATCCCTTCTGTTATTACAAGCACACGCAAAGGAGTGGTGGGATCTGAAGCTAAGAAGGCTCGTTCTTCCCCCTCGCTGAGTTTCAGAATTTGGTCGGCGGTTACCCCCCCTAAAATGGCAGCGAAAAAGCAGAGTCCCGCTTTGGGCATGTCAATCTCGGCTGCCCTGCAGGGGAAAGGAGAGTCGCTCGAGGACTTGGTGAAGAGGTCGGTTATCGAAGCCATAAAGCCCTTTGTTGACAAGCTGAATGAAACAGATCAAAGGGTGGGCTTAATTGAGAGCGAAGTGAAAACCATTAAGGAAGCAACGGGGGGGGGGCAGAGAAGTCTGCTCGGGAAAATGCGTCACTTGTGAGGGCAACGAATAAAGAGTTAAAGCTGGTGGAGAACCAGCTGATCAGGCTACAAGTGGAACGAACACAGACAATTTTGCGCATCCAGAATGTGAAAGAGGAGGAAAATGAGGATTTATGGGATCTGGCCTCGGAACTATTGGCGATACCCGCGAGGGCAACTAAAGAAGAGGTAAAAAGCACCACTTTGGAAGTCCGTCGGGCTTCTTCAAAATATGCAACGAAGCGTCAGCTGCCTCGCGAGATCATCATCGTTTTTTCATCTAAGAGGATCCGAGACACTATCCTATACAACTCATACAATGTGGATCTGGACTTTCTGGGTAATAAAGTTAAGATACTGAAGGACGTTCCATTTTTAGTTCGGAAAAGAAGATTTAAGTATAAAAAGTTCACAGCTCTTCTGAGGGAACGTGGAATAAAGTATAAATGGCTATTTCCGGAAGGTATCTGGTTTAGTTACAAAGATCAAGCTTACAAGATAACATCAGAAGATCAACTAAGGGATTTTGAGGACAAAAATCAAGAATTTCAGCAAGACACCAAGCAAGAAGAAAAGGATTTGAAGTCTGAAGGGGGGGGGAGGGAACGAGCACTGCGGTTGCAGTTGCTCAGAGAGAACTGCGTCCGAGGCCCAGGGGGGGGAGGAAGACTTAATTTGGATTGTAATCTGTATTTTGCAAGGTCAACCACTCCATCAATATCTTACAAAGTTTTAATTTTTGAATAATGGCAGTATGAAGGGAAAGCATTATTTGTAGTGTAGTGTTGTTATATGTTGCTGTTTTTTTTTCTTTCCTTCCCCTGCCCCCCTTCTTTCCCTCTGTATTGTTAGTTAATGTAGGTAATAAAATAAAAAATAAAAAAGGAATGTATATATTTTTCTCCACTTTTATACAATTATTCTGGTAGATCAAATCAGTTTTATATTTCACTCCTTCTTGGTGATCACTGTAATGAAAACTCTTTTAAAATAGCTAGATTTTGCACCTGGCATGCTTAATTAGGCAGAAGAACATGGCTTTGCTCTAGCAAACTTTAATTATGAACTATATTTTATTCTTATTGTATTTTATATATTTATGACATGCATTTAATGTATATGTCTGGCAATGACTTTGATTCTGATTTCTGATCTTGAATTGTAACAATAAACACATACATTCAGAATACAAGAAGTGTCTACGCACATCCATATTAGAGATGTCATATCAATGCAAATGTATTTATGAAAAATCTTCTGTAAAAATTAACGCAAAGTGAGAATGAGGAGGGATTTAGAAACAGAGTATTAGTGAAACTAAGGAATGGCTTTGTGATAAAATGTAGATATCTTTCTTAACAACAAGTTTTCAGTGTTCTTTATTAAACCAGCCCATCTGTACAACAATGTCCCTTTCTTTAACCACAAGGTTAACCACATGCATTTCAGTGCATGATGTAGTTGTTGCTTTCTACTTTTGAAGAATGGTTCATTTAGAGCCATTACCAAGGCATGTGGTATCTGAAGTCTTTGTCCTATTGCTTCTCGGCATTTTGCCTCATGCTCAATCCACCATCCTATCTTACGTGCTCAAGAGAGGCTCAAACACAAGCACCAGGACGCCCTTTATGTCAGCTCCAAGTGAAATAGCCCTACAACCTTTCCTTTCAAGTCTTTCTAAACTTCATTCCCCCCTGCTTTGTCTTTGAAACAGTTCTCTAACCTTTGGGTCAGTCATCAGAAATAGACACTCCAAAGCACAAACTGTGACAGAAGAGGGAAACAGAATTGACAAATGCAACGTCTGTTTATATATTTAGTACATTTTTTATCCTGTCCTTTCTCAGGAGAAAACACATTGGATCTCCTTCCTCTGTGGCTTTGTAGTCTCACAAACAAAGTAGAATTCCTTCTTCAATATCTACTTTAAAAATCCCAAGTACTTTATGTTCTTTGTTCATTGCTTATTTTGCTCATTGAATTAGAAATCCAAAAACACAGAATCTTTCTAATTTTCAGTTGTGGCTATTTAACAAAAATGTAGGAAAAATTATTAACTTTATTTTTCAGTATGTATGCTCTACTATTTCAGAAAATTAGCATATATAATACATAAGCTGTTTTCTAATATTTTACTTGCTTACTACATTTGTACCCTGACTTTCTCCCTAGTGGAGACCCAAAGTAGCTTACATTGTTCTCCTCTCCTTCATTTTACCTCACAACCCTCTGAAATATGTTAGGCGGAGAGTGTGTAACTGGGCCAAAGTCACCCAGCAAGCTTCCACGGCAAAGTCAGGATTCAAATCTGGGTCTCCCAGATCCAAGTCCAATGCTATCTTCTACATCACACTGTATTTTAGAATATTTAAGGCATCACTTCTATATATAAGCAAAAATATATATAAGAAGTGCTTCTGACATCTGTTATGCCAACAAGGCATATCTAGTCATAAAACATATATGCAGACCTAAGGACACATTATTGACTCCCGCAGGAAAAGTGAATAAACCTCTGATCTCAACTTGTGTGAAATTTCATAATCCTTGCAAATGGAGTGAAATGGAAAAGGAAAGGAAATTCACATGTAGAGCGGGACCACAAGTGACGTCTGACACAGGTTGGACACTTGCCAGCTTCCCTCAAGTTTTGATGGGAAATGTAGGCAGCTTGGCGGAATGTTGGACAAGTGACAGTTGAAAAGTCCATTGGACAGCAGTCAGAGAGTCAAGCTGCAAGACCAGGATGCCTACATTTCCCATCAAAACCTGAGGGAAGCTGACTAGTGTCCAACCTGTGTCAGGCGTCACTTGTGGTCCCGCTCGTAGTCTTTGATTGGGATAATAATGTAAAGGGTTTTTTGGCCTAGCTTGCTCCAGGGATGTTTTAATATTCCCATCTGCCCCTAGGAAGGATTTTTGGGGGTATTCTTCTGTTTATTGATAAACTTGCAAAGCAATATATTTAAATACCCATTGTGAGGATACAAGGGAGAACATAAGTTCCATGCTTACATGTTTATGAAAAACATATGGGAATACTCTGAAAAAGATATGTAAGTCAGCTCTTCCTTGCAGTTGAAGAGTCTGTAGCTGCTGTCCTTGACTCCCTTTATTCTCCCTTTCTTTCTTAGAGTATAAGGTTAGCTGCATGCATGTAGTGAGAGGAGCAGCACAGACAGAGGTCTTATATACGTCATGGAAAACCAGCACCTAAAGAAAGACAGGCAGGATGGTATAGTGTTTATAGTCTCAGACTAGGACCTGGGAGACCAAAGTTGAAATCCTCACTTCATTGAGGCTTTCTGATCTTGGGCCAGCCACTGTACCTCAGTCTAACCTACCTTACAGGTTTGTTGTGAGGATAAATGAACACGTTACAAGCTGCTTTGGGTTTTCACAGGGGAGAAAAGTGGGGTATAAAATCTAAATAACAAACTATTTGCGATGTGAGTTCATGTGAGTTCTTTTCTGGTTCTATAGAGAGAGGTGAAATTCAAACTACACTTCCTGGCTATTCGTCTTGTGTAGTTTAGCTCTTAGTTAACAACTGAAGGAAAGCACTGGTGTGTGAAGAGAAGGGGATTGGGGAGCACTGGTGTTTAGAGAGACAGAGATAGGAGTACTAAAAAGTGGGTACCAGCATTCCTAACTCCAAAAGGGACAGAGAATGCTAAAGGAAAGTGTATTAGTGTGTTTGGAGAAAACCAAGGGAAGAAAAGCCTCAAAACAAGCATTTAAGTATTTGTGGAGAGTATAAAGGTAAAGGTAGTCCCCTGTGCAAGCACCGAGTCATTACTGACCCATGGGGGAGACATCACATCACGATGTTTTCTTAGCAGATTTTTTGTTACGGGGTGGTTTGCCATTGCCTTCCCCAGTAATCTACACTTTACTCCCAGGAAACTGGGTACTCATTTTACCGACCTCGGAAGGATGGAAGGCTGAGTCAACCTTGAGCCAGCTACCTGAACCCGGCTTCCATCAGGATCTAACTCACATTGTGAGCAGAGCTTGGGTGGCAATACTGCAGTTTACCACTCTGCAATCTGTGCATGTTCTGATTTTACCTCAGAGATATATTGGTTGAATTACCTCATAAATTTTCAACCCCTGGTTTTACCTGATCTTTCCCCTCTAAAATAAATAAACTAGTTATTTTTCAGAGGTAAAAAATGACTCTGGTGCCATTTCTGCTGTCTAAGGACGAAGGTATGTCCACAATACAAAAATAAAACCCACAACTAGTTTGTCCTGTCACAGATACAAACCAAAATAAGAATCTATTTTATACATTTTTGAGGAATTACCACAAAATTACTGTCAGCAATGGAACCACCACATGGACTGCAAGAGGCACTTGGAAGTAAGGGAGAGGAAACATCTGCTGAGGGGAATCCTAATCAGGAGGTAGAAATTATGAAAATGAAAGTTGAACTGGCAAAAATTGTAGCAGAGAAAGAAAAAACTAAGAATGAGGAGGATAAAGAATTAGCTAAAATGGCACAGCAGAAGAGAGAGCGCGCGAGAGAGAAGTTGAGAGGCAACATGAAAAAGTATTGTATTATATGAAGATGAGGGAAATTGGCTCAAGGAAGTAATAAATAGCATAAATGCCATAGGGCTGGGCAGCTCTCCCACACCACCACCTTCTGGAATCAGTCAGGCAAGTAAGAGTGGAACCACCAAAGCATAGTACACTCCAGCCAGCTACTCCAGAAGGATATCAGATTTAATGGAAATGAAGGTCAATGAGAATCATTAGATACACATTCTCCCAGCAGAGTCTGTTGATCAGGGCAACCAAGCTGAATCAAGATTGAAATGGTGCCGTGGGCTCTGAGTCCTCAGAGGATGAAGACCTCAGGGAGGATGACAGGGGAGAGAGTATGCCAAGCCCCTCCAGAGTCAGCCGCTTGGAAGACCAGCAGGGAGGGGAACAGCAGGAACCCTTGCCAGAGCAGGCGGAGGAATCCAGGGCAGACTCAGAGACAGAGGCTGTTCCCCTACCTGCACCAGCAGTTGAGACCAGGGCAACATCCCCACCAAGCTCCCCTGAGCCTGAAAGGCAGCGTAGGGTGCGGCAGCGTCTTGCTGCACAGGAAAGGAGACGAAGTGCAAGGCTTCAGGCACTCAAACAGCAGCGTAGTGACCTTGAGGCTTAACAAGATGCAGCACTGCCCTGGAGGTGATTGCTCTTAAGCCAGGACGCCCTTCCCCTCATTGCAGACGCACCTGCGCACAGACCTGCCTGGCTGTACTGCAACCCAGCTCTGCTCTGACTGCTCTCTTGGCTCTGACCTTTGAATTCAGCTCCCTGGACTACACTCCCTGCTTGCTCCCCGGTCGGCTTGGTTATACTCCGGACTCTTAGAGAAGCTTGAGGCAGACTCCCCGCCTGCATTCCAGCACAAATGGGTCCGGATAATCTATCTCCTCCAAGATGGCTTGAAGTTGTGCAGCCACCACTTGTTCAAGCACCTTGCCCAAGAATAGAATTTTGGCCTATGTGAAGTAGTTGTATAGGTCGTTGGGGTCCTCATGCACCTTCTTTAGGATGGGTCTCACAGCCACGTCTTTCAAGGCTGATGGAATGATACCCTCCCACAGAGATGTGTGTATTACCTCTTAGAACCAATTGACCAAACTAGGCCAGCTTGAAAACATCCATGAATGGCAAGGGGCAAGTTTAGACATGGTAGGCTGCACAAAGCAGTTTGTCCACTTCATGAGCCCTCACCGACTGAAATTCATCCACGCAACTAGGATCTGACCGTGCTCCAACAGCATCCTGAGATGGAACTGAATAAAGTTGCAGTGGATGCAAGTGTTTTTAGTTCAAAAATGCATCACAAAAGAGTCACAGTGGACCTTGCATATTTTCTGGGTCAACCTACTTAGGAGCCTGAGATAAGATACCCCTCACAGCCCAGAAAAGTTCAGCTGGATAGCATTATGCAGCCACATTGATAGTGGATAAATAACTGGCCCAAATGCCATCAGTATTGAGAGATGGTGGAGAGGTGGGCTCAGTTTCCCACCATCACTGCTACAGAATAGGCATGGTAATGTGCTGTCACTTGTACATGGTAATATTCATTTCAAGTTTAGGATGATTCTGTACAAGAAAACCTCAGAGGGGGGGGGGCAAAACTATGACAGAGCCATCTGTGACCGTGCCATCCTCTCCATTCTCACCCACCCAGGTCTCCATACCTACAAGGTCAGCCTCATACAGTATTAAATCATGGATGAGGGATGCTTGGTTGTGAACCAATCTGGCAGTCAGCAGCAGCACTTTTAGGCTTGATGGGTGATCAGAAAAATTACTAGGGTTCCCCTGATTGAGAGAAAGATCGGAAGTGGTCATAACTTCTGGCTGGACAGGTAAGTGGATGACCCCTTCATTCACTTATCTGTCACCCTTTTATAACAACAACAACAACAACAACAACAACAACAACAACAACAACAACAACAACAACAACATTCAATTTATATACTGCTCTTCAGGACAACTCAATGCCCACTCAGAGCAGTTTACAAAGTATGTTATTATTATCCCCACAACAAAACACCCTGTGAGGTGGGTGGGGCTGAGAGAGCGACTAGCCCAAGGTCACCCAGCTGGCTACAAGTGGAAGAGTGGGGAATCAAACCCGGCTCTCCAGATTAGAGTCCCACACTCTTAACCACTACACCAAACTTGTTCTTTACGTCAGAAAAAAAAATCCACAGAGCAAATGAAATTCATTTGACAAATGACTCTATGTTGTGATTCAGAGGCAGCTCTTCGAAAGCTGAGGAACTTCAGGTAATCCCACACCTTTCTCCATTCATGTATCTCCCTCTTTCCTCTCAAAGGCAGCAACTCATCCACATCCCCTTGACACACGTATATCCAGGCACATGAGACACCAGAGGCAGACTGCTTCCATTTGTGGTTCAGAGGGAAATGCAATCTACCCTGGAGGTGTTGTTTGTGAATGCCAAATAGTACATCTCCTCTTGGGCTGACTGTGGTCCATTCTCAGTGTTCTGAACCTCAGGCTAAACCTCAGTTCTGAACCTTCTGCTGATTGCAGCATGTTCTGGTTTGATGTTCTGATGTTGCTTGCCACTAGACATGAGACAGAGGGCAAGAGCCAATGGCCAGTTCTAATTACAAATTTTGTGGAGGACTAACTCCCAACTAGGATTGTAAAATGTTTTACTTTAAGGGTTTTCACTGCAATGCTAAACAAAGCTATACCCTTCTATGCCCATTGACATCAACAACCTTAGAAGGGTGTAACTGTGCTTAGGATTGCACTGTTATTGACTGGATGGTTGAAATTGGCTGATCAATGTTCAATATATTCAGTTACTTCAGCATATTAAGCATTTTTATTAAATGATTTTAGGGAGTGTTTTGATGTTCTGTGTTATTGGGTTTGTTATAATCTTATAAAACAGTGCATTGTTCTGTGCTCTGAACCCTTCTGGGAATCAACTGGTGCATAAATCTGGGGGGAAAACTGAATTCCTATTTCAATGGAAACTTTCAAAGTTCCAACTTTTCACACAAATTTAGGGGCTTAGTTTATATTTTCTCTTTGTACAATAAATTAAACTCCTTATTTGACTTATGCAGGTTGAAATGTTTTAAAGATCTTTAGCAGTGAATAAGACAGAAGCAACAGCTCCCAGATTCATTGGGGGGCTGGTTTGTTGGTGATGAGGGGAAGGCGGATGGGGAGACGGCATGGCAGCCGCCCTGTTGTGAGGGATGGGGAATGACCAGGGGTGCATGCCCAGGTCATCCGGTGGGGGCCCCTAGTCTGGAGGTTTGCTCCCACCTCTCAGCACTTGGCTCGTGGCGGCATCCCACCCAACCCTCCCTCATCAAAACTTTGTAGTAGGCTGTGGATTGGCATTGGGCATTGATCCGTTTGGGGGGAAACAGGACCCTCAGGCTCAGTTTCCCTATTATGGGGATCCCCATAAGAGGTCTAGGGAGTGAGGAATGGCCGGTGCATGCCCAGTCGGGGGCTGTCAGTCCGCCTCACTCCCAGGTGGCAGGGGATGTTTCACACAGGGGTGTATACCCACGTGGTATCCCACTGGCTGTCATCCCATGGTTGGGCTGTCATTCCATGGCAGGGGTCTGAGGGTGTGTGAGCAAGTCAGCCAATGCTTGGATCCATGCCCTATGTGCACCTTCACTCACTGAGCTGTAATCTCAATAAAGTTGTGGCCTTCTTTACCTCCAGCACTGTGTCTGTGTGTTTTTGTCACCGTGCCCCCTCCCCGCTCTCCTCCCCCACTTAGCACTCACCTGCAACCAAAGCTAATGGAAAATGTTGTTTTTTAGCAAGCGATAATATGTTCCTGTTCCTCAACGACTGTCACTATCTTTAATATCTTGTCTACAAGTACCAAGAACTACAGCAAAAACAAGACAACATGAAGCTAGACAACTAAATGGCATACCTTTATGACATGATGTTTTCCACGAACTGTTGGTATCTTAAACATTTGGCACCAGTATGTTGTGTCTTTGTCTGGTATAGGCACCTGTCTTAATAAAAAAGAAAAGCTAATATAAAAGTTTGATTTTTGTTCCCCATAGTTATATAAGAAGTCTATCTATCTTGCACTAATATTCAATAAAAGTAAAATCCAAAGTAACTTACGTCTTGGTTTGTCAGGTCGAAGTACAGCAAGGAGGGAGAGATAATAGCAGTTTTCTCAGGATTCAGTAAACGCAGACTCTTTGTTCCCCGATTTGAACCATGATAATTTTGACCTGTTTCTCTGAAGTCTTTGTCATGATATGCCCATATCACTCTCACTGTGCTTTCCTGGAAAATGCAATTAGGTGTAAGAGAAAAGTTAAGCCTAGCATTACAGTTAAGCAGATGAACTTTTGCATCTTTAAGTATCAGCCACTGTTTCCTTTCCAAAAAGGCATTGCACTGTCGCTGCCCTTAATTTTAGTTTTATGAGCAATGTTAATGTATCATTGCAGTTTGGTGTAGTGGTTAAGAGCACGGGACTCTAATCTGGAGAGCCGGGTTTGATTCCCCACTCCTCCTCTTGAAGCCAGCTGGATGACCTTGGGCTAGTCACAGCTCTCTGGAGCTCTTTCAGCCCCACTCACCTCACAGGGTGTTTGTTGTGGGGATAATAATGACATACTTTGTAAACTGCTCTGAGTGGACATTAAGTCCTGAAGGGCGGTATATAAAGCAAATGTTATTATTATATTCTTTTAGTTATTTTACATTTTGAACTTGTGCTTTTTTATGTTTTATTGTAAGCCACTTTGAGGGGTTGGGGACAAAAGGAAGGATAAAATCTAAATAAATACATCATCCTCCAGGAATTCCCAAGTTTGAAGGATTTTTGGAAAAAAGATTAATATGAAGGTTAAATGGCACCAAAGCCTTACTCCATATTCCTCACCTGTCATATCTGCATAGCCATCACACACAAAACCGAACTGCCGAAGGGCTGCACAGACTACCTGAAATGGTAGGCAAAACCCAGTGATAACCTGACAGCCAAAATGAGAAGATTGCAATAGTGATGGCCAGCAGGAGGCAGAAGAGGAAGTTACCTGGTGTCAGCAAGGCCAGGGAAGATGTATGAGCCAGAAGTGGAAAGGGGGGAACCAAAACCCATGGGGGTTACTGTAGGGCAGGCAGAACTAGTGGCGAAGAGAGGAGAGGGAAATGGAATTTCTCCCCCCCCACACACACACACACGTTATAATTTTTTTAAAAAACACTGTTAAAGTGGTAAGGAATCTTAAAGAAGCCTTACAGAAGGAGCAGAACAGATACACTGGCCAGTCACCATTTAGAGATGTTCACTCAATTATACATCAGCAGATGTACCAATTCAGCAGATATTACGGCATATTTAGCATAACAATTAATGCAGACTTGAGCATGAGAGGCATAGTTTTATTTTTAACAGCTTGTTTTATTTACTCAATTTTGATTTGATTAATTTTTCTCTCCTCAAGGTGATTTATGATGAAATTACCGTTATACTTTTGTCATTGATGTCACAAGTGTGAAGTTTCCGGCTGAAAACTAATACTGTATGGGTATTATTTTCCATGGCATACTCCAGGTGGTAGTCCTGCTGAGAGTCCTTCTTCAATGTTCTGTCTGCATCTGTAAAATAATCCTGTTGAAGGCAAAAACGAAAACATCATCCTGCTGTTTTTTAAAATGTCCTTTTTTTAAAAAAAACTTTTCTTCACTTTTACTGAGAAATATAAAAAGTTTAAAAGCCATAGTTTTCAAAAAAAATCTTTTAGCATAATAAAAATGGAAATTTCATAAAAGTAGAAAATATATTTTCACTATGTATATTATTTATTCAAATACCTAATAAAATGAGAGGTAAAAGAAAGACAACTGACCAAATTTGCCTGTACTGTCACACTCCAAATATGAGTAGATTTCAAGAAAGACAGGAGAAATCTCTCTCCTCAAAATAGCTACTTTGTATGCGTGGTGTCTATTTATATTACTCAATATAGTTTGGTGTAGTGGTTAAGAGCACTGGCACGCTAATATGGAGAACTGGGTTTGATTCCCCACTCCTCCACTTGAAGCTAGCTGGGTGACCTTGAGTCAGTCACAGCTCTCCAGAGCTGTCTCAGGCCATTTCCACACGTCCCCCCCCCCTCCCGAAAAATGGCGCAAAACTTACGGAACGGCGTGCCTTCATAGCACGATTTTCCATCATGAATTCGCTTCATGGCGCGTTTTCTGACATCATCGTGCCACGAAGCAAAGTCATGTCGGGAAATCGCACCATGAAGGCGCGTCGTTCCATAAGTTTTGCTACATTTTTCGGGAGGGGGAGAAGACGTGTGGAAACAGCCTCTGCCTCACCCATCTCACAGGGTGATTGTTGTGGGGATAATAATAGCATACTTTGTAAACTGCTCTGAGTGGGTGTTAAGTTGTCCTGAATGTATGTATGTATGGCATTTATGGTCCGCCTTTCTCACTGAGACTCAAGGCAGATTACACAGTGTGAAAGTAATAGAGTCACTATCAAGGACAATTTCATAAACAATGCCGTAGGGTAAATAAACTCAAGTTTACAAAGATGTAACATTAATCCAATATAGAGTTGAAGAAATGCTGAAACAGCATTATTATTATACCCAGAGTTAGAGTTCTCTTCTTGAATGCATGTTTCCATCAAAAAATGTAGTAATACCTTAATTTGAACTTAGTTTAATTGGATTTTAGATTGATTTTCATGAAACTTACTTCTGAGTTTGTGTACTTAGACTTCAGGAATAGGCAAATTCATTTATTTTTGGGGTGGGTGGGTGGGAATTTAAACAGGAATATGATATTGTCGTTTACTCTTCACATGGCAAATCACAGGGATGTTTTAGTGTTGTTGTTTTGTTTTGGAGAAACAGATTATTTGCTTTTGGAGAAAAGAGTATCCTCAGTCCTCAACACTGCAAAAGTGATATAATGCATAAGTAGCTTTTGTAATGTAGTATCATTAACCTCCTCACCTCTGAATCCTTTGCCATAACATGCAGCTGGCTCTCTGACTCCCCTCCCTCTTTCCCAGGACACCACAATCCTTATGTTGCTCATTCCAAAAGCCTTGCCATTAGCTTAGGATCTAGAATGGCAATATAGTCATATTTTCCTTGTTAGTTTTCAAAGTCCTTTATACACTTATTTCCTTGCTCAGAAATTGAGACTTCCCCTTTAAGTATTCCAAGGCACTGAGATAGCTTGTAGTTCTATTTTCAACCCAGTTTTTTCACACATACATACACACCCCTTTTTGTGAGGCAAAATTAATCCTAGTTTGTTACTTCAAGAGACTTGGTTGTTCTTGCCACCCTAGTAGCTTCTACACTACTCTGGGCAATATATTTATCACCAGCCCTTAGCACGAAGACATGCTCTTTGGCAATCAGAGGTTTTGCTGGCTTGGTAGGTAACCATGCAATCCATTCAAACAATACTGGCAAGAGAGGGAGCCACATGACCTGGAACTGTGTGTGGGATCTACAGTGGCAGCAACAACCATGTTAGCTGAAAATAACATACACTAGGCCTTTGAATCCTTCTGATGACAGAGGAAGAGAGTGGGAGAGGGCTAGTTTCCTCTCATGTTTGGGAAGCAGGACATGGGTCAAATTTGCTGGGAAAAACTATCCCATATCTTAAAGTCTAGGCTCCCTGGGAACATAAGTACTAGTCATCATAAGTATTTATGTGCAGCTCATCTGTGTTTAGGCTACTTTTACTAGAACCAAGTTTTACATGTTCTGTGGTACCAACATTGCCTAAATTGGCATTTTTTGAAGAAATGTAGTAAAAGCAACTATAAGCTGGTGGGTAGAGCCAAATAATTTGATGTCTTTCACAGGAAACTATTTGGAAATTGAAGCAACACATGTTAAGTTGATTTTACGATCATAAAAGATGTGGTGTATAATTTCCTACAGATGAAGGAATTGATGATGAATTGCTCCTCACATGCTGCTGACCCTGTTCTTGCTCTCTCTCAAAAGGGATTTTCAGTTGATATGGTTTCTGATTAGAGCTATACATAATGCCAGGGAGAGTAATTTCTTATGGATGTAATAAAAGGATGTAAATAAGCCTAGTTTTATCCTTGAAGAATGTAAGCACAGCTGCACAAGGAACCTTGAGGAAAAAATCACAGCTGTCACTGCATGTCTGAACAGGTGTTTAAAGGGGGAAGAAACCCCTCAAGCACCTACAAGATATTTTGGTTTTCTCCAATCAGTAAAGTAAATATGAATGAAATAGATTCTATATACTGAGGCTTTCCAACACAGAGGATCAAAAGAGTACGATGGTCTAATTATGCAATTGTATCAGTGGATATGGAATTGTGAAATGTTTAATGCTTGTGAAATGCTAGCTGCGTTACTAGTGACAGTGAGTTGATAGCTGTCCTATTTTGCATCAGGGCTGCCAAGAGGCATCATATCCCCCAGGCATAGAGTGCTTCTGGGACCCACACAACACTTGCTTAGAACAGCTATGCAGCTGTTGTCCAGTCCCCTGGGCTTCCAAGGTGGCCTGATGGCCACTAGTCCCTCTCAACAATCTGCATAATAGTCTTTGTGGTATAGTGGCTAGAGTGATGTAATAAATCCAGATTCAAGTCTTGAGCTGTCTTTCTACCTAACCTACCTCATGTGGTTGCTATGGAGGTAAACTGCTGCTCTGAGCTCCTTGGAAGATGGGTGGGATAATTATGTCAATCAAAGGTGACTGAATAGATGATTATCTAGATACGGCGAAGCCTAAAGCATAACCCCTCCTCCCAGTCAGGGAGGTGAATTTATGATTTTCTAACCTGGCTTTGAATAAACTGGATGAAGAACAACAAGGTACTACAATCAGGTATTGTGAAGAACACAATCCACTGCATTTATTAGCAGGACCTCAACTAACCATGGAGTCAGCCCAGGCTCTCTATTTCCCCACTATCTGGGGATCCTAATCCAGAGATGTGAGTATTCTGAGAAATGAGGCAAAGTGGGGGAATATCTGAATTACGAATTTCTTTCTAGGCCTCTTGATTACAAAATAAAATTTAAGAAATGCATATTTTTGCAGAAGTCTTTGGGCAAAAGAGGCATGTGTTACAGATCTGAAATCCAACTGTATCTCTTTAATATTCAAGTCCAAAGTAACTTTCCTCAGAAGCAACTGCTGCTTAGTTCAGTGGGACTTACTTCTCAGTAAGAATGTTTAGGATTACCATCTAAATTTCATTTAATAGTAGAGGGGCAATTTGATTGGGACCACAGCACGAGGGAAAGGACTTTAATCTTTCCCAGTGCTAACTTCCTGATAGAAATCTACCCCCACTCCATAGCTTGCATTTGCCTTGCTGGAGGTAAAGTATAATTTTCTTCTGTGGAATAAACAGCAGCTGTGTGAGAGGGCAGCACATTGATATCTCAAAAAAGCAAAGAAGTATTACCCGTCTCCCCTACAGCTATGTGATTCCAATATAATTCCATATTTTCCAACACAGCTTTTAAAGCGTATTTCAAGAGACCAGGGATCTGATCACATACCTCCTCTCACATACTATAGAGCTTAAAAAGACATTAGCACACTGCATAGTTCTCCAAATATCACAATGATTATTTCCTATCTTCAGATCCTAGCTGTGTAGCCCATCTGTCTGCAATAAACATGTACACCATGCTTTTTCAGCAATACTTTCAAGATGCCCCCTGAAACACTAACAGAGCATTGATCGAACTGGATGGAATTTATTCATTTATAAGATGGTCTTGCTGCCTCTCTGGGAAACCTGCCCAAGGCAGGTTACAAAAAGAAAAAAAGTAAAAGAAACCACAATGCAAATCAGCCAAAAGCCTGAGCAAAGAGATACATCTTTGCATGATGCCTAAAACTAGCCAGGCTAGATGTCAGTTGATTCACACCTGGAAGTGAGAAGTGTCAGATCAAAGGCTCAGCTGCAGAAAAGGCCTTGTCCCTGATGACCACACATAGCACCTAGAAGGACCTCAGAAGAAGGCCATTAATGATGGGCAGATTCATATAGGATCAAGTGGTCCTTTAAATACTGTAGTTCAGGAAATTTGAGGTTTTAATGGTGATGATCAGCATTTTAATGGCACCTAAAATGGAATGAAAAACCAGCTGTAAAACCTCAAGAGAGTGACTGCCTTACTTCTTTTTAGAGTTATCACCCTCCATGTGGAGCCTGGAGATCTCCCAGAATGACAGTTGATCTCCATACTACAGTGATAAGTTTTCCTGGAGAAAATGGCTGCTTTGGAGGGTGGATGCTATACCTTGCGGAGGTTCCTCCCCTACTTCTTTTAATTTTGAGTGTATGTACCTGATACTGAGAATTAGGGATTCAGCTGGTGTATCACCTACCCAGCTGCCCATAGTCTCCTTGTCTGAGCTGACAGAGGCAATATTGGTCTAAGCACTAAGGGCACTGAGGTTTGTTGCTCTTGGGGATTTCAATGTTCTTGCTGAGGCTGCCCTAATAGGAGCAGCTCAGGATTTCATGGCCTCCCTGATAACCATGGAGCTGTCCCAGAATATTCTGGTACCTACGTATACAGAGAGTTATACACTTGATTTGGTTTTCTGAGGATAAGTTACATGATTTGGTAATTGGGTAATTTTCCACTCTGTCCTTGTCATGGATCAACCATTATCTGGTGAGACTGAGACTCATGGACATTTGGAGGGGACAACTAGGATGGTCCACTCCAGGAGGGTAAAGAATCCAGAAGATTTCCTGATGTCTCTTGGGGATTTTCCAGTCAGCAATGTTGGTGCACCTGTTGCAATCCTGGTTCATCTGTGGAATTTGAAGATGGCCTGAGCTATGGAGACAATTACACCTGAGCACCTTTCCTCTTTCCATGCAGTCCAGAATGTCCCTTGAATCACTGAGAAACTTTGAACAATGAAATGGCTAGGCAGAAAGTTAGAGCCCAGGTTTAGAAAACTCGAAGTGAACACAGATGAGAGTACATTATTGTCTTCTCTGTGGTAGTACTGGAAGTGAAGCAAGCTCACTTCTCTGCCACCATTGCATCTGCAAAATGCCATCTGGCAAAGTTTTTCTATGTCATGAACCTGGAAAACATACAAACCCACTGGGATTTCTTTGCAATTTATTTTGCATATAAAATTGTTTGCATTAGCCATAACTTATAGCACTGCAGTTGATAGGTTTAATCTCAGGATGTTCTTGGAATGTAGTCTGCTTCTAGGTGTATGGATGACTTTCAGTTGGTGAGGCATGATGAAATGGACAAGGTGCTTTGAAGTGTGTGGCCCAACTTATCCAGGCTTGACCTTGACCCCTCATGGCTGATTGAGAGGGATACAGTCTTGGTTGCCCTGGTTTATTACCTTTGCCAGGAGAGTGACAGGGGGACTGTCTCCCTGTTGATTCCTCTAGTCATCTCAGAAGCTTTCAATAATATCCTTCTGGGTATGCAAGCATGGTTGGGAATTGGATTCTGCTTCAGTGGTTCTGCTCTTACTGGACCGACCAATTTCACAAGGAGGTGCTGGGGTCAACTGTTCTGTCCTATGGAATTTATGTTGTGGGCTCCCACAGGGTTCCCCTTTGTCCCCCATGCTGTTTATCATCTACATGAAACCACTAGGAGAGGTTGTCTGGGGATTTGGAGTGTTGTGTCACCAATATGCAAATGACATCCAGCTCTATTTCTTCTTAACAGTTAACTCAGGTTAACTGTGGAAATGCTGAATAGGTGCCTGAAGAAGGTAATGAGAAGGTTAAGGGCCAGTAAACTGAAGCTCAAGACAGAGAAGAATGAGTTTCTGCTGGTCAATGGAGAAGCTGCTCAGTAACTGCAGTTAGCATATCCTGGAGGGGGCTGCAATCCCCATGGTGGCTTGGGGGTGCTACTGGATCCTGGCCTAGAGTTGGAGGCTCAGGTCTCCTCCATGCCATATAGCACTTTTTATCAGCTCCACCTGGATTGACAACTACAACCATTCCTTGAAAAGCATGATCTGGAGATGGTGATCCATGCTCTAATCACATATGTTGGATTACTATAATGCGCTCTATGTAGGGCTGCCTTTGAAACCAGTCTGGAAACCTTCTTGTAGGTGCCAGATCAAAACACAGCTTATTAAGCTATGCTTTTAATTAGAGATTTTATCTTTCCATCTTTTTAAATAGTCTGCTTCTGTTTTATGGATAGTTTTCAGGATGTTTATATTCAATAGCTTGTTTTTAATGGTTTGTTTTTATATTGCTACATTGTTTTAAATGTAAGCCATCTAAAAATAAATAATTCTTTCAAAACTGGTCAAATCTGTTTCCAATAGGATTATGATAATAAGCAATTTTCCTGCTATGTTTTATAGCAATTGAATAAAATTGTATACCACAGAACACGTTTCACATGGACAACATCCCAAGTGTCTCTAGTTAAAAATATCTAAGGGCTCAGAACAACTTCTACCAAAGTCCTCAAAGAGCTTCTGTCAATTGGACTAAGTAGGAATAGCCTAGATGGGGGGTCTTTGGTCCAGGAATGGACAGAGAAGCAAAAATAGTCCTGAAAAGGGCCACGCCTTGCGTCTACCCCACCCTACCCAACAGCACAGGAAGGAGCAAAAGATGGCTCTTTTGCTACAACAAGCTGGCTGCTCCAGCCCCAGCCCTGTGCAGAGCAGGCTAGCTGCCTAAACTGCATAAAGGGTTGCCAGGTCTTCTGTGACAACCGGTAGGGGTGGGAGCAGGGAGTACTCACCCTGTCGGGAGCATGCATGCCACATATTTGCCCAGGTTGTGGGCCAGGGGCAGAAGACCACTAGACAGCTTGCCATCTCCCACCAATCAACAGCAATCGGCTGGCAGGGGGGCAAACCCCACTGGGAGTCTGCCTACCACTAGTGGGCACCTGGGAACCCTAGCCCCATGTAGGGTGGGCAAGCCACTGCTCACCTGCTCCATCTGGGGTCTTTGCAGCCATCTCCCTAGCAATAGCAGTGATTCACCTGCCCCACACAGAATGCTTACAGCCAGCTTGCTCATAGCAGCAGCTCACCCACCCCTCACAGGGCTGCAGACACCCCTCATTTGGGGCCAGGGTGGTCCTGGTTGGGGCAAGGTGGTCTCTCATGCCTTCGGCCCTCTGGGATTGTGCCTGGAGGTCATAATGGCCAATCCACCCCTGCACTGGTATCACTCAGTATGAAACAGATTCAGAATGCAATGGGTAGCTGACACTGTATAGGAACAACAATAATGTTTCAAAGCTCCACATATTTTAGCACAATTTATTAGGATATCAGTGCTAGCTAAAGTCTATAGCTAATCTTGCCTTATATCACACAGAAACCACTCCAATATTAATATTCTCCAAATGTTGTCCTAATGAACCAACATTGTTAACTGTTTTTGACTTAATATCAATAGAATGTATGGCTCATTTTCTTAAATGGAGCTGTATATATGAATGAAGGAGGATTTCAATGTGCATAAAAGTATGTGTATTTATTTCTTTCCAAACTTCTTAAAGAAGCTAGATGGTAACAGAAATCGCAATTAATAAAATAAATGAACTAGTTTAAACATAACATACAAATGGGCGATTTTAAACTCAATGTGTTTATTAAATAAAGACCTCTGTTCTTGGAGAGCTTCAGTCTATCAATGAATTTCCTGGCAACTGTTAGGCAACAGAGATGTGAAATATGGCATCAGTCCCACTGAAATCAAAGTGATTTACAACCACATTGAGTGCAGGTTCTGACAAAAGTTTTTCTAACTTGTATATCTTAGTTGCTTACTCCATCTTCAGTAGGTGCTGCCACATTAAGGTAAAAAGAGAATGAGAAAGTGCCTTCTATTAGCTTCCAGGAAACAGCCTGAAACATTGTGGAAATGTTGCCATGCATTTTCCCATTTGACTAGCAAACTTTTCCACTTCTTTCAACTCTCATTTTTAGTGAGAAATGAAAGAAGTCTGAGAGAAGAAAGAAGTCTGAGAGAAGTTTAACAATTTCCAAACTTTTTTTAAAAAACAAAATAACTAACTCCTGCTCATCAACTTCTCTCTTCAGAGTGATTCAGATAGGCAGCTCTGGGGTTAATTCTATCATATAGGCAAGGACTGTGCTGAACTCAGGAGCACACTTTATACTCTACATGTATACTTTACATAGAAGACATATTTGCCATAACATGTAGACTGAGTAGGAGGGGGAACTGATGGAAGGTGGCTGCCAGTTTGAAACAACTAGGTTGAGTGTTTTGTCTCTCTGCTGCTGCAGGCGTGAGCTTCTGGGCACAAACTAAAAGGGACAAGAGCCTGAGGGCCTTGGCTCTTAGCCAATGGATCACAGTCCACGGCCCTGACCAGTCAGACTGACCTAGTGGGCATCAGCCCAGGATATCTTTTGGTTTTTGCTTGCTTTTTAATACAATGTGCTTTTATACTGTTTTGTAAATTGATTTAAAGTATATTTTTGTAAGCCACTTTGCGTCTCTGTCATAGAGAAAAGCGAAATAGAAATATACTAAATAAATAATTATATAGTTAACCTTAATTTCTCAACATATTTACCTGAATTATGCGTGCCAGAAATATGCATTTGCACATGTGCATTTGTACATGTGACAGTTTTACAGATACACTCAAAATATTTTATGTATACTTATAAAATATAATGCATGAATGGCCATAGATGAATGTTCAAATAAGCTGCCCTTCAGGATGCAAAGCTCCTGCAATCAAAGGTTTATTGTCAAGTGAACAGGAATGGGCAAAGGACTTCAGAAGAGGTGGTGGAGCTAGCAGTGGAAGGAATACATGAAAAATCAACTGGTACAGGGAAGGTATATATTGGGTGCAGTGGATTGGGTCAGGGGACAAGAGCCAAATCAATGTCCCTTGTACCAATTGCAGTGCTACTCAGATTCAATTCAGTTTCAAATCTTGTCTATTCCGAACAAGTAGTGAGGGTATACTTCTTGATCTCACACTATTTAACACAAGAACATAAAAAGGGCACTGCTGGATGACCACTGGTACAGCATCCAGCTCCATGTAGTGCCTAACTAATTTCCCTGGAGGGCCCCACAAGCAGAGCACAGAGGACAAGGCCTTCCCCAGCACTACACAGGTATTCAGAGGTTTGATGCTTCTGTGTATGAAAGTCCCCTTCAGTCATACAGACCTCTCTTCCTTTAATGAGCCTTATCCATTTTTAAAGCATGAGTGCCCATGGCTATCACTACTTCCACTAGCAATTAATTTAATTACTTATTGAGTACAGAAGTGTTTCCTTTTGTCTCTGCTGAATCTATTGCCCATCAATTCACTGGGTGCCCCTGTGTTCTAGTATTATCGGAGAGGAAAAAAAATCCTCTCTATCCACTTTCTCTACCCCACGCAAGATTTTATAATCCTGTCATGTCCCCCCCTTAGAGATCATTCTTCTAAACTGCATAGTGCCATATTTTTTACCCTTTCCTCAAAGGAAAGGTGCTCCAACTGATTATCTTGATTGGACTCTTCTGCACTTTTCCCACCTCTGCAACATCATCTACACAGTATTTCAGTAGAGCAGGAGCATTACAATATTGGCTGTTTTATTTTCATGTCCTTTCCTAATAATCCCCACCCCAGCATGGAGTACATCTTTTTCACCACTGATGCATGCTGAAGCGACATTTTCACTTAACTACCCACTACAATCCCAAGAGCTCTTTCCCTCTCAGTAACACCCAGTTCAGACATCATCCTCATATGTTTAAAGTTAGGAATATTGTTCCAGTGTGCATCACCTTATACTTACCTACAATTTACTACTCTATAACTCATTTGTTTTAGCAGGATTGCAGCAGCATAAAGAATTGCCATTCTTGGTCATACATTTACCATAATGGGACCACAAACTAGAGCACAACCCTGTGAACACAAGAGTTGCCTGATAGGCAATGACTATGCTCAATCCCTGATTCTCCAATGTAAATTTTCAGGTACTGTACCTATTTCTAATTACATTCTTACTTTAAGGATTTTAGGATGGCAAGCATAGTTATCAGCTCCCCATTTTATCCTTACCAATCTATGAAGTTATGTGAGGCCCCCACACTGACTTCTGAAGAGCACTACAGTAACCATGAGATAAAACTGTAACCACGTAACTAGTAACAGTGTTGGTCTTGATAGGTCCCAATCCCCGCCCACCCATTAAGATCACTGGATGACTTTCTAATGTCATGGAAATAGCTAGAACTGTGGGAGTACAATTGCTGGATTTAACCAAGAAAGTCATAGCAGATACCTTTGCACTTAGAGACAGGGATAATTTGGCCCCATAACTAGACATGCCGCAAAGGGAGTCAAGAGTCTTAGAAAAGAACAACCTTGGAGAGTGGCACAACACAGAGGAATAACACAGTTGTATTGGCCTTGGGTAGATCAGAAGAGCCGTTTAACTCATATCAATATATATAATGTATTAAAGCCCAGGTGCAAAGAGCATCTGAGAATGAATTCACAGAATTCACAGAAGTTAAAGATAAAATTCAAGGACAGATGTATTGGTGGAGGGCCAAAAGATATTCATATGTATGAGAAACTTGTAATCACTAATGTTACATAGACTCTGTTAAGCTAAAATATACCAAGAATGAACTAAGTATTTGTATATACTTCAATAAGATGATTCAAGTATGGATTACCTTGTACGGTGTTTGAAGTTATAAGACAGCAAGTTAGCCAAGAACGCGCACCCTTTGAAGCAGGACAGTGGGTTATTGTAAGGAGACGGTTCTGAAATGCTATAAATATGAGAAGCTGAATTGTTTGGGAGCATCTTCTTAGAAGGGGCTCTTTGCCTATGATCTGCTTATCTTTGGGTAAGATACTTTTTTGGACTCATGTAATGATCTATATAGTTGTTAGAATGGATGGTTTGGTTTTCTGTTGATTGTGCCAATATTAAGAATGCTGAATAATCATGTTTTTATTAATAAAGACTTACAATGGAAACAGACTTTGTATTACTTGTGGACTATACCCAGTAATGAACCTAAAATGATATCTGTGGTGCACCCCTTAAATGATTTTATATAAAAAAGCTAACTAGATGCTCAGGGCTTCGTAAGTGCATGCCTATATCTAAATCAGGCCTGACCAGTCATCCAGAACATTAAGCCTGGGAGATATGTTAGACTGTGAGTGAGACTGGCCCTGATCACCCAACAAGCTTCAGGGAAGAGTGAAGATTTGAACCTGGATCTCCCAGAACCTGGTCCAAAACACTAATCACAACACTGTAATGGACACTTACGTTTTCCTAAAGATACCTACCAGACATTAAATGCCTTCAATCAGGCACCAGCAGTATGATGTCAGTATGGCATACACTTTATGTGAGCCCTCTAGCTGCCATTCAATTGGTTTTCCAGACATGTCTTTACTGCTGTTGACATGAGTGCATTTAAAAGTAGCATACTGTTGTGTTCACTGTTTTTTAGCCTTTCAAAATCTGCCCCCTCCCCAAGGCTCCACTATAAGCATCTCTCAATTAATTCTATGGGATATATTTGATAAATGGCTATCTTTGAACTTGGATGTTTATTTGTCAGCTAACAAGAAAAGGTTAGAATGAATCATATAGCACTTCTAACTTCTAAGCAGTAATGAATTCATTATTATTTGGATTAATGCCTTTAAGGACTATTTTTGTGTAAGAGTTCAGCAGATGGATGATACAATGCAACCCTCTTGTATAACTTGTACAAAATAGGCATTCATTGAGGCAGATTACTCTATGTAAAATGGATCCCCCAGCTACTACATGCTGTGGGTGGGATGCACAACTCCAGACCGGAGTGGAGACCAAGGAGAAGGCCTCAAACTGTGCAAGAAAATGCAAACTGCATCAATTCATAAGCACAAAAGAGGGGTTTTCTAAAAAGCTAGATGCAAAAGTTAGAGCTGCCTTGAGAACTCTCATGGCAAATAAAAGCTTACTTCAGTAATGCTGGAAGAGTAATATTGCTACAAGCACAAAAAGATTGACCAATTTCTCTGAGGCAACACCCATCTTCACTCAGGCATCTTTGCTTCACTGCACTGGGTGGGGGAAGGGGGAGAGGGTCTTTTCCCCTTGTATAAACAATTAAAGATCAACATCTAAACTACTACCAATTGTCTGAAAGTGTCTGCAATTAGCTATATAGCACTTTACTGTTCTGCAAACTTGTTTTCCTTTAGCTGAACTCTCACTCCTTTTCCTTTTCCCACCCCTTACAGAAGAGCTATTAAGCATGCTTGAGAGACTGCTCTTAGACATGAGTCTTGCACTTTCCAGATTGTTAGAGCTGGGTTCCCACTCTAATCTCTGGACTCCTGGAATGCCTGGTCAATAATGCATCATTCCCTGCTCACTCTTCACTCAGTTAAACTTTTAAAAACATGTGCAGGCCCTTTGTAAAGTTCCCTTTTGTCTTTCTGCCTCTGTAACATAATTACATCTTTCAACCTGACTGATCTGTTTAAAAAGAGTTAATAGAATCCTCTTTCATATTCTGCTCATAATACCAGATACTGAAGCAAAAGCCCCACATAAAACACAATAGTAATATCAAAAGGACAAGAGAAAGAGATATTTGTTTGATTTGTGCTGTTCATTAAACCTTTTCCTGATCTTGGAAAAAGTACTTGGAAAGTTTTCTCATGACAATAAAAACATGGGGAAACAATTAAAAAGAAGAAAGTGTTGGCTTCTTTAATTTTGTTTTGTTTGCTTACTGTAGTCACTACACAGCCATTTTCCCAGCCAAATTCTATTGCTCAAATCTTCCACTGTAATTTTTCTCAGATTTGTCAGCTACATCTTGCTGTGTTCTCCTTAACAGAAGCATAGCCATTTATTTTGAACTGCACATTCAAAACTCTGAAAAGCACCGCATGTATTGATGTCACTGTAAGGATGGATCAATTTTGCCTCACTCAGGAAGAGAGACACTAACAGAGGTATATCTAAAGGCAAAAATAATTTAAGTGCCTACGCTGAAAACGTTGTTTGTATAACTGGTGTGAATGGCCACAAACCAGGGTACACTTAAATGGTATTAAACTGACAATTCTGGGCAAAGTGGTAGCAAAACACCAGTAAACACTTTTTGACCCCTTTCAGTCAGACTTTAAGTCAAATACAGCTTTACTTGTTCTGGTGGATGAACTCCAAATACATTTTTTTTACTGGCTTTGTTAGACCTATCTGAAGTCTTCAACACCATGCACTGGTTCTTTTTATTACATCATTTGGAGAAGAAATTGCAAATTGGTCTCTAGGGTTGGCTGTTATTAACACATATGCATTCAACAAATGCAGGAGGAACACAAGCTGAAGAAAGGAATAGCGACTTTATTTATTGTTTATTTAGAGAATTTGATGCCACCTTTCCAGAGTTCTTTTCTACAGTACTTTCACTATCATTTGTATGGGATTTTTGTGCCTCCTTTGCAGAAGAACTCAAGATATACAAAATGTCAGCTAATGTAGTTTAATCCTTTTTCCTAGAAATGATATTATTGATATAAAACTTTGGATAGCTCTATTTGTTAGATTTGCTTTTATAGGACAAGACCAGCACTCAAGTAACAGATCTGGATGTTGGTGGCTCTCTGTGATACTCATCACACTTCACATAATATTAATGAATTCATCCCCCTTCACCCTGAAAAATGAACTACTTTTTAAAGCTATTACTTGTTCGATAATCGCTTAGGAATCAATTATTTGGTCTAAAGAATAAAGGGTTACTCAAGGAACTCAACCATGATATAATCTGGCTAATAAACAATATTTAGTAGGTATTATTACTCCAGTACTGCAGATGGAAAGGGAGGTGCTGAAGCTTCAATATAGTAGCTAACTTAAGGCCACTTACTAAACTGCTAGTAGAGAGGAGATTTGAACTAGCGACTTAGTGGTTCTACAGTTCAGTTTTGTAGCTAGTACTCTAGGGGAGTTCTGTGGCCTTAAGTGGTAGCTCATGCAAATACAATTGCTTCCCCCTTCTCATTTTTAAAACAATACCATGGGTGAGGATTTTTGTTTTGCTAACCAATCTGGCCAATTTCTGTTCCAGAAATGGAGGAGCCCAGGGTTTATGGCACTGCATTAAGAAAACTGTCCATTTATTCCTACCTGCACCTTCCTTGTTTTTGTTTTTAAACCAGAAACTAATCCAGAAACTAATCCTTTCTCTTTGATGATGGTTAATTTTATCCAGACACTTCTGATGACAAGCTTTGTCAGCATGCCCTATCTACCATGCTTACTGGAACAGTATCAAAGTTCTCTAAAAAGTAGGCAAGACTTCCCTTTGCAGAAACTGGTGATTCTTCCAGATGGCACATACCTGACGTTGGGCCTAGTCTGGCCTAGTGCTCCTAAAGGAGTATACTGATTGGTCACAGGCAGAGCCAGAGGACATGTGATCAACTTAACTTGTTTAACTTTTTAGACACACTTGTGCCTTGAACATCATACTGCAGCATTGAAATAGGCCAATTGGCTTGGATTACCATATATGGAATAGGCTGCCTTCAGTATAAAGGGGGCAGCAGCTTTGTTTTCTGTGAGGAACCTGAGGTAACTTCCTTTGTGTTAAGAACCTATTCCTCCCTTTATTGCAATAAAGACTTTCTGTACTCCTTCTACTCCACCTGCCTTCTCCTTAAATGGGCCAGGAGTGGGTGGGGCCCTATTTGGGCTAACATTCCTTTCCTATACATTTTACATTCAATGTTTTATATCAGTTTTTTTCAGAAGTTACACTAATAAATTTGTAGTTTCCTGGATCCCACCTTTTTAAAAAAAAAGTAGAGGGAGATACCTACCAATTCTTTGGAAAGCAGACTTTTGGTGCTGCAATCTTCTTTAAAAAGAAATCACACTAGTTCTTTCGAATTCTTAGGTTAATGGCATCTGCAATTTGTGAACTGTTATTTTTTGTTAGCTAAAATGAAGAAGTATATGTTGTTGTTGAATAGAGAGTTGTATCAACTCAGGCTATTATAAATACAGGAACTGTGAGATGCTTTTTTCAGATTTCATAGTAACCTATCAGCCCATCTTGAGACCTGATTAGATGACTTTGTACAGAGATAACCATGGATGAGCAAAGTAATGCAGAATGCAGAAATTGTGAGTCATGCTGAAGATAACAATACATACCATATAATCAATAGATTATCTTTTTGGATCCAGTGTCCAGATAGGTTTAAAGGATTACAACATGGAATCTCATGAAATATGAATTGCAGAGATACAAAATGATAAACCAAATGCCCTATCATGGCCGAATTCAGACTATAAAAAAGGCAGGTAAAGGTAGTCCCCCGTGCAAGCACCGAGTCATTACTGACCCATGGGGGGACGTCACATCACAACGTTTTCTTGGCAGACTTTTTCTTACTGGGTGATTTGCCATTGCCTTCCCCAGTCATCTACACTTTACCCCCAGTCATCTACACTTTACCCCCAGGAAACTGGGTACCAACCTCAGAAGGATGGAAGGCTGAGTCAACCTTGAGCCAGCTATCTGAACCCAGCTTCCAGCAGGATCAAACTCAGGTCGTGAGCAGAGCTTGGACTGCAGTACTGCAGCTTACCACTCTGCGCCACAGGCTCTTAAAAAATTTAGACTCTAGCCATTGCTCTTATCAAATCTTCTGTACCTATCATGGTATGTGTTTTTACCAATCCATTATGAAATTAGATATGACACAGTGAAATCCTAAACAGAGTAACTGCCACCTAACACCTCCAGAGAGGAGAACTTTCCATAAAAACTGAAAGGATTAATATGAATGTTGGCGAATAGGGAAGCTGCAGAGAACTGCCAAGAAACATCTTTCGAAGTCTTCCAAGGGTATTTGGTGGGTAGAGAGCAAATATTCTGAGTTGCTAACAATAATAGCTCCTGAAGTATTTGGTAACTTTGAGAATCTGTGTGCATAAATTAGCACAAAATCAACAGATGTGAGATCATAAATGGGCAGATACCAACACATGAAATTTTAAGTGACTTTTCAGTGCAACTCTAAGCATCAATGGACTTAGAAATGTATAACTCTCTTTAGGATTGCAAAGTTTGTCTCCTGTTGAAACGCTACCCAAGCAGTCAATCTATCTGCAGCTTTTCCTCTTGAAATGAGGCCAGCTTTTGTCAGAACTACTTTGCTCTGGAAATCGTGAGTTCAAAATCCAGTTAAGTACCAGGACACAACCATGAGACAAAGTAAGCCACAGCCTTCCACCCATATGTCACACTAACTGACCCTCTCCAATAAAAGAACAGCACACATCACAATTCCCCCCACCCACTCCATAATATATCACTTTATTACGTTTATTGAGGCTCAAAGAAGGAAAAGTTTAATACTTTCGTTGTACTTACTGCCACTAGGTAACAGCGCAATAAATGATAAAATGGGAGCGAACAGGCACAAACGCGGGGACACAGCTTTTATGAATCAGCCTCGCCTAAAGAGGAGAGCACCGGTGAGCACAGACAGAGCGCACGACTGCTCGCCTGTAAGGACCTCAAGCTATCCTTCTGCAAGTTACTGTTCAGCCCTCTGCTAAACCGGCTCTTGGTGCCATCTAGACTGACCTCCCACACACTTTGAGCGGACGGGGAGGGCAGCCGGGGGACGAGTAAGCCCCTCCCCAAAGACCAAACAGCCTCTTTCCCTCCCGGCTTGCCCGCCGGAGACTGAGGTCGCCCCTCACCTGCAGGTATGGCTTGCCCCGGTCCAATCCGCCCACCACGATATCCGCCGAAGCCATAGCGCCCGTGGGGGAGAAGCCGAAGCCCACGTAGCCCTGAGTGCGCACCTCCAGGCGGAAGGCGATGGCGCTGTCCTGAGGAGCCCAAGACAGCCGGTAGCGGGACGCCCCGTCCAGCACGGCGCTGTGCGGGTAGTGGCGGCCGGCCGCAGGGGGCAGCCCCCAGAAGCACAGCAGCACCAGCAGCGGCGGCGGCCAGGGGCGCATCCTCCTCCCCGCGCGCGCGCCCGCGCTCCAGGACGCAGAGGCAGAATTGGGCGCCAGCAGCGCGCAGCTCGTCCCTCGCTGGGGCAGCGCCTTCCACGCCGGCTGGAGCGACTGCCGCGCCCGCCGTTGCCTCTTGGCGCCTCCGGAGGGGGCGGGAGCCGGTCACCCCGCCCTCCAGGAGCTGACCTCGAGGCGAGGGGAGAAGCGAGAAAAGGAGGAGGGAGGGCCATGGAAGAGAGGGTGGGAAGGGGCACAAAAGGAGGGCCAAGAGAAGTTGCTGAGGAGAGGGGGGAGTGATGGACGGCAGATGCAGGACACAGAGGACTTAACTGGAGCAGCTCAGCAGCGCAGAATGTTTAGCTGAGGATTAGTCAAGTTCATGGGTGGTACATGCATTAATGGCTGTTACCCATATGGCATAAATGGGAGCCCCGTGTTCAGAGGCAGTGTACCTCTGAACACCAGTGTTTTGAACTCTCTGCTCTGTGCTCTGCTGGTTGGTCTTTCAGGAGCATCCGGTTAGCCACTGTTTGAAACAGGATGGTCAACTATGTGCACAATTGGTCTGATTCCGCAAAGCTGCTCTTTTGTTCTTATTTGAGCAGAGTCTAAAAAAATAAAGACATCCCTGGTGGACCTATCAGCCCCCTCCTTCTAAAATTTAGGTTTTTAACAGATTGCCAGTCCCCATGCTATCCTCACTAGTTCAAATAGCACACTGGTAGGTTAGAAGGCTCAGCAACAATTGTGTAGTCAAGTCATTGAACTGCAGAGAGATCATTGCATAAGATTTTATATATATATATGGTGGCAACCTGTGTGCTGCTTTCAGGCAGGTACTTTCCCAGGCATCACTTGATGTGCTTTACCAATCCTTTGCCCCTCCCAACAGCAAACGAGCAGGATCAGTGCAAGCAGTGGTCCAAAGAGTGACCACGGCACAAAATTACTGCCCTAAAGAACGTATCTTTCATTTCATTCTCCAGACCCCTCACAGGCAGTCTAGCACCACAGCACAAAACCAGCCTTGGGGCAAGCTGCTGTCTGGACAAGCCAGAGTTTAATAATGCAATCAGCAGGGTGGGAACAGTAATTGTTTGGACGTTTTGTGCTACTCTGTCTTGCGGGCTCAGGGCAGGTCGCAACAGAGCAATGGAAACCACGGCCCAAAAGTTTTAAATAAAAATTGCATTAATACCAATGACTGCACACCCAAGGCAATGTTGATAGATACTCCTTCATATCTTTCAACTACCTTGCCATATTTGTGGTCTAGGTGTGGGGAAGGTGGGCTTTTATCACCTTTTCATTGCATGCTTGTGGGTAGAATTGGAATTCTAATTGTGTTTGTGATTATGAAAAAGAGGGGTATTACTGTAATCTTGTATATAATGTAATATCACTTTGATCAGCCTGTTCCAATTCCTTGCGTGACATCCATCCCATGAAATCTGAAAACTTTTTAACCTAGGGCTCATTCCCATAACCATTTTTTACCCTGCAGTGGTGCAGAGAAGTCACAATATAAATCATTCTTGTGAATGTTCAAGCAATTGTTGAAATTATGATTGATTACATCTTGGAAAAATTCTGAGAAAGGGGACGAGGCTCCACCCTTACTGGATTTTACAGGATGGTTCACCAACAAGATTTTACAGGATGGTTCACTGCTAACAGTGCAGTACAGTAATTAAGGTTTTTGCAGATGAAGGGTTTTTAAGGGTATACCTTCACTGTGCTGGACATTCAGATGTTATACAGAAACTCAGCCAATCTCTATGCTAATTTCTGCCCATACCGATAGCAGCCTGGAACTAGGAGGATTAATGTAGGCTTTACAGTCTAGCAGCGCAAACCTAAGCAGAGTTACTCCAGTCTAAGCCCACTGATTTCAATGGGCTTAGACTGGAGTAACTCCGCTTAGGATTGCACTGTAAAAGACTGTGTACCATAAGGGCTCTAACCCCACCAGGTGCTATTTGGATCTCCTCCTTGAAGTACCTCTGTCCCTTCTTGTTTTACCACTTTAGCTGTGGTAAAAGCTGATGGCTGGATGCTCTTTTTGCACACACTGTAAATGAAAACCATTCTGAGAAGGCTGGTGTTTTATGATCACTTTTAAATAGCAATAACAACAAACCACAAACAGGGGAATTCCAAAGAGACCACACTTTGGCAGATCCCTGCTCAGGTGCACACAAAATATCTTTAGGAATTATGTCCCATTCTGAAGAGTATTAGTTGTTTCTCCTCAAATTATTTATTTAGGCTGTAGAGGATAGGAATTATGGGATACTGGATCTAAACCACAAGAAAGATGATGGCAAAAATGGGTTCCTGTAATATGAAAGGACAAATCTCCACATTTCGACCACAATGTACACTTTTGAAACTTCACTTTTCCAAGTATTAAATGATGGTGCCTTAAAAGTAAGAAGATGGAAAACTTTGCTAAGCAAAATAACATATGTAAGGAAAGAGGTTAGTGTGTATTTTTCTATGCCGTGTGTGGTACATAATTCATTAGTGTAGGTACATGAACCACAGTGCTAAAATAAAGTATGAGGTCACATGTTTCCATTTAGCCTTTTAAATTTGCTTTTGAAATCTTTTCCTAAAGCCGTGCTACATAGACATTTTTATCTGAAAGAGTTTCTTCTTCAGGTCCTCACATTTTCATCTCATTCAGGCAAACACCTTTCTTTCAATGGGACATGTTTTGATAATCTCTTCAAAACTGGAGTGTCCCCTGAGCCTTCAAAAAGCATTGCCTCCAAGCTATCAGGCTCTCAAACATACTTACATCCCTAGTTTTAAACTTATGTATCCATCAGTGGCCTGTGTCCTAATTTGTTTAGAAGTTAGTAAGCAGAACAGACTTATATCCAGTGAAGACTGGCAATCTCAGATGAATGGACAGGGTGAAACTCTTTTTAAAAATGAGTTCATATTGGATTGCTAGAATCAGCAGTGCCTAATTTTAGAAGTATAGTTTATAAGCATCATGGGATTAAAATTGGCATGAGGTTATAAAAGGTCAAGCTGAAGAGATTCTGGAATTTTTTAAATAAAACTTGGATTATAGATTGAGCTACTGAATATATTACCAATAATTATAGCTTCTGCAATAGTTGTTTCTCATTTATCTAAGAGTGATTCCGCACACGTTGGATAATGCACTTCCAATCCTCTTTGTAGATCATTTGGAATGGATTTTTTTGTGTGCAGAACAAAAAATCCACCTCAAATGATTGATAAAGTGCATTGAAAGTGCATTATCCAATGTGTGCGGAATCAGCCTAAGTAAGTTTTATGCAACAACCCTTGGAGGTATGCTATTATTTTTTCCACTGCTCAGCTGGAAGAAAATGGAAGTGGAGCTTGAGACTTGCTCAGCATCCATGGTACAACTGGGATTCAAATTCTAGCAGCAGCATTTATTTCCAATTCCCTGTCCTTTGGACTATTAACTAATGCTAAGTAGAACAATATATAGTCAGTGCTATAAGAATGAAAGGCAAATGTCAATCTTTACCCTTAAAGTTTTAAGAAATTTATAAATAAATCTCAAGATCATCAAATGAATGACCAAATATAACCTTCAGTTTCATCATTTACATGTAAATGATAACTTTCAGCTTGGCTGTAACAGACAAGCTTTGTGGTGCAATCTGTACTGACATTTACCAAAAAATCTCAGTGTCTCCAGCTTTCTTTTTTTTTATAGATTTTTATTTTTTAATTACTAAACTCAAAAAACTACAAAAGGAAAAAAGGGAGAACAAGGGGAAAGGAAAGGAACAACATATAAAAAACACACACTACAACTACAACTACAAGTCTTGCATTCCCTTCATAATACAGTTATTTAAAGTTAAACTTTCTAATATGCCATTAGATTGGTAGACCTTATAAAATACAAACTACAGTCAGGATCAGGTCTTCTCCCCCCCCCCCCCGCATCTCGGTCGCAGCTCTCTCTGAACAGCTATAGTAGCTGCGCTCACTGCCTCCCCCCTCCCCCCTTCAGATTCTAGATCCTCTCCTTGCTGAAACTCTTGATGATTAAACACAAAGTCCCTCAGTTGTGCATCTGATGTTATCTTGTAGGCTTGATCTTTATAACTGAACCAGATGCCTTCCGGAAATAACCATTTGTATTTTATTTCACGCTTCCTCAGAAGAGCTGCAAACCTTTTGTATTTGAATCTTCTTTTCCGAGCTAGAAATGGAACATCCTTCAATATCTTAACCTTGTTACCCAGAAAGTCCAAGTCCACATTATACGAATTATATAAGATGGTGTCCCGAGTCTTCTTAGATGAAAAGTCAATAATAATCTCGCGAGGCAGCTGACGCTTCGTTGCATATTTTGAAGATGTCCGGCGGACTTCCAAAATATCGCTTTTTAACTCTTCTTTCGTTGCCTTTGTGGATGACGCCAAAAGTTCCGAAACCAAATCCTTTAAATTTTCATTTTCCTCCTCCTTTACATTCTGAAGACGCAATACCGCCTGAGCACGTTCCACTTGTAGCCCTATCAGTTGATTCTCCAAAAGCTTTACTTCTTTGTTTGTAGTTTTCATGAGTGCTGCGTTTTCCCACGCAGACTGCTCTGTCCCAGACGTTACGTCTTTAATGGTTTTCACTTCATTCTCAATTGTGTCAAACCTTTGACCGATTTCATTTAGTTTATCAACAAAGGACTTCATAGCTTCAACGATCGACCGTTTAACCACCTCTTCAAGAGACTCTCCTTTCCCCTGCAATGCAGCCGAGACAGATTTGCCCACAGCTGGGCTCTGCTTTTTCGTCGCCATCTTAGGGGGGGGGGGGAGTCCGCCAACTAAGTTTCAAAACTCAATGAAGGGGAAGATATCCGAGCCTTCTTAGCTTCAACTCCCACCAATCCTTCGCATACGCTTGAAATAACAGAAGAGATTCGCTTACTTACAGGTTTTCACCTTAAATCTGCTTGTTGCCGTTCTCCATGGCCTGGCAGCACGCGATGTGCTGCGCAAGTCTGCCGGCCTCCGTTGGAGCAAATGGGCAATTTACCCCCTGCATCGACTTCAGGGGGCTCTTCCCGCAGCGCTCCGGACCCTGGCCCCCTCACTGGAAGTCCTGGGGGTTAACCCTCACAGGTCAACCACCCGGTCAGGCTGCTCGGGCGCTTCCTCCCGGACCTGTGGAGAGGAGCGTCCGACATGGCCAGGAAAACGAAACCGAATCTTCAGTGTCTCCAGCTTTCATCCTGATTTCATATTAAAGGGCAACATTTACCAAATGTCCAGGACAAGCTGGGTAACACAACCAAATCACTCCAATAAATGACCATCATTCATTGGAGCCTTGTTTATTTCTAACATTCACTAGTATATCTTAGGAACCATCCAATGCTATAATCATTATTAGTAAAAAGATTACAAAGATTCTTGCATCATTATGGGAGTATGTAACCATCACTTTGTTCAATTTGTTGTTTATAAAATATGCTTACAAAATATAATTACTAAGAATATTTAATTTTTTATCATTCTTAAGTATTGCTCATGATTAGTTATATTGTTTATTTTACCTGCTCAAGAGTTCTCTGTAAACCAGAAATGTGTCTAGCAAAATTTAGTTCAGTAAGAAGGGGCCAGTACTTACTTATGCTAAATTGCACAGTGAAGGAATTGCAGGAAGAGGCAGTAGCATTATTTTCTGTTCACCATCTATATATAATGAAGATGTTCAACATTTTAGCTTGGAGTGGAGAGATACCATTACAACTCTTTTGTAGATTATGAGACAAAGAACTCGAAGATATCATAGAAGTAGATTCATTCCAGGTCACTTACAGACATTAACAAAATTCCTGTTTTTTAAAAAAAAACTTTTTTATTTTTCATTTTCTTGTACTAAAACAGGTCCAGTACAAGTTATACTGAACAGATGCTTCATAGTCATCATGAACAAGAACAGCTATACGAAAAAAGTCAAATGATGCAGAAAAGTTCAAACCAGAGAATGGAACAATGATATCAATTGCTCTTGTAGAATAAACCTTATTAATTATCTCTTTTATAACAATATATAATCTCGTAAAATTATAAATTTTGCCAATTATTTTTAAAGTGGATAATTCTTGCCTGGGCTGTTACCTCAGAGCACAATAAGAAATGAAGCCCCTTGTATGAACTTAGAGCAGAACCACAAGTGACAAAAGGCACAGATTGGACACTTGTCAGCTTCCCTCAAGTTTTGATGGGAAATGTAGGCAGCTTGGCGGAATGTTGGACAAGTGACAGTTGAAAAGTCCATTGGACAGCAGTCAGAGAGCAAAGCTGCGAGACCAGGATGCCTACATTTCCCATCAAAACTTGAGGGAAGCTGACAAGTGTCCAATCTGTGCCTTTTGTCACTTGTGGTTCTGTTCTTAGAAGGCAAAATATATGGAAAGAAAAGAGGATTCACAAGATAATCCTTTATTGAGCTGTAACAAGAGAGGGATACTGTCCTGGTCTGCTCCTGAACCCTTACTTCCCTTTCCCCCTTGCATTTTTTCTTTATTTTCCATGGCATAATTTATAACATGTATAATAGAGTTAGGTGATTGTCCACCTGATTTGTGATGAGATTTTGCTCTTCTTGTTGCTTGTGGAATTTGGTCTGCAGCATATGTTGGTGCAGATATGTGACTTCTATACAGCGGTACTGTGTTGCTCCGTAACATTTTTTAAAATAGGAAAAAAACCTGAAAGGTTACCCCCAAACAAAATTTTCAACCATACAGCCCACGGTAGGAAAAAAAACACTTCTATCTGCACAGTGTAGAGAATACCCTTTTTGGCAGGAGTGTAGCAATTAAGAATGAGAGCTGTGTGCTAGAGGGTACCTGTCTTAAAGAACAGTTTAGCTGTGAACTCAATATGCACCATCAGGCTAGAAACTATCTCACAGTTCTCTGCAGTACAGAGGTAATAGTGACTGGCCTAACATAGTTGTCACACCATAAAATGACATTTTCTAGTGTGATGGAAGAGTGCAGGAGCGCATGCATGTGTTTCTCCCTCCCGCCATGCCTCCCCCTCACCCCGCAGGCCAAGTGAGAAGGGCTGGGAGGTGGTAGGTGAGGGTGGGCTGGTAAGCCTATGAAGTGAGCATGCAGTACTTTCCTTGCTTCTCAATTGTTGCATGATTTATATCGGCCTTTTGACCTGACTTTTCTCTTCTGGTTGACCTTTTCACTTCTCTCTCAAACCACTGTGACACATATACCTACAGATAGGGTAACAAGTAGCTTATTTACTTATCTTGCTGGAGGGAAATAATATCAAAAGAAAGTATGGCAGAAACTCCATCAAAGCCTCAGAAGACTCTGAAAGTTTAACAGAACTGAACTCTCTCTAACCAGTAGCCACAGACGGAAGAAAAGAGCATCTAGGTAGAACTATATCTAGTTGTGCAGATATTATTATCATTATTATCAATAACCCTTTTCCTGACAAAATAATGTAGTTTGTTTTATCACAAACTTTGTGTTTTCTGTTTAACTCCTTTATTTGTACTTCTCAGATAACAAAATTTAAGGTGCATATGCTATGGTAGCATAGGGAGCATCAGCTTGCAGTGTTCTCTCAAGTTCTGAGTATATTTGCAATTTTGCTTGTAGAAAACTAAGGCATTTATAACTCTTAAATTCCACAAATATCTCAAATGTTACAATTTTTTATGCTAAATAAGTTATAAATGATGCATTTTGTGTTATTAATGCAGTGTAATTAGTTTAGGTTTGATAGGACAAGAATTGCATATATTTCAATTTTACCCAACGTTTCTATTTTTCCCCCCGAAAATTCCCCCCCCCATGGCTTGAAAATGTCCAAAAATTTTACATCTCTACCCACTACCCACTACATTTCAAAGTATACTTCAGTTGTATTGTCGAAGGCTTTCACGGCCGGAGAACGATGGTTGTTGTGGGTTTTCCGGGCTGTATTGCCGTGGTCTTGGCATTGTAGTTCCTGACGTTTCGCCAGCAGCTGTGGCTGGCATCTTCAGAGGTGTAGCACCAAAAGACAGAGATCTCTCAGTGTCACAGTGTGGAAAAGATGTAGGTCATTTGTATCTACTCAGGAGGGGTGGGGTTGAGCTGAGTCATCCTGTAAGAGTTTCCCAGGGTGTGGAATGCTAATGGCGGGAGGCTTCACTGTATCCTGAGGAGGTTCTTTTGTATATGGATTGGTGCTTGATGTGCTAATCTTCTCTGCAGGGCTATTGTCGGGGATAGAAGGGGATAGAAAGAATGAACAGAGCATGGTTTCCAGTTCTGAAAAACACCAGGCTAACAAAACATTCTATCCCCGACAACAGCCCTGCAGAGAAGATTAGCACATCAAGTACCAATCCATATGCAAAAGAACCTCCTCAGGATACAGTGAAGCCTCCCGCCATTAGCATTCCACACCCTGGGAAACTCTTACAGGATGACTCAGCTCAGTCCCACCCCTCCTGAGTAGATATAAATGACCTGCCACATCTTTTCCACACTGTGACACTGAGAGATCTCTGTCTTTTGGTGCTACACCTCTGAAGATGCCAGCCACAGCTGCTGGCGAAACGTCAGGAACTACAATGCCAATACAGCCCGGAAAACCCACAACAACCATTATACTTCAGTTGTTAAAAGTTGTTTTTAAGATCTAGATCAGTCTGTCAAAAAGAATGTTACAGGTTGAATGGTAGCATTGGATCAGGAGTCTAGAAGTTGGTAGTTGTGGGTTTTCCGGGCTGTATTGTCGTGGTCTTGGCATTGTAGTTCCTGAAATGGGAACTACAATGCCAAGACCACGGCAATACAGCCCGGAAAACCCACAACAACCATAGTTCTCCGGCCGTGAAAGCCTTCGACAATACAGTCTAGAAGTTAATTGTGCTGCCTTAGTCATTCATTACCCACAATCACAGTTTGCCAAAAGATAGACCCACTTGTATATTAAGCCTGTTTTTTGTTGTGTTGAAACACCCTCTTGCTGATACAAGACAGGGACATTCTGTTGTATATTCTTTTCATTTACATGATTTATTTATACATCAGTTTTCAACCAGATTAACTCCTACAACACTTCATTAAAATACATCACAATATACAACTATGTGGTAGAGGAGTGTTAGGAAGAGGGGAGAGACAGAAATGTCTTTTAAAGGGGGGGGAGACTTCATGAAAAACTGCTTGCCTGTCACACTTGCTTTCAAATTTCTTTTTAAAGTAAAGATTTTAAATCTGAGGGAGAGTCCACTCTACTTGGACTAATTCGGGCAGATAAATAAAGATATAATTAGGCAAATAAAATGTGTGTCAGGAAGTTGGACATTACTAGTACGTCTGTTAGGGCACAGGGGATATGTTCGACTCTTTACTTAGGTATTGCCCTCTCGATGCAACTGCCAAAGTATTTTTATCATCTGACAGTACCAAAACTCAGAAGAGCTTTTACACTGGCAAGAATGAATGCCCTTCCCTCAGCAGTTTTGGAGAGTAGATACAAGAAACTATCATAACAGAACATGCAGATACCCATATGATAAAACTGAAACCATTAAACATGATTATAGAGTGTCCCATATTTAATTAGTTGAGGGCTAGCTTAATCATGCCTCTGCTTAAAATTATGGAACTACCTGATATGAGAACCCAGGTGATGTGGTTACTATTGGATACAAATGATTCCGTTACTCTTTCTGTGGAAAAATATATAGGGGCAATAAATAAACATCAGAGACATGATATCAAGTAAGGTTCTTCCCATTTTAATTTCTGGTTAAGGCAATAGCCGTATGAACAGTACTACTGGTGAAGGCGGCGAGGACAGAGGAGGCACGGTGACAAATCACACCACACACATGACTGGAGAAAAACAGGCCACAACTTTATTGAACAGCATGTAAGGAGCATTGGCAATCATATGGGTCGGATCTCACAAACATCGGCTGACCCGTCTGCCAGCTGATGACCCCTCCCCCCTCAGACCCCAGCTGAGGGGGAGGAACCAAGGAGTGGTATTAAAGGGGGAGATCATATGGGTTTACACCCCTGTGTGATCCCCCTGCCACCTGGAAGTGAGTGTGCCCTGGCAGCCCCCAAGCTGGGCATGCACCTCCATCACTCACTCCAAGATTCCTTATGGGAATCTCCTTTTACAGGCAACCTGGGTCCGCAGACCCTGGTTCCCCCAAAAGAGATCCGATCCAATGATCAACTGCCATGGACAGTTGTGACAAAAAACTAAAACAAACCGAGAAAGAGGGAGTGGAGGGTGGGCCTTCGCAGCCAGGAGCCGAGTGAGAAGGAGCGAGGACGGCTGCTGCTTAAATGTGAAACTGCTGGACCAGAGGGAAGACTGCCTCCCTGAGGTCCAGCAATAAGTACCACACACACACACACCTGGCCGCTGCTGATTGGGCAGCCAGGGTTTAAACCTATTGGCTGCTGACTCGCCCGGGGGACCCGGGTGAGCCAATCATGGTGGCCACCATGCTCCGTCTCGCCTCCCCGCCCGCGGCAGCAACCCAACCACCCGGTAAGTCAGGTGTTCACGTTTTTCAGTAGAAGTGCTAGTAAAACAGAATAATTGAGCAAATAGGTTGTAACTAAGGTTGCCAGCTGCCTGGAGAAAAATATTCCATCCCTTTAATAGAGGCTCAGTGGAATATTATTTATCTTCATCCCACGAAAAGCTTCACCTGCCTATTTCCACACATTAAAAGATCAGGCCATTTTCCTACAAGCCTGTTGGCAACCCTAATTACAGCCTAAATTGGTTGTGAAATGTAGTTATACAGCCAAATGCAATGCCACAGGAATAGGAAAATTTCTGTGCTAACTTAAATATGAGAACAGTAATTAGCAACTTTGGGAGTGGGGTAAGTGAAAGGCAATCATTAGAAGCTACAAGTGAGCAGAAAAAAGGAACAGCATTATATCTCTTTCAGCCATTTTCCTGCTGAAATTCAACCACCACCAGCTCAACTGCCGTCTCACCTGCAGGGTAAAAGAAACAATCTTTATGTAATCTACCAGTGATAGGAAAAACAACTGGGTGGGGGTTTCTGCATGTAAAATTAGTCTAAGGGGCAAGGGTTAAGCATTACACGCACACCCTACTTTTGCCCCCTAGTTGGAATGAAGAGACAGACACAAGCTTGGATCTAAGGGCCACTTTATTACATTAACCTCAACCTGAAACAACACAAATAACTGTGGCAAGGGCCAACTAGCGGTTCATGAGACCACATGGGGTCTCATGTGGACCTCTGCCTAACCTGTCTGGGCAAGCCCCAAAGACCCAGGTGCAAGCCTTCCATCCAGATGGCTAAAACCCAGCCAACCAGGCAATTGGGTCCCCCCTTTTCAAGCTCCTCAGCCTCAGCTGTACAGCAGTGAGGGAAGGACTTGCACACGGGGTTCCCCCCAGGCAGTCTGACCCCCGCACTGGTGGCTGTCACAAGCAGTACCAGCCACTCCTGGCAGACCCCTCTTCCCCATCAATGGGGAAGTGCCAAGGGTGCTCACTGACCCTCTCCCTTTCCCTAAACTCTATCCTGCTCATGACAAAACTATCAGGCACCACCTAGCACCAATTACCCCAACCACTATAAGGTGCAAAGTAGGCGAAAATCACCCCACTTCCCAGCGCCAGATTGGGAAAACTGAGGGGAAAAATTCCTACCTGACTCTGGTAACAGCAGCCGGCTAATCCTGCACCAATACAGGGTGAAGAGAGTGGGCTGAGAACTTGGAGGCAACTGTGGCTGAGGCAGACGGATCCGCCTTCACAGACTGTTGGCTCCTCCTCCCCAGCAAAGCCTTGGATGACTGGGAAAGCTCCATCTCTCTCTCCTTCCAGGGAGGGAAAAGCGAGACCCCCGGCTTTGACAGCCTTGCTGCCTGCCGGGAGGGCTCTTTTGCCCCCTTAGTTGGAATGAAGAGACAGACACAAGCTTGGATCTAAGGACCACATTATTAAATTAACCTCAACCTTAAACAACATTAATAACTGTGGCAAGGGCCGACTTGTGGTACAGGTTAAGCCACGGGGTCTCACGTGGACCTCTCTGGGTGAGCCCTAAAACCCTGGATGTGAGCCCTCCATCTGGATGGCTAAATCCCATCCAGCCAGGCAATTGGGTTCCCCCCTTTCAAGCTCCTCTGCCTCAGGCTTGCAGCAGTGAGAGAAGGACATGCACATGGGGTTCCTCCCAGGCAGTCTGACCCCCGCACTGGCAGCCTCCACAAGCAGTACCAGCTGTTCCTGGCAGACACCTCTTCCCCATCAATGGAGAATCACCAGGGGTGCTCACCGGCCCACTCCTCACCAGTCCCCCAGGTGAGTCTGGGAGCCGTTGCTTGCAGGCGAGTGCTGAGTGGGGGAGGAGAGTGGAGAGGAGGCACGGCGACAAAACACACAGACACAGTGCTGGAGGTAAAGAGGCCACAACTTTATTGAGATTACAGCTCAGGGAGCAAAGGCGCGCATAGGGCACAGATCCGAGCATCGGCTGACCCGTCTGCCAAGCCGATGACCCACATGCCCCCTCAGACCCGTGCTGAGGGGGGGAACCATGGGATGACAGTCAGTGGGATGCCACGTGGGTGTACACCCCTCTGTGAACCATCCCCTGCCACCTGGGAGTGAGGTGGACTGACAGCCCCCGACTGGGCATGCACCGGCCATTCCTCACTCCCCAGACCCCTTATGGGGATCCCCATAATAGGGAAACTGAGCCTGAGGGCCCTGTTTCCCCCCAAACGGATCAGTGCCCAATGCCCAATACGCCACAAGAGCCACAAAATGGCTCACCGCCAAAGCCCCTAGAGCTGCAAAACCAAACCAAGAGGGCCCCTCAAGAGCCCTGCAACCACATGTCCAGGCCCCAGTCGGACAGGCTCCACCAGGTGAGAACCATTGTTGTTCCACGCTAGCTGACCAGGGAAGAAGCACCCTGCAGGCTCCACCGGCCACCCCATGGGCTCAGCCCCCAGCATCCTGTTCAATCAAGTCTGGGCACTGTGATCTGCTCCAGCCCCTTGTCCCAGGAGGCACATCCCAAGCTGCAGCCCCCTGAGGAGCTCCCCTCTTTTGGTCCTGAAGAACTGCAGGATGCCCCTGAGGCCACAGTTACGATCCACTGTGCTGTTGCATCCCTCGGGGACCTAGCCACCTTGTCACCACTGGACCTGGCAGCCGCATCCCCTCCGGCAAGTCTGCACTGGAACCAGCAGAACCTGCAGCTAAAAGAGAGAATCAGCAAAGAGCTTGGTCTTCATCAATGTAGCTTGGTTCCTCCGGCTATACGAATCCCCTATCCACAGCAGGGGGAACCCCAGATCATTCCACCGGTGACCATCTCTCCCAGGAAATAGAGGAGAGGATGGACCACCCCAATAGCAAGGACAAACCATCCATGGTGACTCCTGCTCTCTGCCCAGAGGAAGGCAAAAAACCTCCAGGACCCCAGAGCCAATCAGGCCTGGAGGAAAATTCCTTCCTGACCCCAAATTGGCGATCGGCATTACCCTGGGCACGTGAGAAAGGGCCACATGTGCTAGACCCTGAACACACCTCTTTTGATGTTTGAGGGCAAGGCCCCATGCCCTCCCCCGGGAAGATCAGCACATGCATAGATATGGCTATGGACATTGGGTAACTAAAGCCAAATACTAAAGCCTCATCTTAGAGGGTTGCTGGGTGGAGGAAGCAAACAATCCAAGAACCCTCTTGCACCCGCGAGTGGTTACAAATTCTGCCGTTCCTTGGCAAGTCCCGCCCATAGCTCCGCCCAGGATACCCTTGAAGAACCAATCCCTCAGGCTTCCAAAGTGCGGATTCTGCATCCTGCCACAAACTGGACTGAAGAACAATTTTGTTAGCTGACAAAGTAAGATGCACTTGCGCACAATGTGCCTGAATAAGACTGCAGGGCTACCTCCTTAGAACGCTTGATACAGTGAGTGCACCATTGAACAGCGTCAAATTGTTCCAGACTCCCTGAGAACATTTTGTTACCATGATATCCCATTTCAAAAGTAGATAATTTAATGCACATTGAGCCTGCATATCTCTATCTACATGTATCTATAATTATATATCTTACTGCCTATACAAAGAGTAGACTGATCCACAAAGGAATCTTGGAGGTAAGAGAAGAGAAAGCTGGGCATTATTTATTTACGCTCAGAGAATGAAGAGAACTGGCAGTACAAGGAGGGGAATGAATATGGTGGCATATACTACAAACTACGTACCAAATAGCAAGTGCCTTTACAGTAGGCTTTCTGGACTGCAACCTGGTGCTCATGCTCCCAACACCAGTTTACAATTCTGTGCCTGTTCTGCCTGGAATCTGTCCATGGAATGGAATTAAGGCTGAAGCACTAGCTCGCCACAAGTTTTATGTTCTACTATGGAGTGCAGATCGCAGAAGCGCCTAATGCTGGATACCTAAAGGGGTATGGGACATGTTAATCTATTATTTCCCTTTAACACAGAGGCAAAACATGCTGTGCCTGATTGCAATGGAGAATCGGCCCTTCCAGCCAAGGTTACAAGGATTTCAAACCCTTCCACAGCAGCAAATACTGAGCCACTTTACACAGAAGCTTACCATAATGCTCCTGACCAGTTTGGAGAGCTAGCAATGTGCCATTACTGGCCACCTCCACGCACCCCGGAGATCAAGAGATGCATGCTGAGAGTAACTGAGTTAATAAATGTGCGTTAATTACCCAGCACCAAACATGTTCTCTTATTCAGGGTATTATATTGTGACGTAAGGAAAAATGAGAGACTATGTCACTGTAAAATCTGCAGAGACAAGATGGAAATGTGCGTTGGAAAAACCATGATCCATTCCCCATGTGGGAATGTGGCTGTGGGTGCAATAGAAAGAGAGAGGTCCCCCTAGCACCAAGCCGCCAGGCATGGGATCATGCCTAGCCTAAATGGTAGCCCTGCAATGAGTTCCATGCACAACAGTACAATCTAATCACTTGTGAGCATGCTTATGCTTCCTGGCCTTCAGTTAGTGTAGCCAGGGAACAAAACAGCAGCACTAACTGCCTGTATTGAACCTCTTAGGTAGGTAACCAGCTTGGAATCTCTTCTCTAGCCATCTGCTCAATAGGATATAGAAACCATGCCAGACATTTTAAGTGAACGTGTCATAACAGAGGGACAGAGATACTAATTAGATACTGCAACTTTAATAAGAAGCTCGGCAGCACCTTGGTCCCCAACCAGATAATACCAGCATAACTCTGATTTTTTTTTTGCTTGTTTGTTCCTGTCTGTTTGTTAGTTGCTATTTATTTATGCTTTATCCTAATTATTTAATTTGTCCCAGAACTCCCTTCACTGGGCTGTACTCTCTAACTCGCATGCTGGAAGTTGAAGGTGCCACTGGCTATCAGTTTCACTTTATCTGTACAGCATGCCTGCATTTAACTCTGCCATTTCCTGGTCAGCATGACTGCAGATTAATTATTTTAATAAGTGCTGTTCAGCCTGCCTTCCCAGTTGGTGACCTGAGAATTAAATCCCCTCTGAATGCTGGTTACAGGTTTGACTCACATTATAGCTAATCCGAAGAAGCGAGCCATGGATTACAAAGGCTCATACCCTACTGCAAATTTTGTTAGTCTTATAGGAGCTGCTGGACTCCTGCTCTCTCTACTGCTACAGAGACTAACACAGCCACCCATCTTGCCAAAGCAGTCTGGGTGCATCTATCCTCCCCTGGGAACCACCACGGTTTACCTTCCTCATTAGTCTGGGACACAAAGCTCTTTTCCAGCCTGTGCACGAGTGTCAGATCTCTCTAATGTGACTAGCGTTGTAAGTAACTGCAGCAATGTATACGAAATATGTGGGATACCGAGCACTAGAAGTGCTGAGCCTGAGCAAAGTCCAATGCCCCACAGCCAGTTTCCAGCAGCAGCGATTTACCTAGGGAGCTGACCCTGTACCCTGAAGGTCAATTGTAATACCAGGGGATCACCCAGTTACTACCTGGGAACCGGCTGTCTCACCATAAAGACAAGCCTAACCAGAATAAAGCCAATGGCTGCTTCTCATCAAATAATGACTCCCAATTGTTTGAAATGCCTTTCCCTTTTCAGTACTGACCCTTTAGCTACCAATTGGGAAGAATAAGAATGTGAGGATGTGAGACAGGAGCGTTCTTCTAGCTGTTAACCCCATAGTTGCCAGTGGGTGGCTAGAACAAGCAGGGCATATACCCCAATACCAGATCTCACAAAGCATGTCTCTCTGTCCATGTGAGAGCACGCACGCTCCCTCTCTCTCCCACAGTTACCCCTTTCAGGTTGCAACTTCCAAAACAGGAAGTCGCCTGGCACTACCAGGGGTGGGGGCAGGGGTGGAAAAGGGGGGGTGGCCCTTCCCCATGCAAATGGGAAGTTTACTGGCTAGCTTAGGGAGAAAGGATAGTAGCCATCCCAAGCAGCTAGGAGGTCCACCAGGAGAGAATCCACCTCCCTCCCCTTATTTATTTATGTATTTTTTTTTTTTGTAATGCATAGTCCTTTCTTATTGTGACTCAAGCTGGACTATACAAAGACTATTTCTTGGATGCATGAGGCAGGAGGAGGGACATACAACGGCAGCATTCCTCCCCCCCCCCAATGTGATCTCTTCCCTTCCAGGCTCCCAGTGAGGAGGGGGAGAGGAGAGCCGGCGCTGGGCAACTGTAGGGCTATGATTATGCTTTGGATGCCAGAATGCGGTGCTGCTGCTCCTCCTCATTGCACCTTCCCCCACCCGTCCATCAAGCCGCAAACACTGAGGGGAAGCTGGGTTGAACAGGGCTCAGAGGCTGCGACAGTGCGAGGGGCCGGGGCCGGAGCGCACACCAGACCCACCCCCCAGGGAGGTCCCCCCTCCCCCCGCCAAGCTGCACAGGGCTCTCCACCCGAGAGGGATGAAATGTGATAGCGGCGTGATTGAGCGCACGCCACCCCCAACTCCGGGAAGTTACCTCCAGCTGGCCCGTGCCTGAAGGAACAGAAGCAGGGAGCCCGCCTTACCTAGCATCCGCTCCCTTCCTTACCACCAGGGGCCAGGCACACGTAAAGCGCCTGGCCCCGCTTCCCTGCTCCGGCACGATGGCCCTCTGGTCCTCTTCCCATCGGTATTGCTGGTGCTGCCTAAACGGCTTTGTGTGGCCCGCATACTCCTGCTGCCGCCGCCTCGCACAGCCCGCTTGTGGCTGCCTCGCCTCGCGGCCTGTTTGCAGCCTTCTCGCTTCGCAGCCGCCTCGTCCTTTCTCGCCTCGTGGTCTCCTCATCTCGCATCCGCTTGCCGCCGCTGTCGCCTCGCGCAGCCTCCTTTCCCTTGGCGCCGAGACCTCGTGGCATTTGCGCGGCACTGGCAAGCAGGCCCCTGGCACATCCTACCTCCCTGCCGCCATGGGCCAAGTGCTGAAGGGCGGGGGCCAGCTTCCCAGGCCTGGGGCTGCACCAGATGAACCTGGGCATGACCCCTGGCCCCTGGTCTTTCCCCGCCCCTCCACAACATGGCGGCCACCATGCCCTCTCCCCACTCGCCTCCCCCGCAACGCCTGCAATCCAGTCCCCCAGGTGAGTCTGGGAGCCGTTGCTTTCCCCAACTCTATCCTGCCACCGCCATTTAGAACTTCCCTTCAAAAGAAAACCCCAGGAGTTCAAAGTCATTGGGGTGAACTGGGAGCAAGTAAAACACAGACTTAATGTTGCATTTTGCCATCTCAGCCCCCACACCACATCAATGCACAACTTTGACCACTTGGTCAAAGGAAGTATACCGAACAGAGCACAACTGCTCAGGAACAGCATCATTCACTGAGTTCCCTTTGGGGAACGACAGGTGATGAATTAGGTGAAACTCACCCACTGCCCCCAATGAAGACGCCCTCAAGTTAGGGACTGGGGGAGTATCAAAGGGGCCTAAAACTCTACCCTCAGTGTACTCCTTTGCTATTTTCTGCCAAACTATATCTTCCTACTAATGTGCTCCAAATGAGCTCTCAATACCTAAGACTGTAGGTCTGAGGGATCATTTTCAAAATTACACCACATATTTAAATCCTCTGCATAGATCATAATTTCTCTTTCTGTCCTCAGTTCTCCTTGTAAAGGAATGTAGCAGAAGCCCAACCTTCCCTTTACAAGCCCCAAAACAAGAATCAGATCAGAGTTCTCATTTTTCATTCTTGATATCAAATATTAAATCTAAATTAAAATGATCCTGGAAGCTTTCCACACAATTATAATAATCTGTCCAATTTAGTTTATATAAAGCAGCTGTGAATGATACATTGTATAAACCCATGTAAAATGATATTATTTTGTAGCATAAAGAATTTCGAATATATTTTAATTGTGAGAAATGGTAAGCACATAATTAATAGTGTTGTTAACTCTTTAGAAAATGTTTTTATATTTACTTTATACATGAGAGTTGTTTTGGCACAGTACATAAACATTTGAAAACACTGCTTGGTGATCTTCCTATAGCTAAAATGCTACTTACACTCTTAGTTGTGCTCCAGCACAATCAAGCATGGCACGGAAGGGCTATGCAGTCAAATCTGAATTGTACACAAACTGTGGTGCAAATGGTTGAGTGTCAGATACAATCTGTAAGATCAATCATGGGTGCTTAACAGGCAGGGCTTTTTTTTCAGCTGGAACGTGGTAGAATGGAGTTCCAGAACATCTTGAAAAAGGTCACATGGCTGGTGCCCCCCCCATCATCTCCAGACAGAGGGGAGTTTAGATTGCCCTCCTTGACGGCTCTGTCTGGAGATCAGGGGGCGGGGCCACCAGCCATGTGACTATTTTCGCCTAGGCAATTTAAACTTTTAAAAACTCCCCCCTTGTTCCAGCTGACCCAAAGTGACATCATTGGCCCTGGGAGCATGCATGCACTTTGCGCGCACACATGTGATACCAGGGGCACCACCTCCCGCCAAGAGTTGCCCCCTGTGCTGGCAACCCGCAGAGTTCCACCACCTCTTTTCCCAGAAAAAAAGCCCTGTTAACAGGTGACCTTGTGCCAGTTACTGTAAACTACCTCACAGGTTTCTTTGTGAGGACAGGAGGAGAGGAGAATGATGTAAGATGTTTTGAGTCCCCATTGCAGAGGAAGGCAGGGTATGAATGAAGTAAATAATAAATAAATAATTTTAAAGGCCTGTCCTTGCCTTTACTTGGCAAGTACATCAGTGTAACTGTAGGTGGGATGGTGAAGCAAGAACTTTTCCTGCTTTCCCTTTGCTCACCACTGTGTAACTGACACAGTGCCGGCAGCATAACACACAGGTATCTGGGGTTCTCCTTCATTTCCCCTTGAAGAGTTCTTAGGCCTATTTGGTAGAACATCTTCTCTTGGCAAGTTAATTTGTCACTTTCCTCACCTCATTCCAAAAGAGTATTTACCTGATTCTTTTTTGGTGGGAGTTGTTGCATAAGAATTTTTTTCTTTTAAATTCTGCTTCCCCCCCCCCTTACAGCTTTAGGACTGTTGTATTTTTATAAGGATTTAATGAGGATTTAAAAATATTTTGAAGATATTTTAATCCAGTTTGATAATTATTAGAAAGCATTATTATTAGAAAACATTTGATAAAAATACTAATCTCCACTGCTTCTGAATTTGGAGAAAGAATTCAGATTATTAACGCTGGATGCATGGTCTCCTCAGGACTGTAATTTTTATATGTAAACATATTTTATATTTTTACTCAACAGTTGTTAACTTCCATAGCTTTCTTTTTACAATAGTGAGATGTGTTAAGTACTATACAAAAGTAGACAATTTGAAACCACTGAGATTAATTAGGCTTATGTATGTATACACACACACACACACACACACACACCAGCTTCAGTCTAATTTTGGGAAATGAAACAAGCAGAATGTACAGGGGCCACTTGCAGCTGATGTTCATATAGCTCTCTCCTTGTGGTGAGGCTTTCATGAGCTCACACTATCATACCACTGGATTGCTGCCTCTAACATATTCAGGGATGGATTCTCTGCAAACTCTCTGCTGCTGGGATGGGCTTCCATACGTGGAATGACAATCCTCCACATCTGACCTGCAGCTGTGGTCCAAAACCCCCCATGAAAGGCTGTTTCTGGGAGCCCACTGAATAGCATGAAGGGGTAGTTAGAGGTCTACCATGGTTGTGGAGAAATCAGCACACATCAGCAGAAATGTAATGTTCTGTTGGATACAACCTTAAGGTGACTTGTTAAGTGACACAAAAACAGTATTGTGAAATGTAGCAATTGCACCTGACCAGTTTGACTGCAAGTAGAGAGCTGATGCACACTGTTATTTCAAGCAGCCCCACATTTCTAATAATACTGTGAACATTGTTCTTGTATTGCAGATTAGACTGATCATAGCTAGGCAAGTGAAGAACTTATTAAAGGTTTAAACTCATGCACTAGTAAAAGGCCATGGCTACAGAAAAATCTGCAACCATGGGGGGGAAGTGTGGCTCAATAGCCAGGAGTCTCATACAAAAGGAACATTTAAGCATCCTGTCATGGATATACCTAGAACTATAGAGGAACAACTGCTAGATATGATCAAGAAAGTTATTCAAGAAGACACCTAGGCACACAGAAACTGGGCTAGCCTGGTCCCATAACTAGACAGGCCCCATATGGAGTCCAGAGGCCTAGAGTAAAACAACCTTGGCGAGAGGCATTAAACAATAGAGCTACACAGTTATATTATCATGTCTAGATCTGTAGATACATACAATGTACCAAGGCCCAGGTTCAGGGGCATCTGAGAATGACAGGAATGTCTAACTTCATAGACACTGACAATATTATAGAAATACTAGTGGAGGGCCCAAAGATATTTAGATGTATGAGAAACTTGTAATCATGAATTCTACATAGACTTTGTTAACACACAAACTAGCAAGAATTAACTAGCTATTGTTATATGTCTCAAGATGATGTTTCAAATATGGATAATCTTGTTTTATGTATGAAATCATAAGATAATAAATTAGCCAAGAATTTGAGTCTCTGAAGCAGCTATTGTTAGGAAAAGGTTCTGAAACCCTATAAATATGACAAGCTAAACTGAGAGTGAGTTTCTTCTTTGGAGGGGCTCCTTGCCCATTACCTTCTTATCTTTGGGTAAGGTATTTTTTGGGGTAAGATACTTTTGGACTCATGTAATTGCTCTCCTCATGTAATGGATGTAATGGACTCATGTAATGGATGGTATGATTCTCTGTTGACTGAGTTGTTATTAAGTATACTAAGTAGGCATGCTGTAATAATAAAAGTATTAAAAGGAAGCAGAGTCCATAATTGTATTACTTGTGTACTATACCCAGTAACAAACCAAAGACATTTTGGTGGTGTACCTCTGGCCAGGAGTTAAATGATTTGATATTGGAAAACTAATTAGACACTCAGGGCTTCTTAACTGCATGCCTGTATCTGAATCAGGTCTGATCAGAGTTGTCCAGAACAACCTGCTTAAATCCTTCATTGGACTGAAGCCCAGTGTTCCAAGCTACTCTAAGAAAGCCCTAAAATGCTCTCTGGGATGCCAACAAGCTGAAGATTGCTGAACTGCTGCAGTCCCATAGAAGTGTTAATATTATGTCACATGTTGCCATTTAGAATGTGGCCATCATAGCGACATATTGACATTCAGAATTTTTTTTAATTTAAGATTTGGGTTTTTTTTTAAACTTTCAAATCCACTTGAAACCCCAGATAACTATTTCTTCAGGATGTAAAGCTTCCAATGCTTATTCATCTACCAAAATGGGCATAACCCACAAAAATCTCAAATACATGGGCGCACACATAATGCTGGGAAAACCCCAAACTTTCAGGAACATTGGCTGTAGTAGGCTAAAAAGAATTATATTGTATTGTAGAAAAGTACTCTAAATTATCATTTCATTGGGAAAGGATCATATACATCCAATTATTTTATACCATTTAGATTCATTACAAGAAACAAGTTTTGGTTTTGTTTTTTTAAAGGGGAGGTGACTGTTAATAAAAATGTGCTGTGTTTAAAAGACAGCTGCATAAATACTGGAGCCTGGAGACAGCACTGACAGATGTTGTCTTGCCAACAGATTATAAAGACAAACATGTAATTATTCTGTCATATAAAATTTTCCAGAATATTTCAACATTAAGTTGAGCTCTAGTTGGCTTTAGCTGAAGACAATGGCACATTCCTCCAGAGTTCCAGGAGGAGAGCCTACAGCATATTTTCTAACTTAGGAAAATAAAAATGACAGTTTGGTGATAACTTGTCTGCATGGAAGGAAGGAAGGAAATACGGGTGATTAGCAGAGTCATAGTCCATGCTGCTGTGTATAGGTGATCCATTGCTTTGCAATTTGGGAGGCATATTTACTTTTATATATCCAACAGATGTGATTCATAAAACTTGGCCCTTGTAGTTACTGAATGAGTTTGCTCTTCTTGTCCTCATAATACAATGTAAAAGTGATATAGTAAGAGCTCTATGGAACATTGGAACCTGGATTTCACCTACAATAATTAGCTTAGGAAGCAACAGCAGTTGCTGTTTAAGAATTTTCTGTCTAACTTCTCAAAGCCTTATCCCATACTTTTAAGATGTGGTTAAAGAGAGGCACTGGCAAGGCAAAAATATTCCCAGTGCAACTTTGCACAGGCTCATTTATACTGTACTAGAATTCATGCAAGTAGCCTCATATACCCAGTCTGCAGTCTTGTTATGACACTCCCCCTTCTTCACCTTTTTTTTTACTTAAACAACTTAAATGGCACTAGAGGCATTTTAAAATTCAAAAATAACTAAATATTTTATTTAATATTGTGGAGGAAGGTCAGGTGAAATCAAGGGCTGAAAATTTCTGAGGTAACTCAATATAGATAACTCTGAGGTAAAATCAGTACATGCACAGACTTTAGTTCTTATGTTTCAGACTAATGAGAATTTCTTCAGTTCTTCACAGTTACTTAAAGCTTCAGGAGACTTTTGGTCCAGTGTTTTCCCAATCACTCTAGTACACTTTTTGTTTTCAGTATTCTCTTACTCTTTTGGTTTCCAGAAGGCTGGTACCCTCTTGCCAATACCCAAACCCCTTCTCTTGAAACACTAGTTCCATCTTCAGTTTTTAATTGACTCTTAAGGTCTCCAAAGGCAGTTTCTATCTGCACCAGAACAGGGATTTCTTCACTGTTCGACTGGGTAGGGAAATTCTCCAGTTACTAGAAAATCTATATCCTTTCTTTGGCCCAAATGGGAGCCTGCGCCTACTTCCCAAACTTCCTTGCCATCTTTCCTCCAGTTTTCCTGTCTGTGTTAAACTGCTCTCAGTCAGGGCTGGATCTTGAAACTGTTAGCACTGGACTCCTCTCAGCTAGGGCTCCCCAGCATTGAGTTCAGAAGACTTTCTTTGTTCAGCGAATGCCACACAGTCAGATTCCTTGGAGTAGCCTGTCACTTCAGGCTCTGTTTCTGTGAAGAATTAACCCTAAACAGGCCTTCAGCTGTTTGTACAGCACTAGCTTTTAAAAAGTGTATCCTATCACACCAGTGCAACATCTACAAGGGTTATGGATCTCTGGCACAAAAACTAAGGGTGGATCCACATGAGACTGGGATCTTGGGATGGGATCTCTGGGAGCTTGGGATGAGGGGTGAGGAATGACATATCAAGAGGTAGGGGAAAAGCCAAGGTGTTTTGCAAGTGTGAGAGAAACCCAGTACTTCCCATTCTTTTTCTCCTGGCAGGGTCTTGTTACATCTCTCCGCCACCCCCACCCCCCACTATGAGCTCATGAAGGAAAGCTGAGCTGAGCAGATTTTTGAAAGAGAATACCTCTCTAGTCGAGCGGCTGTAAGAAAACCCACTCAGCTTGGTTTTCCTCTAGGAGCTTGGAGAGGGGAGGGGGGTAAGACTACCCCTCCCAGGGAAGCTTCTGGGATCAAACACGTGCTCTTCATGTGAAATTTGTCTTGTGTGTTTCAACTTTAAGGATGTGTAGTTGCTTTACATTGGTTGAAGCACAGTTTAATGAGATCTTCAGCCCTTGAGAAATGTGCAAGAGGAAGCTCTTGTATCTCACCAGCATCCTATTTAAATCAGGCCTTTATCTGCAGCAAACAAAAAGCATCCCTGATGTACTACTTTCTGTTGCGGCAAGTAGGGGTGTGCAAAAAAAAGCAGAAAAAAGAGTTGACAATAAGGGATTCCTGCTTTGGGAATCCCTTGTTTGACCCGCTTTGGTGTGCTCTGTAAAGATTCGAGCACACTGACAAACTACCCCCGGCTTATTTCACCCGATGGGAGGAGGAGGAGGAGGAGGGAATCCCCTCCTTCACCTCCCATCAGGTGAAATAAGCCATGAGGGAGGGGGAGTTCAAACCACACCGAGCAGATCAGCTGCTTGGTGGGGTTTGTGGCCGGCCCTTTAAATTCCATCTCGGTCGCAGGTGAAGCATGGAAGGGCCCTTTCCAGCTGGATGGAAGAAGGGGGGAGAGTTTGAAGGGAAGAAGTCCCCCCCCCCCACTGCTTGCAAGCAGCTCGGAGAACCTTCTTCCCTTCAAATTCTCCCCCTTTCCAGCTGGCTGGAGGAAGGAAGGAAGGAAGACGGAAACCTGTGACAAGTGCAGCAGCATGGAGAGGGAAATTTAAACCCCGGCAGGCTGCACTCAGCTGCTTGTCAGGGAAACCCTTGACAAGCAGCTGAGTCGAGGGTGAAATGCCCCTCTCCCTGCTGCTGCGCAGCAGCAGGGAGAAGGGCATTTCACCCCGGCAGGCTGCACTCAGCCACTTGTCAGGGAAATCCCTGACAAGCGGCTGAGTCAGAAATTTAAATGTCCCTCTTTGTGCTGCTGCACGGCAGCACGGAGAGGGAAATTTAAACCCTCTTTGTGCCGCTGCACAGTGGCATGGAGAGGGACATCTCCAGCCCCTTAAGCTGAAGCTTCCCGAAGCTACACAAATAGCTTCAGGAATATTTGATTCGGGGTTCTCAAAATGGCCCTGGTATGGTGGGGCCATTTCAGAAATCCTGAATCTTTGTGAATCAGGTCCGATTTGGGTATTTTTCCCAAATTGGAAACCCGAAGCGCACACACTTAGTGGCAAGTTTGATCTACTATTGCTGTTTTTGCCCTGCAGTAGTTCTGATTCACATTCCAATCTTGTCGTCCATACAGACTAGAAATTGATCTTCCACCCCCCAGTTTGTGGATTGTATGTGATGGGTGTTCTGAATCTGAGTGCCCATCACTTGCAAATCCATTTGTTTGTACGTGCTGTTAGGATATGGTTGTCAGGTCCCCCCCCCGCAGCAGGAGATCTGGGGCCCAGCTCCTACCTTGTGGTTTTACCTCTCGCTTGCACACCTACCACACACATGCTCCTGGCTTGCATGATTGATGTCACTTCTGGCAAGTGATGTCATTGTGTAGGTCACAGGCCACCCTGGGAGGGCTCCTGTGCTCCCCAGAAGGCCAAATTGGGCTGAATTGAGACACCAAGGAGCACAATAACACTCCCGTGCTATGCAGTGACCCAATTTGGGCTGATTTGGGGCTGATTTGGCCCAAATCCGTGCCAATTCAGCCCAAATCCAGCCTGTGGAGCACAGCAGTGCTCCCACGCAATGCAGCAGCCCAATTCAGCCCAAATCCAGGCTAATTTGGGCTGATTTGGGCTGCTGCGGTGCACAGGAGCATGCTGAACGACCCGGGACCACACCATGCCACCGAGGAGCATGCTGCGCTGCCCAGGGTGTGCCCCAGGAGGTACGTCCCCACCCACCCCCCGCTGGCCAGATAAGAGTGGATGGGGGGTAGAGGATGAGAACAGTGGATCCCCCACCCCCCGTAGGGGAATGGCATCCCTATGTTAGGAATAAAACTCTGAGAGGACATCACAACCTCTACTAAGAAGTGAAACAAGTGCTAATTTACTAAAGGTGCTGCCAGCAATGCAAGCTTAAGTACTATGTCCTAATTGCAAAGCAATGGAAAGATGAGGGTTATCAAAAGTGAGTATGGGCATTTAGAATCTAAAAAGTTTTTCTATGGGGCACAGCTCTCATGGCCTGTTACCTACACAGAATGTACGCTGAACATTAATGTGAACTGAGTGACAGTAAGCTATCTCAAAGCAATTTTGAAATGATTAGTGATTATTGTGGGGCATCATGGAGGAAGCCATTTAAAATGATGTGCATGGGGTGAGGTATTAAACATGTAGATGAAAAATTATAAATTCTGAAAATCTTCTGAGAAGTAGGAAGAGGAACAAAAGTAGGGCAACAAACAAAATCTCTCTCAGGATGGATTTACAGCTTCCAAAAGCTTTTAAAGACAGGCAAAGAGTCTTCCAAATTAAATTAAGTAAATCATTACTTGGAGGCCCACAATTCAGTATGAGCATGAGTACATGTAATAAGCTGGGTTTTTTAAAATTTAGGCCAAACCTTTATTTAAAGCAGCAAATTCAAAAATAACTCCTTTACATGTAAAGAATAAGACAGCATCTATACTAAAATCAGTGTTGGAGTCGATGGATGTATATGAATTCCATTTGCACTGGTGGAACAAAAACTTGCCCTCCTTTTCTGAGGCGATTTAGAGTCAAGTCCTTGTTCATTTTAGAAATGTCCCCCTTCCAAGTTTAAGTTGTGGGAAGGAAAGGTCAGAGAGAGGTAACGAGCTATGCAGTCTGTTAGTGTCACAACTCTGACTTTCATGGGGTAGGGGGAAGGGTATCAGTCATAACACACAGAGAGATATCCTCTTATGTCAGAATTCCTTTAAAGTGCTGGGAAAGAACCGCTTCTTCCCAGACTAAAATTACTTCCAACTTCCAGGCACTGCAGTTCTTTCATCTAAAAACATCAGTCAGCTTCAAATACAGTCTGTCTTTATGCAAAACCCTTCCCTTTTTGATATGACAGTAGAAACAAATAATTTAAATGGATCCTTAGGGGAAAGCTCTGTTTTGGCCACATTAAAAAGAAAGCACCCTTTGAAAGATTTCCTTTGTTACCCCTCCCTTCGCTGGGATAATACATAAATGCTTTTGTTGGGTTTGTCTAGGGTTGCCAGGTCCCCTGACCCCCTGAATGGGAGGTTAGTGGCCTGTCACCTACCTTTTAGATCCCCCCTCATGCATGTATAACACATGCGCACACCCGACCCATGCTATGACATCACTTCTGAGAAGTGATGTCACCACGTGGGTCACGTGCCGCCCTGGGAGCACTCCACAGGGGGCCAAATGCCCAATTCATCCTGATTCAGGCCCAAATTGAGCCCAATTTGGGCTCAAATCAGGCTGCCCAAATAGGCCCAAATATGGCTGTGGACCAAATCCAGCCTAATTCAGCCTGAATCCATCCCGTGTCATGGGCTGGGCCAGCCCAAGCAGTGTAGTTCAAGTCCAAGCACCAGCACAAAGCCCAAGGGGAGTTCTAGGGTCAAAAGCCAATTCCAAACTGTGGTCAGAGCACAAACTAAACACCAGGAGTGAGTCCTGAGTCCAGGAGCCAGGTCAGGTACAGTCCAAGGTCAGTTGCCAATAATGTCAAGTCCAAAGGCAGGCACAAGCAAAGTACACAGAGTGGTTGCAGATAGCTTGACACTTTGCTTCCACACCTGGCAGTTCCCTCAGCTCAGTTTTTATAGCCAGGCATGGATTACAGCCAGCTGCTGGGGCTCCATCCTACTGCTACTCATTATCGCTCTCCAGCAGCTGGCGTCAGTTCAGGAGATGAGCACTGCGCCATCTGTCCTGCAGCTCCAGCCTCAGCCTTTGGCTGCAGCGTTCTTTATGCGTGGACAAACCTGGGGTGTGTGTGTGGAAGCCCCTGGCTGGGCTTCCCCTGTGGTGCTGGCAGTCCCTGACTGAGCTTCCCCTGTGGAAGTCCCTGGCTGAGCTTCCCCTGTGGTGCTGGGGCTGGAGAGTACTGATGGCTCTGCTTCAGCTGCTGGCCTGTAAGCTCCTATTAGCCAGCAGCTGTGGCTCCTGATTACCAGCCTCTGCTGAGTCTGGGCCAGCTACATGGAGCTCCTCTTCTCCTGAGGAGTCCTGGCTGGCTACACAAAGCCCCTCTCCTCCTGAGGAGGAGTCCTCGCTCTCACTGAGCCCAGACTGGGCCATGACATCCCGATTCAGCCCTACTCAGCCCAAATCCAGCCGCTGCAAAGTACAGGAGCACTCCTGCACTCCACAGTGGCCCAATTCAGGCTGAATCTAGCTGAATCTGGCCCAAATCGGGCTGCTGTGGTGTGCTCCCATGTGCCGCACCATCTGGGAGTGCACCCTGGGAGATGCGTTCCCCCCGACAGCCAGGTAAGTGGGGGTGGGGGTGGAGGGTGGGAGCAGGGGATCCCTCGCCCCCAGCAGAGCACTGGAAACCCTAGTATATTCTCTGATCACTGGGGATCAGTCTAACCCTATAAAATAAAAGGAAGTGTAATGTGCCTTAACAATTGTAGCGAGAAAATAGAATAGCTAATTACATTTGCAGCTCCACTTTTCTAATATAAGTATCTACCATTCTTCTAAAGATTTTATGCAAAAGCAATTTTTGAGGCTAGTCAGTATAACTTCCTTACATCAGTATTTTTATTGATTTCAGGATTCATATAAAACCTGTCCGGCCTGAAAAAGAACTGTTTCGATATTGATATAACTGTAGTTTTATCTCTGTGTGTAAATTATTTTTTACTACTGAAGAAGTCCCTCAGGGCCAACACATGTTAGGTCTAGGGATGCCAGGTCCCCTTACACATCAGGTGGGAGGTAGAAAACCTGGCATTTACCTTAGCTCCCAGGGCTACGCAATGATGTCATTTCTGGGATGCGACAATCACGCAGGCCATGTGCCACCCTGGGAGCCCTCCCAGGATAGCGCATTGGGCCCTGAAGTGCTCCTGCACTCTGCAGCAGGCCTGTTTAGGTCCGTTTGGGGACGAATCAGGCCCCAAATGGATAGTGCTGCTGGGGTGATGTGATGGGCCCTGGAGAGCTCTTGTGCTGGAGCAAACCACACTACCCAGGAGGCATGTTCCCCTGCCTTTCCCCCCACCAGCTAGGTAAGCTGGAGCGGGGGGTAGAGGGTGGGAGTAGGGGATCCGTCTCTCTCAGTGGGGGACTGGCAACCCTAGTTTGGTCTTTTGGTCAACATGTATGTGTAAACATATCCTGATTTGTTGTGATTGGTGTATACCATATCGTGAGTTTTTAAAAGTATTTCATTCATGGTGTTTTTAATAGACATGGGCACAAACTGAAATACGAATCAAATTTCATGATGAATCGGGCCAATTCATGTTTTGCGAAACACGTTTTGTGGGACCACGGTTTTCATAAAATTCACAACTTTTGGGGCTGATTCATTTGATTCATGAATGATTTGTGATGCCAGACAGGCTGGCGCCGATCCATTGATTCCCTAAGCAACATAGGCCTAGAATGTCTGCAGACCTTTTTTTGCCATTGGAAACCCCAATCTTAGCCCACATAACTTTGATAGGCAGCTCTCCCTGCCAACTGGAGAGCTTCCGTTCTGCCCTATACAGCAAGGAACAGGGGGGTTAATCCCCTAGGCAACTGAGGAGATGGACCTTCTGTAGCCATGGGAACACCAACCTCATCCCTCCAAACTCTGTCGGCCAACCAGAGACCTCCTGTTCTGCTCTATGTGAGCATTTCTTATATAAAGCACAGCTCTCTGTCTCATGCTTTTCACTTCCAGTAGACAGAGGGAGAGGGACGACCTGTTGCTGGGATTTGGAGTGAAATTGGGAGCTTTAGGCTGGATTTGCTGCTGCTTTAAAAGAGACTGAAAAGCCTCTTTCTTATTTTCAGCTCTTGGCTTTGTTGGAAAGGTCGTTGGGGAGGGTGCCTTCTTTCCTTCATCCTACCCAACCCCAGTCTCGGGGCATTGCCTGGCTCTGGGGCCTAGCTAGGGTTGCCAGCCTCCAGGTGGTGGCTGGAGATCTCCTGGAATTACAACTGGTTTCCAGGCCACAGAGATCAGTTCACCTGGAGAAAATGGCTACTTTTGGGGTGGACTTTATGGAATTATGCCATGCCAAGGTCCTTTCCCTCCCCAAACCCCACTTTCCCCAGGTTTCTCCAAGTTTCACCCCAATATCTCCAGGAATTTCCCAACTTGGAGCTGGCAACCCTAGGCCTAGCTTGACTGAGGCCTACCTTTTTTTTCTTTAATTTTCTTTGCTTATTTTCTTATTTTGAGCATTTGTTCTTGCTGCCTGGATGGGTGAGGGTGGGTGGAGGAAATCCTGCTGAAGTCTCCCTGCGAGTTTGGCATCTCTGGGTATGAAGGGAGCCATTGAAGTGCCCTAGGTTCTGATGAATCACAAAACTAACGAATCGTTTCATGAAATGGGACAATTTTGTGAATGTTCGTGATTCGTGGAATGTGATGAAACACGAAACGCTCCTTTCGTTTTTTTCCTGTTTCGCGCCCATCTCTAGTTTTTAATCTTATTGCACAGAGCACAGATTCATAAATTGTTATATTTGTTTTATTATGTTTTCTTGCTGCTCAACTTTTTAGTTCTTGACTTGATTTAGGTTGGTTTTTTTCTCCCTTTGTCTTTGTCCCTTAACAATTGTAGCCATCTCCTTGACTGGTTGTGAGCATCAGGAAATCCCTCCCCCCCCAGCAAGTGCTTGTCTCCGAAACCTCTCACTTCTCAGAGTAGTGGAGGTGTGTTAACAACATTTTAATACTTTTATATTTGTTGGCCTTCCTTTGAAAATGGTACATTAAAATGCATTAATAAATGGGAAAATGTGAAGGATCTGTCAAGCTAAGAAGAGATTTGCTTAAAGATATAGGAGCAGCTCTCTCTGAATTTGTTACATTTGTCACTAGTACAAAAGTTGGGAAAGGCGTGGTTTGACCATCTTGGAGTGGATTATAGGTAAAAATATGGGTTGGTGACTTTGTAAATGTTGGACAGGAAGGCTATCAGGTGTGCTGAACAGCCTGATTAGGTAAGTGGGAGGGGAAAGATGGAGGAAAGCATTGATGAGATTAGGCGAGGAAGTATCTCTCAGAAAGCCTCATTATCTCTTCTTCTCTCTGGGATGTGGGGGCTGTTCAGCCAATTACTCTCTTATGACTCAGAACTTGGTAACTTTCCAGTTTTCAGGGAGGCTGGCATCCACTCTGCCTGGGGCCAGGCAGTGTCTGGAACTGCTGGCAAGGGGTTTATGAAATTCCATATCCATAAACTTCCCTCTAAGTATGTGGAGGGGCCTGATGATTAACACCTGTAGAGATCTAAGGTGCAGCTTCATTCAGAATACTATGTAAGTTCTGGCCTCTGTATTTTTTTAAAAAGGTACTGCAGAGTTAGAAAAAGTACAGACTAGGGCTACCAGAATTATTAAGGGTTGGAGCACCTTTCCTTTGAAGAAAGGTTAAAGAGTCTTGGACTTCACAATTTAGAAACAAAGATGTCTCAGGGGGACATGATAGAGGTTCATATTATTATGCATGGATAAGAGAAAATAGATACAGATTAGTTTTTTCCCTTTTCTCAAAATATTAGAACTCAGGGGGCATCCAATAAAGTTGATGTGAAATGTGTTCAGAACAGACAAAATGAAATACTTCTGTACTCAATGAATAATTAAATTGTGGAATTAATTGCTAGTCAGTGGAAGTAGTGATGGCCACAAGCATAAATGTCTTTACAAGGGGATTAAACAGATGCATGGAGGAGAAGTCCATCAATGGCTTCTAGTCAAGGTGACTGAATGGAAGCTCCATATTCACAGGAAGCAAACCTCTAAATACTAGTGCTAGGAGGCAACATTAGGGAAAGGCCTTGGCATCTGTGCTCTGATTGTTGACCACCCAGGACACCTGGCTGGCTGCTGTGTGAAGCAGAATGCTGGACTATAGGGACCACCAGTCTTCCCTAGCAGGGTGGTTCTTGCTTTCAAGATATATCAGTGGTAAACCTGAGAGAAGGCAGAATATGTGTGTTGTGTAACAAGATGGGAATCAAAAGTCTGCTGAAGATAAGGATGTAACGGAGGAGACAGGAAATGTGTGTATGCTGAAAGCTGGTATAAGAAACAGATGGAAACAGTCTGAAGATCTGAGAGAGAAATACTGTTCTTCCTGAGGTAAGTTCTGCTGTGGGCAACAGAACATATTCAGACCTCCAGTGAAATATTAAGTAGAGTTACTCCAGACTGGTTGAGGCAAGGCAGCACTCAGAACTGTGCACTTGGAATGTTTCAACCAAGGTCTCCTCTACAAAGGATGGAAACAGATTGAAATGTGAATGAGTGAGTAATTTTAAAGTGATAGAGAGGACTGCACCACTTCAGAGAGAAGATATGTGAGGGAGTCATATTTTTAACGCCTCCTTGTATAATGAGCTCAGTGTACCAAGGAAATAAACTAACCTAGAACCTCTGTACCCAATATGACAAATTTTTACTAGCTGGATGTGGCAACATATTATTTTAAAAATGGCACAACCTGTCTCTCACCTGAAGTGGTAAGCTCACTCTACCACTTCAGGATTCTGTCAATTCCTTTTTGCATATGTAATCATGATGACTGAGAGTTGATTTGGGTGAAGAAAGGAATCAAGCAATTTGTTCAATTATGGACATATTTAATGTTGTTTACCTTGTCCTGTTCTCCTTTCCTGTTAGCTTGTACCAGTGTTTAGGAAGCACAGGAATGGAATGAAGACAAAAGTATTCAGTGAGCTGAGGTAAAAAGCAATGCCATCAGATTAGGACTGATTCTTTGGCAGATGATGTCTGGCTGGTTGAGATAGCATCTGGAAGGATTCTCAGGCATAGGCTGTTAGCAAAACTTTACAACTGCTACCTACAACCACTTGTAAACAGCAAGTCCTCTCACTTTCAAAGGCTCTGAAATCCAGGTGGCTCCATGAGAGTCTAGGATAACTATATGTTCACACATGCAATGGAGGAGAACTCAATGCTGTAACTGTTTCCATTTCTCTCCTCTGTCACCCCTGCCCCGCAGGATTCTAAAATACACATTAAGCACCTGCTCCCACATTCCCCATTATCTCAGTAAATTTGGGGTTGAGGAGACTATGAATTTGCTGATATAATATTTAACTAGATTCTCAATTGCAGAGCTAGTGGGAGTGGAAAAACTGTGAAACTCTTCACACCCTGGAGGGAAGGAAGGCCTTCTGTTTTTCAACAGCAATTTATCAAAGCTATTTACAGTAGCACTTTAAAAAATATTTTTATGCCCTAAAGAAGTTTCTGTGCTGTTCTCTTTATGTAAGAAAGCTTATTGGGAATGGCAAAGCAAAAAGAAAACTGCTCCAAGGGCCAATCTAACTGTTACAATGCAAGCTTCTGTAACAGTCTCCTGGAGGAGATTTCAATTGGGAGTACAGATTAGTGAAGAAAGGGGCTTTGCACTTTTCACCAAAAATCAACACTCAAAGCCAGTGAGACTGTGGTTGATTTTCTGTAGAAAAATGTCTAATAATAAATGAAGGACTTGTCATTTCTCCCCAGACATTTCCACCTCCCAGAGCTGCTTTCATTTTTTTTAAAAAGCATCAAGAGATTATACATCAGATGCTCTAACAATATCTTGCTTTGCCCTGGCCTGTTCTGTTAAATGTAAAAGCACTGATATGCTATCTCTTATGGGCATGACTTAACAAGCTGGAATGAAACAGGCTACTCACCAAGAAAGATTATAGAATATTCAGGAGAACACCAAAATTATATAGCAGTTTATCATTTATGAACTGCCATTTAGTTGTGCACCTAGACAACATTAATTGTTCACTTAATATGCGCAATAGGAGAATGATACTCAGAGAAATTCATAGAACATATCTTATGGAAGTTTACTTACAAACAATGATGTTCAGAAAGAAACTTGTTCAACACTGTTTCAATGCCAGCCCCTCTCCCCCAACTTCGTATCTTCATCCTAAGTAACTCACAAAAATTATTTTTGCCTCCCAAAGATCTTTCTGTCCTTTCACCATCAACTCACTATACAAATGGAACATTTGTCCTGAAAACAAGCCTACCTGGCTATCTTAATTGCTCAGCACCCAAAGAATGCACCCCCTGTGTTAATGTCGCCTAGCAAATTAGCCCTAGCAAATAGCTGCTTCTGGCTAATTTATTTAAGAAAATAAGTGTACATTATAATAATAATTCTCATGGTGATGAACCACACTTAAAATAAATCTAATCCAGAAACATCAAGAAAATGCTGAAGAATTATGCAGCAGGCCATAACATCCATGGAATATTTGTTTAAATAAGGATCTCTTTACATTTAAATTAGGGTCAAGATCCTGAATCTGGAGAACCTCAACAGGCAAGTGACTCATATAGGGGCCAGTATTAAGACTGGCTGCTCTGCAGTAGCTATCAACTTTCTGATAATGAAACCACTGAGTTTTTATCTGTACAAGATCTCAAAAATCAGGGACACTCTCTGAAACAGAGAATCAGTACTTTGGGTCAGATAGGGCAGACTTTTTATCACAACAAAGGACATACTAAACCTATATTATCAGAGTTCTGTCTTGCCATTCTGAAAACCTTTAGGAACTTCTACTTTTCTGGGTAGCTCATTCCAAAACATATCAGCATTTAGTTCAGTCATAAACTTGCTTGTAAACAGTCCCAAGTGCACTGAAGCTGGAGATTAGGCAATCTCAACATATTATACTGGATATAGCACAAAGTTCACACAAGGAGCCCTGATCTCCCTAGTTTTTCCATCCCTGCAGTAGCCTTTCTCATCACAGGAAAGTTTATCCCTGGGGTCACAGGATCCACATTCATTATTTTTTATTTATTTATTAATTTATTTACGTCATTTATAGTCTGCCTTTCTCACTGAGACTCAAGGCGGATTACACAGTATGAGGTTAATACAATCAGTATCAAGTACATTTCAATACAATACCATAAGGTAAACAGGTACAAGTGTAAAAGACATAGCATTAGCAAGGATCCAAGAGATAGTAGAAAAAATACTGGAGCAAAACATAATCAATTCTAGGACTAACATTAGACAACATGGAGCACTGGTTGTACATCGGAGTTCATATTTAAAGCAGCTGGTAATATATAAGGCAAAAATAGTGATGAAGTCTATGATCCCCAACTCGTTAGTGAAGCATCTGAGACCCCATTCCTACAATACAGCTCTCCCATTTGAGTAAAAAGCCTTTTTAATAGTTCAATTTTGCATCGTTTATGGAAAGCCAGGAGAGTGGGGGCTCTTTTGACTTCCTCAGGCAGGTCATTCCACAGGATAGGGGCCACCACAGAGAAAGCCCTTGTATGGGCTGCTGCTGACTTCACCCATGTGCAGCCTGGCCCCCGAAGGAGACCCTGTTCCAATGAGCGAATCTGCCATGGAGGAACATAGGGAGGGAGGCAGTCCGTAGGTACGCCGGTCCAAAGCCGTGAAGAACTTTGTACGTAACTGAGCACGGTAAATGACAGCTATATGGTACAGGAGACTGCAGCAGGGAGGGAGTGAAATTGCTCACTTCCTCCTCCTCTGTCATTAGCGCTCTACTCATGCAAAATGTGGAAAGGAATTATTGCACCTCTCCCCCTTCCCCCTGCAAACTCCCGGGTCCCCCAGCCCTATGAATAAACTTTCTCTGGGTCAGAGATGGCTGCTGGAAGGGGAGGGGAAAGCTAGGATAGGCTGTCAGCAGCTTGAACTTCCACTGATGGATTGTGGGACCCAACCCATTCTGCTTATTGATGTTAATAGTTGGCATGCTTTAACATCACTGTGATGTGTATTGCTTTATAGCCACCTTATATTTTGATAGACAGACTGTGTACTTTAAAAGGAGCAGCCTAAACTTGTTTAAATCTTTGCCCCACTCCACCCTTGGCATGCTTCAAGGAAGCTTTGTTGTATGCAGACAGGCGAGATGTGAACATGCAACTCTTTTGATACATTTTTGACTGCAGCAGCTCCTATTGTCAAAGAATCAAACTGCTGGCTTTTCTAAAAGGTCAAAGATTATACCAGCTGCATGCGTGGTCCTTTCCTGCATGCACATTGAAAGTATCATGTGCCTTTTAGGACTGCATACACTCTTGGGTCAGGTGTCTCAACCTTGGGTACTTTTGGATTTTAGAGAAAGGATAATTTGGTGGCACAGGAAGGGGGAGGTGTTGGGAGATTCTATGCCAAGTGTTCTCCTTTGATAAAGGCAGCTGCTTCTGAATGGGCAGTTCATGTAGATGCAAAGACAATACTTCCTGGGCTTTTCTGAAGCACAACCTGCACTAAAGTAGCAGAGGAAAGCTGGGACTGGTTCTTTGGTTTGGAGAAGAGCTGCTCTTTGTTTTCAGTGTCAAAGAAAGGGGAGGGCATGGTCCTTGTGTCACCAGAGAGAGAAGTATAATAAAGACTGTGATGCTGCCCAAAACAAGAGTGTACAGCATAGGTGCACTTATCCAGGATGAATTCAGTAGGTTGCTGATCAGCCAGCTGCTAGAGAGTGACCTGAAGCTCCACTTTTTCCTATTCAATACCTTTTAGATTTTATCCCTAAGATTAAAAGGCTTTAGGAAACATATTAGGAAGCAGTAACTCACTATGATTTTTTTCATGTAATCCTTTGTTGAGCAAATCTTTCAGAACTGCTGTGACTTAGGATAATTTAATCAGTGGCCCGGTGTTAGGGATACCTGTAACATCATCAAATTGAATAATGTTGACCAATTCCTGAGTAATGTGAAAGCCACCACTTGTAGCCTGGACCCCTGCCGATTATGATTAATATAACCTAGTAGTGGGGTAATGAGACTCCAATTTTGAATACTGCTTTACTGGAGGAGATTTTTCCAGGGTCCTGAAAGAGACAGTTATCAGACCTTCATTGAAGAAATAGTCTGCTGATGAGGAGTTATTAACCAACTATAGACTTAAGTCAAAATCTGCCTTTTGTGGAATAAATTAATGAATTGGTGGTAGCAGGAACTACAAGTTTACTTGAGATCCCACATCTGGCCTTAACACTTTTCAACCAGACTTTAAGCTTGGCTTCAGGACAGAGACACTTTTAGCAATACTAGAGATTATTTTTGTATGTAAATAGATATGAAGAATGCACCTCTGATTCTTCTTCTTTCAGCCTATCATATCATGGGGCAGTGGCACAATTGCAGAGCAGAGGGAGAAATATGGCAGGCAGGAGTGATAGCCAGCACTGCTCCCTAGTTTAGAGGGCTCCTTGCAAGCAGAGACATCCTCAGGAGTAAACTAGGGGAGTCAGGCACTGGGTGTAGCAAAGAGCAGACAGGTAAAAGATAAACGATCCCATTAGGAGAATGTGAAAGAAGAATCTGCTGGCTGGTACAGGTAGGAAGCTGGGTAGGAAAATTTCCAGCAAGGCCTAAGGTCTCTGCAGTCAGGAGAGAGAAAACTGTTCCTGGGACAAGAAATACAGCAGGTGGGCTACCTGCGTCAGAGCTTAGTCTTGTAGAAAAATTATAGTGGCCAGAGATAACAGTTTGCAAGTGGGATCAGCCCTGGGTTGAAGCAGGTGATAGCAATGGGTGATGAACTGGTTTCCTGGCTGCATTATGCTTGTTACTCTTTGAGTGATTTATATAGTTAAAACTGAAGCCCAGCCATTCCCTTGTGTTGGATTATTCTTGGTGATGAAGTGGAAGATGGGATATCTCTATAGAGGACTTCCCTCGAGTCCTGGGAGGATTGACACAGCCATATTTGACAGCACGGACCATACCATACTGCTGAAGCACCTAGAACATGAAGTAAGTCAAGACAGAGCAGTACTGAAACTGTTTAAGTCCTTTCTAACAGGCTGTACTCCAAAGAGGATAGTGGGAAGTGCAGAATCAGACCCACAAGGTCTGAAGTCTGTGGAGGGGGAAGGGGGAGGATATGTGAAAAAAAAAGCTCTGCTGTCTTTTTGTCTTTAGATACTGTATTTAGATTTCAAGTGAGTGGAACCTAGTTTCCTTATTAAAAGCTTGAACAGATTTGTCTTTGGTGAATACTTGATAAGATGGGCAGAAATAACCTACTCATGTAGGTTAGCTAGAGCAAGCATTTATAAAGAGTTTTCTAGTCAGACTGAAATAATGAGAGGCGTAAAGCAAGGGTGTTCTCTGTCACCCTATTTAACTTATATTTAGAATATTTTACAGCAATGATTCGACAAATATCTTAATGTTTTAAATTGAATTTGTAGGGCCAGCTTGAGGGGTGAGGGTGAGGGCAAGGCTATAAAGACACAAGAGACTACGGGTGGAGTTTAAAAGGCCACAACTTTATTGATTACAACTTACAGGAGCTTTGTTGCATCATGGGGCACAGATCCCAACATCAGCTAACCTGCCTGCCAGTGGATGACCCCCTTACCCCTTCAGTCTGCCAGCTGAGGGGGGAATATCAAGGGATGACAGTAAGTGGCATTCCATCTAGGCATATATCGCTGTGTGGTTCCCCTGTCACCTGGGAGCGAGCATGCCCTGACAGCCCTTAATCTGGGCTTGTCCCTGCCCAGCATCTCCCCCAAGATCACTTAAAGGGAACCCCAGGCTGTGTGTCCCTCCGAAAGGACCTGTGTCCAATGCCAAAACCGTGTCCAATGTCAAAACTGCCATTGAGAGCCACTTTGGAGTAGAGATGGGCACAAAATGGGGGGGGGGAATGAAATGAGCATTTTGTGTTTCATCACATTCCACGAATCATGAATCACAAATTTTCATGAAATTGTCCAGTTTTGCAAATGATTCATTAGTTTCATGATTCATCAGAACCCAGGGTACTTCAATGGCTCCCTTCATACTCAGAGATGCCAAACTCGCAGGGAGACTTCAGCACACTCTTCTCCACCCACCCTCATCAAACAAGCCAGCAAGAACAAATGCTTAAAATAAGAATATAAGCAAAGAAAATTAAAGTAAAAAAAAGGTAGGCCTCAGTCAAGCTAGACCCCAGAGCCAGGCAATGCCCCAAGACTGGGGCTGGGTGGGGTGGAGGAAAGAAGGCACCCTCACCCAATGGCCTTCCCAGCAAGGCCAAGAGCTGAAAATAAGAAAGAGGCTTTTCAGTCTCTTTTAAAGCAGCAGCAAATCCAGCCAAAAGCTTCCAATTCCACTCTCTCACTCCCTCTCCCTCTGTCTACTGGAACTGAAAAGCACGAGGCAGAGAGCTGTGCCTTATATAAGAAATGCTCACATAGAGCAGAACAGGTCTCTGGTTGGCAGACAAACCTGCCTAACAGGGTTTGAAGGGATGAGATTAGTGTTCTCATGTCTACAGAAGGCCCATCTCCTCAGTTGCCTAGGGGATTAACCCCCCTGTTCCTTGCTGTATAGGGCAGAATGGAAGCTCTCCAGTTGGCAGGGAGAGCTGCCTATCAAAGTTATGTGGGCTAAGATTGAGGTTTCCAATGGCAACAAAAGGTCTGCAGACATTCTAGGCCTATGTTGCCTAGGGACTCAAAGGATCGGCGCCAGCTTGTCTGGCATCTCGAATCATTCATGAATTGAATGAATTGGCCCAAAAAGTCATGAATTTTGTGAAAACTGTGGCCCCACATAATGCATTTTGTGAAACACAAATCGGCCTGATTCATCACAAAATTTGATTCGTATTTTGATTCATGTCCAAGTCGAGTTTGATGTAGTGGTTAAGAGCATGGGACTCTAATCTGGAGAACTGGATTTGATTCCCCACTCCTCCACTTTAAGCCAGCTGGGTGACCTTGGGTCAGTCACAGCTTCTAGGAGCTCTCTCAGCCCCACCCACCAATCCTGAAGGCACAAATAAGGTCATTGTTAGGGAGACCTCAAACAGCTGCACCTCAAAGGGTGACCAGCAGATGGATGGGAGCTGCCTGATAAGGCCACTGAGAACAGGTCATATGATGGACCTATGGTGGTCCGTAGGGGGTGAGCGGCACCTTTTTCAACCCTTGATGGCTCAGCATGCAGTGAAGGAATTGCAAGGGCCAGGAAAACCCTCATCTTACTGAAAAAAGAGGTGGCTGCTCATGGTGTTAGGGGCCAAGCCTTGCTTCCTTAGGGAAGTCGGATACCACAAAATCATGGCTTCTGATGCAGGCAAGGAGGCTCAATTCTCAATGCTGGAGGTAATGTCCAGGAAGTTTGCCAAAGCTGCACTGTAAGTCTGCATGGTGGATGGGGCAACTGACACCAGTATTCCCTCCATTATTGTGTGTTCTCTAGCTCCTCCAGGTCCTCTGGGAATGGGTCTGGGTCCCAGTAAGTCTCCAGGGCGAGGGTGAAGAATCTCTCTGTGTGGGACAAGGTGTCTGCAATGCTGCTATCAATCCCTGCTATACAACATGCTGAAAACAAGATGTTGATGGACAAGCAGGCCAGAAACAGCCTGTGCACATGGCTCGTAAACTGCTCAGAGCATGAAGACTGCCTGTTCAGGACATGGACCACTGCCTGGTTGTCACATCAGAAGTGGACATATTTGTCCCAGAGCTGCTCCTGCCAGATGACCACCATAACTAGAACTGGGGAAAGCTCAAGGAAGATGAAGTCACACCAGATGCTTGACTGGACCCAAGATTCTAGCCATCTCTCAGCACACCACTGTCCCTGGAGATAGACCCTATGCGTGACAAGCTGAAGTGGGGCATGCCAGAACACCACCTCATCAATGATGTTTCCGCCTGGTGGAACTCCACCTACACCATACTTGAGTATCAGGTGGAGCAAAGGAATGTCCCCCATCTAAGTTAACTAGGAGACTCCAGTTGGTGCTGTGGCATGACTGTTATCAGGAGCAAGCAGGAGCAAGAGCATCACCCCCATTCTGCAGTCACTCCATTGACTACCAATCAGTTACCATGCTCAGTTCAAGGTATTGGTTATCACACATAAAGCTCTTCATGGTCTTGGTCCAGCATACCTATGGGACTGTCTCCCTCCCTATGTTCCTCCACAGTAACTTTGCTCATCTGAACAGGTTCTCCTGCAGGTACCACCTGCTTTCTCTGTGGTGGCCCCTACTCTGTGGAATGGTCTGCCTGAGGAGGTCAGGAGAGCCCCCACTCTTCTAGCTCTTCATACTTGACTTGAAAAGATCTGTCCACTATCCTATATATATCTATAGATATGGATATATGGGCCATGTCTGAAATGAAGTAACTCTTCCATTGCCATCTGAGAAGTTTTTATTGTATGCAGTGTTTTAAATTTTACTGTAATGTTTTATCTGCTTTTATGTGTTTTTATTTAAATTAAAATGTTGTGCTCCGCCCTGAGCCCGCTCAGTGGGGAGGGTGGACTAAAAATCTAATCTAATAAATAAATAATAGCTTTCTGCAAATAATGCAAGACCAAATTATTCAAAAAGGCTTTTGTATTGTAGGGGGTGGTGGTCTCAGATACTTAGCTAATGAGTTAGGGACCATAGACTTCACCATTATGTTGCCTTATGTACTTTGTTGTTTTAAATATGTGCTCCTATGAGCTACCTGTGCTTCATGTAGTCTAATGTCTAAGGACTTCACCGAGGCACTCTGTGCTGACACAAGTACCTTGGATCATGTCACCCCCTTGGTGAAGGAGCTTCAGGGGAGCGTAGATGAGTTTGTTTTCCCTAGTCAAGACCATGCTCCATTGCTTCCATCACTGTGTGTCCTGATGAGAAAGCTGAAAGAGAGCATGGAGTACCAACTCCATACTCTGACAATGGACATGGTATACATTCTGGTGACATTCTTGCTTCAAGGGTGTGTTCACCCTTGCAACCAATGATCTCTTCCAATGGAGGAGTGAACTTTGCAAGAAGGGGAGGCAGCAAGGAGTATTCTCCCAAGGGTTGAGGAAGAATGCATGGAAGGTTGCAACCAACCTGCAGCTTCCCCTTTTCCAGGGTGGGAACCCCCCCACTCCCGCCTCACGGGTATGCTTCTTGAATGCCTTTGGACGGGTTTATGGCCCCAAAAGCAACTGAAGGTGCAGGAGGGAGGATCAGGCAGAGAACATGGTTGGGGTGTACCTCACAGAGCCCTATAAATTGCCCGAGATTAATCCCTTGGCATACTGGGCCAAGGAGGCGGCAGTCTGGTCAGACTTCTCCCTAGTGGTGCAGAAGTTTCTCTCCTACCCTCCTATGAGTGTGCAGAGTGTCACCATTCACACCTCCTTCCCTGGCATGTGGAACAGTTGGTTGTCATGAAGGTCAACCTCTGACTTGCAAAGTACCCAGCCCTGGACTCTTGAGGATGCTTAAGAAGGTGGCACTGGCACATTACAGCAGCATGCTGTGCCCAGTGGCCCAAAAGGACATGTGGTAAATTGTACATGCACTCCAGCTTTCCAAAATGGAGGCTAGTTCAAGAAAATGATTTTCTATTGTCGACAGCAGTGCTGAATGAGTTGGGGGAAATGTACTATTACAGAATGCATCACTTTGTGTAAAAGTCTTTCTCCCCTTACAGAAGCATCTTCCATACCTTTTCAGAAGCCTGACCATCATACCAGCAACAGATATAAGAAGAATTCTGGGGGGAGCCATGCTTCTATGATTGCCTTGTGGAGGTTGAGCTGAAGAGGTTGAAGCATGTGGAAGAGATCCGTCAGAAGACTCCAGGTAATTTCTAACAGACCATCCCAAAATAGTAACCACCAAGCAACTAGATACCACATGACTTGCATTAGTCACCTTAAATTGGAAGCAACTTGATGGCACATAAATACACACAGTAAAGACTGACCACTCTAGGAAAAGGCTGGATAAAGAGCCTTCTTTCCTTAAACCACATTTCCCAGTCCCTACACCCAACTGATGGAGATAGTTCTATGTGAACGATGGCTACTATCTCAATAACCACAGATGCCCATCAGGCATACTTGGATTAGCCAGTAAGAGCAATCTAGAATTAATTAAAAAAAACACCTTTGGCTTGATAAGAACACAGACTTTTAAGAAGTGATTACAACTCATCACAAAAATTACCTGCACTTTGTTTTCCTCTAGAAATGTATACCTGGGAGAGGGGGAGAAAGGAGACAAACCCACTCATTGGTTTTCGTATCTTCCCCTTACCTTCTTCATGTGTATAAGTAATTGTTCCACAGAGACAGAGTAAAGAATTAGACCTCCTTTCCCCATATTACAACTGACACTATTTGTTATTCTCAGGACAGTGAAAAATGATCACACAGAAAAAATAATCAGTGCTACTTCTTTCCATATACATCTGCAATCAAAAGAACATTTGGAGGGGTCGGTGGGCTCACCAGAGAGTAAATATATATAATCAACAAACCTCAAACAAGAGACCAGGTAAATCAGCAGCAAACTCAAGAGCAGGGATCATGATGGGTAGGATGGGCATTTCAGGACATAAAAGAAATGGAGGCATCAGTTAACTTTTTTTTTGCCACCCTGCAGTTGATGCTGCCCACCTCCAGGCTCATCTTGAGCAGCCTGTGCACTAAAGGCCAAGGGAAAGTGAGAGGGCTGAAAGGTCTCTGAACGTACATGGTGCACGACCGCAAGCCAGTGTGTCTTTTTTATTAGATTAGGTTTCAGCATTGCGGTCTGTAAGTTCATCTCCTTGAATGCTCAAAGCATGAGCTTCAAATAAAGTAATGAAAATAGAAAAAGCATTCCCCTTCAAAACTATGTTTATTTAGATTGTGCAATCCAAATCAGGCTGCAGATCTTTAGTCCTACCCAAATCACAAGTCTCAGAGCATATCACATAAATGCTGCTTCTCTATCAAATGCTGTACAAAATTCATAAGACATAAGTAATATTTATACAGTAAATATTAATTCAATAACATTGCTTTTTTTAAAAAGGCAAAACAGATTATCTGGCAAATAAATTTGTATTACTTTTCCAACATGTGCTGCTACAAAATGACACAAAACTCAGTTCTTAAAACTAGTAAGATTTGAGACAATTAAACTGAATGTAATTGTTTAGAAGACAGAACTTTCCAAAAGTTGTTTAGAATTTCATAGTTATACATCAAGGGAAAGAATTAAGCGCTTAAAAAAACCCCACACCCACAGGTTTTACTATTTATACAGTTTAGAGCTTACTGAAGTTAAATCAGAATTAAGTTTAGCATGTTTGTTAACCATCACCATGTACCAAGATGTGACAGAATTACCTAAAACAGTTAGACATGTGTATTACTTGGCAGCTCAAATCAAAGAGTCTTGTAAAGTCAAATGTGTTATTAGCCATTTTCTGTGTTAGTTTTGCTCACAGACTTCAAACAACTGATGAATGCATAAATTAAATATACAAATATTTGTTAACTTTAAATGTGTACCAAAGTCTTTAAGGTAAGCACATCAATCAAACCCCCTTTATCAGATTAGACTTTGCCAAGTTTGCTAATACCCATAACCTGGTTTATATCAAAATGTGAAAAAGTGTTCTTAAGCAAAACAAAAAACAACTGGATTAATTCAAAAGTTTCAGAAATATTGGATATAAACAATATAGCTGCCAGCAACCTTTTAGATTTGAACTGTGTACATGAAGAGCCATGGACAGACCAGTCTGCTTGTTTATGAAAGGAATTATTGGAGCAGAGGGACACAGAGAAATTCATGATTTGTTACAAAAAATCAAGTTGTCCCAATGAAACCGTATGTTAGAAATTGACTGGATAAACTGAATTTTGACCATTATTACTCTGCACTTAAGCTCCCCAGCGAGACCTTCAAAGGGCACAAATGAATGACCTTGTTTGTACCCCTAAGAGTTTGCAAGACTCCACATATCTGTGTATTCAAACTAGTCTACACTTGAGCAAAAGGTCATCATTGCACCATACTAGGTGGGTATCGCATAACCACTGTAATTTGGCCTGGAGGCAAAAGGAGAAGATGACAGAATGGCAGGCACAGACAAGAAGTAGCCTTCCCTCAGGTTAAGTTACAGTGCTGCATTCAATGCTGCAATAAATTCAGTGAATTGTACTATGCAAGCTGAAGGGAGCGGGGAGCACTCCTGGATTTAAAAATGCATTCTATAGAAAAGCAGAAGTGACAAAGATGGATCCATCATTTACTGAACATCTTAATAATGAGACATGACTGTGGAAATTCTTCTGCTTGATTTAGCACATCACGATTTTGATGCTGCCCATATGATTAAGACAAGGATGGCTATTCCTATAATGAGTACAAGAATGAGGATACACATCTTCTTACGGGACTTGTGCTGCGGAGGCAAGAAAAAGGGGAAGCTGTTAGCATGGAACACTTGGACACTAAACATACCTTCACTTAACAACCACAGCTTAGTTCTCACTGTCCGTTTTGAAAATTCAAATGCATGTGGTTTGAGGAAGAACAGAGGAGATTCATGCTATTGGTGACTTTCCAATAAATTGTGCCCTGGAAGAAGATGCAAAACGGGAATGTTTAACATGCACGCATAAGCCTGTCGGCACGCCCAGTTACCATCTGCTTTGGACTGGAAGTCACCCTCTTGACCCTCGCTCATATGCTTGTGAACTTTATGATTGATAAAGGATTTCTGTAAAATAAGACTCGGACTCGGACTCGGACAGAATCTCGTTTACATATTTATTTATTTATGAAATTGTATTTATTGATTATTTACTTATTCACTTGCACTTGGCACTTTACACAAATATAAGTTTGAATATTTATGCACTGTTGTATTGTATGTATATTCCCGGACTTGAGTTGTTCCATAGTTCTCACAATAAGCATATGGGGTGATAAATTTGTGACTGGAGATGAGGGCTCACATAGGATTCTAGCTTATCATCTACTATTATTTTCCCCTGACCTCTAGTTTCCACCTGGGGTGGGAGAAAAGAAAGCGGTTTTGAGGCAAGGATTAACTTTCAGTCATGAGCCCACACCCTGCAGTTTTAACTGCTACAGTCCAGAGACTGGTTGCTGTTGATAAGATCTAGGTTTACAACATCAGATACAAAATGGCTAATATACCATAAAGATGATGTTTCATTGCACTGACAGCTTGTCAACACGATATTTTCTACAAGAGGACTGACACACCCCTTTGGGTTTTACTTGGTTTTTACTGCTCCCTCTAACAAGGAAACGGGGAGGGGGTGATGAAGGAACAGAAAAATGGAGAAAAGGAAAAAACATGCACACTCCTCTTCCTCTCCTCCTCTGGATGTTGCTCCATTACTTGAGAGAGAGAAAATATGAAAAACCAGGCACATGCATTTCCCATCACTGTTTCCCTGCCATTTAGCTACTGCACAATTGTTCAAGAGGACATTTTATATAAAGGGAGTAGGGTTACATTTTTAATGTCCGTGGAAAATTTTAGGAAATCACCCTTGCCATTGCACTGCATACTGTATGTATTACACTGCTTCTATTACCTCTATGAATTTTCTCAACACAGCCTCAAAATGCAGATATAAATATCTGCCCCAAACCTGTAATTTATAGACAAGGGATTTTTATACAGACCTGGGGAATCCTGATTTGCAGAAAAATCCAAAATGTGAAAAAAAAACCCAACTTAAATTACATCGTGTAAAATCTCACAAGATCACAATCACTCATGTTGGTGGGGCTGTCTAGCAATCAACGCATTGGAACCTAGACCTAGGTAACCCTGGCATGAAAGACAACTGGGAGAAAAACTGCAGTGGCTGCGGGAGGAACATAAATAGTGAGTGAAGAGGGTGGCAAAGTAAAGGAAAAACTGGGAAGAGAAGAAAATGGGAAGAAAGAGAAGTAAGGGCTAGTATGGGAAGATATATCTCCAAGTTGTTGCTTTCTCATTTTGTAATCCACTTTGACTGTCAACAAGAAAGACAGACTACAAATTAGTAAAGAAATGAATCCTTTTTTTAAAGTCAGGAGAAAGTACAAACGGTTGTAGTTTGGGAAGAAGAGGCAGCAGATACACAACACAGACCAGGCCACAGTGTAGCTATGCATGCACTGACCACCAATACAAGGAGGATCTGACACATGTCTACACATCCTCAGCTGAAAAGTGGAATAATATGCAAATACAATTTTCTTCTGTTAAAAAGCCCTTTAAGTCATAGAGTGATTGTGCACATATTGGATAATGCACTTCCAATCCTCTTTATAGATAATTTGGAACGGATTTTTTTGTATGCGAAACAAAAAATCCACCTTAAACGATTGATAAAGTGCATTGAAAGTGCATTATCCAAGGTGTGCAGAATCAGCCATAGCTTAAATTGATTGGAAAGACTGAAAAGATAAACTTGTTTAATAATTTTACTTGAAGGTCAGGAATGGGAAAGTTATTTGAGATTATGGTATTTTAGGAAGTTAAAGCTATCCATAATTATTTAAAGTTTTCTGAATTTTGTGAAGCCAACAACCAGTTAGTTGCTAACACATGCTTCAGGCAACAGAAAATACGATTGTGCACATGGAAATCACCAGGTAACCAATACAGGAACCAAATAGATTACATAGTTGTAAGCAGAAGATGGAGAAGCTCTATTCTGTTTGCTAAAACAAGACCAGGTGCTGAGTGTAGTACATATCATGAGTTGCTAATATAAAAAATTAGAATAAAGTTGAAGACAAATACTAAAAAGAATCATAGTGCCAAAATACCATCTAGAGGATATTCCTGAAGAAATTAAAGTCCATGTAAGTAATAGATTTGCAATACTAAGCTTAATTGATCATGAACCAGAAGAACTATGGACTGAAACCAGAGATATTATCAAGGAAGGATGTGCAAAGACTATTCCTGTAGCCAAAAGAAAGGAGACGCCTAAATGGATGACTGAGGAAACTCTTAGAATTGGTAGACATACAGGAAGCAAAAAGCAAAAGATGACAGAAATAAAGTCAGCATTCTAAATGCAGCTTTTCAGCGATTTACATGCAGAGACAAAGAAATCTATTATAATAACCAGTGCAAAGAAATAGAACAAGAAAAAGAAGAACAAAAGATCTGTTCCACAAAATCCAGGAAATCAAAGGGAAATTCACGCCACAGTTTGGGATGCTGAAAGATCAACACAGAAATACAGTGTCTGATCAGGACAAAATAAAGGAAAGATGGAAACAATACACTGAAGAACTATACAGAAGAGATGGAAGGATGACATATTTTTGAAGAGTTCTTTGATGAAGAACCAGAATTCTTAGAATGTGAAGTAAAAGCTGCACTCAAAGCAATTGGGAGAAACAAAGCATCTGAAGTAGATGGAATACCAACAGAGCTATTTCAAGCCACAGAAATGGAGTCCATCAAAATCTTAACAAGAATCTGTCAACAAATATGGAAAACAAAACAGTGGCCCACAGACTGGAAACACTCAGTCTACATTCCAATTACAAAAAAAGGGGATGCCAAAGAGTGCAGCAACTATTGGACTATTGTGTTAATTTTTCATGCGAGCAAAGTGATGCTCAAAATTCTACAGCAAAGACTCTTACCATATATGGAACAAGATATGCCAGATGTTCAAGCTGGATTCAGGAAAGGAAGAGGCACTAGAGATCACATCACAAATTTATGATGGCTAATGGAACGCACCAGGGAATTTCAGAAGACAATCAGCCTGTGTTTTATAGATAACAGCAAAGCTTTTGATTGTGCGGATCATGAAAAGCTATGGATAGTGTTGAAAGAAATGGGGGTACCACAACATCTGATTGTTTTGATGTGCAACCTGTACACTGGACAAGAGGCTATGGTTAGGACAGAATATGGGGAAACAGAATGGTTTACAATTGACAAGGGTGTCAGACAAGGATGCATATTATCTCCCTACCTGTTCAACCTCTATGTAAAACATATCATACAAGAAAGCTGGATTAGATCTAGAAGCCACTGGAGTAAAAATTGGCAGAAGGAACATTAACAATTTGAGATATGTAGATGACACCATGTTACTGGCAGATAATAGTGAAGACTTGAAACAACTACTGGTGAAGGTTAAAGACGAAAGCACCAAAGCAGGATTACATCTGAACATCAAGAAGACAAAAGTAAAGACTACTAAGGAATTACACAATTTCAAAGTTGATAATGGGGAAACTGAAATTATCCAAGATTTTCTATTCCTTGGTTCAATCATCAACCAAAAGGGACACTGCAATGAAGAAATCAGAAGAAGACTGAGATTGGGAAAAGCAGCTGTGAGGGAGCTAGATAAGATCCTTAAAGATAAAGATGTCTCTCTGGGAACTAAGATCAAGATAACCCATACTATGGTGTTCCCCATTACTATGTATGGATGTGAAAGTAGGATGGTGAAGAAAGTTAACAGGAAGAAAATTGATTCATTTGAAATGTGACAGAGGAGAGTTTTGTGGATACATTGGATGGCCAAAAAGACAACAAAGTGGATACCAGATCAAATCAAGCCTGAATTCTCCCTAGAAGCTAAAATGACAAAACTGAGGCTATTATACTTTGGTCATATTATGAGAAGACAAGATTCTCTGGAAAAGTCATGAATGCTAGGAAAAGTAGAAGGCAGTAGGAAAAGAGGAAGACCTAAAGTGAGATGGCTTGACTCAATAAAAAAACCCAAAGTCCTCCAGTTTGCAATATTTCAGCAAGTCTGTTAATGATAGGACATTTTGGAGATCTTTCATTTATAGGGTTGCTATAGGTCGAAGGTGACTTGACAGCACTTAACACACACACAATTATTTAAATCCTAGTCTTCACTTTCCCCACTCCATCATGCAATAATCTCCCTGCTGGGAAATCAGGAATTAACAACAATAAAAATTAGCACTCAGTTAGTGTTATATGCAGGATATTAATTGGTACAAGATAAACATGAAAGGTCGATTGTGCTTAGAAACCATCAGATTTACTTTCAGGAAACCTATTTTAAACAGGTTTTATGAGCTATCCATGATATTCCTAAAATCAGTATGTAAAACACTGAGCCCAAACCAGGCAAGCAAGCTGGTACTTTACCCAGCATGCATCTCTTGATCTTAATCCAAGTTACCTTACAATAAAGCTCAATTAAATCATGTTGTACATATACTTCTAATGAATGATGTTTATGATACAAATAGTGGTCTTGTTTACTAAATCAAGTGAGTTTTGGGAATTTCATTTTTTAAATAGATGGGATTTAAATTTGAAAGTCTGACATTTAAAGTGAACTAGATATATTAATCTTTGGAGCTGCTACCTTAAGTCAAGCAAACAAGGGCTTTCTTTAAATAATGTGATTAACTATTGTCATTAATTAGGGTCCAGTGCTGATTTCATGAATTAGGCTTTGCTCAACTCCTACCTGGAATAATACAATACCTGAAAATTTCATCCGAATTGGATGGAACATAAAAGAACTTGTTTCCACTCACACCAATGGAAACAAAAATGAATGCAACAAACCCCAAACGTAGCTAAGAACAAACATGGAGCTTGATAAATGAAAATGAAATGGCAGACTACTACTAATGGGATGATTTGTTGACTTTTGACAGATTTCCTAAGTACTAGATTTGTACTGCATGTACTAAAAGTTAGAAGGACAGGATCCTGAAACTTAGCCCTCAAAATCTGAAACAGAATGAGCTTCAACTTTTAAATATATGCTACAATATGGTTTTGCTATTTGCAACAATATTTACCTGGTAGTCTGCTGCTCTGGACAACTGCTGATTTGCTTGCTGGACATGGACTTCAGTTGTTTCTACATTGGCTTCTATACTATCTTTGGGAGGGAGAAAAAGTTAAAATCTGCTTCTGAAGTCGTATGATAATCCTCAGTAACAGAAACAAACTGCACATTTTTAGATGTGTTTTATGACAATACCACAGGAAATATTTATACAGTAAGTCCAAGAAGATTAATTCAAAAGCACTAAAACCAATGCAAACCAAGACAGAAGTACAAAAAATATGGGGCTGTTCCTGCTGAAAATATGGCAGCCTTAGATATGGAGGAACTGGGGCAGCCGCCAAAGGCCCCACAATAGGGAAGGCCTTGACTGCCATGCAGCTGCTGTAGCTGCCACTGCCCTCTCTGCCACAGCCACAACTCAAGAGGCAGAGGCTGCCCCCCCCCACCTGCCATGTGCTAGGGGCCCTCTGACCACCCTGCAGATGCCCTGTGGTGAGGCAAGGGACAGAGTGGGTGGTATACAATGCCCCCTTTTTTTCCATGTCCCAGTCTTGCTTCATTGATGGCAGAGAGTGCAGCCAGCTGCCCTTGCCATATAACCAGCTGGTATGCCAAGGTTCAGCTGAATGGCAAGAAGGCAGTAAAGTGCATGAGTGCATCATGTGTTCCTCTTTCTTATTCATGGTTTGCACAGCAGCTGTCCTTACGTTACATTCCACCCACAACTGCCACAGTGAAGAATTCACAGATGACTGAGAGCCAAACTACAAGTGACGAATTACACTTGCCTGGCAAGTGAACAGACTCACGTGTATTCCTCCCTGTTCCCTTGCCATTCACTTGCACTCCATGTGAGTCTGTTCACTTGCCAGGCAAGTGTAATTCGTCACTTGTAGCTTGGCTCTGAGATATATGATGGTAGGACTAAAGGGGGATGAGGGGTCCCCATCTTTAATTTTTTGCCCAGTGCCCGAGAATAAGAAGACTATCTCTGAACTTCTCTCTGGAAGAGACAGAGTATGTGAGGAGGTACAGGCCCCCAGCCTATAACTGATGGGCAAGGCCATGAAAAGCACATCACAGAGGCATCAAAACATGATATAAGACAAATTAGACATCATGGTTGTTGGAGATCAACACAGGACAACTGTTTTCAGAAGCAGCCTAGTTTCCTTCACAGAGTGCAGTTCCACCTTTAACTGAACATGTTTTGAATCATGTTTATTATTCTGCAATTCTAAATGACAGAACACTTGCTGGAAAATTTAAGGCACAACTAGACATTACAGTGTCCATGGGTCTGACCTGTGAATGACCCCATTTTACAGCTGAACTTGAGTTCAACAGAGTTCAGCTGTAAAATGGGAGTGGAAGCTACAGGTTGGGCTCATGGATGCCGTAATGTCTAGTTGTACCCTAAATGAAAACCCCACCCCACAGACTGGCTTGGGCAATACAATTTACATTTTAGAAAAGTATGCACAAAAGGGGGAAGTATTTTATTAATGTTTCTTTGCTGGCCTGAAGTTCAACTGATAAAACCTAGAAGACATATACAAATGGCATTCAGATTCTCAATAATAATAAAAACAGTGTGCTTATATACTAGTCAGATTAGTGTCACACTCAGAGCGGTGAACAAAGTCAGTGTGGTTATTGGCCATTTCCCCACGTCTTAAAAATAGTGCCCCACTCATGGAACACTGGTGGCTCTTTCGTGTGATTTCTGACATCACCATTTCCAAAGCAGAAGCAAGCAGTTATGATTCTGTTTTGTGGTGCCAGAAACCGCGTGAAAGAGCTGCCAGTGTTCTGTGAGTGGGGAGCTATTTTAAGACATGGGGATAGGGCCATTATCCCCACAATACAGCTAGGGAGCTGGGGCTGAGAGGAGTGGCTTACCCAAGGCCACCAGCTGAGCTCATGGCAGAAGTAGGATTCTAACCAGCAGGGTGCTGATTTGCAGCCCAACCACTTAGCCACTATGCTACAGCAGCACTCAAATGTAATCTCATTAGACTGTTAGGTAACCAGACAGCTGCTGTAAAATCAGTGCATCTTCAGCTATTAGATACATATTTGATAAACAAGCATTGATCATTGCTTACCTATTATATCTCCTTGTTCATGAATCATCATCCCCAGATCTTTAAATATTTCATTGATGTCCATAATATCTGCCTGTAAATACAGAATATGTGTTTTATACAAAACCAAGCCGTTATTTCCATGATTGAATGCTATTTTTCTATCCAAGTCATTGAATGGAGGAAGGAGATAGGACCCACGGAAACAGGAAGATGGATGACCGCCTATAGAGCCACAGAACACAGAGACTGCCATCACGAAGTCTGGGTATGAGCACATCACAACTAACATGATGCATATCCTGGCAAGCACGGGAGAGCTGACTGGACCCATCAGCTCTTCCCTGGGAGAACAAGAGAGGAGGAAGCCGGGGCTGGTGAGATTTCCACTTCTGCCTTCCTCTTGCACATATATACACATAGAGAGAGAGAGAGAGAGAGAGAAACAAAGCATAGGACCTCTTCACGTTACATTTTTTGGCATACATTTATAATGAAGATTTTGACCAACATATTTTGGAAGACATTTATATCATGCAGATACATTTTAAAAGTGCCTGCAGATTCCTGTTCTGCACACACTTTGGATGTATCCCCGGGGTTTACTGATGTGTACCATGTGAAACTGAACCAACCATGTAAGGCTATGGATTCTTCACTACAGACGATCTAAATCTCTCTCCTCAGTTTTATATTTCCAGATTGGAACACGAACACGAACACGAACACGAACACGAACACACACACACACACACACACACCGAATGCCTGCTTGAGGGGGAAACATATAGGCTACCAGACATTTTTAAACAGCCTTGACACACTGAAGCAGCTCTCTCAATTCTCCTCTTTGTAAAATGGAAGCAGCGCCACCTGCTGTCCAAAATGAGCTGTAGGGAAGATAATTTTCTTCATTTATTTATACTCTACCCTTCTCCCCAGCAGGGACCTGAAACAGCTTATCTCATTCTCCTCAAAACAGCTCTGTGAAGTAGACTGAGAGTGTGTGACTGGCCCAAGGTCACCCAGCAAGTTTCCATGGCAGAGCGGGGATTCAGGCCTGGTTCTCCCAGATCCTAATCCAACACACTAACCAATACACCACACTGGCTCTCAAGGAGCACAAACAAAAAGAATTCTGCAGTACAAAGCTAAAATTTAGAAACATTTTGAAAAAGGAAGAAAAAAATCTACTATTTGACTTCATTGCTGAAACACTCACCTCAAGCTGCCTGATGGTAGTTTCTCTCTCTTCAATAAGACGGAGGTCATCTTCCGTGATTTCTTCATCTAGTACCTGACTTTGAGGTTGGCTGTAAGTGAGTATGTACACAGGACACTCAGCTCCCAAGCAGGTAAGTTAAGACACTTTACACGCGAGATGACAAACCATATCAACTGGAACCAGCAGGTGGTTCTGCTGCATTTCCCCAAACAGTACAATTAAAAGGGGTTGTGGTGGGGTTGGATCAGGAAATGGCAAGGAGAGAAGGGTTAATCCCCAGCAGTATGGGGACCACGCACACTCACACACACTATTGATTTGAGATCTAGCAACACAGATGCCAAAGTTTAACCATTTGTGTGTGTATATGCACATCTTACCTTTCCCAAGATACTAGCGTTCCTTCTCTGTAACTTTCCTCAGGAGCACCCCCCTAAAATGTTAAGAAGAAAATACCTTTACAACGTTCCTTCTCAGCCTAGTATTAAATCACTAACACATCTGTAATAAGTCACTTACCTCCCCACAGGGATAGTGTGCTTAAACACACAGAAACATACAAATGGATCTTATGGCAATTAGCATTTAAGACCCACCCTGAGTCATACAATCCCTGGCCACATGGCAGGACCTATTTTTCACTCCCTCCCTCGATTCAGCTATACTTCTGAACATCAGAAAAGAAAACTAGCTCACACACAATAACTATCCAGTTGGTATTTGACAAGAATCCCATTGGTCTTGTGAATACCAAAACACAAAAATGTGTGTTTCGATATTACACATGCCCCACACCCCATAAAATGTAAATGGCTGTTGTGTTGCTTGCTTCGGCAGCACATATACAAAAAAGGGCTGTTGTAAAAAAGCTCTCTCAAACCGACATGAATATCTCGCGCTAGCTTCTCCAATATTTTTCTATTATTGGTACCTTTCAGGTGGGTTTATACTTACTGATACCCTAGAGCTTGCCCGTACTCTCGCAACAAATTCCCTCTCTTTCTCAGCAGCTTGTCTTTGAACCCGCTGGAAATTTGTAAGTGCGGTGGTGAACTCATTCACAAGTCGGTCTTTTTGTAACTTTCTTTGACGCTAAGTGGCAAGAGGGGGAGAAAAAAAATCTACTGAAGCAAAAGAAATTGTAAATAATTCTTTAACTGGAGCTTTTGGGCAGGGATTCTCCCCACCCCGCTGTAACAGCAATTTCATAGATAGCATTCATTTCTACTAAAGACCACAGGACTAAGTTGAGCATCATAAGTGAAAACTGTGCATGAAACATCTTCTCAGAATTACACAGAGTCCTCAATGCTATTTCAAGTTTACAATTTGATGAACAAACAGATACTTAAATCATGGCAAATTCTAGTACTGCAGTCACTACATGCCAAATTACTGAAAGACACTCTTCTTTCTTAACACATCAAAGCAGTGGCCATGAACAGTGCATGGCTATGACCATGAAGAACCACATCAGAGCTGATGAACCCAAACGGGGTGGCTTTGTATCCTACACCTTTTGAAGGCACTCACACTGATGGATCACAATAATGCAGAGAGGCGGATCAGTGATTCCCCCAAGGCCATTATGTGAGCAAGGACTGGAACTCCACATTGCCAGACTCTAGCTACCACCTCACCATGACTTCCAGGAAGGTAAGAAAAACGAGGAAGCAATTCATAATGAAGTATGAATTGCTGCTCAGTGCTTGGGCTCCTATTTTTACCTGAAAATTGTAGAATGAAGTGACTGGCAGACATAAACAAGCTCCTGTTCCAATTTTCAGAAAACATAGAAGAGAACAAGCTTGCATCAATCTAGTTACCAGGACTCTATAGACTCGATAGATGGGAGGATACAGAACACAGCATTGGTCTGCTGCAGCTTTATCCCTGGGACCAAATTTCATGTCATTAGCACTGATTTCCAACCAATAAAGTAGTAGTGACATGACAAATATCCAGTGTAAATGTCAGGCCCTACCAATATATGTTTTTATATGGTGCAGAAGGAGCTCCAAAGAGGCCTTGAACAACTGGGCAGATCAGGAGCAAATATTCTTCCAACACGACTATTTTTCTCCTCTGAAAAAATGATCAAATGCACTATTGGTTTGTTTGAGCAAAACAATTTATTTTAAGGACATTTTAAAAGGTACTTTAATTCTGTTTGTGAGTCCAGTCATATGTATTCAGGTACATTATCGCCTCTCCCTTCCAAAAGAAAAGATTGCAGTCTGAGTTAAGGTGCTTAAACCCCACTAAAGTCAATGGGATTTAAGCAGCGTTACCATCATGTGCACTGGACTGCCGTCAACATGATTAAACGATCATAAGTCACACGGCTGCACTAAAATAAATCCTATAATTCTAGTTGCTCAAAAATGCTTTGTCTCTAATTACATGAAATATCACCAAATTCCATTTATTAATCATGATATGCATCAGAAATAACTCCTGGTGGTGAGGGACTGCAAAATTGACAGTGACTGATTTTTAAAAGCAATTTTATACCTGTTCATTTATTGAAGGCAGAGATCCAAACTCTTTAATGTATTTGTCAGTCTCTTTGGCAAGCTGATTTGTATATTGTTGCTTCTGTTGTCTAAAATGGAAAGTTTATAATTCAGCTACTGGATTACTTCATTACAACATATTTACATTATTGCTTCATAGCAGATTATGTTCCATAATATATTATGTTATTGAATAAGAATTGGCTATTACATTCCTTGGAAATGATCAATCATAATTAAAAATATTGATAGTGGAAAGAGGAAGGGAAAGTAAGAGGACCAAATTCTGTTATTTGAAAAAATGCCCTATTATACATAAATCAAGAGCTTTAGATAGGTTTACAGATGCTCTTTAGAAGAAAAGCAAGTCAAAGAAATCCATTTCATGTATTATGAGCACTAAATTAGTTTATGGACAATATTCTAATTTAGAATCATGATCATATGTGATGCATCTCCTGCTTCTACCAAAGAGAAATCTGGTCCATATATTAAGGCTAGTGCAAGTTTCATGCATTAAAATAAGGCCTTTATTTACCAGTTGACAGAGTGAAAACTAGCAATCAGGTCTAGGTCTGTATTCCCTTCTTTCATCAATCATTAAGCTTTATGTTATACCAGAAGCCATCCTCCTCCAGGAAATTTTTATTCAAAAATTTCTACTGCTCATAAGCAGAGCACAAAATGCATTATACCAAGAAACCCAGTACTGTGTTTAAATACCATCCCACAATGGTTATAGTTTTGTGCCTTAGTCAAGCTTCTGCCTAATTTAAAAGCATAACTGCACCGCCACTGCATGTATTAGACAGAGCAGACACACTGACATCACGCCTCTCCCCCGAATCAACCCATTTCCACTCAGTTTTCTTCCCCTCCCCCATAGTATTTTGGCCCGCGTTCCTCAAAAGATACATTTGCATTAACTTATCAAACTCAACGTTACACGTCTCTCAAAATTCTATTTCCAGAAATTTGGAAAGAAATATGAACATTCTCTGAACTTTGAGATGGCTCAGTACAGTCAATAGCTTTTGGCACGTCTGCATTTTCTACATCAACCACCACCTGGGTGTTTAATAGTGCCAAGAATAGTCACAGGTTAACTAGTCAACAAGCAGATAAGTATTGCTTTTCCCCTTCATCTTCTATTCTCAAACATTTGAAAGATGCAAAGCATTTTGGTAAGACATCATCAACACTTATTGAGGATGTATTTACAATGTAGTTAAATGAAAGGTCTCCTCATGAAGTACTTACAGCTGCTGTCGCAATTCATGTGTGTCTTGTGGTGTTCCAAGTTGATTCAGTACTCTTTGTATTTCTGCAGCTGTTTGCAAAAAAGAGGAAGAGAAATTTTTAATGATACATTTCCACACCATTTCAAGCATTTCTAATTGATGGTTTAGAAATGTATTCCAAGTTGACAAGGCTGTGGTAGGTCAAACTCTATAGGACTTTCAAAAGAAAAGACAGGCACATGCACCACCACCTCCAACATGACAGTGGGACAGCTACCACCATCTAAAGCCAAATCTTTCAGGCCGCATTTTGTTCCAAATTTTAAACAGTTTAAAGTGGCATCAGTGTTACAAAAATGAGTGCTGTATAAGTGGGCATCCATGCTAACAGAAGGAAAGAATCATACAAGATTTTCAAAGTTTCAATAAGAATATGGAAAACAATTTAAGTGTCATTGCTCTTCCAAAGTAGAATACATCATTTCAGTAGACTAGATATACAAAGGGCAATTCCAAATATCCTTTTTTTAAAAAAAATATTTAGTTTAATTAACTGAATAACAATTAAATGAATAACTATTAACAATATAACATTGTAACAACATAGAACAAACTAACAAGCTAAATATTGGAACTTTAACATGTTATAAATATTGATAAAGAGTTATGTAACCTTTAATACTAGCAAAACTTAACATTAGTTTAGGGTAACCAAAGAAGCGATAGATGCCAAACATCCTTTTTAAGCTATCAACTGCTCACACCCCACAGGGGCATGCACACCACATAGAGACTCACTGAGCTCTTGGTAGTCCAGAAGTACATCAGGAATAGCACAGTCCAGGAGGGTAGGTGGAAATCCCCAAGCCTAGCTGGTATCTCTTCCTTCAAATACCCTCGACCTTTTCTGGCTTAGCATGAATCCATTGAGTTAGCCTGCTAGTTAGCCTACCTTCTGATTCCTGTCTTTTGTATTTAAGAGTTGCTGGACTCACAGTCAGAACTGTGCAATAGTGGGCCAAGGGGTCCCGCAGAGTAACAACTACAGGGATTAATTAACATCCCACTGGAATTAGAAGTATTAATGCTGAGCTACTTATAACCATAGTTCCTATCAAAATTATTCTGCCAAAAATTCATGATTGCAAATCAACCGTCTCCCCAACATATAGGTTCATTCCTCCAGTACTATACGTGTCACATTTTTCTGCTGTTTCTCCAAGGAGTTCAAGATGTTATTTTAGCTTTAAAATCATCAAGAAAAGTAGATTATGTTAAAATAAATATTCTCGAGGCCACCCAAGCAAGTGTTATCAGTGACACAGCATAGTGGAACTCAGGAGCTGAATTAGAGAATGCACACCTAACAGCTTGATACTCCTATGGAAATTTAACTAAAATGTCCTATCATACAGTGCTCTTGAATGTATCCCAAGTTTCAAAAGCCATTTGCTATCAGGAAACATCTGTCCAAAGCCTTTCCAGGTGTGGCAAATTGTTTGCTCAAGGTGAGTTCCACCAAGCTTATATTGGCAGAGTTAAATTTGTTTAAACTGGATTTCAGCAGCGATGCTAAAAGTTTTACTTTTCTGTTTTACCTTGCTTATATTAATCATTTATCTGACTCCACAGGAAAGGGAAGTCAGGAACCCAATGCTGAAACTTTTTTTTAAAAAAAGAATGTACTGTTTTATAGGGTATGCAAATACAGAGTCTGAGCCATCAGCACAGTCATTACATAGATCAGAGGTTAAACCTTGTATTTTACTATGAACAATCCATTTATTTGGGAGCGACCCTATTTAAATGAGTGGTTCAGAAGACTCAGCAGGAATAAAATTCCAATGACAGACTGAACTTAATTGGAGAGGATCACAAACAGAAAAAAAAACCCACTTCCACAGTGGATCTCTTCTATTCTGAGTGCAGAAGTCTAATGAGGAACTGTTGGAAGTAGCAATGTCTGGTGTACAATGATGAAGAGAAGATCCTACCCTACAGGGGGCAGCAAGGATTAGCAGATAGGAATGTGAGGGCAGCACCTCTCTTTTCTGTTAAGTGTTACATACTTGTCTCCAAATGGGCTTTACCAGTGGTAATATCCTCCTTCTCTCTCGAGAACTCTCTCTCCTAGGCAAGTAGATAGCTCGATGCTGTCTCTATCTTTCCTGTTTACTATCAACTATGTAGTTCCTAAATAATCCCTTTCTCACTCTTTAAACAGTTCTGCGTGGCTACTGCTGTATTTTTGACACTCAGCCAACGGAAAGCTCCCCGCATTTAGCAGTTGGAGTGCACAAGCTATGCTCCAGTATTCACAGGCTACACTTAATGGATGATCCTGCCTCTCTGGCTATGCGTTCTCTTCCCCCATCCATGCTGCTTTACAGAAAGACTGGTCCCAATACTGGGAGCACACAGCCTCCTGCAGTGTTCTTGGTTCCTGGGACTGGGCCCATATTCTACAGATAACTATATATTAATCAAAAAGTCAGCTCAGTTTTATTTGTTGTGATCATCAATCAGCCGTACACTACAGACAAGTCAATAATACATAAAAAGTAATACATAAAAGAATAATACATTCTGTAAGGGAATCATATTGCTGTTAAATGAAGAAATTGTTAAAATTCTGGACAAACTGCTTCCTTGTTGAACATGCCAAGGTGCAGAATTTTGGCACCTTAAGGGGTGGTTTTGTCAAAACAATAAGGAGAAGAGAGGTATATAAATTATCAGATCCACCTGGATACTTGAACAAGTCTGGGATAATATATATTTTCTGAACGTCACTGTATAATGAATAGTGTGGAAGGGCATGTTTGTTTCAATTGTGCCCAATTGACAGGGCAGATAGGCTGGGGGTTTGGAATAAGAGATTTTCTTCCTTCAATGAGGGCTGATGGTAGCATTTTGAAGCGGCCAAAGTAAAAGCTCAGCAGTATTTAGGACATTCTAATGTATAGAGGTAGACTGTCAGGGCAAAATTTTTCCTACAATTCTTGGCCACTAGAGAAAAATGGGCCTGTGTCAACTTGAAGGGCTATATACCATATTTTTATTTAATTATTTGTTTAGTTCTCAAGAACCCAAATGCTGTAGGATTGGGAGGGTAAAACCATAAAGTAGTGCTTTCTCAACAGTTCTCACCCACCCTGAGCAACAGTTAACTAGAAGAATTAATGAGGTTAATCCAGGGGTGTGTATAAATGTTAACTTAAGTCAGAAACATATTGTTTGAAAACAGCCATGTGATTCAAGTAGAACCAACCCCATCTCCTCTGAGAAAGGTGTTGGGCACATTGAACCCACACTGAGAGCCAGTTTGGTGTAGTGGTTAAGAGCACGGGACTCTAATCTGGAGAACCGGGCTTGATTCCCCACTCCTCCACTTGAAGCCAGCTGGGTGACCTTGGGCGAGTCACAGCTCTCTGGGGCTCTCTCAGCCCCACCCACCTCACAGGGTGTTTTGTTGTGGGGATAATTATGACATACTTTGTAAACTGCCCTGAGCGGGCATTAAGTAGTCCTGAAGGGCGGTACATAAATCGAATGTTGTTTTTATTGTTATTATTGTGCAGAACCTCACATAGATATGAAGAATTTGGATATGATTGCTTTAATTTGCGATAATCTTTATATATGCGTAACTGTGAACCATACATACACTGGGTAATACCTCAACATGATCAAAATTCCACAACAAAGACTCTTACCAAACATGGAACAAGAAATGCCAGATGTACAAGCTGGATTCAGAAAATGAAGAGGCATTAGAGATCACATTGCAAATTTATGATGGCTAATGGAACATACCAGGAAATTTCAGAAGAAAATCAGCCTGTATTTAAAACAACAAAGTTTTTGACTGTGCGGATCATGAAAAGCTATGGATAGTTTAAAAAGATATGGGTGTGCCACAACATCTGATTGTTTTTATGCGCAAGTGGCTAGTGTTAGGACAGAGGATGGGGAAACAGAATGGTTTTCTATTGGCAAAGGTGTCAGACAAGGATGTATTTTTAAAATTGATTTTAACTGTTGTTCACCACCCAGAGCCCATGAGGATGGGCGGTTTATAAATCAAATCATCATCATCATCATCATATTACCTCTCTATTTGTTCAACCTATGTGCGGAACATAAAGAAAGCTGAATTAGATTTAGAAGCTAGGGTGAAAATTGGTTGGAGGAACATTAATAATTTGAGATATGCAGATGACATCACCAGAGGCGGCACCAGGGTTTCTGGCACCTGAGGCTGCCCCTATGCACACACACAGAGTGTGCGTGCGTGCGCGCCCCGGACTGCGTGATGACGTCACTGCATATGACATCATCACGCAGCAAGCCGGCCACATTGGTGCGGCGGGCAGCTGGGATGGCGCACGGAGGCTGCCCGCACTCCCAGTCAGGCGCGGCGGGTGGCTGGGGCGGGGGGCACGTTCATCCTTCCAGCCCTCCTGCTCCGTTGTTCCGCACACCACCCCAGATGCCTGCCGTCCCTGGTCCATGGCTGCTGAGCCTGGCTGGGGGTGTGTGTTGGCAGTGGCGGAGGCACAGGAGGGCTGGCAGGCTGCAGAAGCTGTGGGTCAGGCCCGGCAGGTGGCTGGGGCGGCGCGCGAGCGGCTTCCCATCCCTCCCGCTCAGCCACCGGTGCTGCTGCCCCGACCTCTGCAGCACACTCCCCCTCTGGCATCTCAGCACTCGAGGTGGGGGCCGTACCTGCCTCAATGAGCATGCCGGTCCTGGACATCACATTAGTGGAAGAAAATAGTGAAAAATCACTACTGATGAAGGTTAAAGGAGAAAATGCCAAAACAGGATTGCAGAAGACAAAAGTAATGACTATTGAGGAATTACACTTTTTTAAGGTCAACAATGAAGAAACTGAAATTGTTCAAAATTTGCTATTCCTTGGTTCAATCATCAATGAAAACGGAGCCTGCAATCAAGAAATGAGAAGCAGAGTGATACTTGGAAGGGCAGCCATGAAGGAACTAGAAAAGATCCTTAATGATAAGGATGTCTCTCTAGGAACCAAGATCAAGATAATCCACGCGATGGTATTCCCCATTACTATGCATGGATGTGAAAGCTGGACAATGAAGGAAGCTGACAGGACTTTAAATTGGGTAGAAGCACACACACACACACACACACCTTACCCTAAAAAAACTTTAATTGTGTAAGGTATATGAGAACCCCCTTTCAAAAAGAAGAATCTCAAAGTTGTTAAGATAATAACAATTTGAGGGAAAGCAGTATTTTTTTATTTAATTGAATATTGGGAAATTTTAATACTGAGCAAATCCACATGGAAAGATTCTCTTTGATATTTTAACTACAGTTTTCTCTTTGATCCTGTAATATATTGATTAAATAATTATGGCCTAACTTTAAAAAAATACAGTTAAGGCTGACCCTTTCAATTAATATTTCAGATAACTGATGCTTACTTGATATTAGAATTATTTCAACAGATAACACTTTTAATTTGCATTCTAGCTTCTAATACAAATTTAACAGATTTTGGTAGTATTTCCATTTTTTTAAAAAAAATTGTCACCTGCATGATGTGCAGTCTAACTGCAATAGAAAACTAATTCTAGTTACTACTAAAACCTTGTTTTTTGGAAATAAGCAATATTTTACTCTGTTTGGCATTCATTTGTGTATTATAGCACATCCATGCAGCAAGTAACTGCACATATCTGTGGTTTACAATGCACAACAGCCTCTATAAACATACTTGTTTATCTAATCTATTTTGTATTTGAGAAAATGAAGAGTTAATTGTATCTATGATCAAAGAACAGCAACTCTTCATTTTGCCCCACCTAGACAGCATTTTCTTCCTCTGTGTCAACCAATCAATTCTTTACTATCCCATGAAGTACTCATTCTAGTTTAACACCATTGTGCTGAATCAACTAGGGGCAAAACTGCCTTCTGGGTAAGCAAATGTCCCCCAAATTATCAGCACATGCTCCCTCTAGCTCAATTGTCCAAGTATACTGTTGGACATTCACAGCCCTACTGATGGCCATAGAGAACTACTCTTCCCATCAAAAAAGATCTTTGCTTGTGAAGAATGTTCTAATGTCACAGGTGAAGAACCATTTATAAACATGATTTATTGATTAAAAGCTTCCCGCAAATCAGATACATGCATTATGTAACAATTTAAGGATTTGCTCCTGACTTAATGTTTGTGTTTTCTATATTGCTGAGCCTAGCAATGTTTAATACAAGTCTTTGGATATTAATCAGAGCAAGAATTTCCCTCGATAGGACCAAGTGAACTACATGAGCTCAAATGAGAGGAGCAAAACAACTCGCAGGAAGTGTTTGCTTGGAACATAATTGTAGCCTTTACTCCATTAGATAAGGAAATCTCCCTAGTACAGTTCAACAGGTTTGGTGATCTACGAGATCAATATAAGTATACTGGTTTAACATGCAAATTGAAAATACAGCAGAAAGTTATCTGGCAAATAGAGGAAGCATTCCCACCTGCTTGTTTTTTGTGGCCACATTTTCAGTACATAGCCAATTCTAAAGGTTTAAAGAGATCTTAGTAACACTTATTATGGCTGTTTGATTTTCTGAGGTCATACAAAATAAGCCCCATGCTACAGAAACAGGTAAGCATGCTATCAGCATCTCATGAACAAAGAAAAAAATCTGAACTGGTTGGGTACCTGGAACAGCATTTGGAAGTCAAAGAACAGAACGGCTGGAAGACAGGTCGCTGTTCTAAACTGAGCACTCTTAATCCAAAAAGAGATTCTGAGCTTAACACTGCTGTATGGAAGGGGGATACCCAGCAGATAAAATTCCCTTTAGATTACTGAACTGATGAGAAGTCACAATGGCCAATCATCTCCTTGCCACAAAGCTATTAGTAGACACGTATTGGGAACTAAAGCCCACCAATTTAACTACTATGAATTATTACAGCTTTTACTAGTCATGTTGGATGGGAGCTGCAGTAAGGAGAACTGATAATAGGAGATAGCAGTTGGCAATAGAGATGGGCAGGAACCACAAGACAAACTAAAGTTCGTCACAAACTGGGCTGGTTCGTGCTTTGCAAACCAGCGGTTCATGGAAGCCCATTTTCCACGAACTTCCATGAACTGGTCTGCTGGTTTGTTTGGTTCATGTTAAACCCCAATACCCCTTTCCCTGCTGCTGCTAAGCAGCAGGGAAAGGGGCATTTCAACCCTCGATCAGCTGCTTGTCGGGGATTTCTCTGACAAGCAGCTGATCCAAGCTGGCAGGGGTGAAATGCCCCTTTCCATGCTGCTTCGTAGCAGCGTAGAAAGGGGCATTTAAACCCCACGAACCATGAACAGGTTTGTGAACCAGGACAAGCTTGTGAAAGTTCGTGGTTCATGAAATGGGACGAACCATGAACTGCATGGTTCATTTTTTTCCTGGTTCGTTTCCACCTCTAGTTGGCAAGATCTAACCTTATAACCCCAGGAAAATGAATTATAATTATCTGGAGTGCAGTGTATAATTCTGGGTACCACACTGACAAACATGTAGACAAATGGGGAAGTTTTAGAGGACAATGGTCAAGGTTCTAGAATAGGGGTGTGTAATCCAGGTTCATGAACCTACAAGAATAGCTGGATTTTATACCAATCTGGCATAATCCAGCTACACTAGTTCATACTGGAGAACCCCAAATCTGATCCAGGCTGCCAGACTCTGCTGGGTGGATTACCTGTGGCCATAAGCAGCCACAGCAGAGGTGGAGCAGCAGTGGTATGAATGAAGACAAGTTTCGCACTGTGGCAGGAGAGTGGGGTGAGGCTGGCAGGGCAGGGGAGGAGACAACAGGCAGAGTGGATTCCCATCCCATCTCACCCTTCTACCCCTGCCCAACCTCCAAAATACCCCTTTAAGCTGCAACAGTGGCCACCTTTTAAATTACGCAGATCTGGCAAACCTCTCTCTCTCACATACACACACCCACCCACACCATTTTGGATCAGGGATTCTCCGGTTTGACACTGGGATTTGCTTCAGTTCTGTTGTGCTTTGTTGGTTCAGCTTGCATGGAGTGGGACTTGCATTGGGACTGGCTTTTGGCCAGGGGTTGCCTTTGCATAAGGTTATCCTTTGTTTTGAAAGCCTTGGAAATGTTCCTCCATAGAAAACCACAGATTCTATGAAAACAATGGAGAATTGGATGGGGGTAGCTTGTTCAGGAATTGGACTCCAGGGTCCAATCTTCCTTTAATTTGAGGGTTCTTTAGTGGACCATCAGGAGTAGGTTCCCTATAAATTTGGTGGAGTTTGCTTGAAAAATGCCCCCCCCCCAAACTACAGTTAGTTCTCCCCATATGGGGATAGTTTTCTGCACAGGGAATAATGGCCGGATAACTTTGGGATTCTCTACTGGATTAGAGTGTCTAACCCAGATTTAAGGGATACTGAACTTTTTTGGTACCCCCCCTCAGGTAAAGTTACAATGTATCAGAACAAATTAACTACCAACTATCTGCTGCGTGCTCTCAGAAGCTCCAAAAGCCCTCTCCTCTTCCTCTCACTCTTTCTAATGGACACTCACTGATACTGACCCAGCATTCCTCCCCCCTCTCATTGGTTAGTTCTGAGGAGAGCTGGAGGTGGAGCCAGTCCTGTCCCTCATACTAATTTGAAAGCATCTGGTTTCAAGGCAGCCAATTCGCCATCCTCAGCAAAAAACAGTTTCAATCTCAATTTAAGGGCAGAGAGCCATGCTCTTTCTTCCAGAGACATTTGGTCAAATTCCTCCCCCCCCCCCCGCCCCCATTCCAACATTTGACACACAACAAGGTACAGTTAACAATTTTCTTAGAAACTGAGCAAGGAGTTGATCAATATTATCAGATACAACTTAAATCCAAACAGCTGAGCCATGAAGAATTAGGGAACTGCTTTCAAATTATAAACTTGCACAGCCTCAGGAATATACTCTCCACTTCCATCTTGAAAGTCAGGAAGTGCCTACAGGACTTGAACCATTAACTGGTTGTTGATTCTGCAAAGAACGTCAAAGTAACTGCTAGGCTAAGCTGGCCCACTGAAAGTCTTTAAGCTGAGGTTGGCCAGCCACATTCTAACTTGCATTGAACTAAAAGATCTTAAGGGCACTTCCAACTCTAGCAGTCTATAGATCAACTCATGAGGTTCAAAGCATGTGTACCGGGTTCAACATTATAACACATCAGATGTCCTTGATTGCTACGAACAATTAAAAATAAGGTCAGGAGAGCACACAAGTTATTGATTGCAGAATTGGTAGGAACTTCATTATTCATATGCTCATGAACTCAGCATTTGTGGTCTGTTTTTATTATTTATGTTTTTGTGCTGGGCTGGGGCTTTTTTATGTGGATTTTAATATTTTGTTTTTTTTATTATTTGTATTTTGTAAGCCACCTTAGAAGGTTCCTGGAAAAGCAACATAAAAATGTTCAAAATAACTAAATTTGCTAACTTGAACATAAAATGGCTTTATCACACACCCCTTACTATGCCATACAGGCATAGAGTACCCATATATAAATAGGTTGCTCAATTAAAGGAAACAAGTTAAACAATTAGAACTTGTTTGTCTTGTTGAAGAGTAAGCATTAGCAAGCTGATGTAATTGCAAAAGCCTAGTTTGGCTATAACAGTGTCTCTTAAAGACCTGCTTCCACACTCCTTTAACTTCATTTGCCCTTTTATGATCCACGATGAACCATCAATCTCAATATATTTCAAGATGGAGAACCACAAACATTTACAAAAATATTACACTATTGAGATTTCAGTCTATCCAGAGGTTCCTCATCTGTGAGTTGCAACCTAATACAGGGTCACAGCTCTCTCACTGGCAGGTTGTAAGGCTGCATGCCCCATACCAACCTTGTGGCTACAGGAAGCAGCAGTGGGAGAGGTAGCAGAACCCCTCCCCTTCACCAACAGCTCATCTGCAGTCACTGCGAAGCAGAAACACAGGTAGCTTCTGGGTTGCAGGGCAAAGCTGGGATATGCACAGGTTTCCGCAGAGGGAAAAGAAGAACAGGAAAGTAAGAGGAGGGGGAGCCATCTGACCCCCTTTTCTCAACTACACTGGACTCCCCCCCACCCAAACAGTGAGGACAGAGGCTATGATTCCTCCTCCTTTTGCCCTGTAGACTCGTCAAGGAAAGGCACTCAACCTGTATGACAGACCTCCCTTACTCCTACACTCTGAGGCAGATTTCCCTGCCAAAATTAAAGTTTGCTCGCTGTGGCTGAGCAGCCTCAAGTAGCGTGTGTGTATAGTTTAAAGTTCTTTTTGTCCCACCTTGAGAAGCATATTTTTGGCTTTTTTAGCCCAGCCCAGAAACTTGATAGAGGAAAAGCAAGAGCCCTCTTCTTCTTTATATGAAATGGCACTGGAGGCTGAGTAACTCACAAAAGAAAACAGCAACTTTATTGGATAGGCAGGGATGGAATATGGGTAGTCAGAGGATGAAATTACTGAGGTTAAAGTTATTGGTAGAACAGAATAGTTTAAAAGTAATAGGCACAATAGTTGGCTTGCAGCTTAGTTTCAATGTTTATAATCCTTAAGAGTGAGAGGTTTGTAGTTTCATACTTTGGTTAAAGCAACGTTTCTCCACAGATTTCCCTTTACAGTACACTTCCAGTTAATTCAATGTTCAACACTGTTTTCCCTTTACAAGAGACCCAGGGTCTCTTGCAAAACCCCTTTCTAGACACTAGGTAGGAATTATTATTCTTCATAAGACATAACCCTATTCACTTGGCTGAATGGGACTCTCCACTTACTCCCAATCTCTGCCAAAAATACACACCCAGTTCTATCTTGGCTGTGTAAACAGGTTTCAATTTGTGCTGGCTTTTATACTTGGACTTACCAACTGAAAGTCCTCAAGACAATGTTGTCATAATAATTAGGACAAAGGTTCTCTTTTTCCTCACTTCAGAGGGGTACTAGTCTGACCCTTCTTTGCCATTTCCATGCGTGTTGGATAACACACTTTCAATGCATTTTAGCCGTCCTTCGGAAGTGGATTTTTTGTCCAAACACGAAAACCCAGTTCCAAATGTTCACTAAAGAGCATTGACAGTGCATTATGCAACGTGTGTGGAAGCAGCCCTAGTCAGACTTCACGCTCTCAACTATCATTCTGACTAGCCAATCAGAGAGAGGGGAGAGCAGTCTGTCACTCTATCTTTCCTTCCAGGCAGTTATTAACTCCTTCCCTTTCACTCAATGAATGCTGCACTGTGGAAACTTTTCATTAAAGTGAATTCCGTCACAGCCTGCTAACAGCTATGCTCACATTGCCTCTCTTTTTGGACTGTGTGGCCTGATGGTCTGGAGAAGCAGTGGGTTATTCTCCTTATGTGTCTGTGCCTGTGTTAGGCTACCGGCTGCTGTCCCCCATCTCCCTCATAAGGTGATGGGTCTGTTGGAGCCACTGTGGCACAAACACAATACTGAGAGGGATGCTGGTTAGGCAGGATGAGAATCTTGAGGGGGATGAAGTTGCTCTGTCCCTGTTGGCTGTAAGTCGTTTTTCTAGACAAGAAAATGACAACATCCAGCCTCAAAAGATCTTTTCTTTTACGAAAGCAGTGAGATACAAATGAGTCCTTGTCTTCCTACCCATAGTTTGGTTGCTGAAATAAGCCACTCCTAAACTGCAATGAGAAAATGGCTATGGAGAAATAGCTAGAGTGTTTCTAGCACTATGGGGTTGGGGGGGGGGGGCTTTTCCTTGAAAAAACACTTTTGCCTTACCCAAATATATTGTCAAAAGAAAAGGTCTTAAACTGAACAGCGATGGCACTCTTCTCTCATCTGAAGCCTTAGCCAGTTTCCTTCCTTTTTACCTGTCCAGGCAACAGCTGTTTACTGTAATCGCCACATCCTGCTCAAATACAAATCAGAGTCTTCCTCTGTACTGGAGATGTTGGTGAAATATGAAATAGTGTCCCCCAAAGAGAATGCCACATGTATATATGGGAGGGGATACATTCCCCAAGCCACTTAGGTACTGGAAGTGTCTGAATCACTTCACCTGACTCCAAGCTCCCTCTAGCAGCATAAGGCTGCTTGGCACAGGTCTTACCAAGAAATAAGTTTTACAGTGTGTGTGCAGTGGGACTCATTCAACAATAAATATTGTCAGGAACATGGTCAAGAACCACGGCTAGTCTTTACAAAAATGTTCACGGAGGATGTTTCTGCAGGCTCAAAAAAGAGTTGACCTAGTCTCTCAGCTAAACATGCCAAATGGGATAGTATAGAGACTATCCTTGGAAAAGAATATTCTTGGAGAGGGCTAAAAAGCAAAGGAGTAACACAATGACATGGCCGTTTGCAGATTAGATATAGTCCAACCCATATCAAGGGATAATATGCCCTGGGGCCCAGGTGCAAGAAACGTCTGACAATGGCAAGAATGTCTAACTTCACTGAAATGAACATATAGCTCAGAGATAATATTGGTTGAGGGCCACCAGATATACATGTGAATGAGAAACTTGTAATCACTATTTTTAGATATACTTCTTTATAAAAAGTAGCAAGAACGAAGTAGCCATTTTTATATACTTTAAAGATATTGAAGTATCGATAACTTTGTACAGAGTTTGAGGTTATAAGATAATCAGTTAGCCAAGAATGTGACCTTTATCAAGTGAGACAGCTAACTATTGTTGGAAGTTGATTTTTAAAACCTATAAATACAGGAGTTTGAAGAAGAGGCTCCTTGCTTGTGTAAGATATTTTAACGGACTCATGTAATTGCTCTCCATTGGTTATCTATGTAGCTATAACGGATGATACAATTTTCTTTTGAGTTAGTCTGTGTTAAAGATGGAAGTAGTTAAGTCGTAATACAAGGATAAAATGGAAGCAAAGATTCTCTAATAGCATTACTTGTGTACATCTCAAAATGTTGTTGAGATGTAACTCTTGCCAGGAAATGGATGATATGATATAGGAAAGATAGCTAGATGCCCAGGGCTTCTTGAGTGTATGCCTATATCTGACTTTGGCTTGACCAGAGTCATCCAAATCAATGTGCATAGAAGGTTTATCACCAAAGATCTTATCACCAATGCATGATTACATGAGAGTAATTACATACACAGATTACATGTCCACAGAAAGCATGGAGGTACTTCATAAATTGGTCCTTAAAAGGTAACTTTAGAATTAATTTATGCTTGAAGAAGTTTGAGGACCATGGATTAGTCTAAGACCTAAGTGATCTCCACTACAGACCTCCATTTCTAGTCATCATTTGATCTCTTCATTTAAAGCCCTCTTCTTTCCTTCTGAAGCTAACCTCAGAGTCTGAAAGAGTGAAAGGAGCAGTGAATGCTGGAGAGTGAGAAGCACAGGAAAGAGGAAGAAGTGGATGAAGTTAGTTCAAACATCAACATGAGAGCAAGTGGACTCTGAGGCAATGCACAAAAGGGGAGTTTTCCCATGCAGAGTAGATCTGCAAGAGGACTTCCGGTTTGGGATTCATGGAGGTCTAACGCAGCTCCACTTGCGGAGCTGACCGGACTGCCGTTTTAATCGGCCGGTGGGGTGAAAATAGCCCGCGGCCGACTGCTCTCAGGCGGGGAGCAGGCAAAGAACGCTCAAGACCCTAGGGTGAGCTAGATCTCGGACGAGGGGGGGCTCTACACAACGGGTCCCCTCCCGATCCTTGAGATCCCACCTTGCGACGGGTCGGCTATAATCTCTGCGGCAGTTTTGGGGCCAATTCGGCTGGCATAAGACCTACATACCCAAGCTTCGATTGGGGGAAGAAGCTGAGAGGAGAACTTAAAATCGAAACAGCGATTACAACCCGAGAAAACTGAAGAGAAGGTAAAGATCATTATCTTCCGATACGGGACAGATTGATAAAAACAGAGAAGGAAAAAAGTAGATTTTTAAACTGCAACAGACTAGTGAAAAGGAGGGGAAGACTCGGCAGGAATTGTATTTGAAAAGAGACTAAGCTTAAAGAAGTTATTAAAGAAATCGGACTATTGTTTTGAATACCTGTGGCTTTGGAGCTGTGAGAAAAAGACACCATCGCGAGATCTGCTGTGGGAAGACGGGAGACAGGAAGTGCGTAATAACAATAGAGTGGCTGGAGAGAAGCGGCCCTTGCTGGAGGGCAGGAAGTAGGGAATCGCCATTTTTGAAAGGGGAAGGGTCGCGGCTTCAGCGGAAGAGGAAGTAGGCCATCTTGGATTACAAAATCATAGAGAAACCATAGAGAAAAGACGCCCGACATTTTGGACTCTTTAAAATTTAATTTTTAAAAGAAGATTGGGACATTTAAAACAGAAAAACGTTAAATTTTACGCCACGGAGTTAAGGAAGAGAGCGGATTCGTGGGAGCGAGCTAAAGCAAGCCCCACGATGTCAAAAAAAGAGTGGCAATCGGCAATAGAAAACCTGGATAAAAACTTGGATAAAAAACTTTTAGATATGATTAAAGAACTTAAGGACACGAAATTGGAGTTGATAAAAGAGGTTAAAGAGGTTACACAGACAGTAAAATCGGAGCTGTCAGAAGTGAAAAAAGGCATGGAAACAATACGAAGTGAATTACAAGGAACGCAGCAGAGAGTTAAAACAGTAGAAGACGCGATGGAGAATTTAGCAGACACGCAACAAACAGAGATGAGATTGGTGAAGGGGAGAATGTCAGTTGCAGAAACTAAACATATGGAGAAGCAGCTACGTTTTCGCGGCTTGCCAGAAGTGGAAGGGAAGTCAGCGCAAGAACAGATGACTGAGGTGTTGGCTGAATACCTGGGGAAGGAGGAGGAGGAAGTTGTGGCTATCCTAGACGTGGCATACCGTGTGAATTCGAGAATTGCAACCCAGAGGAAATTACCAAGAGATGTGATTGTGCAGTTTACAACACGAAATATGAAAGAGAGGATTGTGACAAAACAGTTTCAAGATCCATTGGAGATTGATGGCAAGACGATTATTATAATGAAGGAACTGCCCAGATCAGTGTTATTGGACCGGAAAAAATATAAAGTGCTAATTCAGATTTTGAAGGACATGAAAATCAGGTACAGATGGGAATTACCGGAAGGTGTGTCCTTTGAGTTTGGAGGGGCAAAAAAACGCATCAGATCTGAGCGAGAGATGGAGCGATTTATTAAGGACAATGAAAAAGACTTACCATCAAGACTATGAATATGGAGTGTAAAGTATTATCTTGGAATGTAAATGGACTAAACTCACCGAATAAGAGGAAAAATATTTTTCACTGGCTACTAAAACAAAAATGTGATATTGTTTGTTTGCAAGAGACCCATATTAGAAAACAGGATGTAAAATATTTAAAATCTGGAAAATTGGGCAAAGAATTTGTAGCGGCCTCCAACAAGAAAAAAAGAGGAGTGGTGTTGTACATAAAAGAGGAGCTACAGCCAAAACTTGTTATGAGAGATGTGGAAGCTAGATTTGTAGCAGTGGAATGCATTTGGAATTTAAAGAGAGTGTTGGTAGTCGGACTTTACGCACCTAACGGTGCAAAAGAAAGCTTCTTTGAGGATTTAAGGAAGCATTTAGACGATCTTGCATATGACCAGATAATTCTTGCTGGAGACTTCAATGGAGTGACAGACTTGGAACTAGACAAAAAGACTACAACGGCACAAAAGAAAAGAGGACTATTGCCAAAGCTTTTTTTTGAGTTGATTCAACAAGAGACTCTCGAAGATGTATGGAGGAGAGAATATCCTAAAAGTAGACAGTTTACTTTCTATTCTGCAAGGCATTCTACATTATCAAGAATTGATATGATCTGGGCCTCAAAAGACTTAGCGTTATGGACTAAGGAGGTAGAAATAATGCCGATGGTAGGCTCAGATCACAACCCAATTATGTGGAAATTTGGAAAAAGGAGAAAAAGGAAAGCATGGAGAATAAATGAGGACTTGTTACAGGAAAGAGAGAATATGGAAATATTGAGAAGAGAGACAAAGTTTTTTATACAATACAACGTGAATAAAGAAGTACCAACCAATAAAGTTTGGGATGCTTACAAGGCGGTTGTAAGGGGCATACTAATGGACTTAAATGGTAGAGTAAGAAAGAAGAAAGAGGAGAAAAGACAAGAGATTGAGGAGAAAATAAAAGCCAAAGAAACACAGCTAAAAAAGAGACCAGGGAAAAAGAAGGTATACCAGGAAATTAAAATACTTCAAGAACAGCTAACAGCAATGAGCAATAAAGAATTGGAGTGGAATCTTAAAAGACTGAATCAAAAAGCGTTTGAGGGTGCTAATAAACCTGGAAAGTACCTGGCATGGCAATTGAAGAAGAAAAGGGAAAAGAAAATAATAAATAAAATTTGTGAAGACAACAAAACGTATTTGGAGCAGACTACCATTAGTAGAGCCTTCTATAAATTCTACGCTAAGCTGTATAATAAAAAAGAAGTAAACAAAGAATCAATAGCGTCATATTTGGAGAAAACCAAACTTCCAGAAATCTCGGAAGCTTGGAGAAATAAGTTGAACAGTGAAGTAACTGACGAGGAAATAAGTAAGGCAATACAATCTGCAAATCTAGGAAAGGCGCCAGGGCCAGATGGACTTACGGCTAAATTTTATAAGACAATGGCTAATGAACTGGCACCATTCCTAAAAGAGGTGATAAATGGGGTTTTAAGGGATCAAAGGATTCCAGACACTTGGAGTGAAGCGAACATATCATTGATCCCAAAAGAGGGCCAAGACCTGACTAATGTGAAAAATTATAGACCTATATCGCTACTTAATAATGACTATAAAATTTTTGCGAAGATATTGGCGGAGAGATTGAAGGGGTGGCTCTCAGAAGTCATAGAGGAGGAACAAGCAGGCTTTTTGCCAGATAGACAAATAAGAGACAATTTAAGGACAGTGATCAATGCTATTGAATATTATGACAAGCGTTGTGACAAAGAGGTTGGTTTCTTCTTTGTAGACGCTGAAAAAGCGTTTGATAATTTAAACTGGGACTTTATGTTTGCCACTATGGAAAAGCTACAATTGGGAGAAAGATTCATCAGAGCAATTAAGGAAATTTATAGAGACCAGACTGCAGCAATCGTGGTGAATGATGAATTGACTAAGAAATTGACGATAAGTAAAGGAACAAGACAAGGTTGCCCGTTATCTCCATTGTTGTTCATTCTAGTATTGGAGATTCTGATGATACAAATACGTCAAGATGAGGAAATTCGTGGAATAAAAATAAAGGACTATTCATATAAGGTTAGAGCATTTGCGGATGACATAATGTTAATTGTAGAGGACCCATTGGAGAACATGCCAAGAGTGATAGATAAGATCAAGGAGTTTGGAGACTTGGCAGGTTTCTTCATTAATAAAAAGAAGTCAAAGATATTATGCAAAAACATGACTAAGCAGAAACAACAATTGTTAATGGAAACAACGGATTGTGAAGTAACAAGTAAAGTGAAATATTTGAGAGTTGAATTAACTGCAAAGAACATAGATCTATTCAAAAACAATTATGAAAAACTATGGACTCAGATAGAGAGAGACTTGATTAAATGGAATAGATTGAATTTGTCATGGTTGGGCAGGATCGCAGCAGTTAAGATGAATGTGTTACCAAGAGTAATGTTTTTGCTACAGACAATACCAATCATCAGAGACTCTAAACAATTTGAAAAATGGCAGAGGAAAATATCAGATTTTGTTTGGGCAGGCAAGAAGCCTCGAGTGAAAGTGAAAGTTTTACAAGATGCAAAGGAAAGAGGCGGAATGCAACTGCCCAATCTGAGACTTTATCATGATGCAATCTGCCTAGTTTGGTTGAAAGAATGGATGACATTAAAGAACAAGAAACTACTAGCCCTAGAGGGATATAAAAAAATATTTGGATGGCACGCATATTTATGGCATGACAAAGTAAAGGTCAACTCGATGTTCCTGCATCACTTTGTTCGGAGAAGTCTATACATAATCTGGAAGAAGTACAGAATTTATTTACAAGAAGGAACTCCTTTGTGGGTGGTTCCGTATGAGGTGATAGACCCGAGAGCTGTTGATAATGAACAACAATGTTTAACGTACAAAGAAATAACTAAAACTGAAGCATCCAAACTCAGAATAAAGACACAAGAGGAACTATCACCTAACTACGACTGGTTCCAGTATAGACAGATCAGAGACTTATATAATTCGGACTCTGTAAAGGGAGGTATACGAATAGAGAATTCGGAACTAGAGCAGACCCTTCTTAAAGAAGATAAGAAAAGAATATCCAAGGTATACCAAGTACTGTTGAAGTGGTATACCGAGGATGAGATAGTTAAAATACAAATGGTGAAATGGGCTATAAACTTTAATAAAGAAATAACAATGGAGGCATGGGAATACTTGTGGAAAACTACAATGAAGACAACGACATGTACTAATATCAAAGAGAACATCTACAAAATGATCTATCGTTGGTACATGACACCAAAGAAGATTGCGCTAGGGAATTCGAATACTTCTAATAAATGCTGGAAATGTAAGAAGCATGAGGGCTCCCTCTATCATATGTGGTGGTCGTGTGAGGTAGCTAGGCAGTACTGGGGGGAAATAATAAGAGAAATGAGTGAAATTTTACAATTTCAAATTAATAAGAACCCAGAACTCCTGCTACTGAACTTGGGAATGGAGGGAATTCCAGCCCAATACAGGACGTTGATATTTTATATGACAGCAGCAGCTAGACTTCTGTATGCGCAAAAATGGAAAGTACAAGAAGTGCCAACTATTGAAGATTGGATTTACAAATTGCTGTATATGGCTGAAATGGATAAGATGACAAGAAAACTGAGAGATCTGGACTCAGGGCAGTTCAACACAGACTGGGAGAAGCTGAAACAATACCTGGAGAAGAAATGGGAGGTGGGAGGAAAACTGTGGCAGTTTGAGAACTACTGAAGCACTGAAGTAGAGGGGGGAGACTTTACCGGGAGGAGAAGAGATAAATGTGAATCAAAGCAGTCAGATTAATAGATTGATATATGTATAGATATATATAGGTTAATAAACAGAAAATAGAGAAAATAATTAACTATAAGGATTAAATATAAGGATTGATTAATTAACAATATTTTTTTTTTCTTTTTGGTAAGTTTTGTACCAAACTGAATGTCTGAAGATATAGATGGGTCAAATTGATTGACTACGTGATGAGAGATATATAGAACCATTACAAAGAGATAGAATGAGTAATATATAGAGAATAAGTCAAATTGTTTGAGATAAATGAATGTATGATTTATATGGTTTATGATATATAGAAATATTTGAAATTGAAAAATGGGATAAATTGTTTATCTAAGATGGAAGCAAAGACTTACAGTTTGGGCATACAATGTTAAAAATAGTTAAGGATGTACTGCTTAGAATAATGGAGAATATATATTTGTTTTAGATAGAGGAAGCTAATAAAAATAAGGGAAAGGGGACAAAGGGTGGGAAAGCTGTTGGAAGTCAACAAAAAGGGGGGGAAAGGGAGGGGGTTAGAGATGAAAAAACTGGGGAAAATTGAATGTAAATGTAAAAATAATGTTCTAACCCAATAAAAAATTTTTCAAAAAAAAAAAAAAACAGAGTAGATCTGCAAGAGAATTCTCCTATTCCAATAGTTTGGAGTGAGAAAAACAGGTAACAAGCTCCAAACTAAAAAAGCCCATCTTTCCTTGCTCTGCCATCAGCCCTTGAACTTACTCATGTTTGGATCACTTGGTCTCTAAATCTAGCCATTAGACAGTTGGCTCTATTATAAGTCTTATTTATGTGGGAAGATGAATACATCACTATTAAGAATCAACTCAGGAATGGTAAAATTCTGATGCAGCAGCAGCATCATTCTATGAGGCTATGCTCTTGAACACTGAGAGCAGAACCACAAGTGACAAAAGGCACAGATTGGACACTTGTCAGCTTCCCTCAAGTTTTGATGGGAAATGTAGGCATCTTGGTCTCGCAGCTTCGCTCTCTGTCAACTGTCACTTGTCCAACATTCCGCCAAGCTGCCTACATTTCCCATCAAAACTTGAGGGAAGCTGACAAGTGTCCAATCTGTGCCTTTTGTCACTTGTGGTTCTGCTCTGAGAGCCATCTTTATGTTATATTTTCACCAACATGGCTGCTCCTGCTCCTGTATGTCTTCGCACACCTGCCTAGTTAAGTGGCAAGGCTTCTACACCTGTCGTTCATCTCTCCTGTGCATGAACACAACATGCAAGTGGTATATGCTTGGGGAAAGCCATTTTGTCAAGAAGAAGGCCCCTAATCTGTTTTCTTTATGCAAGATTCTTAGGTGGAAGAACATTTCTATATTCACAGAAAGGCTCTATCAGGTGCTCTTCTAAATAATTCGCTACTCTCAGGTATTCGTATTACAAAATGCTTTCTGCAGGCCTAAAACAAATAGGATCTAAAGGTAATAGGTACCAAAGAACACAGGAGGCTGTTACCCATGACAACCTCCTGGCAGCCTTTGAAATGCAGGAACTTAGCAGAAATACTTTTAATCAGGGTAACTAGCTACATATTGCGGGGGCTGGGGGTTACATACATATTAGAGATTTTTCTTGGTGATTTGCACCTCACACAGACCAGATAGGACAGGTAAGTTCCATTGAGGTCAACAAATTGCATAAGACTGTATCATCATCCTGAGGTATTCGTCAAAAAATACATTTCCGAGGGATCGTTGCTGATCAGATGCCATCACTGTGACTGCTGCTTCTACAATTCCTTGCAAAACTACTTCCGGGGTAAGTCTGAGTCTGCAAACACCCTCTAGAAGGGACTGTGCAAAGGAGGCCAGCAGCCTGCATCTCTCAGTTCAGTAGAAGACATACAAGTCCCTTGACCCCAGAACTCTCCATACGAAGGTGGTATTACAGAAAGAGCTGAACCATCAGCGAGAAAGTGGAAAACTCTCTCCCCACCTCCTACCAAAAGGCAAAAATGGAATTGTCTCCAAGGACTAGCATATCCAGCATGCTTCCTGTGATACATACAAACGTATATACAAGACAAGAAGAAGCCTGCAGCAAATCTAAATTTGGCATTAGATGCATCTAGGCTGTGGCACGCTCTGAGCCACATAACATGTGGAAACCAAATATTCCTGAATTCGCCATTTTCCCAGGCTGCCATTCCTCAACAATTCTAGATACTGCCCAAGTCCTCAGTACATGGCAGATGGAACTCCTGCAAATTGTCTCCAATCATACAACTCAGTATAAAGCCTAGAACCCCCCAAAAAACTTTAGGTAAAAGTGACAGAACATATCACAAATGGCCCTGCTCTCTGATGCAACTTTCTACCAGAACACAGCAGTCCAAATGGTGATACATCAAGGACCATGCTCTGATGTACAGCTGTTTTCATATGTGTGCAATGTCAGAATATAGCTTTCTAAGAGTAAAGGATGAGTTGGGAGGTCAGCAGGTACCAATCTACCTTTCCTGCAGGTGATTTCAAAGGGAAAGTGACAGACCATCTTAAAGCACTTTTCATGTAGATGCCACAAACACGCATAAAATGAGCATTCGAGGTAATGATTTATACTGTAAAACAACTGGTCAGCAACTGTGGCAGAATATCCTTCTTTTCACTCTCATGGCCAAACAAACTTTGGGTGATTCCCCACTAGTGGTTTTCCATGGTTCAGCTTCCAAATGACCTCAATTTTTTTTTGCATTTCCACGCGTGGGAAGGAGATCCTAGCAGCAGCTTCGAAGTCACTGCAGGTTTTGTCTGGTATTTTTCTTTCCTGCTTTCCCCCAACTTATTTGTCCATTCACTGCAAATTAGGGATTTTAATCATGGGAAATTCTTTATTCGATGTTCTCCCCACCCTTGCCCTTTTCTCCCGCCCTTCGAATCAACTAAATTCGATTGGTTGATCACGTTTTCCAAACCATACCCACTACTCTTTCCCTTCCCCTCGTTTCTCACTCTTTTTTAAAAAATTTTTTATAAAAAACATTGCAACGTTTCTACATGTCTATGCAGAAACATATCCTGTGTCACGTGACGACAGCTGCCCAGTAATGGGTCCATTTTTCAATGCGCCAAATTTGTTACTTGTTGCTTGCTGGCAGCTGACAGCTTCTGAGGCAGAGGGAAAGCGGGGTCATCGGTAACAATTTCCCCTCCAAATGTCAATGACCAATACTCATTCCACGATATCGGTGGGAAATGCTCTGACCTATCAGATGTGTTCATTTGATGCAACATTTATACGTAGCAACATGTGTTTTGAGAAAATTTTTGTTGTGTTTGTTTGATGCAATGTTTATATGTAGCAACGTGTGTTTTGAGAAAAAATTTGATGTGTTTGTTTGATGCAACGTTTATACGTAGCAACTTTTTTTGAAAAAAAAATTTAAATGAAGAAGACGCACGTCTGTCAACACTTCCCCCGGAAAAAGCAATGAGGAATTGATTTTTATACTGGCAAATTCAGCATGATGGGCTTTGAGCATGATGAAATGAGATTTCAATGGGAAACAAAAGCCTTAATGTGGAATCGGAGAGTGGTGGATTCGTACAACTCCACTGCAGCACGACTGCTCAGAAAGTCCGATCAAAGTTGATCATGCAGAATTTCCCATTCTCTCTCTTAAAAGTCTGCTGTGGCTAAATTAGAAGACCCCCACAACATTTTAAAGGAACAAACGATTGTAACAGGACATTGAAAGGAAGCCAAGTTTTAGTCAATGCCACTTTATTAGTAGCTTAATGCACAAGACTACAAGACACACATGCAGAGGAATGTGAGCCTAAACACTGTAATGAAAGGAAGGACAAGTATGTGGGTACCTAAAACGATCATCTTCTCATGCTTGATCTCTCAAAGCCCCAAATTAAACAGTACTAGAAGAATTAGCTCTACTGACTACAGGGATCAAAGATATTCCCACTTCCAAAAGAAAATTCTAGGACAGCAAACGGGAGCCTATTTAGAGATCAGGATAACTGGCAGTGGATGCTCTAGATTTTAAAAAATGCAGTTCGGATTAGCTTTTTAATTGCACTTCAGCTGTATTAAAGGAATATAACAGAAAGGCCAAAAAGATTTCTCAAGGCATACAGCGATCAATCCTACTACCTATGAAGGAGTTTCAGGTATGGAGTTTTGGGCATCCTGTTAGTTCTATGATAAGAAGTTGTAATGCATTGATAAAGCCACCCAGAATCAGAACATGCTCAGATGACAAAACTGAGCTTTAAGGTGCACATTCAAAAAGTGTGCTACTAATAATCTCTAGCTTGTTTTTTTTATTTCTAGAATACAGATATTGCAGGTTGCATTCCACAGAGCAACACAATGTTTCTGGCTCTAGCTCACAATATTATGCCATATTAAAATGCTGGTCCTAAATAGGTACCACAAGATTGCATTGGTTTTGCTACAACAGACCATTATGGATACCTCTTTGGAATACATTTCTTACAACCATTCTTTTAATAATCAGTATCCTGACTTAGATCTAAACAGCAACAACCAGAGCTCCACTCACAGAAGGGATCTTTCCTGCACTCTCCATTTTCTTTCTCCCACCTTCCATGCCACGCAAAAAATAATTCCAAGGGTTAGGGAGACTCTTGGGAAAAGACCATGGGCTTCAGTTTGAGGGGGGTTGGAGAATCCACAGACTGCAGACTCCACTGTGTCTTCCATTCACACAAGGGCTACTTTGGATCCCACCCCATAAATGTACTATTGCATTTTTCATAGCCCATTTGTCAAAGTGCTCCAGGAGAGGGAACCTTGACAGAGGACTCTTGAAGATAATGTTTGAAACAAAATCCAATTCTTGAGGGCATATCCTCCCACTCCAATCAATTTTGCACAGTGCCGTCCTAGTAGTATGAAAACATTGGGTGAGGAGAGTCCATTATGATTAACTCAATCCTTCATTGCCCCCCAAAGTACAAGAGGCTCCATATATTATTCTGCGCCCTGTTACTGATTTCTCCTTTTGCTTAATCTTCTCTACATTTCTGCAAGGCTGTGGGAACACTGGGGGAAGCTGGGGTGGAAGCAGAAATGATATCTCAGCTGACCTCCTCTGTCAGCTTCTGCTCTTGGCCCACCCCAGGAGGAATGAAGTGTGGCAAGGTACCCAAAACTCTCCACATGCCTAAAATCAAAACTGATGCACTCTCATCAGAACTAGGGGTGCACAAATGCCCACTGGTTCAGCTCATATTCTGATCAGCAGCCCCCAATCGGAGAACTGATTATTAGACATGCTGTTCATGCTTGCTTCACTTGAACTGGAAACTTCTTGTTACATCGCAGCCTTACAGGAAATCAGAAGGAAGGGAGGGTGGGCCAACAACAGAAGCTGACAGGGGAGACCAGCTGAGATGCCATTTCTGCCCCCACCCCAGCTTTTCCCACTGTTCCTCCAGTCTTGCAGTGATGGAGAAAAGATTAAGTAAACAGAGAAATCAGTAAATGGGAGCAGAATGCCATTAAGTAGACTTCTTTCTGCCCTTTCAAACTTCTCTCTGTGACCCTAAAAGACTGGGAGGCAGGGATAATGTTTGGCATGGGGAGGAGTGCTGTCACTGTGTCTGGAATGGGCTTCTGATCTGATCTCCCCACCCAGGGTTTTTGCTATTGCCTAGACTTGCGCAGTTATAGTGAAAAGACTGGGAAGGGAGGGGACAAAAGTCCATTCCCAGCTAATTTACCTCCCCCTACACAGCAACTTTTCCTTATCTACACGGATTGGAAGCTCAGTCCCAGCTGATCTTCCAATCTCTTGGAAGTCAGCTTCTGATTCCCCCACAAAGAATCTTTTCTGCATCTTGCAAAGTTCTCACAAAGTTGGGGGTAGGGGAAGGTAGGAGAGAATCAGAAGCCAACTCCCAGCTGATCCCCATACCAATGGAGAGTTGGCTTCTGAACAGTATGGCACCATAAACATGCTCAGCAGCTGTCCAAGCCGTTCAGTGCCAGCAGAACATAGTCAGGACTAGCACATGATCTAAGCATGAGTGCAGAACATGGTAAGTTCAGCTGTCGAACACGTTCACTGCAAAACTTGCAACATCCCTAATTTGTACTACTATGCATATATTAAGATGTTAAGAATCAAGTTTAAATAAAAATAGTTTCAGGTAGGTAGCCATAGTGGTCTGTAGTAGAAGAGCAAGATTCAAGTCCAGTCACACTTTTAAAGGCCAAGCTCTGACTCTCGAACTCTCATACCCTGGAAATCTGGTTGGTCTTTAAGGTGCTACTGAACTCAAATAATTAAATAAGGATCCTCGATATATAACAGTTGCAGCCTCGTATAGAAACATGTGCTACAGCTTAAAATTCAGGATTAAGTTTAAATGTTACTTACAGCATTGTGTGATTTTCTGGATATTGGAAGTTATACGCTGTGCTAGTTGATCAGGGTCCCCACCGATGTCTTCACTGTACACCATGGCTGATCACAATGCTCACTATATATATATATATCATAGATCAGTAGATTCACCAGTAACACCACCTGAATACATATAAAAAGAGTTTTTTTTAAATAACACATAGTATGAAGAGTTACACTATAAAACTCAGTTTTGTCCTTTCTCCAACCCAGGTATCTCTAATATGAGTCTGGATTTTATCAGGGTTAAACAAATGTCAAAGAATTTCAGTGACTAGGAACTCTTTGATTCTTCTCGAGAAATTGGCAAAAAAAGATATCTGCAGTTATGTTCAAAGGCAAGGTATTCTCCAGAATCTTTCCTCTTTACTACCATTCATGTGATCTTTTAAAAAAAGCTAACATTGTTTTTGTTGGTTGATTCTACAAGGCTTAGAAGCAATACAAGTTTGTAAGGCCAGCAACGATCACCTCATGGCAAAAGGCTTCTGGAAATTGAGTTTATGAAACTGGATACCTAGACCAGCATTGCTGATAAATAAGGGTACAAAATCAAGAAGGCTCTATTAGGATGTTGGCACAGAGAGGCATGTGGGAATTGCCCGAGCATAAACACTTCATAGATCGGATGAGATGGGCTCTGGCTAACAAATTCTTATACCATAATAAACTTGTTAGTCTCTCAGGTGTCACAAGACTCTTATCAACTTAATTTGCTCTAGTGCTTGAAGAGTTTTAGTAAGTAGTATTGGTTGGAGAGGAAATCCAGATTCCAAATCCCCATTCAGGATGGCAGCTCATGGTTAAGCTGAACCAGTTACTATCATACACGGCTGTTGCAAGGATAAAAGGAGAACAATGGACATTTCTTTGAGATCCTTGGAGGAATGAGAGGATGTGTGTAATCAATAAGTATGTGTTTTTTAAAACTTAAAAAATATCTATTAATTTATTAATAATAATTGTACAGCATGGAGTCAACATCACTGTTTTGAACTTCAGAATTAGGGCTAAAATCTGCACAAAACACCAAAACAAAACGGAGTGACTCCAAAACCCCTTGAAGCTTTTTAGGCTCCCTGGCAAAACAGCAAAGTATAAAAGTAACAAGTATTTCATGTCACAGTGCCATTCCCCCCACCCCCCAGCCCCAGTTTTACACGATAAATGCATGAAGAGGACTCTCACTTCACCCACAGTTGAAGAAGTATCATTAATTCAGACTGTTACTACGCAATAGCTTCAGTTCCTTATAGGAAAGGTTTGCACACCAGAAGGATGCCCTCAGAGCCAGTTTCCAGTGTTCAGGATACAGGACTTCTGCAAAGGCAGCCCAATCCTTCAAAGTGAGTCCCAACCAATTAAGTGGGAGCTACTCCCAAGAACTTATATGCAGCATTGTAACTGAATTTTGTGCTCCGAGGCAAGAGTGTAATCAGCATTTTTGGAACCATGCTCATCTGGTTGCCCCTTCTATCCTCACTTTCCAAAAAAACTCAAGAAGATTGAACCAAATCCCAAAGCTAGACAAAGACAGGTAGACCTCCCTGGTTGTCTTTCCAATGCAGTCTTCCACCTGTGTATGCAGGGACAGCCAGCTTTAGAGGAAATTATAGCAAGAGTCACAAAAGTAACATCACATTCTGGGTAATACATGATAATTAGGGTCCCATTTCCCAGAAGGCAGTTTTCATGCTGCAAACTGAATGCTGTTTTTAGTATTCTTTCAATTCCGTTCACTAAAAAGTCCCTTCTGACAGCTAGTGATACTTCCTCTTTCTATGCTTTCAATTGCAACATTTTCTGCAAGTTGATGTTTGACATAAAGCTCAGTGAGGCTATGCACTGTGGTCATCATTGGACTCTTCAGAAGATTTCCTCCCTCACACTACATTGTGGCCCCTCTCACATTCAGGAGAACGCATACAATATGCTCAGTTCGATCATGTATAATGATATCCCCAGGGCAAACAAGAATATTGTACCCCAGTCCCCCTACTTTAATGGCTTTGGTCATCAAAACTACAGAGTAGAGTCCGTTTCACTATTCAAGGGTGAAAAACCCAGCCATTGTTGACATGAGCAAGCATGGGAAGTGCCAAACTTTGAGACTGCTGTTCAAAACAAGAGCTAGTTTGCAACCTTAAGAATCAGGGTAGGGCTGAGCTAAGGCAGCTAACTTCAAACAGAGATAAGAGCAAAACAGAAACGTTCAGGAGGGTATTTTTATAAAGGGATGAGAACTGCAATATAATGGAGCAGACCAAGTGGGCACTTATAAAGGAACAGGACAGTAATCTATTGCGATGTTTATTATATGTATCACCTTGCTTTTACTGCATTGTAACTTTTGTAACCTACTTTCTATATTATGGTATGTCATGCCTTAGACAGTTTTCTGTTTGCATTTTTTATAATTCTGTAAGCCCAGTCCTATTGCATTGTTTACTTTTATTTATTTAAAACATTGTATGCCACCTTTCTACACAAATTGGGTCTCCAAGGCAGCAAACATGAAAACAGTTGAATATTAAAATAGCGATTACATAGAAACAATTAAAACAATTAAGTAGAAACATGTAAACACAAACACAACACCAAAACCAGGGAAGAGGTACAATTTACTAGATGTCTTATGTTGTCTGACAGATTTGAATTGTTTTTACATTTTGTAATTTGTATTGAGTCCTAGTGAGAAAAGTGGGCTATAAATGAAATCAGTGAATACATAAGTTCTCCCATAGGCCCTGCTAAAAATGAGCATTAATGCCCAAAGCACAGCATTCTGGGCCAGCTCAGCCATACTTGGTTGATCCGGGCTCCAGGTTTGCTGGGACAGCATATAAACAAGGGCGACTCCTACAAGATAAACAAGTGAATTTCAATACAATTATAATACAGCTAATTACACTACATTTAGGATCTATTAATCCAAATTGCAATCATACAACATGGCAGATGAGTAAAGCTTCTGGCATCTCATGCTTACACAGTCATTCTGAAGTGCTACAAAATCAGACGCTGGTTTTAGAGAACACATCTTAAGAGTATATGTCATAATATTTCATTAATTGTATGTCTGGCTCCAGGAATCCAATTATTCAAATTAAAAAAACAGTCACAAGATGTGTTTGATCCAGTTTATTTATTCTTAAATAATAAGTAACAGTGAGATGATCATAACTGAACTGGCAGGTTTCAGATCCATTGGTAGACTCTGCTGACTTCTTTATTAGCAAGAATCTTGCACCTGCTAAGTAGTTGTTGAATTAATTTGATCAGAACACATTTGAATTACTCCTTAGTATTCACTAAGTGTAGATGACTGGGGAGGGCAATGGCAAACCACCCCATAACAAAAAGTCTGCCAAGAAAACGTCGTGACTCGGTGCTTGCACAGGGACTACCTTTACCTTTTTATTCACTAGAGACTCATAATCACCAATGGCACATACTGTGTGAAGTCCACCCTTACATTTTATTCTGACAACTGTTTGATCACATGCAGCCCAAAGGACCACAGAGTTTGTAGCTTCAGACAATGAAAATCAGTCCCAAGCTGAAGCTGCACATGAAATTGTAAGTGAAAAAAATCTAGGCGAGATGCATGCAGATAATCCCCTCCCCCATTTTTTAAAAAATAGATGACAGGATCTGGAGACTGCAAGTTTGAACAGAATAACTTTAAAGAGAGAGGCTGCTTAACCCTTTCCCCTCCTGTGATGTTTCTGCTCAAAGTACTCCCAAATGTCTTCTCCTCACCCCATCCCCCTAATGGGAAAAAGGTGACTCAATATGAACGTTTGTGAGAATTTTTTTTTGTTCCCTCTGACCAATATTGCCTAGTTCTGCATTAGCGAGAAGGTGGCTACACTCACCCCCATCTAGATAGTTTTAGGTGGGTAGCTGTGCTAGTCTGCAGTAAAAGAGCAAGATTCAAGTTCAGTTGCACCTTATACAGACCAACCAGATTTCAGGAGTACCAGCTTTCAAGACTCAAAACTCTCTTCCTCAGGTAGTGATCGAGCTTTGACCCTGGAAAGCTCATACCCTAAAAAAACTGGTTGGTCTCTATGTGCAACTGGACTCGAATCTTGCACCTCTATTCAAAAGGCAGCGACAGCAACTAAGCCTGCCCATTACTGCAACTCAGCTTTTGGTCTCCGTCAGAGATGTCCCATAAAGAACGTGCAACTGCAGCTGCCAACACACAGCGCCTCGTTGCTTTTACTGTACTGCAAGTGCAGGTGTTAAATCGAGGCCGGTTGCCCCCCTCCCCCCTTAAACCTCCGAAGACTTTTGTTGCGAGAAAGCCTTTGACTTCTTATCACCCTCACATGATTATTCCACCCAGAGGAGGGAGGCGCTAAGGGGAGCCGAGCAGGGAATGCTGATCGCCTTGCTTGCCATTCGCTATCATGCGCCTCCACCGTCTCAGGCATCCGCCCACAACGCTGTCGGCTGGCACACCCCGAGTCCAGCTTGCTGCACCACACGCCCCGGCCGAGCCTACTCGTCCCCCGCCTCATGGGGAGGAAGGCAGAACACATTCCCAGGCGTCGGGAAATGGAGCTCAGGGAAAACAGGAGAGGGGGGAAGAAGAGGCGGAGTAAGGAAGGCCAGGGACAGAGTATCAGGACGGGGCATAGTTTCAGGTGGGCAGCCAGGTTCAGGGCCACTAGCACCTCAGAGACCAGCCAGATTTCCAGGGCGTAGGCTTTTGAGAACCAGCGCTCCCTTCGTGGGACCACCTGCTCAAGACGGAGAGGGAGCCCCATCTGGAAGCAAGGATGCCAAGCGCAAAAGGCGATTCCGCCCTCTCTGGGGAATGCGGAACTATCGCCGCAGGCCGGCGCCACCACCTTGGCACTGGGGGGGAACCCGCGCCTCTCGCGGCCCGATTTGCAAGGGACGCGGGCCGCACCTGCCTCGACCCGAGCCTGCGCTCCGCGCGCCCGCCCTTCCGGGGGCTGCAGCAACCCTGCGCCAGGGCGGCGGCCTCCCGAACCTCGCCAGGCAAACCAGCCGGGAAGAAAAGGGCGGCCCGAAACGCCGCCGTCCTCCCGTCCCCTTCCGAGCCACTTCTCCTTGTGCCTTACCCCCCGCTCGCCGCTGGCAGCCTCGCCGCACGTCCTGACCGGCCTGTGGGCTCGATCGCTCAGCTGACCCGCGCCAGGGCAGACGCTCCCCTCCCACCAGCCCAGCTGCGGCAGAAAGAGCCGCCCCGGCAAATGTGGGCGGGCGCCGGCTCCGCCTCCTGCCTTCCTGGACTACGGCTCCGGCTCGGTCTCCCATTGTGCATCTATAGGACGCGGCGGGGAGAGGAGTCGCTAGAGGCGGGCCTACCGATAGCCAAGAGTGCCTGTTTTTTGCCGGAGTCAGCTGACGGCCCGCGTGTAGAGCCCCTCGTCTGGAAAATACGGGGGAAGGCATACTTGTACGTTGCAACTGCTGTCTTATTTTTAACGTAACTGCCCGATCCTTTGCATCTTTCCCATAATTAAGTCCCCCTGAGTTCTTTGGGATTTACTCCCAAGTAAGTGCGTATTTATTTACTTCATTTATAGCTCGTTGTTCTTCATAGTAAGGATCCAAAATCGCTTACAGCATTCTTCCTTTCTCCCGTGTTTGGTTACACTCAGAGTGCATGATTGCTCTCAGTTCACCCAGTAAGCTTCCGTGGCGGAGCGAGATTCAAACTTGGGCCTCCCAGATCCTAGACCAGCACTGTTGCTAGCATTGCCAACCACCAGATGATGCCTGGAGATTTCCTTGTATTTACAACTGATTTCTAGACAACAGAGAACAATTCCCCTGGAAAAAGTTTATTTATGTCATTTATAGACCTCCTTTCTCACTGAGACTCAAGGTGGATTACACAGTGTGAGATTAGAACAGGCAATTTCAAGAACATTTCCATAAACAATGCTGTAGGGTAAATAAACACAATTTTACAAAGATATAGCATTAGTAAGAATCCAATACAGAGTTGAAGAAATGTTGAAACACAACATAAGCAATTCTAGGGCTGACATTAGACTACATGAAGCACAAGAAGCTCATAGGACCACATATTTAAGACAACAGGTAGTACATAAGGTAACACAGTGGTAAAGTCTATGGTCCTTATTAGTGAAACATCTGAGAGCCCCTCCCTACAATACAAAAGCCTTTTTGAATAATTCGGTTTTGCATCGTTTGTGGAAAGCTAGAAGAGTGGGGGCTCTCCTGACCTCCTTAGGCAGGCCGTTCCACAGGGTAGGGGGTCACCACAGAGAAAGCCTGTGTATGGGCTACTGTTGATTTTGCCCATATGCAGGGTGGCACTTGCAGGAGACCCTGTTCAGATGAGTGAAGCTGCCATGGAGGAACATGGGGAGGGAGGTGGTCCCATAGGCATGCCGGGCCAAGGCCATGAAGAGCTTTGTATGTGATAACCAATACCTTGAACTGAGCACAGTAGTTGATAGGTAGCCAATGGAGTGACTGCAGAAGGGGGGTGATGTTCATGCTCCTGCTCACTCCTGATAGCAGTCATGCTGCAGTGTTTTGCACCCATTGGAGTCTCCTAGTTGATTTGGATGGGAGACCTATGTATAGTGCATTACAATAGTCAAGTCTTGATGTTACCATAGTATGGGTCCAGGTGGCCAGGGCAGCCAATATCGAGGTAAGAAGCCATCTTCCAGGCTACGCTGAGGTTGCAAAAGGCATTTTTTGCAGCTGCATTTTTTGCAGCTGCCATTTTTTGCAGCTGCCTTTTTGCAGCTGCAGCTGTTGTTCTAGTAGTAGCACTGGATCCCATATAACCCCTAGGCTCTTAACCGCATCGCAAGGGTCAGACGAACTCCGTAGAAAGTGGGGAGTACAATGTCTTTCAAGATCTCTTCCTTGCAGCAAGCATCACTTCTGTTTTGTCTGGGTTCAATTTCAATTTGTTCATTTTTAGCCATTTCACTACAGCTGTCAGGCAGCAATCCAAGATTTCTACTGTATCCTGAGGGACCTGGATAGTGAGATACAGAGTTGGGTGTCATCTGCATATTGGTGATATCCAACTCCATAGCTGCAAATGAGTTCTCCTAAAGGCTTTACATAGAGGTTGAATAACATGGGGAATAAGATTGCGCCCTGCGGAACCCTGCAAGATAGCTCCCATTCTGGAGACAGTTGATCTCCAACAGCAGGGATCATTTCGTAGAAAAAGAGCTGGAGGGACTAATTTGTATAGCTCATTAGCATAACTCATTAGCATGTGTCATGCCCCTTGCCATCTCCAGAACTGTGTCATTGGCATAACTGATTTGCATATGCCACACACTCTGACATCACCTATCCTGGCTGTTTTGGACCCAATCCTGGCCATTCAGGGCCGAAATTGGGCCCAAAATGGCAAAAAGGGGCTGAAAATGGCCCCAAACGGGCCCAAAATGGTCAGGATTGGGTTGCTGCTGAGTGGGAGAGTGATCCACCACCTGTCAGAGGCTCAATCTGGCTGACAGTCAGGTGGGCGGGGCCACCTGACACTTGACCTCTTTGGGGAACTACCGGAACTGCGTTCCTGCGCGTTCCCCCTCAAAATGAGCCCTGTCCAACAGCACCCCTTTGGGTCCGTCCCATGAGAAACTATTTAAACCAATCCAAGGCACATCCTTTGATGTCCACTTCTGTCTCTAAACGTCTCAACAGGATAGCATGGTCTACTGTGTCAAAGGCAGCAGACAGATCCAGGAGGCGCAGTAAGGAGGCTACTATTACTTGCTATCTCTGCCCCATGCCCTGGTCTGAACCCAGATTGGAAAGGGTCTAGAGCGCTAGTGTTTTCCAAGAAGATCTGGAGTTGGTCAGCTACTGCTCTCTCAATCACTTTGCCCAGAAAGGGCAGACTAGAGACTGGGCGATAATTGGCCTCATCATTTTTGTCTAGAGATGGTTTTTTAATTAGTGGATGGATAATTGCCTGTTTGAGTGGCTGAGGGAAGATGCCCTGAGTTAGTGACTGATTTACAACAGTGGGATATTTGGAGGGGGCGTCTATGGCATTATTCCCCAATGGGTTGCTCTCACCGCAATAAACTCTGCCCTCCTGAATCTCCAACCTCAAATCTCTAGGAATTTCCCAACTCGGAGTGGGTAACATTAATACCACTACACTATTCTGCATCCAAGCAGCATGAGCTTGGGTTGGGTTTTGCACTTGTGGAAAAAGTAAAGGTCTAATCTGTGCAGATCTGTAATATTTTTATGCTGCCCCCCCCTCACGTCCCCACACTACGCTGCCTGTTCCCTTATGATGCCCATCGCAACCTCCATGTTGGTGTGGGGAAGGAAAGCAACAGAGGCGAGGTGGGTGTTAATGCCTGAGGCGACAGTGTGAGACACGGAGGGAGCAAGCGAACAGATTTTTGAGCCAGGCATATGATGTCCAATGATCTGAAGAAGCAGTGATGTTCCAATGGCAGACTTCACATCTGAAATACAAGAGACTTAAATTATTTGCTGTGTATCATTTTATAAAAGACTATTACTTACCTTTGTACCCATTGGGAGCCTCTGGCTGAATAGTATGCTTGAACCTGCTTAAGAAGAACAATAAGAACAGACATAGGAATTTATACGAACTGTATCTTTAAATAAGCAATTGTATATTTGAATGGTGATGAATTTAACTATCTATTTATTGACTTGCAATGATTTGTATGAACTATTTATTACTATTTATATATGTATTTATTACATGTTTGTACTTGCACTTTGAACGCTTGTGGAACAGACTTTGTAATTAACTGATAGTTATTGAATTCATTTACTGTGGGAGAATTAATTGATTGAATTAATTTACTGTGGTAGCTGAGGCCAAATAGATTCAAATTGAAGTCCCCAAACCCAAAAGCACCACACAAAGACTAAGATTAATATATTTATTAAGAACAGGGTTGCCTGGTCCCTTACCTCCTACTGGGCCGCCCTGGGAGTGCGCCCAGGAGGCCTGTTCCCCTGCCCTCCCCCCTTGCTGGCCAGGCGAGTGGTGGTGGAAGGTGAGAGCAGGGGATCCCCCACCGCCACTGGGGGATCTGGGATCCCTAATTAAGAATTATGCAAAAGACTACATATATAGAAAATGTGCAAAACAGAATAGGAAAACAATAAAGGCTACTTAACTGAAAACTAAATTATTTGGCTGGTGATAAAACAGATGTTACTGTGTGAAGTCAAATCACAAAGTCCAAACAGAACAGAATACCAAGAGCTAGCTTTCCAGTCCCAGAATGAAATGTGGCTGAGGTTCAGTATTCTAATCCAACTGCTAATCCAAGAACAAAAAGCTAACTTGGAAACTCCATTTTTATCTGATACCAGCCTGCAACATGGACAATTCTAAAAACCAATCAAGGTATTGCTAAGACACGTGAACATGGTTCTCTGCAGCTGACATATGTTCCCAATTAGAGCAACTAGCCTTCATCTGAGCTCTGATCCTAAATAAGATGGTTGAACCTCCCTGGGCCTTGATATTCCTAAAATCTCACTAGCACCTGGATTCTGCATAAAGCGTATCCAAGCTTATTTCTCTGGAAACTGCTTTCTCCGACTTTCCCAGAATTCTGCTTTGAGGCCCAACCAGACATATTTGTCTGAGCAAGAGTTTGGCCAAGAAACAGGCTCAGAATAAGCTAGTTTCTTGGCAAATTTCTTCCAAACTTTATGGTAATGACTGTCCAGGGTCTGAGCCTCAGCCCCCGGCCTTGCCGGAAGCAAGGAGAGGCAGCCGGGAGACAGCTGCCCTGCTGCCCCAGCCGGCAACCAGGGCCAGAACCTGCCTACACCAGGGGGAAGGGGCAAAAGGCCAAAGCCTCAGGGGGCTGGAGGGAGCAAGGAGAGACCAGCTAGTCCCATCCTCCAGGGGGAGGAGAGGGGGATAAGCGGGCCAGAGGAAAAGGGCCAAGGCAGGGGGCATAGGGGCCCAGCAGCAGCCCAAACAGAGCTCTTACCTGGCAGGGAGGAGAAGCAGCCACAGCAGCCCAGAACCACGCCCCAGCTAGAGGACAGTAACCTGGCTCAGGAGATGCTAAGAGCCAAGCCCCTCCAGGTGGAGCTGCTGGAGGCACTCTGTGGGAAGGGCTGGGCAGCCAGCCAAGGGGCCACAGCTGGGCCTGCCTTCAGCAATCAGCTCAGCCAGAGAGGCCTGGCAGCCAGCCAACAAAACACAGCTGTTGCTGATCCAGGCAGCCCAGCCAGCTATCCCAGCTGCAGCAGCTTGAGACAGCCCCGGCCAATGCTGGGAGGCCAAGGAGGGGTGTGGCCTGGCAGGCAGGGCCTGCAAAGGGGGTGGGGCAGTGAAAGGAAGCCCTATAAAGGTTGGCTGGGAAGAGCTCTGGGGTGGTGGGTTTGAGGAGGAGTGATGGTGTGGAGTTGAACAGTGCAAGAGCAGAGGCTTGAAGAAGAGTTCTTGGAGGAAGGCAGGGTGGAGATCGCAGAGGGCGAGCAGCCCAGGTTGAGCAGGCCAGCGAGTGGACTGAGAGGGAGTCTGGGTGAGGTATACCACCTCTCCTTCCATGGAACAGGGTCCTGTGACATCCCTGGCACCCCTCTGACGTCAGGGCTGGCTCGGCCGACACCCTGCCCAGCGGCAGCGATGGTGAGCTCTGACAAGTTAGTGGCCCTTCCGGGGATGTTCATTCAGCTGCGGATACCGGCTGTAGGGGTGTGTCCTCGCACCGCAGGCCAGGCTGAATGCAGACTGTGGCTAGAGGAGCACCTGGACAAGATGTGGAGGAAGCTGGCGGCTGCCTACCAAGAGGCTCAGGCGGAGCTGCCGCAGGAGGTAGAACAGTGGATGCAAGCCTGGGCACCCACAGCCTCCTCGCCGGCGGAGTGTGCATTGGCATGGGAAGTCAACCCACTGGCCACCTCGTCTCTCAACAGGGTGCCGAGCCTATGCGCCTCAGTGATAGTATCCCGGTGGAGCCTGCAGGTGCTGTTGGACTCGGGAAGCTCAATCTCAATGATCCATGCCCAACCTGTCCCACCCGCCCCCCCCCCCCCCCAGTGCATCTCTGGTTCCCAGTGGTATGTGTGATAGGCCACGCCCAGCCGTGGCCGCTTGTCTGGGTCATGGTGGAGTACCTGGGGTAGCCCACCGCATGGAAGTCGCCAAGGTAGACCACTTACCCCACCCAATGCTGCTGGGAAGGGATGCCCCGGAGTTCTCCAGACTGCTCTGAGAAGCTGTGCAGGGGCTGGCAAGCCCACAAGTCACCACGGCTCTGCAAGTTGAAGAGGAGGCCAACCCGGGTGAAGGGCCCAGTGCCGGGCTGGCGACAGCCCCTGGCTGAGGACCCAGCGGGACCCCCTCCAGGCCACACGTTCCGCACCGCCCAAGGATCGGATGAGTCCCTACAGCGCTTGCGAGAATCCACTGCACAGGAAGAGGAGCAGGTGTGCAATGAACGAAGGGCCCAGCATCTCCCCCGCATTGAGAAGCAGGGAGGAGTATGGGTCTGTGTGGCCCATGCCCCAAGTGGTCAAGGAGAGGTCTGACAACTGTTAGTGCCAGGAGCCTACTGGACAGAAGTCCTCCGCACGGCCCATGAGCATGCTTGGGCCAGGCACCTGGGGCACCACAAGACCCTGAAGAAGGTCCTCGAGCAGTTCTTCTGGCCCTCAGTGAATGCAGACATGAAGGCCCACTGCTGCTTGTGCCCCACTTGCCAGCGGGTGGCAGCGCAACGCCCGCCGAAGGCCCCCCTCTCCCTGCTGCCCATCATGGAGATGCCCTTCCAGCGAATCGCTATGGACTTTATCGGCCCGCTGCCGTGCACACCCTGGGGCCACTGATTTGCCCTGGTGATCATGGACTATGCCACGCGGTTCCCAGAGGTCATCCCGCTGAAGACTATGCAGACCCCAGGGATGATCCGGGCGTTGTCAAAGTTGTTTGCAATGGTGGGGCTCCTGGCCCTCGTTGGGGCACAGCTTGTGCCAGTTCCAAGGGTTAAGAGCTTGGGGGTGATCCTAGATGCCTCCCTGAAAATGGAGGCACAGGTCACAGCAGTTGTCAGGTCTTCTTTTTTCCACCTGCAGCAGATCAGGCAACTTGTCCCTTACCTGTCTACCTGTGACTTAACTACAGTGATCCAGGCAACGGTCATCTCTAGGTTAGATTACTGTAACTCGCTGTAAGCAGGCCTACCCTTGAGCCTGACCCGAAGATTACAGCTGGTGCAAAATGCAGCGGCGCACATCATTAAGAAAGCACCAAATAGGGCGCATATTACACCAATATTACGTGAGCTGCATTGGTTGCCAGTGGAGTATCGGATCACGTTCAAGGTCTTGGTATTGGCCTATAAGGCCCTGTGTGGACTGAAGCCAGCGTACCTGAGGGACCATCTCTCCCTGTATATTCCCCAGAGGACCATCTGATTGGGAGGAAAGCAATTGTTATCAGTCCCTGGCTCCAAGGAGGCCTGCCTGGCTTCGACTAGAGCCAGAGCTTTCTCAGTCCTGGCTCCTACCTGGTGGAACTCTCTGTCTACCGAGACCAGGGCCCGGCAAGATCTACTATCTTTCCGCCGGGCATGTAAGACAGAGTTGTTCTGCCAGGCTTATGGCTGAGGCTGGGCCTCCGCTGGCTGGAGGATACAACATCTACCCTGCCCCCCCCGTCAGATCTGCCTACCACAGATCTTAAGCTGTTCTTAAGCTGCTGCTATATTCAATTGTCCTGTTGTATTATTTGTTATTGATTGTATTGCCGCCATCAGGAAAAAGAGTGTTGCTATTTTTATGATATTTTTGTATGATGCTTTTAAATGTTTTAATATGGAATGTTTTAAATGTTCTTAATGTTCTTAATCCACCCTGAGCCTGCTCGCGGGGAGGGTGGAATACAAATACGATATAAATAAATAAAATAAATAATGTAAATAAATAAATTTGTTTTATGATGTGTTTTTATTCAACACTGTTTTTAGTTGTTAGATGCCTTGGTGGCCATGACTGGGCTGAAAAGCAGGACATAACTCTTCAGTTAAATAAATGAATAAATAAATGCACTTTCCCATAGAAATAAGCAGGACTCACTCAAAAATGCCTACATGTGTCTCAGGTGGTACTGATTATGTGGCTTCCTTGCCTGATACGAGTGAGTGAACAGCAATTTTATGAGCAGATGGATTTGTTCTGTTGCTTTTTAAGGCTATTGTAAACAGAGCAGTTACAGAACACCTTGTATTTAATTGAAAAGAATAAAGCACACACAATGATGATAAACATCATTAAGTTCAACCCATAGATTCCATTGGAACTTGCTTGATGTACAGAGAATGTGCAATGGACCAAATCCAGGACTTGTCCGCTTCAGTGATGGGAGAGTCCCTCAAATGAGATTCCTGTAGGACAAATCAGATCCAGCATAACCAAATTTGCTATGAGAAATTTTGTATCACAGGAGACCCTACTTTTCAAATCAAGGTGCTTTTCAAATCAAGGCAATGTAGGATGACAGAATGGGGGGAACAAACACATCTAAATCCCAGTTGCATCCATGACTGGATATTGCATTATTGCTGCACTAAGGCAGTATTCACAACTTAATTGTCTTTTTTTCATTAAAAATCCATTTGCAAAAGATGAAATGATAGCACAACATGCAGCTTTGTGTGGCTGCTGCCGTAGAGGACAGAATGTTGGATTTAATCACAACAGAACATACTTCCACATCTGTACAATGGAATTAATGATGTATTCTTGAGAGCATGAATGACAAAAGGAAATGTTAATCTGAACCACAGGGATAAATCTAAATAAATATCAAATAGTTAACATTATTTTAATAAGGAATCAAGCTACTCGTTATTTATGTTCCTTTATCTAGCATGCTATAACAAGTTTTTAAAGGCACATACAGGTAAAAAATGGAGGTTCTAACATAATCATGGATGATCATTAATGTGGTTTACAAGATTGTGATCTGATACATGAACATGGTTGCAGGCAGCTGGCAAGTTAATCCATATCCCAAAGAACTAGAGTAGTTCTTAGAACGTGTAGAAAGTATGATCCAGTGCCCGATAACAAAAAACTCAGGGCCAAGCTACAAGTGACAAATGACACTTGAACAGCAAGTGGATTGAGTGGAGCGCAAGTGAACAGGGAGAAATACACTTCCCCGTTCAAGTGTCATTCGTCACTTGTAGCTTCGCCCATAGACGAGGGGCCTATAAAAATAATCTCGTGCAAAATTTGAATCAGCCACAAGGGGGAGCCAAAGATCAGAGATTTCAGTGTGATACACGATTCCCTTTATACACAAGAATCTTGTGTATTTGTGACTTTGATTTCTATTAGATGGTACTGGATTTCCTGATATATATATATATTTTAAAAAGGGCCAAAGCAACAAATATATCCTTTAATTTTGTGGAGGTAAACATGTATTCTTTAAACAGAACCACTTTATACTGGTTTGCATTTAGCAAATTCAATGAGTTGATCATTTCTATAAGGTTTCATTTCTATAAGGCTTTCAAAAAAAAATTGAACTATTACCTCCAGGCTACAATTCCATACTAGCCAAAATGAATATGCCACATTTAGATGTTTTAGTGAAAAAAGGAAAAACACCACCGTAACAATCTAACTGCTTGCATTCTTCCAGTTCAACCTTTTAAACAAACCAAAAGAATATATAACCACTTGTCAGTGCCTGTTCATATACAAGTCAGGTAACAACACTCTTCCAGATACGTAGTCATAAGAAGATCACTCGTATTATCATCCTTAAATATGTATAATTCTATTAATCAGTCCAGTAATTTATTTTTTGCTGTACAGAGTTGTTAAAGTCCAGATTCTGAAAAATACACAATAGCAAGGCAAGTAGTGTGACTGTGGTGCAGAGGTCAGAGTGTTTGACTAGGACCTGTGAGACCCAGGTTCCAATCCCCACTCTGCCAAGAAAGCTTGTTGGGTGATCTTCAGCCACTCACAAAAACACAACCTAACCTATTTCATAGGGTTGTTGTGAGGATAATATTGAGGAGAGGTGAACAATGTAAGCTGCTTTGGGTCTCCACTGGGAAAGAACATAGTGTATAAACCAACAAGCAAGCAAACAAGCCAAAATAGATACAACTGGCACATAAGACCCATTAGAGGCCAACAGGTGCACCAAAAATCCAGGTATATAGTGAAAAATTAACACTGTGTGGTTCTATTAACATAATTACTGGATAGGTAGGCAATTTGAATTTTGATCAGGGCAGAATAGTTATAGAAGTCGATAGGCTCAGATTTCTTGGGTTCCCCAAACAACAGTAATCCACACATATGAGTCTCTTTTCAGTTGTCTCACAGAAAAAGCAAAGCACCTTCTCCTTGAATTACAAGGCAGGTGCCACTCTTTGGTAAAACTCTGACAGGGTATGAGGAACTTGTCCTTGTACAACCTGTTCACACACCCCTGGAGAGCCCAGTGGACAGGGGTGGAAGGTCCAGAAACAGTGCACCTCCAACAGAGGCAGATGGCTTGAGTTCTTCCCCCAGCATATAGGGAAAGGGCACCTCTTCTGAAACAAGGGTCTCACTGGTAGCAAAAGTGCTACCCACATGCAGCCATCCCTCCTCTGAACCTCACACCCCATTCCACAGAAAAAGTAAAAAATAGGTAAGAAAAGACAGAGGCAGGAGGGGGGAAACCACAGTGTCCATAACCAAGACTAGCATCCTAACCACTGGATCAAGAGAGTAGGTTCAAAGGAGGCATGCCATTAGGCTTTAGGCATTCCACTGCAGCCCTGAGACCAATATAATAATAACATTCAGTTTATATACTGCCCTTCAGGACAACTTAATGCCTACTCAGAGCAGTTTACTAAGTGTGTTATTATCCTCATGACAATCACCCTGTGAGTTGGGTACGGCTGAGAGAACTCTGAGAAGCTGTGACTGATCCAAGGTCACCCAGCTGGCTTCATGAGAGGGAGTGGGGAATCAAACCTGGCTCTCCAGATTAGAGTTCTGCCGCTCTTAACCACTACACCAAACTGGCTCTTTTTTAGATGACAAAAAGTTACTTTCATGCATATTTATGATTTTACTTCTTACGGTGTTATAGTGGCTAGTCTCCTTTCTCCATGGTTAGGGACAGGCGGTGGAACTAGGGCAGCAGTTTTTGTCACGTCAGCCACACCTCAGGGGGTGATACTCTTCCCAATTTTATTTAACATCAACATGCATCCCCTTGCCCAGCTGATGTGGAGTTTTAGTTTGGGTTGTCATCAATGTGTGGATGACACCCAACTTTATCTGTTGATGGACGGGAAGCCAGATACCAGCTTGGCCAGGGTTTTGGAGGCTATGACTGGATGATTAAAGCAGAGCAGACTGAAACTGAATCCAAAGAAGACAGAGGTCCTGTATCTGGCTCATGGGCTGTCAGGTATAGGGATCTGGCTCCCATCCCTTGATGGGTTGCCACTAGTGCCTGCTTCATCAGTAAGGGAAGTCTGGGTGTGGTCCTGGATGCCTCCTTATCAATGTTGGCCCAGATCACATCAGTTGCCAGATTGGTGTTTTACTATCTTCATCAGGTCAGGCAGCTTGCTCCCTACCTTTTGTCCCACAACCTAGTGACAGTGATCCACGCAATGGTCACCTCCAGGCTGGACTACTGCAACTTACCCCAGGAAGTTACAAATGGTCCAGAATGCAGCAGCGTGTCTTTTGACCGGGACTCCATTCCAGTCACATGTAACACCTGTTCTGCACCAGCTGCACTGCCTTCCAGTGGAGTTCCAGATCAGGTTCAAGGTTTTGGTTCTGATCTTTAAAGCACTTAGCGGACTGTGACCAGCATACCGCCTCTCACCTTATATTCCCTGTAGAGCATTCCACTCAGTAGGACAAAATCTGCTGGTGGTCCCTGGCCCCAAGGAGGTTCGTCTTGCTTCGACCAAGGCCCAGACCTTTTCAGTCCTGGCCCCAACCTGGTGGAACTCTCTGTCTGAGACAACCTGGGCCTGCGGGATTTACTATCATTGTACTGGGCCTGCAAGACAGATGTTCTGCCAGGCCTTTGGAAGTGAGCCTCCTGTCCGGCCTTGCACCAAAGGGGACCCCCTCCCAGTTTCTGCTTTTATTTGTTGTTTGCCATCAGCCACCTTGGGCCCAGTGATTACATACGGGCAACGTGTGCGGCTGAGGGTGGGTTGTGAAAGTGTCCTGGCTCTCAAAGCAGCAAGATGCACACACAGCTCTCTCCTCATGGAGCCGTGAGGCATACCTTCATACACACGATGATAGAAAAACTGCCCATACGGCCAGTGCTTTTTTTCTAAAAAAAATGTTTAGGGGTACTCTCAGTTTAACTCAAGAAAATCACCACTTTATAGTTCAAATCGGAAAAAATAAATGCAGTCAATGGACAAAATTACCAAGAACATGCATTACCTCATATTACACAGCTCACAATAACTTCCTGATTGGCATGAGGTTGTGTTCACTAACATCTTCCTGATTCCTCTGCTTGCTTTTGGTGTCCTCTCTCCACGTGCTCTACAGCAGATGCTGTATCACACAACACCATTGTCGCATCTTTTGTTTTTACAGAGTCATCATTCACTTTACACTTCTTTGCTGGCTGTGATGATGTAAAATAGTAATTTTCCTACTCATATTGAAATACTGCCACTCAATGAGGTTATAGGCCAAACTTTCATCAGTAAAACACCACACTACTTCACAGATTAAACACTCGCTTCCATGCTAAGGCAGTTTATGACAGAAAATGGTGACTAATATTAGACTAAACAATATTATGACCTGAGTGACTTACGAAGGCTGCGAAGATATGCATTTAATAGAACTTGACATATCCAGGTATGCAATTCTTCCCCTCCCTTTTTCTCTCTGTCGCCTCCCCCTCCCCCACTTCCAAGCAGAGCAAAGTAAATGTGGCAGAAATGCTAGAAACAGCTTTTGCAACTGAACTGGAATATGCAATTTAAAATAAGTCAAGATTACTTCTTGGTAGTTTATGACTCTAACTCCATCAAGACATAATCCCCATAGCAGACCGCATAATGATTATCCTTTCATTTTTTAATTTTTATACTTGATGTCAAATGTCTTCAGTTAATTGTGCTTTATGAACTCTGTAGAGTTTATTGGGGCACTTGAATGGGATTGTAATGTATTTTGATTTCATCTTCCACGGGCAATTTTTCTTCTTTATGGGGCTGATTTGGTCAACGTTTAGGAAAAGCTCGCAGAGCTGCTTTTGTGCTATGGTTAAAGGTATCGACTGAGGACTGGAACAAAATTCAAGTCTGGTACCCCCTGAAATACCCCACAAATTTTCCAGGGGATAACCTGGTGGAATTCTCTGTCTGAGGACACTCAGGCCCGCCAGGATCTTGTCTCATTTAGGTGGGTCTGTAAGACAGAGATGTTCCACCAGGCATATGGTGGAGGCTAATTTTAGCCCATCATTGCTGAGCCTTCCACTGGTCTCCCTCTACAAGGGGTATGGAGAGTCCATTCATGCTGGTTGCCCTGAAAGGGGTACAGTATTTTATCTGTTTTTATGATTGATTTTAAGTTGTATTTTAATCAATGTTGTACCTCACCCTGAGCCCGCTTGTGGGGAGGGCGTGTTAAAAATAAATAAATAAATAAAAATAAACTGTTCTTTTAATGCTATCAGTTTTAATTGTTTTAATTGTCTATATTGTATCGTGTATATTGTATATTGTACTGTGTTTTAACTGGATATGATCCACTCTGAGCCCACTTGCAGGGAGAGCAGACCACAAATCAAATATCAACAACAACAACAACAACAACAACAGAAGCTGAAAACAGCCAATTTCCTCCTATTTATCTTTTCCTTTGTGTCAGGGAGCGGGAAGACCATTTATTTTCAGAAACAGACTTCATTCATTATAAGAAAACAGTCTAACAGACGAATAGCCAAGTAATAATAATTCTCAAGTGATTGCTGTAATAACTAAATTTATCACATAACATTTTCTTCACAGTGAAGGTATCATTTTGCTTATATCATTTCAGTTTATTCCACATTTTCACAGATTACATCACACCAGTATTGGAATGCCTCAAAAAGTCATAACTAGGAATTGCCAACCAGGATCTTTTTATACACTGTCCTTAAGTTAGATCTACAAAAATGTGATTTCCCATATTTTGCTTTTCGAGAGGATCATTCCTGGAACAAGTCAACAGTAGATGTTCTTGCATAAAAGACTTGGCGAGTTAAGACTAACTTTACAGCTTTCCTGAACCATCGGTAGGAAAACACATAAATCAAGGGGTTGCAGGCAGAATTAAAATAAGCAAACCAAATAAGAACATCAAACACAACAGGAGGGGTAATAAAATTTACCAGGCTGTCCACCATGGTATCTATTGTAAAAGGTAACCAGCATAGGAGGTAGATTCCTACAGCTATCCCAAGCGTTTTAGCAGCCTTCCTTTCCGTCTTTGTTGCTCCCAACTGATGTTTAGACCCAATTATCTTATTCATGTTGCTTATCTGTCTAGCTTGTCTGGTCGCCACAATAAATATCTTGACATACAATCCTATCATTATGAGACATGGGAAGAAGAAGACTGGAAAATTTATCCATCCCCAGAGCTTATTGAAAAGCAGCTGGCAGCTACCAATGCAAGGCATGTCCTGCAAGAACTGTGTTAATCCTTCCTCAATTGCTTTAGTATAAAGGAATATGGAAGTATAAACCACAGGCACGCCCCAGCCTATTGCTATATAGATGCCAGCAACCCGGAGGGTGAACTTGCTGGGGTACAGCAATGGATCACAAATGGCACAGTGGCGGTCGATGGATATAAAGCAGAGGTGGAATATTGAGGTCAAGCAAAAGAGTGTGTCCAGAAAGGTATGGAACCGGCAAAAGTCATCTCCAAAATACCAGCAACCTTCCACTGAACGGATAGTGCTGAAGGGCAGCACTGTTAAGCCGAGGAGGAGATCTGCCAGGGCAAGGGAAAGTAATAAGAAATTAGTGGGTGTGTGAAGTGTTTTGAAGTGGGAGACAGAAATCACCACCAGCAGGTTCCCTAGTACTGTAAGGAGCACCCCCATTGCACAGACTAGATAGATGGCCAACTGGACTCCAAAGGAGTGTAGAGTTCTGTAGCAAGAACCATTTATTTCAAAGCACAGAGGGCTTGGAGGTGTGGCTTCCATGGCAGAGTTCATCTTTCATTTCCAATACAGCCTGCATTAAACAGCTCAGATCTGGCGATCTTCATCTGAAAAAATATTGAGTTAATTAGAAGGTAGAGATATGGCACATCTGAAAAGATCATTACATAATACTACCTTTATATCTGATTGAGTTATGAGACATTAGGCATGTGACAGCATAATCATGCATCCTGATAGTCCCATTGTCTTTCTATATAAAATAACTTCCTGTATCTTTGGGATAATAATTCATCTGGAATAGTTAGTATTTCTGAATCTGCTGTCTCTATAGTTACTAAAACAGACCTGCAACTGTATTGACACTGAAAATCCTCCTGGTTTTAATCACCTTGATTAGGGGCATGCAATCATATGTTGCTGACTGGACAAAATACCTGATATTTTTATTATCAGATCAGGTCAGCAATATCTGATACCATGAAAGGTAACACACACACACCCCACCAACCCAGCACTCCCAGTTCCAACATTTCACTTCCAATAAATGTCGGAATCAGGAATAGAGCAGGGAATGCAGCAGAAGCAGCTGGGAAACCTGCACACATCCCAACTGCTGCTCATTGGCCCATGAAAATTTAAAGAGCCATTATTTTCAGTGGGTCTGGAATTCAGGGGCTAGTTCTACCACCCATTAAAAATTGTCCAGAACCATGTCCCCTCCTAGATATATATTAAATTTTAAAGGGTCAGTTCAATGGGGACCAGCTGGGTCCAGAGGGAGACTCCCCTCTATACTCCCATCCTGATTCTAGTTTCTTGTGGGGAGGGGGGCTTCAAAATTATCCCCTTAATTTCCTTAAAAAATGGCATGATAGTTGATTTCACTAAATTTGGAATATTGTTCCGATATCTATCTTGGCTTTCCAGAACAATAACGATTCACTTGGTTTTTAAGGAAACCGGTGATCACGCCTTCTTGATTTTCTGATATGGAACTAAAATGATCATTTTTGTAAGCGCACACCCTTATCGCTTGTAAAGCAAAGTATGAAAAAGGAACTACATTATACCATAATCTTAAATATCTATCTGTTGATTTCAGGTGCTTGATAAAGTATACTGATTTACTCCTTGTGAACACAGGGGGCCTTATAAGAGTTAATCTTATGCTGGGATCTAGCTTTTCGAAAGCAGCCCTTTGCTTCCCCACTGAGCCAACTGCCACAGCATCATGTGGGAGAAAAGGAAGACATGTCTAGGAATAGTGTTCCACTTCCCACTAAGAGGCAATGGGGGGAAATATTTGCAACAATATATACACTTTATTTATTTATTTATGTATATGTCATTTATTTGCCTTTCTCATTGAGACTTAAGGCAGATTTACACAATATGAGATTAGTACAATTAGTATTAAGTACATTTCAACACAGTATTAAGGATATTTCCTTAAACAATGCCATAAGGTAAATAGATACAAGTTTAAAAGAACATAGCATTAGCAAGAATCCAATACAGAGCAGAAAAAATCCTGAAACAGAACATAATCAGTTCTAGGACTGACATTAAACAATATGGAGCACAGGTAGTACATAGGAGTAGTATATAATTAAAGCAATAGATAATATGTAAGGCAATATAGTGATGAAGTCTACGGTTCTTAAGTCATTAGCAAAGCATCTGAGACCCCATTCCAACAATACAGCACTCCCATTTGAGTAAAAAGCCTTTTTGAATAATTCAGTTTTGCTTAAAATCACAAGCAAGCATTAAATGGATTCCTTTTATATCCTGTAATTCTACTCTGCCTGCGTTTTAATGCTCCTGATTTTTAACCAGGATAATTTCTAACAACAGTATGGGACTTAGAGCATGCCAGAGATTGCAATATCTTCAAATCATTTGCATCTCTCTCCTAACTTCTTATGATACAAATATATACATATGCATTTTTTTCACACAAAAACATGCTTGTTAGGAAAGTCATTTTGACATAACCATACATAGGATTTCAAGATAATTTTATTAAGCATGTGCATTTATTTATTTTAAAAATTCCAAAGTTTTGAGATGGCTTTCATCTGCATATTGGAAAAAAATGCCATACCAAATCATGCAATCAGTTGTACATATGATCACATTAGGATTGTTTTCTTGCACAGCTTTATCAATGCTCAGATGCTCTCCAGTAGAGATGGGCATGAAATGGGAAAAAAATGAAACAAGAATTTCGTGTTTTGTCACATTCCACGAATCACGAAACTCAAACTTCCATGAAATTGTCCCATTTCATGATACGATTCGTTGGTTTTGTGATTTGTTAGAACTTGGGGCACTTATACAGCCCCCTTCATACCCAAAGATGCCAAACTCTCAGGGAGACTTCAGCAGACTCTCTTCCACCCATCCACCCAGATTGGCCAAGATTACAAAACATTGACCGGAACCCACAAAGCTGGGCCCCAGAGCCAGGCAGTGGCCCTGAGACTGGGCTTGGGGGGGAGGGCCCTAAAACCACCACACAGACACCTGCCCAGATGGGAGAGGTGCACAAAATAAAACCAAAGGGAACAACAAGAGTGTGATCCCTCAAAAGAGCAGAGAAAGAATTAAGAAGAAAGAAAGACAAGCAAAGAAAAAATAAGAGAGGCCTCAGTCAAGCTAGGCCTCAGAGCCAGGCAAAGGCCTGAGGCTAGGGTGGGGTGGGATGGAGGAAAAAAGGCACCCTTACCCAAAGACCTTCCTAGCAAGGACAAGTGAGGAAAATAAGAAAGAGGCTTTTCAGTCTCTTTTGAAGCAGCAGCAAATCCAGCCAAAAGCTCCCAACTCCACTCTGTCTCACTCTAAATCCCAGCAACAGCTCCTTCCTCTCCCTCTGTCTACTGGAACTAAAAGCACGAGAGGTCTGCCTTATATAGCAAACACTCACATAGAGCAGAACAGGAAGTCTGTGGTTGGTGGACAGACCTGCCTAACAGGGTTTGGAGGGATGAGACTGGTGTTCCCATGGCTACAGAAGGCCTATCTCTTCAGTTGTCTAGGGGATTAACTCCCCTGCTTCTCGCTGTATAGGGCAGAATGGAAGCTCTCCAGTTGGCAAGGAGAGCTGCCTATCAAGGTTATGTGAGCTAAGTTTGAGGTTTCTAATGGCAACAAAAGGTCTGCAGACATTCTGGGCCTATGATGCCTAGGGAATCAATGGATCAGTGCCAGCCTGTCTGGCATCACGAATTGTTCACAAAGCAGGCCAAAAAGTTGTAAATTTCATGAAAACCGCGGCCCCACAAAACACATTTTGTGAAACATGAATCAGCCCGATTCATCTCAATATTTTATTCGTATTTTGATTCATGCCCATGTCTACTGTCCAGTAATATAGGAAGGAAGGGAAGGGATGTGGTGGTAAAAGGTGCATCAAGTTGCAGCCAGCTTATGGTGACTCCCCACCCCCTGGTATGGTTTCAAGGGAAGAGATGAACAGAGGTGAGTTGCCATTGCCTGCCTCTGAGTAGCAACCCTAGAATTCCTTCAAGGATCACCCTGCTTAGCTTTTGAGATCTAATGTGACCCATCCAGATTAGGAATAGGAGGACACAACCAAAAACTTTAGCAATCTGTGTATGCACAGGGTTGTCTCTAAAATATGTACAAGAAAAAGGAATAATGGAGAATCATAATACGTATATCAGGGAGAAAATGGGACAAGGAATACTTTGGAAACATATCTTGTCACAGGCTATATGAGAACACAAAGATTTTGAAGTGAGACTCTTTTTCTCCTGCCTTGCACTGAAGAATCTCCTTGTATGGTATTCATGCGCTGCAGAAACAGAAACTCTGATAGCTAGTACTTATGTGCAGGGAGTGAAGTCAATCTCTGCAGCTAACCAAGGAAAACAACTTTGCAGGCACTGTATATTTAAAAAGTCTTGAACATAAATGTAAAATATGTAATAAATGTAAGCAGGTACTGTTGTATAAAAATCACTTGCAAATGTTGATGCATATTGCCTGAATGTGTATTGATCGACCTGTTATAGAGTAAATCTATACCAATTTTATAAAACAGATATTATGCCTCTTTGTAGCATCATAGTATCCCATTATACAGTAAATATCCATTGAACATCAATCAATGCAAGGTCAGGCAAATGTGTGAATATTCACAGATAAATTTTGTATAATAGTAGCTCACGTTTTATGCATATCTTATTAATGAGGTTAATAGTTAATTATTTAGATGAATAAGAACACAAAAGATTTCTTGACAAAGCAAGGAGCAGTACTTTCTGAAAAACCTTTTCCACGGTAAGCTGTCAGGGCAGGAAACTTGTCTTCTGGTTTTTATTCTTTATAATGCCAAGCACACTAATTGCACTGGATGGATTCCATTTACTCAAAGATTCTCAAGAGCAGGTTTCTAACTTCAGATTCTATTTTTTTTAACGAAGGATTAAATTACATCCCTCACATCTAGACAATGTGGCTATAAAAAGCAGAAACCATTACAGGACTGAGAATTTCTCATCCAATACATTTAGCAAACAATTGCAGGAATATTGACTTACTGGCCTGGTGTCACTGTTTAATATTTAAACTCCTACTTTACAAAGCAAATAAAATAGGATGAGCAAACTGCGTAGTACTATCTGTAACACTTGTAATCATGGACATTTCCAAGATTTTTTGTTGTCTTCTCTTTTCCTTTTTTAAGATCCAGTAATTAGCTTGTATAATTTGAGATGACTTATTTCTTACACAGAGACAGAACAAAACATATTTTTACATTTACTAAAATACAAGTGAAATTTGTAAAGAGGGTTTCATTTTAGTCAGATAAATGCACAGTTCCCTATGCAGGGATTGAAATATAACTACAAAAAGCCTACAATAGCAGGCTTACCTGCTTGGTATCTTCTGCATTGGCCTCCAGCATCCTCTTCTAACCATGTCTTCATTCCAGGTTTGCAAAGTAGAAAACCCACTGATCTTTTTTATAGGTTGAATGAACAGTTGTCTCTAATGAACAGTGTGTTGGAAGGGTGTGGCAAAAAAACAGGCTAATTCACAGCTGAGTCATGAATTGCCTATAAATTTCTGCCATATAATAAACTCAACCTGCGTACGTTCCAAGCTGCCCTGACTTTATTTCTCTAGTTTGGTGCACTCTGTCTCATCTTTAAGCATAAATAAGGGTTCTTTGTTATCCCTGATTCTTCGACAAGTAAGCTACAACTCTAAGCACTTTAGAATTTCCTTCATTTTCTGGAGAAGTATTTTCATTCCTGGATCCACATTACTTTTCTGCAAATTTCTAGAAGACTGTTTCTTTTTTAAGTATATCAGCAAAACAAACCTGAATTAAACAACATGAATGATACAGGAAATGATATTATAGTATGCTGGTTTTAAGCTGCATCGATCCACACATCACTGGATATTGTACTACTGGACTGCTAGTGTAGTCATTTGTAACTTTAACTTCATTTTCTTGTGTGGACAAGACAATCAATTACAAATATTATGAATGTAATAATAGTACAATATCCATGAAACACACATATGTAGCACATGGAGCTGCCTTATACTGAATCAGATTATCAATGTCAATATTGTCTGCTCTGGCTAGCCGGAAGAGAGGGCTAAACCAGTGATCAGAACAAATATTGGTGCAATGGGGAAAACCAGTGATCAGAAAAAAGATTGGTGCAATAGGAAAAAATAATTTATTAGGTTTGACAACTCCTATGTGTTTAGCCTGAGCTTTGTCCGGGGGATTTGTATTAGGGGTGTAAATAATGGAAAAAACAAGCTGAAATTACACACAGAACTTAATAGTTTGGCTCATTAAACCATCTTCCAGAATGCTGAATCAAATCTAGGATACTAAATTGAAATGAGTCTCTCCCATCCAAATGTTTGTGTGTTTTGTTTTGTACCTTCCAGCACCAGGGAGGCGCTGGGCTCACTTGCTTTCCTAAACAGTGCCAATCAGATTCCAAGGAGAGAGAGATGTTATTAATTAATTCTGTTGGCTGGAAGGGGGGATGAAACCAATGTACGCTGTGTGAGTGCATCTCCCTACCCCTCACCCTGTAAGGAAATAGGTCTCCCTCCCTGCCAATCCATTCTTCTCAAGGGGAGACCCCCCTCCCCTCCTATCAGCTTTGGAAATGTATTGTCGAAGGCTTTCACGGCCGGAGAACGATGGTTGTTGTGGGTTTTCCGGGCTGTATTGCCGTGGTCTTGGCATTGTAGTTCCTGACGTTTCGCCAGCAGCTGTGGCTGGCATCTTCAGAGGTGTAGCACCAAAAGACTTTGGTGCTACACCTCTGAAGATGCCAGCCACAGCTGCTGGCGAAACGTCAGGAACTACAATGCCAAGACCACGGCAATACAGCCCAGAAAACCCACAACAACCAGCTTTGGAAATGTTTGGAAGGAACAGGCTGCAAAACAAAAGATTCTTCCCTGGGAGTAAGCATTATTGAATAATGGGACTTACATCTGAGTAGACCTGCTGGTATGCTTCTTAGTTTGCTTTGCATTGCTACCCAGGCACTGATCTGTCCTGCCTCCCCAATCAGGGCACTTGGAATTGCTGCAAGGAAAAGTGCTGGAGGAGGGAACAGGAGGGTCTGTTCAATCAGTCAGACTTGATAAAAGCCCTGGAAGACTTCAATCATATGCTGCAATTCTAAAGAGACCTCTCTGAGAGTAAGGACTTTCAAATAATAGGGGACTTACACATGAGTAGACCCATTTAGGATTACTTCCATACGCTTTCGGGGCTCTCTTTTTCTGAGTCAATTGGCAAACGTGTGAATCCTCCCTTTCAAAAACAATCCTGCCATCAAAAGGAAACTTAGATCTGTTTGGGCAGGGGGAGAGGGAGGATTCAGCCAATTATTTTGTTTGCCTGCTTGCCTCTACTTTGGTGATGGAGAAGACTGGCAGAGAGAATGCCCTGTTTGCAGTGGAAGGCTGAGTATCTAAAGGAGGGATTTGGATTTGCTCCTCATTGTGGGAGCAAATCCCACAATGATACAAGGAAATATGAAACCAACAGTAACAGCAAAATGCAAAAGTAGTAAGTTATTGGCACTATAGAAAAAGAAAAGAGTGAATATGAAGCAGGATTGTTTTTTGTACTTGTTGCAGCACCTCCCCCCACCCTGCTCCACCCACTGACACTTGCCTTCTATGAGTCCATTGTTGTTGTTGTGTGTATGTTATTGTGCTTGTGGAAAATCTCAATGGATCAATGATTTAGACTAGGAGGGGGTCTAATGGTTGATGTTGGTTTTGGTTAAGCGTGAAAATAGCTGCACCAGAGACTCATTTCCCTACCCCTTCAAAAAGAACAGCATGCATTTGTGCATGTGTGCATGCAATGGTCCAAAATGAAAAAGCCAAACAAACCCATTTGGTATTAGGACAAGCTGAACAGAAGCAAACTGGTAATGAAACTGGATGATTCCAGAACCCCTGGAACCAAACTAAAATGGAAACATTCTAGATACACACCTGTAACCTGTATAGTAATGTTTCCACTAAGTTCCTACCAAAGCTAAGGTTCAGGCTAAAAGTCTTGAAATTTTTTTGTGGATCTTCTCTGAGAGCAATGAGGTCTTTATTAAAATTGTTTTAATGTTTGTTGTTGTTAAGATTGTTTTTAATTTTTTAAAAGGCCACACAATACTTCAAAGGCTAAGGGTGCAACTTTACACAAGCATAATTTTAAACTTGAAGGAATTGTCAGCATTTTATTACTTGTTTGTTTATTTATTTTCAGAATTGATATCCCATGTTTCTGTGCTTATCAGGGCCACCAAGGCAGTTAACATATAATAAAAATACATCATAAAAATCATTAGATCCAAACAAAAATACATCATTCAAACAATATAATATAATATAATATAATATAATATAATATAATATAATATAATATAATATAATATAATATAATATAATATAATATAATATAATATAATATAATATAATATAATATAATAATAACTAAGTTAAAATACACATACAATATAATACAATAAGCAAATACAATATTTAATGTTTGAACAATGTTTAAAAACAGGGCAGTAAGAAGAGATCACTGAGGGAACACCAGACAAAACAAAGAAGTCTCCACTCACTGGCAGAAGACAGCAACAGAAGAGGACAGGCAAATCTCTCTGGGGAGAATTCAAGAGTTTGGGTGCCGTGATGACTGAAAGGGCCTCTCCTGGGTTGCTACCTGCCTAATCTCATCTCAGATGATGACCTTTGCAGTTGGGCAGGTTCATATGAGAGTCAGGTGCGCAAGCCCTAAGGTCAACACCACCACCTTAAACCTTTTCCAGAAACTGACTGGGAACTAGAGCAGATAGGTTAAGACAGAAGTTATATGGTCCCTATGACCCATTCCAGTTAACAACCTGGCTGCAGAATTCCACACCAACCAAAGTTTCTGAACACTTCTCAAAAGCAGACCCACACAAAGTGCACTGCAGTAACCTAATCCAGATGTAACCAGGCCATGTACCACAGTGACCAGATATTTTCTGCTCAAGAAAGGCCAGAGCTAGTTAACTAGTTGAAGTTTGTAAAAGGCACTCTTGGCCACAGCTATGATCTGTATATCCAGCAGTAGGCCCAAGTCAGAAAGCACTGCCAAACTATGGATCTGTTCCTTCAATGAGAGTGTAACCCCATCCAGAACAGGTGCCATCTTAAAGTTCCGGGTCAGATTAGTAGGACTTCTGTCTAGTCATGATTAAGCTTCAGTTTGTTAGCCTGCATCGACTCTAAAACTTCCGTTAGGCACCAGTTCAGGGTTTCTACAGCTTCCCTGAGATCTGCTGGAAGCATGAGACAGAGCTGAATGTAATTTGTATATTGGTAACAACAGTACAAATTTCTGGATGATCTCACCCAGTGATTTCATATAGATGCTGAAAAGGATAGAGAACAAGATGGGAGCCCTGTGGGACCCCACAGGTAAGGATTGAGGAGAGGAAGTGGATGGGTGAGCAATGCTGGCTACATTGTGATGTCACTTCTGGGGAAAACCAGGACTTGACATAGAATAGCTCTAGGAATTGCTGGAAACTCTATGGTAAAACCATTGAAAATACAAGCAAAATACAAACTTTTATTCCCCCCCCCCCGAATCTGCCAGGTCTTAAAATAAACATTTCAAAGACAGAACAGCACTGGGGTAAAGGAACTTTGCAATTCCACCCAGAGAGAGAGAGAGAGAGAGAGAGAGAGAGAGAGGTTTGTACCCATAAACTTCCTAGAAAAATGCTTCTAAACCAATTTTGCTTGTATTTTAAACCACAGTTCAACAGCTAAGGAATTAAGAACACTAGCCAAAAATTTCTTTTCTTTTTTCACCCCTCATTCTCAACTCTTTGCTTTAAAAAACACATAATCACAGCAATCCCAAGTGGCTCTTTTAAAACTATAGTTCCCAGGTAAAATTGCATCACCGACACTTACAGAACATGTGCCAAGCATCACTTCTAGCTTTCCTCTTAGACTCTCTACATGTAGGCTGTTCCTTATGCAGGACACCAGTCTTGGTCAGGCAGTTGGAGCAGCTAAGGTGGAAGGCACAACAGTTCAGAAGGTCTACTTGATGCTGTTGAATCAGTAAGGATCCCAGTCAAGATGAAGGAATAAATACATAGTTCTAGAGGGAAGCAGCCCTTCCTATGTGTTGTCTCTAGGGATTTATCTTGCAAATAGCTAGTTGAGCTCTGATCCTGCTAGGAACTATGGATATAGTGCAACAGTCTTGCTTGGTGGCATCAGCACAGCCCATAAGCCAGGTATTGCTTCCATACAATGCCATCTTATCATGGGTCTGTCACTTCTGGTGATCTTGGTGGTGAAGCCTGGGGAGCTGCCAGTTTGAGGACCAACCCTGTGTGTCTAAGAAATATTTGACCCTCTGAATCTTAGCAGTCAAGAACTATGGAGCCCTGGCAGATTTTGGAGTCCACTGAGCTCCTGGTCTTCAAGAGAGGAAAAGTCAATTCCTAGGTGCTCCTTCTACTCCTCAAATGAGGAATGGACTGTTGAATAGTGGGGTAATACTGCTTAAGTTGGAGGTGCACTACAAAACTTTCTGCTAATTGTGATTCAAAACCAGAGAATAAAGGAGAATGTAGTTCCTTAGCAAGTGGCAGCAGTGTCCACAATTACCTACTTGGCTACCAACAATGAGATATGGTTCTGGAGTTCAGGATAGGATTTGAATACAGATTGGGGAAACAAGCATAGGGATAAAATAAAACATGCCTCTTCGTTTCCAGTTTCATTTGGGAAAGCCATCCGACCTCTTTCAGATTTTGCCGATTGAACAGCAAAAATAGGGAGCATGATATGGGGGACTGGCCATTATTTATGGTAAACTTGTGAAGGACTCTGTTGTGCATCTATGGCTTCTGCTTTTAGTTTGGTCTTAGTTTAGTTTTCCTTCAAGTATTTTACAATTGTTATGACATTTTTGCTGGATTATTACTTCTAGTGGATTGGATCCTCCCCTCTTCTTGCTGTTACAAAAGAGAGTTGTGTAATCTTGCCCAATTTTTCAAGGCCCAGTCTAGGCTCAGTGAGAGTGGGGACTCCTCAGGAGGAGAGGAGCCTCATGTAGACAGCCATGACTCCTCAGGAGAAGAAGAGCTCCCTGTAGCCAGCCCTAGCCATGATTCAGCAGAAGCCAGGGATCAGGAACCACATCTGCTGGCTAATCCGAGTTCACAGCTAGCAGCTGAGGTGGGGCCACTGGCACTCTCCAGCCCCAATACCACAGGGGAAGCTCAGCCAGGGACTTCCAACACCACCAGGGAAGCCCACCCATGGGCTTCCCCCCCCTCCAGGTTTGCCCACACCTAAAGAGCACTACAGACATAAGCAGAGGTTAGAGCTGCAGGAGAGACAATGCAGTGCTCGCCTTCTGAGCCAAAGCCGCTGGAGAGCAAGGATGAGTAGCATCAGGAGTGAGCCCCAGCAGCTGGTTGCAAACCACACCTGGCTATAAAAGCCAGTCTGGAGGAACTACTGGGTGTGGAAGTAATGTGTTAAATGCCTGCAACCACAGCTGTAAACTTTGCACCTGCCCTTGCATGCACCTGGACTTGATGCTATTGGAAACTGACCTTGGACTGGACTTGACTTTTTAGATTCTGGAGACCCACCTGGTGTTGCATTTGTGCTCTGATTTCAGACTGCACTGGGCTTTTGGATTCTGAACTCTGCCCTGGCTTTGACCTAGTGCATTTACTGTGGACTAGATTTAGACTACTCTGCTAGGGCTAGCCTAGCCCACAACACAATTCCTCTCATTACTGCAGCCTTCTGCCCTACATGCGTTTTTCCTTGATGGATCTCCTGATACCCCCCCAAAGTTTTTCCAGGGGCTTAAAGTAATTGCTGGAGGAAGAGGGGCAATCTGCTTTTTCCAGCAGAAACCTGGTAGGATCTAACCTATTGTTACTTTTAAAAAAAAATCTGTTGTAGTGCATTGTAATATAAATGTTAATTGTTGGACACTATGTGAAATAAATTAGAAAAGCAATATATAAACACTGCAACGAGTAAGCAAACAGCAATCAGGAGAGGCTGAAGCAATTATTATGGGACACCATTTAATGAACTGACCGGGAAGGTGCTGAAAACAGTATACATAAAACACATTAAGAGGTATTAACAAGATGTCCCCAGTTTGGACTTAGATCTTTTTGCAAAGAGGAAATAGCTTTAGTAAAAAAAAATCTCTAAAAGAATTCATAGCGGGTGGGTGGGAATAAAAGCTGTTGCAAGACTTAAACTTACAATTCTTCTTTGAGTCCACTTAGTTATTTTTCTTCCTTTCCTGATCTGGTTGCTTCTTATTCATTAAAAAAAAAGTTAGTCGTGCATGGGAAATGTCAAATCCAAGCAATTATTTTAGTTCTACTCCCAGGGCTCTATTCTCTAGTCACCTTACAACTGACTTTATGTGGAGAGATTACTTAAAGTTAGGGGGGGGGAAATGAGTGTCACTTACCTTATTAAAGAGAGTTTGAATATGCTGGGTCCATTGAAGTCATACCAAAACTTCTCTTGACTTCAAAGTTATGGCTGTATAAAGATTTGTGAACTGCAGCCTAAAAAAAATGCTAAAGCACAACTGTTGAAAAACAAAAGACCATATTATTTGAGAAGAAAAGTTCATAAGTCATACTTTGTTCACTTGGAAATTAAATCCCAACTGAATTCTTTCTTTTATTTATGTATTTAATATTCAACATCTAAATGCTAAAAAATTTGATAATTGGTAATTTCCAGAAACCCTTTGAAATAGCTCGGGGTGCACTGTCTTCTTTCTATCCTTTAATAAAGTCAGGTAGGAAAGTTGAAGGGCGGATGATGAAAGAAAGTCATCCAGCAGACTGACAGGGTGCCTTCCGATTGTAAGTTAAAAGTATCAACAGCAAAATGTTAAAACAATGAAACTATACAAATATTAACTAGTACACATCAATCAAAGAATAAAACGAGCAGCAATAACACAAGCAGCATAAAAAGAAACAAGCAAAAATGTGGCACTCCTTGCTGCGGCTGGGGGCCGGAATTTGCCTCCCCAGATGAAGGAGAGGCAGTGGCACTTTCCCGGCTATCCAGGCATACTGTGAGGGATGGAGCCGGAGGCCTTATAAGGCCCTTGGCATCTCAGTTGCGCTCCATGCTCAGGAGGGATAGATGCCCACCGTCCTTCCTCTCCTGGCCCGAGGAGCGAGATATGGGCTGCCGGAGTGGGTTGGTGCAGCCCCAGTACAGGCACTGCTCTCCTCCAGCTGGGCACCGCAAAGAAGCATCGCAACTTCCACTCATAGCTTTCCCCGCTGCGCCTGACAGAATGCAGGCTTCAGCCTGTGCTCCGGCGACTGGATGGTGGTCGCACCAGGGCTTTCAGCTCAGTGGCATTTGAGTGTCTCTCTGGCAGCAGCCCAGCCCCAATACAGCGGGCTGGCCTGCCCGTCTCTTTTCACGACAGCTACTTTTCAGACTGAGTGGTGCTGAGCCTTTGGCTTGGGGGCGGTTCAGGGCAGCTGGGTAGCATTAGCCACCATAGCTTGACATGGGGCCTTCCATGTGCGGCAGCAGGGGGCTTGGTTCCCCAGTTGCTTGCAGCTGGCGTATCTTTGTGGCATGCCTACCTTTCTTATGGGGGGAGTGTTTCCCCGGCCCTTGGCCAGATTAGGGTCATAGCACTCCCCCTCTCACTCTCACTCTCACTCCCTAAGGGGGTTTAGTGCTTGGGCCACATTATTTAGGTACTAAGGACCTTATTTCTGGCAGCCCAGTCCCCCACAGGAGCTTGGTCTTAAGGCCCTGAGCCAGTACAGACCTTATTGGGCAGTTGCCCAGTATATTATAATGGCCTGGCACCCATTATAATTTCGTCTGGTGGCCATTTTGTGAGGGCTTTTGGTGACCATTTTGTTGCAGGCCTGATCATTAGGCTTGTTGGCCATTCTTTGAGGGCCTTTGAAGTCAAGGGCCTTCACAGGTCATCACAGCCACCCTTTAGCAGGGTGCTCTCAGGACCGACAGACATTTGGGTAGACCCACTTTGGCCATTTTGTGGCTAGCCATGGTTGCTGGTGGGGTGGGACCAAGACTTGGCCATTACGTACCACAGTGAGTTGTATTCTACCTGGGTGGGTCAGAATGCCTCATAAAAAGTGCTTGGGGACCTCCAAGGGCAAGCAGCCCACAAAACGCCCTCCTCCCAAGAGGCCCACCCTGGCCTTGTTATCTTCTGATGATGATGACGATGACCCTACCAGGCAGCAAATGATGGAGTGGCTGGCTGCTTTGGAACAGGCATGAGGCCTTCCAGTGCCTAGGGCAGGGGTAAAAAGGATTAGGCCACTGAGGGCTGCCTCTAGGTCAGCATCTTTTAATGATATGCTGTCTTGTTTGTCTGCCCTTGAGAGTTCTTCAGTCCCCGGAGGCCCAACCAGTGCACTAGAGGGTAACGGAACATGCAATTTAGTTCCTGAGGGACCAGTGGATGAGGCTGCCCCATCAGCTGACAATGGAGGAGGGACAACGGAGTCCAGCCAGGTGGTAGTGGCTATGCAGCCGCTGGAGATAGAAAGTAAGTCTACATGGCCCCAACAGGGGTATGTGTGGCCTTGGGGGCCCTGGGGCCACTGCCTCCATGCTCCCTGGCATGCCTCAGTCAGCTTATGCTCAGACAGGATCATCTCAGTCTGCTATTGTAGCTGGTGTGGCTGCAATGGGGTCAGCCGTCCTATATGGGACAACTTTCGGGGGCAGGTGGTTGGCTCCTTGCCATGCCACAGCCTTAGTTGGGAATGAGGATGGTAGCACCCTGGGGTTCTTTCTATGGGACCCTTGGGCTAATTCTGGGGTGGTGCCTTTCAGAGCCTTGCCTTTTGGAGCCACGGCTATGCTTCTTGGTGACCACCTTATGCCAGCAACAAGGGAAAAAATTCTCAAGGGAGAATATGTTGATGATTTTACCCTTCTCTTCAGGAAACTGGAGAAGAAGGATAAAGAAGACCTGGATGATCGGGATAAGGAGCGTCTTAAGCGCCGTAAGGTGGGCAGGTCCTGGGCCAACTGGCTTCCAGGGTTCCTGATTTATGCGGGTGTCATTGCTCATTCCCAACCTTGGAGGGCGGCACTCCTGTTCCAGTATACAGGAGGTACTCGGACTTTGTCGGTGCAGCTTGGCTGCAATATGATGAAGAATTCTGAATGTGTGCTGCCCTTAACCCTTTTGTGCCCTGAGACCAGGTTCACCAGCAGCTTTGGCCCCAGCTCAGCCCAATCCAGGTGACCGCTCTGACAGGGGCCACTTGGTGCAGTGGACCTCCACAGCATCTGTCACAGCATCTCTCACTTGCCCACCAGGGAAGTCATTCACCCAGCCATGCATGCTCTGCTGGCAGTTCGCCTCACAGGGTAGTTGCTCTTGAGAGACTTGCAAGTTCCACCATGCATGCCCAATTTGTTCAGGCCCTCATGCCTTTACGGCATGTAAGCATTAGGGACAGGGCAAAAGGCATGGGACAGATGGGGCTGGGTGTGCCCAGAAGCAGGGGGGGTGAAGCGCCCTTGCCACAGGACTGAGTAGGCTGGTTAATGTGTAAGTTTTGTTGCTTTTTTATTTTATTTTGTTTAAGAAATAGAAAAGAACAATAGAAGTGCATAGAACCTTATACAGAAAGCTATGAATAAATCTAACAGATTTTGTATGCTGCGGAATACATTGGATAATAATAATACTCTGCAGTACCTACAAAGTATAAGTAAAATTTATGAACTATTTTTTCACTCCCCTTCCTCAGTTTCAAGCTGATAGTCCAACGCAATACAGATTATACTTTGTTGTTGAGAACAGTTACTCGTTGTGTTTTTTCCTTAGGTGCAGTTGTCGGGGTTGACGACGACCTGTGGACGTGGGATGTACAGCCTGCTGCATCCTCATTGGAATTTAATGTACTTTGTTGAGGCTTTACCAGTTCCTGCAGGTGCAGGGCCTATGGCTTCTCTGCAGTGTGCTTTAAAAGCTGAGGATTCCTGTGGTTTTACTCCAATGCTTCCCTGCCAAGTGTGGGCAAGAAGCTGGGAATCTGTTTTGTTTTGGGCCACAGCCTGTGTGCCTGGGTGCATGAGACTTCCCTGCCTGTGGTTGCAGGAAGTTGAAATTTGTTGTTTTGGGCCCAAGGCTTCCCCGCCATGTGTGCGCAAGAAGTTTGGGCCCCAGTTAGTCCAAGGCTCCCTGCCTGTGGTGCGCAAGGAGCTTGGAATTGGTTGAAGGGCTGGGCAGAGGCCCTAGAGCCCTCTTTATAGTATTGGGAAAGGGGGGTTGTCCCCCAGTCTGTAAATCAGGGCTGCAGTTGCTGACCTCTACTGAGGAGATGGGATGAACAACATTTTGGAGGAGATGTGGCAAGAGGATGGATAACAGTGGCCAGGTACTGCTTTTCAAAGGATGTCTGCATTTGAAACACATCGCAAGCATCACAATCATGTAGACAACAAAAAGAAGAGCAGGAACTGACTACCAGTGATGGAGCTAGAGACCAGGTATCTCCACAAGCAAGGCTTGTAGCTTGGCAAAAGAGAACAGTCCAGGCTACAAGCTGATTTTGTAGATGCTATTGAACCAGCAGGGTTCAGAGCTCATCTGATAGCTCCTTCTTTTCCTGCAGGCAGAGTTAAGTCCTTGTTCCTGCCAAGATATAGAGAGTTGTGCCTTCCTCCTGAGTAACAAAAGCCCAAGGTGGATCAACCACGACCAGAGGTGTGGGGATTGCTAGTTCCCCAGTGCCGTGCTTGCCCACTGTCCATGTCACGGAATGATATGGTTGACATGGTTAAATGTTTGTCTTCTATTAATTTCAGTAGAACTTACACTCTAGAACTATGCATGTTTCAGAAGAAAAGACCACAGAGTTCAATTACTCATAAAACTCTCTCAGAGATGGGCACGAAACAAAATATGAATCAAAATTCATGAAGAACCAGGCCAGTTCATAGTTCGCGAGCCAGCAGTTCATCAGAGCCCATTTCTGACAAACCGCCATGAACTTTAGGCTGGTTTGTTTGGTTTGTTTTTGGTTCGTCACTGCAGACAGCCTGGCGCTGATTGATCAGTTTCCTAGGCAACAGGGGATGGATTTCCTGCAGACTGTCTGCTGACCTGGAAGTGGCCTTCTGCTGGCCCGGAAGTGACCTTCTGCTGACCCAGAAGTGTCGATTTGCTGATGACGTTTTCACGAACCAAACGAACCGGTTCGTGAAAGTTCATGGTTCATGAAATACAATGAACCACAAACCGCACGGTTCATTTTTTCACGGTTCGTGCCCATCTCTAGTCTTGAACAGGAAATAGCAGTTGGAGAGGAGGCAGGGGGTCTTCCCTGGAGCTTCCAGGGTTCATGAAACATTGGGAATGGTGGGGACCATCAGTGGCTCCTCTGTTGCCAAGTAGCCCCCCTCTCCTGCTCCAAGGCCTTCCATGAACTGTGTTTGGGTTTCCTGCATTGCTGTTTTACTGCTACACCAGAGACTGCCTTACACGTGTGAACTTTAATACACGTGTCTGTTTCCTGCCTGTTTATTATCTACCACGGACTGTGCCTGTCTCCTACCCCAGCTATGGACTGTGTTGTACATGCTGTTTCCTGCCTCCATGGAAGCCTGCCTCACCTGGGCCCGAGCCGCGCTGTTAGCAGCCAGCTGCCAGCCAGGGAGACCTACAGAGAGCCTGACCAGGCACCCCCTGGCCAGTCCCCGCCTGGAGCCTCCTGCGGGCCGGTCACCCAGCTTGCCCTCGCTACCAGGCAGCCTGCTAGCAAGCCCCAGCCATGCCCAGCCAGCAACCATGTTCCCAGGCAGCCAGAAGACCAGCCTGAACAGCCTGCTGAGAGAAGCCATTTTGGAAAAGCGAGCAGACCACGTTCGCAGCGGCGAGCCTCGCCTTGCTCTGCATATCTTAATAGCCGCCCCGGAGAAGGAGCTAAGTGCTGACCACCCCAAGCACTTAGAGAATGCATCTCAAAGCAGCCTCTGCATTCCAGAGATGATGACGACAGGACAAGCCCTGTTCGCTGGAACATCCATTCAACACGCCCGGATCTCCCCCTCCCTCCTTTGTCCCCTCTTCCCAAGGTGTCACACTAATACAATCAGATTCTAAGAGGGCCCATCTAGGGTAGTTGTAAAGCCATTCGAACCTTTGTTTCACCCGTGAGAACCACTGGGAACTGCACCAGCCCCAGGGTATGTTTTGAGGTATTTAAGCTGGCCTCCCAGGCCACATGGTGCGCGTGCCATTCCTATCCAGACTCCTTGCTGTCACTCTATATTGGATCTAGTGCAGGCATTAGACCATCTCATCTCGCTGCTACGTCTTTGCTCCACGTCGGGATTGTGAATATAGCCAACTTCATTGCTCTCAAGTGGGCTACCCTGCTAATGCAACCGTCTCTATTTTCCTACTCTGCTTTTCCTAGCTCTTGTGTGTAATCTTGTATGCATGTGCTAGTTCAGGCATACGCTACATTATTTAGTAAAACACATTGTATTGTTACTTAGTCTGCCTCTTTATTGCATGAGCGTCTGGAGAGGGACCCCGGTATATATTGGTTAAAAGATCTGCACTAAATTTAGTTCCAGACTGCTAGCTAATTCCCCATTCAAATAGAGCAGTTCTGGTAACACCTCTTTCCTCAAACAGACTTCCTTTTGAGAAGTCTTTCTCCTGTATAGAGGCTGTGCCAGGCCAGGTCATGACAACCTCATTTGAACAAGGGAAAATAGCATGATGCATGGAAGCATCTTTAGCTTTCTTAGCTATTTTTTCCCTACATAGTTATCTTGGCATACAAAATGTTCTGATTTTCTAAAGTACAGAACTGTTCTTGCTATTTTTACATAAGCAAATAAAGGGGGAAAGGGAGGGGACAACAAAATATAGCATGTTGTTGCACACACTCATGAACTTTGTTGTCTAAAACACCAAGAACAAAGTCAATCTGCTTTATATCAGGTACCCTTTCATAACAGGTTATTTTGACCATGGAGATAATGCGCTATACTTCATTTAATCAATCCATTATTGATGAGGAATCAAAAGATATCCAGTAATTAAAATCCATAAGTTTGTTTCATAGAGAAGAATCTGTTTGCATGTTCTTGTCGCTTTATAATCAGATTTCTTTATTGACAATGGGGGCATTTATGAACAGTGCAAACTTATCATATATTAAATAGATGGACAGACCAGTCTTTCAACAAAAGGACTGTTAGTCTGTATACCAGTTCTTTTCTCCCATCAGAGTAATCCATCCCATTCTGTATACTGGTATGATAGCAGTCAGATCAAAGACAGATTTCAATAAAGAGGTGTTGGAACTAGAGACTGTTCTGAAGCCCTTCTCTGGAAACCTTCTTCTTATGTAGCTTCTTATTTATTTAAGTTATTTACACTCCACTTCTTCTTAGAAATATTTGCAAGATTTCTTTCAACAATAAGAATCCCCAAAATAATAAATAAATGAAAACAATAAGGTAAAGTTAAAAAACTGCAGCAAAAGCAGAGAAAAATGCAGTTAAGTGATTTAAAATAGCATCTGATCAAACCAATAAAAGCGTATTAAAAGAGCCATGGGATAAAAACAGGACAATCTCATAAAGCAACAAATAAGGAAACATTTCAAGCTCACATTTAGACAGAACAGTTATTTATTTATTGAACATTTTTATGTGCTGCCTTCCCACCCAAATAGAGTCCCCAAACTGATGGTATGTAGTAGGTTCCCTCTGACAGCCCCATGCCTTGCTGCTCATCTTTCATGCCACAGTACTATCCTACCTTCAGTCCAGGGCATTCCCAGTTAAAGAATCTCAGGTTGGGAGTCTCAGAGTCTGCGTCCCTGAAGCGTTGTTTTCAGTCAAAATAGACAGAAGCAAGCTAGGTGAACTAACGGTCTGACTCAGTCTAATGCAGCTACATATACAAAAGCCATAAATGAACCCTGTGCTAATTCTGTCCTTGGGATTCGTGTGGATTGTTTTTGAAATACTTGCTGCTTCTCAGATGGAGAGTAGCATAGGAACATGGAGTGAAAGAGCACAAAATGATAGCATCCCAAAGTCTGGATCAGCAAAGATAGTGGATCAGATGTCAATTCACTATCAGTAAAAAACGCCTGGTATATGTGAGGAAAAGGCATACAAACCTCTTAAATTCAGCCTCTCCCCATTTACTAAGCTATCCACAGTGACAGAGTAATGAACTGGATTAATATAATAACAACAACAACAACAACAACAACAACAACAACAACAACAACATTCGATTTATATACCACCCTTCAGGACAACTTAATGCCCACTCAGAGCAGTTTACAAAGTATGTCATTATTATCCCCACAACAATCACCCTGTGAGGTGGATGGGGCTGAGAGAGCTCCAGAGAACTGTGACTCGCCCAAGGTCACCCAGCTGGCTTTGTGGAGGAGTGGGGAATCAAACCCGGCTCTCCAGATTAGAGTCCCATGCTCTTAACCACTACACCAAACTGGTGTACTAAATTTCTTTAAACATTTGTAGCAAAGAGATTTATAGCAGAAGAATCTCTTCTGAAGATAGTTCCTGTCACAATCATTTTAAATGCTTTGCGAAACCAAGGGTAAAATAAGCCATAAATGATAGGGTTACAAGTGGAATTGAAATAGCCCAGCCAGAGAAAGGCATTGTACAAATCCTCAGGGGTTGAGAAACCAATGTAAGGGTCGGTGATGGTAAGAATAAAAAAAGGTAACCAGCATAGAATAAATGCTCCCATTACTATGCTTAATGTCTTAGTAGCTTTGCTCTCTTTTTTAGTAGACATTTTCCCTTTTGTGTCTGGCCCAGATTTTGATGCATGAGGAACCTGAGCAATCTGCTTGGCATGCTCGTTTGCCACTTTAAATATGTGGAGATAAATGCCCACCATGATTGTGCCAGGAAGAAAGAAGGCTATGAAGGAAGCCATTACTCCCCAGAGCTTATTAAATACAAGGGCACAAAATCCATAGCAGTACAGAGAGGACACATATTCTTCAATGCCTTCAATATTTAGTTCTGAGAAAACTAGGCCAAACGCAAACAGGATGGGGACAGACCAACTAATCAATAAAAAAACTTCGACTACTGGAATAGTTATCTTGGTAACATAATGAAGGGGAGCACACACAGCATAGTAGCGGTCAACCGAGATAAAGCACAAGTGGAAAATGGAAGTAGTACACAGCATGATGTCACAACAGGTATGGACTTTGCAGAGGAGGTCACCAAAGTACCAGCACGAGTCTATTGACCTGACCATACTGTAAGGCATTACTGTGAAGCTCAGCAAAAAGTCTGTGGTTGCCATGGAGCAGATAAGGATGTTGGTTGGCGAATGGAGCTGTTTGAAATGGAGGATGGAGATAATCACAAACATATTTCCACACATAGTGAGCAGTATGGCCCCCGCCATAAAGAGAAACATAACAAAAAGGCTGATTGGAGACCTCAGAGTTTTAGGGCATGAATTATTCACAAACTCAAAGCAGTATTGTACATCCCGTGAGCTCCAGAGTGTAGTTGAGTTCATGATTTAGTGCCTTAATGAAGAAATCTTCCATTAAAAAGGGAATGCAGCAGTTTCTATGGAAAATCAAATAAGCGACATATAAGAAACTTGCAGACCAGTGAAAGAGAAAATACAAGGGCATAAATTATCTCTTTTATGTTGGCTGAGAAATATTTGTGAAGGCAAAGTTTTAATTATGAAGATAGTGAAAATATACTTTCTTTAACCAATTATTTCATTGAGTGACTCCAGGCTATTGGATTGTAAACTATCTATCTAACTTTTCCACACCTTGCGTAACTTTACAAATCCAATTTATCTGTAGCGTAGTAGTTAAGTGGCTGGGCTATCAACCAGCACTCTGGTAGTTCAACTCCCACTACTGCCATGAACTCTGCAGGTGGCCTTGGGTAAGCCACTCCTCTCAGCCTGGGCTCCCCAGCTGTAGTGTGGGGGTAATAACAACACTGACTTTGTTCATCACTCTCAGTGGGACACTAATCTGTCTAGAAGTATAGTATATAAGCACATTGTTGTTGTTGTCATCGTCATTGTTGTCGTTATGGTCAATGTTATTTTTCCTAAACTGAAAAGCTTCAGAAGCTTTGACCTTACCTCACAGGGGAGATGCTCTAATCTCCTGATCACTTTGGATGTTTATTTTAAATCTTTTCAAGTTCTATATTATACTTTCTGAGAAAAAATTAGTTTTCTCTCTCCCCACACATCCCATATATAGTTAATATTCCCAAATTGCTGCACCGTAGATTTAAAATAAAGCCATAATGTTGTTGGACAGAAGGATAGGGAAGAATTAATAAAAGGGGTGCAACAGTATTTTAAGGAAAATAAATGGTCTGCAGAGGAAGATATAATTTGGGATGCTGCAAAGGCAGTTATCCGAGGAATATGTATTACTAAAGAAATTCATTTTAGGAGGAAAATGAATATTAAAAGAAAGCAAAAATTAAAGGAGATAATAGAATTACAGAGAAGATTACAAAGGAAGATGGAAAGGCAAACTCAGGAACAGTTGAATAAATCGAAAGATGAATTGCAGGAATTAGACAATCTTATATTAGTGAAAAATGAGTATCAGAGAAGAAATATAAATTCAATGAAGAGATTGGCAAACTATCTGAAGAAAAGAAGGGAAAGACAAAAGATAGTGTGCATGAAAAATGAAATGGGAAATAAGGTTTTTAAGGACAAACAGATAAGAGAAATTTTTGAAAAGTTTTATAGTAAGTTATTTAAAGCTGAGGAAGGGAAACAATTTGATGAAGTTATAATTAACAAAATTAAGAATGAGGATTTGGCAGCTTTAAATGAGGATATTACACAACAAGAAATTTTGAGTGTTATAAATAATTTAAAAAATGGGAAGTCACCAGGTTTAGACGGACTTACAGCAGAATTTTATAAAATGGTTGGGACATTAATAGCTCCGGAACTGCAGAGCCTATTTAACAGGATACTGAGGGGAGGGAAAGCCCCAGATATCTGGAGGAAAACTGAAATCATGACCATTTGGAAACAATTGAGGGACCCAGAGGATCCCAACTCTTATAGGCCTATTAGTCTGGCAAATCAGGACTATAAAATTTTTGCAAAAATATTGGCAAATAGACTTGAGAAAATACTTCCAAGTCTAGTAGGAGAGGATCAATATGGCTTTGTAAAGGGGAGATATATTGGTCACCCTATAAGGAACGTGATTAATACTTTATATCATGGAAAAACTGAGGGAAGGTTTGCCCTTTTGAAATTGGATGTCTATAAGGCATTTGATACATCAAATCATGGGTATTTATTTCAAGTACTAAATAAATACGGTTTTGAAGGCCCCTTTTTGAATGCATTAAAGGAAATGTATAGGGAAGGGAAAGCTATGATTAAAGTTAATGATGATCATACTAAGGAAGTACTGATACAGAGAGGAGTGAAACAGGGATGTCCTCTATCCCCAGTGTTCTTTGTTTTAGCTATGGAGCCCTTAGCTGATAGAATTAGGAACAGTATTAGAATTAAAGGGTACAGGGTAGGGAAGGAGTAAATTAAACTAAATTTATATGCAGATGACATATTATTAGTGTTAGGGAACCCTCTGGAAGCTTTGAGAGAATTAATGATAATTTTAGAGGATTTTAAAGCATATTCAGGTTTAGGGATAAACATTAAGAAATCAGAAATAATGTTTAGAAAGATAGATTCGAAGGATCAAAAAGAAATAGCAAAATTAACAGGTATGAAATTAGGAATTAAGAGATTAAAATATTTGGGAATAATAATAGCAAAGAATATTAAAAATTTGGTGGGGACAAACTATAAAATAATATGGAGAAAGATACAAAGAAATTTAAACCACTGAAGCAAAAGATATTTAAATATTTTAGGAAAGATAAGGGCAATTAAAATGTTTATAATTCCTAAGATGTTATACCTATTTCAGGTACTACCAGAGTGGATCCCCAAAAAGCAATTAGTTACATGGGATCAAGAAATAAAAAATTGGGTGTTTGGGAAGAAAAAAGCTAGAATTTTGAGAAAGGTGATATACTCAATAGGGGTGTGCAAGGCCTGCCTGTTTCGGTAAACCTGAGTCGGTTTTAACTGAATCAGGAAACCGTTTCGGTATGCAGGGAATACCGAATCGGCAAGCCGTTTCAGTATTCGCGTTTCAGCTTGATTCGGCCATTGTTTTCAATGAGAAAACCTTCTCCCGGGTTTCCGGGAGTCTGGGGGGGGCATTTTCTGTCCGAATCACACCGAACTTGGTGGAGACCTTCTACTAACTCTCCTCTAACTACCCCCCAAGATTCAGAAAGATTGGACTTTGGGGGAGCCATGATATGCCCCTCCAAACAAGGTACCCCCATCCTCCTAGTCTCCATGGTTCTGTATGGGGAAAAACAAGTCATCTTTCTAGGTGGCTTGGGGTGGCATTTTGCAAGCAAAATGCACCCAATTTTCAAGGGACCTTCTCCCACCTGTCCTCCCACCCTCCACCAAGTTTCAAGCAGATTCCACTTTGGGGGGGGCCATTTTATGGCCTCCCAAAGAAGGTGCCCCTATCCACCTCCACTGCACTATTCCCTATGGGGGAAATAAGAGAGGCTTGTGTGGCTAGGGGTGGAATTTTGCATGCAAAATGCCCCCAACCTTCAGGGGCCCATCTCCCACCTGTCCTCCCACCCTCCACCAAGGCCCAAGCTGATCCCACTTGGGGGGGCATTTTATGGCCTCCCAAAGATGCTGCTCTTAGCCCCCCCCCTTTCTCCATTATTTCCTATGGGGGAAATAAGAGAGGCTTGTGTGGCTAGGGGTGGCATTTTGCATGCAAAATGCATGCAAAATGCCCCGAACCTTCAGGGGCCAATCTCCTACCGAAACGTTTTCTGAATGCTGAAAATTTTTGGTAATACTGAAACAGAGATTACCGAAACGATTCGGCCAGTGTTTTCAATGAAAAAACCTTCTCCCGGCTTTCTGGGAGTCTGGGGGGCTATTTTCTGTCCGAATCACACCAAACTTGGTGGAGACCTTCTACTAACTCTCCTCTAACTACGCCCCCAAGTTTCAGAAAGATTGGACTTTGGGGGGGACATGTTATGCCCCCCCAAACAAGGTGCCCTCATCCTCCTACTCTCCATGGTTCTCTATGGGGAAAAACAAGTAATCTTTCTAGGTGGCTTGGGGTGGCATTTTGCATGCAAAATGCCCCCAATCTTCAGGGACCCATCTCCCACCTGTCCTCCCATCCTCCACCAAGGCCCAAGCTGATCCCACTTGGGGGGCATTTTATGCCCCCCCAAAGGTGGTTCTCCTGCTTCACCACTTTGTCTTTCTACTGTGGGGAAGACTTCCACACTGCAGAAACACATGGGATCGGGGTTGCCAATGGCCACAACCACAGTCCACCTGCACCCAAACTGCCAAATACCACACACCCCTCCCCAAAACCTAAACTCCCCTGTCCTGTGGCCAGGCACTTTCTATTGATTTCTGTTATGGGAAAATCTCCCACAACAGGAACCCATGGAATGTGGCATCTATGGCCACAGGCACAGTCCCCCTTTTAAATCCACCTCTCCCCCCACAGCCCCACACTGACACAAATACACCCTCCCCAACATTCCCATACCAGCCACTACCCCAGGAGCAGGCTGGCCAGCCGTCCCCCATTGTTCCCTGTGATGGGAACTTTTAAACTCTTTCCCAGGGCAATTATACACAGCCCAGGGGTGCCACAATGGTGGGCACACTCCTGAGTGCGAGCTTGTCCCTGTAAAAGAGCACCTCTGAACCACAGACACCCTCTCCCAAATTCCCTCACCACCTACAGAGATGGCTGGCCACCACACAAAAATAACAGTCCACCACACAAAAATAACCCAACTCACTTCACATCAGAGAATCACCCATACACAATTGCTGTCAAAAACGGTGAAGTGAGTTGTGTTATTTTGTGTAGTAGACTGCTTTCATGCCCTGTTGTGCCCTCCTACTATGTAACCTAAAGCAGTTAAAGAAATAAAGTGTTTTTGATAGAAATTGTGTTTTAGGTGATTCTTTAATGTGAAGTGAGTTGTGTTATTTTTTTTGTAAGATACTGCTAGCATGCACTTTGGTGTGCCCTCCTGCTGTGTAACCTAAAGCTGTTCTAGAAATATAGTGTTTTTGACAGCAATTGTGTTTTTGTGATTCTTTAATGTGAAGTGAGTTGTGTTATTTTTGTGTAGGGGAATGCTGGAATGCCCTTTGGTGTGCCCCCCTGCTGTGTAACCTAAAGCTGTTCAAGAAATATAGTGTTTTGACAGGAATTGTGTTATTGTGTTTTTGTGATTCTCTGATGTTAAGTGAGTTGTGTTATTTTTCTGTGGGGGGGACTGCTGGTGTAATGTGTTATAATGCTTTGCCTACTTGTACTTGGAAAGTGAGAAAATATTTTTAAAAAAACTTTATTCAATGTGTGTTTGTGTTTTATTCTTTGTTGTGCAGTTGGTTCGCATCATAGGGAACAATGGGGCTGGCTGGCCATGGCCAGCCATCTCTGTAGGTGGTGAGGGAATTTGGGGGAGGGTGTCTGTGGTTCAGAGGTGCTCTTTTACAGGGACAAGCTCGCACTCAGGAGTGTGCCCACCATTGTGGCACCCCTGGGCTGTGTATAATTGCCCTGGGAAAGAGTTTAAAAGTTCCCATCACAGGGAACAATGGGGGACAGCTAGCCAGCCTGCTCCTGGGGTAGTGGCTGGCATGGGAATGTTGGGGAGGGTGTCTTTGTGTCAGTGTGGGGCTGTGGGGGGGAGGTGGATTTAAAAGGGGGACTGTGCCTGTGGCCATAGATGCCATATTCCATGGGTTCCTGTTGTGGGAGATTTTCCCATAATAGGAATCAATAGAAAGTGGCTGGCCACAGGACAGGGGAGGTTAGGTTTTGGGGAGGGGTGTGTGGTATTTGGCAGTTTGGGTGCAGGTGGACTGTGGTTGTGGCCATTGGCAACCCCGATCCCATGTGTTTCTGCAGTGTGGAAGTCTTCCCCACAGTAGAAAGACAAAGTGGTGAAGCAGGAGAACCACCTTTGGGGGGGGCATAAAATGCCCCCCAAGTGGGATCAGCTTGGGCCTTGGTGGAGGATGGGAGGACAGGTGGGAGATGGGTCCCTGAAGATTGGGGGCATTTTGCATGCAAAATGCCACCCCAAGCCACCTAGAAAGATTACTTGTTTTTCCCCATAGAGAACCATGGAGAGTAGGAGGATGAGGGCACCTTGTTTGGGGGGGCATAACATGGCCCCCCAAAGTCCAATCTTTCTGAAACTTGGGGGGGGGTAGTTAGAGGAGAGTTAGTAGAAGGTCTCCACCAAGTTTGGTGTGATTCGGACAGAAAATGCCCCCTCAGACTCCCAGAAAGCTGAGAGAAGGTTTTCTCATTGAAAACAATGGCCGAATCATTTCGGTAATCTCTGTTTCAGTATTACCAAAAATTTTCGGCATTCAGAAAAAGTTTTGGTAATACTGAAAAAACCCGAAACGGCCCTGATTCAGTAACTTTAACCTAATTAGATTACCGAATTGCACACCCCTAATACTCACAAGAAGATTTAGGATGGGGTATGCCACAATTGGAAAGCTATTATGAAGCGTTCCAAATAAAGATGTTGATGGAAATTGATGGAAAAGGCTTGGATAAATGGGTGAGATAGGAGGACACTATAAATAGAGGAGCAAGCAAATTTGGAATATTTACACAGAAGGTGAAGAATGAAATTAAAAATACAATAGGCCCAAGACAAACAGCATTAAAAGTCTGGGAGAAACTGCAAACTAATTGGATGCCAAGACTTTCCAAATGGACCCCACTAGAATCCTTAAGTGAGGAATTTAAAAATGTTGAGAAAACATTCTGGAAGAAGTTAAAGGAAAAGGGTTATTTTAGAGTGAAGGATTTATACTACACTCAGGGGATATTGATACCAGTACAAGAAGTATTAGGGAAAGTGGGAGAACAATGTTGGCTAAGGATCATGGCTTTATATAATACTTTGAAACAGAGAAGGCTTTGTAGAATACTAAATAAGGAGGATACTCCGCTCGAAAAGATATATTGTATTAAAGAGGGTAATAAGAAGGGTATTGCAAGGAAGATATACAACTTAATGAATAAAGACAAAGATTACATGACTGGGATAATACAAACTAAGTGGGAAAGAGAGGTGAATTTGACAGTACAGGAGATAGACTAATGAAAGGAATATTGGAAATAAAAATAGAAAAATTTAGAGAATTGGAAATGAAATTAATATTGAAATGGTATAGGACACCTTCCCAATTGTCCTATACAATTAAGGGAATGAATTCAAATTGTTGGCATTGCAAGAAGATAAAGGGATATTATGTTCATCTTTGGTGGGAATGTCCTAAAGTAACTGAATTTTGGCAAATGGTACTGGAAAAGATGGAGGATTTATGTAAAGTTAAATTAGAATTGACAGGGAAGGTATTGTTTATGGGAGTTCTGGGGAATAATAAAGTAGATAAGTCTAAACAGGAGTTGTTTAAAACAATGATCATTGCTGCACATGCAGTCATAGCTTATGGCTGGAAGGATGCGGCAAAGTGGACTATGGGTAGATGGAACCTGTATCTATATCAAATGATTCAGTCAGACATTCTGTCCATATTAAAACAAGAAAAGACATGGGAGGATAATATATTAGAGATAAGGAAGAAATGGCTTGGGTATATAAACTGGGTAAGAGAAGGGGGGGGCAACAAAGATACATTTGACAAAATCCAAAGGGTGTGCTTATGGTTGCAAGTATAAAGTATTATTTTCCAATTGGTCACTCATGGGAAGGGGGGGAGGGTAACATAAAGGGGAAAAGGTTGTATTGATGTAGGATTATGTTAATGTAATGGAAGTGACTATGTATGGCTAAGTAAACAAAGACATCAATACAATTTTTAAAAAATGTTATTGGCTGCTTTGTTCTCAAAATCCCTTTCATAATAACCCCTAGTACGGAACTGCATTTTTCACTGCCACTAAACAGTGAGGCAATGTTTTTCTTTAAACTATTTAACACAACACTAAGATCTCTTTCTGGTTTGTCACTGCCTAATTCCTCCCCTATCAGTATATATGCTAAGGCTAAATATTTGCACCAAGAAGAAGCAAAATAGCTAACATTTTACAGATAAACAGATTTAATATGGCCTAAGGTGTTTTTGCCAAGAGTTTATGCCATGATTCAGTTCTTCATCTTTAAAATGCCACAAAACTCTTTTTTTTAATGTTTTGCTGCAGGGCCGGATCTTGGGTCCCCAGTGCCCGGGACAACCCAATTCTGGCTGCCCTCGTGTGCGTGCGCTCCCGGTGCTGCATGATGATGTCACTTTGTGACATCATCACACAGGGCGGCATGCCGCCAGCGGAGCAGCGGCAGCAGCGGCAGCTGAGAGGCTGCCCCTGCCACTTGCTTGCCCGGCTGAGGGGGCAGCTGGCTTGCCACGCGTTCCCTGTCCTGCGGGGCAGGCGAATGGCGTGGGCAGCCTCCCAGCCCTCTGTGCCACTCACTTGCCCAGCAGGACAGGGAGCATGGAGCAAGCCAGCTGCCCCCTCAGCGGGACAGGTGAGTGGTGCGGGCTGCCTCCCAGCTCTCCGTGCCATTCACCTGCCCGGCTGAGGGGGTGGCCAGCTTACTGTGCACTCCCTGTCCTCCTGGGCAGGCGAATGGTGCTGGCGGCCACTCAGCCACCCGCACTGCCGCCAGCGCGCTTCCGGTGGCTGGCAGCTGCGCCCGGTGCCCCCTCTTTGGCAGCGCCTGGGGCAGACTACCCCCCCTGCCCCCCTCGATCCAGCCCTGTTTTGCTGTAACAGAATAACTGTTTTTACTTCAGTGTGAACGACTTTACACTTACTGTGGACCTCATTTGCCATTTTGTTGCCCATTCACTTCGTTTGGAGAGATCTTCTTGGAGCCCTTCACAGTCAGCTTGGGTTTTCACAATCCCGTTAAATTTGATGTCATCTGCAAACCTGGTTACTTCAATGCTCACCTTTGAGTGCAAATAACTTATAAAGAAATTAAATAGTAATGGTTCTAACATAGATTCTCTGGAGGACCCAACTTACTTTGCTCTGTCTCAAAAAGTAGCTTGAGAGCTTACCCATGGGCTATATTGCTGCCAGGAGGCAAGGCTCGGGCAGAGGGCTGGCTTATGCCTACAGTGGAAGCCCCAGGAGGGTGGAGTGAGGAGAAGTGGAGAAGGGATCTGGTGGTATGCCCATATGGTACTACACCTCCTGCCATCCCATGGTGCTTAGCAGGTGGGCTGGGGAAGGCATGCCATTGAACAGCAGGCCGATCATTTGAAGCAGTTGATCTGTTGCCTTATTCTGTGCTAAAGCTCCAATGGTTGTAATCAATAAAGTTTTGTCCTATTTTCATCCAAGATCAATGTGTAGCTGTGTTATTTACTTAGGCACCAGCCTCACAAATAGCCTATATGGTAACAAGTATCCATTTATTCCTTGTTCCCTCCTTCATGTTGGTTAACCAGTTACTAACCACTAAGGATACCCCTCTTCTTACCTCTCAAATAAGTCACACTTGCAGTACAGTCTTACCTAAGGGTGTGCTCCAAGAGAAAAAATGTTTTTGTTGTTGATTTTTGGGTGGGATATTACCATTTCAGGATTCAAATCTGTGCTGATTTTTTGGGGTTCTAGCTTTTCAGGACCATAATTTTCAATGGGGAATATATTTGAGGATCTGGAGCAGCTGTTTATAAAGATAATATCACCAAATTTGCACAGAACATAATTACCCCTCTAATCTAAACCCCCCCCCCCAACTTTTCAAGCACATTGAACAAAGTGGTTCAATTTTACAAATCCCCTCAGTCAGCACCTCTCTGTGCAGGCATACTTGCTCTGTTGATTCCTATAGGAGGGATATGGCAGTCAAGCAGCAGCCTCGCAGGAGAGCACCAGCCAATCACTGGCATTAAAAAAACTGTCTGCATTAATTTCATTCTTGCACTTACAGTTACTGACTGGCAATATTTTTTTCACCTTTACGCTGAAAACTTTGTGTTTGCCATCCTTCCTTGCTGTTGTATGTTTGCTTTCACAAAGTTAATAAGGAAGGAGGGAAGGAGAACTGCAGCTCAGCTATTATTTCATATGGGGGACTTTTTCAGAGGGAATAGAATGGCTGTTTTCAAACAAATGACACTAAAATTGCAGGGGAGCTACTGCTGCCTGTCCACTAAATACCCCCAAAGTTTCAAGTAAGTTCCAGAACAAGCTGCCATCAACCATCCTATTTGCAGAGGGAAAAATGGCCTCCTCCCCACAAGGGAGGAAAGGAAGGAGAAGGAGCAAGCCAGAACTGCAGCTCTACCAGGACCTGTGCCTACCTTGTGCCATTTGGGAGCTGCCTTCCCCAGACCACTGCCTGAGAAACTCAGAGAATCAAAGGAAAACTGGACACTGTATTGTCGAAGGCTTTCACGGCCAGAGAACGATGGTTGTTGTGGGTTTTCCGGGCTGTATTGCCGTGGTCTTGGCATTGTAGTTCCTGACGTTTCGCCAGCAGCTGTGGCTGGCATCTTCAGAGGTGTAGCACCAAAAGACAGAGATCTCTCAGTGTCACAGTGTGGAAAAGATGTAGGTCACTTGTATCTACTCAGGAGGGGTGGGGTTGAGCTGAGTCATCCTGTAAGAGTTTCCGTCTAGAACAGGCCGTCTTACGTGAGAGAATCCACACTACCCGCAGAGAACTTGCTGCCACAGACAAGGAGCTATTTTGCTTACATATCAACACCAGCCATAAAATGAGAAGTCAGGATTGGGACAAGGTCGATAATCTCACCTACAGGAAGATGGAACAAGTTTTTACCAACCACACATCCAGACAGAAGCAGAAGTTTAACAAACTACAGGAAAAAAGACAAACAAGCCCAATGCTTGACAATGCACGCATTGTCATCAATCTGACAGACCGTCAACTCTCACCAGAAGAAACCTCCATCTTGGCAAAGGGAGGAAACTTTGCAGTCACCCCCACCAGAATTCCTGTGGAAGACATCATTGCAAATGTAGAAGCTGCCATTTGTCATCTACCTGAAGAGGAAGCTGAGGAAATAAGAGGAGAGACAGCCAGGATTCTATGAAAGGCAAAGCTTCCCACCAGCAATATAACACGCAAGGAGAGAAATGCCATCAAGACCCTCAATGCAGATCCAGACATCATCATTCTACCAGCTGATAAAGGCAATGCTACAGTGATCATGAAAACAGAGGAATACAAAAAGAAGATTAAGGAACTCCTGGACCCCTCCACCTACAAAAAACTAAAACGAGATCCCACGTGCAAAATCACCAGGCTAAGAAATGCGCTGATCAAGAATTCCTCACTACATCCCGACACGCACAGAAAACTATGCAAGACTGAAGCACAGCTACCTAGACTATATGGACTCCCCAAAATACATAAGGATTCAGTCCCACTCCGACCCATTGTGAGTGCCATTGGTTCACCGACATATGAATTAGCTAGACATCTGGCAGATCTCCTGCAGGACCACATCGGGAAAACCTCGTCTTACATCAAAGATTCAGCAGATTTCATCAACAAAATCAGTTCTCTGAAACTCAATCCACAAGACATACTTGTCAGTTTTGATGTTGTATCCCTGTTTACCAAGGTTCCAGTAAAAGACACTATTGCACTTATTAATCAGATTTTCCCAGAGGATGTAACAGCTTTATTCCACCATTGTCTGACAACCAGTTACTTCCAATGGGACAACGAATTCTATGAACAGATGGATGGGGTGGCCATGGGGAGCCCACTCAGCCCAGTTATAGCAAACTTCTACATGGAACATTTTGAAAAAACAGCTCTAGAATCAGCACCCCACAAACCTAGTGTATGGTTCCGGTTTGTGGATGATACATTTATCATTTGGAGCCATGGGGAGGAAGAATTGATGGGGTTTTTGAATAATCTCAACAACATCCACCGAAACATACAATTCACAATGGAGAAAGAAATCGAGGGAAAACTCCCATTCCTGGATACCTTGGTCATCCGCAAAGCAAACTTTCAGTTAGGTCACAAGGTCTACAGGAAACCAACTCACACTGATCGGTACTTACACAAAAACTCCAATCACCACCCCCGACAGAAAAGAGGCATAATGAAAACATTAGTGGATCGTGCAAGACGGATATGTGAGCCGCAGTTTCTCAATGAGGAAATTAATCATCTAAACCACGCACTTCAGGCAAATGACTACTCCAGAAATGAAATCCGAAGAGCAATCAAACCCAGGATGAACCAAACAACCAAGGAAAAACAGTCTCCTACAGGAAAAGTGGTTTTGCCATATATCAAAGGAATTACTGATCAGATGGGAAAGCTTATGAAAAAGCATAACCTTCAAGCAGTATTCAGACCCACCCGAAAAATACAACAGATGCTACGATCAGCAAAAGACAGTAGAGACCCCCTCACCTCTGCAGGAGTATACCGTATACCCTGCAGCTGTGGACAAGTTTACATCGGGACCACAAAGCGTAGCATCCAGACAAGAATAAAAGAACATGAAAGACACTGCAGACTTGGACAACCTGAAAAATCAGCAGTGGCTGAACATAGCCTAACTCAAACAGGGCACAGTATCTTATTCCAGGACACCAAAATACTGGACAACACTTCCAACTACTTTGTCAGACTGCACAGGGAAGCCATTGAAATTCACAAGCATAAGCAAAACTTCAACAGGAAAGAAGAAACCTTAAGAATGAACAGAGCATGGTTTCCAGTTTTGAAAAACACCAGGCTAACAAAACATTCTATCCCCGACAATAGCCCTGCAGAGAAGATTAGCACATCAAGTACCAATCCATATGCAAAAGAACCTCCTCAGGATACAGTGAAGCCTCCCGCCATTAGCATTCCACACCCTGGGAAACTCTTACAGGATGACTCAGCTCAACCCCACCCCTCCTGAGTAGGTACAAATGCCCTACATCTTTTCCACACTGTGACACTGAGAGATCTCTGTCTTTTGGTGCTACACCTCTGAAGATGCCAACCACAGCTGCTGGCGAAACGTCAGGAACTACAATGCCAAGACCATGGCAATACAGCCCGGAAAACCCACAACAACCAAAACTGGACACTGCTGCTGCTGCTGATAAGCATCTGAACACAAAAACCAACACAGATTTTGCATGTGTATGTGTGTTTTTATAAAGCCTAAGAATCCTGGATTTGTGTAACTGTTCAAAAAATTACAGTAATGACCTGAAACAATGATTTTTGTGTATATTTCTGGCTTGGGGATTCTAGCCCTAACCAGAGTTGAACCTGGTTTTGAAAGGTATAATTCTGCTCAGGACAGTATTGTAAGTGATTTCTGTAACCTGGAAAAAGGCAGGTAATACAAACTGAAATTTCTCACACAGCTTTTAATCTTGGATGATCAGTGTAAATGATTATGGAATGGCAGCTTTGCTGGGGGCAGATTATTGGTCTGGAAGTGTGTTTTGGCAAGAATGATTGGGTAGTGGGTTGAGAGTGAGATTCACTTTCAATTCAAACAGAAGAGGGGTTATATCTTCTGAGGAGAAGTTTAATTTCTGCCCAGTTTCAAAGGGGTTTTGGCTCTGAGGAGGACCCCAGGTCTGTTGTGAAGGGGAAATGGTTTTAGACTACTCAGGAGATAGAAATGCCTTCTAGTTTCAAGAAAGGAGTGAGTTAGATACACAAAGAAAGTTACAAATTCCAGAAAACCTGCACTGTCATAGGAAATTTCCTGAAAAAACATAGTTGCTGTACCTAAATTACGAAGTGAGACACCTCTCACTGTTATGAATATATGAAAATAAGCTTCAAGGATACTGTTTTGCCTGTTGCACAATGTATACGTGTACAACAAAATTTTATCTCCACATTTCCATCCCCTGACTACACTTACTCAATCCCTGCCTGTTAAGAGCCAGTTTGGTGTAGTGGTTAAGAGCGCGGGACTCTAATCTGGAGAGCTGGGTTTGATTCTCCACTCCTCCACTTGAAGCCAGCTGGGTGACCTTGGGCTAGTCACAGCTCTTTGGAGCTCTCTCAGCCCCACCCACATCACAGGGTGTTTGTTGTGGGGATAATAATAACATACTTTGTAAACTTCTCTGAGTGGGCATTAAGTTGTCCTGAAGGGTGGTATATAAATCAAATGTTGTTGTTGTTGTTATTACAGGCAACTCTCAGGCAACTTCCTTCCTTTCTTCCTTCCTTCCTCCTTCATCTCCTTCACATGCACACACCCACAAGGTTATTTCTTTTTTAATGTTATACAATCTCTAGTGCCATTTCCAACAAAAAGGAAAAGGGCTCCTGCTTTTCCCCATCAAGTTCCTGGGCTGGCCAAAATTATATCTGTGTGTCATGGTGGAACAAACAAACTTTCAAAACCACAAATATTAACACACTACTTAGGGCTGCTCAGCCAGAGCAGGGTAACTGAATTTTGGCAGGAAAATCTGCCTCATGGTGGGGAGAGTGAGGAGGGGGGGTGTCTGTCATAGTATGCATGCATAAACACTTAGCTGTGCTCTCTGAATTGTTCTGCTTTACTTATTTATTCTACATTGCCAACACTTGAGATATTATATCTATGATAATTCTGTGATTCTATATTATTTAAAACAAAGAATGAAACTTTTCTGAATGAATGTCCTTATAAGGACCTCTGTACATGAACCTCAGTACTGGATATATATCAGTACAGATGTTAATATGCTCTGTCAGATTACTGTGAACAGGAATAAAAGAATACAAACACATGTAACGTAATGTAATGTAATTAGCTTTTACTAAGAAATAGCTTGTGCATGGAATAGTCCCACATCCCACAACACACAAATCAACTATTTGTATGGTTCAAAAACTATTCACCGGTGTTTCCGTTTATCTAGATAATAATGGGAACATAAACTTCAGTGGAAAGAAAGCTGGATCTTTGTTGTACCTAAAGATGACTAATCCAAAATAACAATTTAGGAGACACATGTTCTAATCCTGCATTGTGAACCACTGATTATCTTCTTTTAAAATATTTATGTACCATCCATGGGAGAAAGATACAGACCACTGAAACCCATAGCTGTTTCATGCCTCATGTACTCACTTGAGGTAAACTTTTTATAAAATGACACATAGCCGCTTCTATATTAGTAGGTAAACTTGTCAGGTTGGGTGTATGTGCCTACCAAATGCTGTAAGCCAAAGGTAATGCTGGAAGCCACTCAAAGATGTGTGAAACCTCACAGATATGGTGACATGATCATTTGCTAGATGGAACACTAGCAAATTCAAAAGGATTCAAAAGTTTACTCCAGAGTAGATCTATTGACCTCAGATTATGCCATTTGTACACTGTAGTTAGAAAATATTTTCTATGATCTCTGGGCTGCTGTGAATATAAAATATGACCTTCAGATATTTGTATGAAAATAAAGTATGGAAATAGGTATTTTAATATAATTTCTAACAAAGCAGACCTAAAAAGAGTTTTACCCTACTAAGTCCATAGAGTTCAGCGAATTTACAAGGATGGGACTCTGCTTAGTATTAAGCTGTAAGTCTATATTTCTAATAACATTTATTAAAACACAGAAATAGTAAAGTAGTGTGTCTGAGACCCAAAGTATCACTATAATGCAGACCAAAAACCAGTAGGGAAACGTTTCCAGAACATACTTTGTAGTGTCAGTCATTAAATACAAATACAGTTGAATCTCACCTGTACATTTCTAAGCCAAGGGTAAACTGGTTCCATAAAGTTGTACCAGATCACTTTTTAACTTCAGATCTTTCCAGGAAACAACATTTTAACTGCCTTATTTCAGGTCTTATTTGTTAGTTTCAAGAAGGTGAATACAGCTCTGTTGTGGTTTTTCCTTCATATATGGTTCCTTCCAGACTTAACAAATATGAATTTGAAAAGTTTTCCTCATGTGATAATTATTGCAGTGCTGAATTGTTCCTGGTACATAGAGACAGAAGAAGACAAGAAGTGTCTCTAGTGAGATTCACACATCTCTCATCATCAAATTCAGTTTGGATTGTGCTCTTTTCCTTTTACAGAGCTGTGAATGAGAACATTCATGCCTCCAAGGGAAACGTACAGTGAAATCTTTTTGGATGGTAACTTTGGTCCTAATAAAGACGATATCATCATGAGTACCATTTATTTCACAAAAAAGCCTTTTCAAGCTCTCCCTTTATACAACTGCCTCCCTACTCAGGGACAGACTGGCCCTTTGACGTACCAGGAAATATCTCTATGGACTACTGCCCTGGAGGGCAGCTGAGAGCTAGAAGCAAGCACAGTTAAGCCAAAAGCAATCCAATCTGAGCACCCCTCTGATGCGATGAGCCTGCTCTGCACTCGGCTCAGTTATAGCAACAATAATCAGCATGAGGCAACGGCTAATAGACTTGATGCCCACAGCTGGTCATGCTGGCTGGGTCCAAATTGAGTGGCGCTTGCAGTGCTGGTTCCCAACTTCAACATGGCCTGTTCTTGAAAACATTTAAAATTCTTAGTGTGCCCCTGTTCCTGCCCTTCATTACAGTCACATTCCTGAGAACCCTTCTGCTGTAAACAAACCACTTTCTATTGTCCTTGTTGGGCTTGATTTAAACATGACACTGGCTCAATATTCCTCATACCCAGCATCTTTGAAAATTGGTCTCTCAGCCACTGCGCTCCAAATGTTAGCATGACAAAGATCTATGTTCGAAGAGTATTATTTGTTTGTTTTATTTACAAAGTTTGTAAACCTTTCTGCCCTGACAGGACCAACCTGGCATCTAACAGTTAAAATAAGCATTATAAAAGCATACCATAAAAATTAAAACCAAAACTAAAATACATATTTAAAAACACAGAAAAACAGTAATCAAAACATAGGCTAGGAGAGAGGGATCATTGAGGGAATAACAAATTCTTCATTGACAGAATGTGACAGATGAAAATCCATAGGGAGATAGTCATGACATGTGCTGGTGTGCTAATATTTTATGTACAGTGACTCAGTTTAAATAAGACACTGGATCAGTGCATACTCACATGGGGAAGTTCTTCTGTCCCGCCAGAATCATGTATAAATCAGACCTTAGTCTAACCTTCAAGAGGATACTAAGTCCCTGAAGAGGAAGCCCTTGGAGCTCTTCCCTTACACCAGCTTTGACAATGCCCTGGCCTAGACATGCTCCAGAATAGGTTGCTCAATGTTTTATGTTGTATTTATGCTCTGGCTGGGTTTTTAATGAACAACTTTTCTTGCATTTTATGTTTTCATTGTTTCACTTGAAAGCCACCTTAATCAGAATCTCTGGAGAGTTGGTAAAAAAAAATTCCTGAATGCATGTATATTTTCTTGAGATTCTATTCAAGGTGGGGGGCAAATATTTTGCTCCAAGATGCTGTCATTTGGGCATGATTTACTGCAGACTGGGTAATGGAATATGGCAGATGCTCTATTTCCACCTCCCCCACGGTAGGCAATGCCGGAATTGTCTGCGGTTGAGAAGGTGAGACACTTGCACCCACAATGGAATGCAGCACTGCAGACCAGAAAGGGAGACTGATCTTATTCTCTTTCTCCCCTAAGATACCATGCAGTCCCTAGGGTGTTGTCTTCCTATACGTGCACTGTAATCAGTGACATAACAGACAGAGACAGACACAGAGTATTAAAGTAGAGAAAAGCAAGATATTGGAGATGAGAATATCAGGTCTTTCTCTCTGTTTAATTTTTCTTAAAAGAAACCATGTTGGGTATGTGATTTAGGATTAATCCTTCCCTCAGATGATATTTCCCTCATCAAAATATCTCTCTCTCTCTCTCTCTCTCTCTCTCTCTCTCTCTCTCTCTCTCTCTCTCTCTCTCATGCACGCACACACACATACTTTCAGCTGCTATTTTCTAAAAGGGAAACATGACAAGCCATCTTTTTTAGTTCACTAAATGCATGGCCAAGCCAGACTCAAAATGTAATTGTATGCAAATATCTATTCACATGTACCAAAGGTGGGGTGGGAAGCATCTGTTTTTTTGTTTAAAGTGCATAGATGCGAGAAGCTGAACTCTACTCTTTGTCATGCCTCACCTCACTGTGTGCTGCTTAGGGTTACTAGGTCCCCTTACCCTCCTGGCAGGAGGGACTCAGGGAGGGAACCTGACACTCACCTTTTTAGAAATCTTTGCACTGCTTTGCATGCACACAATCCCAGAGTGGCACAACGACATCACTTCTGGGAAGTGATGCCATCGTGCATGGGCCGGGAGCACTCCGACACTTTGCAGTTGGCTGATTTGGGCCGCAGTGGGCCCACTGCAAAGCATGGGAGTGCTCCCACACACTGGGGGACCCAGGATCCCTAGTGCTGTTTTTTGAAGCATTTTATTCCCTACCTGGCTCACTTCCAGGATCAGAACTCAGCTGACAGAGGAGTGCTTCAAATACCAGAATAGGTGGGAGATTCCTCTGTTGATGGTTATACATCATTTATTCCCACTACACCATACAACTGTTCTGGATGACTCTGGTCAGGTCTGATTCAGATATAGGCAAGCACTTAAGAAGCCCTGAGCATCCAGTAAGCTTTCGTATATCAAATCATTTACCTCCCGGCTAGAGGTACACTACAAATAATGTCTTAGGTTCATTACCGAGTATTGTACACAAGTAATACAATAATGAAGTCTCTGCTTCCATTTTAAACCTTTTTTATTCCAAAATAATTATTCAGTATTAAGATATTAAGATCAATCAAGAGAAAATCATAACATCCATTATAACTACATAGATCATTAAAGGTGTGCAAAGAAGGATCTTACACAAAGATATGAAGGTCACAAGCATGGAGCCCCTTCTGAGAATAGCCTTTTGATCAAGTTAGCTTCTCATATTTATGGGGTTTCAGAATCTTCTCTTAACAACAGCTGCTTCAAAGACCCAAATTCTTGGCAAACCTATTATCTTAGGACTTTATGCACCAAACAAGGTTATCCATATTTGACATCTTCATGAAACAAATTGCAATGGGTAGTTAATTCTTGCTACTTTTTGTGGAGTTAGCGATTACAAGTTTCTCATGCATCTAAATATCTTTTGGCCCACCACCAGTATGTCTATATCATTGCCAGCTTCTACATTCCTTCCATTTTCAGATACTCCCTGTACCTGGGCCTTGGTATATTGTATATAGAATATGAGTTAGATAGCTTTTCTAATCTACCCATGGCAATAGGACTGTGTAACTCAATTGTTTTATGCCCCTTTCCAAGGCTGTTAGATTCTAGGCCTCTAGAGTCCCTTTGGGGCCTGTCCAGTTATGAATCTGGGCTAGAGATGGGCACGAACAGCAATATAAACAAAAAAAAGCCACAAACAGCCCAATCTGCTGTTCGCGAACAAGCTGTTTGTGAGGCCCCATTCTAAACGAACAGGTGGTCATTGCAAGCCTCGTTCATTGCTGTTCATCTTGCTGTTCGTCAAGCCAGACAGTCTGGCACCTGCAATCAATTCCCTTGGCAACTTAGGCAAGGATTGTCTGAACTCTGTCTGAACTCCTGCTGTTGCCCTGGAAGCCCCAATCTAAGCCCACTTTAGCTTGATAGGCAGGTCTTCCTTTCAAGTGTGGAGCTCCAAATTTGTTACAACAAGGGAGCAAAGACCAGGGGGGAGGGGGGCTCCCAGCTCTGACTTTGCAGACAGCGGAGAGACGGTTGCTGTTGGCATTTTGATAGAGAGAGTGCATTGGAGCTTGAATTTTCTTTGTGTGTGGTGGGATAGGGATCTACCCCTTCAAGTTCCAGGGCTGCTGCCAGGCTCTGGGCCAAGCTATTATTTATTATTGGTACCTTTCCTGCTGCCTGCTCAGGTAAGGTGTGGTAGGGATCTACCCCTTCAAGTTCTGGGGCTGCTGCCAGGCTCTGGGACCAAGCTATTATTTATTATTGGTACCTTTCCTGGTGCATGCTCAGGTCAGGTTTCTGGGAGTGGTGCAGTAGGGATCTTGACTTGGATGATGGCTGGAGGAGAGCCTGCTAGCCCCCATGAACAGCCAACTATGAACATGTTCGTGAACAGGGCCATGTTCGTGGTTGTTCATGAGTCCCTGTTCGTCGATGACAATGAACAACGAACATCATGTTCGTGTTTTTTTTCCTGTTTGTGCCCACCTCTAGTCTGGGCTAGCCCCGTTTCTGTGTACAAAGCTATCTTGAATGACTTCCTTGGTTTTATCCAGCAACCATTCTTCTATAGTTTTAGCTATATCCATGACACTACTTGCTTAATCAAAAAGAGTCCAGTAGTACCTTTAAGACTAACCAATTTTATTGTAGCATAAGCTTTCGAGAATCAAGTTCTCTTCGTCAGATGCATAGTACAGAAACTGGTCAAATATAGAAGAGGAGGGGGGAGGGGAGGGGAGAGAAGATGCAGTTAGGGGGGGAGAGGGAGGGTGCAAACAAAACATTCCTTTGCTAGTAAATGTAAACATCTCCTTTTGGTGTGGGGGTCAGTTGGGTACCAGGCCCTGCAACAGACCCAGATGCCAGCTCTGCCCCTATATCTACCCAGGGAATACAATTACAGGACCCAATGGCATCAACTACACTGTCTCTGGCTCTTACAGCTGCTCATCCTTCAATCTGATATATGCCCTCATGTGCCAACAATGTCCTTCTGCTCTGTACATTGGACAAACCAGCCAACCTCTACGCAAAAGAATAAATGGACACAAATCTGACATTAGAAATGGAAACGTCCAAAAACCAGTGGGAGAACACTTCAATCTACCAGGACATTCCATCAAAGACTTAAAGGTCGCTGTAGTTCAACAGAAACCTTTCAAAAACAAAATCCAATGGGAGACTGCTGAATTGGAATTCATATGCAAATTTGACTCTGTCAAGCTGGGACTGAATAGGGACTATGAATGGTTATCACATTATCACAGGTAACAGATTTCCTTTACAGAGGCGGGGTCTGGAGATTGTTGCCATTTTATAGACAATTCAAATTCTGGTTTATAGAACAGGCCCAGGAAACATTTACTGATCTAAGTAAGCAAGTAGTTCCAGAGGAGTTAGCCGTGTTAGTCTGTAGCAGCAAAATCGAAAAGAGTCCAGTAGCACCTTTAAGACTAACCAATTTTATTGTAGCATAGTACAGAAACTGGTCAAATATAGAAGAGGAGAGGGGAGGAGGAGAGGGGAGAGATGATGCAGTTGGGGGGGGGGGGTGCAACCAAAACAGTCCTTTGCTAGTAAATGTAAACATCTCCTTTTGGTGTGGGGGTCAGTTGGGTGAGGCTTCAAAGGAGTTTGCCGTGTTAGTTTGCAGCAGTAAAACAGCTAGACCATCCAATTCCTATGTAGTATAAGCCTTCGATAACCACAGCTCTCCCCGTCAGATGCATCTGACAAAGAGAACTGTGGTCCCTGAAAGCCCACGTCAGGCGCCACTGTGAGCCAATCTTAAAGCCCTCACATACATACAACCTGGAGTGTTGTAAACTCCATTCACAAAAAGCACTACAAATTGAATTCATGGTTAAGACTCCTGGGCTGCATTGAATCCAACTTATGAATCCAAAGGGATTCTTTTTGGAGTAAAACCCTTTTTAAACTCCTTTCTGGAATTCCTTGACTGAGAGGTTGGCAACCCTACAGCCACCACTTGGGGTGGTGGTGAAAGACTTTTTAAAAAAACAAAACAGCAACATTATGTCACTTCTGGGTGCAACTCAGAAGTGAGAAAGGGTAGCTCCAAGAATCACCAAAGCTATCGTTTTACCATAGACTTTTTGGCAATTCCTGGAGCTACATTCTGTCACTTCCAGGTAGTACCCAGAAGTGATGTAGTGATGTCAGAAATATTACTATCACATGTACACAACCTTGTCCCTACCTCCAAGGTTTTCACTGGTTACAAGGCTCCCTGACGAATTCAATTTGTAGTGCTTTTTGTGAATGGAGTTTACAACACTCCAGGTTGTATGTATGTGAGGGCTTTAAGATTGGCTCACAAATTCATTGGTAGCTCTTTAAAAGCATTGAGCTCATGGGGTGGGTTACTCCCCAGCCATTGCTTTTGACTTTATGAATGAACTTCATGATTCACTGAGATTCTATTATAGAATATACAGGTATGTTTGGATTGGTATTGTTGAACATGTTTACCCCTTGTATTTTTGGGGTATTTTTGAGATTGTGATGTTATGTGAGTTTGAACATTATGATGTTTATTGGCAGTATTTCAATTGGAACTATTTCGCCCCAGAAGAGGTCCTAGGACAAAACAACAGGATACAGACACCGGCCCTGATTGTTGGGCGAAGGATGCCGTCGGGGTGTCCGGTGTGTCTTCTGCTTCATTGTCTGTAAGAGATTATAAGAAAAAACATTTTAACTTTTATAGGACATTATTCATTTACTGAACATCTTTGGATACTCACCTGTGATACTTACCTGGGAGACTTACCAGTGGACATTCTCCCTTCTGACTTTGAATAGTGATGTGTGTTCTCCCATCCGATGTGGAATATTAATTCTCTAAGTATTTATTAGTGGGGAGAGAGTGCACTGTTTGTACATGATTTATTGATTATTATATGACGTGGATATGTACTGATTATGACAATTGTTATGGCAGTTTGAATTGTGTTATAAGGTACATTTAAATTAGTATTTTGGTAATTTCGAGTGTATATATTGATTTCTTTCTAATATAATTCCCATTGATTCCTTCACGTGCAGGGTTCTACTCCATTTGTTTTTGTTCTTGGGTGAAGGTGCCTCTTATATATTTTGTGCATAACCTCTAGGTGGTGCCTGAAGGCCTTCTAGAATTACAACTGAACACCAGAGCACAGGGATCAGTTCTCCTGCAGTTAATGGCTGCTTTGAAGGGTGGATTCTATGGCACTATACCCTGATGAATTCCTTTTCCTCCTTGAACCCCACTTTCCATAGGTTCCACCCCCAAATATCCAGGAATTTCCCCGTCAAGAGCTGGCAACCCTAGGCAGCAGACAATGGGACTTGCTGACAATAGGCCTCCTGTCTTGGTAGAAGACCTGGCAAGCCTCAAAACCTGCATCTTCTACCTGCAAAGCATCCCTTGCCACCAGTGGGGGCTTCCCACTGCTGCTCAGCTGGCTGGTGACTTTAAAATGGTGAGAAACAGTGAGGGAAGGGAGTGAAATCAGCACATTGTTGGGGGAAGTTGGGGGTGCTCTCCTATTTAGACAAATCTCTATGGTTAAACCATAACATTTTGCCCAAATACCAGACAATCTCCAGCATCCCCAGTGATGCATGGACATTAATCCCAGGTACACAGCATGTCACTGGCAACATAACCCATGAACCCACCCCCAACCTGGAAGTCCCCCTGCCTCTTGCCAGAGGGGACCTGGCAACCTTATTGCTTGGCAATCTGTCTCTTCTTTCAAGTGTGGTGTGTATCATTGACTGCACATCATGTGGTTTCACAGCTCTAAAGCATAACCCAATGCTTCCTCATCAACCTGTTGTGGGATCTGCTTTTTATGGTCTGGGTTTGGCATCACCTCTTTTCAGCTTTCCTCTATTTCCTGCCCTTCCCATAACCTGATTTATCAGAGAAGGGAAGGGAAGATTTATTAGAGAAGCAAAGGGAAGATTTATCAGAGAAGGGAAGAATGGCCTCCTTCTTTGCAATAGGCCCTTCCTTTTATCTTCTGTCGACCTCCAATTGGCTATTCCAGAAGGCCTGTTGGATAATGCCTCTGTAGTAGTTGACTCAAGTCTGCCACCTTCCTATGGGGCTGACTTTTCCCTAAGACTACTGATGCTATTGGCTCTCCCTTCTTCCTGTTGGCTTCCTGCTCCTCCTGGCAGTGTGGTGCTATTATGGCCATTGCTGCCCTCCCCTGCCATCCCTCAGCCTGCCATGGTAAATATGGGGCTGTAATGTCTATGGCTTCTGCCAGCAACTCTCATGCTGGGTGGAGCTCCCAGGAGTAGAACAGCGAGGAGTCCAGGGACAAGCCCATCATGAGACAGCTTCCTTCAAGCCAGTAGAGGAAGCTCCTCTCACCTTTCTATGGCTCTCAAAATCTGGAACCCAAGGTTATCTCATAGATTTGCCTAGTGATTGAGTTGGCCCTGGCAGAGAAGTTTATAGCTACAGAAGTCCTTCCAGCTGCTCAAGGCCTCTCCTCATCTTCCCCAAGGTTTTTGGTGTGCAAAGCAAGTTGCAATGTCATAACCTGTTTGGTGCATTAGAGGCTTTAGAGAAGAGACCTCTGTATGTACCTGGAGCATATTTTAAAATTCATTCTTGATGTTCCACTCAGTTCTGGAATTTGGGCATCTGTGCAAAATGTTTTGAAGTAGAATCCAGTAGTTCCATTCAGCTAGAATCTGAGTTCACCAAGAGAGTTTAGGTCTGAGAATCAAACCAAATACTTCTAGCATCTATCAGCCATAGTGTGATACCCACTACCTGCTTCTTATGAGTAATGAAGGTTTGTCTAAGCAGTTCATAGCAGAAGCAGTACTAACAACAAAAATAATAACAGCATGCTTATATAACACCCTGATGGACAGGTAAGTGCCCACTAAGAGGGGTGAACAAAGTCAGTGCTATCATTATCTCCCTGATTCAGCTGAGCGGCTACTTGCAGAGCTCATGGCAGTAGTGGTATTCGAACCAGCAGAGTGCTGATTCACAACCCAACCAATTAGCCACCATGCTAGAGCTTGGTAACTGGGCAAGCTTATGACTGTGCAATGACTTTGAACATTGAAAGGTATATTGTTTCTGTAATAAGAGGTTGGTGGTGAGCTAATGATTAGAACTGGAGCTGGTCTTCAGAACTCTTGAACAGTTCCATAATCATGAACTGTGACACCTCTCCGTTCTTATAATTCCTTGGTCACCTTTTCCAGAGCTGGCTTCCATTTTAGCCATCTGTTTTTTGTCCAAGGCTGATTAACACTACCACATCTCCATTAGCCAGAACTAGCCTAGTAATCTTTTCTTGACTTTCAGTCATGGGGAAGCAGATTTCAATTTATATTAGCAAGTCTACACCACACAAAAGATACCATTTATGCTAGAGAAACCACTAAATACTTTGGTTTGATAAATGAGTTAGTTTATTGATTTTCAGAAAAGAGATTAACAGTACAGAAATGTTGATGGAATATCTTGCCTAAGAGGATATACCTAAGTGCTTTTTGAAACCATGGGTAGAAAAAGCCATATATTAATGGGTTGCAGGTGGAGTTAAAGTAGCCAAACCATGTTAAAACATCAAATAACATTGCAGGGGTTGAAAACCCTATAAATGGGTCAATTAAAATGACAAAGAAACATGGAAACCAACATAAGAGAAAAACCCCCATCACTATACTTAAGGTTTTGGCAGCTTTCCTGTCTTTACTTGTGGAAAATTGGTTTTGTTTATCCTCACATGAACTTTTGGGCTTGCTTTTCATGGCCTTTAGATGCTGCTTGGATACATCGAAAATTTTTGCATAAATTGCAATCATTGCACAGCCAGGGATAAAGAAGCCAAACGAGAATAGAACTGTTCCCCACAGTTTATTAAACATAACTGGGCAGGAACTAGAACATGCAACTAGAGTTGCATAACCTTCTATGCCAGAAGCATAGGCTTCTGAGAAAACCACTCCAAAAGCAAAAATGGCTGGTGCCAACCAGCAAAGGACAATCAATTGCCTAACCATAGGCACAGTGATTTTGCATGTGTAATGCAGAGGATAACAAATGGCATAGAAACGATCAACTGCAATGGAGCACAGGTGAAAGATGGAAACCAAACACAGCATCAGGTCAAAGCTGTAGTGGACTTTGCAGAAGGTGATCCCAAAGTACCAGCAGTTTTCTACAGTCCGGATCATGCTGTAGGGCATTATGAAAAAGCCCAAGAGGAAATCTGTGACTGCCATGGAGAGAGTGAGGAAGTTAGTTGGGGAGTGCAACTGTTTGAAATAGGAGATGGAAATTATGATGGCTAAATTCCCAAACACTGTGATGATGATGATTCCACTGATGGATATGTACATAACTCTTCGAACACTAGCTGAAGTGAAGCTTTCAGGACAAGATCCATTTGCAAACTGAGAGCAATCAATGACATCTTCGGAAGAGTTAAGGAAAGCCATCATTCTGAATCTGAAAAGAATTATCTTTAGCTTTAGAAGCATTTCGTTTACTGATCTCCATCACCTGCAAGCCTAAAATTCTCATACAAATTTATGCTTAGTCTGAATGCTGTTTTCTGAAAAAATGCTACATGCATGTAGAAAAGTACTTTTTACTTATTATGTATTATTTATTGATCACAAATATAAACATGGGGGCAATTATTTATGTGCAGCATTAGTTAAAATAAAAACCACAAGTTCACAATCAGACATCCCTATTGGGGGTGTGTGTGGAAATGTGAAGGTTCACTTTGGATCAATGAGAGACAAACAAAGACAAAAAATAAAGGTGTAAGGAATGCTGACACAGGAATACCTATGCAGCTTGATCTCATGTTTAGGTATTCAGAAGTTCAAAACAGCAGGCAAACATTTGGGGTTTCTGAAATAAACTGTGATGTATAAGAGCAAAAGATACAAGAAGATGGAATGCTGTTCAGGAGCTGAGAGTTAAAGGAAATGAAATTAAATGCAGTGCAATTTGTGCGAAGATACAACTATGTCACAGAGTGAGTCACTGCAACTAACCCTGGGTCTCACCACATGAGACAAAATACACTCGAATTACACGGGTAATTCAAGTGTATTTTGAAATTCAAGTGTATTTGAGTTTAATTTGAGTGTAATTCAAGTGTATTTTGTCTCGTATGGTTTGACCCTGTGTGTTGTCTGAGGTGCCTTTAGAATAAGAGCAAACAATACCCATTCTTCTCTATCTCTTTCTACTTTCCAATGAGTTAGTTTGGTGTTGTGGTTAGTATGCTGTACTACAACCAGAGAGAGATGGGTCCAAATCCCCACTTGCTATGGAGATCATGGGCCAGGCTGAGCTACCTCACAGGCTAGTTGTAAGCTAAAATTGGGGGTGGGGCATATGTGATGAGGTGGGGCACGTGCAATGGAACCATTGCAAGCTCCTTGGAAAAGCAAATAAATAAAATCTTTTAAATAAATTTTCAAATGTGCTGCAGCATTATAGCATTCTTCCTTTTTGTACCATTGATCCAACTCCAGAGGACATAACGTGACATAGTAGACACTGCCCTTTATCTTGACTTCTAATTTACTGGTGTGGCAAGAGAAAGGACTGATTCTTAAAATACTTTTGGAGAAGTTCTCCTAAGTAAGCTATTTTAAGTTTAGAATATCAAACTACAGAGCTATCCTGCAACTAATTTTGTTCATCCAACAAATAGAATAACGCCCCTGTGTTACAGGAATATTTCGAGGATAATTCTATTGGATTGCAATCCTATGTACATTTATCTCAAAGGAGATAGGGATCACGGGCTGGTCCATACAAATATCCAAAAACAAAAGTTGTATTATACCAATAATCAAAAACAGAAACATCTTTACAATGCAATCCTAAGCAGAGTTACTCCAGTCTAAACTCATTGCCTTCAATGAGCTTAGACTGGCGTAACTCTGCTTAGGATTGCACTGTGAATCACACACACTAGGTTTGCAGTGATATTACATAAAGAGAATCAACTCACAACCCAGTGTAGGTGTGCAGGAATCAAACTCTGTTCTTTAGATTCTTCTAGTTTTTTCTATTACCTATATAAAAAAAGAAATTCCATTTTATCCCAGTTATAATATTATTTTAATCTTGCTTTTTAAATTTTGAGATTTTAGGAAGAAATAAACATATTTACAACTAAATGAATGTTCAGAAGGGTATATAAACCAACATAGCTCCCTATCTGTCCAGTGCCTATTTATAGATCGGCATTCGGCAGATAACGTTATTGGAGTAAATGACCCCTCCCCCCCCCCACTTCCAGATAATATGAAGTCTCCACTTACTATATTAATTTTTGTTTCAATAGAAGCTGGATTGAGCACTCAAGTCACTTGCAATAAGCAATGTTCACAAATTCCTCATACCCTCCAACTTCAGCCATACTAAACAATGTTTCATGTGACCATATAAGTCTGTGGCAGCCACACAAAGCAGTGCCTTTCATTCTCATATTGACTTCAAATTTCTTCAGGCCAATCATGCGACTATACTGCCATGAGATAAATTCATCTTTTTGAAAGCCCATCGCCAACTGGCTTTTTTTTTTGTGGCGGTGTTTGAAAAGGTAAATATGAGCTGAATTTAGCCTCTTGTGCATGACTGGCAGTCAGTATAGCCTCTACTGAATGGTTGGAAGCCTACATAGATGAGGCTTTTCCCAGGCTGCCGTAGGCTACGGCTGTGTGATTTGACCAAGACAGAAATAAGTCAAAGCTCTACATTCCTGTCAAATTTCATCTCTACTATTCTGTTGCTCTACAATTCAGAACATTTAAAAAGAAAAAACAAAGAAGTACATCCATTATGACTCACTGAAATGAATAGGGATGCAAATAGAAGAGTATTCTTATGAAGCAAAATGGTCCTCTAGATTCTTTTTCAAAACCTTACAGCAAAATATTGTTAATTAGCATCCGCTGAAATCTACCTCAAGAATTTTGCCAATAAAGCAAATCCATGTTTTCTACAATTTTGCCCATCTTTCTTCTCCTACCTGCTGCTGTTGACACAAAGCCCTTTAAACTTTCATGTTGAGTTAGAAGCCAAATCCAATCCTTCTTTCTGGTGCCTTCTAAAACAAACAAGGATATAATGATGCTGTGCTTTTATGACAATGCAGCCAGGTCACAAGGGAATTTCAAGCACAGGAAAAGGTTCAGATTAGATTGGGGGGAGTGGGGGTGCAGAGAAAGAGGCTGAAAGGACTGTGTCCTTAGTACTTTTTGGCTGTTACAGCTTTGTTGCTCAGACTGTGCTTGACGGGAGATTGTGTCACCTGAAATCCTGCAAGGTCTTCTATTTTTTTTTTTAGTTTCATATCACATCTGTCCCTGAGACTCCTTCAGCTCTATAACCCTCAACTTTTCAACTGTTTGCTCCCTCAGACACACCTCATCATACTCTTCTGTTGTCCCTTATGCTTGGAACTGCCCCTCAGAACAGAACTTGCATTTGATGTCACCTCTCTAAGTTTCTTCAAATACCTGTTCAAAACCCCTCTTTTCCCTAGCTGACCTCTTAGTTCCCTCTCCTTGCTAAAACAAAGTCTGTGTGCGCAAGGTGTTGCTAAGTCACAGGCAACTTATGTGGACCCTACAGACTTGTCAAGGCAAGAAACAAAGAGGGGTGGTTTGCCATTGCCTGCCTGTGTTGTTTCCCATTCAAGGACTAACCAGGCCTCACCCTGCTTAACATGCGAGATCTGATGGGATTGGGCTAGCCTGGGCTATTAAGGTCAGGGCAAAACTTAGATTAAGCAAGTGCAACTTGAATGGGCAAATAATATTCCCCATTTACTCCCACCCTACCCCTTTTTTATTTTATTTTATTTTATTTTATTTTATTTTATTTTATTTTATTTTATTTTATTTTATTTTATTTTATTGATTGATTGATCGTCTGTCTTTCTTACTGAGACTTGGATCAATAACCTGTCTTCTTGTACACTGTAAAACACCATGAACATTGATGGTACAATAATAACATCATCAATTTCTGCTTAATATCCTGACATAGTCGACTTACTTAAAAACCATTTATTAGAAGGCAAGCAATCAAGTTACAGATATGGCATGATGTTTTAGATCATGGGAAAGTAAATCTCTAGAAAATTAGAAATGTGACTCTTAAAATAACTGGCAATTTCGAATAAGCAGATTATGCCTTTTTCTCAATAACATAGCACCACTTTCCAGGGATGCTGCATGACGTAAGTATATCTTGGGCTGAATGCCATGGAGGATTTCCACAAATAGAAGGAGGGCAATTTTTGCTTGTTCCCCTGTCCACCAGCAGACATCTGATGCCCCACTTATGCTATTCTTAGGTGTCCCTTGTCCCCAGGAGCATCATTTTAAGGGGGATTTGGAGCTCTAGCAGGTGGAGAAGGCAAGGAACAGAAATCTTGGACAGAAACCACACCCATCACAAGAAATTCTTAATGAGACCCCACACTTATATTGCATCCTATCTCTTTAAAATCACTGATGGAGGAAACATGGGGTCTGGGAGTGCTTTCTGAGTGGAAGGTGATCAAGTTGAGTTCTGGGGTGGGATATTAGGGAACAGGCCCATTTGTTTTGGTTTCTTATTTAAAAATAAGGCATAAAATCCTGCCCTGGAGCCCTGGAGGATGTGAAACGCACTCAGTACAATATTAGCATAAACAAAAGAGACTATTTTCAGTAAACTGCACGTACTCCATTAATTCTGAAGTCAGTATACTCAGTGGATATACAATGAAAGCAACATTAGGAATGGCAGCCAAGTGGATTTGCATGTTAGGCAGCTGACATCTCACTATGCAGGCAGGTCAAATGAAATTCATGTATGTATCTCCTGACACATCCAGTTTTCTAAAAAGCAAGCATTAGAAATCCCAGTTTGCATCAGAAAATTAAATCCTTCCCCCTGCACCATTTGCTCAGGAAAAAACAATGTCCTTGAGCTACATAAAGCCCCAGTTGGGGGGGGGGGCAGCCTGCCTGTTTTAGGATTAGGGTTTAACATGCTGTGTCTGGATTCCCCTGAGCTGACTTTGACATGATTCCTGCAAGAGAACATATTTCCAAGGCACACAGAGCTCAGACTGAGGGTCACTGTACACATTACTTCTTTTACAAGTTATCCAAGGAGCCAACTTGTGCTCCATGCAGACACATGTCAGCTTTAAGGATTGGCTTCTGGTCTCCAGGCCCCTCACCATCTTTGCTGCCCTCCTTTAAACATGTTCCGGCTTGTCAATATCCTTCTTAAATTGTGGTGACCAAAACTGAACACAATACTCCAAATGAGGTCTAACTAAAGCAGAGTAAAGCGACAGCACTGCCTCGCATGATCTGGACACTATACTTGCGGGGCCAGTATCCATGGCTGGGGGGAGGGGGTGAGGACAAGGTGACAGAAACAACAGGCAGCTTGTTGGAGTTAAAAGGGTCAGAATTTTATTGGTTCTTTATTGGTTCATAGCTCACTGAGCACTGGCACTGCATAGGGCATGGTTCCAAGCATCATCTGACCTGCCTGCCAACTGATGACTCCCACATGCCCTCAGCCTGCCTGTTGAGAGGGGAACTATGAGATGACAGATAGTGGGATACCATGTGGTGCCCAAAACTGTGTGGATCCCCTGTCCCCTGGGAGTGAGAATGCCTCAACAACCCGTGAGCTAGGCACGCATCTGCAAAGTCTCACTCTCAAGATCCCTTAAGGAAAATTGGGTTCTCAGGCCCTGTGTCCCTCCAAAAGGATCTATGTTAACCTCTCTGTGGTACTAATCTGTCCAGAAGAAAGGTATATAAGCAGAAGGTTATTGTTGTTACTATCAAAAAATCTCCAACTCAAGCTGTGACAAAGTGAAAGCAAGTAATGCACAAACTCCTGTGCAAGGAACAGAAGATGCAGATGCCCATCCACAAACACCAGACTGGATTGACAGTAGAACAGCACCCCAAACAATGATTCTTAGAGGGAGGAATGGGTGGGAAGCAGGCTGCAAGCCAAGTGGCATGGAGCCCGGCCCAATAAATGCCTTAGCCATGGACCTGAAGGGAGACTGTGCCTCCCAGATCCACTGCCTGACCCACCCACTCAACAGTCTGTCCAGGGAGTTCTTATTGGCTGGCTGGGTATTTGGATCAGGGGCAGCATGAGCTGCCTGAGCAGGAGGCTGCTGGGAGTGCTGGGCTCTGAAAAAGATGGTGGCTGTCATGTGTTGTACCTCTTCCATCTCTCAGGCTACAACTGGAGCCTCCAGGTTTATAAATAAATAAATAAATAAATAAATAAATAAATAAATAAATAAATAAATAAATAAATAAATAAATAAATAAATAAGAATGAAAGGTCAGGAATAGGTAGGGTTGCCAGGTGTCTAGTTATGAACTGGACAGTCCAACATTTTCCTTTTCAGTCCAGTAAAAATCTGAGAAAATACCTGACATATATATGTTCTTTTTTTCTAATTAGGTAAACCTGCAACCACTGTAGCCAAATTCCATCCACTGTTAGCTTTGTCTGTTGAATTTGTATCTGCTGCACAATCATTTTAAACTCAGAAAAACATATATGTATTTGCATGTATTAAATGTCCTCCTGCAAGGGTGTGTGTGGTATAGAAGAACTCAGATTAGGTAGGTCCTGGGTATAGTAGCCAGCTGCCTGGAGAAAAATGTCACATTACAAGAGGTTTAATAGGATCCTATTTAACTCCATGCCATTAAAAGCTTCAGTATCTCATTTCCACACATAAGCCTCTATTAAAAGGACACGATTTTTTCTTCTTTATTGTGTGTGTGTTTTGAGCAACAAATTTTTATCAAGTGCGTTCAGTATTTTTATTGAAACTGTCTGGTAACCCTAGGAACAGGCCTCATCTAGGCCTGTTTGAGATTTGCCAAAGATCACAAAGCTTGGAGGGGGACCATGGCTCAGTCAAGTATCCACTTGTAAAACATGTAACCTGGGAGGGAAACATACCAGAACAAGCTGGAATACTCAGGTATTCGGCTAGAGAGAAGAACATTATCAACTCTCAGTCTTACAGTAACCTAGTGGCTTTTTATGTGATCTGCAACCCATAAGGTTTTTGAGAGTTTTGCTTATTATTTGGCCACCTCACTTGCCTAAGATGTATTTATTTACTTATTATTTTCATTTAAAGTCCACCTTACTCACTGGGAACCAAGACAGATTACAAGTATGATCAAAACTTTCAGACAATCAGTAAGCGGATTACAAAATATAACATCAGGCAATCAGTGACTGGGTATACAATAACACTTTCATCTATTAGCAAGTATTTCTAGTCAGAAAAAATTACGCAGTTTGGATTAGATTGTATCCATCTTTGAATGTGCTATGTTTCCCCCCACCTTTTCTTTCTCCTCCACTATAAAACTTAATTTTACTCCATAGTAGAGAAGCTATTTGTATTTATCTATACGTAGAAGTACACCTCTGTTTGTGTGCATGCTTGTGTGGTACCAAAGAGTTACCTGCTTGATAAAAACAGTTAATGAAAAAATCAACTTGTCATAATGATGGTGAAGCACCTGCAGAGTGAGAAGAAGACTACAACAAAGGATATCAGAACATGATTGTGATCACCACAATTACATGCTTAGATCTCTAATTCACTAGTAATTCGTTAAGTAAATGCGTCTACACCATCATCGTGTTTACATTTTGAAGAAAGTCAGACTTATGAGATCATCACTGAAGACCAATTACAAAACAAAGGAGAATGCAGGTAACACCTGGGAACTGTTTAATGAAGTTGGAAATTAGATGTGTTGATAGCAAATGTATGTCAAATGATGTTTTGTGGCATACTTGTCTGCATTCCCAAAGGTTAGCTTTAAGCCATGTAATGTGGTCAGGCAAAAAGAGCAAAGTGTTGCTCTCATTTTCTTCTGATTTGCACTACTACTGGGTTTAAACAGAACCAAGAGATCTCGTTAACACATCTCTGTTGTATTTCTCAGTCATAATGAGCAAGAGCCGCACAACAGAGCTAATTAGGTACTAATGAAGCAAACATTGCCGGACTTTTAGCAAAACACAGCTCTCCCCATGAGACTATGTATTTTGAAAATAGAAGACGTATGCTTTGGGGGTAATTTCAAACTTTAATCAGGCACAAGAGGAAGGACTATTTCTGAGTTATTTGGACCATACAATTAAATGGTGTGTTAGAGTCACACAATAGCACTAATGGACACCACATCTCATTACTAGCTGTTAGGGAGAAACTTGGGGAAAGTCCAAACTAATAGATGGTTTGGGAGGGAGGGCAGCATGGTATAGCCAGATCTTGTCAGATCTCAGAAGAGGATGGTTTACCAAAACTACCCAGCAAAAAAAAATATTTAGGCAATTATACAATACAGCTTTCTAAGTTTTATTAGCATTGGTTTTTATTGAGCCTGAACAAAACCCAAAGCTACTCACTGTTTTGTAGAACATATACCCTGTGGGCCTGAAGGCTTCCTGTGACTCTTCTGTTATTTCAAAAGCTGCAAAGCTGAAAAAACACGTGGCAGGTCCAGATTTCATTATTTTTATATTTCTGAATGGTCTTTCTCTTATACCTGCCTTACAGAAAAGGAAAGATTGTGACACCCTAACAAACTTGGTGGAAAGATGTTTATAATGACTGGTTTTCCACATGGTAGTCCTTTTATGTTCTGTACTGCAGATGCATATACATTATAATGGTACAGGCAAGCAACAGAATGATGGTGGAAAAATATGAACCAGATGACCAAAAGAGTAGAGAACTGCAGAACGGTGCACAGATTCTTTGTTTGCAGTTGAGTTCATGCTGCAATAAATCCAAAGTGTATCCGACCACATGAAAACCAAATCAATGATTCTCATTCCCATACTGTTTCATGTGTAGTCATAGAACAGATCACTGAAATGTTTGCTATCACAATTGCCAAGTTTCCCCAACCTAAAAATGAAGGGAGGTACAGGGGCCGGGGAGGTGACAGGTATTTACCGTGTGCACATGCAAAGTGCGTGTGCCTGTGTTCTGGCCAATGATGTCATTTCCATTGCACAAGTAAGTAACAGGTCACACCAGAGCCAATTCAATTTAAAAAAAAACAATGAAAAACAGCATGTGTGGGAGATGATTTTTACTGAATTGGCTCAGGTGTGACCTGTCACTTGTGCTGGAAAAGATGTCAGCAGCTAGGGATGCACCCACATCCCTAGCCTGCATTCTGGCCTTCCTTCCCTGTATTCTCCTGCTAGCTAGGAGAGTGGGGGGTCAGTGGCTGGAGCAGGTCATCCTCCACTCTTAGTAGAAGATAGGGATCTCATTCTCCTGGTGGGGGTGGGGGATCCCCTGCTTTCAGCCTCCACCCCGCACCTACACTTATTTGGCTGGTGGGGGAGGAAGGCATGGGAATGGATGTCATTGCCCTGTCCTGAGAGCACTCCTGTACTTTGTCGCAGGCTGATTTGGGCAACAAATGGACCGAATTGGGCCCATTTGAGGCCTAAATCTCCCTGCTAACATGGGTAACTATTTCTACAAGACACAAAGGGATATGGGGTTGTTACTTTTGGTGACATCCCTATATCTTATATAAAGAAGGCTGCATATTGCTTGTAGAAACCAATTTGGAGGATTCCAAAATATTGATTTTTCTTTGGGAGTACTGCTTGATGTTTCTGTCTCTTTCTAATGCCTAATCAACCTGTACCTGTGTAAATAAACAAATCACTATGAAGACACTATCCATTTTGTTTTTCCAAAGTAAATTGACTGTATGGAGAGTAGATCCCATGGATTTTTAGTGGCTCACTAAACTGAATTAATCTAGTACCATACTTTTCATTTCACCATAATTGTGTCAAATTTAAAAAGCAGACACATTGCTTTTCTTAACAAAAGCATTTTATTAACATTGGCAAATGCATATATTGGTTAATTTTGCTGACTCTACAAGTTACTTTACAAATTATATTTTTAGCAAAATAGTTTTAGCTACTGAATAACAACAGATGACCATAACTGAAGCTTTTTGATTTTCATTTTCCTTAATAATAACATACCCTTGCTTGTATTCAGGACTAGAGATGGGCATGAACCAGAAAAAAACTGAACCATGTGGTTCGTGGTTCGTCAAATTTCACAAACCACGAACTTTCACGAACCTGCCCCTGGTTCACAAACTGGTTTGTTTGGCTCGTGAAAACGTCACATCCAGGTCAGAAAATCATCACTTCCAGGTCAGCAGAAGGTCTGCAGGAATTCCATCCCCTGTTGCCTAGGAAACCGATTGATTGGCACCAGGCTGTCTGCAGTGACGAACCAAAAAATGAACCAAACGAACCAGCCTAAAGTTCGTGACGGTTCGTCAGAAATGGGATCTGATGAACCGTGGTTTGTGAACCATGAACCGGCCTGGTTCGTGCTTAATTTTGGTTCATATATTAGTTTGTGCCCATCTCTATTCAGGACTAGTAACGTCAGAGCTCTTAGGATATGTTTGTATTATTAGCTTAACCCAGTTTAATAGGGATTGACAAAAAACAACACAGAGAACCTTGAGAATTGCAAAGGTGTTAGAGATTTTACTAAGGACATTCAGAGCCTTGATATTATCTTCCAGGATTAATGGAGGGTGCTATGATAATAATCTGCACTGCAGCTTTAGAATCAAAGCTAGGTTAAACTGTACAAGCCCTGCAACATATTCAATAAAGATCCATTTCTCAGTAATATTATGTCCTTGAAATGATACCAGTTTACTCAGTATGATAACAAAGTTTAAACCTGTTCCAGGTAAATGAACATCTTTTTACATGATCCAATAGGTGTACTTCTGCATCTCTGCACACTTTTCAGATTGTACAAGACAGCCAGTGTAGGACATAGTGCACATTTTATGATGGATACTCCATAGCTTCCTATAAAATCCATGAGGCACACCTCTGATTACACACTGGAGCTTCTTGTAAATTCAATTTTTTTTAATATACAGTTTGTACCCCATTCACACTTCCCAGCATTTCAGGGATCTCAGAAAAATGCTGGATTTGTTATGGCGGCTTCACTCAATTCTAAAAGCCACATAATGTAAGTGTATTTGATGACTGTGGAGTCAATTCAGCATCTCCAACAGACATAGAATGCCAAAGGAAATGTAAAGATGCATCTTTCCCTCTTCAAGATTTCCTGCAAAAATTAGGACCTTTTGTCACAATCTCTTTTCCATTATAATGAAGGTCCCTTTGCTACTGATAATAAGAGAGAAAGTAACATGAGGATATTCATCAGCTCTTTCCATTTCCTTATACTTTTATTTTATGAAAAATATGTATACCCTGGCTTTCCATATACTCATATACGGAGATATATAATATATATACCAAGCTCCAGTTCCTTCTGAAAATTCAAGTCATTGCAACAATATTGTGACCTATGCTCTGATTATCTTTAAAGTGACATCATCACAGCTGTTATTTTGACCTTCCATATTCAAAAAGTTGGTCTCTGACAAAATTCTGAGGAATGTCAATTCATCAACAGCCGTGTTCTGGATGAATCCTGCTGAAAAACTTTCCCCAATAAAATCATCTTCAGAGCCTTTCGAAACCAAAGGTAAAAATATGCATAAACAATCGGGTTAAATGTTGAGTTCAAGTAGCCAAACCAAACCATTGCGTCAATGAGAACAGGAGGTGTTGTATAATTCATAAAAGGATCAGTGGCTGTGCAGAAAAAGAATGGGGACCAGCAGATGAGGAAAACACCCATCACTGTACCTAAAGTCTTTGCCGCTTTTCTTTCTCTAGTGGGTGAAATATGATGCCGCACTTCAAATCTTATTTGCATTTGGCCCACAGCATCCCTAATGGATCTGGCCTGTCTTTGGGCTATAACATATATCTTCCCATAGATACACAGCATAACAAATCCAGGGATGTAAAAAGAAACCAGTGAGGCCACCACCCCTGAAGTTTCATTGAAGAAGACAAAGCAGCCTCCCACACAATAGATGAGTTGGTAGAATTTCTCTTCTGCTCCTATCATGTTCAGCTCCAGAAAGATCATCCCAAAGCCAAACATCGCAGAGAATGTCCAACTTATGAAGATCATAATGAATACAACACAAGTATTTATCTTTGATTTGTATCTCAGTGGATCACAGACAGCAAAGTAGCGGTCAATAGAGATAAATGATAGATGGAAGATTGAAGCTGTACTCAACATGATGTCTATGCTGGTGTGGATTTTGCAGAAGAAGTCTCCAAAATACCAGCAGTTCTCAACTGATCTCACCATACTGTAAGGCATGACAAAACATCCCAGGAGAAAGTCCACGGTGGCCATGGAGAGGATGAGGAAATTAGTAGGGGTGTGAAGCTGCTTGAAGTGTGATATTGAGATGATCACGGTTAGATTGCCAGCTACAGTAGCCAGGATCACACACACCATGAAGATATACATGGAGACCCGAACATTAATTGACCAGCTGCTCTTTATGCAAGAGCCATTTATGGATTCACAGCACAACTGCATACTTCTAAAAGACTCTGATTAACGCAAGCACATTCGCTTCAGTCTGATGGATATTGCTTGTGTAAATCTTTTACAGTCAAAACAGAAATTATTTTGTCTGTTGCCATCCAACCAAGGTGAAGTATCTGCCAAGAAAGAAGTAGAACATTAATTTTATTTATTGATTTGAAACATATTTAGCCTGCACACATAATCAGCATGCAAATAATAAAAAAACAATACAATAGTACCAAACAATAAATTAAAAAACTGGCATCATCAAACAATCAGCAAAGTATTGATAAAAATTTACAATATTTGAAGGGGAGAGCAGGCTTTTCTTTTCAGAATTTTATGATGAGGCTGAGATATGTTGTTGGGTAGGAGAGCAGTGGGTTTTTTGTTAGAGGGGCTTTAATCACTATTTGTATTGGTTCATTATGTGCTCAGGATTTGGGAATGGGGGGAGGTGCCACCATTCAGCTGCCACTGACTCTGCTACAACTAAATGCCAAGAGTGGAAACCACATGCTAAGGAAATAATCTAGACGGCACAATAAATGACTAGAAAGTTAATTAAAGTGATAGTGCATCAATAAAAGTACAATAATCTCTTCCTTCTGAAAGCTTACTTTTATCTGTTGCAGATGGTACCCATAATGAGAACAGATAAAAATAAGCTTTCAGAAGGAAGATCAGATTTATGCACTATAAGGATTTATTTACCTGTAGAGAATTACCTGTTGGACGTTCTCCCGGTAGAGTTTCTTCTGCACCTTCTTATGACAAAATTGGTTTTGTATACAGTTTGGAATCTTCTATGAATGTTATGTGAAATTGATGTGATATTTCTGTTCATTGATGTTCACAGAGATTATTGCACTTTTATAGATGCACTATCACTTTAATTAACTTTCTAGTCATTTATTGTGCTTAGATTATTTCCTCCATGTGTGGTTTCCACTCCTGGCATTTGGTTTAGTAGCTTGGAGGAGCCTCCTACTTTGTTTATTGACTCTGTTACAGCAAAGCCTACGGGCATCTCAGCAGGAGGTAGAAGTGGGATATATCTATAGAGGCTGGGAAGCTTCCTGAGCAGACATAGGCACAAGTAAAAACCACAGACCATTGGTCTGTTGTCTATCGCATTTCATGGAACATGGACCATGAACTTTTCACAGACCTGCCCTTGTTTGCAGACTGGTTCATCGGCCCATGGTTCATCACTTCTGGGGATCCTAGGACCAACCCTTCACACTCAGAGATGCCAAGGTCACAGAGAGTGTTCAGCAGGTTCTCCTCCAGGCACCCTCCAAGTTTGGCCAAGATTTTTTTTTTTTTTTATTTAATAAATTTTTTATTACAATTAAACCATACAACATACAAACAAGCACCTATGAATCTAAACCTTAACCATTACAAAACTATTTTGATACAGGAGGGAGTTAGATATATACAGTCAAGTATTATAAAATTTAACAAGGCATATAAATTAAAGCATAAAAGTTCTAGAGAGAGTAATTGTTTGAAGTATTTTTGATTTAGGCTGAATATTATTTGAATCAACATATTCAAAAAAAGGAAGCCATTTCTCCATAAACTTGGAGTTTGCAGGAAACTGTTCAGCTATGTATAAGTCGTTATGGGTTTTTTCCATAATAAAGTGATTCCATACTTTTTCAAACCATGAATCTATGGAGGGTGCATGATCTTTCTTCCAGACCAGCGCTATTTCAGTCTTTGCTACTACTAACAGAGTTGCAATCAATTCTTGTCTAATCTTAGGTATAGGTAATTCTTCCCACTGATCTAAAAAGAGGATTTTAGGGTCGAAGGGAACTTCATATCCTGTAATAGTTTTGATCGAATCAATTACTTTCTCCCAATAACTTTTAATGATAGGGCATCCCCACCAACAATGAGCAAATGTGCCCATCTCTCCGCAGTTTTTCCAGCATTTTGGGGAAGCTGATGGGTATATATAAGATAGTTTCTTAGGCGTGAGATACCACCTATGAATAATTTTAAATGTTTGGAGCTTAGTTAAAGTAACTTTTGATTTGAATATAGATGAAGTCCAGATCTTGTTCCATGTCTGAAGTGATTGTTCTACATTGCAATCTTTAGCCCAGCTAGATTGACAAGGAATTTGCTTTTTGTTCTGTGTGTTCAATAATGTAGTGTATAATATGGATATCATTCCTTTTTTTTGAGTTGTATAAGATCGTAATATCATTTCAAATTCCGTCAAGGGAGTTTTCATTATTGATTTTATACCTATTTGTTCCATCATATTTTTAATCTGTAAGTATCTAAACCACACTAGATTGTGCTTTAATTTGTCTTCAATTTTTGATTTTTCCATCAGGCCTGAATTTGTAGCAATATCAATTAACCTTGTCATTTTAGCCTGTTGGAATAGTTTTATAAAACCTGATTCTTGACCTGGAGGAAACCAAGCTTGATTAAGGAATGAGGAAAATCTGGATTTTTCTGGGATGAGTTTAGTTTTGAATTTATCCCATATCTGCAAAATTGCTGATAAAAACATATTTTTGTTAATGCTTTGGGGTCTGTTTATTTGTTTGTTCCATATTAAATCATTAAAAGAGAATTTGTTTAAATAAGTATTAAAGAGGGTGAGCCATTCTGCTGTAGTTTCCACGGAGATGAGTTGGAGTAAGTTTAGGAGTCTAATTGCTGCTTGGTATAGATTCAAATCTGGATAATTAAAACCTCCATCTTTAGATTTCCTTCTCAACGTGGAAAATGCTATCCTTGGATGCTTGTTTTGCCATAAGAAACTATTAATCATTGTTTGCCATTGGATAATTAGTTTTATAGGAACTGTTACTGGAATTGCTCTAAAAATAAAGAGAAATTTGGGTAATATAAATGATTTTGTTAAATGGAACCTATCATACCAGTTAAGTTTTAGCTTGTTCCAATTAATAATTTCTATTTTAATTTGGTTTGCTATTCTTTGGTGGTTTAATTTAATGAGATCGTTTAAATTGGGAGTAATGTTGATGCCAAGGTAAGTGAGATAATTTGAAGCCCATTGATATTTATACTGTTTACAAATTAGTTTTTCAGTAGTTTTAGAGAGATTAAGAGAGAGAATTTGTGATTTTGCTTGATTTACAACTAGGCCCGATATAGTACCAAATTCCGTTAGCAGGGGGTGAAGATATGTCAATGAGGTTGTTGGGTTAGTTAAATAGATTAACATATCATCAGCGAAAAGCGAGATTTTATAAGAGCTACCTTTAATGGGGATTCCAAATATATTTTCATTTTCCCTTAATGCAATTGCAAAAGGTTCCAAAGCTATGGCAAAAAGCATGGGAGATAGCGGACAACCCTGTCTAGTGCCTCTGTTAATTACAATTTCTCCTGAACGTAAACCGTTCAGTCTAACGTTAGCTGTAGGTTGTAGATATATAGCTCCTATGGTGTTTAAAAATTTTTCACCAAAGCCTAGGAATTGAAGGGTACTACTTAAATATTGTTTCTCAACCGAATCGAAGGCTTTTTGAATATCTAATGAGAGGAACAGTGCTTCAGTCTTATTGTTTTTGCAATGCTCAATTAAATTTAACGTTTTATATATATTATCTGTGATTTCTCTTTTGGGTATAAAACCTGCTTGATTAATATGAATATATTTGCTTATAAATGAGTTTAAACGTCGAACTAGGATTGATGTAAATAATTTATAATCATGATTGAGAAGTGATATTGGTCTATATGATTCAGCTTTTGTTGGGTCTTTCCCTTGTTTATGTATAACTACTATATCGGCCATGTTCCAAGTAGGAGGTAATTTACATTCATCCAAAACTAAATTGCAAGTATTAGTTAGATGTTGAGCTAGTAACATAGCGTATTTTTTATAGAACTCTGATGGGAATCCATCAGGTCCCGTGGCTTTATTGTTTTTAGCTAACTTAATTGCTTCTAGGGTTTCCTGCAGGGAGATAGGTTTTTCTAAAAGTAATCTATGATTTTCTTCCAATTTCTTTACATTTTTGAGTGAGTGTAAAAAATCCATAATCTTAATTTGTTTGGGGTTTGTTGATGAATACAGATTCATGTAGAATTTTTTAAATACTTGCAAAATCGTTTGGGAATCATGACAATTTATTTTATTTTCATCTTGAAGTAGATGAATATTATTTTTCAGATTCTTCTGTTTTATTTTATTCGATAGAAATCTTAGGGCTTTAGGGGTATTAAACCAATATCTTTGTTTAGATTTAATTAAACTTCTATGTACATTATTGCTGTCAATCGTTTCTAAAGCTTTACGTTGGGTAGTTAATTTTTGGTATGTTTTCTTGCTTCCTGTCAATTTATGTTCTTCCTCCAAATTTTTAATTGAGTTTACTAAATCCTGTCTATGTTTTAATTTTTCTTTGTTTATACTCGCTGAGAGCGCTATAATATGTCCTCTTGATACTGTTTTAATCGTATCCCAGAGTATATTAGCCTTTATTTCTTCAGAGTTATTATCAGCTATAACTCTCTCTAAGATCTTTTCTATTTCTTTGGCTGCTTGGTGGTTATAAAGTAAGTGTTTCGGTAAGCACCATTGTTTGGGGCATTGTTTTTGTATTTCTAATGCAATTAATACATTGACCCAGGAATGGTCCGAAATTAAACATGGTCCAATTTGGGAGTCCACCGCTTGCTCAAGCAATGATTCAGAAATCAAAATAAAGTCAATTCTAGTATATGTGTCATGTCCTTGAGAATAATAAGTATAATCCTTTTCTCCTACATGTAGCTGCCTCCATATATCCATGAGATTATGTCTTTTTAAGATGGATTGCAGTTTTGTCTTCCTGTTCTTTTTGATAGAATTTTTTTCAAAATGTGTTCTGTCCCATTTATAATCCATTATATAATTTAGGTCCCCCCCTATTATAAGATGACCTTCTTGAAATTTCTCCAGTTTTCCTAATGTTTCTTCTATAAAATTTAATTGTTGATTATTAGGAGCATAAATGGATGCGAAGGTATAGTTATGTTCTTGAATTGAACCTTTAACAAAAATGAATCTCCCTTTAGGATCTTTGAAAGTTTTTTTATGGTGAAATGAAAGATCCTTTGCAAATAGTATTGCAACACCCCTTGATTTTGAATTACCAGCTGCATAATATTGTGACTGGATCCAGTTTGCCTTTAATATATCTATATCATTATTTTTAGCATGAGTTTCCTGTAGAAAAATTACCTGAGATTTAGTTTTGGCCAACAAAGAAATAACTCTTCTTCGCTTTACAGGGTTTCCTAGACCTCTTACATTCAGAGTGGTTATTTTGAATTTAGAAGCCATGATTAGAGATATACAAGTCTGCCTGTCCTATAAAAATAAATTTCAATTTACAACAATAATATCAAACAGTAAAACAGCCTGCAAATTGGTACTTTGTTTTGATTTCACACTCTTAATTCACAAATCCTTATAGCTAAACCCCTATATCTTATCTATAATAATTTTTTTGTTATTATTATTTTTTTAAAAAATTTTTAATTTTTTTTTTATTTTTATTTTATATATAACTATATACACACACACATACACACCTATGTATATAACTATATATATCTATATACATAATATATATACACTTATATTTCCTTTTGTTTGTTAGTTTGTTTATTTGTTTTAAGGAGTTTTCCTTTATCAATTTCCTTATAAAATATAATTAACTTAGTAGATATATTAGCTTTGTAAAATTTCCTTATAGAATTGTTACCTCCTGTATTATACTACCCTGTACCACCCTTCCCTCCCTCCCCTTAATTGTTTAAATTTGCATCTGTTATAAGCTTAAATCCTTAAGATCTCCTCTTCCCTCCCCTCCCTTTATCCCTAGAATATCAAATATCCTTATAAACACACTTATCTAATTAACACTTTAACAATCTAACGATCAATTTACCTATTGCCAATTATACAAGGCAAATTTTCCCCCCTCCCTTCCCCTCCCCTTTCCTACCCCTTAAAGTATTAACCAGAGTTATAATTAACCTTAAGCAACTTGAACACTTTTAACAAACTACTACCAAAACCAATAGCTTTGTAGAACTTACAAACTGGGTCGTTGTGTTCACGCCACAGTTTTGGAAACTAAATTCCCAAGTGTAAAGTTCTAAATATGAGGAGCAGTGCTGAGACTCCTACCCCCCCCCCAACCTCCCTTGTACAGTGCATAGCTTAAGAGACATAACCATCGTTGCTTAATAAGTTAGAACCGTTTATCTTCATTCTTCTATCAGGCGTTCCGTATCGGGATTTTACTCCCTTTTTGGGGAGAAAGCGAGTCTGTTGATTTTCTTTTTTGATTTAGCTTGCTTGTCTCCATGGGTTCTTCCACGCCGATTCTGTTCAAAAGCTCAGTTCCTGTGTTTAGATCCGTCGCGATGTGATGTTTACCATTCAGGATCACTAAGATTTTAATGTGATTTAACCATTTGTATCTTATATTTGCTTTTCTCAGGGCGTCTGTAATGGGTTTTAGTTCTCTCCGTATTTGTAGAACTTCCCTTGGCAAATCTGCATATATTTGCACTGGAGTGCCATTAAACAGTATCGATCCAGATATTCTAGCAGTCTCTATTATTTTCCTTTTTATATCTTGATCAGATATTTCTATGATGATGTCCCTTGGCAACGAGTTATTTCTGCGCTGCCTGGGTGTTCCAAGCCTATATGCTTTAGTAATGATGGGGATCATTCTTTCTTTTAGTTCCAGATGCTTAACAAGCCAATTTGTGAGTGTGGGAATTAAGTCTTCCTTTGGCAATAATGGATCATTTATTCCCCTCAGCTTCAAATGATGTTGCCTTGCTTGGATTTCCAAGTTTATAATTCTTTCTTGCTGATTACTGATGGTATCATGAATCTTTCCCATCTCTGTTTGTGTGATAGAGCTCATCTCCAAAGCTTTATCAGCTTTCAAATTCGTTGCTTGTAGATTCAATTTAATATCTGCCAATTGTGCCGTTAAAGGGGCAAGCATTTTAGACATGTGGTCCACTATGTCCGATTTTAGTTTATCTAGTTGTGGGTCTAAAACCACTTCAGTTATGCAAGTCGTTTCACTCACGATTGAGGGAGTTCCGTCCGCCATCTTTGTCCACTCCCTTGCTTCTTTCCCGCCTTGGAATCCTTTCTCTGGGGCTGAGAAAAGCGGCTGCAGGTTTTTAACAGCTCCCAGTTCGTTTTTCTTCTTTTTAGATGTTCGATTTTTCATAATATAACTATAAAGTTTCGGTTATGACGCTGGGTTTGGAGGAATGGGGGTGGGGGGGATCGGAGCTTCTTCAGCACGCGTCCATCCCTGCGCCCGCGACGCCACGCCCCCCCCAAGTTTGGCCAAGATTGCATTCTGGAGGTCTTAGGTAGAGACTCCCAAAGCAGCCACCCCCAGGAAACTTCCAGTAGATAGAATAGGAGCCATAAACTCCAACTGACTTGCACTGGCTTGCAGCAATTGGCAGAACCCTAGACTAGCCCAACACTCCACAATCAAATAGGAATTGAAAGGGGGGGGGAAATTAGACAGAACAGTGAGCCCTCAAGGAGCCCAATAAGCTTGGTCCCATAGCCTGACTGCAGCCCTGAGATTGGGTTGGGGCAGAGCCCTAGGCTAGCCCACCACCTCACACTCAGATAAGAATTGAAAGAAAGAAAGTGAAACAGAAGAGTGAGCCCTCAACTTGCACCCAGAGACTTACTGCAGTTCTGAGACTGGGTTGGGGCAGAGCCCTAGGCTAGCCCACCACCCCACAAGCAAATAAGAATTGAAATTTAAAAAATATTAAACAGCAGGGTGAGCCCTCAGTCAAGGAAACCCAATAAGCTTGCTCCCAGAGCCTTGCTGCAGCACAAGCTCCAAGCCTCTGTCTCACACAATCCAAAAACCCTCCCGCAACAAGCAGTTCCTCCCCTGGTAATCAGCTGGAAAGTGAAACCATGGCTCAGCACTGGGTGTTATATATACTGCTTGCTCTCATAGAGAATAATGGGGGCTCTCTGGTTGGCAGAGAGACCAGCAACAAAAGGGGGAGAATGTTTCCACTGACATCATCCATAACTGAAGCCATCAGGATGTTGGGCCTGGTTCAAGAGAATCAAGTCTGGTGGCAGGAGGTGAGATAGAAATTACCTTCCATTGTTGGAACCAACAATGACTTCTTCACAAAGGGCCTCACAACTGCCTCCTTTATGGTGGTTGGAACTGACTCCTTCTCTCCAAGGCATCATTAACTATGCCTTGTACCTAACTGAGCAGTCCCCTCTGACAAGACGTAATGAGTAAAAATGGTCAAGGTCAAACACAGAAGTGGCAGGCTGTAGTTGATCAAAGAGAGGCAGGCAAACAAACATCCATAGGGCTACCCATTGTCTGCTTCTGGTGGGAAAAACCCCATCAGCAGCCTCACCCACCAGTGTTCAGTGGAACAGCAGGGGGGAAATGGCCTTTTTGAAAGTAAGCAGTCCTTGTGCCTGTAATGCAAATTAGATAAAAATGGGAATAGCAGGGCAGAAAGCCTTAAAACAACTATATGAGCATTAATCAACTCCCCCTGTCCCAAGAACCGAGCAGTCTTCTTACTATCATCACAAACCATGTTTAATCTGATGTGGAAATTAAAATGTAACAATTGTTATGGCTCTTCAAAAGGAAATATAGCACTGGAAATCTAGGAATGGATCCTATGGAAATTCTATGCTAATTGTGGTGGTTTTCCTCTGACAAAAAGAACTTGTGCTAGCAAAAAAAGTTCTTGCACCTGAGGAAAAATCACCATTAGCCTGGAAGTTCCACAGGATCCAACATCTGGTCTGCAATAACATTCTAGTATGTCAGAGGATTTTTCCCTATTAACTTCTATGGGAGGAGACTCTTGATTCAAAAATCTTTATTCAATCTACTCAACTAATCATCAGAGAATGCTGAAGACATCATCACTCCTGGAGAGTGGAGATGTCTCTTTGGTCTAGACAGTGTTACACAATCAAACCACAGGACTTTAGGAATCCTGCTTTTCTCCATGCTATTCCCTACCCCCCATTGCAACATCAAGTGTTCATTGGCAAAATATTTTCTGAAGGTTGAATGAGAGAGATGGAATTTGTCCACTTCCTTTACACAGGACAATGCTTTAGCTGCAACTCAGGAATGGACAGTAGCAAGAAACTAGCGCTGAATGCTACAAAGCAAGACTATATTGGGTCTTGTGTAAATGACATATATACATATTGCTTTAGGTCATCACCAGGGATATAAATAAAGTAAAATAAAAGATTAAAATATTTATTTATATTATTTATATATCTGTAGATATTTGTGTGTGTGTGTGTGTGTGTGTGGAACGGAGGTCAGAATCATACCATATATCTTCCCCCAAATTCTGCATGTTCACCCAAACTTCTGCACAGATCCTCTGCATGTATAAGCTTGTGCACATAGGCAATATATACTATATATGTTGTTTCACATAAAATTAAAAATCATTAAATAAATAAGCTTGGAAATCTGTTCTTCTAATGCAATAAATGGTTCCACTGCTAATCTCTGCCTGGGCATAAAGGCCATGGGATTTCCACTCATGTTAGTCTTATGGGTATATTTTCCTACAATGATTAAAATATCTTTCCACAGCATAAACATTTTCATTGACAAGACCAAATCCTTGCTTTCCATTTTTGTTGTGGCTGTAATACTCCATGTAATGCAATATGGAATATAATTCTCTAGCAGCCAAGTTGGACACATGACAGCCAGATAGAAACAGCTGGAAGAAAAAGAATTTTTCTCATTAACATGAGAATATGCAACTGATCCAGATTTTGAAAATATTAGTCAACCAAAGCCTCATTTTTTCTCTTCAGCTCTCCCTTTCTGTTTCTGTTTTGTTGCTACTTATTTAACTTCCTTTTTGTTTTATTATCAATGGAATCATAAAATGTCACGAATCACTGTTACCAGAAACATGCTTTTTAAACAAGGTATCTCACATCTAGAGTTTTGGTCCCCTTATGATATACAGAAAATACATCAACTGGGGCGACTTCCGGTTTGGGATCTATGGAGGTCTAACGCAGCTCTAATCGTGGAGCTGACCGGGTTGCCGTTTTAGCGGCCGGCGGGGCAAACCTAGCCCGCGGCCACCTGCTCCCAGGCGGGGAACAGGCAAAGAACGCTCAAGTACCTCAGGGCGCGTTGATCTCAGGCGAAAGGGGGTTCTGCGCTAAGGACTCTCTCTCGTCCCTTGAGGTCCCACCCTATAACAGGTCGGCATAAATCTCTGCGGCAGATCCGGGGCCAGTCCGGCTGGCATAAGATCTTCATGCCCAAGCTTCAGCAGGGGAAAGTAATTTCGGAAGAGAATTTGAAATCGAAGCAGTGATTACAACCCAGAAAGACGCTTGAAAAGGTAAAGATCACTATCTCTCAAACCGGGACAGATTGCTTAAAGTAACGAGGCTTTAAAGTGAACTTTTAAACTGCAACAGATGGATTATATTGAGGAAAAGATCCGGCAAGAATTAGATTAGAAAAAGGACTAAGCTAAATGAAGTTATTGAAGAAAATAGACAATTGTTTACCATACCTGTGGTTATAAAGTGATAGCAGGCTGTGAGAAAACTTCTATCATCGCGAGAGCTGCAGTGGAGAGTCGGCAAACAGGAAGTGCGTAATAGTGATAGAGTTGTTCGAGAGAGATTGTCCTTATCGGAGGACAGGAAGAAGGGAACTGCCATTTTTGAAAAGGGAAGGGCATTGACTTCAACAGGAGCGGAAGTAGGACATTTTGGATTACAAAAAGACCATAGAAAAACCATAGAGAAAAGACGCCCGACATTTTGGATTTTGCAAACTTCTCCTGCTTAGTTTAAAAACTGGGACATTTAAATTACTTTAAAGGGACATTAATCTAGACGCCACGGAGTTAAGGAAACGTGCAGACTCGTGGGAGCGAGGTAAATCAAGCCCCACGATGTCGAAGAAAGAGTGGCAAACAGCTATTGAGAACTTGGACAAAAAATTTTTGGAAATGTTAAAGGAACTGAAGGAAACAAAACAGGAGTTGGTGAGAGAAGTCAAAGATGTTAAAGAGACAGTAAAAAACGAACTGGCGGAGGTGAAGAAGGGAATGGAAACAATACAAACCGACCTACAGGCAGCGCAGCAGAAAGTTAATGTTGTGGAGAAAGCGATGGAGAATCTTACCGAGACGCAACGAACGGACATGAGAGTGATGAGGGGAAGAATGGCAGTTGCGGAGAGTAAATATATGGAGAAACAGCCGAGATTTCGAGGTTTGCCGGAAGTAGAGGCAAAGACAGCACAAGAACAGGTGACTGAAGTGTTAGCTGAATACCTGGGAAAGGAGGAGGAGGAAGTTGTGGCTATCCTAGATGTGGTGTACCGAATAAATTCCAGATTTGCGACCCAGAGGAAGTTACCAAGGGATGTGATTGTGCAATTTACGACAAGGAATATAAGAGAAACGATAGTGAGTAAACAGTTTCAAGATCCATTGGTAGTCGATGGCAAGACGATTATCATCATGAAGGAGTTACCTAGATCGGTGTTGCTTGATTGGAGAAAATATAAAGTGCTTGTCCAGAATTTGAAGGACATGAAAATAAGATATAGATGGGAATTACCGGAAGGGATATCTTTTGAATTTGAAGGAATGAAAAAGCGCATTAGATCTGAATTTGAGATGGAAAAGTTTATGAGGGACAATGAAAAGGACTTACCAACAACAAGGCTATGAATATGGAGTGTAAAGTTTTATCTTGGAATGTAAATGGACTTAATTCACCCAAAAAGAGAAAAAGTACTTTCCACTGGCTACTAAAACAAAAATGTGATATTATATGTTTGCAAGAGACCCATATCAGAAATCAGGATGTTAAATATCTTAAAGTGAGTAAGTTGGGCATGGATTTTGTAGCGGCCTCAAAAAAGAAAAAAAAGGGAGTGGTATTATATATAAAAGAGGAGCTACAGCCGAAATTAATGATTAGAGATGTGGAAGCCAGATTTATAGCGGTGGAATGTACATGGAATTTAAAAAAAATGTTGGTAATTGGAATCTATGCACCAAATGGTGCTAAAGAGAGCTTCTTTGAGGATTTAAGGAAGCAATTAGATGAACTTTCATATGACCAGATAATCCTTGCAGGAGACTTCAATGGAATTACAAATTTGGAACAGGACAAAAAATCAGTAACTGCACAAAAGAAAAAAGGACTTTTACCAAAGACGTTTTTTGCATTAGTGCAACAGGAAACTTTGGAAGATGTGTGGAGAACATGGAATCCCACAAGCAGACAGTACACATTTTTCTCTGCAAGACACTCTACCCTATCACGTATTGATATGATCTGGGCCTCAAAGGACTTAGTGCTTTGGACTAAGGACATTGAAATAATGCCTATGGTGGCCTCAGATCATAATCCAATCATGTGGAAGTTTGGGAAAAGAACCAAGAGGAAAGGATGGAGAATAAATGAGGACTTGTTACAGGAGGGAGAAAATATGGAGATGTTGAGAAGGGAAACTAAGTTCTTCATACAATACAACATGAATCGAGAAGTACCAACCAACAAGGTTTGGGATGCATACAAAGCAGTAATTAGAGGCATACTAATGGACTTAAATGGAAGAGATCGAAAGAAAAGAGAGGAGAAGAGACAGGAGATTATGGATAAAATAAAAGCCAAAGAAATACAATTAAAGAAAAGACCAGGGAAAAAGAAAATTTATCAGGATATTAAAATACTACAAGAGCAGTTGATGGCAATGAATAATAGAGAATTGGAATGGAACTTGAAAAGAATGAATCAAAAGTCGTTTGAAGGTGCAAATAAACCTGGGAAATATTTGGCATGGCAATTGAAGAAGAGAAAAGAAAAAAAAGATAATAAATAAAATATGTGAGGACAACAAAGTGTATCGGGAACAGACTGCTATTAGTAGAGCTTTTTATAAATTCTATGCCAAACTGTACGGGAAAAAAGAAGTGAACAAAGACTCAATAGCGAAATACTTGGGAAAAGTAAAACTCCCAGTAATTTCGGAAGACTGGAGAGCTAAATTAAATTGTGAAATAACAGACGAAGATATAAGGAAAGCAATACAGTCAACAAATTTGGGAAAAGCGCCAGGGCCTGACGGACTTACAGCCAAATTTTATAAGGTAATGGCCAATGAGCTGGCGCCACTTTTAAAAGAGGTGATCAATGGTGTTTTGAGAGATCAAAGAATTCCAGATACCTGGAGTGAAGCTAATATAACATTGATCCCCAAAGAGGGACAAGACTTGACTAACGTTAAAAATTATAGACCTATTTCCTTACTTAACAATGACTACAAGATCTTCGCGAAGATCTTGGCAGAGAGACTAAAGGGATGGTTAGCCTAGGTTATCGGGGAAGAACAAGCAGGCTTCTTACCAAACAGACAGATCAGAGATAACTTAAGGACAGTGTTAAATGCTATTGAATACTACGATAGGCGTTGTGATAAGGAGGTTGGTTTCTTCTTTGTAGACGCGGAAAAAGCATTTGACAATTTGAACTGGGACTTTATGTTTGCCACTATGGAACAGCTACAAATGGGAGAAAGATTCATAAGAGCAGTTAAAGAAATTTATAGAGACCAAAGTGCAGCAATTGTGGTGAATGATGAGGCGACTAAGAAAATGACTATAGGTAAAGGTACAAGACAAGGTTGCCCATTGTCTCCGCTGTTGTTTATTTTGGTATTGGAAATTCTGATGATACAGATTCGAGAAGATAATGCAATCCGCGGAATAAAGGACTTTTCTTATAAGGTCAGAGCATTTGCAGATGACGTAATGTTAATTGTGGAAGATCCAATCGAAAACATGCCTACGGTAATGGATAAAATTAAAGAGTTTGGAGAATTGGCGGGTTTTTATGTAAACAAAAAAAAATCAAAGATATTATGTAAAAATATGACTAAACAAAAGCAACAATTACTAATGGAAATAACTGATTGTGAAGTAACAAGTAAGGTAAAATATTTGGGAATTGAACTGACTGCAAAAAAATATAGATCTATTCAAGAACAATTATGAGAAATTATGGACTCAAATAGAGCAGGATTTGATTAAGTGGAATAGACTGAATCTGTCATGGCTGGGAAGAATTGCAGCAGTTAAGATGAATGTTTTGCCAAGAGTGATGTTTTTGTTACAGACAATACCAATTATCCGGGACTCTAAACAATTTGAAAAATGGCAGAGGAAAATATCGGACTTTGTGTGGGCAGGCAGGAAGCCTAGGGTGAAAATGAAAGTGCTGCAGGATTCAAAAGAAAGGGGTGGAATGCAACTGCCCAATTTGAGACTTTATTATGATGCAATATGTCTGGTATGGTTGAAAGAGTGGATAACGCTGAAAAATCGCAAATTACTGGCCTTAGAGGGATATAAAAAGCTGTTCGGTTGGCATGGATATTTATGGTATGACAAAGTGAAAGCAGACTCTATGTTTTTGCACCATTATATTCGGAGAAGCCTCTTCACAGTTTAGAAGAAATATAAAGATTACCTACAGGAAGGAACTCCCTCCTGGGTGGTTCCATATGAAGTAATTGATCCAAGAACGGTTGATAATGAACAACAGTGTTTAACGTATAAGGAGATAACTCAAACAGAATTTTCTAAAATAAGAATAAGGACACAACAAGAGTTGTCCCCAAACTACAATTGGTTTCAATATAGACAAATTAGAGATCTTTATTACTCGGACTGTGCGAAGGGAGGAATAAGAATGGAGAATTCAGAATTAGAGAAAGTAATTTTACAAGAAGATAAAAAGGAAATCTCAAAGGTTTATAAGGTACTGTTAAAATGGTATACTGAAGATGAGGTAGTTAAAGTGCAAATGGTGAAGTGGGCTATAAACTTTAACAAAGAAATAACAATGGAGGCATGGGAATATTTGTGGAAAAATACCTTGAAGACTACGACATGTACTAATATTAAAGAGAATGTCTACAAAATGATTTACCGTTGGTATCTGACACCAAAGAAAATTGCGCTAGGGAATCTGAATATGTCTAATAAATGCTGGAAGTGTAGAAAGCATGAGGGATCTTTGTATCATATGTGGTGGACGTGTGAGGTAGCTAGGCAGTACTGGGGGGAAATAATAAAAGTAATGAGTGAGATTTTACAATTTCAAGTTAATAAGAACCCAGAACTCCTGCTACTGAACTTGGGAATGGAGGACATTCCAGCACAATATAGGACATTGTTATTTTACATGACAGCAGCAGCTAGACTTTTGTATGCGCAAAAGTGGAAAGTACAAGAAGTGCCAACTATCGAGGATTGGACTTACAAATTGCTGTACATGGCGGAGATGGATAAAATGACGAGAAAACTGAGAGACCTTGACCCAGGGCAGTTTAACAAGGACTGGGAGAAGCTGAAACAATATCTGGTGAAAAAATGGGAGGTGGGAGGAGAACTGTGGCAGTTTGAAAATTACTGAAATATAATATAAGAAGAGGGAAGTGACTATACCGGGGTGGAGAGTTAACAGAATAATTCTAAGCAAATATCATATTTAATTATTATATAGAGTATTAGTAGTGCTATTACTATAAGAACTATAAGGATAGAAATTACATTAAATATTTTCTCTGAAAGCAAATAATAACTGTATAAGGGAGTATGAATATAGATTAGCATACGGAATGTGGATTTAGTAGACTGACATGTTAAATGGATATATATTGACTATTTTTGTTAGATAGCTTTACAATGGTGAAATAAGATAATTAAGATAGATAGGATATGTAAAAGGAAGTAAAGAGCAACATATAGAATATAAGTCAAATTGATTGATTATCATGAATGTATGCAATGTTTATAGAAGTACTAGAAGATATGTATAACGAAGGGCAAATTGTTTGTCCCGTATTGAAGAGACCAGAAAGGATAAGATAGAGCATAGAAATAGCACAGTTATGACAAATAAGCTTAGAAGAATTTGAAAGTATATTTTAACAAATGTATTAAACTTGATATGAGTAAAGGGAAAATAGAATGAGGGGTTGGAAAACTGTTGGAAGTCAATAAAAAGGGGGGGGAAAGGGAGGGGGTTAGAATTGAAAAATTTCAGGGAATGTGATTGTAAATGATATGGAATGTTTCTAATCCAATAAAAATTTTTACAAAAAAAAAAAGAAAATACATCAACTGGATACTTAGATTCCTATATTCATCGTTATAAATTAATTGCTGGATCAATACAATCACAGTTTAGAATATCACACTCATCATGTCACACTTGTGTTCAGGAAAGGACATCCTTTCCAGTGGAAATCTGCAAAAAGTAGACGTGATGTATGTGGGAAGGGTGTGTGGTGGGGGATTTAAAGTGCATTATGAAGTATGCTGATGCGGAAGGTGACTGCCACATAATTTCCCACCCAAGCAATGAAATCCTGTTTAGACTGAAGTAACTCTGCTTCGAATTTCACTGAAAATCACCTTTTTAGCCACTTTTCTTTCAGCAGTAAAAGCTAATAAATATTATTCTCGGATATAATTTCAACCAGACATATGCTTTCTCAGGGCCTCTTTCCATATCTTTTTTCACTCAAAGAAACTCTTGAAAATTAAAATACCACAATGGAAAGGAGGAATACCATGTTTGCGCAACACTAAGATGACTGTTTGCATTGGGCAAGTGGTGAGGTAGATGGTCTCTGCAGCAGAAATGGGGAGGAGGAAACTGGAAAGGATCTCAGCCTAAAAAGGGCAGCTTAAAGCTATTTTCCTATTCTTTACAATGAAAGCCTAGCTATAAGTACCTACAGCCACAGACAGTTAAGAATTTTCAGGTCTAGGTGAATCTGAAATTAGCTAGGTCAGTGGCTGATCTGTCTCTGCTGTGGCTGTTTGTTTGGGAACATCACAGAACTATCAGATCGAGGATGACCTGAGGCAGCAGACTAGCAGAATGTTCTCCCCCCCCCCTCTCCATCCTTGCTGTACATTGAAAAGGCTGTCAGTTTGTCAAGCAAGGTGATCCTCGGTGAAAGTTTGTTTGCTTATCCCTATACTCTGGAATAACTTTCTGGAGAAAGTGTGACTCAGAGTACAATTCCTCCAGAAAGCCTGTAAGTTTGTTATTTTTCAGAGGCCTTTTGATGGGGAGTGTGAAAGGTAACTTGTTGTGGTTGTAGGTAGCATTGCTCTTACTGTAGCTGTGCTTCTGGTTAGTTTTCATATAGTTCTCGTGTTGGTGTATTACATTTTAAAGATAAATGTGTTTTTATAAATAAATGGAATATATGCTTTTCAGAATGACTAGAAATAAAAAGAACCTCAGTAGAGTGAAAGGAGGAAATATAGAGAGGCCTATGGGCATGCTCCCGTGCTTCGTTGGGGCAATTTTGGCCCAAGATAGACCAGAATTAGCCCCATGCAAAGTGCAGGAGCATGCTCATGGCTGGCATGATGACATCACTTCCCAGAAGACAAAAGAGGCACAAGAAGTGCCAGGTCCCTCCTCCCACCTGGAGGGTATAGGGACCTGGCAGCCCTGTGTTGTCTGTCCAATAATCTTCAGAATTCTCATGAAAGGCTTTCTAAGATGTTTTCAGGTACTGTAACTAAGAATAAATAAAATATTATTTATTGGGAAATACATTTTAATAAATATTGTAACTTGTGCTCATGAATTGAGAATATGTACCTTTATGTGAGAAGAAGGAAAAGGATATCACCTGCCTTTTTGAAAAGAGCAAAACTTACCAAATACCGCTGCATGCATGCATAAATAAATAAAACCTGCTCATTGGTCACCCATAAATATGACATAAATATAGGGGGAAAGATTTGGAAATAGTAGAGAACATGACCTGAAAGGGAAATATACCAGAACAAGCCAGAATACTCAGGTATTCAGCTAGGGAGAAGAACATTATCCGCTCTCAATTTTATAATATCCTAGTTACTTTTTATGTGAACCGCAACCTGTAAGGTGTGTGAGTTTTGCTTCTTGTGTATGTAGCTTTTTTGGCCACTTCACTTGCCTAAGATGTATTTATTTACTTATTATTTTCATTTAAAGTCCACCTTACTCACTGGGAATCAAGGCAGATTACAAATATGATCAGAACTTTCAGAAAATAAGTAAGCAGATTACAAAATATAACATCAGGCAATCAGTGACTGGGTTACAATATACAATAACGATTTCATCTATTAGCAAATATTTCCAGTAAGACAAAATAACACAGTTGGGATAATATTGTATACATCTTTGCATGTGTTCTATTTCTCCAGCCTCATTTTACTCCACAGTAGAGACAGCATTAGATTTATCTATAAGTAGTTGTATGTATATGTGTGTGTATGTGGTGCCAAGGAATTACCTAATTGATTAAAATAAAATCTTGTAGTTAATGCAAAAACCAACTTGTCATAATGATGGTGAAGCCACCAGCAGAGTAAATGGCTCTGATGAAAGGGAGTGTGACTTACAGGAATGAGAAGAAGGCTACAACAAAGGATACAAGAACGTGATTGTGATCACCATAATTGCATCCTTAAATCTCAAGTTCACAAGTAATTCATTAAGCAAATGCTTCTATCATTATGTCTACATTTTAAAGAAAAACAGACTTAAGAGATCATCTCTGAAGATCATTAACAAAACAAAGGAGAATGCAGATAACACCTGGGAACTGTTTAATGAAGTTGCCAATTGAGTGTGTTGATAGCAAATGTATGGCAAATTAAGTTTTGTGCATTCTCTAGGTTAACTTTAACCCATATAATGCAGTCAGGCAAAAAGTGCAAAAGTATTGCACACATTTTCTTCCACTTTGCACTACTGCTGGTTTTAAACAGAACCAAGAGATCTCATTAACCCACCTCTGTTGTATTTCTCAGTCATAATGAGCAAGAGCCGCACAACAGAGCTAATTAGGTACTAATGAACCAAATACTGCTGGACTTTTTAGCAAAACACAGTTCTCCCTCATGAGAGTATGTAGTTTGAGAATGGAAGGCAAGTATGCTTTGGGGGTAATTTCAAACTTTAATCAGGCACAAGAGGAAGGACTATTTCTGAGTTATTTGGGCCATATGATTAAATGGTGTATAAGAGAATAGCACTAACGGACAACACATCTTATTATGAGCTATTAGGGAGAAACTTGGGAAAAGTCCAAACTAATAGATGATTTGGGAGGGAAGGCAACATAGTATAGCCAGATCTCGTCAGATCTCAGAAGATAAGCAGGGTGAGGACTTGGATACAGGAAGACTCTGTAGGGGGCAGCAATGGCAAATCACATCTGTTTCTCTCTTGCCTTGAAAGCCTCTTCCTGGGGTCACCATAACTCAGTTGTGACTGGACTGCACATATAAATACAATAGGTGGTTTTGGAAAATAAAGGAGAATAAGTGAGACAAATACAAGAGAACAAATAACAACAGAAGATGGTTTGCCAACACTACTCAGCAAAAAGAATATTTAGGCATTTATACAAATGTATATTAATATACATGTTTCTGAGCTTTATTAGCATTAGTTTTTGTTAGGCCTGAACAAAACCCAAAGCTACTCACCCTTGTATAGATACAAAACTTCTACACCCTGTGACCTGCTCTGTTTCAAAGTATCAATGTCCAAAGAAATCCTCTGATTCGATAGTTTGTCCTTTGGAAATCACTTTGGAAAGTTGCCAGTTGACTTCCTTTGGCTTTTCCATTATTTCAAAAGCTGCAAAATTGAAGAGACACATGGCAGGTCCATATTTCTTTATCTTTATATTTCTGAATGGTCTTCAAAAATCTCAGTACCTACTATTATGACCGCTCGACAGAAAAGGAAGGATTGTGACACTCTAACAAACTTGGTGGAAAGATTATTATAATGACTGGTTTTCCGTATGGTAGTCCTTTTATGTACAGCAGATGTATGTACAGTATAATGCTAGAATAGAGATGGGCGCGATCCAAAAAAAAAATACTGATTAAGCCGTTCGTGGATCCGGACCGCTGCCGAACCCAGGCCACCGATTCTAACCGATCAAGTCCCATTTCCGACCCGGAATCGGGAAGGCCAAAACAGGAGGGTGCCCTGCTGTTTCCAGCGATATAGGAATGGTGGTTGGTGGCAGCGGCCGCCAGGACCGGCGGGCAGGGGGAGACGGCGATGAGCTGCCTCCCTTCAGGGAGGGAGGGGACATTCACACACACACACACACACTTAGAGTAGAGGGGGGGAGTTTTTAACCCGGCAACGAGCCGCCTCCCCTCAGGGAGGGGACATTCCCAGGGCCGGATCTATGGTTGCCAGAGCCCAGGGCAACTGTATTCAGGCCCTTGCGCGCGCGCATGCGCGCGCTCCTGGCCCACCCACCCCGCCCATGCAGCAAGCTGGCTGTCCCGGTACACTGGGGAGCTGGTGGCAGCGCGAGTGGCTCGGCGGCTGCCCACGCCATTCACCTGCCCCGCAAGACAAGGGGCAGCTGGCTTGCCCGTGCGCCCCTTGTCCTGGGGAAAGGCGAATGGCGCAGGCCGCCTCCCAGCCTCCCGCACTGCCTTTTGCCTTTCCCCAGGACAAGGGGCGGCTGGCTTGCCCGCACACCCCTTGTCCTGAGGAAAGACGAACAGCGCAGGCAGCCTCCCAGCCTCCCGCACTGCCTTTTGCCTTTCCCCAGGACAAGGGGCGGCTGGCTTTCCCACACGCCCCTTGTCCTGGGGAAAGACGAACGGCGCGGGCGGCCTCCCAGCTGCCCATGTTGCCTTTTGCCTTTCCTTTGTGCCCATGGCTTCAGAACACCCCCTTCCCCCTCCCTCCCCTGGGTTGCTGCTCTGTGGTTGGAAGGAAGCCTGCTAATCAAGGAAAGCTGGGCTTCCATTCATGTTTCGAGGGCAACAGAAGGAGGGCAAACACAGCTCATTACCCTGGCTCCGTTGCCCCGGGAATAAATTACTGGTGCCAGAGTGTCTGCAATTCTGAACAGAAACTGATATATCCGATCAAGTCCCGAACAAGCAAACCCCCGACTGCTGGATCGGTTGCCATGGAAGGAACCGATTAGCTGAGTCACAATGGCACAAACGCCAAAATCGGGTTTTTTTTTAAATCGTAATTCAGATCGTGCCCATGTCTATGCTAGAAGCAGGCAACATAACGATGGTGGAAAAAATACGAACCAAATGACCGAAAGAGTAGAGAACTGCAGAGCTGTGCATTAATTCTTTGCCGTTAGGGTCAAACTGCAATAAATCTAACGCTTACCCTATCTCCTGAAAACCAAATCCATGGAAATCCAATGTAAGTTGCATTTGATGGCATGGAGCCAATCACCTATGCATGGAAAGCTCATAGAGTTTTCCCTTTTTCCTCCCCATTCCTGCAGTTCCTTCTGAGAGCCAGAAATCTAATGCCTGTGGTCATAGGATCTGTGCAATTCAATTGCCTTTTGGGTCAGTAGGATGGAGTGAGTAGGGACAAGAGTATGAAATAGACCACATTCTTCAGTGGCGCTGTGTTTACAGAACAGGAAAGAGGACTGATTTCACTCTTTTGTCCTTATTTACTTCAGCCCCTCAACCCACCGTTCCCACAACAAATTATCTTTCCAGGAGTCAGAAGGAGCTGCAGCAATGGAGGAACACAAAACTCTCCATGTTCCTTGCAGAGAATGGTGGGATCCACACTAGAGTTGCCAGTTTTCAGATGAGACTTGGAGATCTCCCAGAATTACAACTGATGTCCAGACTGCAGAGAACAGTTCCCCAGGAGAAAATGGCAGTTTGGGATGGTGAACTCTGTGGCATCGTATCCCTGCAGAACTTTTCCCTAACTCCACTCTTCTCAGGCTCCACCCCTCAAAATCTCCAAGGATCAGGGCCAGCTCCAGCATCGCCGGCACCTGAGGCAGCTTAATGCTGCCTCTGTGTGCATGCGCATGTGCGCACGTGCACACCAGACTGCATGATGACGTCACTGTGTGTGGTTTGTGCCCATCTATGCATGTTGCTTCTGACTCATTCATTTTAATTTTTGAGTAAAATGTGCCAGGTGGTTTCACAGTAGATACGTTGCTATGAAGCACTCTCTCTAATCAGTGTGGATTGCAGAATCCCTACATTCATCATTGCCAGTGATATTGAAGGACTGTGTTTTTCTTAATCACTATGACACAGCATGTTTTCTAATGCACTGCAGGGAATTCTGGTGTACATCCATAGAATCTAAACATAAAAGTACTATGGCTCATTAATCCAGCAGGATACATAAACAGATACAAAATTTCAGTGTAAGACAGAAAGGAACTGGAGAGACGGCTGTGCTAGCTCGCTCATTCACACTGGACTCCCTTTTCTCCCACCCACTGTCCCTCAAATGCTGGCCTTTGAGGTTGAGGCTCACCAGGGGGATGCAGCTCCTGTTCATGAGCCAGTGCGGCCCATACCCACCATGGAAGCAGATGCCCAGGGAGCCATGCTCAACACAGCGATTTCAGGGGGTCTTCTAGCTGCTCATGTCAGGACTCCATCCAACCTCCTTCAGCTGGTCTCCCCACTTGGGCAGAGGAGAGAACACAGCTGAAAGCCAGGGTAACTGAGTGCTTTCTCTCGTAACTCTCTAACGCAACCCCATGACTGTCTCCCTCCCAGGATCAGAACTCCAAGCAGCCATGGGAACAGAACAGGCAGATGCAGACGAGGAGCACTTTCCTGCCAGGGGGCATCCCTCATCTGGTCACTAGCAACACCTGTGACAGTGGAGCCACTGCTGCTGCCCCCAGCTGTAGATACCCTCTCAGGATGTGGCAGACCCAGCCGTGGCCAGCATGAGGCCCAGCCTTTCACCACACATATGTCAGTTTCCCTTTAAGGAGGTCACTCACACCCCATCGGGGAAGCCAGGGAGCATGGGTGTTCCAGAATTTTAGGACATTTAATTTGTATGTATTAGTGAACAGTTTCTCTATTTTTTGTAAAGCAAACTTAAAGAGCTTTCCTTTGTTTGGACACATTTTGACAAAGTTATGGTTAAAGTTTTTGTCATCTCCATGTGGAAAATACTTGGCTTATACAAGCTGAGCTGATCTACAAGTATGTTCCTGCTAACATTAGACAGTTTAGTCCCAGAACATCCCACTACATGCTTATGTCAGCAGTGAACTTTCAATGGTACATCTGATTGTCCATCATGCTGTTAAAATACAGAAATGTTTAATTTCTGGAAAATTTAAAACAAACACTTCTCAGGGTTTGACAAACTATGGTTGACAGCAAAAAGAGAACTGCAAATCATATTATTTTAATCTACAAAAAAAATTCTGAACTCCCCCCCAGCCAGTTAACAGGCATAAAAAGTTAAACAAAACTGTCTTCTGCTGGGTAGCAAGTGGCACCAAAAAAGTAAGATAGATTCATGCCAAATTTTATGGTCTCAAGAGCTTTCTGCTAGTATATAATGAAGCATTTGTGTTGTAAACAGGAGGTGGGGAAGGAAATAGAATCAAGTTCTCAAGAGCATAGAATTTCAGTGCTAATTCAAGATGTTGGCCTATGAACCCCAAATTGCTGGAACCTTGTATTTTAAAGACTGGACTAGATGGACCACTGGTTTGATCCAGCAGGGCTCTTCTGATGTTCTTATGACTGTATTCCCATGTGTCTTGAATGTACCCAAGAACATATCCACAAAGATGATATAGTTTCTTGCTGGAAATTTTTACCTTATTTCCCCTCCCATTTTGCTGAAATCTGAAATGTTGCATGATTTGTTCCCTTTGTTTACACAGTAACAGGAAACTACTAAACTGAACTTTTAAAAAGTCTTATGAACCTACCATCTCACTGTGTTTAGTATGAAGAAATTCAGCTGTATCCTCAGTCTGTGATTCTTTTGATCTGAATATTTCTCAATTTTCAAGTCTTCAGATTAGAAGCCAGCTAACTCCCTAGGTGCTATTACATGACAACTGAAAGAAAGCATACTTCTGAAGCATGCCTGTTCCATTTAAGAACCACATCACCACCAGAAAGATAACTAATGTCAACATGTTTAGGAAACAATTACTAGCATGAATAGAGAACCAGGCAGGCTGTTTATTTTACACCTTCTGCCCACCTCAGTAAAAAGAACAGTTGAAACAGTTAAGGTAAATCTTAATTACTGCTATTTAACTTAGCACTAAAGCCACATTATATGAACTAAAGGAGCCACAAATCGTACAGTATATCACCTGTCTTGCACAAGCTTCTAAAAAGGTAATAAAATACATAAAAGCAGCTACCTTATAATAGTTTTTGTGTTACCTTTCAAAGGACTTGCTGTGTACCGAGCAAGACAGTCAATGGCCTAGCTCTGTTTACTCTTTTGAGCAAACAGTCTTAACCCAACAGACTAATCAATTAATATTTGTCTGCAAAACAGAACTACTAACTAGAGATGTGTTGAATATACACAGTGATTGCCAATTACCAGAAGTGTTAATAGCTTCTGATGAACAACTGAAAAGGCAAGGAAGTATTTTTTTTAAAAATTATCTTTTATAGTCATATAAGAAAGGAAGGAAGGAAGGAAGGAAGGAAGGAAGGAAGGAAGGAAAAGAAAGAACGTGTAAGAATGTGCCATTACACTACTTCAGTACTTCAGATATAATAAATCCCAGTTCTTTAAAAAACTAAGCCATCTAACCATTGCTTTACTTTTCATGTACTAAAATGATATTGACTTTTCTCTTGTAGAGGCTACTTTAAAACTTTTGGATACATCTTTATCGTTGGTCACTTTCCCTGAACCATGTTAAGTCATGATGATATTTACTAGTTTTCAATCTCAAACACACAGATTTTTCTGTTAATCTTGCTAAACTACCTTGATTATGGGAAAGGCAGCTATGATTTAAATAAATGAATGAATAGTACTTAGGGAAGAAATGGCATATTCAGTGAAGAGTTGGATTGAATATTCTTGCTGCATACTATTTGCTCATCTTGTGTTCAGGCTTCAAATCCTTGAGCTCTTATGTTTTCCTTCCTCCTTTCTTCTCTTATGCATGGAGATATAATTGAATACTTCTTTGTGTAAGAGGTCTTCAATCTAGCTACAATGTCTTGTAATGTCCAAACCCGGGCATCTTAACAAATGGGCGTTTGAATCTTTCCTAATAACCATCATTCTAAAGCAAGTTTAAACCATATCCATAATCATGATGCACGCTCTGATAACATCTAGTTAGATCACTGCAATATGCACTACATGGGGCTGGCCTTGAAGACTGTGCAGATGCTACAGTTGCTACAGAACGTTGAGGCCAGAGTGTTGACTGGAATGGGTCGTTGGGACTATATAATTCCAGTCTTGTTCCATCTACACTGGCTCCCAATTTGCTTCTGGGCTCAATTCAAGGTGCTGGTATTGACCTGTAAAGCCCTGTATGGCTTTGGGTCAGCATACTTTAAGGAATGCCTTCTCCTATATAAATCTACCCATCCATTCCAGTCATCTTTGGAGGCCTTCCTGCTTCAGGTGCCCCTGCCATCTGAAGCTAGACAGGTGGCAACCCAGGAAAGAGCATTCTCAGTCATGGTACCAAAATATTGGAACTCCCTCCCTAGGGAGATTTATTTGTCTCCCTCTATCATCGTCTTCTGCCAGCAGGTTAAGACTAATCTGCTTTGTTTGGCATACCCTCAATAAATGTTGTTGGCCCTCCTCCCTGTCTGTGTTTGTATGACTATTTCGTTGCATATTTATGTATACAGTTTGAATATTGTTTTAATGTTTTAGAACTTGTCTTGGATTTCTAGCCTTGGTGAGTAACACATATAGGTACCCTAGGAGTTGTAGGTAGAGATGGTCACGAACCTAATTATGACCCCCCAAAAAACACAAAACAGGCTGGTTCATGGTTCGCGAACCAGGGTTCATGGAACCTCTTTTCATGGAACTTCCACGAACTTTATACTGCTTCGTTGGGTCGTATTACAGAGGCAGTTTAAATGGCCAAATGGACATTTAAACTGCCCCTTTAAGGGACTTGCAAGGGCAGGTCCCTTTAAACTATCAGCTGGAAGGTGGCAGGGGGTGTTCCCAGCCCCCTACCCCCCCAGCCCCCAACCCCCCAGCCCCAACCCCACATTTACCTTAAGGAGGCCCATTGTGTCCTCCCCCTCCTCCTGTGAGGGGTGGCAAGGCCATTTTTGGCCTCCTCTGCCCCTCTGCGGGCCCACGCAGGGGTGGAGGAAACCAAAAATGACCTCCTCTGTCCCACTGCAGGCCCACAGAGGGATGGAGGAGGCTGAGAACGGCCTTGCCACTCCTCAAATGGCCGTGGCGTGCTGCGGCCATTTGAGAGGCAGCAAGGCCATTCTTGGCCTCCTCCATCCCTCTGCAGGCCTGCGCAGGGGTGGAGGAGGCCAAAAATGGCCTTGCTGCCCCTCACAGGAGGAGGAGGACGCCGCAGGGCTCTTTAAGGTAAGTGTGGGGTTGGGGTTGGGGGCTGGGGGTGGGGTTTAGGCAGTTTAAATGGCCCTGCCACCGGCAGGTCCCTTTAAACTATCAGCTGGCAGTTGGGGGGGGGGAATCATTTCCATTCCATGGATGTAAACTACATTCCCAGCTAAAGACATCAAAAAAGTACTTGATTGATATTGCTGAGTACTGAGCAAATTTAGAGTTGGTTTATCATTTATTCTGGGATACAAATAATTCTATCGCTACCCTGAATACCTGAATCAAACTTATCAGTCACTGTTTTAACCCAGAAAAGTATGGTACTATTAAAGGCATTATGTCTGGATGCTACAAAAGCTATAAGCAAACCCTTTGAAATATATTGTAATTAATTCTGTGTTTTTAAGTCCAAGGGCACAAAATCAAATCTATAGCAGTTTTGTCATAGTCCTCTAGTGTGAATGAATATATCTCTCCTCGTTCATGGGCTTGACCATTCTGTTCCACCTTAAGTCTCAATGAGAAAAGTGGACTACAAATAACATTAACAGTGCAATCCTAAAATCAGTTACTGGGGTAACTTTGTAAAGGATTGCACTGCAAATGAATGAATAAATTAATTTCAATGTTCGAAGAACTCTGTGCATACAATGGGATGCCCTGTGAATCTGCTCTATTATTGAAGTGAATGGAAAGCCCTGGCATAAAAGGGAGTTCAGGCTTTTCATACCTTCAACACGTGGGATTTACTGGATTAGGGCTACTGAATTAATTAAAATATAAACTGAAAAATTAGAAATTAACTACCTGCAAATTAGAGACAATTCATAAATAATGTTTTATTAGAGATGGCCCCTACAAAAAGTAAGTCGGGGACATTCCTATAAACAATTTTCTCTGTCTTGATTCCAGTGAAGAAACATGTATTTCCTCCCAAAACTAAAACATTTATTTGTGCTATTTAGGCAGGGGGAAACAATGTAATAAATTCAAAGAATTGCCTTTACTTGAGACACTCTAATATCTATATTTTAAAACTCCAGACAACTGAAATTTCTACCAATATTTTCAGCCATCACTTATTCAAACTGGAATAAAGTCATTACAAGAAAGACAGGCAAAATATACTAACAGGTCACTAGGTGTAATGGACAGTTTATACATATAGTTGTTTGTTTACAAAATTAAGTGCAAAATCAACAGGTAGCCATTTCAATTTCTAAATATAAATCACTTGAAAAATTATGCCTAATCCTATCTGCTTCATTTTATCCTGGGCAAACAATCAGAAAACTTTAAAGAAGGCAGTGGATTTAATGTACTTTCTCAGCAATTCTGAAACAGAATTTTTTCCATTAGCAAAAAAAGCAAAAATTCCTTTCTTTATAGTCTTCATAGCAGCTGCTAAAAAGGTGATATTTCTACCACTGTGCAGATTAGTGAAAAATCTGATGAAAGTTTTTAGTATATGGTATCCAACATATTCACAAATTTCCCATCAAAATCATCAAGATTGGAAACAAATCTTACCTTTTAAAACATGAGAGTTATAACAGTAGCCCTCTCTAGTTTCAGTCCATTAGAAATTCTGATTCATCACCAGATACAAACTTTGGTCATGACTTATGAGTCCATTCAGTTCCTAATGGTTGAAGCTGTGTCCATCCAAGACTGATTTTCATTCACAGCCTGTTACAAAGTCTTAACCAACATGATGACGTAAATATTAAATATTCAGACAAGATAAGCAGATGATAAATCTTTCCAGTCACAGATGTAGTACAGAGGAAGAAAGAGGGCTTCCTGCCAAATCAGTCACAAGAGCATGAAAATATGTATGTTAAATAAAGGCAAGAGTTTGGGATTATTTCATTTATATACATTCCACCTGGGAACACAATAGTATTGTTATGATTGTTGATAACAGGCAAAGAAAAGTTTAATACGATTCTGGGTATCTATTTTTCAGTTATATTCATCCATTTAATGTGCAATTCTATTTTTCTTTATATATACTATTTAATTTATTTAGCTAAGAATTTTGGAACATTTCCAAAAATGTTTGGTTCTATCTACTTTTATTAGGAACAGAAAAATCTTATAATTACGAATGTATTATTCAAGTTACTGTGTTTGAACTCTCTATACAATAATTATCTGTTAAATTCTCTATTATGTAAACATTTTGTAACAGTGTAATACTTGTCATTTAATGAATTAACATCATTTATAGTCTGCCTTTCTCAAGGTGAATTACACATTATAATTCAATATGATCAACAGTTGGGACATACAATAAACAATACAATAAGTTACAGATTGAAGAAATTTGAAAACAATGTTGAAACAAAACATAAGCAATTTGACATGACATAATAAGTGACAGTAACAGCCAGTGCGTAGTAGTACAGTATACAATCCAGCATCTCTTTGAACCATTTCTTTACAGTACAGCCTCATTACCTGTGTATGAAACCCCTCCTGAATAATTTGTGTCTGCACAGTTTGCAGAAAGCAAGGAGAGTAGGAGCTTTGCTGACCTCCTCAAAAGGCTCCTCACAAGGTGGGAGCCGCTACAGAGAATGTGTATGAATGGACAGCCCTTAATTTTGCCCATTTGCTGGGTGGCACCTACAGAAGGCCCTGTTCAGATGAGCGATGCTGCTCTGGCGGACATTGGAAGGTATGCTGTTCATAATTTCCACCAGTGTGTTTCTTTCTTCCTTCCCCTTTTGAGTTATTTTAAAATATATATAAATTATTTATTAATTAAAATATTTATACCTTGCCTTTTCCTTGTGTTTGAACAGTATAAACTGAGATCTTGGTTGGAGTGCCACAGGGGGAGATGAGGCTGAGTACCTTTTGATGTTTGTTGTGGTGCAGCCCACCCAAAGCCTGATGGCCCTCTGGAGAATGAGGCATTGCCTGCTCCAGTTGCCACATGTTCTCTCACCCCTCACCTCCCCTGCTCTTGGGCGCCTGCAAGGTTGAAGCATGAGGGTGCTAGGACCCCACCTCAGCCCACCTCAGGGGCCCATTGACTGGCTGTCCCAGCAGCTGGCGCTGGGGCCAGGGGGTGGCAGCCAGGCACTCCTACTGTTTCAGCAACCACAGGCACTGTGCAGCTTGTGGTGTATCACATCCTTCCCTGGGCCAGTGGGCTGCACAGTGGGGCGGTGCCTGAGTGGCTGCCCGGCTCTGCCTTCCCCGGCCATGCGCCACTGACCTTGGAGGAAGGAGCCACTGCTGCAGCTGGTGCTGGCACTGGCTGCACTTTTTTATCCAGCTGGTGGCAGGGGGTGGAGCTGCACTAAGAGCTGGCAGGCACTGGCAACCCACAGCTTTGCCCTCACCTCACTCCCTCTCGGCCTCATTTTGAGTGAACTACGTGCTTGGAGCAAACTTTCCAGGGTGGCAGGCGGAGGCTCGACTGCCAGGAATCCCTGGGAGGGAAACATGCACTCTTTCTTTGAAAAGTAAGACCAGAAAGGCAGAGGTACCTGAAGAAGGTTGCTCCTGCAGCCCCTGGCATTCAGGATCTGCCCACCAAATCTTGGAAAGGCAGCTCCTTAGAGGGAAGCAGAGATAAGTTTTGAAATGAATGACAAGAATGCTCATTGGAAACAATGGGAGAGGTTGGAAGCCCCATTGGATATGATGGGAGCCACAAATGCCCACCAGCTTGCAGCGGCTCCATTGAAGTACATCATTGCATCAAAAAGATTTGCAGGGTAGACCTCAAGAACTGTGCTCTGGTGCCAGGATGATGGCCCCCCAAAGTGGAATGATGACCTCCAGGATCAAAGAAACTGCTCTGGGGTTGTCATCTCATTCCCAGCACAAGATTCCTGAAGTCCATCCCCACTACTGCAAACAGCAAAAGGAAGAGTGGTCAAGCTTTGTGGGGGAGGAGCCCCAGAGATCCCAGGATGTTGCTCCACACACACACACACACACACACACACACACACACACACATCTCAGCATCAACCTCACCCCTTTTATGCAGTGGTCTTCTGCCTGGCTTATCAGATGTCAGCAGCCCTGTTGGAGAATGGGAGTCCTCCATGGCACCCCCCTACAGACATACACAGGGAACACTCCAAGTCTCACACTGCTGCCTGCAGTGAATTGGAAGGGGGAAGGGGGAGGGAAGCTGGGCAGGGCTGGAGCCTCCAAGGTGCCACTGGACACCTGCTCCTTTTGGCAGCAGAGCACCAAGGCACCTGGAGCCTCTTTGGGGCCACATTTTCCATTCCAGCCCAGAGCCAGAGACCATTCACTGGGATGTGGGAAAGCACAGTCCTACAGGGAAGTGAAGGGGGGCTACTGTCATGCAGAGGCAAGCAAACAGACAGGGAGGGAGTTGCTGTTTGACACAGACTTTATTGATCTGCCAAAAGTGAAGAGGATGTCTGGATGCATGTTGCCTACTTCCCCCGCCTGGGTAGGGAGTAGACATGGGCATGAACAAAAAAGCCCCAAACCACGTGCTACAAACTATTCTACAAACCACGAACCATGAAATTCTGATCTTTTCCCAGTTCATAGTTCGTGGTTTGGGGCATTTCAACTGCCCTGCACCAGCTGCTGAAGCCAGTGTATGGCGTTTGAAACAGACAGCCCCTTTCTTCTTCAGCATCGGCTGAAACCAGTGCAGGGTCTGTGAAACTGACAGCCCCTTTCTCCTGCTGCCCAGGCTGTCAGTTTTACAGACCCCACACTGGAACCGGTGCGGGGTCTGTGAAACTGACAGCCTCTTTTCTTGCTGCCCGGGATGTCAGTTTCATAGATCCCACACTGGTTCCAGTGCAGGGACTGTGAAACTGACAGGCCGGGCAGCAGGAAAAGAGGCTGTCAGTTTCACAGACCCAGCACTGGGTTCAGCTGATGGGCTGAAACTGGCACAGGGTCTGTGAAACTCCAAACCAGCCATGGAATGGCTGGAAAAATTTGTTTGTTCCGTAAAAACATGTTCCCACGAAACACGTGTTTTGCTGCAAACAAACCAGCCATTCTGTACAGAATTTTGTTCTGTGGTTCGTTTTGTGCCCATCTCTAGTAGGGAGCTGGGTATATTAGTGCGGCATTCAGGGCCAAGAGAGCCATTACTTATGCTGCTTTCTCAGGAGTGGGGTTGACTCATGGGCTGCCTGGGGAACCGCTCCTGGGGCTAGCTCAAAGGGCAGTTGAGAAGGATTACTGGGAGTGGAATGTCCATGCACCACAGCCTCCCTAACAGGTTGCAACCTGCCTGAAAGGGCAACTGAGACATGTTTGGGAACAGGCCTGGCCTTCCACAAGTCATAAACAGGTCTGCCACATGTTGAAAAAGTGTCCATGCCGGGAGCAGTGGCTCCATTACCACAGGTGTTGGCAAACAGATGATGGATGTCCCTCTGGCAAGCAAGTGCTCCTTGGCCGAATCCACACTACCTGTTTGTTTCCGCGGCTTTTTTGTAATTGGCGCGCTATTCATGCAGATACTCACACGCTTTCCCATTCTGCGTGTTCCCCTCCATCACCGTGCCACTATTGCGCCTTCCCTCCAAACCACGTGATATTAGCGGAAATCCGTTTTCTCCCCTTTTTTTCCACAGTGCATAAAGGTCGGTATACTGGTAAACCAACCGTAGTGAGCAGCGGTTTGCGCGGGAAGAAACGGTCACCGGAGTCAAGATATCGGTATACCGGATAATTGACCCTTTTTTTAAAAAAAAAGGGAAGTGACGAGTGCCGTCAATTCTGACGGCGGAGGATGGAACCGCCCACTGTGACGCTTTATTCAGTGGCATGTGGATAACTGATTGTGCCATGAAGACACACCGGAAGGGTGGATGTGAGGATGCACAGCCTAGTAGCGGAATGAAGGCGATTGCCACAACAGCGCAAGATAAGTGGAAGATGAGTGAGTGTGGATTTGCCCCTTGTCTGCATCTGGATGTTACGCTGCTGCATGGCTGCTTGGAGCTCTGATCCTGTGAGGGAAACAGTTATGGGGTAGCACACCTTCCATCACAGGGGAGTTATGAGAGCAAGTACCCAGTCACCCCAATACACAGCTGTGCTCTCTCCTCTGCCCAAGAGTGGAGCCTGGCTGAAGGAATCTGAATGGAGCCCTGACATGGGTTTCTGAAAGCCTCCCTTACAAACAGCTGTGCCAGGGTAACTGCCTGTTTGGCAGGCATGGGCCATGTTGGCTCATGGGCAGGGGCTGCGCTCTCACCTGGCAACCGTAAAGGCCAGTATTTGGAGGGGTTCAGGGAGGAGAGGGGAGAGGCTACTGTGACCAAGCAAGTTGGAGCAGTTGCCTCCCTAACTCCTTCTTACCCGTCAGTGCACCCTCACCCCTCCCCAAGCCAGGACTTAGGAGATGGGTAACTTGTAAGGGAACTTGGGTGGTAGTTGTTAGACATTCTGAACATGGCTCTCCTCCCACATGTGAGTGCAAGGCATGCCCTGTATTTCACAAAGTTCCCTCTATGCACATTTGTCCCATCACAATGAGCCAACTATGTTTTGCCCCACCCGCAGCTTGCCCCCTGGCTTGCAGCGCAGGGACTTACGCCTCGGGTTAAGGCATGCCCAGCTGCCATTGCTGCACACTGGCAGGGGTCCTGGGCAGAGCAGCACTGGGCCACTGGGCCTTCATGGGGGGGATTACGCTGGGGTAAATCCAGGATATGCTGGTATGGCTCCTAATCGGCTCCCAGTGTGCTTCCCCCCGCTCCCCAGGATTGTGCTGTTAGTTAATGACATGGTAAATACATTTAGGTGAGGCTAAATAAAACCAGTATTTATGCTGACCAAGTCTGGAACCAACTAGGTTTGATCAGAACACTGAAAGCTAAAGTAGGCTGCTTGTTAGCAGCACCTCATATTAATCAAAGGAATTCAATGGATGTAGGTCAGCTATTACTAAATAAGTTATCCAACACCCTGGTTATCAGCATTCCTATCAGGGGTGCTAGTACAAATGTGCTGTAATTTAGAAGTGAAAAATGGGGAGCCCATTTCTTCAGCACATATTATTTTGACCACCATTTGACAAAGTAGTCTTCACTGAATAGATAAGAATGGCTGGACAAATTTAAAGACTATTTTTGTATAGTTGGATTGATTTATCTGTTGAAGTTTTTAAAAAGCTTTACTGGCATAGATGGTTGGAATCAAGCTATGGCATGTATGGACAATATTGGTTTGGTATTAGGTATGATAAAGATTTAATGTTATATCTAATTTTTTGGCTTTGGTTTTTCTATATATTTTTTGTGTTTGATGAAAATAGAACAATAAAAAAGAAAAAGCGGGGAGCCCTCTTTAAGCATGAAAACAGGAGAATGCCTGAGGATTGGAACAGTATTTGAATTAATTTGAATAAATCTTGCCTTTTTACAGAGAAAGAACATAAGAAAAGGGCTTACTCCAGGAAAGGAAAAATCGTGGCAAGTCTGATTATTAAGGTATATCTCCCTGTATACCTTACATAAAGTAAAAACACATTGTAGAGCCAGATTATCCATATGGCATCTGCAACCATTCAGGCATTTCCCTGTACATGACAATTATTGTCGATTAATATTTTCCTCTCCAGCTACCATTTTCAAGAACTCCATTCAGTCCAGCTCCTTCTTTCATGCACTTCTTTTTCTGCCCTCATTTTCTGTTATATTCCATATTGTATTGCATTCCTTCCTCCAGTGTTACCACTTTCACACACAAAGGTCTCTTGTCCCCATGAACAACTTCGCTCATTTTCCCTTGCTGCCCCTTAGACCCAGAACTCCATTCCAGAACAGCTACCTCAGGGAGTCTCTCTATCTTTCACTAGCATGGAGCCAAAATGGTCTTCTGCTAGCAGGAAAGCATTTTCACTAGTAGAAGGGGGCAGTTTTTACCAATTCCCCCTCTCACTGCAGTTTTTCATTGCAACACATGACATTCCTGAAAGTCTTCTGGCTTGGGGGCAGCATTCCCCAAATGAAGTAGATTCAAAATCCATTCAAAATGGATTGCTGCTAGAAAGGGGAGGTGGGAAATACCCTTTCCATGGGCCCTTTGGACCCAAATCATGCCGTGTAACTGAAACAAAGTGAACACAGCTGCATTTGCTTGCATTTTATCTCTTGTTGCCCATGCTTCTCTCTTCCCTTTCCTACATTACTTTTGTCTCTCTGTCAAACTCCCTGAGGTAGTGGGCAGTCTTTTTTTAATCATTATTTGTCACTCTGAAAAGAACCATGTTAATAAACTAAGGGTAAGACTACTGTTGCTGCTGCTGCTACTACGACTAATGATAATGAATGAAACCAATAATCAATGTGCTGTTGAGTCAAAATTCCAGTCAGCCCACTGGCATCATTGAACTTTCCAACACTGCTTGGAAATGAGCACATCAAACTGTGAGGGAACTCATAAAATATAACTTTAACCTTCCTGCACTTTTCTACAGCTTTAAAACAAAACAGTTCAAAACAATTTGCTTATATATAGTTAACATAGCTTTATTACTCATTGTAAACGCTTGAGTAAATCATGTCTTTCAACATTCAAGTCTGCCACGCAGATAAATTACACTCCTTTTAAAAATATTACAGACTATCTCTTATGAGATTTTAGTAATTTTGTTCATGATGTTCTAGAATCAAATGGTTTACATACAACAACTTGCAAGTGTTAAAAACATTAACAGTGGTTATAATTTACCCGAAAAGTCAAAACTTACCTAGGTTGAGGACATTTAACAGTGAATAACATTTTGCAAAATTGGTGTATTTTTATTGCTATTTGTATTTTCAGCTTAGCATCCAAAAGCTTTCTTGGGGTGGATGGGGTTTGGAAAAAGTCATTTTTGAAAGTCCTATCTTTGTAAAAGGACGCAAGCACCATAGACAGGTGTGCCTTGTTTGTCTTGGCAACATCCAAAGGTTGTTAGGGGAGGCTATTGACAAGAGGAAAGCAGATTTATTCCAGCTAGAAAACAGCTAGAGTAAATTATCCTCATATTCATGATTCATTATGATCTCATGTGAAGCTTTATTTAGAGACTGGACTTAGCTAAGTATACAGATCACATTTATTGTTGACATTTCTGTTTCGTATGCCATCTTTCAGGGATCAAATTTTCTTTCCAGAAATCAGGTTTTCCCCCTCCTGTGCATGGATAGGACTTTATGCATTCATTTATTCATGGAGAGAAGTACATTCATTTCAAAACAAATTTTAAAAAATGAACTCAGAAAGTTCTGTTCATTTTCATTTGTTTTGAAACAAATGCAAATGGAAATCAAATTTCCATTGGTTTCAGTGGGAAGGATTTTTTGTTGCTGTTTCTTTGTTTTCCATCTGATTTAGAGAGATTTTTCAGACATTCAAACTTTAACCTCTACATTTCAGATAAAGAGCAGAAGAGCTCCCAGTTTTATAAGCAATTAAAATAAGGCTCATGAACTTAAAAGAAATGAACTCTGTAGTACCTAGAAAGCTACTTATCCAAATTCTTTGAAATATGGGGAGACAATTGTTTCTCCCAAAGGGATTTTCATGTAAATTGGAAGTAGTTACCAAAGTAAACAGGAAGCATTTAATAAGTCATCAAAGTGAAATGATGTTTTCTTTATTGTATATGTGGTCAGAACAGGGTTGGGGAAAGAGAGGGAGAGAAAATAAAGGCAGATCCAGAGATAAGAAATTAGCACAGGAAACAGTAAAAACATAGCTTTTAATTTTGGTATGTGTTTTGATTACAACTACTTATAAAACTGGGTTCTTTTCTTCAGTTTGTTTGAAATTTGGCAGGAAGAATTGTTCAGGTAAACATTAAAATCCCTAAGATGTTAATCACAGTTGGATGGATAACAAAAATGTTTTTAGCGAAAAATGTGTTCTCTGTTGAAAGCAATTGAAATAAAAAAGGAATACAACACCTCACTCTTATTCAGGGCTACAGTAGGTCAGCCTGTGTCTTCAGACACTTTCTGATAGGTTACAAAGTTTGTAGGAAAACATGTTTGCCCACAGAAAAATCCCCACAATAAAAGTCTTGTACTCTCTTTTTATTAGTACCAGTCAAAATATCACAAAATAAGCTTTTGGTACAAGCTAACTTGAAATAACTCTTCATTAGCACAAAATGCCCAGAACTCTTCAATAGTACAAAAAAGTCGAGAACATGATATTTCAAGGCATGGTAAAACAATCCCAGTATCTGCAGCATCAAGAATCTTAAAATGCAACATAAGGACATTGCAGGTTTAATTGGATTATTTGCTGTTGTACACACACAAGTTTCAGGCAGTATCAAGGATGCTGGGACAAAAAAGAAGGGGGGAATGGCCACATTCTCTCTGAAAAGACAAACTCTAGGCATCCATAAGATTTAATCAGGCTATACTTGGCAAATGTTCTTCCTTTGTCACTGCAGTATATATTCAACATCCTCCAGGGAGCCTTCTTCAGCCTAAGGAGACTCCAGTTTAGTGGGTTTTCCTCCAATAGAAGAGTCATTTAATTTGGAGGCAGGCTTCTTAGGCTGGAGGAAGGTATGATGGTTTTCTATTATTTCAGGGGAATTTAGTCATGTTATTTTAATCCCTCACCCTTCTCATCCAAGCTGGGAGTGAGTTCCCTATTGTGAGGTAAGTTTTATTTCTCTTTCAGGATACTGAGACTCTTGAGACAGGATTAAATCAAGAATGGTAGTTTTTTCTTCTTCTCAGAATGGTTCAAACTAGTCACAGTGCAAGACCTCCTGAGAGAGAGAAGTAGGTGTGTGGGTGGTGTAGTGATTAGAGTTTCAGACTAGGCTCTGGGAGATCCAGGTTCAAATCCCTCTCTGCCATGGAAGCTCGCTGGGTGACCTTGGGCCAGTCACATTCTCTCAGTCAACCTGTCTCACAGAGTTTAGTGAGGATAAAATGGATGAGAGAATGGTGTCAGTTTGAGTCCCTATTGAGGAGAAAAGGCAGGCTGCTATGTGTGGCATGCACAGGGAAGGGGCTGGTTGATAGTACGGGGAGGATTTGTGGCTGCTCTGGGTTGTTGCCAAATAGGCCCCCTCTCCTGCTTTAAGGCCTGCCATGGACTGTGTTAAAGTTTCCTGCGTTGCTGCTTTACTGCTACACCAAGATTGCCCTGCACCTGTGTACTCTGATACACGTGTCAGTTTCCTGCCTGCTTGTTAATTACCTTGCTGCTGCAATAGACTGTGTTAGTTTCCTGACACCATGCTTGGATAACTGCACAAAGGACTCTCTTCCTGGGCAGCCCTGCCCATACCTATGTCTGGACCTCCCCAGTGTGTGTTTGGACTTTCTTACACGTGTGCCCCGTGCCTGCATTGACATCCGCCACGGACCGTGCCTGTTCCCTGCTATGGACTGTGTTTTATGTGCTGTTCCCCCTGCCTCCATGGAAGCCTGCCTCATCTGGGCCCAAGCCACTGTTAGCAGCCGGGCGCCTGCCGGGGAAACCCCCAGCGAGCCTGGCCAGGCGCTCCCTGGTCAGTTCCCGCCTGGAGCCTCCCGCGGGCCGGTCCCCGAGCTTGCCCTCGCCACCGGGCAGCCTGCTAACCAGCCCCCGCCATGCCCAGCTGGCGACCATGTTCTTAGGCAGCCAGAAGACCCAGAGAAGAAGCCTGCTTTGGGAAGCCATTTCAGAGAAGCGGACACACCATGTCCGCAGTGAGAGAACCTCGCCCCGCTCTGCATATCTTAGGAGCCGCCCCGGAGAAGAAGCTAAGTGCCGACCATCCCAAGCACTTAGAGAATGCATCTCAAAGAAACCTCCACATTCCAGAGCTGATGACATCAGGGCAAGCCCTGTCCACTGGAACATCCATTCAGCCCGCTCGGATTTCCCCCTCCCTCCTTTGTCCCCTCTTCCTGAGGTGTCCCTATAACACAATCAGATTCCTAAAGTGGCCCATCTAAGACATTCAGTAACCTATTAAAGCCTTTGTTTTAACCCATGAGAACCACCAAGTACAGCACCAGCACCAGGGTACGTTTTGGGGTATTTAAGCTGGTCCCTCAGACCACATGGTGCTCGTGCCATTCCCATCCTGTTCCCAGCCAGGCGCGTGCCATTCCTATCCAGACCCCTTGCTGTCCCTCTGTGGATCCATTGCTGACATTGGACCACCTTGCAGTTGTGTCTCTGCTCCGCTTCAGGACTGTGAGTATTTCCCTTATCATCGTGGGTACCTGCTCATGCGACCGTCTCTGTATTTCTTACTCTGCATTTCCTAGTTCTGGTATGCTCTCTTGTATGTATGTGCAAGTTCAGGCTTACGCCACACTACTAGTAAATACACGTGTTTATTGAATCTATTTGTAGTCTGCCTCTTTATCACTAGAGTGTCTGGAATCGGGACCTCCGTAAACGTTGGTTAGATCCGCGCTAATTTTAGTTCCAGACTGCTGTGCTAATTTCCCCATTTAAAAGAGCAGTTCTGGTAACAGGGTGGAGATGGTCTCTGGGTTCCACAGTCTCCAACAGCACTACTGGTGTCCGATAAACCATGCAATTTTGCAGCTCAGAAGCAAGGTGCCCATGGAGGGTTCGTAGGAGCTGCTGCCATGGGTGTGGGGGAGTTGTGGAGAAGCATCATGGCTGAAATAAAGGGCCTCTGAAATGAGGGCTCCATCAACTAGGTCACCCTCTTCCACCGTCTGCCATTTGTGGGACCAAAATGTCAGCTCTAGGCCTCTTGCTTCCCTTTTACCTCTCCCCATCTGAGGATTAAACCAAGCACCCTAGCCATGCCATCCCAGTGTCTTTCCACTAAGCCATGTTTCCCTATTCAGTATTCTCTGGTTGGGCCCATGTGGCTAATGGTGGTGTTGGAGCTTCAGTGGGGTGCCTAGTGCCTGCTGTCATGCCTCCTGTGAATCTGCCCTCTTGACCCAGCTGCTAGGTGCTGTTCTTGGGTGTAGGGGGTGGGTCTCTGGGTTCAAGGCCAGCCTCTGTCTTTTCTTGTCTTTGTATTTTTAGATTTGGGGGGGCGGTGTATGTGTCAGAGTAGCAATGTTTGTGTGGTCAGCATTGCCAGCCAATCTCTTGCCAGGGAAAGGGTGGATGACCTGTTTGTCTTATGGGTACCTGTCGCCTATGGCATGGGGGGCTTTTGGGCCCCGTGTCACTGTTGGGGTGTTGCTGCTGCTGGGTCTTCCCTCCCCGTCTGCATGCTCTCCAAGGAGGTTTAGGAGTGGCATGTGGAGGCAGTGGCTGAATGAGCAGCTGCTGATTGGCTGTGCCTGTGTGTACCACTCATGGGGCCATCATTAGCTGCCATTACCTGACTGGTGGCTGTTGCCAGGGTTGCTATGGATGCTGACATGCTTGCTATGCTGGCTGTGCCTCCTAGAGGGGTGTACGTTGCTGTTTCCCCCTTCAGAATATCCATAGGAAATGGACCTTTACCTTTGCTTTTGTATCAATGCCTGACCACCTCCCCTGCAGCAGCCCCCAGGATTGTACTGAAAGTAACATTTCAGCCTGGGATGTGGAAAATATTTCTTCTGCACAGTTTACAATGTCAGAAGGCTTTATATACAAATCTACTCAATAACTCACAGAGATCTTAAGCCATATTTCACCACTGAATAAACTTTCAGTCAGGAATCATTCAGGAACTTCCCCTTGAGTCAATTTCTGTCAGACTCCCACAGTCTTGAAAGTTTCTAGTCAGTTTTTCTGAAGGACTCACATACCAGATTAGACCCATTTATACACAGTCATTCTAATCCAGACAGCCTGCTCCACCCTCAAGAGAGACTTTTTAAAAAATTGCTAGTTTCAAGAGTGAAACTAGCAAGTTTGCTCACTCCCAGACCACAATTTAACACACCTGCTGTATCCAAGAATCTGACCTCCCCTGTCAACTCCTTGCATGTTTCCCAACATTTCATCCACTCTCTGAGAGCCAATTGCATATTGCTGCAGCCTTCAGATCAATTCACATAGGATTGGTTGTTTAACAGCTAGGGCCCAGACAGCCTCCTGTCTGTCACAGAAGGCTTCAAACTTTGCTCGGTTGAATGACATGACAGGGAGTCAAATTCTCAAGCAGGGACATCTAAGGGATGGTTTAAGCAGCCTCTGCTCTTACTTGTATCTTGTTGTAAGGGAGCCAATGATGTCACACTTTCTAGGTGTTGGTATGTTTAATCTAAGGAGTTCTATTAGTGTATAAAAAAAGGCCATCGTAAAGGTTAAACAAATTTTACTGGATATCCAAAACAATCATGATATAACATCAAATGAGAAAAAGCACATAATGGTATTTACAAGAATAATATATCTGACAAAGGGAATTTTGACTTTCAAAAGTTTATACTCTGGGGATCTTGTTGTTCTTTAAGGTGCCACTGGAGTCAAATCTTGTTCTACTTTAGATCAACACAGCTATTCACCTTATAAAGGATTTATTTTTATTTTATTTACTTTATTTATATCCCACCTTTTTCTCCTATGGGGATCCAAGTTGGCTTACATAATTCTCCTCCTCTCCATTTTATCCCCACAACAATCTTGTGAGGTGGGTTAGGATGAGAGTGTAAGACTGGTTCAAGGTAACCCAGCAAGATCATATTGCAGGGTGAAGGTTCAAACTTGGGTCTCCTAGCTCCTAGTCCACATTCTAACCACTATAACCAAACTGACTCGCAATAGGGTTACATATTAACTCCCTATTACAATTATTAACATAGTAAATAAAGATATTATAAATTAAAGAGAAATATAAGGGTTAGTAAATGCAAAACTTAGAGATTAATAGTTTAATCTTAATCTTGGTGGTGAAAAGTGCTGTCAAATTACAGTTATGGAAACCCCTGCTGACATTTTCAAGGCAAAAGACTAACAGAGGGGGTTTGCCATTGCCTGTTGCTGCAACTCTGCTCTTCTCTGGAAGTTTCCCTCCAATTATTAACCAACACTGACTCTGGTTAGCTTCCAAGATCTGATGAGATCAGGCTTGTCTGGACTATCCATGTCAGGGAATCTCAATTTTAGCAATCATAAAATGAAAACAACAGTTCAGAGATTATTTTAGAAGTCAGCGATTAGGGCACAGGTATCAAGAAAGATTCCAAGAAAGATCAAGAAAGATAAAAGTATACATTACCAGGGCTTTTTTCAGCTGGAACACGGGGGAACGGAGTTCTGGAACCGCTTGAAAATGGTCACATGGCTGGTGGCCCCGCCCCCTGATCTCCAGACAGAGGGGAGTTTAGATTGCCCTCTGCAACCTGATCTGGAGATCAGGGCATGGGGCCACCAGCCATGTGACCATTTTTACCGAGGGCAACCCACTGAGTTCCACCACCTCTTTTCCCAGAAAAAAAGCCCTGTACATTACCAATAAACAGCTATGTGTTATCAATGTTGCACCGATAGCCTTTCAAATGACAGTTTTGAATACTAAAATCACAATGGCCTGGATCCTGTGGAGTGCATGCATACAACACAATTTCACATTCAAATTCTGTATCACCTGAAGATGATTCTTACTCATCCTTCTTTGATAAAGGCTTGTGCATGATATACAATAAGGTAGCCTTGCCCTGTGACAAAACTGAATGTAGAAGAAACATGTTAAGAACGAGAAAATGAAAAGAACTGAACTGCTTTGAATACAGGGCAACTGAATTGATCTCTTTTTTTAATGAGAATGAGCTTCTAGGGCATGTTCTTTTGGACTTGACAGAGAACTATGGTGCGAATAGGATCATTACAGTCGGATAGAGCAATCTTAACTATGCCACAATTAGAAAAAGGAGTAATGTTTCAAGATAATACAAAATTCATGAATTAAAGTACAGTATGAATGAATAACAGGAAAACAAGAAAATATTGTAATGACAATGCTGACATATTTTGTCCATAGCCTCTCAGAGGAACCTGTGCTGGATGGGGTGGATCTTTCTCGTACCACCTCCCAAACAGTGTCACTGTTAATATTGGCTTTGATGTACCATTCTGACTAATCAGCTGCCCATCATTCAAAACCTAATGAAGGAAAACAATTACATGTTCATTTAACAGTACAGTAACATACAAGGTACAAGTGTTACATACTTACTGTACATGATAGTTCCTCATAGTTTACTATGAGGAAGTAACAGAATGAAAGTAAGTATGAAATGAAACAGGTGTCCAATCCAGAATTCATATGCAGTCTACAGTGCTTATTATGAAGCTCTTGGCCCATTTATTTCAGTGGAAGAAGTCAACATGCACATACAAAGGGAAGTGACACATCATCATCTTCCTCTACTAAAATGAATAAATATGTCCGTATGGGTGGAAGAATCTCCAAAAAGAGATTGTAAAGTAGAGGAAGAATCATCCACTGGACCATTTTACTGAGTACATGTCAAACAGCAAAAATTTTTGCATCCTTTATGAAAAAGTTGCCACAGCTGAATGAATAAACTGTAAAAATTGTAAGTAACCATATTACTGATCCATAAAAAGAATCCAGAAACAACAGTTATACCTTTTTACTATGACCAGGGCTTTTTTTCAGGGGGAACGCAGGGGAATGGAGTTCCGGAACCTCTTGAAAATGGTCACATGGCTGGTGGCCCCACCCCCTGATCTCCAGACAGAGCGGTGCGGAGGGCAATCTAAACTCCCCTCTGTCTGGAGATCAGGGGGCGGGGCCACCAGCCATGTGACCATTTTCTCTGAGGGCAACCACTGAGTTCCACCACCTCTTTCCCCAGAAAAAAGCCCTGACTATGACCAACCAAACTATCACACAATAGCCAGAGCTCTTTATCAGGCTAATGAACATTCAAGAAAAAAAAAAGAGCACAGAAAAGAGTTTCGGGGCATGGTAGAGAAGCCCCTAGTCTGCAGTTTGTATGATCTTAAAATGGAATAGAGCATGTGCTTCAGATGTAATTAGATTAGGTGTTAAGTGCAAAATACGTTTCAAATCCTACCACAGGGTATTGGGACAGAGAAGCAAGTGACTGTTTAAGGAAATCCAGTGTTTTGAAGAAAGAAGTTGGCAAGTAGATACCTTTAATTTAATAATACATATGTAACATTTTAGTCATATTTTTTCTGTGATGTAACCTTGAAGCCATGTAATACCATACTTTCACTGGAGTAGTACTATGAAGTCAATGAGTGACCTCTGAGCAATATGCAGATCAGCCAATGAAATCAAATGCAGGGCAAAAATTTTTCCTTAGAATCCACCAGACACTTTAAACTGACAGATTTTGGTTTGAAATATACCTGAATCCCTCGAGGTGCCAGCTGAACTCCACTTAGAAGAACTTCTGGGAAGACATAGTTAGTGCTAAATGTGCCACTGAGAGAAAAAGATCCAAAATGGGTGTGAGCAGTAGTCACTGACTCTCCACATGTTTGCAAGTCAGTATTTTTACACTTCAGCAATGTACATATCTAAAGGGGAAAGAAACAATCTATTGGCAGAATATTCAGTACTCACAATAAAATAACTGAATTTTTACCAATGTCAAAAAATTAGCTGCCATATTCTCAATAGGTTGGATTCAAAGGTTCCATTCTACTGATGGTAGAGCCTTCCTTTGATGCAAAAAGCCTTGGTCTACCATGAAAGATTGCCTGCACCAGAGGACAAATCCATGAGCAGAATGAAATCTTTGTTGCAAAGGAAAGAAAAGCAAAGGAATGGAGAGGACAGAGTTCATAACCAACCAGGTATGGTTGGTTATACTATTGTTGTTCATACTGGGATGTGGGTAAAGATTCAAATGATACTTTATTTAGGGTGGCAGGACTATTACTAGCCCATCTGTTAAGATATTGCTTCTAGGGATCCCACAGGCTGCTTCGTGCATTTGGCGACTTTCACTCAAATTACCACATGCCTTACATACAGCCCTTGAACTTACTATTTGCACAAATGTGACTGCTTGAAAAAAAGGCCAGCCAGGATTGTACATATAGTGCACATATCATATAAAGCTCTCGCATTGGTCTACCATGAAAGACCATTCAGTGGCTGGTTTATGTTATAAGCATCTTACTGTGGTTCCCATCAAAGTCAAGAACCTACACATTTCCATGAAAAGTCGCATGGTAATTGCCAAATGTATTAACTAAGCCATGTCACAACCAATAATTTTAACTATTTAACGTCAACTGAAATTAATGGGAAAAGGGGCTTAACTTTAGGTGAATCATAAAAAAATAGGGCATGATATCTAGAATTGTCTCCTCATATCCAGTTTCCATCATTACGAACAAAACTCCCCCCTCAACAAAATGAGACCTGTAAGTAATATTCTCCTTCGACCACATGAAGGCCATCAAATGCACCCAGCACATAAACTTCATCTTCTCGCTGCTCAATCATCCTGTAGCTCAAATGGCAGCAGAGATCTTTCTGGCACACTGTAAGGTTGCCTGCTTGGCTCTTGAGCTTAGAGAAAGTGAATTCATCAAAGAAAATGAGTCCTCTGAAATTACGGTCCTCAGGGAAAGGTTTTATATTTGAGGCATACAAGCTCCAGTTAACCATAGGAAGGTAAGTAGGAGAAACAGAAGGGCGGGAATTGAGTTCTGAGATCAGAAGTGTGCCATTCTCAGATTCCACATCATAATGATATGCATGGGATCCATCTGGGGCATAGATACCACTTCCTAAAGAATAAAAGACAACAGAAGACAAGCAGCTATTTCATCTGACCTGCATAGTGTCGTATCATTGACTTAGGCATATGTTACTACAACATTAGCAAGGACCAGCAAATCAAAATAAGAAGCATTAATTATAATATCATAATAATAACATTTGATTTATATACCACCCTTCAGGATGACTTAACACCCACTCAGAGCAGTTTACAAAGTATGCTATTATTATCCTCACAACAATCACCCTGTGAGGTGGGTGGGACTGCGAGAGCTAGAAGCTGTGACTGACCCAAGGTCACCCAGCTAGCTTCAAGTGGAGGAGTGAGGAATTAAACCCAGTTCTCCATATTAGAGTCCCACGCTCTTAACCACTACACCAAACTGGCTCTCATTAGTGGGAATTAGTTCCCAAAACAATATCCCCAATGCTATTCTTCTAAAATTTAGAAAACTTAGTTATTCCACAGTTTTCTCCTCCTTTGAATGCATTTTCAGGTACCTTCCCCATCACATTCAAGAATAGTATATACTCATAAATATGCAAGCAAGTAGACAGAAAATTAGTCCAAAAGCAGGCTCACATACACTGGAGCACACAAATAAATATTGAAACATACACCGTTTTCCCTTCTCATTCCATTTGGTCATGATGTTGGTCTGGATGGTTCTCGTCAGGCCTGATTCAGATATAAACATGCATTTAAGAAACCCTGAGAGTCGAGTTAACGTTTCTATATCAAATCATTTATGTCCCTGCTAGAGATATACCACAGATAACATCTTTGATTCATTAGTGGGTATAGTACACAAGTAATACAATTCTGGAGTCTTTGCTTGTCTTAGGCATACACTAGTACATTTTAAGCCTTTATTATTACTTCCATTTTAAGCCTTTATTATTACAAAATAATTATTCAGTATTCTTAATAATAACTCAATCAATGGAAATTTATACTATCAATTATAACTATGAAAGGAGAGCAATTACGAGTCCAAAAAAGTATCTTACCTGAAGATATGAAGGTAAAAGGCCAAGAGACCCTTCTAAGAAGAAGCTCTCAATCAATTAGCTTGTTATATTTATAGGGTTTCAGAACCTTCTCTCAACAATAGTTGCTTCAGAGACTCAAATTTTTGGCTAATGTATGATTTCATACATCAAACAAGATTATCCATATTTGAAATATCTTCTTGAAACTTATAACAATCTTCTATTCATTCTTGCTACTTTTTTTGTTAACAAAATCTATGTAGAATTAGCAATTACAAGTTTCTCATGGATGTGAATATCTTTTGGCCCTCCACCAATACATCTATCCTTGAATAATGTTGTCAGCCATTCTCAGATACTCCCTGCAGTTGGGCCTTGTTATATTGTATATACTGATATGAGTTACATGGCTCTTCTAATCTACACATGGCAATACAACTGTGTATTGTTTTATGCCCCACTCCAAGGTTGTAAGACTAGGCTTGCCAATCCCCTGTACGGGTGGGGGATCCCTCCCTCCCCTCCTCCCTCCCACTCCCACTTACCTAGCCAGCGGGGAGGCACACACCCCAGGATGACTCCGGGTGGTTCAGCATGCCCCCAGGTGGCACAGCATGCTCCCGCGCCCTGCCACGGCACGCTCCTGCACCCCTCAATGGGCCTGTTTCAGGCCGAATCGGGCCTGCGAGGGGCAATTCAGCCTCCTTGCTGAGTGCAGGAGCACTCCTGGGCTGCCCTTTGATCCATGTGATGACATCACTTCCCGGAAGTGACACCATCACACACCACACTTAGTGGGATAAGTGCCAGGGTCCCAGTCTCCCGCTGGAGGACGCACAGGATCTGGCAACCCTATGTAAGACTCTAGGCCTCTAGACTTCCTTTGTGGCATGTCTAGTTATGGAGCCAGGCCAGCCCTGTTTCTGTGTGCATAGGTGTCTTGAATAACTCTCTTGGTCATATCCAGCAACTGTTCCCCTATAGTTCTAACTATACCCATGACAATGTCTATCTCTTTGCTGGTTAGGGACATGATAATAAGACTTTGTATTTCTCTATTTGAAAAGCAACAAGTTTCTGGTCCAGACTTAACACATTAAAAACAACAGGAAATGCATGCCTCTGATTGGCTGCCAAATATAGTATCTGGAGCTCCTTCAGATTGTCAGGGATGCTATTCAGAGGCTCCAGATGGCATTGCCTGCATCCAGGGATCTGTATGCCTATTTGAGGTTTTCAAAAGCAAGAATGTTCTGTTTCGTATTTAAAAGAAGCCTAACAGAGCTTCTGTACCTGTTGATGGATGTATGTGGTGGTTATGAAGGGGAACAACTAGTAGGATTCCCATAATGCTATCCTACAGTTACTTCAATTAGAGACCCCCCTTGTAACACTGGCTTGAACACATTCTAAGAAAAGCATCAAGAATATCAACAGCCAGCCTCCAGCTGGTTTCAGATTGATTGATGGATGGAATTAATTATAAATAACTGAATATTACCCGTCATGTTCATTCCAGTTTTATGAGTATTGGCTGACAGCAAATTGACCTGCATGCCCACAGCCCATGCTGAATGGAATTCAACAGCAGTTAAATGTGGAAGAACATTCATCCAAGCAGTAGGGAAGAGGATGGTGTCCACCTTGAGTTTGCTCACCAGGGTCACAGCAGGGTCATGAAACAGTATGTCAAAGCATGTGAAAATACCAAATTTCCCAAAGGAAGTGTTGAAGGTCACAAGCTCAGGCTTTTTAGGAAAATCAAACTGGACTTCAGTCTTAAAGAGATTGTACTGTTAAAAGATAACAGATGTAGAAAACGTTAAGGCACTTCAGTGAAAACATGGAGCCATTTTATAACCTTAAAAGTGCACGGCAAAAACTTCTACCTGTTAAATTTTTGTTTAAATGAAAAGCTAGTATTTTAAATTTAAAAATAGTTTTAAATGGTTTCATTTTAAATGTTTATACTATCTTTCTGGTTATGGAGAAATGATGGGCTGCACCAACTCTAGCAGGGATTGCAATGACATGTCAACTGCAAGGATTGCAATGACATGTCAACTGCATTGCAATGACATGTCAACTGCTTCGGGATGGGATTGGATGTGGTTCTGGATAGAATAGAGTTAGTGCAATGGTCAGACCACGTGGTTCTGGAGGCTCGGCTGGGTATGTCAACACCACCACCAACCCGCAAACGTGGTGAGCAAATTTATGCTCGCCTATGGAGACTCATGAATCCAATTGGTTTCCAGAATGCTCTGTGGGAACCGATGCTCCATGGTGGTTCATTGGATGAGCTGGTGGAGGACTGGCAGGTCCAGCTCTCCAAAGCCATCGATGAAATTGCCCCCCGTTATCCTCTTCACTCCCGAAATCGCCAAGCACCTTGGTATACAGAGGAGCTATGGTGACAGAAACGGGAATGAAGATATCTTGTCTCTCCGCCACAACCTACCGGCCTCAGCAGATACAGTAGGTGAACTAGAGGCCCCTTGGCCGTCTTTGGGGCGGATATTTGATCATTCCAGCCCTCTTTCTGGGGAGGAGGTGGACAGGATTCTGCAGGTGCCGAAGCCTACCACATGCCTCCTGGACCCACGTCCGTCATAGCTGGTAAAAGCCAGTGTTGACGGATTATGGGGTTCCTTGGAGGCAATTGTAAACTTGTCCTTGAGCTCTGGAGTTTTCCCCAGGGCACTAAAGGAGGCTGTGGTGCGGCCCCTTCTGAAGAAGCCATCACTAGACCCCGCCAACCCGCTCAACTACCACCCGGTCTTGAACCTCCCATTCCTGGGTAAGGTGACTGAGCGGGCGGTGGAGAAACAACTGCAGAATTTCCTGAAGAAGACCTCAGCCCTAGATCCCTTCCAGTCTGGCTTTTGCCCAGGACACAGGGTCAGAGGACAGCGTTACAGTGGCTAGTCCTTTCTCCACGATCGGGGACAGAGGGTGGCGCTGGGGGAGAAGATATCATCCCGTAGGCCACCAATATGTGGTGTGCCACAGGGGGCGATACTCTCCCCATTATTATTTAATATCTATATGCGCCCCCTTGCCCAGTTGTGAAGTTTCGTGCTTGGGTGTCACCAATATGCGGATGACACCCAGCTGTATCTGTTGTTGGATGGCCGGCCTGGATCTACCCCAGCTGCCCTGGAGCATGTTTTTGAAGCTGTGGCTGGATGGTTGAGCCAAGTCGGCTGAGATTAAACCCTCCGAAGATAGAGATCCTGTACTTGAGCCGCGGAAACGTGGACTCAGGACCCCGGCTTCCTACATTCGATGGGGTGGTGCTTACACTAGCTCCGAGAGTTAGGAGCTTGGGAGTGATCCTGGATCCCTCCTTGACGATGGAGGATCAGGTCACTGTGGTTGCCAGGTCTTCTTTTTGTTATCTTCGACAGACCAAGCAGCTTGCCCCTTATCTTTCGTCCCGCAACTTGTCTACAGTGGTCCAAGCAATGGTCACCTCTAGGCTGGACTACTGTAATGCACTCTATGCTGGGCTTCCCCTGAACCTGATCTGGTGGTTACAGCTGGTAGAGAATGCAGCGGCGCAGGTCATCACCGGAACGCCAATGTGTGCACATATAACACTGGTATTGCGTCAGCTACACTGGCTGCCGGTGGAGTACCGAATCAGATTCAAGGTTTTGGTACTAACCTATAAAGCCCTATGTAAACTGGGACCAGCATATGTGTGGGACCGCCTCTCCCCCATATGAACCCCAGAAGACTCTTCGCTCTAGTGATAAACATCTACTAAAGATCCCTGGCCCTAAGGAGGCCTGCCTGGCATTGACCAGGGCCAGGGCTTCAGTCCTGGCCCCAGCCTGGTGGAATGCTCTGTCCAATGAGACCAGGGCCCGGAGAGACTTGTTAGCTTTTCGCCGTGCCTGTAAGACAGAGCTGCTCCACCAGGCATTTGGTTGATGTGAGGCGGTGCCCCCTAGCCGGGGGAGTACAACATATGTCCTCCCTACTAGTGATACCTCCATCTCTCATAGTTCCCTGCCAAAATGCTTCAGAGATGGCTAAAAAGGTGGTCATTTAGATTATGTGCCGCTGTGTTATGTATGTATGTATGTATGTATGTATGTATGTATGTATGTATGTATGTATGTATGTATGTATGTATGTATGTATGTATGTATTTTAATCTGTGTATTTAAGATGTTTTATGGTTTTTAATTGTATATACTGTGAAATATGATTTTAAACTTGATTGTAATCTGACATGAGCCTGCTGATGCAGGGAGGGCAGAATATAAATCGAATAAAACAAACAAACAAACAAATAAATAAATACATTTTCTTTAGTCTTTGGACCTTCTCTACAGCCTTTCCCCCAACTGTACCTATTTCTGTAGTATAAAAATACCTGTACAGCTGTCAACCCTGGACACTACTTCCTGATCTGGTGAAATGAGTTCTGGCCCATGAACATGGTGATCAGGTGGCTGAGGGAGAAAAAACTGAAGCCAAATCCAGGTAAGATGAAGGTGAAGCTGACTGGAAGAGCCATTGCTCTCGGTGGGATTTTACTTCCTAAAATCAATAGTGTAATACTTTTGCTGGCAAATTCTATTAAGAGTTTAAGAGTCTTGCTGGATTCTGGTCTCCTGCTTTTTTCCCCAGTTAGGAAACTGGCTCCCTGTTTGCAGACATCCAGCCATGCTGACCCATACTTTCATAACGTTGAGGCTAGATTACCATAACAAACCTTATATAGGATTGGCCTTGAAGATGATCAGAAAACTGCAGTGCAAAATGCAGCAGCCTTTTTGTTACCTGAGGCTAGCCAACAAGACCATATTACTCCCATTCGGAGGCCTTTTTGCTGGCTGCTGATTAATTTCAGAGTATAATTCAAGGTATAGTTGCTCAGCTTTCAAGCCCTTCATATCAGTGGGGCCCTCATACTCAAAGGATCGCATCTTTCTTCATGTTCCCATTTGGCAGCTTCATTCTTTCCATCGGGCCCATTGTTCATATTCACTTTATCTAAGGCATGTTCTGCAATGATCCGGGCTCAGGCTTTTTCAATTGTTGCCCCATGTATGTGGATCAGCCTCCCACTTGAGGTAAGGGGTGCCTCTGACCTCCTAACTTACTAGCAAGGTTATTAAACAGGACCTCTTTACATGTTACATAGGATTGCAAGGTCCCTATTAGCAACTGGTGGGAGTTTGGGGGTGTGGAGAAGGCACAGGTACTCTCTTTTTCTCCTTTTGGGCACATACCTCAGTGCTCTTCTGGTCCCAAGCAGGGCATGATGGCATAATTTCCATTAGCACAAGAAATGATGTCATTGCACCTCACACAGGAGCATGTAAGCAGTTGTTTGCCCTGGCTGCTTGCTGATGGTGGGCAATCTCAGGGCAGCCTTCCTCCTCCTGCTGATTACCAGAAATCACAGGACAGAAAGGCAAATTGACACAAGTCAATTTGTGTTTGCTCACAAAATGTGAGCAAACACAAGTTTAGTTGGGGGAAATCCCAACCCAACTCACATTTCATGTGTTACCTGGTGCTTATTTTGTGGGAGCTCAAATTGGCTCCTGTGCATGCACAGAGGCAGGAGGAGTGTCTTCATTCCTTTCTTTGTGCCTCACATGCTTTAACTAACAAAGAAGGGCCATGGGGAGACAGCTGTTTCTCTTACAGTTGGTTCCACGTTTCTGCCCTGGAGTGATTAGACAATTTGGGCAGATCCCAGGCAGACATATTGAAGCAGTTATAAGACAAATCGGAGGCAGGCAAATGTTGTCCCTATCTTCAAGAAAGGGAAAAAGAAGGATTTGGGTAACTACAGACCTGTCAACTTGACGTCTATACCTGGAAAAGTTTTAGAACAAATCATCAGTCAGTCCTGGTGTATTTAGAAAGGATGGTTGTGAGATTACTAAGAGGCAGCATCGGTTTCTCAAGTCATCTATTTTTTTGATAAAGTTACTGCCTTGTTGGATCAGGGGACTACTGTAGACATAGTTTATCTCAATTTCAGTAAGGCTTTTGATAAGGTTCCACATAATATCCTTGTTGACAAGATGGTAAAATGTGATTTGGATCCTATTACTATTAGGTGGATCTGTAACTGGTTGATAGAGCACAACCAAAAAATGCTTGTTAATGGTTTCTCGTCCTCTTGGAGAAGAGTGACAAGTGGAGTGCCTCAGGGACTGGTCCTGGGACCTGTTCTGTTCAACATAATTATTATAAATGATTTGGATGAAGGAATAGAGGGAATGCTTATTAAATTTGCAGATGATACTCAATTGAGAGAGATAGCAAATATGGTAGAAGACAGAGTCAGGATGCAGGATGATCTTGACAGGCTGGAAAACTGGGCTAAAACAAATAAAATGAATTTCAGTGGAGATAAATGTAAAGTTCTGCATTTAGGTAGGAAAAATCAAATGCATAATTATAGAATGGCGGAGACTTGTCTTGGCAGTTGTATGCGCAAAAAGGATCTAGGGTCTTAGTACACTGAACATGAGGCAGCAACGTCATGTGGTAGCTAAAAAGGCAAATGCAAATGTGGGCTGTATCAATACAAGAATAGTGTCCAGATCCTGCAAGTGGAGCGAACACAAACCATTTTGCGTCTCCAGAATGTTAAGGAGGAGGAAAAAGAGGATTTATGGGATCTCGCCTCGGAACTTTTAGCGACACCCGCGAGGGCAACTAAAGAAGAAGTGAAAAGCGCCATTTTGGGAGTCTGTCGGACATCTTCAAAATATGCAACGAAGCGGCAGCTGCCTCGCGAGATTGTTATCGAGTTTTCATCTAGGAGGGTCCGGGACAGTATCCTATATAATTCATACAACGCGGAATTGGACTTTCTGGGAAATAAAGTCAAGATATTGAAGGACGTTCCATTTTTAGTGCGGAAGAAAAGATTTAAGTACAAGATGTTGGCAGCTCTTTTGAGGGAACGGGATATAAAGTACAAATGGCTACTCCCGGAAGGAATCGGGTTTAGTTATAAAGATAAAGCTTACAAGATTAATTCGGAAGATCAGCTAAGGGATTTTGTGGATAAAAATCCAGAATTTGGACCAGACACCAAGCAAAAAGAAGAGGATCCGAAGCCTGAAGGGAGGGGGGAAGCAATGAGCGCTCCGGCGGTAGCTGCGCAGAGGGAATTGCGCCCAAGGCCCAGGGGAGGGAAAAAGATTTAATTTGAGCTGTAATTTGTAATTTGTATGATCAACCACTCCGTCACTATCTTATTAAGCTATTTTTTTTAATGTGGCAGTATGAAGGGAAAGCATTGAAACGTAGTGTTTAGTGTTTGTAGATTACCTTCCCCTTTATCTCCACCCCCCCTTCCCTTTCTCTTTTTTTTCCTTTCCTTCCCATCCCTTGTGCTATTGTAGTCTTTTGTAGTTACTGTTTTGTAGGGTATGTATGTATGTAGTAGTTTTGTATGTTAGATATTGAAAAATAAAAAATATTATAAAAAAAAAAAGAATAGTGTCCAGATCATGTGAAGTGATGGTATCACTCTATTCTGCTCTGGTTAGACCTCATCTAGAATATTGTGTTCAGTTCTGGACACCACAATTTAAGAAGGATATAGACATGCTGAAATGTGTCCAGAGCAGTGCAATGAAGGTGGTGAGGAGTGGAGACCAAGTCCTATGAGGAAACGTTGAAGGAGCTTGGTAGTTTAGCCTAGAGAAGAGACGACTGAGAGGTAGTATGATAAACATCTTCAAGTACGTGAAGGGCTGTCATATAAAGGATGGTGCAGAGTTGCTCACAAGGAGTTGAAATTATATATTATATTCACCAAGGCACTGAAATTATATCTAAAGAGTTTTCACTAAACATTAGGAAGAACTTCCTGACAGTTAGAGTGGTCCCTCAGTGGAACAAGCTTCCTTGGGAAGTTGTGTGCTCTCCTTCTTTGGAGTTTTTAAACAGAAGCTAGATGGCCCTCTGACAGCAGTGATGATTCTGTGAACCTGTGCAGATCATGAGAGGGAGTGCAGGAAGGGTTACATCAGTGCTTAGTTCTTGTGGCCCCTTCTTACATGCCCAGGGTAATGCTGACCATCACTTTGGGGTTAGGAAGCAATTTTCCCCAGGCTACTTTGGCTGGAGATCCTGGCCAGGGCTGGTATACCCATTGAGGCCAGGTAGGCGGTTGCCTCAGGATGCAGGGTGCTGGAGAGGGTGCCGGAGGAGGTGCTGGGGGTGGGAGCATGTGCCACGGAGCTGCAGCCTCCCAGCCCTCCTGCCCCGCCCCGCCCCGCACCACCACCACCACCAGCACATGCCCCCAGCCAGGCGCAGGAGCCGCGGACAGGCGTCTGCAGTGGTGCAGGGCAACTGATCAGGAGAGCTGGGAGACTACCCGCGCGCCATCCCAGTCACCCGCCGCAGCAATTGGGCAGGCAGTGTGTGCACGCCCATGATGTCGTCACACATGACGTCATCACACAGGCTGGTGTGTGCACGTGTGTGCATGCGCGCGTGCGCCCGGCCCACTGGCTGCGGGTTCCAAAATCCCTGTCGCCACTGCTGATCCTGGCGATGTTTTGCCATCTTCTGGGCATGAAGCAGGTGTGGGGGAGGGAGGTAGTTGCAAATTTCCTGCACTGTGCAGGACTAGATGGCCCTGGAGGTTCCTTCCAACTCTATGATTCTATGCAATAGCCCTCCCTCCATGGCCCTTCTCTGCTAGCTAAATTATATGGGGCACAAAGGAATGAATGCAGATGCTCCTTCTGCCTGCATACACACACTGGAGCTGATTTGTGCCCATACTGTTTTAAAAGTAAGCATCTGGTCACATGTGAAATGAATGCTATCCGAATCGGGGTTTCCCCTGACCAAACTTGCATTCGCTCACATTTTGTGTAACATGTAATGAGGCCCAGAGTTATTCTGAAGAGCTTTTCTGAACCTGGACAAAGGGGGAATACCTAGGTGGTGAGGGCATAAGGTGTTTTTTACAATATTTACTGTTTTATCAAATTGTTTTTATATTGTTGCTACCTGCCTCGAATCCTGAGATGTTTGGGGAAAAGATGGGTTTTAAGAAACCACAGGAATCAGAGGCATTTTTTACTACAAAGGTGTAATATCCATTCCAATGTGCTCAAATATATCCATATGTTAGACCTTGCTTTTTTCAAAGAAGCATTACCAAATAGGGGAGATGTTTATAACCAGGAAAAGAATTATTATAAATGAAAGTACAAGATTAGATCCAAAGTACTATATGTGAAGCTCACAAAATGCATCTCCCTGTCCTACTGCAGGGGACTCTCATGAACAGTGTGTGCGGTGACTGGGGGTCTGCAGTGGGAGGGATCAGGAAAAATTGTGCATCAACAGTGACACCGTTTTGACAACCTAAGTATCATTATATTGCTGGAACATCACCTTTAGATCCACCCCAGAGTTTATTTTTACCTTATGGTAACGTGCCACCAGTTTCCCATCTGAATCAAATACAACATTTGTGTTATACTGATAGTGACCATCACTGGGACATTTGGGATCCATGTAATCACATTGCTTCTTGTCTCCAATATTAGCAACCACGTAGATGGAATTGTCCCTTGCCAGACAGCTGAGTCTTTCTTGCACTGGGGCAGGTCCAAATCTAATTTATAGTATCAAAAGAATGGAGGACTTTAAGCAGCTGTATTCCACAGTATCACCCTTAAACAGCCATTTGTTATAGATCATCCCACACTGGCTAAGATTATAAGAAACATTAGAGAAAGTAGAAAGCAGGCTGGGCAAAATTAGGTATTAAAGGACTATGAGAACCATTATATGGTCTCAAAACAGTCAGTATCCCTCTGTCAGCTTTCCCATTGTGTTCAGCTTTCATACAGCACAAAAACCCGCCACCACTGTCCCTGCAGCACTGTCTTTGGTTGTAAGAGATACTCTGCCTAAGAATCTACATTCTATTGTTATGGAGCCATAGGCAAATAGTTTGCCTTTAATACTAGACTAATTAAATTTCTGAATTGTTAATTAACTAAAAATGTACAGTGAAGGGCGAGAATTCTTCTTTCACTTTCCCCTTAATTACCCACTCTGATGTTTTCTTTGACATGGGCCATTTTCACATGTCTTACCGGCTCCAGTATGTCGTGCAAAGCTCCCACACGGACAGCATCTTCCTGGAGTGATTTCGCATGAAAACTGGGAAATCGCGGCAGGAAGACGCTGTCCTTGTGGGAACTTTGTGCAATGTACCAGAGCTCATAAGACGTGTGAAAATGGCCATGGTTTATGCCAAGTCACATATTTCTGCTTACATGAAAGATTCTTCTTACAAAACTTTGCTTGACAAACAGTTTTCATCCCTATTTCCTGCTCAAGTGCTTATGGGATATATCACAAAATAAACCTGGGAGGAAATGATCATTTACTCCTCTCCCCTTTTCCCCTTCCATTCCCAATAAGTTTGAAATAAATAGCAGCTTATTGTCTCATTAAAACTATGTTTTTCATAGCAACATGGTAGATTTTATAAAGCATTTTTTTCCAAAACAAGGCAACCATTCCATGAAAGTAGATATCAACAAAAACTGAACTTAAATATTTGGACTCATCCAAATGGTTCTCTTTTCAGAAATCAGAAACATATTTTTGTAATTTGTTTCCATACACACACGAAAATGCTTGAAGCTGCCTTACAGTTAATCAGATCATTAGTCTATCAAATTCAATATTGTCTACACAGATCAGCAGAGGATCTCAAAGAGTCTCCGGTCTTTCACATCACTTCCTGCCCGGTCCTCTTAAATGGAGATGCCAGGGATTGAACCTGGGACCCTCTGCATGCAAAGAAGTCTCTCTTCTGCTGAGCCACAGCACTCCCCCCCCCCAAAAAAACAGGGCAACATTACAGTACAAACTTTTAAAATTATTTCCATAAATGTTTTTTATCTCCTTTTCAACAGAACTATTTCAGGTGATTTAAGGAATGTGGAGGACCCCATTCAGGATCAAAGCAGACAGGATCCTGGAGATCTATAAATCAGATTTCACAGCATAATTTAAAAATGAATTAATGTTATGTGAGTGTAGTGGTTATAGTGTCAGACTAGGATCTGGAAGATTCAGGTTCAGATCTCCACACTGCCATGGAAGCTTTGATGTGTGACCTTGGACCAGCCACATACACACAACCTAACCTAACTCACAAGGTTATTATGAGGATAACATGGAAGAGAGATGTAAGCCACATTGGATCCTCTTTCAGGAGAAAGCTGGGTACTAATGAATAAATAAAATGTTGCACACGTCCACCCCATTTATATCAAGACTACTTAGAGAGAGAAGAGTGAGTTTAACTCTTCTACCCTTGCTGATCAAAATTGACTACTTCCCCATGTTGTGTAGCCCTTTGAAGAAAAAAGATGGGGTATCTGTCTTTTTTTCCTTAATGAATTAGTAACACCATAAAGAACAACTTATCTGTGAATTAGTAAATGAAAGTAAAGGAATAATTCTTGTAATGGAGGGAAAGAAGGATCTCAGCTAATTGCATGGGCAACTAAATAGAAAATAAGGTTCAGTGTAAGAAAATTGATACATATTCCCACACACCCCACCCCAGCAATTTCACATGTACATTGACTGGATGGAATCTGATCAACTGGAGAGGGAAGAGTAGTCATTTCTAACCCTGGGAAAGTTTATTCTTGGGTCACAGGACCCATGCGAAGTAACAGCCGGGGAGGTCAGGAGTAGAGAGGGGCACGAACAGGAAAAAAATGAACATGATGTTTGTTGTTCGTTGCCATCCATAAACAGGGACTCACGAACAACCACGAACATAGCCCTGTTCATGAACATGTTCGTGGTTGGCTGTTCATGGGGACCAGCAGGCTCTCCTCCAGCCATCATCCAAGTTTAGTCAAGATCCCTATTGCTCCAACTTCCAGAAACCTGACCTGAGTAGGCACCAGGAAAGCTACCAATAATAAATAATAGCTTGGTCCCAGAGCCTGGCAGCAGCCCTGGAACTTGAAGGGGTAGATCTCTACCACACCACTCCCAGAAACCTTACCTGAGCAGGCAACAGGAAAGGTACTAATAATAAATAATAGTTTTGCCTAGAGCCTGGCAGCAGCCCTGGAACTTGAAGGGGTAGATCCCTATCCCACCACAAACAAACAAAAAAACAAGTTCCAATGCACTCTATCAAAATGCCAACAGCAACTGTCTCTTCCTCTCCACTGTCTGCAAAGTCAGAGCTGGGAGCCCCCTCCCCCCCGGTCTTTGCTCCCGTGTAACAAATTTGGAGCTCCACACTTGAAAAGAAGACCTGCCTATCAAGCTAAATTGGGCTTAGATTGGGGTTTCCAGGGCAACAGCAGGAGTTCAGACAGAGTTCAGACAATCCCTGCCTAAGTTGCCAAGGGAATTGATTGCAGGTGCCAGACTGTCTGGCTTGACGAACAGCAAGACAAAAAGCAACGAACGAGGCTTGCAATGACCACCTGTTCATTTAGAATGGGGCCTCACGAACAGCTTGTTCGTGAACAGCAGATTGGGCTGTTCGTGGCTTTTTTTAAATTCGTATTGCTGTTCATGCCCATCTCTAGTCAGGAGACTGCAGTGAAGCAAGGTGCTCCCTCTTGACTCACTTGAATGGAGCTCCATTGTTGAGGGAGCAGGGAGTGTTATATACAATCATACAGAGAGAAAAATAAACAATGGGCTACGCAATGCAAGTGATGCAGTTCATGGCATTGATGAATTCTAATTAAGCAATTTACATTACAGTGTCTCTGGGAGATTGAAAGTTTATCCCAACGGGCTGTTTATGACAGATTTGTGTTAATTCATTCTTTTGCATACAGGATGCTCTATTTGATCTATGTGGACAGCCGAAAGGCCTCGTTGGTACGTGATGAGATATATTGTGCTGCAGGATGTGCAGGTGACTGATGCAGATGATTGATGATATGGCTCATGATATTAGGTCCTACAACAGAAACTCTCAGGAGAGAAACAATGGAATCAAACTATAGTGATTATGGTACAATTAAAGAATCACCTTAATGTTGTATTGTCGAAGGCTTTCACGGCCGGAGAACGATGGCTGTTGTGGGTTTTCCGGGCTGTATTGCCGTGGTCTTGGCATTGTAGTTCCTGGCGTTTCGCCAGCAGCTGTGTTTCGCCACAGCTGCTGGCGAAATGTCAGGAACTACAATGCCAAGACCATGGCAATACAGCCCGGAAAACCCACAACAGCCACCTTAATGTTCTTGACTGCTGTAAACAATGTGGGCAGTTTCAGCCATACTCTGGTCTCTGAGACCAGAATAGGTTGTGCTGACCACAAAGCTGACTTCCCTTCACTCAATATAAAGGGCCGGGCCCTGAGTAAAATTTTTAGCTAATGGGAGAAGTGCCAATTATCCCTGCCCACTGTAGACCTCAGTTTGGCCCTCATAATGTTCTGAGGGTCAACTGTCCTTGAGGAACAGCATTTTGAGGAGAACAGTGAATTGTAGTGGGAGGGGGAAGGCTGGAAAAGTTTGTTCTATTGAGGAAATTTAGTTTGGATCCAACTCAAAGTTTCTATCTGAAAAGAACCAGCTCTAAGACCCCTCTATATATTGCAAGTTCTACAATTTAGTACTGCACTACAAGTGTGTGTTAAACCAGAGCACTTCATAGTTTTTGTAAGACTGCATATAGAATCAAGTACCTTTGTGAGTCATCACATGGAATCCAATTGGCTTGTGGATCTGGAATATCTTCAAGGTAGGGGTAAAGAGTTTCTCGGGTAAAATTAAAGCCATAGATGCCATCTTCAGGAGTCACAATGATGTGTGCCCCCTATCAAGAAAAGAAGAGTTAAAGCTCCTTCCTGCCACATAATAACAAACACACAAAGCCAAGAAATAATCATCACCACCTGAGTGGCTGCTGTTTGGATGGCTTCTTCCAAAATATCCATGTTTTTGTTCATCAATTTTAAGGCCTCTTCTGAAGAAACAGGTTTTTGGGTAGCCTCTGACAGTATGACTGAATGCTCATACACTGCTGCAATGTATTTGTCTAAAGCAGAGGTCTTTAGTATCATCAAGAGAACAAAAACAGATGAAAGTAGTGATGAAGGTTCAGAGATCATGGCTGGAACTCCACCTGGTGAAAAAACAGAAATAAATGAGAAACAAGAAAGCAAAATAAGAGAAGAAAAAAGGGTAGGCAAAGTCCACTGTTGCCTGCTGACATGTGGGGCTCTTGGTGATTTAGTAGTTTTGAAAACAAGAGTGTTGCTCAAGACCTACAAAGAAATTGTCTAACAAAATCGCACTTTGAGCTTTTTTATGCACCAGAAGTCACCAATTTGGCTTAGCCCTGATGAGTACATTATTGGATAGCCTTTGCAAATTAAACTTTTTGTGATTTTGTCTCATTTGTTGAACTCCCAGGATTTCCCATTAATGTTTCAGCAGGAGTAATAAAATAGGATTTCCCTGTTAGTTAAATTTAAAAATGCATTGGTCAACTTTTATGAGGAGGACTAGAAGCTTCTGTAAAGCACAGCAAGCTACTAGTTTGTGACAAAATAGCAATATTCCTTGCAATAAAGATGTCACAATATATCAAGCACCAAACTTATATACCCAGATTCTTCAGAAAATAAGATAACATGACAGTTCTGTAGCAGGATTTGAGTCCAGTGGCACCATAGAGAGCAACAAGATTTTCAAGGTATTAGCTGAAGAATTTTGTTTGTCAGATAGTTGTCTGTATCATATCTGTTGTTAAACTGACATCTTGCTTTATATATAATATAGAGAATGCATCTTAATTCTTTTCCTCCAAGGATCTAGATTAGAGGTTCTCAACATTTTCAAGTATGAGAACCCATTTTTAATATTGTTGCAGATATGGCTAGAACTATAGGGGAACAATTGATGATATGATATGATCAAGAAAGTTGTTTACGACAGGGCTAGCCCAGCCCCATAATTAGACAGGCCACAAAGGGAGTCTAGAGGCCTAGAATCTAACAACCTTGGGGAAGGATATAAAACAATAGAGTTATACAGTTGTATTGCCATGTGTCGATTAGAAGAGCCATGTAACTCATACTAATGCATACAATGTATCAAGGCCCAGGTGCAGGGAGTATCTGAGATTGGCAGGAAAATATAACTTCACAGAAGCTGGCAATATTATAGATGTACTGGTGGAGGGCCAAAAGATATTCAGATGTATGAGAAACTTTTAATCACTAATTCTACATAGACTATGATAACAAAAAGTAGCAAGAATGAACTAGCTATATGTTTCAAGAAGATGTTTCAAATATGGATATGGTATGAAAATCATAAGATAATAGGGCCGTTTCCACATGCTGTTAAAGAGACGGCCCACTCACTGAACTCTGGCTTCCCCCCCACCCCCACTCACTCCATACATCTCCGATTTCAAAGTGGAAGCAGGCAGTTTGGCTTCCGGTTTTTTGGCGTCTTTTCTAAGAACGGAATTTCCCACACTTTCCTGTACTGGCTAAAAGACGCCGAAAAACTGGAAGCCAAACTGCCTGCTTCTGCTTTGATATCGGAGACATATAGAGTGAATGAAAAAAAACCCACCAGAGTTCAGTGAGTGGGCCATCTCTTTAACAGCATGTGGAAACGGCCTAGGTTAGCCAAGAACCTGAGTGTCTGAAGCAGCTATTGTTAAGAAAAGGTTCTGAAACCCTATATATATGATAAACTCCTTGATAGTGATCTTCATATCTTTGGAGAAGATACTTTTCTGGACACATGTAATTGCTCTGCTTTAATGATCTATGTAGTTATAATGGATGGTATGATTTTCTGTTGATTGAGTTGATGTCAAGAATCCTAAATAATAATAATTATTATAATAGAGGCTTAAAATGGAAGCAGAGATTCTATAATTGTACTACATGTACAATACCTAGTAAAAAACCTAAAACGTCATCTGTGGTGTACCTCTAGCCATGAGTTAAGTGATTTGATACAGAAAAGCCATCTAACACCCAGGGCTTCTTAATTGCAGGCCTATATCTAAATCAGGCCTGACCAGAGTCATCCGGAACAATATCAAAATTTTTTTGCAGTCTTCCCACATGATATTGATTGTACTGTTAGTAGCTGTTAATTGAAAAATACATAACAACAAAAAATCTGAAATGACAATGCTTAGTGTGCATATGGACTCACGGACCCTTTGCAATAACGTTGCAGCCAAGTGTCCCAGGGCCTCAGGCTGGGGACCACTGATCTAGATAAAATGGATTGGATCCAATGATCCATCCGTGGAAAACGCTGATGGTCACAGATCTTTCCTGCATCCCCCCACCCCCAAGCAGTTCATTCTAGCCCTGGGAAAGTTTATTCCTGGGGCGCCAGTACCCACATGGACTAAAGTTTGCAGTAGGGGTAGAGAAAAGATTAAATCACCCTTTGGGGCTCTTCTGCTAAGAGAAGAGGAAGGAGAGGATGATTTTGGCCCATCCACCTCCACACTGCAGCCTCTAGCCTGGTCATTAGTTCATGTGCATCCTGTGATCCCATGAATAAATTTTCTCAAGTCTGGAAAGGATGGCTGGGTGGAGGGAAATGTGCCATCTCTGTGTCCAGTGATCACTGGATTCAACCCAGTAACAGTAGGGAAGAGGAAACTCTTCTGAGAGCAAATAGGACAAAGTTTTCTGGTAGGCTAGTACTCTTTTTTCCCTGCAGATGATCTCTTTCCATTTCTGTTTAACCAAAAACTATCAGAAAAAACTCAGTAGTTTCAATGCCATCTCTCCAGCATCTAGAAAGAGCCCTGGATCAGCCCCTCTTTTCCCTGAGTAGTGCAAGGTGCATAAATGAGGCACAACTGATGTTAGCTCAGAGTCAGCAAAGTCAAGGAAATAAACTTTAAAAACAAAGGAGGATATTAAAGGCTAGAGTGGGATTATAGGAAAAAAGTTATTCCGGCATACTTTCATAGATATTACGTGTGAGGTTGAAGAGGGAACAGAAGGGCGTAGGGTTGCCAGGCCCCCGCTGGGGGCGGGGGATCCCCCAGGCTGAGTTCTTCTCCTAATGGAAATGGACACCAGTACTGCCCATACCCTCCCCAAGCTACAAACAATTCAGGGATTTCCCAAAGCGAGGCTTCTCTTAAGATTGTTTGTTTCGAGTCATGACTGTGGCTGGGGGGTGAGGAGGTGCGCAAGTCTAAGCAACTTCACACACAGCCGTCTGAGTCTCAAATTCCACTCCTTTATTTCCCCCCTCCCCCGCCCCCGCAGCAGGGGCCCTTGACTTGCTCCATTTAGTGCTGTCAGGCTGCCTTTCTTAAATCTTACTTGTGTGTGTGTGTGTCCCGGCAGAGAACGGCGTAGAAGCTGCCAGTAAGTCTCAGCTGCCTGCAAAACAATACAGAGCTCAGCTTCCTCCACTCTTCCCCCTCCCCCACCTTCAGACTTTTGTCCTGGGCAGCCTGTGTGTGTGTGTGTGTGTGTGTGTGTGTGTGTGTGTGTGTGTGTGTGTGTGTGTGTGTGTGTGTGAGAGAGAGAGAGAGAGAGAGAGAGAGAGAGAGAGTGCATATGAGCTCCGCTCTTGCAGTTGCTTCCCTTTGCAGTTCTGTACAGCTCGCCTGCAGAAGGTTGAGAATTAGCTTGATAGAGACGAAGCTGAAGTTGGTTCCCAGTTCCCAGTTCCTTATTTGCAGTTCCTTATTCCTTATTCGTTATTCACAAAGCCAAAGAAAAATATTGTGGGAAAACTGAAAAGCTATAACTCCAAAATAAAGTTTGCAGGGGCACATATTATACACCTCCATATTCATAAGACTCAGCACTCTAAGGGGACCTATACTGGGTCATCCTATAAAACCCAGATCTTGAGTAAACAGCTACAAAATAGGATTCCCCCAGAACATTACAATAAGAGGAAAGGGGCGGCACCTGCAGCAGAAAAATACTTTGGATCACCCCAAATCACATAGATCTGAACTCAAGAGATTGTCCCCTACAAGAGGACATGTGCTGTTGCTGATCCAGTCTCTGGTTCTGGACCTAAGGCCTCCTGTATGGCCTGCCTGGAAAAAAATTGTTTTAGGCATTGCTGTGAATACGGAAGTGGGGAACTATAAGCCCTCTGAAAGCCAAAACAATCTTTGGATCACCCCAAATCACACACCCCTGAACTCCAGAGACTGTCCCCTACAAGAGGACATGTGCTGGTGCTGATCCAGTCTCTGGTTCTGGACCTAAGGCCTCGAATGTGGCTTGTCTCCAAGCACCCTGTATTAGACATAACTTTGAATAAGGAAGTGGTGAAAATATAAGCCCTCTGAAACCCCAAACAATCTTTGGATCACCCCAAATCACACGCCCCTGAACTCCAGAGACTGTCCCCTACAAGAGGACATGTGCTGGTGCTGATCCAGTCTCTGGTTCTGGACCTAAGGCCTCGAATGTGGCTTGTCTCCCAGCACCCTGTATTAGACATGGCTTTGAATAAGGAAGTGGTGAAAATATAAGCCCCCTGCAACCCGAAATAATCTTTTGATCACTCCACATACCCTTGAACTCCAGAGACTGTCCCCTACAAGAGGACATGTGCTGGTGCTGATCCAGTCTCTGGTTCTGGACCTAAGTCCTCGAATGTGGCCTCTCTCCAAGCTCCCTGTATTAGACATGGCTTTGAATAAGGAAGTGGTGAAAATATAAGCCCTCTGAAACCCCAAACAATCTTTGGATCACCCCAAATCAAACACCCCTGAACTCCAGAGACTGTCCCCTACAACAGGACATGTGCTGGTGCTCATCCAGTCTCTGGTTCTGGACCTAAGTCCTCGAATGTGGACTGTCTCCAAGCACCCTGTATTAGACATGGCTTTGAATAAGGAAGTGGTGAAAATATAAGCCCTCTGAAACCAAAAAAAAATCTTTGGATCACCCCAAATCACACACCCCTGAACTCCAGAGACTGTCCCCTACAAGAGGACATGTGCTGTTGCTGATCCAGTCTCTGGTTCTGGACCTAAGTCCTCGAATGTGGCCACCCTCAAAGCACCCTGTATTAGACATGGCTTTAAATAAGGAAGTGGTGAAAATATAAGCCCTCTGAAACCCCAAATAATCTTTGGATCACCCCAAATCACACACCCTTGAACTCCAGAGACTGTCCCCTACAAGAAGACATGTGCTGGTGCTGATCCAGTCTCTGGTTCTGGACCTAAGTCCTCGAATGTGGCCTGTCTCTAAGCACCCTGTATTAGACATGGCTTTGAATAAGGAAGTGGTGAAAATATAAGCCCCCTGCAACCCGAAATAATCTTTGGATCACCCCAAATCACACACCCCTGAACTCCAGAGACTGTCCCCTACAAGAGGACATGTGCTGGTGCTGATCCAGTCTCTGGTTCTGGACCTAAGTCCTCGAATGTGGCCTCCCTCCAAGCTCCCTGTATTAGACATGGCTTTGAATAAGGAAGTGGTAAAAATATAAGCCCTCTGAAACCCCAAACAATCTTTGGATCACCCCAAATCACACACCCCTGAACTTCAGAGACTGTCCCCTACAAGAGGACATGTGCTGGTGCTGATCCAGTCTCTGGTTCTGGACCTAAGTCCTCGAATGTGGCCTCCCTCCAAGCTCCCTGTATTAGACATGGCTTTGAATAAGGAAGTGGTGAAAATATAAGCCCTCTGAAACCCCAAACAATCTTTGGATCACCCCAAATCACACACCCCTGAACTCCAGAGACTGTCCCCTACAAGAGGACATGTGCTGGTGCTGATCCAGTCTCTGGTTCTGGACCTAAGGCCTCGAATGTGGCCTCCCTCCAAGCTCCCTGTATTAGACATGGCTTTGAATAAGGAAGTGGTGAAAATATAAGCCCTCTGAAACCCCAAATAATCTTTGGATCACTCCAAATCACACACCTTTGAACTCCAGAGACTGTCCCCTACAAGAGGACATGTGCTGGTGCTGATCCAGTCTCTGGTTCTGGACCTAAGGCCTCGAATGTGGCTTGTCTCCAAGCACCCTGTATTAGACATGGCTTTGAATAAGGAAGTGGTGAAAATATAAGCCCTTTGAAATCCCAAATAATCTTTGGATCACCCCAAATCACACACCCCTGAACTCCAGAGACTGTCCCCTACAAGAGGACATGTGCTGGTGCTGATCCAGTCTCTGGTTCTGGACCTAAGTCCTCGAATGTGGCCTCCCTCCAAGCTCCCTGTATTAGACATGGCTCTGAATAAGGAAGTGGTGAAAATATAAGCCCCCTGCAACCCGAAATAATCTTTGGATCACCCCAAATCACACACCCCTGAACTCCAGAGACTGTCCCCTACAAGAGGACATGTGCTGGTTCTGATCCAGTCTCTAGTTTTGGAGCTGAGGCCTCCTATGTGGCATATAGCTTACTTGCAAATTATTCGCAGTTCCTTATTCCTTATTCGTTATTCGCAAAGCCAAAGAAAAATATTGTGGGAAAACTGAAAAGCTATAACTCCAAAATAAAGTTTGCAGGGGCACATATTATACACCTCCATATTCATAAGACTCAGCACTCTAAGGGGACCTATACTGGGTCATCCTACAAAACCCAGATCTTGAGTAAACAGCTTCAAAATAGGATTCCCCCAGAACATTACAATAAGAAGAAAGGGGTGGCAGCTGCAGCATAAAAATACTTTGGATCACCCCAAATCACATAGATCTGAACTCCAGAGACTGTCCCCTACAAGAGGACATGTGCTGTTGCTGATCCAGTCTCTGGTTCTGGACCTAAGGCCTCCTATGTGGCCTCCCTCCAAGCACCCTGTATAAGACATGGCTTTGAATAAGCAAGTGGTGAAAATATAAGCCCTCTGAAACCCCAAATAATCTTTGGATCACCCCAAATCACACACCCCTGAACTCCAGAGACTGTCCCCTACAAGAGGACATGTGCTGGTGCTGATCCAGTCTCTGGTTCTGGACCTAAGTCCTCGAATGTGGCCTCCCTCCAAGCTCCCTGTATTAGACATGGCTCTGAATAAGGAAGTGGTGAAAATATAAGCCCCCTGCAACCCGAAATAATCTTTGGATCACCCCAAATCACACACCCCTGAACTCCAGAGACTGTCCCCTACAAGAGGACATGTGCTGGTTCTGATCCAGTCTCTAGTTTTGGAGCTGAGGCCTCCTATGTGGCATATAGCTTACTTGCAAATTATTCGCAGTTCCTTATTCCTTATTCGTTATTCGCAAAGCCAAAGAAAAATATTGTGGGAAAACTGAAAAGCCATAACTCCAAAATAAAGTTTGCAGGGGCACATATTATACACCTCCATATTCATAAGACTCAGCACTCTAAGGGGACCTATACTGGGTCATCCTACAAAACCCAGATCTTGAGTAAACAGCTTCAAAATAGGATTCCCCCAGAACATTACAATAAGAAGAAAGGGGTGGCAGCTGCAGCATAAAAATACTTTGGATCACCCCAAATCACATAGATCTGAACTCCAGAGACTGTCCCCTACAAGAGGACATGTGCTGTTGCTGATCCAGTCTCTGGTTCTGGACCTAAGGCCTCCTATGTGGCCTCCCTCCAAGCACCCTGTATAAGACATGGCTTTGAATAAGCAAGTGGTGAAAATATAAGCCCTCTGAAACCCCAAATAATCTTTGGATCACCCCAAATCACACACCCCTGAACTCCAGAGACTGTCCCCTACAAGAGGACATGTCCTGGTGCTGATCCAGTCTCTGGTTCTGGACCTAAGTCCTCGAATGTGGCCTCCCTCCAAGCTCCCTATATTAGACATGGCTTTGAATAAGGAAGTGGTGAAAATATAAGCCCTCTGAAACCCCAAACAATCTTCGAATCACTCCAAATCACACACCCCTGAACTCCAGAGACTGTCCCCTACAAGAGGACATGTGCTGGTGCTGATCCAGTCTCTGGTTCTGGACCTAAGTCCTCGAATGTGGCTTGTCTCCAAGCACCCTGTATTAGACATGGTGTTGAATAAGGGAGTGGTGAAAATATAAGCCCCCTTGTTTCCAGAACTGCTCTTTATTATAAGGGGAAATTAGCTTTAGCAGTCTGTAACTTAAATTAGCGCGGATCTTAACCTATGTCTACGGAGGTCCCGATTCCAGACACTCTAGTGAAAAAGAGGCAGACTACAAATAGGTTCAATCACGTGTATTTTCTAATAGTGTGGCGTAAGCCTGAACTTGCACATACATACAAGAAAGCATACAAGGTCTAAGAAATACAGAGTAGGAAATACAGAGACTTTCGCATTAGCTGGTTCCCAATGATGGTGGGGAATACTCACAATCCTGTAGCGAAGCAGAGACACAGCAGCGAGGTGGCCCAATGCCAGCACTGGGACCACGGACGGACAGCAAGGGGTTCTGGATAGGATGGCACGAGCACCGAGTGGTCTGAGAGACCGGCTTAAATACCCCAAAACGTACCCTGGGGCTGGTGCTGTACTTGGTGGTTCTCACAGTTTAAAACAAAGGTTCTAATGGGCTACTGAATGGCTTGGATGGGCCACTTTGGTAATCTGATTGCGATAAGTGACACCTCAGGAAGACGGGACAAAAGAGGGAGGGGGAAATCCAAGTGGGCTGAAAGGATGTTCCAGCGGACAGGGCTTGTCCTGATGTCATCAGCTCTGGAATGCGGAGGTTTCTTTGAGATGCATTCTCTAAGTGCTTGGGATGGTCGGCACTTAGTTCCTTCTCCTGGGCGGCTCCTAAGATATGCAGAGCAGGGCGACGTACTCTCGCTGCGGACGTGGTGTGCCCGCTTCGCCGAAATGGCTTCTCAAAGCAGTCTTCTTCCCTGGGTCTTCTGGCTGCCTAAGAACATGGATGCCGGCTGGGCATAGCTGGGGCTGGATAGCAGGCTGCCCGGTAGTGAGGGCAAGCGCGGCGACTGGCCCGCGGGAGGCTCCAGGCGGGAACTGACCAGGGAGCGCCTAGCCAGGCTCGCTGGAGGTTTCCCCGGCAGGCGCCTGGCTGCTAGCAGCAGCTTGGGCCCATACGAGGCAGGCTTCCATGGAGGCAGGGGAAACAGCACACAAAACACAGTCCAAAGCAGGGAACAGGCACGGTCCGTGGCAGATGGCAATGCAGGCACGGGGCACACTTGTAACACACTCCAAAGCACACACTGGGAAGTCCAGGTACAGGTCTGGGCAGGGCTGCCCAGAAAAAGAGTCCTTTGTGCAGTTAACCAAACATGGATGCAGGAAACTACACGGTCTATTGCAGCAGCAAGGTAATCAAACAGCAGACAGGAAACTGACACGTGTACCAGAACACACACGTGCAGGGCAGTCTTTGATGTAGTAGTAAAACAGTAATGCAGGAAACTTTAACACAGTTCATGGCAGGCTTTAAAGCATGAGAGGGGGCCTACTTGGCAACACCCTGCAACCCGACATAATCTTTGGATCACCCCAAATCACACACCTCTGAACTCCAGAGACTGTCCCCTACAAGAGGACATGTGCTGGTGCTGATCCAGTCTCTGGTTCTGGACCTAAGGCCTCGAATGTGCTGTCTCTAAGCACCCTGTATTAGACATGGCTTTGAATAAGGAAGTGGTGAAAATATAAGCCCTCTGAAACCCCAAACAATCTTTGGATCAGCCCAAATCACACACCCCTGAACTCCAGAGACTGTCCCCTACAAGAGGGCATGTGCTGGTGCTGATCCAGTCTCTGGTTCTGGACCTAAGGCCTCGAATGTGGCTTGTCTCCAAGCACCCTGTATTAGACATGGCTTTGAATAAGGAAGTGGTGAAAATATAAGCCCTCTGAAACCCCAAACAATCTTTGGACCACCCCAAATCACACACCCTTGAACTCCAGAGACTGTCCCCTACAAGAGGACATGTGCTGGTGCTGATCCAGTCTCTGGTTCTGGACCTAAGTCCACAAATGTGCTGTCTCCAAGCACCCTGTATTAGACATGGCTTTGAATAAGGAAGTGGTGAAAATATAAGCCCTCTGAAACCCCAAACAATCTTTGGATTACCCCAAATCACACACCCCTGAACTCCAGAGACTGTCCCCTACAAGAGTACATGTGCTGGTGCTGATCCAGTCTCTGGTTCTGGACCTAAGGCCTCGAATGTGGTTTGTCTCCAAGCACCCTGTATTAGACATGGCTTTGAATAAGGAAGTGGTGAAAATATAAGCCCTCTGAAACCAAAAAAAAATCTTTGGATCACCCCAAATCACACACCCCTGAACTCCAGAGACTGTCCCCATCAATAGGACATGTGCTGTTGCTGATCCAGTCTCTGGTTCTGGACCTAAGTCCTCGAATGTGGCCTCCCTCCAAGCACCCTGTATTAGACATGGCTTTAAATAAGGAAGTGGTGAAAATATAAGCCCTCTGAAACCCCAAATAATCTTTGGATCACCCCAAATCACACACCTTTGAACTCCAGAGACTGTCCCCTACAAGAAGACATGTGCTGGTGCTGATCCAATCTCTGGTTCTGGACCTAAGTCCTCGAATGTGGCCTGTCTCTAAGCACCCTGTATTAGACATGGCTTTGAATAAGGAAGTGGTGAAAATATAAGCCCCCTGCAACCCGAAATACTCTTTGGATCACCCCAAATCACACACCCCTGAACTCCAGAGACTGTCCCCTACAAGAGGACATGTGCTGGTGCTGATCCAGTCTCTGGTTCTGGACCTAAGTCCTCGAATGTGGCCTCCCTCCAAGCTCCCTGTATTAGACATGGCTTTGAATAAGGAAGTGGTAAAAATATAAGCCCTCTGAAACCCCAAACAATCTTTGGATCACCCCAAATCACACACCCCTGAACTCCAGAGACTGTCCCCTACAAGAGGACATGTGCTGGTGCTGATCCAGTCTCTGGTTCTGGACCTAAGGCTTCGAATGTGGCCTCCCTCCAAGCTCCCTGTATTCGACATGGCTTTGAATAAGGAAGTGGTAAAAATATAAGCCCTCTGAAACCCCAAACAATCTTTGGATCACCCCAAATCACACACCCCTGAACTCCAGAGACTGTCCCCTACAAGAGGATATGTGCTGGTGCTGATCCAGTCTCTGGTTCTGGACCTAAGGCCTCGAATGTGGCATGTCTCCAAGCACCCTGTATTAGACATGGCTTTGAATAAGGAAGTGGTGAAAATATAAGCCCTTTGAAATCCCAAATAATCTTTGGATCACCCCAAATCACACACCCCTGAACTCCAGAGACTGTCCCCTACAAGAGGACATGTGCTGGTGCTGATCCAGTCTCTGGTTCTGGACCTAAGGCCTCGAATGTGGCCTCCCTCCAAGCTCCCTGTATTAGACATGGCTTTGAATAGGGAAGTGGTAAAAATATAAGCCCTCTGAAACCCCAAACAATCTTTGGATCACCCCAAATCACACACCCCTGAACTTCAGAGACTGTCCCCTACAAGAGGACATGTGCTGGTGCTGATCCAGTCTCTGGTTCTGGACCTAAGTCCTCGAATGTGCTGTCTCTAAGCACCCTGTATTAGACATGGCTTTGAATAAGGAAGTGGTGAAAATATAAGCCCTCTGAAACCCCAAACAATCTTTGGATCACCCCAATTCACACACCCCTGAACTCCAGAGAGTGTCCCCTACAAGAGGACATGTGCTGGTGCTGATCCAGTCTCTGGTTCTGGACCTAAGGCCTCGAATGTGGCCTCTCTCCAAGCTCCCTGTATTAGACATTGCTTTGAATAAGGAAGTGGTGAAAATATAAGCCCTCTGAAACCCCAAATAATCTTTGGATCACTCCAAATCACACACCTTTGAACTCCAGAGACTGTCCCCATCAATAGGACATGTGCTGGTGCTGATCCAGTCTCTGGTTCTGGACCTAAGGCCTCGAATGTGGCTTGTCTCCAAGCACCCTGTATTAGACATGGCTTTGAATAAGGAAGTGGTGAAAATATAAGCCCTCTGAAACCCCAAATAATCTTTGGATCACTCCAAATCACACACCCCTGAACTCCAGAGACTGTCCCCTACAAGAGGACATGTGCTGGTGCTGATCCAGTCTCTGGTTCTGGACCTAAGCCCTCAAATGTGGACTGTCTCTAAGCTCCCTGTATTTGACATGGCTTTGAATAAGGAAGTGGTGAAAATATAAGCCCCCTGCAACCCGAAATAATCTTTGGATCACCCCAAATCACACACCCCTGAACTTCAGAGACTGTCCCCTACAAGAGGACATGTGCTGGTGCTGATCCAGTCTCTGGTTCTGGACCTAAGTCCTCGAATGTGGCCTCCCTCCAAGCTCCCTGTATTAGACATGGCTTTGAATAAGGAAGTGGTGAAAATATAAGCCCTCTGAAACCCCAAACAATCTTTGGATCACCCCAAATCACACACCCCTGAACTCCAGAGACTGTCCCCTACAAGAGGACATGTGCTGGTGCTGATCCAGTCTCTGGTTCTGGACCTAAGGCCTCGAATGTGGCCTCCCTCCAAGCTCCCTGTATTAGACATGGCTTTGAATAAGGAAGTGGTGAAAATATAAGCCCTCTGAAACCCCAAATAATCTTTGGATCACTCCAAATCACACACCTTTGAACTCCAGAGACTGTCCCCTACAAGAGGACATGTGCTGGTGCTGATCCAGTCTCTGGTTCTGGACCTAAGGCCTCGAATGTGGCCTCTCTCCAAGCTCCCTGTATTAGACATTGCTTTGAATAAGGAAGTGGTGAAAATATAGGCCCTCTGAAACCCCAAATAATCTTTGGATCACTCCAAATCACACACCTTTGAACGCCAGAGACTGTCCCCATCAATAGGACATGTGCTAGTGCTGATCCAGTCTCTGGTTCTGGACCTAAGGCCTCGAATGTGGCTTGTATCCAAGCACCCTGTATTAGACATGGCTTTGAATAAGGAAGTGGTGAAAATATAAGCCCTCTGAAACCCCAAATAATCTTTGGATCACTCCAAATCACACACCTCTGAACTCCAGAGACTGTCCCCTACGAGAGGACATGTGCTGGTGCTGATCCAGTCTCTGGTTCTGGACCTAAGCCCTCAAATGTGGACTGTCTCTAAGCTCCCTGTATTAGACATGGCTTTGAATAAGGAAGTGGTGAAAATATAAGCCCCTTGCAACCCGAAATAATCTTTGGATCACCCCAAATCACACACCCCTGAACTCCAGAGACTGTCCCCTACAAGAGGACATGTGCTGGTGCTGATCCAGTCTCTGGTTCTGGACCTAAGTCCTCGAATGTGGCCTCCCTCCAAGCTCCCTGTATTCGACATGGCTTTGAATAAGGAAGTGGTAAAAATATAAGCCCTCTGAAACCCCAAACAATCTTTGGATCACCCCAAATCACACACCCCTGAACTCCAGAGACTGTCCCCTACAAGAGGATATGTGCTGGTGCTGATCCAGTCTCTGGTTCTGGACCTAAGGCCTCGAATGTGGCATGTCTCCAAGCACCCTGTATTAGACATGGCTTTGAATAAGGAAGTGGTGAAAATATAAGCCCTTTGAAATCCCAAATAATCTTTGGATCACCCCAAATCACACACCCCTGAACTCCAGAGACTGTCCCCTACAAGAGGACATGTGCTGGTGCTGATCCAGTCTCTGGTTCTGGACCTAAGGCCTCGAATGTGGCCTCCCTCCAAGCTCCCTGTATTAGACATGGCTTTGAATAAGGAAGTGGTAAAAATATAAGCCCTCTGAAACCCCAAACAATCTTTGGATCACCCCAAATCACACACCCCTGAACTTCAGAGACTGTCCCCTACAAGAGGACATGTGCTGGTGCTGATCCAGTCTCTGGTTCTGGACCTAAGGCCTCGAATGTGCTGTCTCTAAGCACCCTGTATTAGACATGGCTTTGAATAAGGAAGTGGTGAAAATATAAGCCCTCTGAAACCCCAAACAATCTTTGGATCACCCCAATTCACACACCCCTGAACTCCAGAGAGTGTCCCCTACAAGAGGACATGTGCTGGTGCTGATCCAGTCTCTGGTTCTGGACCTAAGGCCTCGAATGTGGCCTCTCTCCAAGCTCCCTGTATTAGACATTGCTTTGAATAAGGAAGTGGTGAAAATATAAGCCCTCTGAAACCCCAAATAATCTTTGGATCACTCCAAATCACACACCTTTGAACTCCAGAGACTGTCCCCATCAATAGGACATGTGCTGGTGCTGATCCAGTCTCTGGTTCTGGACCTAAGGCCTCGAATGTGGCTTGTCTCCAAGCACCCTGTATTAGACATGGCTTTGAATAAGGAAGTGGTGAAAATATAAGCCCTCTGAAACCCCAAATAATCTTTGGATCACTCCAAATCACACACCCCTGAACTCCAGAGACTGTCCCCTACAAGAGGACATGTGCTGGTGCTGATCCAGTCTCTGGTTCTGGACCTAAGCCCTCAAATGTGGACTGTCTCTAAGCTCCCTGTATTAGACATGGCTTTGAATAAGGAAGTGGTGAAAATATAAGCCCCCTGCAACCCGAAATAATCTTTGGATCACCCCAAATCACACACCCCTGAACTTCAGAGACTGTCCCCTACAAGAGGACATGTGCTGGTGCTGATCCAGTCTCTGGTTCTGGACCTAAGTCCTCGAATGTGGCCTCCCTCCAAGCTCCCTGTATTAGACATGGCTTTGAATAAGGAAGTGGTGAAAATATAAGCCCTCTGAAACCCCAAACAATCTTTGGATCACCCCAAATCACACACCCCTGAACTCCAGAGACTGTCCCCTACAAGAGGACATGTGCTGGTGCTGATCCAGTCTCTGGTTCTGGACCTAAGGCCTCGAATGTGGCCTCCCTCCAAGCTCCCTGTATTAGACATGGCTTTGAATAAGGAAGTGGTGAAAATATAAGCCCTCTGAAACCCCAAATAATCTTTGGATCACTCCAAATCACACACCTTTGAACTCCAGAGACTGTCCCCTACAAGAGGACATGTGCTGGTGCTGATCCAGTCTCTGGTTCTGGACCTAAGGCCTCGAATGTGGCTTGTCTCCAAGCACCCTGTATTAGACATGGCTTTGAATAAGGAAGTGGGGAAAATATAAGCCCTTTGAAATCCCAAATAATCTTTGGATCACCCCAAATCACACACCCCTGAACTCCAGAGACTGTCCCCTACAAGAGGACATGTGCTGGTGCTGATCCAGTCTCTGGTTCTGGACCTAAGGCCTCGAATGTGGCCTCCCTCCAAGCTCCCTGTATTAGACATGGCTTTGAATAAGAAAGTGGTGAAAATATAAGCCCTCTGAAACCCCAAACAATCTTTGGATCACCCCAAATCACACACCCCTGAACTTCAGAGACTGTCCCCTACAAGAGAACATGTGCTGGTGCTGATCCAGTCTCTGGTTCTGGACCTAAGGCCTCGAATGTGCTGTCTCTAAGCACCCTGTATTAGACATGGCTTTGAATAAGGAAGTGGTGAAAATATAAGCCCTCTGAAACCCCAAACAATCTTTGGATCACCCCAGTTCACACACCCCTGAACTCCAGAGAGTGTCCCCTACAAGAGGACATGTGCTGGTGCTGATCCAGTCTCTGGTTCTGGACCTAAGTCCTCGAATGTGGCCTCTCTCCAAGCTCCCTGTATTAGACATTGCTTTGAATAAGGAAGTGGTGAAAATATAAGCCCTCTGAAACCCCAAATAGTCTTTGGATCACTCCAAATCACACACCTTTGAACTCCAGAGACTGTCCCCATCAATAGGACATGTGCTAGTGCTGATCCAGTCTCTGGTTCTGGACCTAAGGCCTCGAATGTGGCCTCCCTCCAAGCTCCCTGTATTAGACATGGCTTTGAATAAGGAAGTGGTGAAAATATAAGCCCTCTGAAACCCCAAATAATCTTTGGATCACTCCAAATCACACACCTCTGAACTCCAGAGACTGTCCCCTACGAGAGGACATGTGCTGGTGCTGATCCAGTCTCTGGTTCTGGACCTAAGCCCTCAAATGTGGACTGTCTCTAAGCTCCCTGTATTAGACATGGCTTTGAATAAGGAAGTGGTGAAAATATAAGCCCCTTGCAACCCGAAATAATCTTTGGATCACCCCAAATCACACACCCCTGAACTCCAGAGACTGTCCCCTACAAGAGGACATGTGCTGGTGCTGATCCAGTCTCTGGTTCTGGACCTAAGTCCTCGAATGTGGCCTCCCTCCAAGCTCCCTGTATTCGACATGGCTTTGAATAAGGAAGTGGTAAAAATATAAGCCCTCTGAAACCCCAAACAATCTTTGGATCACCCCAAATCACACACCTTTGAACTCCAGAGACTGTCCCCATCAATAGGACATGTGCTGGTGCTGATCCAGTCTCTGGTTCTGGACCTAAGGCCTCGAATGTGGCTTGTCTCCAAGCACCCTGTATTAGACATGGCTTTGAATAAGGAAGTGGTGAAAATATAAGCCCTCTGAAACCCCAAATAATCTTTGGATCACTCCAAATCACACACCCCTGAACTCCAGAGACTGTCCCCTACAAGAGGACATGTGCTGGTGCTGATCCAGTCTCTGGTTCTGGACCTAAGTCCTCGAATGCGGCCTCCCTCCAAGCTCCCTGTATTAGACATGGCTTTGAATAAGGAAGTGGTAAAAATATAAGCCCTCTGAAACCCCAAACAATCTTTGGATCACCCCAAATCACACACCCCTGAACTCCAGAGACTGTCCCCTACAAGAGGACATGTGCTGGTGCTGATCCAGTCTCTGGTTCTGGACCTAAGGCCTCGAATGTGGCCTCCCTCCAAGCTCCCTGTATTAGACATGGCTTTGAATAAGGAAGTGGTGAAAATATAAGCCCTCTGAAACCCCAAATAATCTTTGGATAACTCCAAATCACACACCTTTGAACTCCAGAGACTGTCCCCTACAATAGGACATGTGCTGGTGCTGATCCAGTCTCTGGTTCTGGACCTAAGGCCTCGAATGTGGCTTGTCTCCAAGCACCCTGTATTAGACATGGCTTTGAATAAGGAAGTGGTGAAAATATAAGCCCTTTGAAATCCCAAATAATCTTTGGATCACCCCAAATCACACACCCCTGAACTCCAGATACTGTCCCCTACAAGAGGACATGTGCTGGTGCTGATCCAGTCTCTGGTTCTGGACCTAAGGCCTCGAATGTGGCCTCCCTCCAAGCTCCCTGTATTAGACATGGCTTTGAATAAGGAAGTGGTAAAAATATAAGCCCTCTGAAACCCCAAACAATCTTTGGATCACCCCAAATCACACACCCCTGAACTTCAGAGACTGTCCCCTACAAGAGGACATGTGCTGGTGCTGATCCAGTCTCTGGTTCTGGACCTAAGTCCTCGAATGTGCTGTCTCTAAGCACCCTGTATTAGACATGGCTTTGAATAAGGAAGTGGTGAAAATATAAGCCCTCTGAAACCCCAAACAATCTTTGGATCACCCCAATTCACACACCCCTGAACTCCAGAGAGTGTCCCCTACAAGAGGACATGTGCTGGTGCTGATCCAGTCTCTGGTTCTGGACCTAAGGCCTCGAATGTGGCCTCTCTCCAAGCTCCCTGTATTAGACATTGCTTTGAATAAGGAAGTGGTGAAAATATAAGCCCTCTGAAACCCCAAATAATCTTTGGATCACTCCAAATCACACACCTTTGAACTCCAGAGACTGTCCCCATCAATAGGACATGTGCTGGTGCTGATCCAGTCTCTGGTTCTGGACCTAAGTCCTCGAATGTGGCCTGTCTCTTCAGTACTATCTATCGGACAATCCGTTCGTCCTCGTCACCGACCATGCCCCGCTGCAGTGGATGGCTCGCCTGAAGGACCACAATGCACGGGTCCTAAGGTGGTACCTCTCCCTTTTGCCTTTTAGTTTCACGACATGACACCGACCCAGGATCCAACATGCCAACGCCGATTTCCTGTCCTGCATGTACAGCGAAGACCACGATGACGTCGTGACGCCAAGGGGGGGAGCGTCCGGTGCCTGCCGGCAGGTCCCAGCTGAGGGCCCTTCCCCGGCCTCCCCCCGTCCCCCCTTACCTCGGCGAGTTGGAGCTGGGAGAGGTCAGCGAGGCAGCTTGGGAACCGGCGGAGACGGAGGCAGCAGCAGCAGCCCCGGGCATTGAGGCTGCAGCGGTGGAGGCGATGGAGGCGGGAGGCTACAGCAGAGCCTACAGCAGAGGCTACAAAGTGCCGGGCGGGAGCCTGGCGGTGCGGGCATGGCGTTGTCATGCGGCTTCCCGGTGCCCAGCGGCGGGACTGGTCTGGTCTGGCCACCATTTCGGTTGGCCGAAATGTAATCTGGAGGGGAGGGATAAAAGACGGGGGCTCCAGAAGCTAGGGCTGATGAGGAGAAATGCAGAGATGGGCGAACGAGAGAGAGAGAGACAAACAAGCTGTGCTGAGAAGGTGGCTGAGGCAATCCAGCTCATGCCCCTTTTAGTCTGAGGCCCGTTAGGGCAGAGCCCCTGCCGGCCTTTGGGCAGGAAGGGAAGCGGCCAGCAGGGCGGCCAGCGTCAGGAAGGAGGCGGACCTGTTTGGGGCAGCCAGGACGGCCACCCCACCTCCGGCCGTGCAAGCGCCCCTGCCGAAACCTGACACCTTTTTTTTAAACAATTCTTGAAACCTGGGACAAGTACAGAATTAAATTAGTACCAACTATTTCACGCTTTGCTACTATTTTTTTCACAAGAGGGACCTCCAAGTTTCTCTTTGATTAACAAATCAGGAAACAGAGATCAACTTAATAATGTCCGCCTAATACATATTGCATCTAAGACGGGTCTGAAGGAGAAGCATAAGTTGGAAGAAACTATAGGAAAAAATATACCTTGGTTTCTTTACTTCCAATTAGTTTATTTCTAAAAAAGAGCTTTTGTTAACAAAATTGCCCTATCAAGATATCCTAGATATGGAAATGTGGGGTTTGTGGTAGTCTTACCCAGATAAAGTTCTATTTAATATTGCTTTTGCTATAATAACATTGCTAATTTAATGTAAGTTAATAACTCATAATATGGTTACAACGAACTGTTTTAAATATCATTCGAAGTTTGTTAATGTTATGTTTTGTGCATTATATGTTGTAAACTAATTCAAAATTAATAAAAAATTAAAAAAGAAAAAGAAAAAAAGAAAATGTCTTGGAAAACTAGACTGTCAGATCCAGCTTTTGAGGTCAGAATCATTGGTGCGTTCATAGAATATCATACTTATCTACAGAAAGGAGATTATCGAAAGCAAATTGGGGACAATTTGCAAGTAAGCTATATGCCACATAGGAGGCCTCAGCTCCAAAACTAGAGACTGGATCAGAACCAGCACATGTCCTCTTGTAGGGGACAGTCTCTGGAGTTCAGGGGTGTGTGATTTGGGGTGATCCAAAGATTGTTTGGGGTTTCAGAGGGCTTATATTTTCACCACTTCCTTATTCAAAGCCATGTCTAATACAGGGTGCTTAGAGACAGTCCACATTTGACGACTTAGGTCCAGAACCAGAGATTGGATCAGCACCAGCACATGTCCTCTTGTAGGGGACAGTCTCTGGAGTTCAAGGCTGTGTGATTTGGAGTGATCCAAAGATTATTTGGGGTTTCAGAGGGCTTATTTTTTCACCGCTTCCTTATTCAAAGCCATGTCTAATACAGGGTGCTTGGAGACAAGCCACATTCGAGGCCTTAGGTCCAGAACCAGAGACTGGTTCGGCGGGGCGGGGGGGCGTCGGGGGGAGCGGCGCAGCCGCGACCCCCGGGGGCCCCCGGCCCGCCGAAGGCGGGGCGGGGGGCGTCGGGGGGAGCGGCGCAGCCGCGACCCCCGGGGGCCCCCGGCCCGCCGAAGGCGGGGCGGGGGGCATCGGGGGGAGCGGCGCAGCCGCGACCCCCGGGGGCCCCCGGCCCGCCGAAGGCGGGGCGGGGGGCATCGGGGGGAGCGGCGCAGCCGCGACCCCCGGGGGCCCCCGGCCCGCCGAAGGCGGGGCGGGGGGCATCGGGGGGAGCGGCGCAGCCGCGACCCCCGGGGGCCCCCGGCCCGCCGAAGGCGGGGCGGGGGGCATCGGGGGGAGCGGCGCAGCCGCGACCCCCGGGGGCCTGGCTGTCTTTGTCTTTGTCTTTGTCTTTGTCTTTGTCTTTGTCTTTGTCTTTGTCTTTGTCTTTGTCTTTGTCTTTGTCTTTGTCTTTGTCTTTGTCTTTGTCTTTGTCTTTGTCTTTGTCTTTGTCTTTGTCTTTGTCTTTGTCTTTGTCTTTGTCTTTGTCTTTGTCTTTGTCTTTGTCTTTGTCTTTGTCTTTGTCTTTGTCTTTGTCTTTGTCTTTGTCTTTGTCTTTGTCTTTGTCTTTGTCTTTGTCTTTGTCTTTGTCTTTGTCTTTGTCTTTGTCTTTGTCTTTGTCTTTGTCTTTGTCTTTGTCTTTGTCTTTGTCTTTGTCTTTGTCTTTGTCTTTGTCTTTGTCTTTGTCTTTGTCTTTGTCTTCGTCTTCGTCTTCGTCTTCGTCTTCGTCTTCGTCTTCGTCTTCGTCTTCGTCTTCGTCTTCGTCTTCGTCTTCGTCTTCGTCTTCGTCTTCGTCTTCGTCTTCGTCTTCGTCTTCGTCTTCGTCTTCGTCTTCGTCTTCCGTGCCGCCCGCCGCCCGCCGCCCGCCGCCCGCCGCCCGCCGCCCGCCGCCCGCCGCCCAGGATGGGAGATTTTATTTTTGTCAACCTCTTCTACAAGCAAAACTGTTGGGGTACAAAGTTGTAAAGTTATAAAATGGTAAAAATTTCATAAAATTGTAAATTTACTAACTATCTATCTCAAATAAGTATATAGATAATTCAAACAGTATTGCTTCTATAATCATATTAGGCATCAATATTAAACATAACTTTTAAACATTAAGTAAAAAGTATTAAATACTCAGTAGAGATGGGTTGTAGGTTTTATCTTAAATCCTGAGCAGCTTGAAACCTTCAAGTGAGAACTGAAAATACGTTTCTCTGTTTTAGAGAAACTGTTTTTCAGTACAAAATAAATGGGATGTATGTTTTTGTTGCACTCTCCCAACCAGGAGACAGACTCCTCCTAAGAGTTTAATGGCTTCTTTCATTAACAAACGCTAGTTGTTTTCATTAAGTGAGGTATCAAAATATAAATGTTCATTTAAATGAAACAGAAAAATAGAACAGATGAACACAACAAGAATTAAGTTTCCTAACATTTCTTAATGAAATCTAACTCAGTCGTATTAACGATGAAATGCATTCAAGTTACCGTAGCGCATATTACAAGGGTAAGTTTCCTGCCTAGATCTTCATGAGATTTCTTTTGGCCAAAACCCTGATCTGCTATTTGGATTACCATTTTTATATATTATCTTATGCAGAAATCTAACATCTTTTCATATGATAACATAGATAAATATCAAACCACTATTTACTATTTCCAATCATGTGACATTCTACCTAGCCAAAAGTACCACTATGCCCAGCTGCAAGATAAGAGATATGGATAGTAAAAATGACAGGAAAAGTTACATGACCAGATCATCCTTGGTCTCTGCTAACAATTAAAGAACATGTATTTGATACTGTTCACTATTTTTAATTGGCTGTCAAAGATAAAGAAGCACCAGTTATACACCATACTAGAAAAAGAACTACAGTGAAGTTCATACAGCGTTATTTGAATGCATATGTTTCACTAAGTATGTGTTCTAAACCATAATCAGCAGTCTACTGGTTTGAATCCCACTACTCACATGAGCTCAGTAGGTGGCCTTGGGTCAGCCACTCTTCTCAGCCCCAGCTCCATTGTGGGGATAAGAATAACACTAACTTGTTCACTGCTCTGGGTGAGGCGCTAATATGTGTAAAAGAGCGGTATATAAGCACAGTTATTATTATTATTTATATTTCCATGACACCATCCCTTGACCTGTGAAATTAAGTATTTTGATAAATATGAAAGTGATACAAAATATAAATGCATTGCATAATGTGTGAGTGTACATATACAAACTTTAAAAATTGTTTTGGATAATACCGCAAAGCAGGATTACTGAGAAAGCTGCTTTCACTGCTTTCATTGTGGAGAGCTGCTTGTAGATCAAAACAACCTGGCGAGCTGTCTTCATGTAGAGTGCACTTGATTCTCTTGGCTTTCAATTCTGCTTTCGTTCAGCATGGGTAAATCAATGTGTCAGCAGTAAACATTTGTATCACTCCTCTCTCAATGACCTTTTAAATTTTACTGCCTATCGTGTCAAAGCAATTAAAATTAACAATACAGTTACTAAGCTGCTAAGATCAATTAATGGCTCTTAGGCTTTATCTATTGATCTAGTGACATCTTCAAAACCCACTGGTAACAGACTATACATACTTCTCTTCTATCCACAATATATACACAAGGATTGATTACATATTCTTATCTTCTAAATTACATATTTAAATGACATATTCTTATCTCCTAAATTAATTAGTCAAACTCTCACATCAAGGATTGGTGACAAGTTGTGGACAGACTATGCTTGGACAGAATGTACACTGAGAATAAATGACATCAAACAAATTGGAAACTAAATAAATCACTTTTATTTAACAAATAAATTTCTTCTGAAGTCTCTTTAGAAATTAAACAATAGAAACAAACTATGTGGCATTCCTCAAATCCATGTGTAGGATGCTATGGAAGTGGTACTTAGAGGGAAATTAATCTCCATTGCCTCCTGTCATGAAGAGCAAAAAGAAAACATTAGAAATGAAATGATATCTAGAATAAGAAAACTAGAATATGAACACAAAAAAGGCCACCCAATCTATAAACTTACTTGCATAAAATTAGAGGGAAAAACCTCCTCACATTCTATACAAGCTATTAAAGGCACCCAGGAAAAACTCAAACTAATTCTGTAAAATTAGCCGATGTGTTTGCTGAATACTACCAAACCATTTGTACATCAGACAATCCTGACACTAATTATATTTTAATTTTTTTATCATCACAGGAAATTTGGAAAAAAACTCACAAGAACATAAACATTATCTGGACCAGCCAGTCACAACAGAAGATGTTACAGTCACTATCAAATCCTTGAAAAAAATAACAAAGCTTCAGACAGGGATGGATTCCCTGCCAAATTTTTACAAAAAAATACATTCACCTACTTTCAACTCCACTAACTGCCACATGCAGCTCTGTTATGATAGGAGGTAGCATCCCTCTATCTTGGTCAGAGGCTGAAATAGTAGTTACTCCAAAAAAGAACAACGATATTACAAATACTAAATCTTCTCAACGAATACCCTTACTGAATCAAGACCAAAAGATCTTTACAATCATATTTGCCAAAACATTGTCTAAATGTTTTGTTTTGGCGTCCAATTCTAAAATGCCATTAATGCTCTTTATCTTTCTCCAAAAGCTACAGTTAGGACTAACAATGTACATTCGATAGATATCCATATAGCAAGGGGAACTAGACAAGGCTGTCCCCTTTCCCCATTTCTGTTTGCCATAACTATAGACAGGGCCGGTGCTACCATTAGACCAACTAGGCAGCCACCTTAGGCACAGACCTCAAGAGGGGCATAGTTTTATACAGATTACTTTCTTGAAAAAAATGCAACTGAGAAAACCTATTGAGCACCCCCTAAATGGTCCTGTCCACAGACATCAAGCAGCTCAAAAGCTCTCCGTAACTTTATTTATTTATTTATTTATTTGATGTATACCCTGCCCTCCCCACAGATGGGCTAAGGGTGGCTAACAACATTAAAAAATACATTAAAATCACAGAAACATAAAATCAATAATATTTTTTTAAAAAATGATTAAAATAGTCCAGGAGCAGGCTATTTAAACAAATATTGGGAGTCTGTATACAGGCATGGCAGATGGCTGAGGGCAGCTCCGGAAGAAATGGAGGTCTTAGATGGAAGAAGAAGGACACTCGCTGGCACTCAGCCAAAGGCCCAGCAGAACATCTCCGTTTTACAAGCCCTGCAAAACTGTAACAGGTCCCACAGGGCCCAGATCTCCAGCGGGAGAGCATTCCACCAGGCCAGGGCTGGGGCAGAAAAAGCCCTCGCCCTGGTTGAGGCCAGATGGATGTCCTTTGGGCCAGGGACCACCAGGAGTTGCTTGTCTGCAGAGCGCAACACCCTGCAGGGGACGTAATGGAAGAGGCGGTCCCGCAGGTATGGAGGTCCCAGTCCATGAAGGGCTTTAAATACCAAGGTTAACACCTTGAACCAGATCTGGAACTCCACTGGAAGCCAGTGCAGCTGGCACAGCACATGATGAATGTGTGCTTGGATGGGCGTTCCAGTAAGGATGCGTGCTGCTGCATTCTGGATCAGCTGTAACTTCCAGGTCAGGCCCAAGGGCAGTCCAGGATAGAGTGAGTTGCAGTAGTCTAGCCTGGAGGTGTCTGTTGCATGGATTACTGTGGCCAGGTCCTGTGGTGAAAGATAGGGCGCCAGTTGCCTGCCCTGGCAAAGATGGAAAAAGGCAGACCTGGCAACAGTCATGACCTGGGCCTCCATTGAAAATGTAGCATCCAAGGTCACACCCAGACTCCTCACCATCAGGGAAGGTTTCAATTGTACCCCATCAATGGCTGGAAGCCGGTTCCCAGCTCGATTGCCCCATGATCCAGACACAAAACCTCTGTCTTCAGGGGATTCAATTTCAGGCGACTTTGATGTAACCATACCGTCACAGCCTCAAGACCCTTGACCAAGGAATCCAAAGCAAGATCGGACTGGCCATCTGTAATGATTCCAAGTAAATGTGTGCATGTATCTTTAAATGCTTGATGAGATAGGTGAAGAGTGGGGGGGGGGTGAAGGAGATGGATGAGTGAGTGATATGTGTCAGGCTATGTCATTCCAGACTTGATAGTCTGTTTCACTCCCTTCTGCAAGAAGACGAGGTCTTTTGATTTCGAAAGGTTTATTGTGAAAGACAGCATTCAAGCCCAGATGTGCATATTCCAGGATTAGAGATCCTGGCCGAGCAAAGTGTTGCTAGGAATGAAACATAGAGTAAAGGTTGTTACATTTCACACTCCCGGAGCCCAACCTCCCCCCCCCCCCCGAGTTCATACAGCAAAACTTTTCAGAGGTGCGCTGAGCTGGCCAAGGTCGAAACAGCAGATAAGACAGGATCCTTTCCCATGGAATTGGCTCCTTGCAGGTGTTGCCTGGAACAGCAGATAAGACAGGATCCTTTCCCATGGAATCGGCTCCTTGCAGGTGTTGCCTGGAGGGAAAGAAGTCTAAACACTACACGATTAAATATGGCGTTACTTAGGTTAAAACAGTTTCTGACAATATGATTGGTTGAGGACTGAGAGGGTGGGTGGAGTGAATGCAGTTTGAGACTGAGAGTAGAGAGAACATTTTTAGTCAGAAGAAAGCAGGCTAGCTGTGTGCTGCCTGAGTATGTTGACGTATTCATGAGAGAAATATAACCTGTGTGGAACCTGAACTGAGCATGTTTGTGAAAGGACACTCAGTCAGGGAAAGAGAGGCCAGCTGTGTGAATGAGAGTAAATGAAGTAACTTTAAGAACCTAGAACTACGTTTATGAAACCGATACGCTTCTCGACTAAATAAAAGTTTATTTTTGTTTTGCTATATCCCAGTGTAGCTGTCATTGCTATATCCCATTCCTATCTTCAGGGCCACATAGAGCCATGAAGGAGCCTGACGCTTAGGAACGTTACCAAAGGGAAAATTTAAATAAAATATCTTGGAATAAAATATTCCTGGTGGCAGCAGACTACCCAGAGAGTTAAGGGATAGATTAAAAGAAAAATCTACCCTAAAGAAAGTAAAGGTCATAACACCATCCATCAGCAGATAGAGCTGAGTGTCATCCGCATACTGGTGACAACCTAGCCCAAATCTGCAGGCTAACCGGGCAAGGGGGCACATATAGATGTTAAATAGCATCGGGGAAAGAATCGCCCCCTGAGGGATGCCACATACCAAAGAATGGTAAGCAGACATCTGTTCCTCGAGTGCCATCCTCTGTCCTACTGTGAAGGAAGGAGTTCAGCCATTGCAGGGCTCTTCCACAAATCCCCACATCAGCAAGGCAGTGCGTCAGAAGATTAAGACTGACCATGTCAAATGCTGCTGTAAGATCTAAAAGTATCAGCAGTGCCGAACCACTCCGGTCCAGGTGTCGCCGCAGATCATCTGTGAGGGCAACCAGAGCCGTCTCTGTACCATGGCCAGGCCTGAAGCTGGACTGGAATGGATCCAGGATAGAGGCATCACCCAGGTATACCTGCAGCTGTTCCGCTACTGCCCTCTCAATTACCTTACCCAGGAACGGAATATTCAAAACTGGTCAATAATTGGCTGGATAAGCAGGATCCAGTGATGGTTTCTTTAATAAGGACCGCACCACTGCCTCTTTCAGTGAGTCTGGAAAAAAACAGAACTCAGAGAAAGATTAATGATGTCAGCTAATGGTGCCCAAATCCCATCACCACCACTTTTCACCAGCCATGATGGGCATGGGTCCAGTGGGCACGTGGTAAGTTTCACAGCATGCAGGACCCTGCCCACCTCCTCCTGGGAGAGTGGCCTGAAGTGATCTAATATCAACCCTGAGGACAACCAAGGGGCCTCCAGTACACATACTGCATCAACTGTGGTGGACAGATCCCGGCGGAGTGACAAGATCTGATCCGCAAAATAGTCTCCAAAAGCCTTACAGCTTATTACCAAATTTACATTTTTATTTGTCCCATGTGTGAGGGACGTTAAAGACCAAATCACTCTGGAAAGTTGTGCTGGGCGAGAACTAGTGGACGCAGTGGAAGCTGCATAGTAGTCTCTGCAGCTTTCAGTGCCATCTCATAGGCCTTCATAAACGTCCTATAAGATGTTCTTGTCACTTCATCTTGGAGTCGCCGCCACACTCGCTCTAGCCGTCTCAGCTCCCATTTGATTTGTCGTAGCTCGTCAGTATACCAAGGAGCTACTCTAGTTCGGGGGCGGAGAGAGCAATCTCATCAATAGCTTCAGAGAAACGGGCATTCCAGTCCTCTATCAGCTCATCCAATGAGCCACCAGGGGGCATCGGATCCTGCAGAGCATACTGCAATTCAATTGGATCCATTTGACTCCATGGGCTAGCATAAATCAGCTCATCGCCCAAGCAGGAGGGGGTCATGGTGCCCAGACAAGCCCTCAGGATGAGGTGGTCTGACCATGGCACTGCTATAGCTTCATCCAGATCCACCTGTATCCCGAACCCAAAGATCAAATCCTGCGTGTGTCCTGCTCGATGTGTGGACATTGATACAAACTGGGAGAGTCCTAATGCTGCCATGGAGGCTATCATGTCCATGGCCTGTGAGGAGGTAGCATCATCGGCATGGACATTGATGTCCCCTAAGACCAGAAGCCTGGGGTACTCCAAGGCCCAGCCAGCCACCGCCTCTAACAGGCCAGGCACAGCATCTGCTGGTGCACTGGGCGATCGGTACACCAGACAGATGGCTATACTCTCCTCGGCACCCCACACCAGGCCCAGACAATCAATGCCAGCAATCTTTGGCAAGGGGAGCAGCCTGATGGAGAAAGACTCTCGAATGAGCACCACTACCCCAACAAGACATTTCCCAATATGTAAAACAAATAGGAGAAACCTGTACCATAAATGTGTTGGAGTATATGTGTGTTGCAAAGTCTGAGATTCAGTCATTATGGGGTTAATGTGTTTACCTACCATGCTATTGTTTAGATTGACCTGGAAGGGGAACCTGGCTCAAAGCCAATAATCTGCAAGCCCGGGAAACTTGAGTGTTTGTAAACTGTTATTGGTCAACAGGTCAGGTGATTTTCTTTCAGGGTCAAGAAGACAGAGGAGGAAGAAGATTCTCCATTCAGTTATCACAGCTCTTTGTTTGTAACCAGTAGTGAGAATGTAGCTCCAGGAATTTGTTATTTTGTAGGCAATCCTGTTAACCTTTTTTCCTTTAGAAGTAAATGATTTTAAAAGCTAAACTCGTGTGCTGACTCTCTATTGATTCAAGATCCATTGCACCTCTGAAGAAAAGCTATTTTTTAACCTTTTCCCTCAACAAAGTGGACCAGTTGAATTAATTATTAAGGTGAAAAAGATGCTAACGATTCATGTATATTGTTCTTTGAATAACAGCAGTATGGTATGGCTTTGGATAGGCAATATGAGATCATTAACTCTCGAAAAAGGCAAACCTTATGAGTTATATCATCCCGCTTTCAGATAATACTGCCAGTCATTGCTGCATCTCAAAATAGTCTAGGAGACTCAAAGTTATCTCAGAAGTCTCAGTCAACTTGAGAGGAACAATCCTTACTGAAACTACTCCTTTTTAGCTCTCCAGAGAGCCAGCTAAAAAGAAGAAAGCAAACAAACTAAGTAACTGCAGACAAAAGTATCTCCTTTTCAAGTACAACATAATTCTCTCTCTCATTGTCTCACAGCAAACATGAGAAGGGGGTGGGAGTAGAAGACACTCTGTTGTGCTAGCCAGGAAAAAGGTGGGGAAATAGCTTCCAATGCTACAAAAAGAAACTTTTCAGCAACTTGAGGAAGCCAAGCAAGAAGTGAGAAGGAAAACAAAAGGGAAAAGGTGGGAAACTGCCTCCAGAGCGAAGAAAAAACCCCACTTCATAGAGCAAACTGTATCCCAGCAACATCAAGAGAAGAGGCAGAGTGGAAAACGCTAAAATCTTCACAGCTATTCTGCTGTGTCTGGAAAGAAATGGGCAGAAAGTCAGTTTCATGACTGCAATAAAAGGGAGGAAAGTAGGGAAATTCTGCTGTAGCAATGCGCAGAGCATACTTGCTGCAGAGGAACAAGTGCAGGGAAAAATACCTCTGCACTAGAACCTACAACTATATAGTCAAGCTTTTAAGGTTTCCTCAAAATTTGAAAATCCTTTAAAGAGTTATGATGACCTCGTCCAATCCTTAAGGCCACTTTTGGTAGGTGCTCGAGAGGGAAAACTGGTCAAGACCAATTTGTCATCTAAACCTTGGTTTGATCAAAGCTGTATTTGTGCTAAAAATGCTTTAATCTATGCCTATAAGTTAGCACTGGGAGCTGATGAAAAGACCAGACAGGATGCATATCGTTCTCTTTCATTTTTAAAAAAGAAATATAAATCACTGGTTGCCCGCTGTAAGAAAGAACATACCAGAAAACTGTGGGCCAATATAATTGAAGCAGCTACGAGCAAAAACTCAGTGGTGTTCTGGAAACTAGTGTCAAACCGCGCCTCCACAGCCGCCTCCCCCTTGGCTTCCTGTATCCCCCCAGATAAATGGACTTTTTTCCAAAAAATGTATGATGATCTTATTCAACCCCCTCCTGCCCTAACAATAGAAAATCTGGCCAAATGCCCCCCCCAGTTCATGCCGAAGAGGTAAAAGCTTATATTAGCCAGTTAAAGAATGCAAAAGCCCCTGGGCTTGATGGAATATCTCCAGAATTACTAAAAACAAATAAGGACTGGTGGGCAACTTTCCTAGCCTCCCTATTTACTTATATTGATGAAACCGGCTACATCCCCAATGATTGGGGAATGTCTATAGTAGTCCCCTTCAATAAGAAGGGAAAGAAGGAGGATCCATCCAGTTATAGACCAATCAGCTTACTAAGCAGTGTAAGCAAGTTGTCTACAAAACATCTGCTGGAGAAATTTTTAGACTGGCTAGAACAGGAGGATATAATTGCTGATGAGCAAGCTGGGTTTAGAGCTGGCAGGTCAACAATAGATCACTGCCTAGTAATGCAACACCTTGTAGAGAAATACGCTACAGGAGACCAAGCATCACTTTACCGGGCATTTGTTGATTTAAAAGCAGCTTTTGACACAGTCTCTAGAAATAGACTTCGGAGGAAACTGCAGGCCTCCTCTACTGATAGGCGACTGCTGTCCCTTTTGGGGGCTATGCACAAGCAAACTGCCCTGAGTAAGGTGCAGCCGAATTGGGCATTTGACTGACCCCATTCAAACTTACAGGCAGGTGTGCCTTCTAGCCCCCTTTCTGTTTATCTTCTACATCAACAATTTGGTGAACCTTTTGAATGACCCTGGATTGCACCCTCCCAAATTAGCAAATAGGCACATTCACGTACTGCTCTATGCAGATGATGCTGTATTACTTTCTAGGACCCCCATAGGGCTGAAACGAGCCCTAAAAAAAATCTCCCAATTCTGTGATACTGAACACCTTCTAACTAATTACCAAAAAACTAAGATCCTGGCTTTCGGTAAAAATCCAAAGATCAGACGATGGGAGCTTCAGGGGCATCAGTTAGAACAACTTTCCAGCTTCAAATATTTGGGTGTAGTTTTGCAAGCCTCAGGTACCAAAACAACACATAGCAGCTTCATTGCTGATGTGGGAAAAAAAACAGCACACGGTATACTGAAATTCTATCGATCACAAGGGGGGCAGTATGTACCGGCTGCACTCAGATTGTTTAAAGCCAAACCATTGGCCCAATTAGTATACGGATCATTCTTGGGGCTGCCATCCTCCTCTTTCTCTCAACTTGAGAGAGTGCAGTCCAAATTTCTTAGAGCCCTATTACAAGTGCCCAAATACATGCCTAACTCATGGGTTAGACTGGAAACAGGAATGTTAAGGGTAGAGGCCAGAATCACCATCCTTTCAATTTTCAAAAGGCTGTCAGGACGTCTAAACCCGCAACGTCTGCTCCCTCTGTTATTCCAAGACAAATTTCAATCTAATTGGCAAAAGGCGACTCTGAAATCCCTGGGAAAATTGGGTCTTTCCCCTCAAAGTTTGCGAGTCATGGGGTTAGACCGAGCAAAATCACTCATTAAGCAGAGAGTGACAGACATTGAAAGACAAACATTTTCTTAGAGCACCAGGTTTTATTTCTTCAGATACTACTAAATATATTGCCGCTCCTGCGGCCTATTTTTACTTTCTTGAATCCAGTAACTCCAGAAGGGCATTTGCTTTAGCTAGAAGTTCAACTCTACCCTCTGCCATCCTGGAAGGAAAGTTTAAAGCTGTCCATTACTCTCTTAGGCTTTGCTCCTATCCCCTAAGAGAAATTGACTCAATGGAGCACATCTTCTTCAACTGCCCAAGTCATAGTAAAATTAGAGCGGAAACCATCAGTCCATTAGTAGAAAGATTCCTTGGAAGTTCAAATAAAATCAAACTTGATTATCTTTTGTCTGATCGGAATCACCAGACACCACATCAAGTAGCAAGATTCTGTGCCCAGGTCTACAAGCAACGTAAATCGCATAAGGCAGCTACAAGCAACGTAAGGTCTACAAGCAACGTAAATCGCATAAGGCAGCTTAAACTACTAATTTATGATGATCTTATTTTTTTACTCTTATATTTATTCATCGTTCTTCCCCAGTATCCAGTCTCGACTGTTTTTAAACTGATTTGCAAATGGTTTTATATGTACTGGTCGCAGACTGTAAGAATAAACTTGACTTGACTACCTCTGCACTAAGAACAGCAGAAACACCTGAACCTACTTCATGGGGTGAATTATCCTAGCTACCACCAGAAGAAGCTGAGAAATGGAGAAAAGCGGAGGGTGTGGTGTCGGTGTTGAAGAGAATGATAGCACATTGAAAGAGCTCCGTCTCTCCCATGCCTGAAATTTAAAATTTATGTTGGAAGGGTAAAGTAAAAATATTTACCCTTCCAACGTAAAGATACACTAAGAGATCCTAAAGGCAGATTCATATTTATTAAAGGCACTATAGAAAACCAAACTTACACATTTGGCTCAATTTATGCCCCAAACCAAGACAGCCTAATGAAATTCTAAAACAAAGTTCATTAGAATACACATGTATCACTTAGTATAATGTGCTCTAAACCATATTTTCATGACAAACCCACAGAAACAGCAGCAACATAATCTAAGAGTATAATGGAGAGCAACACATAGAAACAGAAGGATTAAAAATATCCTGCTCACCAGGTTGGAGGCAAGTTCTGACGACAACAGGGCCAACAAGAAAGATTCTCAGATCAAACTCCATGGTCAAGTAACAGATTCCCAAATCAAAGACTGTGACCCACCAAGGCTCAGGCAGCCAGAACCAAAGAGCTCACCAACAGCCAAGCCCAGAATACCACAATTGTGACTAGCTAATCCCATGCTAGCTGCGGCCTTATAAAGGGAGTTTCTCCTACAGGTGAGGCTGGGTTCATTAAGCTTCTTGCTCCAAGCTGGCTCATCTCTGCTACTTAGGAGGAGTAGATCAGATCCTGTACTGGCTCTCCTGACATTTCCTCAGCAGGGGGAAGGCCGTGGGCTGCCAGGCATGCGCTCCTGTGCTTGGTCCATGCCTCTGCCCTTACCCTCAGCCTTCGCTGCTCCTGGGGTTCTTTGGGAGACAGTGGCAGTTCTGGCAGCAGGCAGGTCCATGCTAAGGCTGCCTGGCTTGATGACACTGTGGTTGCCAACCCTCCTGGAGATCCCCACAAATTACAACTGATCTCCAAATGACAGGTTTTAACATTCTCCGAGACATGGAGGCTTCTTAGGCTGGCCTATGTGGAATTATACCCCACATAGGTACTACCTGACAATAGATGCCAACCCACCTAGAGAACTCCGAGAGTTACAAATTATACCGCACTGAGGACCCTCCATATTATGATTACCGTACCTGGAGATCTCCTTCCATTTCAGCTGAACTCCATATGTCCTATTTTACCTAAATTGGAGACAATGGTGGTATTGGGTATTGGCAACTGAGTGTCTGAAGCACCTCCTTACAGTAGTTGCCAACTTGGGGTTTCAGGGGGCTTATATTTTCACCACTTCCTTATTCAAAGCCAAGTCTAATACAGGGTGCTTGGAGGGAGGCCACATTCGAGGCCTTAGTTCGAGAACGAGAGACTGGATCAGCACCACCACATGTCCCCTTGTAGGGGACAGTCTCTGGAGTTCAGGGGTGTGTGATTTGGGGTGATCCAAAGATTGTTTTGGGTTTCAGTGAGCTTATATTTTCACCACTTCCTTATTCAAAGCCATGTCTAATACAGGGTGCTTGGAGGGAGGCCACATTCAAGGTCTTACATCCAGAACCAGAGAATGGATCAGCACCAGCACATGTCCTCTTGTAGGGGACAGTCTCTGGAGTTCAGATCTGTGTGATTTGGAGTGATCCAAAGATTGGTTTGTGTTTCAGAGGGCTTATATTTTCACCACTTCCGTATTCAAAGCCATGTCTAATACAGGGTGCTTGGAGGGAGGCCACATTCGAGGCCTTAGGTCCAGAACCAGAGACTGGATCAGCACCAGCACATGCCCTCTTGTTACGTGCAAAATTTTGCACCTTTGTGGTTCGTTCTCCCTTTTCTGACCAACCACAATAAAAATTAAAACAAAATCCAGGAGTCCTTCTTGAATTGAAGCAAAACAGATGGTTTTTATTTACCCAGTGGATGAGCCCTTTTTCTTATACAGAAGTAGACAGTCTCCTTGTGTGTAAAGGTTCAACCCCTTACAATAGAAGCGTAGAGCAATTAATACTTTCAGATAATCATAACAATATTACAATATTCTAATATTTGTTATCTTATTGGCTCATAAAGTATCTAGGGTTAGTTCTGATTTGAAGATGCAATTCTGGGTTGGCTCTTCTACTTGGGGGAATTCCAAATCCTGCAACCCCTTATCTTGTCCTCAATTTAGGAGGACACCCTTTAACCTCTTACCTACTTTCTTCTGGGCATAATACTTTCAATAGCGCCAATGTGTCTCAATCTAGCAGCCTTGATACCCTCTGATAACTGAAGTCTGTTGGTAAGGGATGTTTTTTTTTCTCTGTGCCCTTTCCCCCAGTTCGTTCTCAGCCTTAAGGAAGATAGGCCACAGGTGGCCAAAACCAGCTTGCTGCATCAAATCAGTTTTCTACAAAAGGCTCTCTGGTACTGATTCCTATTGGAATCTTATAGAATAATATAACATATGCATAATATTTTATAACTGCAGCTCTACAAGCAGTATATTATTAGTTCTCAGTTCTTGCAGAGTTTCAGCATACTTCTCTTGGTCTTCTTGTTTCAAGTGTCATATTCTTACAGGTTGCATTACAAGTACTACATTGGCTCCTGAGCGTAGGAAGAAAGTGCAAGGCATATGAGTGATATATAAAAGTAATATATAAAATCCTTTTTCTTCAAATCTATATCCATCACTCTTGTAGGGGACAGTCTCTGGAGTTCAGGGGTGTGTGATTTGGAGTGATCCAAAGATTGTTTTGGGTTTCAGAGAGCTTATAATTTCACCACTTCCTTATTAAAAGCCATGTCTAATACAGGGTGCTTGGAGGGAGGCCACATTCTAGGCCTTAGGGCCAGAACCAGAGACTGGATCAGCACCAGCACATGTCCTCTTGTAGGGGACAGTCTCTGGAGTTCAGGGGTGTGTGATTTGGGGTGATCCAAAGATTATTTGGGGTTTCAGAGGTCTTATATTTTCACCACTTCCTTATTCAAAGCCATGTCTTATACAGGCTGCTTGGAGGGAGGCCACATTCGAGGCCTTAGGTGCATAACCAGACACTGGATCAGCACCAGCACATGTCCTCTTGTAGAGGACAGTCTCTGGAGTTCAGGGGTGTGTGATTTGGGGTGATACAAAGATTGTTTTGGGTTTCAGAGGGCTTATATTTTCACCACTTCCTTATTCAAAGCCATGTCTAATACAGGGTGCTTGGATGGATGCCACATTCGAGGCCTTAGGTCCAGAACCAGAGACAGGATCAGCACCAGCACATGTTCTCTTGTAGGGGACAGTCTCTGGAGTTCATATCTCTGTGATTTGGGGTGATCAAAAGTTTTTTTTCTGCTGCAGCTGCTGCCCCTTTCTTCTTATTCTGTGCCCAGGTCTACAAGCGACGTAAATCGCATAAGGCAGCTTTAACTACTAATTTATGATGATCTTATTTTTTTACTCTTATATTTATTCATCGTTCTTCCCCAGTATCCAGTCTCGACTGTTTTTAAACTGATTTGCAAATGGTTTTATATGTACTGGTCGCAGACTGTAAGAATAAACTTGACTTGACTACCTCTGCACTAAGAACAGCAGAAATACCTGAACCTACTTCATGGGGTGAATTATCCTAGCTACCACCAGAAGAAGCTGAGAAATGGAGAAAAGCGGAGGGTGTGGTGTCGGTGTTGAAGAGAATGATAGCACATTGAAAGAGCTCCGTCTCTCCCATGCCTGAAATTTAAAATTTATGTTGGAAGGGTAAAGTAAAAATATTTACCCTTCCAACGTAAAGATACACTAAGAGATCCTAAAGGCAGATTCATATTTATTAAAGGCACTATAGAAAACCAAACCTACACATTTGGCTCAATTTATGCCCCAAACCAAGACAGCCTAATGAAATTCTAAAACAAAGTTCATTAGAATACACATGTATCACTTAGTATAATGTGCTCTAAACCATATTTTCATGACAAACCCACAGAAACAGCAGCAACATAATCTAAGAGTATAATGGAGAGCAAAAAATAGAAACAGAAGGATTAAAAATATCCTGCTCACCAGGTTGGAGGCAAGTTCTGATGACAACAGGGCCAACAAGAAAGATTCTCAGGTCAAACTCCATGGTCAAGTAACAGATTCCCAAATCAAAGACTGTGACCCAGCAAGGCTCAAGCAGCCAGAACCAAAGAGCTCACCAACAGCCAAGCCCAGAATACCACAATTGTGACTAGCTAATCCCATGCTAGCTGCGGCCTTATAAAGGGAGTTTCTCCTACAGGTGAGGCTGGGTTCATTAAGCTTCTTGCTCCAAGCTGGCTCATCTCTGCTACTCAGGAGGAGTAGATCAGATCCTGTACTGGCTCTCCTCAGCAGGGGGAAGGCCGTGGGCTGCCAGGCATGCGCTCCTGTGCTTGGTCCATGCCTCTGCCCTTACCCTCAGCCTTCGCTGCTCCTGGGGTTCTTTGGGAGACAGTGGCAGTTCTGGCAGCAGGCAGGTCCATGCTAAGGCTGCCTGGCTTGATGACACTGTGGTTGCCAATCCTCCTGGAGATCCCCACAAATTACAACTGATCTCCAAATGACAGGTTTTAACATTCTCCGAGACATGGAGGCTTCTTAAGCTGGCCTATGTGGAATTATACCCTACATAGGTACTACCTGACAATTGATGCTAACCCACCTAGAGAACTCCGAGAGTTACAAATTATACCGCACTGAGGACCCTCCATATTATGATTACCGTACCTGGAGATCTCCTTCCATTTCAGCTGAACTCCATATGTCCTATTTTACCTAAATTGGAGAAAATGGTGGTACTGGGTATTGGCAACTGAGTGTCTGAAGCACCTCCTTACAGTAGTTGCCAACTTGGGGTTTCAGGGGGCTTATATTTTCACCACTTCCTTATTCAAAGCCAAGTCTAATACAGGGTGCTTGGAGGGAGGCCACATTCGAGGCCTTAGTTCAAGAACGAGAGACTGGATCAGCACCACCACATGTCCTCTTGTAGGGGACAGTCTCTGGAGTTCAGGGGTGTGTGATTTGGGGTGATCCAAAGATTGTTTTGGGTTTCAGTGAGCTTATATTTTCACCACTTCCTTATTCAAAGCCATGTCTAATACAGGGTGCTTGGAGGGAGGCCACATTCAAGGTCTTACATCCAGAACCAGAGAATGGATCAGCACCAGCACATGTCCTCTTGTAGGGGACAGTCTCTGGAGTTCAGATCTGTGTGATTTGGAGTGATCCAAAGATTGGTTTGTGTTTCAGAGGGCTTATATTTTCACCACTTCCGTATTCAAAGCCATGTCTAATACAGGGTGCTTGGAGGGAGGCCACATTCGAGGCCTTAGGTCCAGAACCAGAGACTGGATCAGCACCAGCACATGCCCTCTTGTTACGTGCAAAATTTTGCACCTTTGTGGTTCGTTCTCCCTTTTCTGACCAACCACAATAAAAATTAAAATAAAATCCAGGAGTCCTTCTTGAATTGAAGCAAAACAGATGGTTTTTATTTACCCAGTGGATGAGCCCTTTTTCTTACACAGAAGTAGACAGTCTCCTTGTGTGTAAAGGTTCAACCCCTTACAATAGAAGCGTAGAGCAATTAATACTTTCAGATAATCATAACAATATTACAATATTCTAATATTTGTTATCTTATTGGCTCATAAAGTATCTAGGGTTAGTTCTGATTTGAAGATGCAATTCTGGGTTGGCTCTTCTACTTGGGGGAATTCCAAATCCTGCAACCCCTTATCTTGTCCTCAATTTAGAAGGACACCCTCTAACCTCTTACCTACTTTCTTCTGGGCATAATACTTTCAATAGCGCCAATGTGTCTCAATCTAGCAGCCTTAATACCCTCTGATAACTGAAGTCTGTTGGTAAGGGATGTTTTTTTTCTCTGTGCCCTTTCCCCCAGTTCATTCTCAGCCTTAAAGAAGATAGGCCACAGGTGGCCAAAACCAGCTTGCTGCATCAAATCAGTTTTCTACAAAAGGCTCTCTGGTACTGATTCCTATTGGAATCTTATAGAATAATATAACATATGCATAATATTTTATAAGTGCAGCTCTACAAGCAGTATATTATTAGTTCTCAGTTCTTGCAGAGTTTCAGCATACTTCTCTTGGTCTTCTTGTTTCAAGTGTCATATTCTTACAGGTTGCATTACAAGTACTACATTGGCTCCTGAGCGTAGGAAGAAAGTGCAAGGCATATGAGTGATATATAAAAGTAATATATAAAATCCTTTTTCTTCAAATCTATATCCATCATTCTTGTAGGGGACAGTCTCTGGAGTTCAGGGGTGTGTGATTTGGAGTGATCCAAAGATTGTTTTGGGTTTCAGAGAGCTTATAATTTCACCACTTCCTTATTAAAAGCCATGTCTAATACAGGGTGCTTGGAGGGAGGCCACGTTTGAGGCCTTAGGTCTAGAACCAGAGAATGGATCAGCACCAGCACATGTCCTCTTGTAGGGGACAGTCTCTGGAGTTCAGGGGTGTGTGATTTGGGGTGATCCAAAGATCGTTTTGGGTTTCAGAGGGCTTATATTTTCACCACTTCCTTATTCAAAGCCATGTCTAATACAGGGTGCTTGGAGACAGGCCACAAAATCGAGGCCTTAGGGCCAGAACCAGAGACTGGATCAGCACCAGCACATGTCCTCTTGTAGGGGACAGTCTCTGGAGTTCAGGGGTGTGTGATTTGGGGTGATCCAAAGATTATTTGGGTTTCAGAGGGCTTATATTTTCACCACTTGCTTATTCAAAGCCATGTCTTATACAGGGTGCTTGGAGGGAGGCCACATTCGAGGCCTTAGGTGCATAACCAGAGACTGGATCAGCACCAGCACATCCTCTTGTAGGGGACAGTCTCTGGAGTTCAGATCTGTGTGATTTGGGGTGATCAAAAGTTTTTTTCTGCTGCAGCTGCCGCCCCTTTCTTCTTATTGAATTGTTCTGGGGGCATCCGATTTTGAAGCTGTTTACTTAAGATCTGGGTTTTGTAGGATGACCCAATATAGGTCCACTTAGAGTGCTGAGTCTTCTGAATCTGGAGGTATATAATATGTGCCCCTGCAAACTTCTTTTTGGAGTTTAGAGCTTTTCAGTTTTCCCACAATATTTTTCTTTGGCTTTGCCGCTTTGTGAATAATGAATAAGGAATAAGGAACTGCGAATAAGGAACTGGGAACTGGGAACCAACTTCAGCTTCATCAGAGTTTCTGGGTATGAAAAAGGAGGCTCTGATTCAGAAGTGCAAAGAGTTAAATTTACCTCATAAGGGGAATAGTGTCGAAGAACTGAGAGTTATACTGATACAAAGCAGTGTGGAGCCTAATAGAACGGCAGAGGAGAGAGACCCTGAGGGACTGCACAACCGTAGTCCAGAATATTTAGAGTTTCTGAGGGAAAAGTTGAACGTTGAAACAGAACAAAAACAGTTTGAGAGGGAAAAGTGGAATGAACAAAAGCAGATTGAAAAGGAAAAGTTGAACGCTCAAGCAGAACTTAGAACTCGAGAAATAGAACAAAAACAGTTTGAGAGGGACAAAAGAGACAAAAAGGAGGGAAACTCTGAACCCAGAGCTGATTTACCTCGAGTTACCCCAAAAGATTTTATGGTGTATGTGTCAGGAGAAGATCCACAAATTTTCCTATCCACTTTTGAAAGGTCTGCTCAGAACTGAGGAATGCCAGAGACTCAATAGATGAAGTATTTAGCCAGTTTAATTAGAGGGGAATTGGCTGAGATCTACAACACATTTCCCTCAGATAAACCTGTTTTTTATGCTGAATACAAAGAGGCAGTATATGACAGATTTAGGCTAGGTGCTGATTACTTCAGAAAGAAGTTTAGAAGTCTAGTGCCTCAGAAAGAGAAGTCATTTAAGTTTTTTAGTGCCAAACTGACAGACTATTTTGATAAGTGGATTTCATCTGCCAAAGCTAACTCTAAAGAGGGAATAAGGGATCTAATGATTTTGGATCAGTTTTTATTTCAACTTCCTTCAGAGACCAGACTTCTGGTTAAAGATAAACTTCTAGAGAATGTCAACCAAGCATCAGAATGAGCAGATAAATTAACACTTAATAGAGGAGGTTGGGATCGCCATGAAAAGAAAGACTATTGTTATAAACCAGAGTTTAAATCAAGTAAAGGACAAGAGGGAGAAAGAAAAGGAACACATGAGAGTTCTGAGATTATAAAAGTCAGGATAAAAATACAGAAAGAAACCAAGATGGATACTGGAATTATAGAAGATGTTTTGTATGTGGTCTGAAAGGGCATTTAGCTTACAAATGTCTAAAGAACCAATCCAGGCCAACAACACTTGAGCATGTATGGAGGGTCACTAGAACTGACTCAGATGATCAGAGTAAAGAACCTAGAGACTCCAAAAGCTCAACAAACACAAATAAAACATCTAGTAAGAACACTGCCTTACCCATAAACACTGAAGAAACAGTTTATTTGTGTGGGGTAAAGATAGATAAGGTTGCACAGGATACTGAACTGAGAGAGGTGGTACAAATAAATGGGTGAGATGCTTTAGCCATTCTAGACACAGGAGCCTCAGTAACACTGGTCAGGGAGGATTTGGTTGATAAGAAAAACCTGATTCCAGATAAGCAAATATCCTTGCAAGGTGTGTGGGGAAATTCTAAAAGAGTGCCACTAGTCCAGCTAGAAATTAACTGGAAAGGAAAGGAAGGATATTTTCCTGTAGCAGTTATTAAAGAACAGAAAATACAAGTAATATTGGGAAGAGATGTAATGGGAGCAAAAGCAAGAATTCAAATATGCACTGACTCCGATGATTTTCTAAAAGTTGAAGCCAGGGGAGCAAAAGACAAGCCCCTAGGTATCTTAGCAACAGACACAATTGATACATTGCAGGAGGGAAAAAGAGAGAGACAAACTCTTGTCAGTAGTATTACTGCTGAAATGTCCCAAGAAACAAATATGAAACAAATATGAGTAGGGGGTTTCGCCATCATAGTAATGGGAGATGTAAACTAAGGCGGAGTTTTAGGCGAAGACCGGAAAGGTGTAACTCCCAAGTACCTCAGCCAATGGGGAAAGGGAGAGGGAAATTGCGGACGAGGATAGGATGCTTGAAATCTGTCAATTATCAGTGATGATTTTCAGTCTATAAAAATCCTTGTTCAGGAAGCCTCTGGGTTCCTCTTTGGCACCTACAGGCCTGTATAATTCTATTGCTTCAATAAAACGGCTTGTTCCTCTCAGAGCCTCGATCTCTCTCTTCTTGTGGTTTGAAGCGGGAAGGGTCTAGTCATCTGGCCCAGCTGCCTTCAGGCAACAGCTTTCTGGTGCCAATGCCCAGGAAACTCTCTTCCTGGGGACCTCACTGCTCTCCCACTCTGAGGCCATCAGCCACCCTCCCGACTCTTGACCTACAGTGAGACCCACGAACGACTCGCCAGCCGGCACACGACCCCTTGCTTCATGGGCGCCTCGACCGCTCGTCTGTTGAACCGGACCCTGAGGCGGAGAGACTGGCAGACTGAGAGGGACAACTCACTATCCTAGTGCCTGGGGAACTGCTACTCCCGAGGCCACTGCTGCATCTTTGGTAAATATCTTGTGTGACTGAGTTGTTGTGTGGCCGGTTGAAACTGACACGTGTGTTTCCCTCTAATTATCCCGGGGGTGCCCAGGGCCTCTGCTGTCAGTGCAAACGAAGGGGCAACACGACACCTATACGAGCCCCGCCGGGCGATGACTGTAGGGTCAGGCGAGCTTTGCTCCTGACACGTCGGATTCAGCAGCCTTTCACTGGCAAAAACCCCACCTCACAGCGAGAGTCTGTGTGTGTGTTGATGTGAAGCCGGCATTGAAAGAAAACAGGGGCCCCCATTCCACAGCTAGATATCAGTAAGAAAAGCTCACTCCCATCTAAGTACTCGGTGATGACCGACAAAAACCTCTTGAGTGAGGGATGAGAAGCTCCAGTTCCAAGATCCCTGGTAGAGAAACCCCTTTAGAGTGTGTCCTTAAGTATTGGGATCTGGTAGCCGACAGGGACATGAGAAAGAAAAAGATGATCAGATACTGTACAGAAATCTGGCCACAATATAAGGTAGATGACTATGATCAGCGGGATGCCAACGGATCTTTCCGTCTTACCCTGATCAACCCATGGTTTGTCTGGATGCTTAATGTAGGGAAATTTGAAGGGGCTAGATATATGGAAATCTTTCCATCAGGTGGTGAGGGATGTTATGCTTTCCTGCCCTGCGCCCCCTCACCACAGACTCGAGGTCAGGCCCTGGCACTAGTCAAGTCCACTCCTCCGGGGCCACCCCCAGTATATCCTGGACTTTCACAGATAGATAGCTCTGGCCCAGATAAAGGGGGACCCCCACCTCCAAATTCGCAGACAGCAGCATCAAGTACACCTTCAGCTTCAATGTACCCACTACATATGAATCCGCAAGTTGTTGTTCCCCAGGGGGGCCAACCCACCAGTGTCTCTGTGAAACCACCATCCCTGGAGTCCAATGGACTTTGCCAAATTTAAGAAGATGTCTGGAGGCTTCTCCCAGAAACCCCAAGAGGTTATAAACTTTCTCCAGTCACTGTTTCAGATGGCCACTAGACATGACTGCCAAAGGATGGCCCCCTTGTCTCAGGATAGTGGCAGCAGCAGCACTTCTGGTCCCAAAAGCTATCAAGCTCACCTTGGGGGGCACATTGGAGGTAGCGTCCCCACACACTATCCAGACCCTACTAGATGCCAGAGGATCCATCTAGATAACTGCTGGCTGGCTTCTCAAGATTCAAGCCCTTCTGTTTCAAAGCCCTTAGGTTTCTGTGGTTCGTTCAGAGCGATGGAACCCAGCCACTCTGTTGCCTCCAACTGAGGACCCACACAAGGTCTGGCTGTTACATGACTGTTTAGATGTAGTAGACACCCAGACCAAAGCCCGGCCAAACCTCCAAGATGAGCCCTTGGTAGATCTGCAGAATGTCTGATTCTCTGATGGTTCCAGTTTTGTCTCTGAGGGAGTTCGTCACACGGGCTGGGCAGTGGTTACTTTAGCTGGGGAAACAGTCAAGGCTGGGGCCCTGCCCCCAAGCTTCTCCGCCCAGTGGGCTGAACTCAGAGTAGGAATCCAAGCCCTTGAGCTCTCTTCAGGGCAGTCACTCACTCTGTATAGAGACAGCAAATATCTCTGGAGTATTGCCCATGCCCATGGGAAGTTGTGGCAAGAAAGGGGCCTCCTCATGGCATCTGGGTCCCCAGTGAAGCATGGGCCTGATATCGGGTGTTTGTTGAGTGCCATTTGCCCAGTGCCCTAGCTATTATACACTGTCGTTGACACCAGAGGGGAGATTCAGAAGTTGCCACTGGAAACCGTGCGGCAGATGCCACCACCCGCCAGGTGGCTCTCTTACTCATTCCAGAAGCAGAGGTGTGCCTAGCTAGCATTGAACTTCCAAGCCATCCCAAATACTCCGCTACTGAATCCCAGTATGCCATTGACTTAGCATGCACCTTTGATACTGAGGGATGGGCTATCCTACCGGACATGCAAAGCCAGATCCTGATCCCCAAAGCATCACTCTGTGGAAGCAATACTTCCACACTGTAGAACCAGTGCATGCATTCTTTGCCTCAGAGGTCCGGTCCTGCACCATTTGCCAAGCCAACAACCCCTCAAACTGACCAGAAGGACCAGGACCCCCAAAGCATCTGCACAACCCTTCAGTGTACCCAGGACAATTTTGGCAAGTGGATTTTGCTGAGTTGCCAAAAACAAAAGGGTACCGATATCTTCTCGTGTTCATTTGTAAATTCTCTGGTTGGCCAGAAGCTTTTGCAACCCGAACAGCCAAAACACGTGAAGTCACCAAGTGGCTGCTCCAAAACCTTGAGCCAAAATGGGGGGTCCCCCACGGGGATAGATAGTAATCAAGGAGCCCCATTTCTAAAGTCTTAGCTCAAGTTAGTCAGGCTCTGGGGATCCAGTGAAAATTTCATTCCCCATATCATCTGCAAGCCAATTGCCGAAAGGCTAAATGGCTGTCTGAAGGGACTGCTAGCAAAAATAGGACAGGAAACAGGTCTAAAATGGCCACACGCACTCCCACATGCACTTAGCGTCCTCTGTTCAGCCCCCAGGGGTAAACTCAAGCTGTCTCCTTTTGAAAGGGTTTTTGGGCACCCCTGGCCCCTTGTTATAGGCCAAAGGGGGAAGTCCACATCGGGAATAGAGTTTTACTAGCGCATGTCCAGTCGTTGTCTCGCACCCTGTCTGTTCTTTGTTCTGCAGCACTGCTTAAGCACTCCTTCAGCCTTGATGGGCACATACATGACCTTGCCGCTGATGACTGGGTTGCAGTCAAAATCTGGGACACCAAGCCCCTCCAGGCCTGATAGACGGCACCCGCCTGAGTCCTGCTAACCACTAACACAGCCGCCAAGGTCGAGGAATTCAAGTCCTAGATCCACCACTCGTGACTCAAAAAGGTCCCTGCACACAAAAAATGGACAGTGCGCCAAGTTGACGGAGATCCTACTGATGGACTCAAACTGTTGTTCCAAAAGGATCCTGATCCCAGCGCCTAAGAACTGCATTTAATGCTGTTGTTTATCTTCTATCTCTGTGTAGAATTGTTCATTGAGATTATTTGTCTACTGTTTATTGCCTGGTTGTGCAACTATGGCCACACTTATGATAGTCCTTGCATGCCTCAGCATCCTCGTGCCTTCTTTTTTTTATTGTGATTCCTGTTCCCACTGTTATGGCTTCCGTTGAAATCTCCGAGTATTCCAGACAGTTGCCTCTGTTAATGACCGGTGTTACCAAAAAAACCCAGCTCTTTGTCAGCACACCGGTAAGCAATACATCATAGTGTGACCACAACAGGTTCTAAGGCTGGAATAACCTGTCCCGGTCCCAGGAAGAAATCTCTTTCTAACGTTAGCAAAACAGATTGCTGCCTCCCTAAATGTTTCCAATTGCTGGGTGTGTGAGAAACCCCTTATGAGTGAACAATGGCCATAGGTAGCATCAGAAGTAACCCCTAAATCATTAGCCCTAGCTGGAATCATTCTGCTCCCATGCTGTATCCCTTGCATAACTCGATTGATACAAAGTACTGTCTCAAACATGACTATGGTTGCAACTCCGGCACAACCACTTCAAAAAGGGAGCTCCATTCCCCTTGCAGCTCTAATGACTATAAATGCATTTCTGCCCAAACAAGTTCAGCTGCTGAACCTCTTAAATGAGGCAGGAAGGTACACAGAGAGGCCTGATCCAGAAGGAGAGCAAAGGGGGGAAAACCTGTAAGCCAGCACCAAAAAGAGAAAATCCATAATTGCCCCCCTCCTGTCTCAGGCCCTCACCCTGCCTGCAAACCCTAGATATATCTCAGACCCCTGCCCTGCTCACAGGTTCAGCTACAACTCAGGCTATATTATATATATGCAAGGGGTTAGATAAAGTAACCATTTGCTTGCTCGCTATGACCTTTTTCTTACCTATAGATTATAAAGAAGTTTATACATAGCTGTTTTCTGTCTCATTGAAACAGGAAAGGTGTGTGGGTTTTTGCAAGATAAATATAGCTGTGTTCAGCCATGGAAAATAGGAAGTAAGTAGCAGATACTTGCGCTCAGCTATATAAAATAGGAAGCAAGGTAGCAGACGCACCAAGGGCTATGACCTTTGTGGTTAGACTTGCAGACGTGTGTGTGCGCTAATGTGTGACAAACTATGTATGGTATAAAAGAAATATGAGTAGGGGGTTTTGCCATCAGAGTAATTGGAGGTGTAAACTAAGGCCGATTCCACACTACCTTAGCCCCCACTTTTCTTGTGCAATGATTGCTCCATTTGTTATTGCGCGTTCTTCGCTCGTTTGTCCACATCACCCTTTGAATAGTGCTTCTCCTGCGCAATCCGTTGATCACATCCCCTTTCAAAAAGACGGGTAAAGGGGCGGGAAAAACCCGAATGGCCCCACGTTTTTTTGTTTTTTTTTAAAAAAGGACAAATTGACGCTATATCGACATGTAATCATCTTGAATCAACGAAGCCGTGTTCCCTCCCTTGCCTGTCATTGGTTAATTTTCGGACCAGCCTCTGAAATGGTCAGTTATTGGATCCCCGTGGAGGCAGCAAAATTTGAACAGCTTTAAAATTGTACTGATGGTACTGATGAACGCGAGGAACTTCACAGCCTGCTTGCCAGGTGAAATCAGCATGGGATGGGTGATCGGTCATGATGACCTGCAGCAGCATCCCAGGGCAGAGCTTCATTTTGTCTTTGGAAACTTGACAGCTATGCCTAGCTCGGCGGCACAGTCCGTGTCGTCCATCTCAAGAGCCATGATTGCAGTGTCACGAGGATTACTAAACATTACTGAATTTAATAAACATATTAAACTGTTCCTCTGATATTTGAGGTCTGTCCGCTAGATTGAAATGAAAGTAATATGATGAGATGTCGACATTTCGACATGGTACTTTTTTATTTTTTAAAAAAGGGGTGGGAACAAAGGCAGGGCAGGGAATTGCTCCTTAATGTGGAGGCGGGTCAAGAGAGGCTAGGAAATTAACAGAGGGCGGTTATTCATCATAAGATAACCTGCAACGAAAGTGCAATGGGCTGTGGCGACACCATGCCGATTTAATGACGGCTTCGGAGACGACGCGTGTGAACAGATTAAGGAATGGTGCTGCGGAAGCGAAAAACTGCCGCGAGAACGAAGGTAGTGTGAATTTGGCCAATGGCGGAGTTTTAGGCGAAGACCGGAAAGGTGTAACTCCCAAGTACCTCAGCCAATGGGGAAAGGGAGAGGGAAATTGCGGACGAGGATAGGATGCTTGAAATCTGTCAATTATCAGTGATGATTTACAGTCTATAAAAATCCTTGTTCAGGAAGCCTCTGGGTTCCTCTTTGGCACCCACAGGCCTGTGTAATTCTATTGCTTCAATAAAATGGCTTGTTCCTCTCAGAGCCTCGATCTCTCTCTTCTTGTGGTTTGAAGCGGGAAGGGTCTAGTAGTCTGGCCCAGCTGCCTTCGGGCAACAGTCCAAGAACCTTGTATTAGACATTGCTTTGAATAAGGATGTCGAGAAAATATAAGCCCCCTGCACCCCAAAATAATCTTTGGATCACCCCAAATCACACACCCCTGAACTCCAGAGACTGTCCCCTACAAAAGGACATGTGCTGGTTCTGATCCAGTCTCTGGTTCCAGAGTTGAGGCCTACTATTTCACCTTTCTATCAGAACCTTGTACTTTACATTGCTGTGAATAAGGATCTCAGAAATATAAGAGCCCTCTGCACCCCCAAATAATCTTTGGATCACTACAAATCAAACAGACCTGAGTTCCAGAGACTGTCCCTCACAACAGGACATGTGCTGGTGCTGATCCAATCTCTGTTTCCAGAGCTGAGGCCTCCTATTTGGCCTGCCTCCCAGAACCTTCTATCAGACATTGCTGTGAATAAGGAACTGGGGAAAATAAAAGCCCTCTATGCATCAATACAATCTTTGGATCACCTCAACTCACACAGACCTGAACTTCAGAGAGTGCCCTCTGCAAGAGGACATGTGCTGTTTCTGATCCAGTCTCTACTTCTGGAGCTGAGGCCTACTATTTCACCTATCTCCGAGAACCTTTTATAAGACATTGCTGTGAATAAGGAACTGGGAAACATAAGAGCCCTCTGCACCCCCAAATAATCTTTGGATCACCCCAAATCTCACAGCTCTGAACTCCAGAGACTGTCCCCTACAGGAGGACATGTGCTGGTTCTGATCCAGTCTCTGGTTCTGGAGTAAGGCCTCCTATGTGGCCTGCCTTCAAGAACCTTGTATTAGACATTGCTGTGCATAAGGAAGTGGGGAGAATATAAATCCTCTGAACCCCGAAACAATCGCTGTGAATAAAGAAGTGGGGAAGTATAAGCCCTCTGAAACCCAAAACAGCACTGAACTCCAGAGACTGTCCCCTACAAGAGGACATGTGCTGGTTCTGATCCAGTCTCTAGTTCTGGACTTAAGACCTTGTATTAGACATTGCTGTGAATACGGAACTGGGGAAAATATGAGCTCTCTGCACCGCAGAACAATCTTTGGATCACTCCAAATTACACATGTGCTCCAGAGACTGTCCCCTACAAGAGGACATCTGCTGGTTCTGATCCAGTTTCTGGTACTGGAGCTAAGGCATCCTATTTGGCTTGCATCCAAGAATCTTGTATTAGACATTGCTTTGAATAAGGAAGTGGGGAAAAAATAACCCCTCTGCACCCCAAAATAATCTTTGGATCACCCTCACGCACCCCTGAACTCCAGAGACTGTCCCCTACAAAAGGACATGTGCTGGTTTTACAGTATATCTGACTGAGAATAATAGGAAGGGGGATAAAAATTAACATTCCAGTCCTGGCTCCAAATCTGAGCAGACCCGAGACCAGGGCTGCTTGGAGAGAGAAACTGTTCCCAATACAAGCTTCTTGGAGGCAGCCGAAAAAGGAGGTCACAGCTCCAGAACCACTTTGTGGGGCAGAGGGCTTATATTTCCCCCACTTTCTTATTCAAAGCAGTGTCTAATACAAGGTTCTTGCAGGCAGGCAACATAGGGGGCCTTAGGTCCAGAACTAGAGACTGGAAAAGACCCAGCACATGTCCTCTTGTAGGGGACAGTCTCTGGAGTTCAGGGGTGTGTGATTTGATCCAAAGATTGTTTTGTGGGGCAGAGGGCTTATATTTTCCCCACTTCCTTATTCAAAGCAATGTCTAATACAAGGTTCTTGCAGGCAGGCCACATTTGAGGACTTGGGTCCAGAACCAGAGACTGGATCAAAACCAGCACATGTCCTTTTGTAGGGGACAGTCTCTGGAGTTCAGGGGTGTGTGATTTGGGGTGATCCAAAGATTGTTCTAGGGTGCAGGGGGCTTATATTTTCTCGACTTCCTTATTCAAAGCAATGTCTAATACAAGGTTCTTGGAGGCAGGCCACATTCGAGGCCTTAGCTCCAGAACCAGAGACTGGATCAGAACCAGCACATGTCCACTTGTGTGGGATAGTCTCTGGAGTACAGGATTGTGTGATTTGGGGTGATCCAAAGATTATTTTGGATTTCAGAGGGCTCCTACTTCCCCACTTCCTTATTCACAGCAATGTAAAGTACAAGGTTCTGAGAGAAAGGTGAAATAGTAGGCCTCAACTCTGGAACCGGAGACTGGATCAGAACCAGTACATGTCCTTTTGTAGGGGACAGTCTCTGGAGTTCAGGGGTATGTGATTTGGGGTGATCCAAAGATTGTTCTAGGGTGCAGAGGGCTTATATTTTCTCAACTTCCTTATTCAAAGCAATGTCTAATACAAGGTTCTTGGATGCAGGCCAAATTCGAGGCCTTAGGTCCAGAACCAGAGACTGGATCAGAACCAGAACATGTCCTCTTGTAGGGGACAGTCTCTGGAGTTCAGGGGTGTGTGATTTGGGGTGATCCAAAGACTGTTTTGGGTTTCAGAGGGCTCATACTTCCCCACTTCCTTATTCACAGCAATGTCTATTACAAGGTTTTTCTAGCTGGGCCACATAGGAGGCCTTAGGTCCAGAACCAGAGACTGGATCAGCAACAGCACATGTCCTCTTGTAGGGGACAGTCTCTGGAGTGTGTGATTTGGGGTGATCCAAAGTTTTTTTCTGCTGCAGCTGCCGCCCCTTTCTTCTTATTGAATTGTTCTGGGGGCATTCTATTTTGAAGCTGTTTACTCAAGATCTGGGTTTTGTAGGATGACCCAGTATAGGTCCACTTAGAGTGCTGAGTCTTCTGAATCTGGAGGTGTATAATATGTGCCCCTGCAAACTTCATTTTGGGGTTCAGAGCTTTTCAATTTCCCCCCAAGATTTTTCTTTGGCTTTGCGAATAAGGAACTAGGAACTGCGAATAAGGAACTGGGAACTGGGAACCAAGTTCAGCTTCGTTTGATAGAGCACCCTGCAAGCTAAGATAGAGAGCAGCCCAAATGGGGCAAAGTTGGAGGGAGGGAATGCAGAATCTGTGCAAGAAGCCTGAACTTCGGTGCTTGCATGCATTTGCTGTCTTCCTGCCGGGAGGGAAAAGGAGGGAAGGGGAGGGCAGAGGATCTTTTCTGCTGGCAGAAAAACCTCTCTGTTGGTAGACACAGAGGAGCATTAATGAATCTCAGTATGCCTAGAATGCCACCCTTGAATGACTTCATTAGTTGCCTATATGATTGTATAAAAGAAACAGAGGATTTAAGACAAAGGCCTTTAATAAATCCTGTTAAAAACATGCTTTCTGATTGGAAACTATGAAAGGGAGATCAAGTCGACAGAATAAACACTTGGTACAAACAGAATGACACTGAAGTGCATAGAACTGTGCCATGGAAACTTGCTGGTGAACTTTGGGTTAGCTATACAGTCAATCTATCCCACCTCTCAGAATGGTTATTATGAGGACAAAACTGAGGAGAAAAAAATTATGTAAGCCCCTTTAGGCCCCCATTGGAGAGAAAGGCAAAGTGTGCTTCACGTAAATATATAACATTCTCTGCATCTATATCTGTGAGGTCAAATAGCTACCAAACTGATGAGTTTATTTGCGGGCTGCCACCTATGTGGAGTGAGAGGCCATTTATGATTGCTGGATTTATTTTCATGTTGTTCTACTCAGGGCTGTATAGAAAGCTTACAAGTAATGTAAGATGGGGAAAAGGTGAGGGTGAGAAGTGATATAAGGCGGGAAATTTTAATTTTTAAAGCAGGAAGTGATAACAGGATGGTGTGGGTTTTAGGGGAGTATCCCAGAAGTGACATCACAGGAAGGGGGGGTTCGGTGTGGCATCCTGGAAGTGACATCACAGGAAGGGGTAGGGTTTAGGAATGACCTGGAAATGACACCACAGGATATGATGTCACAAAGCGATGTCACATCTTTGCTAAGCACCGCCCCCCAAATCTCTAGGTATTGACCAAGTCAGACCTGGCAACCCTAGAACAGGGGGGTGATCAAAGGATGACTTGTGAAAGAGATGAATGAATAAATAAACCAAATAAATACAACCTATTTGATTTGGACTATTCAGTTCCCATTTCCCATGACAGCCAGTGTGGTGTACTCATTAGAGTGTTGGACTAGAATCTGGAAGGTTCAAATTCTCATTCTGCCATGGTAGCTTGCTGGGTGATCTTGGGCCAGTCACACTCTCTTAGCCTATTCTACCTCACAGGATTTTTGAGAGGATAAAATGGAGGCAAAGGGAACAAGGTAAGCCACTTTGGAAAACTGAAGCTAGAAGCAAAAAAAGATAAATTGGCTGGTGGGTGGGGAGGAGAAAGGGAAACCAGCCTACAAACAGGCATGATCAATAACTGCCCATACATGTGCATTTTCTGTTGTGGCTCCCTCCGTGTTCAGTGGCCTGTCTGAGAATGTCAGAAGGCTCCTGTACTTCTGTCTTTCTGCAAACTATGTAAGAATTGTTCAGGAGGGCATTTCTACAAACATAATAGGGCTAATTTACAACAGAATGGTTCAGGAAGGTCTTTTTAAAAAGAATGAGATTGAGGACTAGGCCACTGTTTCTGCTCCTACCATATTGTTTTCTATTTATGTAATACCATATTCTGCATTGATAACATATCATGAGTAATACTTTTTTCAGCAAGCAAGCAAATGAGGAGCCAGGAAGCATCTGTATTATATGCTTATGACAAACCTGATGCAGTTTTGATTGTTATTCTCTTCTGAGTGTCTCCATTTGTCTATGATGCTTTGCATCCATGGGCCCAGGATGTGTGGGCGGATGGCTAGGAAGGCCGATATCACTTTTATGGGAAGGAGGGGCCCTTGGCCACACTGCACAGCCTGACCAAGGCTACTCACCCTAGCTGATTGGTTTTTGAGCATCAAACCTGGGCCTAGAGCCCCCTCCCCTGTCACTTACTGCCAGTCCCTGCCAGATTGGCCCCCCATCGAAGCTGCCACCAGCTCCCCCACCTAGAAGACCATTTAAAATGCCACACCACTCACAACTGTGACCAGTAGATGCTGGAGAGTTGCCCCAGGAGTCCCTGAAGGACAGGAACAGTGACTGGTCACCTCATGTCCTTGCAAGTTAGCTTCATGTGGGACCAACTCACCGCTGCTTTCCTATCCACGAAGCTAAAATTTTCACCCTCAGAACTTATCCCTACCAAACTGCTTTCACTGAGGAAAACTAAAAGCTAAATGTATATTTCCCCAAATGGGAATAAAATTCGTTTCAGGTTAGCAAATTTTACCTGGAAAATGGCATGATGGACAAGGGCTAAGAATCTCCTCCCTTCCCCCAAGGCAGTTTCCTTCTTCAAATCAAAGCCCAGCAGCTACAAAAGCATCCTAATAAAACTACTTATAACTTCCATTGTTTATGTATTTATTTATTTTGAAGATTTCTGTGTTACCTCTCCAGAAAGCCAGCTCAAGGCAGCTTACAGTATTAGCAGTCAGACCCCCCTCCTCACGCTTAGAGGGCAATTTATGTATGAGTATCATAAACCCCTTCCTCACATGCCATAAGTTCAAGGCAACGCCTGGACCGGAGTAAATGCCAGCTGGGCAGGAGCCTGGAAAACTACCAGAACATGAGTCAGAAGCAATCGACTGACCAAAGGCACCTCCACATCCCGGTGACATACAGAGATAATGAGGTTTTCTTGTCGGGTCTGACCTCATCAACGCCCTGATATACTTCCCCCTCATCCGCCTATCCTAATCAAAGTTATTCTGCAAACCTGTTAGCTTTCACCATCCAATACCTACCATGTCATCAAGCAATATTTTCACCTATAGTCCATCACAGATAGTCATTTCATGCCTCTCCCAACTTACTGTTTCACCTCTGGACCAACCATTAAGTAATTGTTCTGGGGAGTAAGATGTCAGCTTGCCCCAGGGAATGTTTTGCCCTGTAATTGGGCTTCCCCAACCATGTGCTCTGTGTGTGCGCTTTGGGGGCCATCTACATGCCCCCCAAATTTGTTTGAGCTTCTCTTCTTCTCGCTGTGAAACACTGGTTGTTTTTGCTGCTGGCTCCATGGACCCCTCCTATCCTTGAGACGTAATTATCACCCTCCCTGAACTGCTTTCTCCCACTCTCCTCTCTGTTTTTCCTAGTTAGCCTTGTATGCATGCTGTGTGTGATTTTCTGTATGCTTGCCTTTTATTTCTTTGTAATAAAAAACCTTTTTCTGATGAACATCTGCCTGATTTATTTGAGAGTTCTCTAAGAGAATAATCCCGTAGAAATTTGGTAAACTTGAAAGTGTACTCATTAACGTGAAATATCCTTTGGTCCAAATAAAAGTATTGTGCAAGTGATAAAGGAAGCTTTGTCTCTCGAAGCTCATATTTTGGAAATCTATTTGGTCTTTAAGGTGCTCTTGGACCTGGATCTTGCTTTTTGGCTGCAGACCAACATGGCTACCCTTTCAAAACTATCATCCAAGTTTTATTTTTGGATGCATTTCTTGGCAGCTGTAAGCCCTCTGCCTGTGCCAAGTACCTTGAGCTAATTTACATAAGAAGTAACTCTGTGTGAAAGGTAAGTGTGATTTTACTTGAATGTAAGGTGACAGATGGTGATGAAGCTGGATTAAGTGCCACAAACCCCATAACGGAGACAAAAGCCCACCAGGAGAGAAGAAAGAGACCATATGAAAACCAATTGTTTTAACCAATTGTTTTTAACAACTTTACATACGTATATGTAATACAGAAGTATTACTTTAAGTACGCATTAGACAAAAATAAAAATTAGGGAGGCTTACTTACTTGTGAATTGGTCTCTCTGACTTCTGTGGAACGTAATTCTGAGTAAACGTGCAAGTCTGTACCTGAATTTTTCTATTGCCTGACTACACATGTTTCTGTTGTGCAATGTCTGGCTTCCACAGCTCAGCTCACGTGTTATTGAACTACGAGGAAAACTAGCTCATTGAACTCTTCTCTTGTTCCAGAAGCCAGGCATATACAAATTTCTGAATAGGGGCCACACACTCTCAATAATCAGTCTGCAAGCAGGATTTACCTCCAAGTATTTAAAAGATCAAGCCCTGTAGTTTAATATACAATTGATCAGGACCAGTTGAGAATTAGTGAACAGTGGGGTGGATCCAGCCAGCTTTTCCACTCAGGGCCAAGCTACACGTGACGAATGACACTTGAACGGCAAGTGTATTTCTCCCTGTTCACTTGCCCTCTGCTCAATCCACTTGCCGTTCAAGTGTCATTCGTCACGTGTAGCTTGGCCCTCAGTTTCACCTGGTTCCTTGCCTTGATATGAACATTCTCATGGGTTTTGTCCAGGCAAGTCCCATGATCCCCAGCATAGCCTTTATAGCAATCAGTGGACTCCCTCCTCTCTTTTACCAGAGGATAAGCTGGCTGGATCCAGCCTAGTGAGCCAGCTTTTGGACTTCTTAGAATTCTTCCTGAGGCAACAAAAAGGGTGGGGAGTGGGGAGACTGAAGAAGAGAATAAAAGAAATGGCTTAGCTAAAATTATGGACTTCTGATGACAAACATAAATTGGACACAATGGAAGATGGGCCTCCCTATAATGTCCCCCTTTGGCTGTGGGTTCCCAGGTTAGGGTACTCAGTCAGGCACTCGTCCTCAGGGCCATTCAGGAGAGACAAGCTGGCTCAAAACACCAGCCGTTTATTTGCAAGGAGACAACCCCATCAACCAACAACTTCAGCTAACATACAAAACTGGAAACTGAAACTAGAACTCCACCCAATAGGACCAGACTAAATCACATATATATTAGGGGAGGAGCAGACTGTTCCATTACATACATATATGCAATAAAAACCCCACACTCCCACCACATGTTTTTTGTGAACAACCTTTTTCTCTTTTTCTTGGGGAGGGGCCATGGTTCAGTGGCAGTCTGCTTGTCATGCTGAAGGTTCCAGGCTTAATCCTCAGCATCTCCAATTATTTGTTTCTTTTTGGAAGACTTGTTCCTTTCTGACGGGTTCTCTACACAAGACATCTGACATGTGAAGAAGTCTGGCTCTGGAAGGCAACTCCAGCCCATTTCCATTCCTTGCTTCCCTCTGGTTTTGATCCCGCACAGTTTTACCTGGAGAGGTGAAATTGACAGCGCCTCCAGGGAGGTGAAGATGAAATTGACAAACCCTCTGAGGAGCAATCTCTGCTGGCTCTGTCTTTTTAAACTACGCTTCTCAGCTAACATTGTGTCTCCCTACACTTCAGGAACATGTGCTGAGGCATCTTTGTGTAGAAAGACTCTGATTTTCTGCCCTGTTCCTTTATTTACTATAGAGGCTTGCTAAAGAGGATACTCTGGCTTTGAAACTGAAATAAAACAGAAAACATGGGGACTACCATGGGACTCAGGATATCTTCATTTTCTTGATAAGGTACTGGGTTTGACTGGCTTACTAGCTCTGGCCAAACAACACTGCTTGCTCCTAGATGAAATATTATATGGCCCCATTTTATCTAGTTTCCAGCTGGGGTTCTTGGCTGAGATTCCCTTAACTGCCCAGTCAATTATATTCACCAGGAAAGAGAAAGGTGCCATGAGACTGATTGTCTTGGACCAAACTGTACTTTTAACAATATCAAATATGGCCTCTTTCTGAATTACATAGGGGAAAGAGACATGTCTCACTGGAAAAGTTCCATTCCTTCCTTGCTGGGAGATTGTTATTCTTCCCCATGGAAATGATTCCCTGTGGCATTCTGCAGAACTAATTTATCTCTTATGCTTAACGAGTACATGGAATACTTGGAGAATTTTGTGGGATATTGGAGTATATTGTTCTTATCATGATGATGGAACCCACCTCTATCTCTCCTTTCTGCTGAATAAATGCTAGATCAATGGGCTAGATCAATACACTTAATCTAGACAAGAGAAATTGCTTTTCTGGTTTGGTTGCAGAACCAAAAAAGTGCTGAATGCACTCATCCTGGATGGAGTCACACTTATCCCGAAGAAAAGATTATAATTTGGGAGTGTTCCTGGATGTGTGGCTGCTCCTGGATTCCCAGGTCTGACTTTAATGAAAACATCTTTTTATTAGCCTTGCTTGTTATTCCAGAACACCATTCATTGAAAATAAAGCTAGACCTGTGCGTCCCTTGATCAATTTTGAGCTTGACTTCTGTCATTAGTTGCACAAGGGGTTGCCTTTGAAGTCTGATGCAATATCACAGCCACAATGGTAGTCAGTATTAACTTCCTGGAGCAATGCAGCATCAATATTGCAAGAGCTGCCCTGGTTGAATTTATTTTCAGCTTTTGGTCTAGTAATGAAGTTGGGAAGATTCTAGTTGTTTTCATTTTGCCATACAAATACCATTAATTTTATAAAATGTGATCCTCCACAACTAGGACTAGCTCATGGGCTTTTTGCACTCCCCCACCTCCACCAGGCTACCCAAGCACTCTCCACCCTGGGCCAGCTGGGTGTACCCTAGCCCCATGCTGTTGTGAAGGAAGAAGCCCAGTGATGGCAGTGCTGTTGCCCCATGAGGCCTCCTTGCGAGTTTGGGGTAATTGGCGTGCAAGAGAGGTCGCAAGAGGGGTTACCTTCGGGATCTCTCAATCTTGTATATGAGGATTGTCCCTGCTAAAGAACTCTTTGAATGATCAGGCAAAGGTTTCAATCCAAAAAGGGTTTTTTAAATTGAAAATAACAAAGATCAACAGCACACAAAACACACACTCAGAGCTAACTAGAAGGCAGTAGTGAAAGTTGGATAGGGTTTAAGGGATTTGAATGATAGCTACCATCCAAAAGAGGGTGTTCAGAAGAGAGAGCATTGAACATCAAGGCGGAAGAGCTCAAATGGAGGTTCGCGGGTGGATGCTGAATTGGAGAGCATGCACACAGCTATGGTAGAGGGGCCGTCAAATTCTACTGTGGAACAAACCCAGGGGCAAGACTGCAGCTCCTGCCCCAAAACAAAGACTTAATGGTTGTTCCTAGGGTGGGACAAAGGACTGAGAAGTTGTCTTTGGGATGAGACAATGGACTGGCGAACTGTCTCCAAGGTTGGACATCAAACTGGCAAACTGTCTCTGGGGTGAGACAATGAACTAGGAAGGCTCCGGGTGGAACTAAAGTTATCATTAATGATTGATGATCTGCAAAGTATGGGTGGGTAAGGCTATCAGCTTCCTGAGTCACCTAAGAATAGGAAAATGGGTAAGGGAAGATTGGTAGGCTGCATTGCAGTGATTAATTCAGGAACTCCAGGAAGGCTCTATTGTATCAGGATCCTTTATCACCGGGTTGTGGGGGGTTAAGCTGGCCTTGCCTGTCATCTCACATGCTAACAATGTTCCATCTTCCGGCTGGGATCTGGCTTCCATATTTCTGCCTGCTTGGGAAGTATTTTGTGTCTGAAACACAGTCAGAGAAGGGACTTATAGCATAGCTGTATTCATAAGCCTTTTGAATATTGTGAGGGCAAGTCTGACTGCTAACAGTGCTGGTGGTCTCCTGCTCTTCCTCCCTCCTTTCCAGAGGTGGACCAGGGGGAGGCACTCTGGCATATTGCTCTGGGCTGCCACTTGTCTCCAGCAAGCCTCTTTCGGTGCCTGGGCACCACCTAACCACTGGCACCCTTGGCAATCGCCACAGCTGACAGACATTGTGACTCAGTAACAGAAAAACCAGTTCCATAGCTGCTGTCATCAATTTAATACACTTTTTAAAAACAATTAAGCAGGTAGGAAACTGGGATCCAAAACATTAAACATGAGGTAACCATTTGTACAACTCCCCAAACTCCTTGGAACGAGAATCACACACACAAGAACAGGTAATTTATGTTTGACATAAATTTGTTTGCCACACATATTCCCCTCCCCCAGATTCACCATCTCTGCCCTTTATAATGTCATTTTATTATAAGGTACCACCTTGTGCTGAATTAACACATTACTGTAGTACATGGTGATAACAAAAAATATTTTAAATCAAAAGATACCTATTGAAATAAATGAGACATGATCAATTACAAAATTTAAGAATAAAAAAAAATCAAACGAATGCAAACGACAATTCAAAATATTTATCTAAGTACTGAAGTAATTGCAACAATTTAAAGTCAATTGCATAAGCAGCTGATTAATTTTTTCCCTATAGAAAAAGAGGATATAAGTTGCTACAGGCCCAAGAGACCATTTTTATACATCCAAGTCTCTGAACAACACGGTTGGGGAGCAGACGCATGGCAAGGGCTGGCAAAGGAACAAGCAAGTGGAAACGGGAACAGAGCAGAGAAGCAACTCTCCCTCCTGGGGACTTAACTGGGCTCCAGTTTTCTCTCGGTGGAATGAGTGATGTAGTTGGGTCAGGAGATGTACAAACTCATGGATATGGGCCTAGGATAAAAAGATGCCCTTGGAATCTTGGTGACCTCATGAGGTGGGACCTGGACTGACCTTAATCCACTATGACAAAGCCATTTCCCAGCATCTTCTCAGTAAGAACAACAACAAAAGGAAGATACTTAATGAGACTTTCATAATATATTGTCCTTTTCACGGAAATATAATTTACCAACAGCCTGCAGAAAAAATGTCCTGTGCCCTTAAGGGAGGCTCAGTAGAAAATTATTACCTGGTGATGATATTTGCCTCCAAGCCCTGAAAAGCTTCAACTGTCCATTTCCATATATTAAACTGCTGTTAAAGGGGCAGGAGATTTTTTCTTCCAGGCTGTTATCAGCCCTAACTGGAAAGTGCAGTTTCTACCAGCAAAGAAATATTGATCTTCCTTTGCTATACAGAAGAAGTTAGATTAGTTATCTCATGAAATATTGTTTGGAAGACACTAAGGTTTTTCCCCCTGTCTTAAACTGGAAGTTGCATTTGGAAATGGCTACAATGTAAGTATTAATAATCTTGAAGCAAAAGCCTTTCTTCATTGCATATCTAACATGCTGTTATGTAGCAGTGAATTAAGAGCCATGGCTGTATGTTTAGACCCTAAGTGTTCCATTAATCAAATTTCGTAACTGAGAATTGCTTCTACAACAAGTCTAGTTGGTCCGGCAATGAAATAAAGACACTGTTCATTATTTCTTTTGGCATACAACCTCTTTGGAACTCAAGAAACCAGAGAAATAACACCAATGACTAGATGAACGTTACAGAATGCTGATAATTTGAAAGAGGTGTAAAGTAACACAGGGGCAATCTCATGAGGAGGCATCCTGTGGATGGGGGGGATCCTTTTCAAACCACCTCCCAAAAAGAGCTACAGATAAGACTGGCTTTGACAGGCCATGGTTGCTTATCAGACGTCCATCTTTCAATACCTAGGGGGGGGAAATTAGGTGAAAATTATACACATAGAATCATGTTTGTATGAAAGTAAAGACAACAATTAAACACTGTGGATATCTACAGAACTGGCTCTGAAGAGTAATCCCTGGCAGTTCTCAGGGGACAGGCGCTGGAAGAAGACCTCTCCTCACCTGACACCCTAAAAAGCTACTGCCAGTTAGAATATCCAATAATGAGCTAGATGGGCCGGTGGTTTGACTCAGTAAAAGGACATTTCATACATTCATGCAAGTTTGGTAGCTTGCTTCTTATTATCTTCCCTGCCAGTGCCAAGCAGCCAACTCAGCTATCTCAAATATGCAGAAGGTTCCATTTAAACTTTCTGTACATAGCAAACTTCTACAACCCAGCACACGCATGCACGCATGCACGCATACACACATACACAGAGACAAGGTCATAACTCCCCCTTTTGTTCCTGGCCAGTCCTTCCTCCTGGAAAACAGGCTGCTTAGTTTATTTGATTGAGAGATAAACTACAAGAGACAAATGCAATGTTAGCTGGGAAGCTGAGTTTTAAAAGACAGATCGGAAGACTCTGTCAATTTTCCCTCTCTACAGAGCCAGCAAATATGGATCCTCAGAGGGTTTGTTTATTTCTTCTTCACCTCCTAGAAGGGGAGGTGAAACTGACAGGGCCTTCAGGAGGCAAAGAGGAAATTAGCAAACCCTCTGAGCAGCAATCTTTGCTGGCTCTGCAGAGGGGGAATTGACATAGCTTTCCAATCTGTCTTTTAAAACTCAGATTCCCGGCTAACATTGTCACTCCCTTCACGTGAGCATTCTCATGTAATTAGTCTCTTGTAGTTTAGCTCTGAAACAAAAATGATGGCACATTCAAAACATAGGTTTATTAGGTGTGCAGAACTGCAGCTTGTTTGCTAACAAACATGGCAGTCAACCCATTTCTCAAGTGCAAGGAAGCTGAATTCATTACCCTCAGCCTACACAGGTAAAGGGATAGGGACTATAGACTTTACAACTATGTACTGTCTGTTGCTGTTAAGTATAATCCTACTGGACAGTTTCTGTGTTGTTTTACATGTCACTCTTAGAATTGCTTATGCTCTGTTTTAGAATTTCTTCAGTTGTGTATTGGATTCTTCCTAGCTTAAATCTTTGCAAATTGCATTGATATACCCTATTACATTGTTTATTGAAATGTCTTTGAAACTGATTGTACTGATTCACACTGTGTAATCTGCCTTGAGTCTCAGTGAGAAAGGCAGACTACAATTAATGTAAACAAACAAACACCTCTACTGGATGAATAGTTTCCATTAGAGACCAAATGTCTTCCCATCTACTACAGCAAGAGGCTTTCTAGGACACTTAACACTAAGTACAAAGACACAGATACTGAAAGTTTAGGAACTTGTGTAACTATTTGTGCAACTGACGGTGTATTTAATAACAATCCTCCACTGAAGCGTGAACTGCTTTTAGTTCCTCCCTTACCTCAAATTCTCCTGTGGCCAGCTGAGTTCCTGTGAGCAAAATTTCTGGAAATACATAACTAGTATTAAACGTGCCACTGAGAGACAAATTGTCAAACTTGGTACGAGCAGTATCCACTCCCTGCCCACATGATTTTAAGTCGGTGGTGTTACACTTCACTAGTGTACATATCTATGGAAAAAAGAAAGGGAAAGAGGGGGAGAGGGGATATTTAAGACATCATTAAGAAGAAGAAATATAGCCTTGTGTACATGGTATGGCAAAAATGCTTGCCCATTTCAGCAGGTGACAGTGGGTTTTGGAATGGTACACAATCTTTTACAAATATCATTTGTGTTAACATTTAATCAACCCCTATTATCTTCAGATAACTGTTGGATTTTTGTGCGAGTTTTAAGTATGTTTGAGGAAACACAGACTAATCTTTCCAAAATAATGAGCATTTTGCTAAGTCAGAGACCACATGGATTACTTTTTGAATAAACATAGGACTATGGTGCCTTTTTCTTTATACAAACAATTGTGTTTTCTTTGTAATATGTAAATTACACACACACACACACAATTCTGTGGCATTGCTGGTCTTAATTAGTATTAGCCTAGCACTTTGCTTGGTTAAAAAAAATCCAAGATATGTTGTTCAACATATGACCACATGGTGGCACTATGAACATTAAATTGGTCAATGACCTTAAGCTTGCCATTTCAGCATCTCTTTTATTCTTTGATTAATATTAGGGAGCTAAATTATTATGTCTATCCTTTAAGCAGTGATTAATAAAATATGTTAGTTCCTATGAAAGGTATCTTACATGTCTCTCCAGGTAATTCTATAGCAAATTCTAAGGTACTGCAAGATTACAGAAAATCTTCAGAAAACACAGAAAAAAATTTCAGAAAAAAATTGTCACAAAGGAAGAATGTACAATAGATACGGCAGGTAGAACTCCCTTCTGTGAGATAATGCTTACCCATTACATCCCACTAAATTCTTTACCTGCAAATAATATTCTCCTTCAACCACATGAAGCCCATCAAAAACCCCAAATGCATAAACTTCATCGTTGCACTTTTCCGCCATCTTATAGCTCAGGTGGCAACAAAGGCCTTTCTGACAAACAGTATGATTTCCTGCTTCTTTAGAAAGTTCAGTGAAGGTAAAATTATCAAAATAAATGGTTCCAGTGAATACTTCAGCCTGTGGAAAGAAGTGCTTGGGATCTGAAGCATATAAGCTCCAGTTGATAGGAGGAGGATATGTGGAAGAATGACGAGGACATGCATCAATTTCTGCAATGAGGAGACGACCTTTCTGAGTTTTCATATCAAAGTGATATATCTTGGCACCATTAGGTGTGAAGATACCACTTCCTGTGGATGACAGAAAGAGATTGAAATCAGATCTGGTTTAATGTTTATTTGTCTTCACAAGTGAAATGAGTCTGAGGGTATATTTACAAGGAAGTTTCCCAGGATTTCAGCCAAGTGATTTGGTGCTGCGTGCTGGCAAAGGCACACTAGAACCTGAAAAGACCCAAATCCCCTCTAAAGACAGTGGCATGCAGCAATTGGTGTTGGATCTGAACATGGAAAAACCAAGCTCTCTATCAAGTTCAACTGAATTTGGGCAAGATCCTCCTTCCAACCAAGTTTAAACAGAAGTTAATTGCATAGTTAAAAACGCTTCCCCAAGGAAAGCAAGACACAAAGAGATCTGGCCAAGCTCCTGAAGAAAAGGAGCACCATTCATCTAGTAGCTTTCTCCTCTGGCAAATCTAACCACAAGCATGGCTTATGAAAAAGTGCTTATGGAAAAACATCCTCAGGTGACTCATGGCAGTATGCTTAAATCACATGCTGATAGGAAAGAAAGTTTCCACACCGGTGGACAGAAGAAACAGGAAAATACCACACCACTGCACCTTCCCCTTCCTCATTTCTCCTATGTATACAGCATATGAATAGGGGACTAAACTTTTAGCTTGATTAACAGTAATAATGACTACTCATTGCCTTTGACAAAAAAAAATCCTTGTATGGCAAAAGTCATACCTGCAATCATCTAGCTTATAGTTCACTTTATGTGCATCCATGTTAACAATTGATTTTATAATAGTTAAACAACCATGACAACTTTATAAAATCATGCAACTGTAGTTTTGAAAGAGTGCTGAACATGCTATCAATCATGTCTAGCTGTTACCAAAATTTCCTTGGGGCAAGAGAAGGACCAATATAAAAAGTAAAAAAGTTTGTGTTGGCTTAATACAAAAAATAAAATGGTTTGGCTTTCTTTACAAAATTAATCTCTGATTTTTTAAAAAAATATCATACTTTAAATCCATTGTTTTTCATCAGCAGTTAACTAATATGTTATCTCACTCCTCTCCATTCTCATTATAGCATTCTTATTATAGCATTGGCAGCTCTAGGCCTTAGCTTAGAGGTTCAGTTGAAGGTTTTGATTACCAGTAAGATCCAAGGAAGGTCTGTGTATATTTGCTGAAAGAAGATTGACACGCATTCCCATAGCCCAAGCTGAGTGGAACTGAACAGCAGACAAAAGTGGGAGACCATTCGTCCAAGCAGTTGGGAAGAGGATGGTGTCTACCTTGAAGACTTCAACAAGCGATATGGCAGGTTCACGAAAGTTAAGTATGTCAGCACAAGTTATAACTCCGAATCTCCCAAAAGAGGTGTTGAAGTTTACAAACTGTGGCTCCTTGGCGAAATCAAAGTAGGGAGTTTCCCATTCAAAAAGGTTGTACTGTTAATAAGACAAAGAAATATTAATAATAACAATAAGTGTGTTCTTCTAGAAAGATTAGTGCCCCAATCAGACCAGTAGACAAGGTCAGTGTATTATTATTAGTTGAGGACCTGGGGCTGAGAGCAGTGGCTTACACAAGGCCACCTGCAGAACTCATGGTAGTAGTGGGATTTGAACCAGCAGAGTGCTGATTTGCATCCCAACAACTTAACCACTATGCTACATTGCTTCAAGCTGATGAGGAAAAAGAACTGTCTCAACTACTCATGTTATTTTTGGTGGAATGTTATGTATTTTAGCTTTTCTTTGTAACATAAAAGAAATGACTGATGTACAAAAATGTCAATTCTTGTACTCTTCTCTAGTGATCATCCACTACAGATATTATGCTCCTCTATCCACAAGGACCTCCTTTGCTTAGTTCACTGAGAGGGCAGTTGCATGCTATTAAGGAGTGTGCTCCTCTTCAAGATAAGGGCCTATTTACATGTTACACAAACTCGAGTTTGGTTTGAGGGAAACCCCAACCCACGTCCTGTTTTACTTGTGACTGGACGCTTACCTTTAAAATGGAGGGGGAGTGCAAATGCATCTCGTCTTCATCCCTACCTTGACACCCTGCATGCTTTAACTAGCATAGAAAGGCTGGGGGGAGGCTTCTGCCTCCCTTCTTGGTTCTGTGTGTCTGCCCAGGTGCAGTTATATGATACCAGAAAATCCTTGTGGGCCCCACCCCAGGGCCCTTTGCTGCTAGTTAACGGGCATGGAGTCAAAAGGAGGCATGTATTTAAAGGGCATGGAGTAGAAAGGAGGGGATGCAGAGGAACCTCCTGCCTCCATGCATGCAAGGAAGATGATGTGTGCCCCCTCCCTTGAAGGTAAACTTGCAGCCACTCATTAAACATGAGGTGTTTAATGTGTGATGTGCAAAGAGACCTCCCCCCCCCCCCCGCAAAGGTCCACTCACACAGAGCATTGCTACATTCACTGGAGTGCAATCCTGTCTTGGCTTGAGGAAAGGGAATACATTTTACTTTTAGATAAATACAGTGACATTTTCTGGGCAGAAAAGATTTGGCCACTGTGTAACATCTAGATTACCCTTGGTAATATCGAAATTAGATTACTGCAATGCACTCTTCATGAGGCTGCTCTTGAAAATTATTTGGAAATGTCAATTGGTACAGTATGATGCAGCCAGGATTTTGGCTGGAGTAGGTCATAGAGATCATGTCAGTTCGGTCTTGGTCCATCTACACTTGGCCCAATTTGTTTCCAAGCTTAGTTCAAGGTGCTGGTGTTGACTTCTAAAACCTTATATAGTTTGGAACTAGCATATCTGAAGGACAGCCTATTCTTTTATGAACCTACTTGACCACTATGGTCATCTTCTGAGATCCTGCTTTTAGTGCCCTCGCCCTCTCAGATTAGGAGAGTATCATCTCAAGCAAGGGCCTTCTCAGCCATGGCATTAAAACTATACAACACTCTCTCCAAGGGTATTTGTTTGTCCCTGTCTTCTGCCAGTGGGTGAAGACTTTTTTATTTTGTCTGGCATTCCCTCAATGATCCCTTCTTCTTGCCCTATATTTTAATAACTTTATATGTGCTTTTAATATGCATTTCAATTTTGAGTTTAATTGTTTTCCATTTTTTAAAATGTTTTGTATTAACTTAACCTCTGTAGCCCTGACTGGGCAAAATGGTGGCATACAAATTTTGTAAATAAAATTAATAAATGTTGTAATAGATTAGTTTACATTCCTTCCAGTGTTTGTTCAGAGGACTCAGTTACGGAACCAACCAGTTTATTTTTACCTTGTGGTAACGTGCCAAAAATTTCCCTTTTGGGTCATAGACAACATCTGTGTTGTATTGATAGTGACCATCTTTGGGGCACTTTGGATCAGTAGAGTTACATGACTTCTTGTCTCCCATATTAGCAACCACATAGATGGAGTAGTTTCTTGCCATACAGCTGAGTCTTTCCTGCACTTCGGTTGATCCAAATCTAACATGGAAAGGAAAACGATTTGTGTCAAAAGGTATCAGAGGTTTGCTAACTAAAAAATCATAGGCTGTTGGGGTGGCACCAGTGGGGGGCATTGGGAAAGCTGTTTGCTTGGCCCATCAAGAAGCATCCCCTGACCTGGGGCAAAGCCCAGAGGCACAGCAAATGTGATGGTTGACCATGCCAAATTGATTTTGAGTCTATTTCCCCAGCATCTGGCTGCTTCCCTGACAGCTCTCTGAATGGAGGCCAATTGGGTCAGTTGCCTGATCTTTAGAGGGCAAACCCAGAAAGAGTAGCTATCCATCCGTCAGTGAGTGAGGGAAGGGGGAATGGGAGGCCTGTGGGAAGATATTTGAACCCTCAACAAGAGACTGAAGAGAGCTCACCTGTCTGCTCCTTGGGTCCACCTAAAGATAAGGACCCAGGATGTTAAGATAGTAGAAGGGTGAGGAAGAGGATATGGGTGCAGAAAAGCCCCTCCCACCTTGAGCTGAAGCCTCAGGAGAGAGCCAGGAGGGGTGTTTTTTCCTGACCCTCTTCAAAGTGGCCAGAGAAAGAGTTTCAAAAAGTACTTAAAGCAACAGTGAAGTTGTGCTATATTACAGTTCACCCTTGGCAGTCCTACCCAGCAAGCTCTTAATGTGACAAGGTAACAGACCAAAGTCTCTTTATGTATGTCTTCATCAGAGCCAACAAGGCAGCTAATAATTTAAAAACAAAGCATTATAAAAAGCAGATCATACAACCAATTAAAACCCAAACTAAAATACATTTGTGAAACCACAGAAACAGCCATTAAAGCATAGGGCAGGAAGGAGGGAGTCACTTAGGAAATGCCAAGTAAAACAAAACAAGTTTCCATCTGCTGGTAGAAAACTGTGATGGAAGGCAAGAGATGAATATCCCCGGGGGGCGGGGGGGGGAGTTTCATAATTATGGCGCGCAATCAAGGCCCTCTTGTATGCTGCCACCTGCTTAACCTCAAAAAGCATATCACCCTGTCACCAACCCTTGAGTCCCTCTTGTGGGTTTTCAAGAAAAAAACATACTTGGGGGGAGAGGGGGAGCAACCCTTGCACACTAGGGTATACTGCTACCACAAATGTCTTCTGACTAACCCTAAGCTCAGATATTGAGGAAATAAAGTCTCCAGCCATACCGGGTGTTAATACAGATAATACAGATTTTGATCAGTGGGAGGAAAAACAGCCACTCAGTTCTAATGAATGTATTTATTTATTAACTGTATTTTCATTCCACCCTTTCTGCAAAGAGCTCAAGAAGTATACGTGACTGTCCTTTCCTTCATTTATCCTTACCCTGCTCCAACACTAGCCAGTAAACATCAGTCTGAATGACAAACGATGTTGCTTCCAGGTTTTCCCACAAGTGATGTCATGCTGTCACAGATGGCTGTCTCTCCCCCCAACTCCCAGGTTTACTTAAGCAACCATCAATAACGCCTTTTATAATCATTTATTTTTAGTAATAGTACATTTATAGTACTACATCAACACTTCCAAATATAACAATTGGCTTTTACAGAGAACTGAGTTTTAGAAGTCACCCAAGCACTATAAATGAGGACAATCAATTTCATTACATGTGGGAAAGTTGTCTTTATACTGCCACCTGATGGCAAAAAGATTGGGAAACAGTAACTAGTGGAACTAATGATAATATTCTCAGAACACAAGCATTTTCTCCAAACATTATCTGTTATATACTACTGTCAAAAATTGATGTCTGATATGAAATATGAAATAGGTCTCACTGAATTCAATGGCAATAAAGATTGCACAAAATCCCAGAACACAATCTACACAATAACTTGTATTAGGACCGACCAAATGGCAGGCCCAGTCTGAAAAACAGTGGGAGACCTGGGAGTTGGGGGGAGAGGCAGCCATCAGTGACAGCATGACATCACTTGTGGGAAAACCTGGAAGCAACATCATGGCTCTCTAGGAATCACTGGAAACTCGATGGTAACTCTATTTTACCATAAACTCTGTTTTAAAACATTTTTACTGTAGAGTTTCTGGCAATTCCAAGAAAGACATGATGTCACTTCTGGGGAAGCCCCAGAAATGACATCATGCCATCAATTATAACATTTTAAAAATCTTTTTTCTTTCTTCCACCAGCCATTGGAGTGCCAGAAAGCATATGGCAACTCTACAAATGACAAATAACAAAGACTGTAAACAGCCACATTCAGAACCAGTGTGATGTAGCAGTTAGCTTGCCAGACGAGGATATAAAAGACCCAGTGCCTGATCCTCACTCTGCCAAGGAAACTTGCCGGGTGACCTTGGGTCAGTCACATACTCGCAGCCTTTGGGTCCCCATTGGAGAGAAAAGTGTAGAACAAAATAAGTGAAAATACATAAAATATATTGGTTCATAGAAAAATTCCAAAAACAACACTCAGGGGGTGTCTTTTTATCAGAATCAACCAAATATCATAAAATTTATTATAATTATTTTATGATATTTGGTTGATTCTGATAATAATGATTATTATTTTATGCACAAAAAGGAAGGGGGACATTTAAGGTCATGGTGGTAGAGCCCTTAGTCTACTATTGGCAGTCTTTGAAAATTGAATACAGGGTGTGTTGCAGATGACATTGGATTAGGTAGCATTGCATGCAGAACAGGTTTCATAATGTACTATTGACTACTGAAACTTGTTTTAACCAAATCACCTAGTCAATTATGCCTGTAACATATCCCACATTTCATTTAGAGGTAGCTTCCACACTGGGTGTGTGTACCAAAGATACATAAAGAGGGCTGGAAAACTTGAAAGTTTGCTGTTTTGTACTGCTGTGGTTGGACCTAATTAAAAGCTATTATGCAGGCACTGTTTTGGAGTTTAGCATTAAGTATATCATAATTCCTGATAAGTATGCTTGAGGGTTATAGACTTAAGGAGTTTGATAAACACACTAAGCATCAGACAATATGGGCTCTGGCATAAGGGTGTGCAAGGGGAAAGATTCGGGTTTCCTGCTTCGGGTTTACCCAAAGCAGGAAAAGACTCCAAAATACCCCTAAACCCGAAGCAGTAAACTGCTTCGAAGTTAGAGCATTTCAGCCACTTCGGTATGCTCTGTAAAAATTCGGAGCATACAGAAGATCACAGCAGGAGCTGTCAGCTTTTTCACCTGATGGGAGGGGGGAAGAGGGAGCTCCCTCTTCCCACATCCCCTTGGGTGAAAAAGCCAGCCTGAAAACTTTAAAAGCTCAAAGCAGCACTGAAAAGCCCTGCTTTGAGCTTTGAAAAAGTCCAAGCCGGCTATTTCACCCAATGGGAGGGAGCTCCCTCTGCCTCCCTTCCATTGGATGAAATAGCCAGCCTGGATATTTTCAAAGCTCAGAGCAATGCTGAAAAGCCCTGCTCCAAGCTTTGAAAAAGTCCAAGACGGCTATTTCACCCAATGGGAGGGGGGAAAGCCAGCCTGAAAACTTTCAAAGCTCAAAGCAGTGCTGAAAAGCCCTGCTCTGAGCTTTGAAAAACTCCAAGCTGGCTATTTTGGTCTTTAAGGAAACACTCATTGGGGCTTGGCCTAGAAGCAATAACTGAGCAAATTAATACCACATGACATGCATGACCAACTCAGATCTGGCTGTAGGGTTGCCAGCTCCAAGTTGGGAAACTCCTGGGGATCTAGGGGGTGAAATCTGGAGAAACTTGGAGAAAGTGGGGTTTGGAGAGGGAAAGGACCTTGGCATGGCATAATTCCATAGAGTCCACCCCACAAAGTAGCCATTTTCTCCAGGTGAACTGATCTCTGTGGTCTGGAGACCAGTTGTAATTCCGGGAGATCTCTAGCCACTATCTGGAGGCTGGTAACCCTACCTGGCTGCTTGCTTCTGTTCAACAGCAGCACTGCCCCTCCTCCAAGCCAGTGTAATATAGTGGTCAGAGTTTCAGAGTAGGATCTGGGAAACAGAGGTTCAAATCACCACTCTACTATAGAAGCTCACTAGCTCACTGAGTAACTTTGATCCAGTCACACACTTGGCCTAACACTACCCCTTAGGACTGTTATGAGAATAATATGGAGGCAAGGTTAATGATGTAAGCTGCTTTGTGAAGAACGGCAGTACATAAATGAAGTTAATTAAGAAATATAGGTAAATATGGGGGGCAAATAAAAGGTAAGGTGTTTAGTAGATTTGAAGTAGAGGAGGACATAATGAAAGGTGAGCATATGGAGGCTGCCAGGAGAGGAAAGGAAATTGGGTAAGGTAGGGGATACAGGAAAAAGTGAAATAACTCACCCCCACAATTGGCCCATAGGGGAGAGGCTGCTAGGGGCGAAGGAGAAAGGTGAAGGAAGACAGGGGAGCAGACAAAGGTGAGCGGGAAAGAGCGAAGGAAGCAGGAAAAGGGGAAGAGGCTGTGGAGAGCAGGAATGGAAAAGACAAAATGATGGAGGAGGGGAAGATAAGATGCCTCCTGCAAGACCTTTTTTTATTATTGTATTGATGTCTTTGTTTACATAACCATACATAGTCACTTCCATTACATTAATATAATCCTACATCAATACAACCTTTTCCCCTTTATGTTACCCTCCCCCCCCCCCGCTCCCGTAAGCGACCAATTGGAAAATAATACTTTATACTTGCAACCATAAGCACACCCTTTGGATTTTGTCAAATGTATCTTTGTTGGCCCCCCCTTCCCTTACCCAATTTATATACCCAAGCCATTTCTTCCTTATCTCTAATATATTATCCTCCCATGTCTTTTCTTGTTTTAATATGGACAGAATGTCTGATTGAATCATTTGATATAGATAAAGGTTCCATCTACCCATAGTCCACTTTGCCACATCCTTCCAGCCATAAGCTATGACTGCATGTGCAGCAATGATCATTGTTTTAAACAACTCCTGTTTAGACTTATCTACTTTATTCTTCCCCAGAACTCCCATAAACAATACCTTCCCTGTCAATTCTAATTTAACTTTACATAAATCCTCCATCTTTTCCAGAACCATTTGCCAAAATTCAGTTACTTTAGGACATTCCCACCAAAGATGAACATAATATCCCTTTATCTTCTTGCAATGCCAGCAATTTGAGTTTATTCCCTTAATCATATAGGACAATTGGGAAGGTGTCCTATACCATTTCAATATTAATTTCATCTCCAGTTCTCTAAATTTTTCTATTTTTATTTCCAATATTCCTTTCATTAGTCTATCTATTTCCTGTACTGTCAAATTCACCTCTCTTTCCCACTTAGTTTGTATTATCCCAGTCATGTAATCTTTATCTTTATTCATTAAGTTATCTTCCTTGCAATACCCTTCTTATTACCCTCTTTAATACAATATATTTTTTCGAGCGGAGTATCCTCCTTATTTAGTATTCTACAATACCTTCTCTGTTTCAAAATATTATATAAAGCCATGATCCTTAGCCAATATTGTTCTCCCACTTTCCCTAATACTTCTTGTACTGGTATCAATATCCCCTGAGTGTTGTATAAATCCTTCACTCTAAAATAACCCTTTTCCTTTAACTTCTTCCAGAATGTTTTCTCAACATTTTTAAATTCCTCACTTAAGGATTCTAGTGGGGTCCATTTGGAAAGTCTTGGCATCCAATTAGTTTGCAGTTTCCCCCAGACTTTTAATGCTGTTTGTCTTGGGCCTATTGTATTTTTAATTACATTCTTCACCTTCCGTGTAAATATTCCAAATTTGCCTGCTCCTCTATTTATAGTGTCCTCCAATCTCAACCATTTTCCATCAATTTCCATCAACATCCTGATTTGGAACGCTTCATAATAGCTTTCCAATTGTGGCATACCCCATCCTAAATCTTCTTGTGGTGAGTATATCAGCTTTCTCAAAATTCTAGCTTTTTTCTTCCCAAACACCCAATTTTTTATTTCTTGATCCCATGTAACTAATTGCTTTTTGGGGATCCACTCTGGTAGTACCTGAAATAGGTATAACATTTTAGGAATTATAAACATTTTAATTGCCCTTATCTTTCCTAAAATATTTAAATATCTTTTACTCCAGTGGTTTAAATTTCTTTGTATCTTTCTCCATATTATTTTATAATTTGTCCCCACCAAATTTTTAATATTCTTTGTTATTATTATTCCCAAATATTTTAATCTCTTAATTCCTAATTTCATACCTGTTAATTTTGCTATTTCTTTTTGTTCCTTCGAATCTATTTTTCTAAACATTATTTCTGATTTCTTAATGTTTATTCCTAAACCTGAATATGCTTTAAAATCCTCTAAAATTATCATTAATTCTCTCAAAGCTTCCAGAGGGTTCCCTAACACTAATAATATGTCATCTGCATATAAATTTAGTTTAATTTACTCCTTCCCTACCCTGTACCCTTTAATTCTAATACTGTTCCTAATTCTATCAGCTAAGGGCTCCATAGCTAAAACAAAGAACACTGGGGATAGAGGACATCCCTGTTTCACTCCTCTCTGTATCAGTACTTCCTTAGTATGATCATCATTAACTTTAATCATAGCTTTTCCTTCCCTATACATTTCCTTTAATGCATTCAAAAAGGGGCCTTCAAAATGGTATTTATTTAGTACTTGAAATAAATACCCATGATTTGACGTATCAAATGCCTTATAAACATCCAATTTTAAAAGGGCAAACCTTCTCTCAGTTTTTCCACGATATAAAGTATTAATCACATTCCTTATAGGATGACCAATATATCTCCCCTTTACAAAGCCATATTGATCCTCTCCTACTAGACTTGGAAGTATTTTCTCAAGTCTATTTGATAATATTTTTGCAAAAATTTTATAGTCCTGATTTGCCAGACTAATAGGCATATAAGAGTTGGGATCCTCCGGGTCCCTCAATTGTTTCCAAATGGTCATGATTTCAGTTTTCCTCCAGGTATCTGGGGCTTTCCCTCCCCTCAGTATCCTGTTAAACAGGCTCTGCAGTTCCGGAGCTATTAACGTCCCAACCATTTTATAAAATTCTGCTGTAAGTCCGTCTAAACCTGGTGACTTCCCATTTTTTAAATTCTTTATAACACTCAAAATTTCTTGTTGTGTAATATCCTCATTTAAAGCTGCCAAATCCTCATTCTTGATTTTGTTAATTATAACTTCATCAAATTGTTTCCCTTCCTCAGCTTTAAATAACTTACTATAAAACTTTTCAAAAATGTATCTTATCTGTTTGTCCTTAAAAACCTTATTTCCCATTTCATTTTTCATGCACACTATCTTTTGTCTTTCCCTTCTTTTCTTCAGATAGTTTGCCAATCTCTTCATCGAATTTATATTTCTTCTCTGAAACTCATTTTTCACTGATATGTCCTTTTTCTACAAGGTAAGATTGTCTAATTCCTGCAATTCATCTTTCAATGTATTCAACTGTTCCTGAGTTTGCCTTTCCATCTTCCTTTGTAATCTTCTATGTAGTTCTATTATCTCCTTTAATTTTTGCTTTCTTTTAATATTCATTTTCCTCCTAAAATGAATTTCTTTAGTAATACATATTCCTCTAATAACTGCCTTTGCAGCATCCCAAATTATATCTTCCTCTGCAGACCATTTATTTTCCTTAAAATACTGTTGCACCCCTTTTATTAATTCTTCCCTATCCTTCTGTTGCGAAAATATTTTGAGATTAAACCTCCACCTTTTAACCTGCTGTTCTTCCTTCAAACCAATCTCTATACTAAGTGGTGCAAAATCTGAAAGAAGAAGAAGAGCAAGAAAGGGAGTGAGAAACTGTATCAGTGGCTGAATAAGGAATAATGATGAAGCTTTCTTCAGGAGTACAATGTATACCTTGTGTTAAAGTATTTTTTGTTTTCTTGTTTGTGTTGGTTGAAAGAAATGAATAAGGAGGGGGGTGAGCTAAGTGGATACGCAGGATCTCTTTTCTAGGGACGGAAAAGGGGGGAGGATCTAGAATCCTTACCCAACCCCTTGAGAAGGGGTTTCTTTTTTCGGGCTATGGGGGGGGGAAGCGACCAGCAAAAGATAGTCAAAGATAGACCAGAAAGCACACCAGGGGGGTTGGATACAAATAAAGACTGGGGAGGGTGATTAAACTACTCTCCTTGAATGTAAATGGATTGGCCTCGGATCTTAAACGTTACAGAATAAATAAAATGGCAAAGGACCTGGGGATTGATATTTTGTGCATTCAAGAAACTCACAAAAGTAAGAGAGGTTTAAGACCAGTGCTGAATTCCCCTAATTGGAGTTTGCAGATAGAATCACGTGGAACAAAAAAAGCAAGGGGAGTGGCTATTCTTTTACACTCTGGATTGACTATAAATATTTTGGAACAATATAAAGATAGGGAGGGAAGATTTTATTTTTTTCAAATTTAGTATGAATGGGAAGAAGTATACTTTGGTAAATATATATGCACCTAACAAAGGTCAAACCCTTTTTTTGAACAATGTTTTTCAAAGGCTGCAATCATTTTATGAAAGTGATTTGTTAATTGCAGGGGACTTTAACACTGATATTATGAAGAATAAGAAGTTAAAGTTAAACAAATGGAAACTTAAAGAGGTATTTAGTCTTTTGCAGGAAGGAAGGCAACCCACTTTTTTCTCAAAAAGGTATAAAAAAATCTCTTGTATTGATCATATTTTAGTGAAAGCAACTAATGATATGGAAGTTAACAGAGTGGAAACAGAGGCAATATGGATTCCTGCAAGACCTTGTGAGTCCCCATGTGTCCTTCCTAATAGCAGTAATCAGGAAAGTACTTAAAGTGGAGCACCCAAGGACAAGATTAGGGCTTCTGTATAGTTAGGAGATTCCTTAGATTTCTAGAAAAAATATTAGTTTGGAAATTTAAAAAGACTCTCCTCCCCCTAAAGGCCTGACAATGACTGAGCATGCTCATTGCTCTGAGAATGTTGAGAGCATTTGAGAATCACAAAAAGGGAGGAAGAGGGAGATGGGGAAACTGGGCCTGTTCAAACTTCTGGGAGCTTATCCTGGAGGCAGAAAATTTTCCAATCTCTCCCTTCCAACTTCCATGATTCCAGGAAGATCTTCACACCTGTCATTCTACTGGTGTACACTTTGTTTAATTCACTAGCCTGTAACAAACACCTTCTTGAAGGTAGGCATGCATAATAATGTCACTAGTTAGAATCTCCACTCTGTATATAAACAAGCAGGAAAAACTATTTAAAGTACCATGATAGTACATGTAAGTTATTAATACCAATTAAGAAACAGAATTGCATTACATAATTTTGAATATACATCAAAGAATCTCTTAAGTTCTCTCACTAAACATAAAGAATGGAAAAACAAAACCTTTGGGGGTCAATGCATGGAATCCAGTTTACTTGCGGATCTGGTATATCCTCAAGATAAGGATATAGTGTTTCTCTCTTGAAGACCCAGCCATAAATGCCATCCTCAGGCAACACAATAATGTGGGAGCCCTATAAAGACACCAATTCAAACACATTATCCACCAGGACCAATATTGTCATCTAAACATTACCAGATACAACCAATGTATATTACCAGTGCAGCAGCTGTTTTGGTGACTTCTTCGAAAATGTCCAGATTTTTGTTCATCTGCTGCACAGCCTCCTCTCGCGTGACAAGTTTTGGAGTAGCTCCTGTCAGTATAACAGCATGCTCATAGACTGCAGCAGTGTACTTTTCCAAGGCAGAAGCCGTGAGGGCAACTCCAATAAAAAATACAGTACAAATGGGAAGCTGGAAACGATCCATGCTTACTGAGTCTGTCTGTTGCTGCAACTGAGAAAAATCACAGGCTTCCCTGTGACACTAAAAAGGTAAGACGTGATTGAGTTGCTTTAGGGAACTCCCCTGACATGAAATTAAGTCTCATTTCCAGGAAGTTAATTATGGTGAAACACTAGCAAACTGTACTTTCTGATCCAAAAGCTTGCATAAGAGGAAAAACACATGTCCTAACAATGGTATGTGTGTATCTAAAAGGAACTGTGCCAAAGATGAAACACAGCATATTATGCTATGCCAAGCTGGAAATATACAGTGCTTATGATGTGTAGAACAAGGTGTAATAGAATGCTTGGATGACACCTGTGACAGACTCAGCTTTAAATGCTGAGATTGCTAGACAGTAAAGAGGATGATTGACATATCCCCCCGCCCCCCCAATGTGGCTAGCCTGAAATGGCAGTTGGGGATGGAACATTGAGGGCTTGACAATTGGAGTAAACAAAAGAGTGAGGTGAGTTGGAGTCTGGCTTCTGACCAGAGAGGGTCAGCCCCTCTGTGTGATGAAGGAAGGGAAGGTATACCCTTAAAAAAAATAGTACATTCATGAAGCACTTTTAGTCCTTGGACTAAAGTGAGAAAGACAGTACTAACTCCTGTGTACACTCAAGAGATCTGGGAATTATAGTGGGCCAAGGGAGTGAGTAGAAAGGAGTCTCCCCTTCGGCACCAAGAACAGGGTTATAGCTCATAACTATAATGCCTGCCCAGTATCTTGAAAAGGTTTGACTCAGTGGAGTACCCTACGGTCTGGAGTGTCAGGTCCAGTATATATTTAAACTGTACTGACTCCATTTTCTAATGTTTCTAGTGTCTAAGTGCTTTCCCCGCAGGTGCACCAGTTCCCAGGCAGCTTTCCCACCGGAGGAGACTGTTTTGTCTAACACCGTTCCACCAGGCATTGGCCTTGACGGAGAGCAGCTTCCCAAGACTGAAAGATGTTGTTTTGAGAACTGTGGGGGGAGGCTGATGCAGATGGGAACTGTTACTCTGTACCTCATGCTTTGCCCTTCATTGGTAACAATGACTGTGTACCATCCTGAGTCTCCTATTCAGGACAGTGGACTATAATGGACCTTTTCTGCAGTAAAGTTTCCTTATTCAATCAATGGACTCTTGTTTGCTTTTGAAAGGGAACCTGTAGGAAGAGCCTTATCTAGCCACAAGCTGACATTTTGTTACCAATCATGCCTGAGTCGGGCCCAGCGGAATCCAAGGTAGTCCCGGACAGGGATCCTTTGTTTGATCCGTATGCGTCCCCCGACAGTCAAACAGCGCAACCCCAAGAATCTCAGGTGCCAGCCGGGGCCGGAGCTTCGACGTCTACACCGCCTCTCATCGACCTCGGCAGTGAGGGGACAAGGCCGACGGCTGCCGCTCTCCCCTTGATCTCGCTACCCACCCCGTCGGAGTGGGGAGCCAGGCCCCGAGAAACGCGAGAGCGCCGGGCCGGAGGGCTACATCCAAGAGTTTCGATGGACGGACGCCGAAGCCTAGAGACTGTCCCTGAGCTGGATAGCAGCCAACCGTGGCTGTTTTGGAACAGGACGGCCGAACAGACGGACGGGAACACATCCCGCCGCGGCGCCCTGAGTTGGGATTATTCGGAACTTGCCCCATGGAAGGAGCCAACGGAAGTTCCTGAACAAAGTTGGGTGCAAATGCAAAGTCGCACCCATGCTGTAGATTCCGGCATCTCGGCAGTGACGGGCCTAGCCAAAGGAATTCTAGCAGCGAGATCGCGAGTCGATCAAGGAGATCCTCCACCTTGGGGACCGTTTTCCCCGGTGAGTACAACCGAGGGTGGTTCCGTGATGGGGCAACCGGGTCCTAGCCGAATGCAACAGTTGGAAGCTAGGCTGATCGATATGGAGGAAAGTTTGGCTCATGCCATTCACCTAATCTCAGCGATGGGGGCAGGAGAGAGAATCTCACCTGAAGAAATGGCGGTACAAATCGCCACCCTCCAAAGTGTTATGTCCTATCCAGTGGAGGACGCCCCGCAGCAGCCGCTGCCTTCGGGAGAGGAGGAATCCTACCCTGGAGAACCGGGAGAATCGCCCGCGGAACTCCCTAGAATAGACGAAACTCCGCCGAGCAGGGATACTCCAGCTGAGGTACCTGGAGAGACTCCGACGGAACCCCCTACATCGGACGGGGATCCATCTCCCGAGGAGACTCCAGCGGAGGAGCCTAGAGAAGGGGAAGAAGGGCCAACCCGTCCAACCGAGACGACGGTGATACCCCCTCCCGCTTCTCCAACAACAGTTCGGCCGGATCAGACGGAAGAGCCTCCGGCCCCTTCTGGGGAGGAATTACCGCAACGACCGCTAGAAGTGGTTCCCATTCAGCAAACCCCGAGGGACGGTCTACCGGCGCCACAAGACCAGCCTTTGCGTCCCAGAGACACGACGCCGGGAGGGGCAAGCCCGCGCGGCCCACCACCCATCAGGCCTTCGCCGCTGCGGCCCCTTCCGCTTCGACCACAACTAACCCCTTTGCAGCAACCGATACGTTTTCCACTTGAGCAGCCCGTAATACCACCTCCGAACCAACCGGTGGGGCCTACACCACTACGACCACACCAACCCGCCCCTCAGCGGCCGGTCACTACTCAGCCGCACCGGCCACCTCCACCTCAACCACTACTGCCAGCACCTCCGGTATTGCCACCACCGGCCCGACCGAGATTGCAGCCGCCTGCCAGACCGCGGCTGCAGCCACCGGCCCAGCCGAGGGCACCACCACCAGCCCAGCCGAGGGCGCCACCGCCAGCCCAGCCGAGGCCGCCACCCCCGGCTCAGCCGGTGATGCCGCCGCCAGCGCAACCAGCGCCGCTACCACAACCGGATCCCCCCGTACCTCAAGTGCCATTGATGCTTCCGACGGACTTCTACCCAGCACCGGCTCCGAGGCAAGACCTCCCGATGGGCTGGGTGAAATTGGAAGCTACTTTTGATGGGGATCCCTCCAAACTGGGATTTTTCCTAGTGCAAGTCGTGCAGTTCTTCAACCGGTGGGGACACCTCTTCGGCAGTGAGGCCAGTCAAATTGAACATCTCGGCTCCCGCTTACAAGGCAAAGCAGCGGACTGGTATGTAGGACTATACAATATCGGGGCCCCGGAACTCAATACTCTCCAGGGGTTGGTGGATGCTATTCGAGCGCAATATGAAGACCCCTTAGAGGAAACCAGGGCCCGAACAGAATTGCAAGCCATTAAACAGGGCAGCATGTCGGCGAGAGACTATATCACGAAATTCCGACAATTGGCTGCCAAATGCCCTAGGTGTGAGGAGTCCACCAAAATCATTCTGTTCAAGCAAGGGCTAAACCCGAGACTTCTGGACAGAGCCCTTATGCAGGACAATCCCCCTACGTTGTTAGGTTGGATCCAACTTGCATGCGAAGTTGAAAATCGCATTTTGGAAGTCCGTTTGGTTGAACAACAACAACAAACGGGACAAAGAAGACCCTTGACTTTACAGAAGGGAGGACGGGGAGCTGGGTATGCCACCCGTGGAGCGAGAGATGCTAGATGGCAACAAGGGCTGTGTTTGCAATGCGGACAAGCCGGTCACTTTGCAGCACAATGCCCCTACCGGCCTGTGCAAAGACCTCCGCTTCAACTACGGCGCCCAACCCTTGCTCCATTTCCTACTCTCCAACGCCCGATTCCCGCACCACGAGCGAACAGAGGCCGCGGCGCTTCCCAAAGGCCCGCCTCAGAGAGAGGACTAGAAGCGGAAGAAGTTATGGAATACGACCCCGCTTCCCCAAACGCAGAAGTCAATCCAGAAAGCCCCCAGTCGGGAAACGAGATGGATCTGTCGTAAAAGGGCCCAAACGACAGATCCGCCCCAAGCCCGTTCCTGCACGGAACCGGCCGCCCGGGTCCATCTTATTCATGCCAGTGACTCTAATCAACCCAGAGAGAAAAATGCACATCCGAGTGCAAGCCCTTATCGACTCGGGCTGTTCGAGAGACATCATCGCCCCAGCTCTAGTCAATGGACTAGTCTTACCAACTCGGGAATTACAAAATCCAGTAATCTTTGAACAAATGGATGGCACCAATATGAACCCTGTTACCACTGAGACCATCCCAGTGATCACAGGCATGGGCCAACACTGGGAGAAAAGGTCTTTTGTTATCAGCGCCACTGCCAAATACCCGTTAATTTTAGGCAGCAAGTGGCTATGTGATCACAATCCCTACATAAATTGGGCAGAGGGGTGCATCACCTTCACTCACTCCAACTGTAAAAACCATCGCTGGAACCAAAACTGGGGTAGTGATCCAACTCACACCGAGAAGGCTCTTCTCACCCAAGAAGAAATAAACCAAATTCCCGAACCGTACTGGCCTTTTCTGAATGCCTTCTCCGAAGAAGAAGCTGATACTCTACCCCCGCACCGACGAACTGACTGCGCGGTGGAAATTGTACCTGGAGCCTCATTGCCCAAAGGACGACTCTATCCCATGAGTCTCCATGAACGAGAGGAGCTCCGAAAATTCATCGACACCAATCTTCAAAGAGGGTTCATCCGTCCAGCCAATAGCCCCCATGCCGCTCCGGTACTCTTCGTGAAGAAAAAAGATGGGGGACTTCGACTGTGCACGGACTTTAGAGGACTTAATGCTGTGTCTACCAACAACGCCTATCCCATCCCACTCATCCGAGATCTTCTCAACGTCGTGGCCCAAGGTAAGATCTTTACAAAATTAGACTTAAAAGATGCTTACTTCCATGTCCGTTTCAAGGCAGGGGATGAGTGGAAAACCGCATTTAATACACCCCTCGGACAGTATGAATATTTAGTTATGCCCTTTGGATTGGCGGGAGCCCCGTCTGTATTCATGTCCATGATAAATGAAGTTCTACACGAATTCCTCTATAAAGGTGTAGTGGTGTACCTTGATGATGTATTAATTTATTCAAACTCGGAAGAGGAACATGTTCAAATGGTGCAAAAAGTCCTGTCCACTTTGATGAACAATAAACTTCCCATTAAGCTGTCCAAATGTGAATTCCACAAAACTGAGCTCACTTACCTTGGGTACTGTATCTCCCAAGAGGGGTTAAAAATGGATCCAGCCAAAATACAAGCGATCCAAGAATGGCAAACTCCCACCACCCGCAAAGAAGTGCAGTCCTTCCTGGGCTTTGCCAACTTCTATAGAGACTTTATAGCAAACTTTGCTCAAATCACGCTCCCCTTAACCGAATTGTTAAGGACAAAAAATAAAGGGGACCAGGCTAAAAAACCCTCCTCCAAAATACAGTGGACATCCGATTGCCAAACTGCTTTCGAATGCCTAAAAGAACAATTCGTAACGGAACCCATCCTCTGCCACCCCAACGAAAATTACCCTTTCATAGTGCAAGTCGACGCCAGCGATACGGCGATAGGAGGGGTATTATTGCAGAAGGGGGAGGATGGGAAACTACGGCCTTGTGCATTCCTGTCAAGGAAATTTTCAGAAGCAGAAAGGAATTGGAATGTGTGGGAGAAGGAAGCTTTTGCAGTGAAAGCGGCCCTCACTAACTGGAGACATTGGCTGGAGGGGGCGCGATATCCCTTCGAGGTCTGGACAGATCATAAAAATTTGGAGGCCCTTCGCAGCCCTCGCAGACTGAACGCCAAACAATTGCGATGGGCAGAATTCTTTTCCAAATTCAACTTCACTTTAAATTACCTCCCGGGCAAAACTAACTTTCTTGCAGACGCCCTATCGCGCATGCCCCAACACAAGAGCAAACGGGAGGAGACTGTAGACACAGTCTTCTCCCCTACGCAATTGGGAGGCGTGGTAACTACACGCAGCCGCGCAAGACAGCCCCTCCCGCATAACCAGGAGTGGAAATCGAAACTTAAAGCTGCGGTGGAAAAGGAGGGGGGTAAGGCGCCTAAAAGCAAACTGGCTCAATCCCCACAGGGGGACTGGCTAGCTGGAAGCAAATTTTATGTCCCAGACAGCCTCCGACGGGAGGTACTACAACGATGTCACGATGCCCCCACTGCTGGTCATTATGGGTATCTGAAAACGTTGCATCTAATACAACGGCAATTCTGGTGGCCGGGCATGCGCAAAGACATTTCCCAATACGTTAGCTCCTGCCCCATTTGCCTCAGCGCCAAAACCCGGAAAGGGAAACCTCCAGGCCTCCTGCAACCATTGGAGACGCCTGACAGACCGTGGGAAATAATATCTATGGACTTTATCACTGATTTACCCCTTTCGAAAGGACATAATTGCATTTTAGTCGTGGTAGATCTGTTCTCCAAACAAGCTCATTTTATTCCATGTACTGCTATACCCACTGCTCGAAAACTGGCAGATTTATTCTTAAAACACATCGTAAAATTACATTCTTTTCCGTCCAAGGTGATTTCGGATCGCGGCGGACAGTTCGTTGCCAACTTCTGGCGGGAGCTTTTGCGAATGTTGAATATTGAGCAGGGAATCAGTTCAAGCCACCACCCACAAACCGACGGACAATCCAAAAAAACTAATCAAATTTTAGAACAGTTCCTTCGTTGCTACATTAATTTCCAACAAGATAATTGGGTGGACCTTCTTCCTTTAGCCGAGTTCTCATACAACAACAGTGTGCATGCTTCCACTGGGGAAGCCCCCTTCAAAATTGTATATGGAACTCACTTCAATCCCTTCCCGTTGGACACTCCCCCCCGCCATTCCTCTAATTCGCCTGATGTATCTTCCTGGTGGGGGGAGGCCAAGCAGCAATGGACTCTCATTAAAAAACACCTCGAGAAAGCCAAACTGGATTACAAAAAGTACGCAGATCGCCATCGTGTGGCCGAATGGAATTTACAACCTGGAGATCATGTTTATATTTCCACCAAGAACCTGAAATTAGCTCAGACGAGCCGCAAACTAGCCTTAAAGTTCCTTGGGCCTTTCCCTGTCCGCAAAGTAATTAATAAAGTGACTGTTGCTGTAAATCTACCCAAGAACTTGCGCCATGTTCATGATACATTTCATGTCAGTCTCCTTAAAAGAGCTCCCACCGACAACAAGTGGCACATCAAAGCTCCACCCATTCCTACTTTGATAGACGACCAAGTACACTACGAAGTGCAACAAATTTTGGACTCTAAGATCAAACGGAATCAGCTTTTTTACCTCATTAGGTGGAAGGACTTTGATTCTGGATATGATGAGTGGGTGAACTCTGTACATGTTCATGCTCCTAGATTAACCAAAGCTTTTCATACTCGTTACCCATATAAGCCAGGGGGGGATCTATTTTAAGGGGGGCAGAATGTCAGGTCCAGTATATATTTAAACTGTACTGACTCCATTTTCTAATGTTTCTAGTGTCTAAGTGCTTTCCCCGCAGGTGCACCAGTTCCCAGGCAGCTTTCCCACCGGAGGAGACTGTTTTGTCTAACACCGTTCCACCAGGCATTGGCCTTGACGGAGAGCAGCTTCCCAAGACTGAAAGATGTTGTTTTGAGAACTGTGGGGGGAGGCTGATGCAGATGGGAACTGTTACTCTGTACCTCATGCTTTGCCCTTCATTGGTAACAATGACTGTGTACCATCCTGAGTCTCCTATTCAGGACAGTGGACTATAATGGACCTTTTCTGCAGTAAAGTTTCCTTATTCAATCAATGGACTCTTGTTTGCTTTTGAAAGGGAACCTGTAGGAAGAGCCTTATCTAGCCACAAGCTGACATGGAGAAGAGGGGAAGTTGTGCTGTGTCTGTGTGTTAAAAGTGGAGCTTTTGTGAAGCAGTGCCAGCTTCTGAAAGAACTCACTTTAACATCTTTAAGTCCAATAACATCAACATCTCTCAACTTAGAATCATACCAAGTGTTTTGTCCTCACACCAGTGAAGTTTCGGTACAAAAACCTTTCCGTTATTTCAGTTCAAACACCTGCCTACCTGCCTTCTTACATTACCTACTTGTAAATAAACCTTCTGTTACACTTTGAATCTCCTCAAGCCTTGTGTGCCCGTTTCTGTTTAAGGGAAGCGCAAACCCCTGTTCTGTCCCCTACGTGAACTTGGCTGGGTAACCATTCCACTTATATGTTCCTAGGGGTGGGACAAGAAAGAAAGTTGAAGCTAAACATCCACCACGCTACTGAAGGTTCCCCAGCCAGTATTCAGCTTCATAGGCTTAGGGAGGAGACATTTCACCTCAGGGTAGAGGAAGGTCAGCCCAAGAGTGAGACGTTCGTGACAACACCACAAATAGTTGTTTTACCAGTGCTGGGCTGGTCTAACCACTTCTTAGAATGCCTGGGAGTCTGTATACGCTGGAATAAGTTTACAGTCAGAAAAACCATGCTACAAAAGCAAATGGCTACTGGTTACTCCAAAGTAAAGAAATGCTGGTTGGTGGATCACGTCCTGTTCACTGCCACTGAGAGTGGGTAGTCTGGCCTCCTCCTGGGAACACCTCCATCAACTCACTGATAATGAATATTTTACTAGTTAATAATGAAGCCCCATAAGAAGAAAAAACTTTGCAATTATTTTGAAGCCATATGGTGGTTGTTTTCTAGGGATACGCACAGAATTTTGTTTGGTTCATGGGTCAATTCCTGAGAATAAAAAGGAACTCCACTAGGCAGGGAGATTTTGTGAAAGAACTAGAGAGGATAGAGGAAGCCTTTATTTGTAGAGGATACCCGAGACAGGTTGTGGAGAGGTCAACCGGAATTGAGAGACAAGCATTATTTAATCAGAAACCTAGGAAGAACACAAATAACATCAAATGGTCAGTGGATTTCACTCTCCTTTCGACTAGCATTGGCTAAAATTGTCAAACAAAATTGGCATATTGTGCAAGGCATTCCAGGGTGCGAAGTTCCACCTACCATAGGATATAGAAGTACCCGCAGTCTTAGAGACCAACTGGTACATTCGCACTTTATCAAAGGGAGCAAACATAGGTTACCACTAGGACATCATCCGTGCAGACACTGTAACGTGTGCACACTGGCTATTAACATCAATTGTATTACCAATCCAAAAACAGGCAAACCTTTATATAGTAAGAGCTTTTCCACATGTGCAACTTCCAATGTGGTGTATATTATCAAATGCTGATGTGGTTTGCGTTACATAGGAAGCACACAACACCCCATAAAGGTAAGGATACAAGAGCATGTTTCTAAAATAAAAAAATAAGGTGATGGAAGCCCCTTTGGCTTCTCATTTCCATGATCTTGGACACCAGGAACGGGACTTTAAATATTCAGTATTGCATGCTCTGCCTAATAACCCACAGATGAACACTCAGAGACTTTTACTCAAATTGGAAGCTGAGTGGATTTATAGGATGGGTAGCTCCTTTGGGTTTAAACCAGGAAATTGATCCTCCAATACTGCCCTCTGAGATAGATCCCCAGATAGGGTTTGAACCACCATAACATGGCTTCCCTTTATTCTCAATGCTGAGATGCAGCTCAGTAGGATACTATGGTCAATAATATCAAGGCTGCTTAGGGATCCAGCAGAACTAGCAACGCCACATTCTCTTTGTCTAGTACTTAGTAAAGATCATCAACCAAGATGACCAAAGCAGTCTCTGTTCCAAATTCCAACCTCAATCCAGATTGAAATGGGTATGGAAAAGTAGTCTTCCTAGATTCCCTGGAACCAAGAAGTCTTCTTAGATTCACCTGCTATAATATCTTGTCCGAGAACAGAAGATTGGAGACTACCCAGAAGTTCTCTAGCGGAGAAGGAGTCAGGGAGGTTTTTATTTTCCTTTTCAAAACAGGTCTAATAAATGCCTCGAGTATAGGCAGCAGAACTCCCACTCTCAAGTAAGAATTCACCATACCTTTTACCCACTCAGCCAGTCCCTCAGGCAGCTTTTATCATTCTGGAAGAGTGAGTTCAAGAACACAGGTGGTAGGTCACACTTTTCCAAGAATCCTGTCCACATCCTCAGGCTCCGCAAGCTGAAAGGTATCCATATAACTTGGACAAGCAGCTGTCAAAGCTATCTTATATATTAATAATAACCAAGTGGTCCTGATCTGGGGATACTTAAATCCAGAGTTGGAACCATGAACAAAACACATCTTCTTACACACCTGAAAAATGCCCAAAGTTTGTTGAAAAATACGAACCAAAAAAAATGGGGGAGTTAAAAAACCCAAAATGATGGTGCCTATAGTTTTAACCAGCTTCCCTTAGTGCTGTTGCTAGGCAACCATGACACTTTAGCCAGTATTCCAGACTTGGTTTCTGCAAGTGAAAGGCAAAAGCTGGTCTCTTTCCAGGGCTGATTTTGCTCTTGAGGGCTCATTGGGGCCAGGCTCAGAAGCAACCACTGGGTAACTTGATACCACATGACTTGCATGACTGACCCAGACTTGGCTTATTATTGTTCAACCAAACAAAACCACTATGTACACCAAAATATATATTGAATGCTGGCAGTATATAAATATTCTATAAACAAGGAAAACGTATGATGTAATTCCTACAAGAACAATGTGAAATATCCTCAGATGACCCATATGAAGCATAAGCAATATGTTCCAATCACTACAATGAGGAAAAACAATATAAACAGTCACTATAATACACCAGACGGAATAAATATATACAAATACGCACTCTTACCAATGACTCTGCCACCCTCTACTGTTAAACAATGATTGGGCAGTAGGTTTTCACATTAGAGATGACCCATTCAATCTAACTTGTTGTTAATGATTGTCTTTGTTGTTAGTAATGGACTTAACGACTACTCTTGTAAGACCAATTTCCGGTTGCCTTCATCAGAAGTCCTAACTCTATTTTCAATCAATCAATCAATCAATCAATCAATCAATCAATCAATCAATCAATCAATCAATCAATCAATCAATCAATCAATCAATACTTTACTGCTTCAGCACAGCCACAGCAAATAACAAAAAAGTACAATATTATTAATACAAATTACTACATCATAAAATTTAAACCGAAATTGACAAAACTCCATCAAGATTTTTAAATCCATAAAATCCATAACAGCATGTAGTATAATATACTAGTAAAGGGAACTTATTAATACCCTCAAGTAAATTAAAACTTACTTCCATAGTCTTAACTGTATTTTGTTTACCGATGTTACAAACTTTGCCACTTGCATTGTAATCCGTTTATCCTTATCTGCCAGCAGCAGCACCAATTTATCTTGCTCTGACCTCCCTGGCACCCGTTGCAGAATATTTCTAAGATATTTCTCCCGAATAGTTACAAATCTCGGGCATCGAAACATAACATGGGATATATCTTCAATGGATTTATGATCACAGGAGCACACACAATCAGCAAGTGAGATCTTGTTATAACAGCTTTTCAGAACTGCCAAATGAAGTATATTCATCCGAGCCCTAGTAAACGATGTCCTATATTCTGTGACCGTTAGGTCATCAAAATAAGCTGGACGGGATACAGGATGGGATATAAGATGATTATATAGAGTTGCTGAACTCATAATACCTAGCAACCCCTGATCTTGTTGTGCACTTATGTCCAATAATCTTTGTTTAATCAGACATCTAGCAGCTATATAATCATAACTCCTTAAATATTCTTCAGATAATCCTAATTTAGCCAATAGGGACAGCAGTGGTTAGAATTTCAGAGTAGGATCTGGGAGACCCAGATTCAAATCACCACTCTGCTGTTGAAGCTCACTGGGTGACTTTGTTCCAGTCACACACTCTTTGCCTGACCTACCTCTCATGGTTGTTGTGAGGATAAGATGGAGGCAAGGAGAATGATGTCAGTTTCCATTGTGGAGAAAGACAGTATACAAATGAAGTAAATTAAGAAATAATAGATGAATAGGCAATCAAATTTAATATATTAAAAGAGGTAATTTCGGTTTAAATTGTATTCATTTCAAAATACTCTTCTATAGTGTTTTCTCCTTTGTTTACCATCACAATCTCTGTGTGCTTTGTAGATGAGCAGAGTCACTTTTGCACTGGGAAACAAAGTTGTCTCCTCTGTCATGAGGCTAACAGGATGAAGAATCATTAAGTATACTCTTAAGCATTAGCAGATGGTAAAGGTGATTGGGCCATGTTGCCAAGTAGGCCCCCTCTCCTGCTTTAAGGCCTGCCATGGACTGTGTTAAAGTTTCCTGTGTTGCTGTTTTACTACTACACAAAGATTGCTTTGCACGTGTGTGTTCTGGTACACGTGTCAGTTTCTTGTCTGCTGTTTGATTACCCTGCTGCTGCAATAGACTGTGTAGTTCCCTGACTCCATGTTTGGCTAACTGCACAAAGGACCCTCTTCCTGGGCAGCCCTGCCCAGACCTATATCTGGATTTCCCAGGGTGTGTTTGGACTCTGTTACAAGTGTGCCCCGTGCCTGCATTGCCATCTGCCACGGACCGTGCCTGTTCCCTGCTTCGGACTGTGTTTTAAGTGCTGTTCCCCCTGCCTCCATGGAAGCCTGCCTCATATGGGCCCAAGCCGCTGCTAGCAGCCGGGTGCCTGCCAGGGAAACCTCCAGCGAGCCTGGCTAGGTGCTCCCTGGTCAGTTCCCGCCTGGAGCCTCCCGCGGGTCGGCCCCTGAGCTTGCCCTCGCTACCGGGCAACCTGCGAACCAGCCCCAGCTATGCCCCGCCGGCGTCCATGTTCTCAGACAGCCAGAAGACCCAGGGAAGAAGATTGCTTTGGGAAGCCATTTCGGCGAAGCAGGCACACCACGTCTGCAGCGAGAGTACCTCGCCCCGCTCTGCATATCTTAGGAGCCGCCCCGGAGAAGGAACTAAGTGCCGACCATCCCAAGCACTTAGAGAATGCATCTCAAAGAAACCTCCGCGTTCCAGAGTTGATGACATCAGGACAAGCCCTGTCCGCTGGAACATCCATTCAACCCACTCGGATTTCCCCCTCCCTCTTTTGTCCCCTCTTCCTGAGGTGTCACTTATCACAATCAGATTACCAAAGTGGCCTATCCAGGCCATTCAGTAACCCATTAGAACCTTTGTTTTAATCTGTGAGAACCACCAAGTACAGCACCAGCCCCAGGGTACGTTTTGGGGTATTTAAGCCGGTCTCCCAGACCGCACGGTGCGCGTGCCATCCTATCCAGAACCCCTCGCTGTCTGTCCGTGGTCCCAGTGCTGGCATTGGGCCACCTCACTGTTGTGTCTCTGCTTCGCTTCAGGATTGTGAGTATTCCCCACCAACGTTGGGAACCTGCTAATGCGAAAGTCTCTCTATTTCCTACTCTGTATTTCCTAGGTCTTGTATGCTTTCTTGTGTGTATGTGCAAGTTCAGGCTTACGCCACACTATTAGTAAATACACGTTTGAACCTATTTGTAGTCTGCCTCTTTGTCACTAGAGTGTCTGGAATTGGGACCTCCGTAAACATAGGTTAGATCCGCGCTATTTTTAGTTACAGACTGCCAAAGCTAATTTCCCCCATTAATAAGAGCAGTTCTGGTAACAGCCAGTTGCTACATTTTGGGAAAGTCAAAGGGCTTAGTAAAGGCCCTAGATGAATCAATATTGCTAGATCATAGCCAGGGGAAAAAAAATGTAGAACCTGAGGACAACAGTGTACAGGAACCAAAACCAATCCTATGACACTCGTTACAGTCATTGAGTGAATATGTTAACATACACAACGTAAGACTTTTCTTCTAATATACATAGTTTTGACACACCATCTCTTGAATAACAAGGTCTCTAATACACACATGGAGCTCCACAACTCATTTCAACACCAAACGTAACCCAGAAGCAGAAAGCAGCATGTTTCAGTAAAGTGCTCAAAAATTTGCAAAAGGATGTATGTGTTGAGCTGTCCTGTGCACATAGGACTGTGTGCATGTATCCAAGTATACACTGTTTTTTGGATCAGTGTGTGCGTGCAGGATAACAAAACAGGGTGTATTATATGAGCACCACTATGAAGAACAAGGCTGTTTGGGTCAGAATTGAGAAAAAAGGTAGAGAGAAAAACAATTTTATTTATTCATTGTAGTGTTTTATTATTTTATTTTTAAAGTAATATACATCGTTTTAGATCATCAGCATAACATTCTGTAAAAAGTACTAGCAACATTTACTAGAATAAATTATACTTCTGAAGAAACTGGACCAGCAGATTTATTTTATATGGAGCAACAGTGGTGTTAAGTACAAAAATAGGTTACTATGGAACATATTGCACATTGTGCTATAAATTATTTTCACACTGTGTAAAATATGTCTGTTGTTCAAATACTCTCAGATATAGCCAGTTCAAGTAATTCACCACAGGAATGCCCAAAAGGCATTAGTTATCTAAATGATGGTACGTTACAGTTATAAAGGCTTCAGAATTCTTGACAAGGCTTTATAAGAAGGTTTCTGCACTGGAAGTTATTTCCTTTCCCTTGTGAGTGGGTTATGCATCTAATCCATGCAAAATTAGATTTGACTCGCTGATGGGGAAGATTTCTGAACTATGTTTCACTAGATAAAAGATGAGCTCTTTCTTGCTCTGTACCCAGAATGTCTTGTGGAGAGGATCTATGTGGAAGTAAAAATAACAAAAGATTATAATAGGCAAGAGTCTCAATGTGTCTTTGCATAGTTGACCAAGACATAAAGAAAATGAAAAATACTGAAACACTGGCTAGTACACTTTTATCCCACTCTCACCCCAAGGAGCTCACGGTAGCATCTATGGCTCTCCCTCCCCTATTTTATCAACCTTATGAGATATGCTAGCCAAACACATATGACTGACTAAGGTTACTTGGGGGGGGCATGGAATGTAGCACACAAACTGCATTGGTGGGGGGGAGTCTGCACTTAGCTATGTTTTACTAGTACTGAAAAGCAGAGTTGTGGCAAATATATCTGCATTGTCACAATGCTGCTGTTCTTAGTGCCATTTCCTTACTTTTTGCCCTTCTCTTGATTTTTCTACAGTGTCATTTAGCTTTTTTTATGGTAATAACATATGGTTTTGTTGATAACACTGTGTTAGATGTGGTGACATTCCAGGTTGCCTCGTTCACAACCTGTCAGGCCAAGCTGGAGCTAACCCTCGATGCCAAAGCAGGAGCCTTACTGCAAGGAGCTGTCCAGGGCTCAGCGTGTGCTCGGCTGGAGAGCAAAGGCTAACCTTCGACTGTAGGCTTATATAGGGAGCTGATAACATCACTCCTTCCAGCAGCCTGACATGGATCCTGGTTCCTGAAAAAGTCTGGAGAAAGGTATCATCCTCCTAGTCTAAGCTTTGGCTCTTGCTCGCCACCTTTTTTGTTCCTGGAGTCCTAGGGGGGAATCTAGAGGCATTGGCAGATCATGGTTCCACTTAGGAGATTCCTGCTCTGTTTGTTCCACTGGCTCTTGAATGGCAGCCTGCTGTGGTAGAGGAGACAGGGGCCTTCTCCTGGAGGGTCAGGGGTGCAAGGAGCCTCAAGTGCAGTGGGAACAACAGGGGCTTATTAGCTTTTAAAGAGTCCCAGGTCAAGGCAGGGCCACAGCAAGTCCTGACACAGATGCATGCATGCATGTGCGTGCATGCACACACACACAGTCACAGAGGTTCCACAGCCAACAGAAGACACATGAACATATGAAGCTGCCTTATACCAATGCACTCCATTAATCTATCAAGGTCAGCACTGCCTACTCCAACTGGTATCCAAGCTCCCCAGGATCTCACCTATTACTTGATCATTTTAACTTGTGATGCTGGGGACTGAAGCCAAGCAGCTGCTTTACCACTGAGCCATGGTCCCACTCTTAAATGGCAGTGTAAACAGATGCGGCCAGAGCCAGTGAAGGCAAAGTAGCAGCAGGAAAAGAGAAAATAGTGCCAAGAAGCAGCAACTGAACAGCTTCTATACAATATGAATGTTGGATAAGATAAATATATTTTCCAGTAACTATTTGGTTACATCCCACATGTAGCCTCTCCTAGAAAATACAGAGCTTAGTGAACACTAGGGGTGTAATGAATTACACTGCATTTTCAACACATTCAGCTCGCATTTGGATGGAGCCAAACAAACAATTCAAAAACAGAAGAAGAAATGGAAGTATTTGGCATTAGATGCTGGTCAACTTTAGGAAAAATTCAAAACATGAATCTGTAAATTTATTATTTCGATTATAATTTAAAAGGGGAAGAATAAGATTGACAGTACCTTCTTTTACGCGAGGTCTCGTAGATATAATAAATTCCAATAACTATCCCCTTAAAAGAAAAGATCCTGTTAGTGCACTGGAAATAGCTCAGATAGAAATACAGTAAAAATGTCCAGTCAAGAATACTGCTTTACGTACACTCAATAATGGCCATCCACCTTGTATGGCTGCAGCCCACTCAAAACCCAGTTTGCCATTTAGGAATCCACCTAGCGTTGGTCCTACAAAAGACCTAAAAGGAACAGAACAAAAGTGCCAAATTTAACATAAGAGTAAAAAAATATATTGACATTGTCTGGAATCCAACAAACTTTATCAATAGTCCTTGTACTTCAGTACAAGGTCTTTTACTGAGGAGTATGTCCATCTATCTGACAGACAGAATTCTAGAGAATAGCTTCTGCTGCTGAGTGTGAGAGAGGATTTTCTTTAGTCCTCAGTACACAGGATAAAATATTGGCATAGGTGAATGTCAGGACTATTCCAGTTATGTGATACCATGATTTTCTGCTGATTTTCTGCTAACCAGCCAATATCAGGACGATCCATCTCCTCCCACTCCCACCTCTATCTGTAGCACTATCAAGTCTTTTTTATAAAATAAAAAACTGGTTTTGACAAATTAAGAATATGTTTTGTGCATACCCATTTGTCACAAACTCTACATCAATACTTGTTTTCCCTCCTTCACACTATTGGCTCATGAAAGCCAAAGATAACAGGCTGGAGAATGTAATGCTCTGTTACTCCAATCTCAAAAGAAATTATATAACCTCGTTTTGCACACAAACTAATGCCCTTGGAAGTGAATGTATACACAAACACAGATAACAGTTGTCTTTCTGTTTGAAGCTGCACTGGGAGGAAATGAGGCCACAAAATGGTGTCTGTGCAATGGAGAGTCAGAAAATAGGATATATACAGTAATGACTAGTGAAGTGGGGCAAAGGAGAGTAAATGGCTGCCATCACTGAGTGACAAACAAGGGACAGTGGCCCCATATTTCGACTCATAGCTGTCATGAGGAGACAACCCAGGCAGGACAGTGCAAGCATTCTGCTGATGAATTGTCAAGGTGCTCTTGCTGGTCATTCACCAGCAACGAACTCACACTAACCTCTGCCAGTTCCTTAGAATACCCACTGGTGAGGCTGCAGGAGTCCCTCCCCCAATGAGAAATGAATTAGTAACAGCTGTTTTCCCTTTTCTGCCCCACCTCACCAACCTATAAAATACAGATGTGTTAGTGGTCTGACTGGAAATGAAAAGTATTATAGACTGACAAGGCTCAAATGCAGCTTAGTTTCAGGCATAACTCTGTCCAGTATAGGCACATCTGCCATGTGCTGAGGATAGGGTATAACAGAGCTTATATTCCTTGCAGGTGTCATACCAAACCATTTTATGAATGGAGACCTGTGTGAGCTAGCCACAACTCCATTTAGCCTATGTTCCCTATTGGGTCAAGAACACAAGTTTGGTGGCTCAGGTTCCTTGCTAGGCAGGTTGGAAGGCAACATGGAAGATGCCCATTCTTCATAATGGTTTGGTAGATGCCATTAGCCATAGTATCTTGGCAAGGAGACTAAAGGGAAGGATAGGGAAATCAGAAACTGTAAGGCCCTACAGAAATCTCTCAACATGCAGCTGTGGTGCCTGCAATGGGCTGGATCAAGCTCCATGTGCACTTCTAGTAGGGAGGAGGTCTCAGATGCTTCACTAATGAGTTAGGGACCACAGACTTCACACTATGCTGCCTTACATATTATCTGTTGTTTTAAATATGTACTCCTATATACTACCTGTGCTTCATGTTGTCTAATGTCAGTCCTACAATTATGTTCTGTTTCAGCATTTCAACTCTGCATTGGATCCTTGATAATGCTATATGTTTGTAAATTTGTATTTATTTACTCTATGACGTTGTTTATGGAAATGTTCTTGACACTGTATGGAAATGTCCTTGATACTGATTGTACTAATCTCACACCAAGTAATCCACCTTCAGTCTCAGTGAGAAGGGAGGACCATAAATGACATAAGTAAAAAGAAAAAACCTTTTGACAGATTCAAAGTAAAGCTTAGAAGACAGAGTCTGAAAGCATCTTTTGATTTGTTCCTTTCATCTTTCCTTTCCCTCCCCTGAATTTGAATGCTGAGTATTCAAATATTTACATTTAACATTTCAATGTTTTTTCTTGTAGCTCTTTTTAAAAAAATACTGTGCAGCTATGATTAAAATCCACAGATGAACTTGACATATTAAAGAACTGAACTATTCATATATTAAAGTAGTAATATGTTTTTCCCTTTTAGCATCCAGCCAACAGCCATAACCGTTCCTCAATGTCTGCCATTATAATGCAAGATGGTAGCATGGGAGCGAATGTTATGAATGCAGCTTTTCAGTGGTGCTTACAGCAACTTTTCAAGTCTTAGACTTGAAGCAATTTGTAGCCAGTAGCCAACAGGAAACTAAGAACCTGATTAACAACCATCACAAGACATCAGCTGCGTAATACTAACTGCTATCCCATGAATTCAAGGACATGGTTATTTGATGCTGTTTAGCTTGGCTAAACAGTTTAGCTCGGCTACTGCAGGCTACTCAGCTACTGTCAGATGACATGCCCAACTGAGATACGATTTTCTGTCTTAAGATAAGATTTCCCCAACTGAATTGTGGTTCAGCTGGTGAATATGCAGATACTATTCAGTTGTTGCTTAGCATCCAGAAATTCTCCCCCAAACAACTACTTCCATTTCAGAGATGCATATCTTCATCAGTCAAACCGCAGAATTTTGTTGCTGGAAAACCATGCCTTGAAGGGAGAATGCAACCCCTCTTTATGTGCTAGAGTCCCTTTATGTACCACAGATGGAAGCAAAGAAGTTCATGCCAGCTCTGCCCCCATCAAGCCCCCACCAAACTGCTTTACACAAATGAGAACAGATAGCAGGCCCAACTCTTCAGTCCCAACACTGCAGCAGTGTCTGGATGAAATGTCTTAGGATAGTGAAGTGGAATTAAAGGACTTTCCACATAGCACACCTCCACAACCTACTTGTTCAGCTGAACTACTGTAGGGCGAGAAGTTGAGACATGAGGCCCCTTCCTGATCATCTGTATCCAAATAACGACTAGAAGCCAATGAAGAAGTGGCCTCAGTTTGTTCTTTGCTCACTTTGCAGGAATGGGAGGTGAAAATTGTTCAGCTGCTCATAGACTTCAATGTCTAGCAGATGCTTCACAAAAATATTGGAATGCACCACTGTCGTGTCGCAGCACACATTTAAAGTAAGTTCAAGGCAGTGCCTGCCCAGGAAGACCAGCTCACTCTTTTCTCCAGCTACTGGAAAACAGCTGGAGGCAGAAGATCCAGGCTCAGTGTGGAGAGGGAGTGAACTTCTTCCATGCTGGTCATACTAGTTATGCTTACTGAAAATCATCAAGACAGTTGATATGTTACATACCCAAGGGACCATAATGCACTGAAGAGCCCTGAGACCAGTCCTAATAAGCTTAATCCTTCCTGAAATCCATTCTCACTGCAGAAGGAAAGACGAAAGTAGGTTATTCCCATAGTTACTAATTGTTTGTTTGCAACTGCTACAGTATTTGGTGACAAGTAACATAACCACACGTCATATATATGAAGCTGCCTTATGCTGAATCAGACCATTGGTCCATCAAGGTCAGTATTGTCTATTCAGACTGGCAGCAGCTCTCCAGGGCTCAGGCAGGAGTCTTTCACATCACCTACTGCCTCATCCTTTTGAGATGCTGGGGATCGAACCTGGGACCTTCTGCATGCCAAGTAGATGCTCGACCACTGAGCCATGGCCCCTCCCCAAGTGGAAGCATCTATGATAGAGCTGCCTGGTTGTTCAAATCAGAGGGGTTGTGCAAAACCCCTCAATTGTTTTCCCTGCACGAACAACAGGTTCATGGAGCACTGTCCATTTAAACTACAGGTGATGATAAGCACAGGTGATGCGGTGATGATAATCAGAATATACCATGCTGATGTCCTTACAATTAATCAAGTTTCTTGCCCAAGAGACAGAATTTTCCACCCTCATACTTTGTTTTGGACTGCAGTAATCAGCTCTACATGTTTAAACAATCCTGGTGCTAATTTGATTTTTTAAAAATATATACTTTTGAATAGATGTACATCAAATAATAACATCTGGTCACAGCCAAGGAAAGTTTCTGGAGAGAATTACTTACTATGCACAATTGAGTATCTCCGGGAATGCTGGAATACCACTCATCCCAAGGGCAAAACCAATGAAGACTAGCATTAGAACAAACAGCCATAGCTTGCTACAAAAGAAATATTTTAAAATACATTGAGACAGTGAGGCAACAATATTTCACTGCATTCTTAATTCAACTATCTAGAGTCTACTGCTTTATCAGCTGATCGCTTTTAAATTATGTTGAATATTTAACTTATATGTCTCCATAGTCATCAAGTTTCCATTACTAGTTGCCAGATACAAATTCCAGTGGGATATCTGTGTTCATCTGTTGCAGCAAAACACAAAATGGGAGTCTTTTGGCACCTTAAAGACAAATTAATTCACTGAAGCATATATAGTCTTCCACACAGGAACAATTCTCTGCATGACTTTTATTGCCGCAGAGAATGCAGAGGCATTTGCAGCAGCAGCTGAGCATCTGAACAATATTTTTTCTTACAAGTTCTTTAAACCTTCCCAGATGCCATTTCCCCTCTGAACCACAGGAGACCCTTTATGGTTGTTATTTTTAAATCAGCAATTGGTAAATCACTACAATAATGCTACAATGACCTATTGCCATGACCTACTAGCTCCTCTGGATTCCTAGCTTTCATTTTAAAAAAGTCTCTAGCCCTTATTGTTGTAGATGTGTATTATATCTCCACAACAAAAAGAGTTAAAGACTTCCTTATCTGCTTGCATTAAAGAAGCAGTTGTTTGGATGCAGGTGACCAAGAAGGGAAGAGCCTCATATCCTATCGAGGCAATAGCTTGTTATAATGTTATTGCAATATAGTGATCTAGCAACTGCTGTTTTTTAAAGATAGCAATCCATTGGTGGGGAGTAGGGGTGGCAGCTGAGGCAATGGTACCAACGTGCATGAGACATCTTCTCAACCACACAGCAAACAAAGTGCTTTGACTTTCCAAACCAAGTAAAAACCCAGAAAGTCAACAATCCGGGGATAATAACATGTGGATGCTCTAAAAAGCCTGCTCCAGTTCTAGTGCCAAACCAAACCAAAATCTCCACATGGAAGCAATCTAAGTTTTCCTTGGCCAGAGCCTCTTTCAACAGAAATATATACACTGTAGAGAGGAAGAACAATGGGTTAACAGGCCATGAAATGCAAGAAGTGTGGTTGACAAGAATTCTATGCAAAATTCGAAAGTATACACGAGGCAAAGTGGGACCATTCACAACAGCTGTAACTGGTGATAAGTTATACCTATGCTCTGTGCAAGCCGGGACTTACAGCATCAAACCACCTGGTAAATTATAATTCCACAAATGTTCACTGCAGTCTCCCTTTAAAATCCCATTGTTGAAGAATCCTGACATTCTTCAGCAGCAGAGTAGTGTGGTAGATTGAAATGTACACCTAAAGGATTATAAATGTTGCCATGTATAATATTTTGCATGTAAATAAATTTGTGTGCTTCATTTCTGTGTATTAATGGGGTGTTTTGAACATATACTATTGTGGTAAGAAGTGCAAGCCTCTGATGTGAGAGGGGGGGCTGAATGGGTGAGTGGAATATGCTGTGACTGGACAGTAGTTGTACCCTAGGAGGCAGGTTTTTAATCAGTGTGCTGAGAGTAAGTACTTATTCTGTCAAGTACAGTGAATCTGTGTGGAATTCTGAGAAATTCTAAGTCAGGCAAACTGTTTATTAGCCTGGATCAGTCTGAGCATATCTCAAAGAGAGGTTATTCTGTCTAAGGTCCTTTTCACATAGCCTTTGAAAACTTTTGGCTGCTGGTTGTAGCGGACTTAATGTGCCATATCAGACAAAACCCATTGCGCTACCAGTTGCTAATGGGTTTTTTAAAAAAATCTTTTCAGACCCAGCCACTGTGTCCCACTTGCAACATAGGGTTGGGCAGTTTGTTAAACTGTTTTTCCTATTCTAAAGTTTTCAATACGCTTCCTATTCACCGTAAAGTATTGTTTGAAATGTCTGTAGTGCTTCTGACAGTGCCATCTTTTTTCTTTTCTCATCCAATTCCAGCATGTTCTTTTAAAAAATGTGTATAGATCCATGCTATAGTATTGTAATGACACTTGTAGCTGGTTCTCCAAATTCCCAGCTTTCATGTTTTAAAAAGTACATCTCTAGACCCTTCTGTTGTGGAAATATGCCTTTTCCCTTGTATCTCCACAATGGAAGGGACTAGAGACTGACTTTTTAAAAAAATGAAAGCTGGGAATTCGGAGAACCTGTTGTTACAATGCTATAGTGGTAAAGTAATATTTTTGTGCTGATTTTTTTTTAAAAAAAAATGCATTCAGCCCTGGTAGCCGGGTAGCTACTTCCAATGCCAGAAAAAAGCAGCACGGTTTGAAATGGCCACGATTCACATATGCTTCATAAACGGATATAAATGCTGTCTGACATTGCCACCCTACATCACTTTACAAGAAGTCAGGGCAGCGACAGATAACAACCATGTTAAAACAGAAATGTGAAAGGGACCTAAATCAGGCAAACTGTGTGGAAGCCTCGGTCAGTCAGAGAGAGGTTATTCTGTCTAAGTCAGGGAAGGTGTGTAGAAAAGCCTAAGTGAATCTATATCTGTGTGCATGAGAGAAGTACGTATTCTATTAGTGAAGATCTGTATGAGAAACTGATCTTTGTGATGGGTCTGTGAATATGGATTTAAGAATATATAACTATTTTGAAACCTCCAAGCTTATAAACCTATTCTGAAACCAATACACTTATCAATACTTTGCAACCATCATGCATATGTGCTTACAAATAAATTCTACTTCTGGTTAAGCAAAATATCCGATTCATCTGCAATACAGGATCCCCTTTTTAGTTCACAGCCACCACATATGCTGACCATTCTGTCTTACTACCATATGTAATAAAGCCTTCCTATAAGACTGGTTGAAACAGAAGAAATCGAAGGAGAAAGCCTTGGTTGTCAACAAAAACCTTTTGAGAGGAAGCAGTATATAGGTCAACAAACAGAGCAAAATGCCACAAGTAGTGTTAGCAGTGAGAGTCAAACCCCAAAGGGAAAGTTTTTTTGAGGTAAAAGCCTTGGTAAAGTAAAGAACTCCTGAAGCTCAATGTGTGTGGCAAAAAAAAGGAGTGTTGGTTGTGACTAGGTCACAACTAGGTAAAAGTTTAAGACTAGGTAAAAGTTTAAGGTAACTAAGGAGGAGCTGTAATAAAGTCCAAGGAAGTCTAAATAAAAATGTTACACAATGTAAAGTCAAATTAGAGTCATTTATTTTGTACCTTCAACAATAATTCAATAAATTTGTTAGTCTCTAAAGGTACCACAAGACATCTTTTTGCTTTTTACTTGCCATGAGAAAATGAGGCACCAATGCAAATACTTGCCCAATGGCACTACATCCTAAGGAGGGATTTGAAGTCACATCTCCCGTAGTTACTCTTTCAGTTCAAGCAAAGGATCTTAAACTTTGACACCAAGTGACAAAGAGCTAATAGGTCACAGTGGATAATGTTGGACTTGGACTGGGTTCTAATCTTTTCTCAACTGTGAAGCTTGGTAGTCAACTTTGAGCCATCTGATGGAATGGGATGTAGCCCTCAAAAGTTTGTGCTTCAGTTGATCTATTTACCTTTCAGAGTCAAGACTTGTTTTTAGGTTTTACTGCAACATACTAGTAACATGGCTACTTCATTTTAATTTGCACCAGTAAAATATATATGTAATGGAATAATCCCCTCTCCCCCTCATATACTTGTATGGGCTCCTTGGAGGAACAACTGATGAGATAAAATACATCCAGTACAATTTTATGCATGCTTATTCAGAGGTAAGTCACATAAAGTTCAATGGGACTTACTTCCAAGTATGCAAGTAATTAGCAGTATTAGATTTTTTTAAACCATATTTTTAAAAAAACGTCTCCTACAACAAATAATACAAAAGAGAAACAATACAACTAGTGAGGTAGCAAAATTCATTGGTTTTTTTGGTACCATTAAAAAGTAGGGTGGCCAATTCCTGGAATATTGGGTGGCCAAAGTAGGGTGGCCAATTCCTGGAATATTGAGGGTAGAGCCTGAGGGAGGGTCAGAGTTTGGGGAGAGGAGGGACCTCAGTGGGATATAATGCCACAGAATTCACTGTCCAAAGCAGCCATTGTCTCCAGGGGAATTGATATCTGTAGTCTGGAGATCAGTTGTAATACTAGGACAGCTCCAGTCCCCACTTGGAGGTTGGCAACCCTAATACAAAGCCTTTGCTATAGCTATTTTGATAAACAGGTATTTCAGGACAGACAAATTTAAATGTTAGAGAGATCCCTGTGGTATTCATTACCTTTCAACGTGCAAGACGGGAGCTGGTCCTAGCAGAAAATAGCATAATGATGCCAGTAAGCCTCCAGTGACCAACAGCCACTTCCTTAAAGGCTACAAGAAATAAATAAAGAGATGAGCAACTCAACCTTCACCATAAGATCAAATAAAACTGTTAAGTCCACTTCTAGGAAAGAGAAAGGTGCTTAAAAACATCCCTTTCCACATTCCAGTGAAGAACTATGACATTTAGATTGCACTTGAATGTGGAGGCCTGGCTCAAAACAAAGCCTACATCCAGCCTTGTAATTCTACTCCCCGCCCCCCCATTATAATTTTATATGGAGTTTAGTGGAGCCATTTTAAAATTATATCAGAACCTAAGGATATGCTATGTGTCAAGTCATATTATTTGCCCAGCTCAGTATTGTCTCAGACTGGCAGTGGCTCCTCAAAGGTTGAGGAAGATGTCTTTCCCAGGCCTGCTACTTGAGATCTTTAAACTGTAGACATCAGCAAGTGAACCCAGCATTTTTCCACGTAGACTATAGAATAGACTAGCTTAGTCCTAACTTTAATGAATCCAAAAATCTTTGCTATCATCAGTGCTTCATCTCTTTCATATTCTTTTATCTTCCAGAAGAGGCTACAGCAACGGGCCCTTATATCAAATAAATATCAACAACAACTGCGCTTATATACTGCTCTTCTAGTCAGAGTGGTGAATAAGCGATTGTTATTATTATTATTCCCACAATGTAGCAGGGGAACTGGGGCTGAGAGAAGTGGCTTACCCAAGGCCACCTACTGAGCTCAAGGCACTAATGGGATTCAAACCAGCAGAGTGCTGATTCACAGCCAAACCAAACAGGAATTTATAGCATTCAACCTCTGAAGTACATCAGTTGCAAGATCTATAAAACAGTAATACAACAAGGATGCAGGGAACTACTCACTGGTTTTTTATCACTCAGAAAACCAAGGAATGGTGAAGATAAGGAATAGGAGAGGGCTAAGCCCAGAAACACTAGCCCCACATAACCAACAGGCAGCTGGAACTATGGAGAAAATAAAAGAAGGGAAAGGGAGGATAAAGGGGCATATCATTACATATGAATGGTGTTCATAATCCCTTATTAAATTCTATCTGCCCAGACAACCAAGACTACACCATACTAATTAATTTCAATGGAAGGGGAAAGATAAGGCACACACATATTAGCTTCATTGCTGAAAGAATGGGGACTTTTGTGGGAATTGTGGGAGTTGGGCACAATGTGGATTACTGGTTTGAGTGTCAGACTAAGCCTGTGGGAACCTAGGTTCAAATCGTTGCACAGCCATGAAACTCACTGACTGCCCTTGGGCCAGTCACTTTTTCTCACACTATCCAACCTCACAGGATTGTTGTGAGGATAACAAGAACTATGAATGCAAGAACTTCTGAACTCAAAGCATGATGTTCTCACCTCCCCCTTCCTATGGAAACTCAAAATCCTATTCCTGGGAGTCCCCTGTCCACTATCATAGGAAGAGGTAGGGAGGAAAATTGAACTCCATTAGTTGTACCCATAAAAATGCTAGTTTGGAATTAACTCTGACAGAACAAAGTCCAAACAAGAATCTGCCATTAGAGCAGATAAAGGGCTGCTTCTGCCAATGATTCCCCATTGCTATCTCACCAGAACCCTTATAAAATTTAATAATCTAATCTCATCTAATACCTTAACATGAAAGGCAATACATTCTCCCCAAATAGCACCTACTTTTTTCAAGACAAATAGCGACATTGTTGGATCTAGAAAGCCAAAAGATGCACTTAGTGAAAATATAGTAGAACTGAGGACTAAAACTTTGGGTATAGTGATAAGCTTCCAGAAAGAGTCTTTGGTAGGTGCTGAATCTGCAACAAAACAGTAACAAAAAGTTATCTTTGTGGAAAGTGGCCTTTGGGTCGATTTACAACTCTTTCACAGCCCTTGTATCATGGGTCAACCAGACACAGCCAGTCCTGATGAGGCAGACACCTCAGGGGAAGAGGAGGGACCAGCTGAAGCAGGTCCCAACCCACAGTCAGCTACAGACAGCCTGCCACCAGAAGCTATGGCTGCTCGGGCAAGTGAGGAACAACTGCCTGATAGCAGCATCCCGACTGTCCCAGTCCATGAAGCAGGATGGAACAGCACCCCACTACCCACCTCACCTCACCTCGCTCATCTCCGGAGCTACTGGAGCTCAGGCAGAGGAGGGTCCAGCATGAACTACTGGAAAGGAGATGAAGTGCACGTTTAGCAGCCCAGAGGCACCTGGACTCAATCAGTAGAGGGTGAGTGCATGCATGGGCCAGATGCAGCACAGCTGCAAAAAAAGCGTCTCAGTTTTAAAGGACGCAGAGAAGGAGAGACTGCCCGTGAAAACGAGTCAAACCACTCTTGACCTGACTGCCACTGACCCTGCCTTGGCCTCACTCCTGTGACTTTGGACTGCTTCTGGACTTCAGCTTCTGAACTCACCTCGGACTGGTCCTAGTGACGACCCTTTGACTTTGTGCATGACCTATGGACTGAATTACAACCTCTCTATACTGCCTCACGTCCTCCTTTGCCTGCACTGACAAACTACAGCCTTGAACCACCTGGCGGGACCCTGGGATAACTTTGACGGGGTACACGTGGGAACCTTTTTGGTGAAGATGACAATGAGCCAGAGACAAGGGTTGCAGTTGGCCAGACACACTGCACTTGGTGTATATAGATCTATTTTTTTCTTTGGCACAAGTAAAATGAGACTACTTTAGAAAAGTCAGTGTGAAACATTAGTGGTTGTGCTTCCGATGCCTCCTCAAGAACCTGATGGCTTCTAGTCTGCTCTTTGGCTTCCCAGACCTGTTCCATTTTCATTACAGCTGAGCAGAGCAAGAGAAATACCATGCCAAGTAACACAATGTGGCATGCCATCATTTAGCATCCATGCCAGAAATTGCCTACACCTGGAGTATATCATCTTTTTCTTAGCTGTGATCCTTCTTCAGTTGTTTTAATTCAGCAATACATTGTACTTAATATGCCTTAATATGGACCAAATAGAAGCAGCACAGATTCTTTATAAATATGGGTTGGAGACAAGAGTTTTTAGGAAAGTGGAAGGTAGCATGACAAAGGCATCTTTGCTCTGGCAACACATTCACATTCTTTTGCCACTTTGCCATCTCAATTCAAGCAAGTTTTCCAGATTTTTGAAACACAACAAATGGCCCACTTGTTAACAAGGGTAAAAATGGAAACAAATGCACATAGACAATATCTCCTTTACACCACCTTCAGCATTATGAAAACGCTATTATCTTTTCCCAGACTTGATATACTTCAAATGTTTCTCAAAAAACCACACAACCTGCCAATCCCCCACAACCTGCAATGGGGCTTTTTATTATACTTTCTGCTCCTGTAGTACTTCATTGTGAGCTGATTTTTAAAGTTCTGATGAGGGCTGAAGGGTGGGGAGGCTGTACTGCAAAATGCCCCCGTTACACATGTATGAATCTCAGTTTATATGTAGTACGTTTCTACATACTGAGGCCTGTGGCCATCATCACCCCGCATTTTCTCCATCCTGGCACTATGCTACAATTGCCTCCCCAACTTCCTGAATTTGAGCAAACCACAAGTTGCCATTATAGCTGCAGCAGAAAGGGGGAGGGTCCCCACCCCACCCCCAAGTCAGCATTTAGCCCAAGCGGCTGCCTCTGCTCCTTGCTTTCCTGCTTGGCAGAAGCAGCTGAATCTTGACACCATTGTCACTAGTGGGTCCACACCTTGAGAGCAATCAGAGGTGTTCCCTTACCCTCCCTTCTTCCACCTCAGAACTCTTTATAACTGGACAGTGATATGTACTTTTTGCAAGCATACAGAGAAAGAAAAATCAAGGTGTGACAGGCACTTAGCTTCAGAGAAAGATGCTTTATCAGGAAAAGCAGAACAGGATGAAAAGGTTGCTTCAGGAGATCAAGGGGAAATTAAGGGGGAAAGGAGTGAGGGATTTGGAAGAGCCTGGAAGAAATGTCAGCACAGCAAAGTCAAGAAATGCCACTTACAGAAGGGACACTCCTTTACATGCCCAAAGCTGAATAAGCATGGAAGTTTCTTTCTCCTGGGATTTTAAAGGCATTGGCAGAGCTTACACACTTCACCTGAGATTGGGGGAGAGCTCACTTTGAAGGGTATTTGACACTTCCCACATTTGAGGAGGAGCAGCCAAATGATAGTGATTAGTTTTGGAGAAGACTTTACTCATTACTTAAGATGGCTGCTTGTGGGAGCAAAGATGCTACCAGACTGATATGCATTTCTGGGCAACTCACTCAGTGAAGGGAACGTATACAAAATGAGGAAAATGTTCACAAAGCAGAAAAGATTGCAAAGAATATAAGGGGACTATCATTACTATATCTAACCTGGCAAATTATGGTTTGTGCTTGCACCCCAAATCCAGGGTTGCCAGCTCTGGTTTGGACAATTCCTGAGGATCTAGGAATGGTGTTTGGGGAGGGGAGGTAGCTCAGCTGGGATATATACTGCCATAGAGTCTGCTCTCCAAAGCTGCAATCTCTCCCACGGAACTGATGTCTGTAGTCTGGAAATTGGTTGCAATTCTAACACAATTCCAAGTCCCACTTGAAGGATGGCAACTATACCGAATGGCAAGCCATGGTTTGAAGTAGGTTTCTATGGAGGGCACATATATACCATAATATGATCATCAGGACACTATGAGCTAGGAAAGGAATTGGTGTATATAACAGAAAGAGGAGGTATGTCCAAAATGACCAAATAATGCTTTTGGCATTGACTGTAAATTAGCTACAGTCTGTTTCTAATAACCTTTTTATACGCAGTGGCAACAGGCTCCAGGAGAGGGTTTTCACAAGGGTTTCCCACCCTCCCTGCCTATCCAACCTGAAACAGTAAAGGAAGAGAAACTACGTACCATATTTTGGTAAGAGATACATGTTCAGAGGCACCATGATTATCACTACACTTCCAAGTACAATGAAAGGGATTTCATAGCCAAACGACTGGTACAAAAAGCCACCGATAGGTGGACCCAGCACAAGTCCCAGCCCTGTAAAAATTTCAAGACTGCCCTGAAAAGAAAAGGAAAAAAAGGAAAATAGAACAACACTATATTAAAACAAAGCAGTCTCATTGACACAAATTTAAATAAAAATCAAAAGATTAGTGATACAAGTGTGGTGTAACATTAGTGTGTCCAACTGGGAACAACACTTGGATTCAAATCCTTATTCTGCAATGAATCTCTCTGTGCAACTCCCAGTCTAGCATACCTTACAGGGTCGTTGTGAAAATAAAAAAGGTTATATATATGGCCCTGTGCTCCTTGGAGGAAAAGAGGGAATAAAAAATAATTTTTTTATTAGGACACCAAAATTGGCTCCCTACATATCTCCATTTTCCTGCATTTCCCTTAAGAGTGACATGTTCTTTGTGAGAGATAAGAACAGCTTCTATCATTTAACACAGAGCTGCACTCTAGAGATCATACATGAGATCAAGGATTGCCACCATCTGCATGACAGTTAATGATAAGTGCCCCTACAAGTTCCCTCTCGTTCTTCTGAGAGTATGGTGGGAGAGATGGGATAGTAGGCAGAATGGAGGGGAAACATGGAGGAAGAGTTAACTGTACTGGAAGGACAAAGAGGCCATTAGGCACAGAACAGGAACATGAGTCGGTAGCTGTGAAAGATAGTGGTAGTTTAGGTAGTGGGCCTGGATGCACAGTACGGTTGCCAGGTCCCCTTACCCTCCAGTCAGGAGGGGAGGGGAACCTGGCACTTACCTTATTTATTCCTTTGGGAGTAACATCATTGCACAGGTCCAGGAGCGCTCCCATGCTTCACACCGGGCAGATTTGGGCCCCAAATGGAGCTGATTTGACCCATTTGGGACCCAAATTGGCCTGGTGAGAAGCATGAGAGAGCTCCTGGGGTGTTTACAGTGATGTTGCTCCTGGAAGTGACATTGTAGAGTTGCACTGGGATCATGCCCGGAGGCCTTTCCCCCTTGTCAATCAGGTGAGTGCAGGGGGCAGAGGGTGGGAGCAGGGAATCTGGCAGCCCTAATACAGAGACGTGCACCATGACAAGATATATCATAAGGATGACATAAAACCAAGAAAGCAATGACTAAAGGTAATTTACAAAGAGAAATCGCCTGTCACTTGTGTAATACAGAAATGAAGAACTATTGTGAACTCCCACAATTAAATTTAAAAGAAGACTATAAGTATAAATATATACATCTAATATTTTAGAATAGTTTTTTTATGCAATCATATCAGTCTCCATTTCAAGATAATGATACTGATTTCTTTTTTAAAAAAGGAAAGGAAGAAAGGGACATGGCTGAACACTATTACTAAGAATACTAAAAGTCTTACATCCTCAAGCACCACCCAGATGCATGTTATTTAGTCTTGACTTTTTATGATTTAATAGGCCATCATACTCAATTGGAAGAGCTTAAAGGTCAACTCTCCAATAACACAGGCTTTATCCAATTAGTTTCATGCATCTCTCTCACAAAAACAAGCTTTTTACTGAATTTTCTCCCAAGTGTTCCAGTACATTAAGAATACTGTTCTGGATGGCTCTGGTCAGGCCTGATTCAGATATAGGCATGGTCTTAAGGAGCCTTGAACATCTAGTTAGCTTGCCTCTATCAAATCATTTACCTCCTGGCTAGAGGCTAGAGGTACACTATAGATAATGTCTTAAGTTCGTCACCTCTAACTGTACACAAGTAATATAATTATGGAGTCTCTGCTTCCATTTTAAGGCTTTATTATTACAAAATGATTATTCAGTATTCTTGGTATCAACTCAGTCAACGGAAAATTGTACCATTCATTATAACTACATAAATAATTAAAGTACAGCAAGTACACGAGTCCAAAAAAGTATTCTACTCAAAAATACATAGGCAAGGAGCCCCCTCCAAGAAGAAACTCTCAATCAGTTTAGCCTGCCATTTTTATAGAGTTTCAGACTTTTAGCAATAGCTGCCTATCCCACTTCAAAGATTCAAATTCTTGGCTAACTTATGACTTCATACACCAATAAGGTTATCCATACTTGAATCATCATCTTTTAACATAACAATAGTTAGTTCATTCTTGCTACCTTGTGTCTTAACGGCCTATGTAGAATTAGTGAGTACAAGTTTCTCATACATCTGAATATATTTTGACCCTCCACCAATGTAAATATTCTCAAATAATGTTGCCAGCTTCTATGAAGTCAGACGTTCCTGCCATTCTCAGATACTCCCTGCACCTGGGCCACGGTACATCGTATATATATTAATATGAGTTAGAGGGGTCTTCTAATCTATACATGGCAACATGACTGTGTAATTCTACTGCTTTATTCTCCTCCCTAAGGTTGTTCTTTTCTAGGCCTCTAAACTCCCTTTGCAGCCTGTCTAGTTATGGGGTTGGGATAGCCCTGTTTCAGTGTACAAAGGTATCTTGAGTGACTTTCTTGGTCATATCCAGCAACTGTTCCTCCGTAGTCCTAACTATGTCCATGACAATACTCCAAAGTTCTCGGAGCATAACATAATTTCAGTGGAGGCGTGGTGCAGGTCTCAAGGTAACACTTCTATCAGACCCTCTAGGCTGTATATGTACTCTAAGATGTCCGACAGCCAAGGATCTAACATGAATTCCTTCCCGGGCATTCAGTAAAGATAGGAAACAAACAAGTATATAGCCTTACTCCTTTCTCCCTGCGTACCACCAGACAGAGCACAAGATTCTTCTCTTTTACAAATATCTTGGGCCACAAATGGCTTGTGTATATGGCACTGTGCTTGTGACATGAATAGCACATGCAACAAAAGACAGGGAAGGTGAAAGATGACATGAGACAGACATTCATAAAAGTGAAAGAAATGGGAGAGGATGATGTCATTTCGAGAGAAAAAAATCTTCCTAATTTGTACAGTTGTTTTTCTCCTCAGCTGTACATGAGAACAAAATTGCCATGTAAGCCACCCTGATCCTTCCTGGGAGTTGTCTTTATTTTGGGAGGTCACTGGGGCAGGCATGAAAGAATAAAACATGGAGTTGTTTTCTTTGGGGAAGAAAAAGGACAACTGAGTCTTCTAGATTCAGATGTTGCAGTCAAAAGATTCCTGATCCAAGTCCTGCCACAAATATAACCCTGGGTGGGACCAAACGATGGAATTTCTCTAAACCATCAACCCCCATCCCCTCCACACACACACACACACACACCTTCTAACAAGGAGAACAACAACTCAGTGGTTTGTGGGAAAATGCAGTTTTTGGAGGAATTACTAGAAAGTGGGTAAATTGCAATTACAACATAAATTCCATTATGACATCCTAAAGAATGACAGGTTTATTTATTTTGAAAATTTATACCCCACTATTCTACCCCAATCAAGGCCATCAAGTTGGACCCACCAACGCAACACAACACAAGATTTCATGAACTCGCTTCTCCAGAAAGCTTCTGCGACATTAAAAATGATTGGTGTGCACCTGCATTTTGCATGCTTCAGAAGCCAGAACTGGTACTGAACACTAGAGGTGGGCACTAACCTGGGGGAAAAAAAACCACGCGGTCCATAGTTCATCCTATTTTACGAACCACGAACTTGCCTCAGTTCCTGAACTGGTTTGTGCAAAGCAGCATGGAAAGGGGCATTTCACCCCACTGGCTGGGAGATCCCCGACAAGCAGCTGATTCGGGGTTTAAATGTCCCTTTCCCTGATGCTGCATGCCGGCTGGTCTTCTTCCCATGTTTGCAGGAGTTTATTCCCTGCTGGCTTTAAAAGCCAGAAAAGGGCTAAATGGCTGGTTTTCCCTTCCTCCCTTGGGGTATATACACACACACACTTATTTTTTTAAGGCAAGAAAGTGTTGCAGTGTTGTAACATGGCAACATTGTAACATTACTGCACTTTCCTCCTGGCTTTAAAAGCCAGGAAAGGATTAAATAGCTGCTTTTCCCTCTCTCCTGCCACTTTGTTTCCAAAGGGCTGTGCAAAACACTTGGTTTTTAATCCCCTGGGGCAAAGCCTGAAACATGCCTGGGAGGGAGGGGAAAGCAGCTATTTAATTCTTTCCTGGCTTTTAAAGCCAGGAGGAAAGTGCAGTAATCTTACAATGTTGCAATGTTACAACATTGCAACACTTTCTTGCCTTTAAAAAGTGTGTGCATACCCCAAAGGAAGAAGGGAAAACCAGCCATTTACCCATGAGTTTCAGAACAAAAACTCTCTCTTTTAGCTTCCAGCCCATCTTCCCCTATATTCTTCCTTTATTTCCCTTGACTGCCACTTTTACCATCTATTTCTGCACAGGGAGGAGGTAGGCCTGATGATCTAAGCATGTCCTCTTCTGAATAGACTACTGGCTGCAAGGTTTCTTATGGAGTTCATGAAGCCCAGGGACTCACATGCTCTGTATATCTCATGGTCCTAAATTACACTCTCATTTCAAAATTCATTGAGCATAATTCATCCCATAACCAAGTTCTCCAAAAGATGTGAGGAGCTCAGCATATGCTCCCCTTTGACAGCATGGCCGTGACTGGAAGTGCATTCTAGTCATATCTTGAGGATGATGAGACAAATATCAGAAAGATGAAGCCACAAATGGTTTTTGTATATTTGTTTACAAGCTGATGGTTAACATGAACATGGTGGCACATCAAAGACAGGCAGCTGCAAGATTATAGCTGCCCATCACCTGGCTTCCCCCATCAACTAGACCTATCTGGGAGGACGTTGCCAATTCTTCTCTCCTGTGGTTGCTCTCTAATTCATGTTGCTCCTGGGATCTCCCATCCTCAGGAACAGCATGGACAGCATTTGGGGCTGCAATAGGAAGAAGGGAGGGAAGCTGTCCTGTGCATGTGCAGAAATGTTAGATGTGATTGAACTTTGCATATCTTATTGAGTTCATGTAAATGATCATCTTATCAAACTCAAAAAGCGCCCTCTGTTTCATCCTATTTACTGGTGTTTGGGCTTTGGTTTGTGCCCATTAAGTATTTCATAAACTAGGAGACTGCCAGCTATGGAGTTGAAGATCCTGTTTGACAGTATTTGAGAAATTAGGATGAGACTACTAGAGCAGTAGCTGTAATGTTAAGTGTAAGATATGTTATCTTTTCAATAAGTAGCTTAATACTTACCAGAACTGTAGCTATATTGTTGGGGAAAGCTTTTGCAAGAATAGAAAATGAGGCTGTCATTGCCGCAGAAAAGCCAACTGCATCAATAGCTCGAACCAAAAAACACAATCCTATAAATACTGGCCCATCAGGTGCTCTGTCCAACATTCTAACAAAAAAAATAATCAAATTAATCGAGAGCCCAAGTTGATCACGCACAAGCATATCAAGTATGGTCTGATCCCACTCAGACTGCATCTTTTACTCTTTTGACTGGATCTTGTTTTATTTGTACTCTGCAAAGTAATGCTACACATTTACAAAGGGAGGCCAGAAGACCTAGGAAATGGTAACATTCCCCTGTCTTTGTACCAAGTGAGGGTCACATTTCATGCATCTAATGAGCTCTAGTTCACAAAAGCTAGTAACACAGCGAACATGCTAGTTTAAGGTGCCACAAAACTCTTCTGTAACAAACTAAGCCCATTGCTTTAGCCCATAACAGGTTGTTGGCAAGGTAGTATTTTAGCAGTCATTAGAGAGAAGAATGCAAAAAGTAGCAGAAGAGGTTGTTCTTCACAGCTTGCATTTGTTTAGTTCGCCTGGTTGATTTGCTATCTGCAATAAAAATATATGAAATATCTGTAGTGAAGCAAATGTTTGTAACTAAGATTAGCTCTGGATTTGGCACCAGCATAGCAGCACATAAGCAACCTGCACTTCTGCTTCTTTAGTTTCCTTATCCAAAGGGAAACCTGCATAGGGGAAAATACAATGAATATTCGTTTCCTGAGTTTGCTTATTCTCTCTCAAAGACTGTCACTTTGGACCATGAAAGCACCAGGTGCAGAGGGCTGACTCTCCATTGCACATTTGCTTGTAGCACTTGCACAGGGAAAAAATTAGGATGGAGGAATTTCAGTGTCTTTCCCGCTATCTGGTGCAGACTAAAAGTTTAACAAAAGCAGTTTCCATTCTCCACACCATTACTGCAATATGGAAACAAGCCAAGTGTTAATTTCAAAAAGACAGTACATTAATAACATATACAAAAAGTAAACAAAATTCACTCACCCAAAAAGAATGGTAACACAGCCTGATACAAACATTCCAGAAACAAACATAAATTTCGCTCCGATTTGGACAAGCTGTAATGGATAAACAACAATGTCAGAAGTTCCCAGCACTTTACCAGAAAAAAAAAGGAAAGAGCTTGAAACTTTCCCTTGGTCCTTCAAACAAATGCTAGGATCCACCCCATGACTACCCACTTTGGGGGATTTGTTTTTCTGCCAAGATAATATGGCTTCCAAGCCAGGCAATTTTACCTGGAAATGTATCACCAATGACTGCCCATACTGAATGCCAAAAGTGACTCTTACTTCTAGAATATCCTTTTGCATGCTTGCATTAAAGGGGTTCCCCTTTAAACGATACTATCTAAGGCTCATCCACTTGACCATCCTCCAATGCAATGTATGTCACCATGTGTAACAATATTATTCTGCCCTTTACATATTCAATAAACAATAAATGGGCACAGATTTAACATTAAAAGTCACAATCTTTAGAAACTAGAGGGAGGATATTTCAATCAAGACACTCCGGTCTGAACCTCACCTTCTACAAAAGAACGGTGACTCCTTTGTGAAACAACTAGATATGCATTTTTTGAAAGGTTTCCCACTCTCTCTCCACCAGGGTAGGGAGTTAAACCAGGATATAGTATTTTTATCTCACCATAACTACAACTATCTTAACAAAATCTATGATCCTCTTCCACTAAAAGTGATAGCTAGCTTAATCTAACTCATGAACGGTCTCCTAAATTTTCTTGAGTATATCTGCATTTTACACAGTTATATCCCACACTATACTTCCTGCATTTCATGGTTTTTTGATACTGCTGTTGGGGGATGGGGGTGGGGAGACAATCTCCTATATACAGTGACTGCATAGCCAGGGTCATCCATTCATAGCAGCTGAAAAAGTAGGCTCTGATCCACGAAAGTTTATGCTGGAATAAAATCTTGTGAGTCTTTAAGGTGAAATAAGACTGCTGAATATTTTTTGTACATTTTGATAGCACAGAAACAATTGAAGATACTCACATATCTCCCCATTATCAGAGAACTGATGAAGTTGAATAGAGAAAAGCATCCAAAAATGAATCCAACTACAGTATCACTAGCACCTTTCTGTTTTGCCTTTTTTAAAAAAGAAGAAAAATGCTTTCAGGCACAAAGATTCAGAACACAAGCACCCAAGGCATGCAGGAAAACGATTTATGCTTTTACAAAAATTTTGGCAATAGAAATCCAAGCCCAAGATCTCCCCTTAGCATCAGCAACTAAAGCAGTACAATCTTATCCAAGGCTGCTCAAGTCTATTGGATTACCAGAGCAAATCAATCATCTATTGCTGCAAAGAAATCTCCTAATTTCTGTATGAGCAGAGAAAAAATAATGAAAGAAGTCACATGGACAGCATTGTATAATAAATCCACGAAACATTAAAACAGAGACATGGTGGTGAAAGACATTTATTGAATGGCATCAGGAGAAGGGTTCTGAAAGCAATCCAGATGAATGTGGTTGCCAGGTCTTTGCCTAGCAGGGATCCCATGCCTCTGATTGATTCATTGTCATCAGAATCACAAGCAGAGGTTTCCCTATCACCACATGCCCATCACAGGCCTAATCAGTGGCCTGTTAAGCAGCTTGCAATGGTGTAGGAGCTAGGTTAGCAACACAGAGCAGGCAGCTGCAGATGTTGGTTGTACGGTAGCCTGCATAAACGTTTGGCACTGTTCTGTGAATGTCTTGGACTCTATACTTGTTGAAGGGCTGCCTGCAAAGAGCCAAAGGAAACACAATGACAGTAAGGCAGTATTCTGCAGTAGCAACAAGTGAGCTCAAGACCTCTGCACGGGGCAAGAGATTTGAGGGTGAATCACCTACACACTGTTCGAATAACCCTCCCTCTTCCCCTACATTAGAGCTCACATCTTGCGAAACAGTGTCATCAGTCATCAGTGTCACTTACCCATCCCTTGAAGGGAGCTGCACTGAAGTTCCATTGGCAGTTTTTGTCCTATGGGGCTGTGGTTCTGCAAAGCAAAAAGGGCCATTACTGTTTTCCAGCAGCAACAATGGTTGGAACAGCCAGTAGTCAACCAAACATGTTTGTGAGCCCCGTTTTTTCTACTTACGTTGGCACAATACCCTGCTGACACTGCAGTAGTGCTCTGCTGGCGTATCATCAAGCCTCCTGCTCAACGTTCTGCACTGTGCACACTTATCCTGTGTCGTCTGTGAAGGAGACAATGCTAGCAGTTGTTGAGAGCAGGTCTGCTGAACCAAGAGAGGAGGTACATGTTACAGCAGGCAATGAAGTAAGCAATCCATGTGTGAAGACAATGATCACCCTTCCTTGCTTACCTATGTGAGGTTCGTTGGCTTTGCATCTCTGGGTCGAAGAACTGGAAGTCCCTGCTGGTGATTGTGCCCTGGGGTATATTACCCGTTAAGGGTTCTGAGAAGAGCAGCATTAACAACATCTCTTCTTTGGCTGTTTTGGGAAAATCCTCCCTTTTTTGCAACTCTTTTCTAGAGCCAGTTTGGTGTAGTGGTTAAGAGCGGTGGGAATTTAATCTAGAGAACCAGGTTCGATTCCCCACTCCTCCACTCAAAGCCAGCTGGGTGACCTTGGGGCAGTCACAGCTCTTCCAGAGCTCTCTCAGCCCCACCCACCTCAAAAGGTGATTATTGTGGGGATAACATACTTTGTAAACAGCTCAGAGTGGCTGTTAAGTTCTGAAGGGAAGTACATAAATCGAATGTTGTTGTTAAGAGTTATAAGGAGCACCTGGAGAAAGTGTGTTGCCATCCGGAACACCTGCTCCCCTCCCAGTTGGTCAGTTGACAGCAAATAGATTTGTTATTGAGTAATCTGGGTTTCCACACAAGGCATAGAAATGCAGATTAAAATAAATAACCCAAATAAGCAAGTTACATATCTGTGATTTTATTTGAATGCCCACAACAAGCAAGACCTTTGTCTGTCTATGGAAAACAATTGATTCTATGTTACTTCTAACATCTTAGCTGTTACATATATACCTTGCTATAAAAAGGTCATGGGGACCTGTGAAGGCAGGTTTTTCTGCTTGTAGAACTTCCCTAACCAGTTTAAGGAGGTGTGAGTAAAGAACAAGTCTATAGTATTGACCTCAAGTGGGACACCATTTGATTGGTAACAGGTGAAGGTAATACTCAAAGGAAGAATTTGTCAACAACCGAGAAGAAATGCCTCCTAAATAAGATTATTGGCTCCAAAGAAGCCCTAAAGCGGCTTGCATCGTTCTCCCCCATCCAGTCTTGGGCATTTATAGTGGTGGTTCCCATACTCTGGAACAGCCTCACTGAAAATGTTAGGAAAGTTTTTATTCTGCTAGTTTTTAGAAAACTGTCTAAGACAAAATTGTTTCGTTTTGAAGGTGGCAAGTTGAACTGAGGATAAATTCTCTGTTACTTTATTGGCTTGAGATTTTTCCCCCAAAATTATTTTAAAGGATTACTATTAGATGCTCTGAGTCCACTAGATAGAAAATCTGCCTAAAAAGTTAAATATTTTTTTTAAAATGAAAGATCAGGCTTGTTTTAAGAAGATGCCTTCTGATCTGAAAGTATAGCCGTTTTCACACTGCTTACTGGCCATGGAACATCGCACCAAGCTCCCAGAATTTTCCCATCATAACTCCTGTTCTCGCACGAAATCGCTCCAGGAAGACGCTATCGTTCTGGGAGCTTGGCACGATGTTCCATGGCCAGTAAGCAGTGTGAAAACAGCCTATATTCCTGTTCCAATATACAGACACTCTCTTCTTTAGGTTCCCTCACAGGTGAAACCCAGAGTGAGCTGTGATAACAGGATTTCTTTCTTTCACACGGGGTTGGTTCAAACACAGTACAAAAACATGGTTACAGTTAGTTTCTGAAATCAAGACACTGCTCATATCACTCAAATCCCAGTTTGCCGCTTTTATTGCCTTCTCCCACCACTTCCCTCTCCCTCATAGAAATACAACTGGTATCCTGCTCTGCAAAGCATCAAGGACGGCACCAGGAAAAAGCTAGGCTGTCCATATTTGTATGTCACACAAAAGTTCATTAAATTTAACTGTAGATAATACTTTGATTTCAAACCACAGCTCTGCCTAACTAGCCATAGTTAGTGGAATTGTCCATGTTCCGTTGATAACACTAACAAAAACTGTATCTTGGTTTTGCATAATATATGATCCATTGGAAACCACAGAAAAATGTGCCACACATCTTACAACACACATACAGATGCTTTCAGTTTGTGCTTCCTCCCGCTGCTGTTCTTGTATTGTGAAATCAAGCAAGATTTTTCACAACACAGGAAAATGTAAACCCAAATTTCTTGAATTAAGGGGTAAGAGGTAGGCCTGAAAATACTGGAAATTCACAGATTTCTAGAGTTAAACCAAAATGGTCCTGTCACTACATAGCTCTTCTTCAAACCGTATCATGGCTCTATTAGCTAGTCTACTGGATTCAACTCAGCAATGCATAATTAAACAGTTTGAGGATAATATTGCACATGTATCCAAATGCCAGGCTGGGTAAGTGTTTCCAACAGAACGGCATAAGGAAGGGCATCAGCAAAAGGAAACTTCTTATAACTGGAAAGGAAGAAGGGTTCCTGGTTATGTCAAACAATACTAAGGCCGAAGGAAGCTGCATGGGCTGAGCTTCCCCAATTTCAATAAAACACTCCCATGGGAGGGGAGAAAAGATTTTCTCAACAGTATTGTACTTATGTCCTCTGCTAGAAAACTTATTTCTTCATATCCAAATTACAAAATGGTTATTATTACACAGGTATCAAAAACTGGGTAATGCCATGGGTTGGTTTTTTTTAACCTACAGGAGATGTGTTAAAACTCCAAGTTATACATTCAGTTACCTCTCTGGGAAAAAAGGGTCCCAAGATTGAGTAGCAGATCATGGAACTGAAGTTTATAGATGCTGTTGCTGCCATAATAAACATCTGTTCTTTGGTGAACCTTCTGGATTCTTCATTGGGAACTTCTAGTCTGTCATTGTCTTTAGAATAAAAATGGGAATAAAAAATAAAAAGAACATAAAAAGCAAGGCAGCTTTTGACCCATCAAGTTTCAAAATAGCTAACAAGCAACTTGCAAGTGTAGTTTTCATAGTTTAAACTACTATTAAAAGTAATACTGAATATCAGGCCAGATCTTGTTACAAATGGAACCCAATATAGATCTACCTGCCTGCCCAATAATCTATCCCATAATACTTAAATAAAACATACATGCCCAGTATGTAGAAATAAATAATTTACCAAGCTATGGTGTGAACCAATATAGGGTAGGCTTTTGCACAACCTGAATTTCCAGTCTCAGTAGAAATTAGCATTTCAAAATTTGTAGATAATCTACATTTTATAGTTGGATCTTCTAGAAGCCTGTGTCAGTCTTATAGATATTAAGATGAATAGGTGTTATATATTCAAGAGATATTTTCTAATCAGAAAAAATTAAGTAAATGTTAACTGAATAAGGTAAGAAAAAATGCATTTCTATACTAATAGTGTGACCACCTTCAATAAAATATTCCATTCAAGACTAAATCAGGAATTCCTTTTATAAAGCTTCTGAGTCAATAAAATAAAATTTCAAAACCCATCTACTTAGAGATGGTAGCCAGACATTTGTCTTAAATAATGGAGGGCGGGGTCAGAACTAAAGGAGCTGGGCTCAGTTCATCTAAAGTCAAGGGAGAACAAACAATCCCTTTTAGCAGCAAAAATAACACTGAAATCTTGTATAACACTCAAATGCTGCTGAGAAAGGAGCTACCCAGAAGTTAGGAAGCCCTTTCCACGTCTGTTAAAGAGGCATGTACAGTTTATATGTACAGTTACATGTATTATTAGACTCTGGAGGAAAATATGTTCTCCTAGCCAGTTAAATTAATTTGCTTCTTTCCTGCGTGCCTTGAAGATAAAACGCTGGTTGGCAGTAGCACACCTCAGGAAAAGAAAGTTCTTCCTCGACATCTGAAAAGCTTGAACTGAAGATGCTGGAGACTGAACTTGGCACTCAGCATGTGCTCAACTATTATATCGGATCCTTTCTAAACTGGTTTGCACTATCTTGTTTACTCTAAAAAATGAGAAAGAAGAATCCTCCCCCCCCCTTTTTTTTTCATTAAACAGGCAGAAACAGCCACGAAAGAAATGCGGAGGGAGGGAGCTGCCTTTCTACCTACAGCCTAATTAATTAATGGCCTCCAGTTTGCCATCCATTGAGCGTACAGCTAAGTAAGCCTTTGCCCTACTGAAGTTAGACTAGCTCCTGAGCAGCGGTAGGATCGAGCTGCGAGCGATCTTGAGTTTAGGACTCTACGGAAGGGGAAAGTCCAGTCTAACGGAGAACGCTTAACAAAAGTGGGGGTTCGTTTTTTGATCATTTCACCCACCTGGAAACTGGCCCACGTCTACCTCCGTTGCTTCACGACTACCCATAGCAAAGAAACCAGCTCAGGCACCTTTGCTTCCCAAGCGGAGCTCCAGTTCTCCACGCTCTACAAGCCGCCGACCGTCGCAGCAAGAAAGGGCAGAGGGAACGCCTCAGCTTCAGTCGCAGCTACTGAGCATGTTCGCCCCCAAGAAACCAAGGCCGGAGATTTCACTGGTTCGCTGTCAGGAACAAACAACTTCCCATCAGTAGAATCTGAACCCTAACTCGGCAGGCTTTACTCACTTCTTGGCTAAAGGTTGCAATCGGAAATTACCTCACTCAGAAATCTTCGCCTTTTAAAAAAAATTTAAAGGGACGAGATGCCGAGATGTACTAAAAGGAATGACAGGATTTCCCAGTGAAAATAATGGGAGAGGCTTGAAGGCCCATTGGAAATAATGGGAAACAGGAATGTCCGTTTACTTACATGGGCTCCATTGAAACACATTACAGCAAAAAAAAGTTGCAAAGAAAATGTGGAATGGAATTTGAAGGAAAGTCTCTGGGCCCAGATAGACTACTCAGGGACTGGAATGACAGGTCCCTGAGTGGAATGACAGCCCGTAGATGTGACAGAATCTATGTGAATGCTCAGTGTAGCCAGCTTAAAGTGTGCCTTGCAGCCTACACCATGGGCCGTTTCCACACAGCTTACCTTATTCTGCAAAATAGCGAAATCTCGCATGAAATCTCGTGAGAAGACACTGTTATTGCGTCTTCCTGCGTAATAACAGCATCTTCTCGCAAGATTTCGCTATTTTGCAGAATAAGGTAAGCCGTGTGGAAACGGCCATGGCTTTCCTGGTGCCCACCAAGTGTTTTAAGAAAGAGGGTGGCCAGATGTGACACCTGCCCAGCAAGGCTACTGCTGCGTTGTGCCGATTTTTAAAAATACTCCATTGGCAGCAACTGACACCTCATCACAAGGATCTTCACCATGCAATTGAAGGAACACTGTGGCCAGTCTTTCCTGACTAGATCACCTGCTGCAACTGTAATTTTGTGTCTGCACCCACCATGGTGTGTCAGAATTGCAAATGTGCCTGCAGGCTTCAAAAGTTTGCAAGTTTGGAGACCCCTGAACTATTTATTTGTTTCTTTTATTGGATTTATAGTCTGTTATCCCTGCAACCAGACTAAACATGGATAACAACAAACTAAGTAAATAAAGAGAGAAAACAGTAATAGCAAAAAACAAGATAAAACCATTAGTTAACTATTTGTTAACTTGAGTATGAGATGGGATTTTTCACAAAGAAACTATGGAGGAGTGTTCTGGGTCAGTGGTCAAGAGAGTGAGCAAAAGTGAGCAAGGAACTCATGCAGAGTGTGACACTTAAGGGGAAAATGGAGATCTGGAAAGCTGTGGAATAGGCCAGGGAAACAGGAAGGAGGACAACAGAAGAATGCATGTTTGAAAACTGAGGAGGTGGCCAATATAAACCTCATGAAAGTATAATGAAACTGAGCAGGTAACAGGAAGGATAAATATACAAATGAAGCTGATATGGTGATAGCGACACATCTCCCAAAAATATCAATTAAAATATAAGTCTTGGTGACTCCAGTTGCAGACCACTATCTCTATGCCCAGGTGCCATCATTCCACTCAGGGGCATGTCATTCCAGACACAGAGCTCTTCTGCAATATTCAGGGAGCATCATTCCATTCAGGGATGTGTCATTCAGGTCTCAGAATGCTTCTGCTACACCTACGGGCTGTCATTCCACTCAGGGGCCTGTAATTCCAATCCCAGAGCCCTTCTGTCACACCAAGGGGCCATCAATCCACTCAGGGGTCTGTCATTTCAGTCCCAGAGCCCTTCTGTCACACCCAGGGGCTGTCGTTCCAGTTAGGGACCTGTCATTCCAATCCCAGAGCCCTTCTGTCACACCCAGGGGCTGTCATTCCACTGAGGGGTCTGTCATTCCAGTCCCTGAATAGTCTATCTGGGCTTGGAGACCTTCCTTCAAAATCCATTCCACTTTTTCTTAGCAACTTTTTTTTTTTGCTGTAATGTGTTTCAACCCATGCAAGTAAACTGGCATTCCTGTTTCCCATCATTTCCAATGGGCCTTCAAGCCTATTTTTCAATGGGCAATCATGTCTTTCCTTTTAGTACATCCCTTAATACATCCCTATCTCAAGACGATGCTGCCAGTATGCCACAACTCAGGGCAGCGAGCCCTTCTTCCAGACCACCTGTCCCCAGTTGGCCAAATACTGCATTTAGTTACAATATTTGCACCCAGTTCTTCTGCCCCATCAGGGCCACCACTCCTGGGCACCAAAGGAGTAACACCCTTTTCCAGGAAGCCCACTTAGCATCTTTGCCAAGGAGGGGTTAGTGATAGACAGGCCTCATCCTCCTTAATAAAGAAAGGAGCCAGAGAAGGTGCTAGTGAGGCTCCTGCTAAAAGCCAGAGATTACCAGGAATGTGAGTTTATTTGGCGGCAGCCTCCCCCCCCCCCCCGCTCCTTTTAGGGTTGCCCATGCAAAAGAAACACTGTCCTTTTAACAGGGGCTTAATGCAGAAATGGACAGCTGAAGATTTTCATGGCAGGGAGGTAAACAGCATCACCTGGTCATTGCTGCAGCTTAAACGGATCCTAAAGTGAGGAGGCCTAGAAGGATTAGTTAGCAACTCTACTTGGCAGAATCGAAGAGGGTCCAGCTACTATGACACCCAAAGCAAAAATTGCAAAGTTTAGAAAAGCAGCATGCTTGCTCAGGCCAGTAAGGTAGACTGCCTCTCTCCAGCAGGTTTGCATCATCCTTCAGTTCTAACCCCACCCCACCCTTATTTCATCATGCTCCAAAGGCCGGTTTGTTAACTACCTTTTAAAAAGAAATGGAACAGGGCAGGAGTACCTCAACAGGGACAGGGGTGGCCTAACGGTGCAAGTCATGCCTTCCTGATAGGTCTCTGGTAAAGGCTTCTCATTGTGGTGGGAATTTTGAGGGGACCCTCTCTCTCTGGATCCCCCTCGCCACTTCGGTTCTTTGTTTTGGGGAGCCCCTCAGCAAAGGCTTGTTCGGATGCGAGCGCCAGCCTGGCTCTCCCTAGCACTGATCTGTGCTGCTGCTACAGACAGGCACCTTTATACAGACAAGATCTTAACCAAAACTGTAAGTTTATTTAAAAACAAGAAAAGAGATACAAAAGTAGCAGGACAAGGCTCTATAGCCAAGCCTATCTGCCCTTGAATATTTCACAGCTAGCAAGAGAGATAAAACACAATCAAGTAAGCATGCAATAATACAATACAAAGTCCTTCCCCCCAACAAGAACGCTCTTGTGACTCCTGTTGGCAGTCACAGGACCAGACAGGTCTCTGTGTGCTACCAAGAGGAAGTGCAGAGTGCCTTTTGCCTAGCACTTTTATAGACTGATTTTCCAGAACTCATACGTAGTTTGACATCTCATCAATTGCGTAGGCTTTGTTCTTCAATGGTATTTCTAACATGGGGATATAACAAAAACATAATTTAGGACATTTGCTTCTTTTTAAGATAAAAAGTTTTCTTAATATACATACTAGCTAAAACTGTAAATAACAAAGGAATTTTCACACTCAACCAGTCTTTGACAAGATCGGACTGTTCTGGCTAGAGATAAGGTGCTCACTCAGCCCCCTCTCTCTGTCCTGTTGCAATTTACATGTAAAGGCCAATAGGCCTCATGCCAATTAGTGCTATTTTATAGCTCTATCTGGTTCCTGTCACAGGAGGGGGTTAAGACCTTCAGCCAGCTCCCAAGAAACAAAACTTATATGGAAAGCTTTAGGAAGGTGCTTGTCAAGCCAAAACTGGTTTCATGCTACAGTTCAGGCCTAGCCTCAGTTCAAACTCCAGAATTCTCATGACACTCATCAACATACTTTCCAGCTGGCCAGGTGAAAACTGCCCTGTCTCAGAGGCCAAACGTGCACAAAGGGCCAGCTGAGCATTCTCAGGGCATTTTGATAAAGACCCCCCCACACACACACACTGGTGATTGGGATACAAAAAGGGAGTCTCGAGCTTTTGATTAACATTCCTTAGAGTCTGTTTGTCATGAGTCAGCCTCAGCCTCGACTGGCCACCTTACCTCTTGCCCCAGAGTCCTCCTGAGAGGATGAGCAGGAAGAGCCAGAAGGGGCTACTCTAGAGCCAGAACCAGCCATGGAAGATCCAGCCGTGACAGCTGCTGCTCCAGAGGAAACTCAGCAGGAGCAGCCAGAAACCTCTGTAGAGGCTGTTGGAGACACAGACTCCCCCAGAGCAAAAGAGAAACCTGAGCTCCCTGGACCAGCAAAGAAGAGAAAAAATAAAGCAAAGGCAGCTCCGTTAGAGAGGTGAAAAAGTGCTCGTTTGCAGGCACAGCACCGGCTGGGGCTATCAAGCAAAGAGACAACACCTGCTCCTTGTTAAGACAGTATAAGAGAGAGAAGCTGAAGAAGCCAAGTGTGGAAGCAACTCAGCTCATTGCTTCCTGTGACCAGAGTGCTGTGGCTGCAAGCTGCTGACCTGCCCTTGCCTTGGGCCCTGCTCTGCTTCTTGATTGATCGGACTCTGACCTCGGCCTGCCTTCTGACTTCCCTTCTGCCTGTTCCTCTCTCTGACTGACGTATTGGCTCTGACACTTAGCCTGACTTCTGCACTCTTGTTTGCTGGCTCCTTGGCTACTGACTTCCTGGCAACTAACCTTGGGACCATCTGCAGTACCAGTGAGTCACCTGCCTGTCATGGCCAGCCCTGAGCGTGACACTATTCTATTGTCTTCTTTGGGGGGCTGCAGATGTTTCATTCAGAGGGTTGCTAATTCTGATTTGGGAGAGAGAGTGCTGGATATTTGGGGGTGGAGTCTGGAGAATAAGGCCATAGAGTCCACTCCTGAAGCTCTCATTTTCACTGGGGTCTGGAGAGCAGAGGTAATGTAGGGAGGTCACCAGCCCTCACTGCAGGCAAACGCTTCCTAAAAGGAAGTCTTTTTCCTTGCATAAAACTATGGGTTTGAAAAGCCTGAGGAATTTTTTTTAAGTATTCCACTGGAAAAACTTAGACATGGGGGGGGGGGGGGGAGAGAAGAGGTGTTGAAAAAAGTCAAGGGTATTATTTCCTCTTTTGTCATGAAGTAGGTCTTCCTTATACATGGGTTTTCCTCACTCAGAATGCTGGGATTGAAAAGGATTTTTTTCAGGTATTCCAATGGAAAAGCATTGAAATATGGGGGTGCTTTGGGGGAAAAAACCCATGGGAACTTTTCCTCTTATGTCATGAAGTAAATGCTTCTTTAGACAAGGATTTTCCCTGCACTAAGCTGGGCTTGAAACATGTAAAGACTTTTTTAATTCCAATGGGGAAAATGTGAGTGGTGGGGGCACTGGCAAAAAGAACCTAATAAGAACTGTTTCCCCTTTTTTTTAAGGTAAATGCTTCCTATAAGGAGGTTTTTCCTCACACAAAACACTGGGTTTAAATAGCCTGAGGACTTTTTTGGTTATTCCAAGGGAAATCATGGAAATTTGGGGGATGCATTAAAAAAACCCTCATGGGAACCTTTACCTCTTATGTAAGGTAGCCAGCTCAAGGTTGGCTCAGCCTTCTATCCTTCCAAGGTTGGTAAAATGAGTACCCAGTTTCCTGGGGGTAGAGTAGATGACTGGGGAAGGCAATGGCAAACCACCCGGGTAACAAAAAGTCTGCCAAGAAAACACTGTGATGCGACGTCCTCTCCATGGGTCAGTAATGACTCGGTGCTTGCACAGGGGACTACCTTTACCTTTTTAATTAAGTAAATGCCTTCTTAGACAATGTTTATCCTCATGCAATATACTGGGTTTGAATAACCTGATGAATTTTTCAGTTATTCAATGGAAAACAACATGCCTCCTTTGGGGGGAAGGGAATGAACAAAAGACCCTCATGGGAAATGTTTTCTCTTTTTTCATAAAGTAAATGCTTCCTATGAAGATATTTCTCCTCTCACAAAATACTGGGTTTAAATAGTCTGGGGACTTTTTCAGTTTTTCCCATGGAAAAGTCTGGAAATTTGGGCATACATTGAAAAAACAAAAACCCTTATGAGTCCTGGCTGTCACAATTATTTTGCTAAGCTGAATTTGACAAAGGAGGGGAAGCAGCCACACTCATGGGGGCTAATTGGGGAGGGACCAGATTGCAAACCTCCTCCCCTTAATTTTGCTGGGGTGCCAGTTGCTAGCTTTGTGAGGCAGGGGTAGGCAGTGCAACTGGTGTACTCAAGACACAGACTGCAACTGGCTCAACGGTGAGTTATTCAGTTGTACCCTGCTTTTCTCACCAGTGGGAGTCCAAAGTAATTTTACTTCATTTTTCTTTCCTCCATTTTATCCTTACAACAACCCTGTCAAGTAGGTTAGGCTGAGAATATCTCTGGCCCAAGGCCCCTCAGGAAGCTTCCATGGCAGAGTGGGGATTCAAAGCTAGGTCTCACAGATCCTAGTCTGACACTGTAACCGCTACCCTGTAACCGCTACCCTGCACTAACTGTCAGCCAGTAAATTATTGCCAGTTACATGCTCTGAGCATAGACTGCCTCACAGGGTTGTTGTGAGGATAAACTTGGAGGGGAGGAGAATGATGGAAGCAGCTTTGGGTCTCCAGCGAGGAGAAAGACAGGTTATAAATGAAGAAAATGCATAATTTCCACTCCCCCCCCCCCACCATGACAAAGCTTTTTTCAGTTTTTTTAAATGCAGCATTGGATATCCTATTGTCATAACAATCTGTGGAGTAATATGCCACCATCCTTCATTGGGTGGGGGTTGCCTTTTCAAAATCTGTGATGCACTGGCTGTGAGGCAAAAAGTTCCCTCACACTGACAACCATACTTTTTAATGCCACAAATTGGTAAAGAACAATGAAACATATAGCTGCACTGTTGCTATGATATAGATATTAATGTAGCAGTATTTCTCCCTCCTCCCCATCACCACCCCCATTCCAGAATATGTCTGACAAAAAATAGTGTGGGTTTTCAAACCCTTGTGCCCTGCAAATCTCCCAAGTGTCTTGAAGGTACAGTTTCCAATTATGTGGTGTTGCGTTCCAACATGAAACACAAGCACATCCTCAAAGTCAGTGTAGAATAGCAAATCTCCTCCTCCTCCTCCTTAGGACAAGGCTATTCTCAGGCAAAATGTTCAGTATTAAAAATTCTGAGGGCATTTTCAATGTTTCCTGTGGACAAAACGGGAAATTTTGGGTGCGCTGAATAAATACAGCTGTGGAGCGGGGGGCAGGGGGGTTGTGTGTAATGAGGTCAATACTTCTAAGATGATATTTTCCTCAAAGAAAAAGCTGGGTTTGAAAAGCCTGAGGGCTTTTCAGTTATTCCAGTGGAAAAATGTGGAAATCTGAGGGTATGGTGGAAAAAAAACCCTCATAGGAACTATTCTCTTTTGTCATAAGGTAAATGCTTTTCCTCACACACAATTCTGGGTTTGGAAATCCTGAGGGATTTTTCATTTATTTCAAATGAAAAATATGGAATTCCAGGGGTACATTGAAAAAAACCTCCCAGGAACTATTTTCTCATTTGTTGTGTAATGAGGTCATTGCTTCTAAGATGGGGTTTTTTCTCAAAGAAAAAGCTGAGTTTGAGAAGTCAGAGGGCTTTTTCAATCATTCCAATGGAAAAAAGGAAATGTGGGTATACACTAAAAAAAAAAAAATCTCATGGGAACCATTTTCTCTTTTGTCAAGAGGTAAATGTTTCCAAAGAGAGAGGTTTCCTCACACTCTCTCTTGGATTTGAATAACCTGAGGAACATTTTAATTATTTTATTCCAATGGAGAAAATGGGAAAATTTTTTTTAAAAAGACTCATAGACACTATTATCTCCCTTGTCATGAGGTAAATGTTTACTTTAACAACAATAACAGCTCTTATATACCGCTCTTCTAAACAGATTAGTGCCTCACTCAGATTGGTGAACAAGTTAGTGTTGTTATTATCATCTGCACAATACAGCTGGGGAGCTGGGCTGAGAGCTTACCCAAGGCCACCTACTGAGCTCATGGAAGTAATGGGATTCAAACTAGTAGAGTGCTGATTCACAGCCAAACCACTTAACCACTGTGCTGCAGCAGCTTCTGTGAAATATTTATCTTTTGTAATAAGGGAAATGTTTTTTAAGGCTTCTCACAGGAGAACAGAACAGTCTGAGGGCCTTTTTCATTAATTTTGTGGTAAAAAATGTGAAATTTGGGGTGCACTAAATAAAAACTCCCAGGAATGATTTTATTTTTTATAATGAAGCAAATGTTTCTTAAGACAAGGTTGTTTTTTTTTTTTAATCAGGCAGGTCTGAGAACCTTTTGAATTAATCCAGTGGAAAAAATGGGAACTTTTGGAGTGAACTGATCATAACTCTGTGAATTATCTCTTGTGTCATGAGGGGAATGCTTCTTAAGACGAGGCTTTCCTCACTTAAAATGTATAGCATTAATAAAGTCTGAGGTAAAATGGAGAAACTGAAGGGAGTACTGAGAATTCCACAAACCAATGAACTTTGCACAGAACCAAAATTGGGGCATTTCTAGAGTGAAGATTTAGGAGAGAAAATTTCCTACTCCCAAAATGTTCTTCCTGCCTCCCTTGTACTTGGTGAAGGGCCAGCATAAGGCTATAAACACCTGGCCTCAAAGAAAGACAAGCTAGATAAAATAGAGGGCTCTAGAAATGTGTCAGGAGGAACCATGTTTATTTTAGCAAAGAAATAGAAACAAACTGGCTAATTTGCAATTTGTTATCACTCCACAGAAGACACAGGAAAAAATGGCCAAGGCATGCTTATTCGCCACAAGTGCTGAGAAGATTTCATCGCATCTAGAAAGAACCATGAGGCTTGGACTGGCTTTAATCTTAAACAGATTTCTTCTATATTAATGAAGTGGGATTCTCTCTGTTTTCCTGCTGGACCCGTATCTATTAGATAAAATAAAATGGCCAGCTAATTCCATAGTCTGTGCAAGATCTGTGGACGATTCCTCTGTGCCTGTGATCTGCTATCAACTTTTGGATGTGGTGCTGTTAACAGCTTCCAGCAGGGTAAGCTGGTCTTCCATCAGTGTTCCACTAAAAGGGACTTCATTTCATTGATGGAATGAATGTCCAGAATATTTTAAAATTGTCAAACTACTTTTAACAATGACCTCACTTTTTAAAAAGCGGGGTCATTGTTAATTCTGTCAGCAGTAGTGTATTTTCTAGCCCTATGTGGTTGGGACCAACTTGCCTGAAGGACCTCTTTGGTCCTTTCAACCTACTGGCCCACTGCTGTCATCTTCAGAGACCCTGCTTTTGGGTTCTCCTGCCTTCTGAAATTAGGAGGGTGGCAACCCAGGAGGGAGGGCCTTCACAGTAGGGGCATTGAAACTGTAGAACTGCCTCCCCAGGGAGATTTGCCTGCCCTGTCTATTACACTCTTCCACGAACAGGTGGAGACATCTTTGTTCTGCTTAACATTCTTTCTGTGATCCCTCCTCTATACCCAATATTTTAATTGTTGTTTTTAGCTTGGGTATGTATTTTAATGCATTAATATTTTTTCAATGTTTCTGTCTAAATAGAGACTGTTGTCTTGCTGTGTCTGTGAGGTTCAGGGGCAGCTGTGAGGGGAGGTTGGAGGCTGCATAGTTCCAGCTTCAAGGAATGTCTGCAAAAAGGTAAGGTTATGTCTTTTGTTCTCCAGTACAAATATATCTGAATGTTTACGAAATCTGAATACTTTTTTGGCATGCTTATGTTTGTGGATGTATAGTTTGTAATATAGTCAAAGAAGGGGAACCATTTTTCCATGAAACTTGATTGATAGTCTGGATTGTCATTTGTAGCTGGTTGTTCTGCTATTTTGTCTATTGCAATCAAATTTTATCTGTCCATTGTGTGATTGTTGGTATTTTGTTGATTTTCCACATTTGTGCTATAAGAAGTTTAGCTGCGATAATTAGTAGAGCTATTAGCTCCTTTCTTAAAGTTGGTAATGGTGAGTGGTTCCAGAGGTTCAAAAGTGTGGTTTCAGGATTGTATCGGATTGAGTTTTTTGCAATAGATTCTATAGTTTTTACAACATAGTTTTTACAACTAAGTCCATATGATGGACTTGGTGATGTTGCAGCCAAGGTACTGTAATGTTTTGGTGTTCCATTTGATTTTTTGGCATAATATGCCCTTTTGGAATGATGTCACAAGGTCTAGTTATGCCTGTTTTCCTCCAGATTCTATAGGCTCCAGGATTTCTTCCAGGCTCAAACCAGTGTTGCCCTAGGAAGGGAGTGATTGGAGATACTCCTGGCGCTAACATTTTTTAAACTTGTCCCATATTTTGAGAGTTGTTGTTAGATAGGGGTTTGGTTTAATACTCTTTGGCCTTTTGTTTGGTTTGTTCCATATGATCTTGGAGTTATGTATGATTGTTATATTTGTACCCAGTCTATTAAATTGTTTTGTTTGTTATAATTTAATATATATTGGTATAGATTTGGGAATCCCAGTACACCCTGGTTTGTGGGGCATGTAATATAAATAAAATTTACTCTTGGTTTTTTGTTATACCATATGAATTTGTTCAATTTGGCATGTTGCTGTTTTGATTTCCTTTTGCTGTAAATTGGTAAATTTTGGAATATAAAGAAATTGTGGGAATATGGTAGATTAGTTAACTTCAATTCTTTCTCTCCATGTTGAAATTGATTTTTACCCGTCTTTTCAATAAGGTGTTTATTTTTGTTATAAGAGGTTTGTAGTTATAATCAAAAAGGTTTTTCAGATTGGTAGTGATGTTTGTACCTTGATGTCTCCTTGTCTTTGGGATCCATTTGTACTGAAAGTCTTTGATAAATCACTGTGTTTGGTGATACCAGGATTGGGTATATTTCTGTTTTTGTTTTGTTAATGTTAAGTCCTGATAACTTGGCAAAATTTTGAACTGTATTTTGTAATCTGTGAACTGATTGAATTGGGTTACTTGCATATATCACCATATCGTCTGCAAATAAACTTAATTTGCATTCCAAAGTGGTACTTTGGATGCCTTTAATTTTTTGATTGTGGCGTATTGCCCAGGCAAATGGCTCTAAGGAGATGGCAAATAATATGGGTGAAAGCGAGCACCCTTGTCTGGTTCCTCCGGTCAAAGTCAAGTTCTCTGATCTGTAGTTTTCTTTTTATTTGAGCCTTTGGACTTGAATGAAGCATTTCTATTATACATAAAAACTGCGGGCCGAAGCCCATAGTTTTTAAAGTTGCTTTTAGGTAGGGAATTTCTAATCTTTCAAAGGTTTACTCAGTGTCTAATGCCACAATGACTGATTCTATATTTTTTTACAACAACAATGGATAAGATTGAGGGTTTTCCTGATACTGTCTGTTACAGATCTGTCAAACATAAAATCAGTCTTGAGGTATATAATTCAGGATAATTTTGTTCGGTCTTAATGCGATGATGAATGAGAATATTTTCAAGTCATGGTTTTATGTTGAAATTGGCCTGTGGCATCTTTCCCTGGTTTTAAAATCACTATCACCCTTGCTTCCTTCCATGATGTGGACATGCTGCCATATTTCATTAAAAAATTACATGTACCTTTATTGGTTTTAATAACTGCGATTTAAATTGGTATCCCAAATGAATTTAGTAAACATCTAGTGCTAGGAATTTATTTTTAAATTTTAGGATTGGATCACCTACTTCAGATTGTAAGATTATTTGTTCAATGTATGCCAAATGATCCTTGGAGAACTTGTTTTTATAATTTATTGATTTTAAATATTCTTAAATAACCGGTTCTTTAGGGTTGTCTGAATTTTTGGAAGTACCAAAAATTCCACCCTGGTCATGTAAAAAGGAACCTCCCATATTCTGAGCTGTTAAGATTGAGGAGAAATTGTAGCACAGAGGCAGGTTTCCGAAGACAAGCTAGAATTCTGATGAACCAATTTTCTGATAGAGGCTATTCAGCTAGAATCCTGAAACAAGCATATTTTAGGGCCCAGAATACATCTAGAGCTTTGCTACTTACCCCTAAAACCAAGAAAGGGAATCCAGACAGGATGGTCATCCCTTTAACATACAATAGTACGTACAAACCAGTTCAGGCCATCATAGCTAGACACTGGCATCTTCTGTCCAATATTCCCAGATGCAAAGATCTCCCCTTCTTCACAGAGAAAAGAGCAAAAATTTTCTGGGACTTTTTAGTCAGGAGTAAACTACCAGAGGTGAAGGACAGCAGCTGTGGAAGTGGGAGGATAGCAACAACAGGTTTCTTTCCTTGTCGACACTGTGGTGGATGTGGTGGCTCTGTGCCTAAAAAAACTTGTCATAATTCATCTAATACTAGGACGTTTGTAATTAATTCCTTCAGCAACTGCAATTCCAAGGGAGTTATCTATGTTATCCAGTGTCCTTGCAACCTATTGTATGTAGGTATGACTACCAGGCCTGTTAAAGTTCGTACCTGTGAGCATAAGAGCTGTATCAGATTAAAGAAACTGAATGCCCCACTTGTTAACCGCTATCTCACTACCAGCCATACGGAGAAGCAGCTGCAATTTTGGGTTGTGGAAGTTATACAGAACACATCTTCAGGCTCTCACAAACTCCTGCAGAAAAGAGAAGTGTTTTGGATTCACCATCTCCAGACGTTGAAGCCTTGGGGACTTAATGAAGAAGTGGACTGCACTTGCTGTGTCTGAGATGGATTTGATTGGATTTGGACAATGGCCCTAGTTGAATGTGTGGTGTGTCCCAGCCACTCCGGTGTTCCCTTCCTTCTCTCTCTCATCCCCTCCACCTCTTTGGAGAGCACATCTGCTTATCACATGGGAGAGAGAGCATCATCCTTGTATCTTTTCATATAGCTGAACTTTTTTAGGTTAAAGTGCCATTGTATCTTTACTGCAGATTGATGTAACATGCTCCTATACATTGGAAACCAAGCCTCAGGTGGGTTTGTGATTGGATTTGGAGAACCTAAGGGATTAATTAAGAGCATGTTAGGGAATAATCTTATAATTTGATACATTTTTCTATAGAGTGCAACAATAAATGAAGAGCATTGTGTGAATGCAGTCCTGGGTCTACTGCAACATTGCCGTTTATCACACAATACTAGAGGTAAATTTTGATCTAGTATTTTACCTAGAATAATTCTAGCACTTTAGAATGCATTATATTATAATAAAAATTTTCCTCCCCACTTCTTCTTTTGTTACAGCTCTAGATAAAACATCGGGAGCATTGCATGATTGGTTTCCATATGTGTGGGTGTGTTTAATTATAAATTGTTTATAATTGACCACTGAGCAAGGCCTAAGGGCCGAAACATGTCTGGTCAATTTTGTACTGTACCATGGTCTATCTGTGTTGGTCATTGCACTGTACCACCATCTGTCTCTTCAGATGTTTTAGGATAGATATATGTAGCCTGCCATTCAGGCCTTATGTTTTAAACTTGTTTTTATTCACATAAAATATATTTATCTATTTAATATATAGAGATATACATATAGGTTGTTACTTAAACCCTTTTGTTCCCCTGCCTGTTTGGCTTGAGTTGGTGGGGTTTTCCACCCCAACCCCCTTTTTTCATCCTTGCTGAGGAATATTTACTTTATTGAAGGGGGAAGCAAGACTTGATTGGAGCCTTCAAGGTTGACTACATAAATAATTTCACTAAAAAGTTGAGGTCTTCTGGTGGCTTCATGCTGGAGAAGATTTCCTTTTCTGTAAAAGAATGTAGTCCATTTTGGCACCCTAAGGAGAGAGCCTATATTGCTGCTGCTTCCAGAAAGGAATCCTGTGCAGCCTTCATGGCTGACAATATTTCAAAGCAACTAACAGAAACAAGAGTTCTGTGGCTTTCACAGCCTGGTAAGATTCTCCTCGTTTTGTCTTCAGGTCTGAGGAATATTTAATTCATAGAAGGGGAAAGTAAGACTTGATTGGAGCCTTCAAGGTTGACTACATGATCTAGTACATTAAAAAGTTGCGGCGGTCTTGTAGCTTCATGCTGCAGAAGATTTCCTTTTCTGGAAGAGAATAGTCAATTTTGGTACCCTATGAAGAGAGCCTATATTGTTGCTTCTTCCAGAAAAGAATCCTCTGCAGCCTTCATGACTGACAATATTTCAAAGCTACTAACAGAAAGAAGAGATCTGTGGCTTTCACAGCCTGATAAGATTCTCCTCTTTTTGTCTTCAAGCCTGAGGAATATTTAATTCATAGATGGGGGAAGTAAGACTTGATTGGAGCCTTCAAGGTTCACTACATAATTTATTACTTTAAAAAGTTGGGATCTTCTGGTGGCTTCATGCTGGAGAAAATTTCCTTTTCTGTAAAAGAAAGAAGTCACTTTCGGCACCCTAAGGAGAGAGCCTATATTGTTGCCTCTTACAGAAAAGAATCCTGTGCAGCCTTCAGGGCTAATAATTTCAAATCAACTAACTGAAACAAGACGTTTGTGGCTTTTACAGCCACAAGATAAGATTCTCCTCTTTTTGGCTTCCAATGAAGTAAGCCTTCATTGGAGCCTTCAAAGCTGACTACGTAACTTATTGTATTAAAAAGATGAGGTCTTCTGGTGGCTTCATGCTGGAGAAGATTTCCTTTTCTCTAGAAGAAAAGTCTATTGTGGCACCCTAAGGAGAGAACCTATATTGTTGTTTCTTCCAGAAAAGAATCCTGTGCAGCCTTCAGGTCTGATAATTTCAGATCAACTAACCGAAACGAGGTCTGTGGCTTTCACAGCCTGATAAGATTCTCTTCTTTTTGGCTTCATGGCTGAGGATTATTTAATTCATAGAAGGGGGTCTAAGACTTGATTGGAGCCATCAAGACAGACTACATAATTAATTTCACTAAAAAGTTGTGGTCTTCTGGTGGCTTCATGCTGGAGAAGATTTTCTTTTTTGTAAAAGAAAGTAGTCCATTGTGGCAACCTAAGGAGAGAGCCTATATTGTTGCTTCTTCCAGAAAAGAATCCTGTGCAGCCTTCATGGCTGATAATTTCAAAGCAACTAACAGAAACAAGATTTCTGTGGCTTTCACAGCCTGATGATACTCCTCTTTTTGGCTTCAGGCCTGAGGAATATTTATTTCATAGATGGAAAGTAAGACTTGATTGGAGCCTTCAAGGTTGAGTACTTAATTTATTACTTTAAAATGTTGAGGTCTTCTGGTGGATTCATGCTAGAGAAGATTTCCTTTTCTGTAAAAGAAAGAAGTCACTTTTGACACCCTAAGGAGAGAGCCTATATTGTTGCTTCTTCCAGAAAAGAATCCTGTGCAGCCTTCATGGCTGACAATATTTCAAAGCAACTAACAGAAACAAGAGTTCTGTGGCTTTCACAGCCTGGTAAGATTCCCCTCTTTTTGTCTTCAGGCCTGAGGAATATTTAATAGAGAGAAGGGAAGTAAGCCTTCATTGGAGCCTTCAAGGCTGACTCCATAATTAATTTCATTAAAAAGTTGAGGTCTTCTGGTGGCTTCATGCTGGAGAAGATTTCCTTTTCTGTAAAAGAATGTAGTCCATTTTGGCACCCTAAAAAGAGTTTCTATATTGTTGCTTCTTCCAGAAAAGTATCCTGTGCAGCCTTCATGGCTGACAATATTTCAAAGCAACTAACAGAAACAAGTGTTCTGTGGCTTTCACAGCCTGATAAGATTCTCCTCTGTTTGGCTTCAGGCCTGAGGAATATTTATTTCATAGATGGAAAGTAAGACTTGACTGGAGCCTTCAAGGTTGAGTACTTAATTTATTACTTTAAAATGTTGAGGTCTTCTGGCGGCTTTATGCTGGAAAAGATTTCCTTTCCTGTAAAAGAAAGAAGTCACTTTTGGCACCCTAAGGTGAGAGCCTATATTGTTGCTTCTTCCAGAAAAGAATCCTGTGCAGCCTTCATGGCTGACAATATTTCAAAGCAACTAACAGAAACAAGTGTTCTGTGGCTTTCACAGCCTGGTAAGATTCTCCTCTGTTTGGCTTCAGGCCTGAGGAATATTTATTTCATAGACGGAAAGTAAGACTTGACTGGAGCCTTCAAGGTTGAGTACTTAATGTATTACTTTAAAATGTTGAGGTCTTCTGGCAGCTTTATGCTGGAAAAGATTTCCTTTCCTGTAAAAGAAAGAAGTCACTTTTGGCACCCTAAGGTGAGAGCCTATATTGTTGCTTCTTCCAGAAAAGAATCCTGTGCAGCCTTCATGGCTGACAATATTTCAAAGCAACTAACAGAAACAAGAGTTCTGTGGCTTTCACAGCCTGGTAAGATTCTCCTCTTTTTGTCTTCAGGCCTGAGGATTATTTAATTCATAGAAGGGGGAAGTAAGATTTGATTGGAGCCATCAAGACAGACTACATAATTAATTTCACTAAAAAGTTGTGGTCCTCTAGTGGCTGCATGCTGGAGAAGATTTCCTTTTCTGTAAAAGAATGTAGTCGATTTTGGCACCCTAAGGAGAGAGCCTATATTGTTGCTTCTTCCAAAAAAGAATCCTGTGCAGCCTTCATGGCTGACAATATTTCAAAGCTACTAATAGCTACTAAGAGATCTGTGGCTTTTCCAGCCTGATGAGATTATCCTCTTTTTGGCTTCAGGCCTGAGGAATATTTATTTTATAGATGGAAAGTAAGACTTGATTGGAGCCTTTAAGATTGACTCCATAATTAATTTCACTAAAAAGTTGTGGTCCTCTGGTGGCTTCATGCTGGAGAAGATTTCCTTTTCTGTAAAAGAAAGTAGTCTATTGTGGCACCCTAAGGAGAGAGCCTATATTGATGCTTCTTACACAAAAGAATCCCATGCAGCCTTCATGGCTGATAATTTCAAAGCAACTAACAAAAACAAGACGTCTGTGGCTTTCACAGCCTTGTAAGATACTCCTCCTTTTGGCTTCAGGCCTGAGGAATATTTACTTCATAGAAGGGGAAAGTAAGACTTGATTGGACCCTCAAGGTTGACTACATAATTTAGTACATTAAAAAGTTGCAGCGTTCTTGTAGCTTCATGCTGCAGAAGACTTCCTTTTCTGGAAGAGAATAGTCAATTTTGGAACCCTATGAAGAGAGCCTATATTGCTGCTTCTTCCAGAAAAAAATTCTGTGCAGCCTTCATGGCTGACAATATTTCAAACCAACTAACTGAAACAAGCGGTTTGTGGCTTTTACAGCCTGATAAGATTCTCCTCTTTTTGGCTTCAGGCCTGAGGAATATTTAATTCATAGAAGGGGGAAGTAAGACTTGATTGGAGCCTTCAAGGTTGAGTACTTAATTTATTACTTTAGAAAGTTGAGGACTTCTTGTGGCTTCATGCTGGAGAAGATTTCCTTTTCTGTAAAAGAAAGTAGTCTATTGTGGCACCCTAAGGAGAAAGCCTATATCGTTGCTTCTTCCAGAAAAGAATCCTGTGCAGCCTTCATGGCTGACAATATTTCAAAGCAACTAAGAGAAACAAGAGTTCTGTGGCTTTTCCAGCCTGATGAGATTCTCCTCTTTTTGGCTTCAGGCCTGAGGAATATTTATTTTATAGATGGAAAGTAAGACTTGATTGGAGCCTTTAAGATTGACTCCATAATTAATTTCATTAAAAAGTTTTGGTCTTCTGGTGGCTTCATGCTGGAGAAGATTTCCTTTTCTCTAGAAGAAAAGTCTATTGTGGCACCCTAAAAAGAGTTTCTGTGGCTTTCACAGCCTGGTAAGATTCTCCTCTTTTTGGCTTCACGCCTGAGGAATATTTATTTCATATTAGGGGGAAGTAAGACTTGACTGGAGCCTTCAAGGTTGAGTACTTAATTTATTACTTTAAAATGTTGAGGTCTTCTGGTGGCTTCATGCTGGAGAAGTTTTTCTTTTCTGTAAAAGAATAGTAGTCGATTTTGGCACCCTAAGGAGAGAGCCTATATTGTTGCTTCTTCCAGAAAAGAATCCTGTGCAGCCTTCATGGCTGACAATATTTCAAAGCACCTAAGAGAAACAAGAGTTCTGTGGCTTTTCCAGCCTGATGAGATTCTCCTCTTTTTGGCTTCAGGCCTGAGGAATATTTATTTTATAGATGGAAAGTAAGACTTGATTGGAGCCTTTAAGATTGACTCCATAATTAATTTCATTAAAAAGTTGAGGTCTTCTGGTGGCTTCATGCTGGAGAAGATTTCCTTTTCTCTAGAAGAAAAGTCTATTGTGGAACCCTAAAAAGAGTTTCTGTGGCTTTCACAGCCTGGTAAGATTCTCCTCTTTTTGGCTTCATGCCTGAGGAATATTTATTTCATATTAGGGGGAAGTAAGACTTGATTGGAGCCTTCAAGGTTGAGTACTTAATTTATTACTTTAAAATGTTGAGGTCTTCTGGTGGCTTCATGCTGGAGAAGATTTCCTTTTCTGTAAAAGAATGTAGTCCATTTTGGCACCCTAAGGAGAGAGCCTATATTGTTGCTTCTTCCAGAAAAGAATCCTGTGCAGCCTTCATGGCTGACAATATTTCAAAGCTACTAATAGATACTAAGAGATCTGTGGCTTTCATAGGTTGATAAGATTCTCCTCTTTTTGGCTTCAGGTCTGAGGATTATTTAATTCATAGAAGGGGGAAGTAAGATTTGATTGGAGCAATCAAGACAGACTACATAATTAATTTCACTAAAAAGTTGTGGTCCTCTGGTGGCTTCATGCTGGAGAAGATTTCCTTTTCTGTAAAAGAAAGTAGTCTATTGTGGAACCCTAAGGAGAGAGCCTATATTGATGCTTCTTACACAAAAGAATCCCATGCAGCCTTCATGGCTGATAATTTCAAAGCAACTAACAGAAACAAGACGTCTGTGGCTTTCACAGCCTTGTAAGATACTCCTCCTTTTGGCTTCAGGCCTGAGGAATATTTACTTCATAGAAGGGGAAAGTAAGACTTGATTGGACCCTCAAGGTTGACTACATAATTTAGTACATTAAAAAGTTGCAGCGTTCTTGTAGCTTCATGCTGCAGAAAACTTCCTTTTCTGGAAGAGAATAGTCAATTTTGGAACCCTATGAAGAGAGCCTATATTGTTGCTTCTTCCAGAAAAGAATTCTGTGCAGCCTTCATGGCTGACAATATTTCAAATCAACTAACTGAAACAAGCGGTTTGTGGCTTTTACAGCCTGATAAGATTCTCCTCTTTTTGGCTTCAGGCCTGAGGAATATTTAATTCATAGAAGGGGGAAGTAAGACTTGATTGGAGACATCAAGACAGACTACATAATTTATTACTTTAGAAAGTTGAGGACTTCTTGTGGCTTCATGCTGGAGAAGATTTCCTTTTCTGTAAAAGAAAGTAGTCTATTGTGGCACCCTAAGGAGAAAGCCTATATCGTTGCTTCTTCCAGAAAAGAATCCTGTGCAGCCTTCATGGCTGACAATATTTCAAAGCTACTAATAGATACTAAGAGATCTGTGGCTTTCATAGGTTGATAAGATTCTCCTCTTTTTGGCTTCAGGTCTGAGGATTATTTAATTCATAGAAGGGGGAAGTAAGATTTGATTGGAGCAATCAAGACAGACTACATAATTAATTTCACTAAAAAGTTGTGGTCCTCTGGTGGCTTCATGCTGGAGAAGATTTCCTTTTCTGTAAAAGAAAGTAGTCTATTGTGGCACCCTAAGGAGAGAGCCTATATTGATGCTTCTTACACAAAAGAATCCCATGCAGCCTTCATGGCTGATAATTTCAAAGCAACTAACAGAAACAAGACGTCTGTGGCTTTCACAGCCTTGTAAGATACTCCTCCTTTTGGCTTCAGGCCTGAGGAATATTTACTTCATAGAAGGGGAAAGTAAGACTTGATTGGACCCTCAAGGTTGACTACATAATTTAGTACATTAAAAAGTTGCAGCGTTCTTGTAGCTTCATGCTGCAGAAAACTTCCTTTTCTGGAAGAGAATAGTCAATTTTGGAACCCTATGAAGAGAGCCTATATTGTTGCTTCTTCCAGAAAAGAATTCTGTGCAGCCTTCATGGCTGACAATATTTCAAATCAACTAACTGAAACAAGCGGTTTGTGGCTTTTACAGCCTGATAAGATTCTCCTCTTTTTGGCTTCAGGCCTGAGGAATATTTAATTCATAGAAGGGGGAAGTAAGACTTGATTGGAGACATCAAGACAGACTACATAATTTATTACTTTAGAAAGTTGAGGACTTCTTGTGGCTTCATGCTGGAGAAGATTTCCTTTTCTGTAAAAGAAAGTAGTCTATTGTGGCACCCTAAGGAGAAAGCCTATATCGTTGCTTCTTCCAGAAAAGAATCCTGTGCAGCCTTCATGGCTGACAATATTTCAAAGCAACTAAGAGACACAAGAGTTCTGTGGCTTTTCCAGCCTGATGAGATTCTCCTCTTTTTGGCTTCAGGCTTGAGGAATATTTATTTTATAGATGGAAAGTAAGACTTGATTGGAGCCTTTAAGATTGACTCCATAATTAATTTCATTAAAAAGTTGAGGTCTTCTGGTGGCTTCATGCTGGAGAAGATTTCCTTTTCTCTAGAAGAAAAGTCTATTGTGGCACCCTAAAAAGAGTTTCTGTGGCTTTCACAGCCTGGTAAGATTCTCCTCTTTTTGGCTTCACGCCTGAGGAATATTTATTTCATATTAGGGGGAAGTAAGACTTGACTGGAGCCTTCAAGGTTGAGTACTTAATTTATTACTTTAAAATGTTGAGGTCTTCTGGTGGCTTCATGCTGGAGAAGTTTTTCTTTTCTGTAAAAGAATAGTAGTCGATTTTGGCACCCTAAGGAGAGAGCCTATATTGTTGCTTCTTCCAGAAAAGAATCCTGTGCAGCCTTCATGGCTGACAATATTTCAAAGCAACTATCAGAAACAAGAGGTCTGTGGCTTTTCCAGCCTGATAAGATTCTCCTCTTTTTGGCTTCACGCCTGAGGAATATTTATTTCATATTAGGGGGAAGTAAGACTTGATTGGAGCCTTCAAGGTTGAGTACTTAATTTATTACTTTAAAATGTTGAGGTCTTCTGGTGGCTTCATGCTGGAGAAGATTTCCTTTTCTGTAAAAGAATGTCGTCCATTTTGGCACCCTAAGGAGAGAGCCTATATTGTTGCTTCTTCAAGAAAAGAATCCTGTGCAGCCTTCATGTCTGACAATATTTCAAAGCACCTAAGAGAAACAAGAGTTCTGTGGCTTTTCCAGCCTGATGAGATTCTCCTCTTTTTGGCTTCAGGCCTGAGGAATATTTATTTTATAGATGGAAAGTAAGACTTGATTGGAGCCTTTAAGATTGACTCCATAATTAATTTCATTAAAAAGTTGAGGTCTTCTGGTGGCTTCATGCTGGAGAAGATTTCCTTTTCTCTAGAAGAAAAGTCTATTGTGGCACCCTAAAAAGAGTTACTGTGGCTTTCACAGCCTGATGAGATTCTCCTCTTTTTGGCTTCAGGCCTGAGGAATATTTATTTTATAGATGGAAAGTAAGACTTGATTGGAGCCTTTAAGATTGACTCCATAATTAATTTCACTAAAAAGTTGTGGTCCTCTGGTGGCTTCATGCTGGAGAAGATTTCCTTTTCTCTAGAAGAAAAGTCTATTGTGGCACCCTAAGGAGAGAACCTATATTGTTGTTTCTTCCAGAAAAGAATCCTGTGCAGCCTTCAGGTCTGATAATTTCAGATCAACTAACCGAAACGAGGTCTGTGGCTTTCACAGCCTGATAAGATTCTCTTCTTTTTGGCTTCATGGCTGAGGATTATTTAATTCATAGAAGGGGGTCTAAGACTTGATTGGAGCCATCAAGACAGACTACATAATTAATTTCACTAAAAAGTTGTGGTCTTCTGGTGGCTTCATGCTGGAGAAGATTTTCTTTTTTGTAAAAGAAAGTAGTCCATTGTGGCAACCTAAGGAGAGAGCCTATATTGTTGCTTCTTCCAGAAAAGAATCCTGTGCAGCCTTCATGGCTGATAATTTCAAAGCAACTAACAGAAACAAGATTTCTGTGGCTTTCACAGCCTGATGATACTCCTCTTTTTGGCTTCAGGCCTGAGGAATATTTATTTCATAGATGGAAAGTAAGACTTGATTGGAGCCTTCAAGGTTGAGTACTTAATTTATTACTTTAAAATGTTGAGGTCTTCTGGTGGATTCATGCTAGAGAAGATTTCCTTTTCTGTAAAAGAAAGAAGTCACTTTTGACACCCTAAGGAGAGAGCCTATATTGTTGCTTCTTCCAGAAAAGAATCCTGTGCAGCCTTCATGGCTGACAATATTTCAAAGCAACTAACAGAAACAAGAGTTCTGTGGCTTTCACAGCCTGGTAAGATTCCCCTCTTTTTGTCTTCAGGCCTGAGGAATATTTAATAGAGAGAAGGGAAGTAAGCCTTCATTGGAGCCTTCAAGGCTGACTCCATAATTAATTTCATTAAAAAGTTGAGGTCTTCTGGTGGCTTCATGCTGGAGAAGATTTCCTTTTCTGTAAAAGAATGTAGTCCATTTTGGCACCCTAAAAAGAGTTTCTATATTGTTGCTTCTTCCAGAAAAGTATCCTGTGCAGCCTTCATGGCTGACAATATTTCAAAGCAACTAACAGAAACAAGTGTTCTGTGGCTTTCACAGCCTGATAAGATTCTCCTCTGTTTGGCTTCAGGCCTGAGGAATATTTATTTCATAGATGGAAAGTAAGACTTGACTGGAGCCTTCAAGGTTGAGTACTTAATTTATTACTTTAAAATGTTGAGGTCTTCTGGCGGCTTTATGCTGGAAAAGATTTCCTTTCCTGTAAAAGAAAGAAGTCACTTTTGGCACCCTAAGGTGAGAGCCTATATTGTTGCTTCTTCCAGAAAAGAATCCTGTGCAGCCTTCATGGCTGACAATATTTCAAAGCAACTAACAGAAACAAGTGTTCTGTGGCTTTCACAGCCTGGTAAGATTCTCCTCTGTTTGGCTTCAGGCCTGAGGAATATTTATTTCATAGACGGAAAGTAAGACTTGACTGGAGCCTTCAAGGTTGAGTACTTAATGTATTACTTTAAAATGTTGAGGTCTTCTGGCAGCTTTATGCTGGAAAAGATTTCCTTTCCTGTAAAAGAAAGAAGTCACTTTTGGCACCCTAAGGTGAGAGCCTATATTGTTGCTTCTTCCAGAAAAGAATCCTGTGCAGCCTTCATGGCTGACAATATTTCAAAGCAACTAACAGAAACAAGAGTTCTGTGGCTTTCACAGCCTGGTAAGATTCTCCTCTTTTTGTCTTCAGGCCTGAGGATTATTTAATTCATAGAAGGGGGAAGTAAGATTTGATTGGAGCCATCAAGACAGACTACATAATTAATTTCACTAAAAAGTTGTGGTCCTCTAGTGGCTGCATGCTGGAGAAGATTTCCTTTTCTGTAAAAGAATGTAGTCGATTTTGGCACCCTAAGGAGAGAGCCTATATTGTTGCTTCTTCCAAAAAAGAATCCTGTGCAGCCTTCATGGCTGACAATATTTCAAAGCTACTAATAGCTACTAAGAGATCTGTGGCTTTTCCAGCCTGATGAGATTATCCTCTTTTTGGCTTCAGGCCTGAGGAATATTTATTTTATAGATGGAAAGTAAGACTTGATTGGAGCCTTTAAGATTGACTCCATAATTAATTTCACTAAAAAGTTGTGGTCCTCTGGTGGCTTCATGCTGGAGAAGATTTCCTTTTCTGTAAAAGAAAGTAGTCTATTGTGGCACCCTAAGGAGAGAGCCTATATTGATGCTTCTTACACAAAAGAATCCCATGCAGCCTTCATGGCTGATAATTTCAAAGCAACTAACAAAAACAAGACGTCTGTGGCTTTCACAGCCTTGTAAGATACTCCTCCTTTTGGCTTCAGGCCTGAGGAATATTTACTTCATAGAAGGGGAAAGTAAGACTTGATTGGACCCTCAAGGTTGACTACATAATTTAGTACATTAAAAAGTTGCAGCGTTCTTGTAGCTTCATGCTGCAGAAGACTTCCTTTTCTGGAAGAGAATAGTCAATTTTGGAACCCTATGAAGAGAGCCTATATTGCTGCTTCTTCCAGAAAAAAATTCTGTGCAGCCTTCATGGCTGACAATATTTCAAACCAACTAACTGAAACAAGCGGTTTGTGGCTTTTACAGCCTGATAAGATTCTCCTCTTTTTGGCTTCAGGCCTGAGGAATATTTAATTCATAGAAGGGGGAAGTAAGACTTGATTGGAGCCTTCAAGGTTGAGTACTTAATTTATTACTTTAGAAAGTTGAGGACTTCTTGTGGCTTCATGCTGGAGAAGATTTCCTTTTCTGTAAAAGAAAGTAGTCTATTGTGGCACCCTAAGGAGAAAGCCTATATCGTTGCTTCTTCCAGAAAAGAATCCTGTGCAGCCTTCATGGCTGACAATATTTCAAAGCAACTAAGAGAAACAAGAGTTCTGTGGCTTTTCCAGCCTGATGAGATTCTCCTCTTTTTGGCTTCAGGCCTGAGGAATATTTATTTTATAGATGGAAAGTAAGACTTGATTGGAGCCTTTAAGATTGACTCCATAATTAATTTCATTAAAAAGTTTTGGTCTTCTGGTGGCTTCATGCTGGAGAAGATTTCCTTTTCTCTAGAAGAAAAGTCTATTGTGGCACCCTAAAAAGAGTTTCTGTGGCTTTCACAGCCTGGTAAGATTCTCCTCTTTTTGGCTTCACGCCTGAGGAATATTTATTTCATATTAGGGGGAAGTAAGACTTGACTGGAGCCTTCAAGGTTGAGTACTTAATTTATTACTTTAAAATGTTGAGGTCTTCTGGTGGCTTCATGCTGGAGAAGTTTTTCTTTTCTGTAAAAGAATAGTAGTCGATTTTGGCACCCTAAGGAGAGAGCCTATATTGTTGCTTCTTCCAGAAAAGAATCCTGTGCAGCCTTCATGGCTGACAATATTTCAAAGCACCTAAGAGAAACAAGAGTTCTGTGGCTTTTCCAGCCTGATGAGATTCTCCTCTTTTTGGCTTCAGGCCTGAGGAATATTTATTTTATAGATGGAAAGTAAGACTTGATTGGAGCCTTTAAGATTGACTCCATAATTAATTTCATTAAAAAGTTGAGGTCTTCTGGTGGCTTCATGCTGGAGAAGATTTCCTTTTCTCTAGAAGAAAAGTCTATTGTGGAACCCTAAAAAGAGTTTCTGTGGCTTTCACAGCCTGGTAAGATTCTCCTCTTTTTGGCTTCATGCCTGAGGAATATTTATTTCATATTAGGGGGAAGTAAGACTTGATTGGAGCCTTCAAGGTTGAGTACTTAATTTATTACTTTAAAATGTTGAGGTCTTCTGGTGGCTTCATGCTGGAGAAGATTTCCTTTTCTGTAAAAGAATGTAGTCCATTTTGGCACCCTAAGGAGAGAGCCTATATTGTTGCTTCTTCCAGAAAAGAATCCTGTGCAGCCTTCATGGCTGACAATATTTCAAAGCTACTAATAGATACTAAGAGATCTGTGGCTTTCATAGGTTGATAAGATTCTCCTCTTTTTGGCTTCAGGTCTGAGGATTATTTAATTCATAGAAGGGGGAAGTAAGATTTGATTGGAGCAATCAAGACAGACTACATAATTAATTTCACTAAAAAGTTGTGGTCCTCTGGTGGCTTCATGCTGGAGAAGATTTCCTTTTCTGTAAAAGAAAGTAGTCTATTGTGGCACCCTAAGGAGAGAGCCTATATTGATGCTTCTTACACAAAAGAATCCCATGCAGCCTTCATGGCTGATAATTTCAAAGCAACTAACAGAAACAAGACGTCTGTGGCTTTCACAGCCTTGTAAGATACTCCTCCTTTTGGCTTCAGGCCTGAGGAATATTTACTTCATAGAAGGGGAAAGTAAGACTTGATTGGACCCTCAAGGTTGACTACATAATTTAGTACATTAAAAAGTTGCAGCGTTCTTGTAGCTTCATGCTGCAGAAAACTTCCTTTTCTGGAAGAGAATAGTCAATTTTGGAACCCTATGAAGAGAGCCTATATTGTTGCTTCTTCCAGAAAAGAATTCTGTGCAGCCTTCATGGCTGACAATATTTCAAATCAACTAACTGAAACAAGCGGTTTGTGGCTTTTACAGCCTGATAAGATTCTCCTCTTTTTGGCTTCAGGCCTGAGGAATATTTAATTCATAGAAGGGGGAAGTAAGACTTGATTGGAGACATCAAGACAGACTACATAATTTATTACTTTAGAAAGTTGAGGACTTCTTGTGGCTTCATGCTGGAGAAGATTTCCTTTTCTGTAAAAGAAAGTAGTCTATTGTGGCACCCTAAGGAGAAAGCCTATATCGTTGCTTCTTCCAGAAAAGAATCCTGTGCAGCCTTCATGGCTGACAATATTTCAAAGCTACTAATAGATACTAAGAGATCTGTGGCTTTCATAGGTTGATAAGATTCTCCTCTTTTTGGCTTCAGGTCTGAGGATTATTTAATTCATAGAAGGGGGAAGTAAGATTTGATTGGAGCAATCAAGACAGACTACATAATTAATTTCACTAAAAAGTTGTGGTCCTCTGGTGGCTTCATGCTGGAGAAGATTTCCTTTTCTGTAAAAGAAAGTAGTCTATTGTGGCACCCTAAGGAGAGAGCCTATATTGATGCTTCTTACACAAAAGAATCCCATGCAGCCTTCATGGCTGATAATTTCAAAGCAACTAACAGAAACAAGACGTCTGTGGCTTTCACAGCCTTGTAAGATACTCCTCCTTTTGGCTTCAGGCCTGAGGAATATTTACTTCATAGAAGGGGAAAGTAAGACTTGATTGGACCCTCAAGGTTGACTACATAATTTAGTACATTAAAAAGTTGCAGCGTTCTTGTAGCTTCATGCTGCAGAAAACTTCCTTTTCTGGAAGAGAATAGTCAATTTTGGAACCCTAAGGAGAGAGCCTATATTGTTGCTTCTTCCAGAAAAGAATTCTGTGCAGCCTTCATGGCTGACAATATTTCAAACCAACTAACTGAAACAAGCGGTTTGTGGCTTTTACAGCCTGATAAGATTCTCCTCTTTTTGGCTTCAGGCCTGAGGAATATTTAATTCATAGAAGGGGGAAGTAAGACTTGATTGGAGACATCAAGACAGACTACATAATTTATTACTTTAGAAAGTTGAGGACTTCTTGTGGCTTCATGCTGGAGAAGATTTCCTTTTCTGTAAAAGAAAGTAGTCTATTGTGGCACCCTAAGGAGAAAGCCTATATCGTTGCTTCTTCCAGAAAAGAATCCTGTGCAGCCTTCATGGCTGACAATATTTCAAAGCAACTAAGAGACACAAGAGTTCTGTGGCTTTTCCAGCCTGATGAGATTCTCCTCTTTTTGGCTTCAGGCTTGAGGAATATTTATTTTATAGATGGAAAGTAAGACTTGATTGGAGCCTTTAAGATTGACTCCATAATTAATTTCATTAAAAAGTTGAGGTCTTCTGGTGGCTTCATGCTGGAGAAGATTTCCTTTTCTCTAGAAGAAAAGTCTATTGTGGCACCCTAAAAAGAGTTTCTGTGGCTTTCACAGCCTGGTAAGATTCTCCTCTTTTTGGCTTCACGCCTGAGGAATATTTATTTCATATTAGGGGGAAGTAAGACTTGACTGGAGCCTTCAAGGTTGAGTACTTAATTTATTACTTTAAAATGTTGAGGTCTTCTGGTGGCTTCATGCTGGAGAAGTTTTTCTTTTCTGTAAAAGAATAGTAGTCGATTTTGGCACCCTAAGGAGAGAGCCTATATTGTTGCTTCTTCCAGAAAAGAATCCTGTGCAGCCTTCATGGCTGACAATATTTCAAAGCAACTATCAGAAACAAGAGGTCTGTGGCTTTTCCAGCCTGATAAGATTCTCCTCTTTTTGGCTTCACGCCTGAGGAATATTTATTTCATATTAGGGGGAAGTAAGACTTGATTGGAGCCTTCAAGGTTGAGTACTTAATTTATTACTTTAAAATGTTGAGGTCTTCTGGTGGCTTCATGCTGGAGAAGATTTCCTTTTCTGTAAAAGAATGTCGTCCATTTTGGCACCCTAAGGAGAGAGCCTATATTGTTGCTTCTTCAAGAAAAGAATCCTGTGCAGCCTTCATGTCTGACAATATTTCAAAGCACCTAAGAGAAACAAGAGTTCTGTGGCTTTTCCAGCCTGATGAGATTCTCCTCTTTTTGGCTTCAGGCCTGAGGAATATTTATTTTATAGATGGAAAGTAAGACTTGATTGGAGCCTTTAAGATTGACTCCATAATTAATTTCATTAAAAAGTTGAGGTCTTCTGGTGGCTTCATGCTGGAGAAGATTTCCTTTTCTCTAGAAGAAAAGTCTATTGTGGCACCCTAAAAAGAGTTACTGTGGCTTTCACAGCCTGATGAGATTCTCCTCTTTTTGGCTTCAGGCCTGAGGAATATTTATTTTATAGATGGAAAGTAAGACTTGATTGGAGCCTTTAAGATTGACTCCATAATTAATTTCACTAAAAAGTTGTGGTCCTCTGGTGGCTTCATGCTGGAGAAGATTTCCTTTTCTGTAAAAGAAAGTAGTCTATTGTGGCACCCTAAGGAGAGAGCCTATATTGTTGCTTCTTCCAGAAAAGAATCCTGTGCAGCCTTCATGGCTGACAATATTTCAAAGCAACTAACAGAAACAAGAGGTCTGTTGGTTTTCCAGCCTGATAAGATTCTCCTCTTTTTGGCTTCACGCCTGAGGAATATTTATTTCATATTAGGGGTAAGTAAGACTTGATTGGAGCCTTCAAGGTTGAGTACTTAATTTATTACTTTAAAATGTTGAGGTCTTCTGGTGGCTTCATGCTGGAGAAGATTTCCTTTTCTGTAAAAGAATGTCGTCCATTTTGGCACCCTAAGGAGAGAGCCTATATTGTTGCTTCTTCCAGAAAAGAATCCTGTGCAGCCTTCATGGCTGACAATATTTCAAAGCACCTAAGAGAAACAAGAGTTCTGTGGCTTTTCCAGCCTGATGAGATTCTCCTCTTTTTGGCTTCAGGCCTGAGGAATATTTATTTTATAGATGGAAAGTAAGACTTGATTGGAGCCTTTAAGATTGACTCCATAATTAATTTCATTAAAAAGTTGAGGTCTTCTGGTGGCTTCATGCTGGAGAAGATTTCCTTTTCTCTAGAAGAAAAGTCTATTGTGGAACCCTAAAAAGAGTTTCTGTGGCTTTCACAGCCTGGTAAGATTCTCCTCTTTTTGGCTTCACGCCTGAGGAATATTTATTTCATATTAGGGGGAAGTAAGACTTGATTGGAGCCTTCAAGGTTGAGTACTTAATTTATTACTTTAAAATGTTGAGGTCTTCTGGTGGCTTCATGCTGGAGAAGATTTCCTTTTCTGTAAAAGAATGTAGTCCATTTTGGCACCCTAAGGAGAGAGCCTATATTGTTGCTTCTTCCAGAAAAGAATCCTGTGCAGCCTTCATGGCTGACAATATTTCAAAGCTACTAATAGATACTAAGAGATCTGTGGCTTTCATAGGTTGATAAGATTCTCCTCTTTTTGGCTTCAGGTCTGAGGATTATTTAATTCATAGAAGGGGGAAGTAAGATTTGATTGGAGCAATCAAGACAGACTACATAATTAATTTCACTAAAAAGTTGTGGTCCTCTGGTGGCTTCATGCTGGAGAAGATTTCCTTTTCTGTAAAAGAAAGTAGTCTATTGTGGCACCCTAAGTAGAGAGCCTATATTGATGCTTCTTACACAAAAGAATCCAATGCAGCCTTCATGGCTGATAATTTCAAAGCAACTAACAGAAACAAGACGTCTGTGGCTTTCACAGCCTTGTAAGATACTCCTCCTTTTGGCTTCAGGCCTGAGGAATATTTACTTCATAGAAGGGGAAAGTAAGACTTGATTGGACCCTCAAGGTTGACTACATAATTTAGTACATTAAAAAGTTGCAGCGTTCTTGTAGCTTCATGCTGCAGAAAACTTCCTTTTCTGGAAGAGAATAGTCAATTTTGGAACCCTATGAAGAGAGCCTATATTGTTGCTTCTTCCAGAAAAGAATTCTGTGCAGCCTTCATGGCTGACAATATTTCAAATCAACTAACTGAAACAAGCTCTTTGTGGCTTTTACAGCCTGATAAGATTCTCCTCTTTTTGGCTTCAGGCCTGAGGAATATTTAATTCATAGAAGGGGGAAGTAAGACTTGATTGGAGACATCAAGACAGACTACATAATTTATTACTTTAGAAAGTTGAGGACTTCTTGGGGCTTCATGCTGGAGAAGATTTCCTTTTCTGTAAAAGAAAGTAGTCTATTGTGGCACCCTAAGGAGAAAGCCTATATCGTTGCTTCTTCCAGAAAAGAATCCTGTGCAGCCTTCATGGCTGACAATATTTCAAAGCAACTAAGAGACACAAGAGTTCTGTGGCTTTTCCAGCCTGATGAGATTCTCCTCTTTTTGGCTTCAGGCTTGAGGAATATTTATTTTATAGATGGAAAGTAAAACTTGATTGGAGCCTTTGACTCCATAATTAATTTCATTAAAAAGTTGAGGTCTTCTGGTGGCTTCATGCTGGAGAAGATTTCCTTTTCTCTAGAAGAAAAGTCTATTGTGGCACCCTAAAAAGAGTTTCTGTGGCTTTCACAGCCTGGTAAGATTCTCCTCTTTTTGGCTTCACGCCTGAGGAATATTTATTTCATATTAGGGGGAAGTGAGACTTGATTGGAGCCTTCAAGGTTGAGTACTTAATTTATTACTTTAAAATGTTGAGGTCTTCTGGTGGCTTCATGCTGGAGAAGCTTTTCTTTTCTGTAAAAGAATGTAGTCGACTTTGGCACCCTAAGGAGAGAGCCTATATTGTTGCTTCTTCCAGAAAAGAATCCTGTGCAGCCTTCATGGCTGACAATATTTCAAAGCAACTAACAGAAACAAGAGGTCTGTGGCTTTTCCAGCCTGATAAGATTCTCCTCTTTTTGGCTTCCCGCCTGAGGAATATTTATTTCATATTAGGGGTAAGTAAGACTTGATTGGAGCCTTCAAGGTTGAGTACTTAATTTATTACTTTAAAATGTTGAGGTCTTCTGGTGGCTTCATGCTGGAGAAGATTTCCTTTTCTGTAAAAGAATGTAGTCCATTTTGGCACCCTAAGGAGAGAGCCTATATTGTTCCTCTTTTTGGCTTCAGGCCTGAGGGATATTTAATTCATAGAAGGGGGAAGTAAGACTTGATTGGAGCCTTTAAGATTGACTCCATAATTAATTTCATTAAAAAGTTGAGGTCTTCTGGTGGCTTCATGCTGGAGAAGATTTCCTTTTCTCTAGAAGAAAAGTCTATTGTGGAACCCTAAAAAGAGTTTCTGTGGCTTTCACAGCCTGGTAAGATTCTCCTCTTTTTGGCTTCACGCCTGAGGAATATTTATTTCATATTAGGGGGAAGTAAGACTTGATTGGAGCCTTCAAGGTTGAGTACTTAATTTATTACTTTAAAATGTTGAGGTCTTCTGGTGGCTTCATGCTGGAGAAGATTTCCTTTTCTGTAATAGAATGTAGTCCATTTTGGCATCCTAAGGAGAGAGCCTATATTGTTGCTTCTTCCAGAAAAGAATCCTGTGCAGCCTTCATGGCTGACAATATTTCAAATCAACTAAGAGAAACAAGAGTTCTGTGGCTTTTCCAGCCTGATGAGATTCTCCTCTTTTTGGCTTCAGGCCTGAGGAATATTTATTTTATAGATGGAAAGTAAGACTTGATTGGAGCCTTTAAGATTGACTCCATAATTAATTTCATTAAAAAGTTGAGGTCTTCTGGTGGCTTCATGCTGGAGAAGATTTCCTTTTCTCTAGAAGAAAAGTCTATTGTGGCACCCTAAAAAGAGTTTCTGTGGCTTTCACAGCCTGGTAAGATTCTCCTCTTTTCGGCTTCACGCCTGAGGAATATTTATTTCATATTAGGGGGAAGTAAGACTTGATTGGAGCCTTCAAGGTTGAGTACTTAATTTATTACTTTAAAATGTTGAGGTCTTCTGGTGGCTTCATGCTGGAGAATATTTTCTTTTCTGTAAAAGAATAGTAGTCGATTTTGGCACCCTAAGGAGAGAGCCTATATTGTTGCTTCTTCCAGAAAAGAATCCTGTGCAGCCTTCATGGCTGACAATATTTCAAAGCAAATAAGATTGACTCCATAATTAATTTCACTAAAAAGTTGTGGTCCTCTGGTGGCTTCATGCTGGAGAAGATTTCCTTTTCTGTAAAAGAAAGTAGTCTATTGTGGCACCCTAAGGAGAGAGCCTATATTGATGCTTCTTCCAGAAAAGAATCCCATACAGCCTTCATGGCTGATAATTTCAAAGCAACTAACAGAAACAAGACGTCTGTGGCTTTCACAGCCTTGTAAGATACTCCTCCTTTTGGATTCAGGCCTGAGGAATATTTACTTCATAGAAGGGGAAAGTAAGACTTGATTGGACCCTCAAGGTTGACTACATAATTTAGTACATTAAAAAGTTGCAGCGTTCTTGTATCTTCATGCTGCAGAAGACTTCCTTTTCTGGAAGAGAATAGTCAATTTTGGAACCCTATGAAGAGAGCCTATATTGCTGCTTCTTCCAGAAAAAAATTCTGTGCAGCCTTCATGGCTGACAATATTTCAAACCAACTAACTGAAACAAGCGGTTTGTGGCTTTTACAGCCTGATAAGATTCTCCTCTTTTTGGCTTCAGGCCTGAGGAATATTTATTTCATAGAAGGGGGAAGTAAGACTTGATTGGAACCTTCAAGGTTGAGTACTTAATTTATTACTTTAAAATGTTGAGGTCTTCTGGTGGCTTCATGCTGGAGAAGATTTCCTTTTCTGTTAAAGAAAGTAGTCTATTGTGGCACCCTAAGGAGAGAGCCTATATTGTTGCTTCTTCCAGAAAAGAATCCTGTGCAGCCTTCATGGCTGACAATATTTCAAAGCAACTAACAGAAACAAGAGTTCTGTGGCTTTCAAAGCCTGGTAAGATTCTCCCCTTTTTGTCTTCAGGCCTGAGGAATATTTAATTCATAGAAGGGAAGTAAGCCTTCATTGGAGCCTTCATTCAAGGCTGACTACGTAACGTATTGTATTAAAAAGATGAGGTCTTCTGGTGGCTTCATGCTGGAGAAGATTTCCTTTTCTCTAGAAGAAAAGTCTATTGTGGCACCCTAAGGAGAGAACCTATATTGTTGTTTCTTCCAGAAAAGAATCCTGTGCAGCCTTCAGGTCTGATAATTTCAGATCAACTAACCGAAACAAGAGGTCTGTGGCTTTCACAGCCTGATAAGATTCTCCTCTTTTTGGCTTCATGCCTGAGGATTATTTAATTCATAGAAGGGGGATCTAAGACTTGATTGGAGCCATCAAGACAGACTACATAATTAATTTCACTAAAAAGTTGTGGTCTTCTGGTGGCTTCATGCTGGAGAAGATTTCCTTTTTTGTAAAAGAAAGTAGTCCATTGTGGCAACCTAAGGAGAGAGCCTATATTGTTGCTTCTTCCAAAAAAGAATCCCATACAGCCTTCATGGCTGACAATATTTCAAAGCAACTAACAATAATGAGAGTTCTGTGGCTTTCATAGCCTCATAGGATTCTCTTTTTTCCTTCAGGCCTGAGGACTCTTTACTTCATAGAAGGGGGAAGTAAGACTTGATTGGAGCCTTCAAGCTTGACTACATAATTAATTTCACTAAAATGTTGTGGTTCTCTGGTGGCTTCCCTAAGGAGAGAGCCTATATTGTTGCTTCTTCCAGAAAAGAATCCTGTGCAGCCTTCATGGCTGACAATATTTCAAAGCAACTAAGAGAAACAAGAGTTCTGTGGCTTTTTCAGCCTGATGAGATTCTCCTCTTTTCGGCTTCAGGCCTGAGGAATATTTATTTCATGGAAGGGGGAAGTAAGACTTGATTGGAGCCTTCGAGCTTGACTACATAATTACTTTAAAATGTTGAGGTCTTCTGCTGGCTTCATGCTGGAGGTTTGCTTTTCTCTAGAAGAAAAGTCTATTGTGGCACCCTAAAAAGAGTTTCTATATTGTTGGTTATTCCAGAAAAGTATCCTGTGCAGCCTTCATGGCTGATAATTTCAAAGCAACTAACAGAAACAAGATTTCTGTGGCTTTCACAGCCTGATAAGATACTCCTCTTTTTGGCTTCAGGCCTGAGGAATATTTATTTCATAGATGCTAAGTAAGACTTGATTGGAGCCTTTAAGATTTACTCCATAATTAATTTCATTAAAAAGTTGAGGTCTTCTGGTGGCTTCATGCTGGAGAAGATTTCCTTTCCTCTAGAAGAAAAGTCTATTGTGGCACCCTAAAAAGAGTTTCTATATTGTTGGTTATTCTAGAAAAGTATCCTGTGCAGCCTTCATGGCTGACAATATTTCAAAGCAACTAACAGAAACAACTGTTCTGTGGCTTTCACAGCCTGGTAAGATTCTCCTCTTTTTGGCTTCACGCCTGAGGAATATTTATTTCATATTAGGGGGAAGTAAGACTTGATTGGAGCCTTCAAGGTTGAGTACTTAATTTATTACTTTAAAATGTTGAGGTCTTCTGGTGGTTTCATGCTGGACAAGATTTCCTTTTCTGTAAAAGAATGTCGTCCATTTTGGCACCCTAAGGAGAGAGCCTATATTGTTGCTTCTTCCAGAAAAGAATCCTGTGCAGCCTTCATGGCTGACAATATTTCAAAGCTACTAATAGCTACTAAGAGGTCTGTGGCTTTCACAGCCTGATAAGATTCTCCTCTTTTTGGCTTCATGCCTGAGGAATATTGAATTCATAGAAGAGAAGTAAGACTTCATTGGAGACTTCAAGGCTGACTACGTAATTAATTTCACTAAAAAGTTGGTCTTCTGGTGGCTTCATGCTGGACAAGATTTCCTTTTCTGTAAAAGAATGTAGTCCATTTTGGCACCCTAAGGAGAGAGCCTATATTGTTGCTTCTTCCAGAAAAGAATCCTGTGCAGCCTTCATGGCTGATAATTTCAAAGCAACTAACAGAAACAAGATTTCTGTGGCTTTCACAGCCTGATAAGATACTCCTCTTTTCGGCTTCACGCCTGAGGAATATTTATTTCATATTAGGGGGAAGTAAGACTTGATTGGAGCCTTCAAGGTTGAGTACTTAATTTATTACTTTAAAATGTTGAGGTCTTCTGGTGGCTTCATGCTGGAGAATATTTTCTTTTCTGTAAAAGAATAGTAGTCGATTTTGGCACCCTAAGGAGAGAGCCTATATTGTTGCTTCTTCCAGAAAAGAATCCTGTGCAGCCTTCATGGCTGACAATATTTCAAAGCAAATAAGATTGACTCCATAATTAATTTCACTAAAAAGTTGTGGTCCTCTGGTGGCTTCATGCTGGAGAAGATTTCCTTTTCTGTAAAAGAAAGTAGTCTATTGTGGCACCCTAAGGAGAGAGCCTATATTGATGCTTCTTCCAGAAAAGAATCCCATACAGCCTTCATGGCTGATAATTTCAAAGCAACTAACAGAAACAAGACGTCTGTGGCTTTCACAGCCTTGTAAGATACTCCTCCTTTTGGATTCAGGCCTGAGGAATATTTACTTCATAGAAGGGGAAAGTAAGACTTGATTGGACCCTCAAGGTTGACTACATAATTTAGTACATTAAAAAGTTGCAGCGTTCTTGTAGCTTCATGCTGCAGAAGACTTCCTTTTCTGGAAGAGAATAGTCAATTTTGGAACCCTATGAAGAGAGCCTATATTGCTGCTTCTTCCAGAAAAAAATTCTGTGCAGCCTTCATGGCTGACAATATTTCAAACCAACTAACTGAAACAAGCGGTTTGTGGCTTTTACAGCCTGATAAGATTCTCCTCTTTTTGGCTTCAGGCCTGAGGAATATTTATTTCATAGAAGGGGGAAGTAAGACTTGATTGGAACCTTCAAGGTTGAGTACTTAATTTATTACTTTAAAATGTTGAGGTCTTCTGGTGGCTTCATGCTGGAGAAGATTTCCTTTTCTGTTAAAGAAAGTAGTCTATTGTGGCACCCTAAGGAGAGAGCCTATATTGTTGCTTCTTCCAGAAAAGAATCCTGTGCAGCCTTCATGGCTGACAATATTTCAAAGCAACTAACAGAAACAAGAGTTCTGTGGCTTTCAAAGCCTGGTAAGATTCTCCCCTTTTTGTCTTCAGGCCTGAGGAATATTTAATTCATAGAAGGGAAGTAAGCCTTCATTGGAGCCTTCATTCAAGGCTGACTACGTAACGTATTGTATTAAAAAGATGAGGTCTTCTGGTGGCTTCATGCTGGAGAAGATTTCCTTTTCTCTAGAAGAAAAGTCTATTGTGGCACCCTAAGGAGAGAACCTATATTGTTGTTTCTTCCAGAAAAGAATCCTGTGCAGCCTTCAGGTCTGATAATTTCAGATCAACTAACCGAAACAAGAGGTCTGTGGCTTTCACAGCCTGATAAGATTCTCCTCTTTTTGGCTTCATGCCTGAGGATTATTTAATTCATAGAAGGGGGATCTAAGACTTGATTGGAGCCATCAAGACAGACTACATAATTAATTTCACTAAAAAGTTGTGGTCTTCTGGTGGCTTCATGCTGGAGAAGATTTCCTTTTTTGTAAAAGAAAGTAGTCCATTGTGGCAACCTAAGGAGAGAGCCTATATTGTTGCTTCTTCCAAAAAAGAATCCCATACAGCCTTCATGGCTGACAATATTTCAAAGCAACTAACAATAATGAGAGTTCTGTGGCTTTCATAGCCTCATAGGATTCTCTTTTTTCCTTCAGGCCTGAGGACTCTTTACTTCATAGAAGGGGGAATTAAGACTTGATTGGAGCCTTCAAGCTTGACTACATAATTAATTTCACTAAAATGTTGTGGTTCTCTGGTGGCTTCCCTAAGGAGAGAGCCTATATTGTTGCTTCTTCCAGAAAAGAATCCTGTGCAGCCTTCATGGCTGACAATATTTCAAAGCAACTAAGAGAAACAAGAGTTCTGAGGCTTTTTCAGCCTGATGAGATTCTCCTCTTTTCGGCTTCAGGCCTGAGGAATATTTATTTCATGGAAGGGGGAAGTAAGACTTGATTGGAGCCTTCGAGCTTGACTACATAATTACTTTAAAATGTTGAGGTCTTCTGCTGGCTTCATGCTGGAGGTTTGCTTTTCTCTAGAAGAAAAGTCTATTGTGGCACCCTAAAAAGAGTTTCTATATTGTTGGTTATTCCAGAAAAGTATCCTGTGCAGCCTTCATGGCTGATAATTTCAAAGCAACTAACAGAAACAAGATTTCTGTGGCTTTCACAGCCTGATAAGATACTCCTCTTTTTGGCTTCAGGCCTGAGGAATATTTATTTCATAGATGCTAAGTAAGACTTGATTGGAGCCTTTAAGATTTACTCCATAATTAATTTCATTAAAAAGTTGAGGTCTTCTGGTGGCTTCATGCTGGAGAAGATTTCCTTTCCTCTAGAAGAAAAGTCTATTGTGGCACCCTAAAAAGAGTTTCTATATTGTTGGTTATTCTAGAAAAGTATCCTGTGCAGCCTTCATGGCTGACAATATTTCAAAGCAACTAACAGAAACAACTGTTCTGTGGCTTTCACAGCCTGGTAAGATTCTCCTCTTTTTGGCTTCACGCCTGAGGAATATTTATTTCATATTAGGGGGAAGTAAGACTTGATTGGAGCCTTCAAGGTTGAGTACTTAATTTATTACTTTAAAATGTTGAGGTCTTCTGGTGGTTTCATGCTGGACAAGATTTCCTTTTCTGTAAAAGAATGTCGTCCATTTTGGCACCCTAAGGAGAGAGCCTATATTGTTGCTTCTTCCAGAAAAGAATCCTGTGCAGCCTTCATGGCTGACAATATTTCAAAGCTACTAATAGCTACTAAGAGGTCTGTGGCTTTCACAGCCTGATAAGATTCTCCTCTTTTTGGCTTCATGCCTGAGGAATATTGAATTCATAGAAGAGAAGTAAGACTTCATTGGAGACTTCAAGGCTGACTACGTAATTAATTTCACTAAAAAGTTGGTCTTCTGGTGGCTTCATGCTGGACAAGATTTCCTTTTCTGTAAAAGAATGTAGTCCATTTTGGCACCCTAAGGAGAGAGCCTATATTGTTGCTTCTTCCAGAAAAGAATCCTGTGCAGCCTTCATGGCTGATAATTTCAAAGCAACTAACAGAAACAAGATTTCTGTGGCTTTCACAGCCTGATAAGATACTCCTCTTTTTGGCTTCAGGCCTGAGGAATATTTATTTCATAGATGGAAGAGAGCCTATATTGTTGCTTCTTCCAGAAAAGAATCCTGTGCAGCCTTCATGGCTGACAATATTTCAAATCAACTAACTGAAACAAGAGGTTTGTGGCTTATATATATATGTAACATACTATTCCTTACATACCAATTAACTATATTATCTATATTTCACATATACTCCCTATAACCTTATTACTCATAATTATACACCCCTGTAAATATACTATACTAATCCAATAAAATACAGTAAAATATACCCCTTTTTAACCTTAAGTAAGTTTCTATCTCCCCTACTTCTCCAAAGAGACTTCTTTGTTTAATATTCTTTTTGTGAGCCCTCCTCTATGCCTGATGTTTTAATTGCTCTTTTTAGCTTATGTATGTAATTTAATGCATTAATATTTTTCAATGTTTCTGTCTTAGAGATTGTCATCCTGCTGTATCTGTGAGGTTCAGGGGCAGCTGTGAGGGGAGTTTGTAGGCGGCATAGTTTCTGCTTCAAGGAACGTCTGCAAAAAGGTAAGCTTGTGTCTATTGTTGTCCAGTGTGAATATGTCAGTACATATTTATATTTATTTTGCAGGAAAGACTTCATGGCTGAGAAATATGTTGATGGGTACTTAATAGAGAGAATGAGAATAGTATTTATGTAATGTTTCTGAGTACTCAAAGTGTAATTTCATGCACCATGATTGAAGTAGCAGTGGGAACTTCAGGTCCAGAAGTACCTGAAAGACCAACTCGATTTCCAGGGTATGAGCTGTCAAGAGTAAAAAAAAATCCCTTCCTCAATAGCTCATGCCCTGGCCCCTTAGCATAAAAAAATGTGAACCATGTACAACAGGGGTACCTTAACCAAAGACTGAACTAGCTAACTCACTAAGACTGAACAAGCTGAGTGTTTTTTTTCTGGATAATTATAGAGAAGATCTGGGAACAGCAACATCCCATGGCATGCGTGAAGAATTTCTTGCATTTAAAGGAACCAGGAGGCTTGGACTGGCTTTAACCTTAAAGAGACTTACTCCATATTAATGAAGTGGGGTTGTAGCAGTGGCTTCCTGTTGGACCCATGTGTATTAGATAAAGAAGTTGAGGTCTTCTGGTGGCTTCATGCTGGAGAAGATTTCCTTACCTGTAAAACAATGAAGTCTGTTGTGGCACCCTAAAGAGAGATCTTATATAATTGCATGTAAAACCAGAAAGGAATCATGTGCAGTCTGCATGGCTGAAAACATTTTAATACATCGAGCAGGAGCAGAAATCTTGGAGAGGCTTTCACAGCCTAACAACGTTTTCCATCATGGAAAGGAGTGTCCTTCTGGCTTAAGGCCCGAAGTGGTTTCATTGTCTAGAAGGGGGAAAAGAGTCTATTGGAGCCTACAAGGCAAACCATGTTATGAGACTTGTTTCTGGCTACCATGGGTCCTCTTGTGTTGCGCATGGAGAAAATGTTAATGCATGTAAATGACACTGGATACTTGTACTAGCTTTAACCATGAAAAGATATATTCCTTATTAATGCAACTGTGGCTTCATGCTGGTTCCACGTTTATTAAATAAAGAACAAGCCAAGGTTTTCTGTGCACTTCATGCAGAAGAAGAGTTCCTTATGGGTAAATTAACAAATGAGTCTCCTTCTGATTTAAGGCCAAAGAAGGCTTTAATGTGTTGAAGGGAAGCAGGAGTCTATTGTGGCCTGAATTTTTCGTAGTCTCTGTGAGAGGGTCACACGGACAGATGTTGCTCTTGCTCACAGCCACAGTTTGGAAACTTCTGGAGGTGGGGAAAAGTTTCTTCTCCTTCAGAATTTTATTCCCGCTGCCTTGCTTTTTGTGATGGGGAGCAGTGCTGTGCCATAGGCGGCAGGCAGCCTCAACAGTCATATATCAGCCACACACACAAGACAGGTGCTCTTAACAGAAAGGGAGAAAGGTACCCAATAACCTTTTTAACAGAGTTAGAAATGTTTTCAATAAAAAAGAGAATAATAAATGTTTTAAATAATAATTAATTTAGCTAAAATTAATGAATGGTTAAATAAATAAGAATCATCATTAATAAGCAGAGGGTAGGACCCGAAGCAAGGGGCTTAAATTACATGCAGAAAGGTACTGGCTGGATATTAGGAAAAACCTTTTCACGGTCAGAGTAGTTCAAAGGTGGAATCAGCTGCCTAGGGAGGTGGTGAGCTCCCCCTCACTGGCAGTTTTCAAGAAGAGGCTGGATGAATATTTGTCAGAGTTGCTTTAGGATGATCCTGCACTGGGCAGGGGGTTGGACTAGATGGTCTGTATGGCCCCTTCCAATTCTATGATTCTAATAACTTTTTATAATTAAATCATTTACTTAATAAATGACTAACATTCTAGAAGTAACTCAGAAACGCACAGAACCATGTATTGTTGCTGCACTGTCCCAGCCAGCACATCTGGAGGAAGGAGACTTTCCCACCTGAGTTCCAGCTCCAGAAGTTTTCAAGTCATGACTGAAGCAAGGGTGAAGTCCATCAGGGTGACTCTGGGAGAACAACAGTTAATAGCTGAGCGACCTGTTGTTCCCTGTAAAAATAAGCAGGTGTCTGTCCACTGGCTGCTTGAAGCCTGCTGCTCTTTGCTTAGATAGAAAGCCAGTAAGATGGTTTCTGTGCCTGACCACTTTTTCCCTAAATGACAGAGCAGCAAGAAATGCTGTGGCGGTGAAAAGCCTCACATACATTAGTGAATAATAACAAGGCTGGGAATCTCTTTGGGGCTACAGTCTGTTCCTCCCATAGCCTGTGCAAAATCTCTGAAGGACTCCTCTGTGCCTGTGACTTGCTGTCAGCATTTCAACCTGGGGCGGAGTGATTCGCATTGGGAGGAACTCCATTCCGGTAGGGTAAGCTGGTCTTCACTCAGTATTCAACAGAGAGGGACTTCCTGTCTTTGTTGGAATGAATGACTCCAGAATATTTTTAAATTGTTAAGCCACTTCTGTTAAAAAAAGATATACAGGAAAGTTACTTTAAACACTGAGAATTAGCTAACTAAGGTTGAGCAAGCTTATGGTTTTTTCTGTATTTTAGAGAAGAAATAGAAGTGTCCATACATCATCTCGTGGCATGTGTGGATAAGATTTTATTGCCTTTACAAGAACAGGAGGCTTTGTCTGGCTTTAACTTTCAAGAGGTTTATTCTGTATTAAGCAAGTGGGATTCTTGTGGAGGCTTCATACCAGACCCTTGTTTATTAGATTTATAATGTTGAGATATTCTGGTGGCTTCATGCCTGAGAAGATTTCCTTATCTGTGCAAGAAAGAGGATTGTATTGGCATTGGCACCCTAAATACAGCTCATAGATTATTGTATCTAAACCAGAGTGGAGTCCTGTGCAGCCTTTGTGGCTGACAACATTTCTGTGCAAGTAACAGAAGCAGGAGTCTTGTAGCTTTCACAGGAATTGAACCTGTGAACCTATATTCTTCCACACTCCCTGGGGACCTGTCCTCTTTTTGCATGACTGCTAAATTTTCTGAGGGATTTTGTCAAAAGCTTTTTTGAAGTCGAAGAATGTTTCCTAGATTGTCCTTATACCTGTGTTTACAGTTCAGGGAACTGGGGGGAATGCTGGAAGTTTGTAAAATGATGTCTCAGTAATGCTTCCTTTATGTGCTTAATCTTTCATTAATTACAGTTTCGAACACTTTACCTGGAACAGACTAATTAAACCGGTCTATAATTTCCTGCATCTTCTCGAGATTCCGCCCCCCCCCCACCTTAGCTTTTAATAACATTACATTCACAACCTTCTAATTATCAAGGAGGCTGATTTTTAGCAGCCGGATGCATAATTCTGTTACAAGTTTAGGAATTTTGCCTTTATGACCTCTAAGTGCATTTGGGCATATGCTGTTTGGACCCAGTGACTTTTTAGATTCTAATTTATCCATCAGCCTCAGAACTTCCACCACTGTTTAACTCAGTTCTTCCAACACCTTCCCAAATACATGCTGATAGACTCCTGTATTCATTGATTGGATGTTGCATCCACATTAAAGATAACCGTGTCTATTCCTTGAAGCAAAAGAGTTATCTTGAACTGCTTATTAGCATGCTGCATTTAGCAGTGCTGTGATGCATCTTTAGCTCTCCCTGGCATTACCTGACCTTTGGGCTTTATTGGAAAACCTGTCTTCTCACTGTCCCAAGGGTGTGCAAATCCATCCACCAAGGCAACGTCTTGCAGCATCCTTGGCCCAAGGAACTTTAGGCCACAATAAACATGTTAGTTTTTAAAATGCCACAAGAGGCTCGCTGCAAAAAGCTAACTCAAGCCACCTCTCTGGAATTGTAATGGATTGCAGTTGTCAGAGTGCCCTTGGCAACCTCTTGCGCAGTTTTCCTTTCAAGGGCAGGATCCAGCGCTCAGACAGGATGCTCACGCTGGAGGCAAAATGCCATTGATTGGGGGTGGGGGGTAACTAAGAGCAGCAGGCTCTCGTAGCGTGCATGGGAATATGCCTCACCACTTACATGATGCTTTCTGCCAATGGAATATCCTTGCAATCCTATGAAAGCACAATGCAGGACAGTGTTTTGCTTTGTTGGTCTGTGCATGCCAGTGTTGTTTAGAAATAAACCCCACTGCTTCTCATTTTCCCCCACCAGAGCAAATAACAGTTTGACCGTATATGGATGTGAGAAGGGGAGAGGCTGCCGAGTGCTTCACCATGAAACTGTCCACCCAGAGATCTCAACTAACACAAAACACTAGTTGGAGGTAAATCAAAATTGCTTACATGTTCATAAATATGTTTTCTGCTAAGTGCTAGACAAAAATATTTAGGTATAGTATATGCAAATCTAATCCAACATCCACTAAATCATTTTCCTATCAATCAATAAACAATACATCCAATACCATACAATAGATAACACACAAAAATACTTCAATTCTTAATAGAAAATCTCATAAATTACAACCAACCGGTGAAGAGAATCCTACATAAGGAGAACCATAAGAAGTAAATTGTAAAGTAGATGTAATAAAAGTTCCAAAGATTATATCTCAGTCTCTTTTTTCCTTTTCAGGTGGTGTAGTACTTTCCAAAGTGGGCAGATTCTCCAAGGTGATAACAGCAGTCTAGAAAATCATGTTGAGAATGGAGTTGAAACTGAAGAGCCTAATGGGTTTTGCCAGCATATCACACATCCCATTTTGCAATAAGCCCTTTCAAAGGCTCATATTCAACAAAGCATTCACTGTAATAAAAATATGAATATCAATAAATTCAAAAGTTTCCATCTCCTAAAGATACTGTCCTTATTCATACTGAACCCACAGTTATTTACTTACAGCCTTGAGGCACATTCTGTTGCAACATCAAGTTGGTTTAAAGCTGACCGGCAAAGCCCTATGAGGCAACATTTGCAATTCTCATTTAGGCAGCCATGAATTTGCTAATTCCTGACATTTTAAAGAAACAGACACAATTTCATAAAAAACACAAATACTCAGTTTCATTATTTAGTTCATATGGGGCAAGAGAATTTAATCTTAAAATCCATTCAGACTCTGTAATAATTTTTGTTGTATATCATAATTAAGAGAACCTTTTATAATGCATAGTAGCGAGATCTTAAAAGTCTCTGCAGTCCTGATGGCACTGTATAAAATGAGAAACTAGGGGGGCTTCTATGTTCTTATTCTTAGTTCTTGGTATGTTCTTGAATTCTAAGATTTAATGGACAGGAAGTGCTTCCTACATATAACAAAGGGCAACTACACTGTATCACATAAACCACATTGGGCGTCTTACACGTAGAGAAAGCAGAATTATATAAGGGTTTGTTTGTCTTGGGGTTCGTGATAAGTGAAACCTTATGAAAAGACTGCATATATTACAATTTCCACAAGGGAAATGTCCTTTTGGCTGTTGCACTGTGTTTGGAGAATCCTGGAAACTAGAATGTACAAGGATATCCCTCAGATTCCTTGTTCTCCTATATCCAATAGTGGGTGAGCCAGCTATGTCCCTCACAATATGCCAGTATTTGCGTGTAGTTCTACTGATGCCTGACGACAATGGGGTGTAGTCGACTGCCATCTAATTCTGCTGTCCAGTTCCCTCTTTTTAGGGGTAAGCAACAAGCTCTGGGGTATATGAGCTGCTTTTCTATTAAGCTTCTTGAATGATCCTTATAGGGTAACCCCGTGCCATGAAAGAGCTATCTAGAGTTTTGCTTCTGCTCACAAAATCCATGTTTCTAGATGAGTTTCTTTCTATCCTAAGGTATTGCCTGTCGGTATATTCCTTCTCAGATGTCCTGGGTGGAAGGATGAGAAGTGTAGGAAGGAGCATCTATCTGTCAGTTTCTTAAAGGGATGTATAGCTAATTTACAGTCTCTATGTTTAAAGACAGTGATGTCCAAAAAACTGTTGCATTGTATGATGCCTTCCCATGTGAAATGGATATTGGTGTCAACAGTGTTTAGCCATTCAACTAGTGCCCCAGCATGGTCTGAATTATTCATAATCAAGAAAACGTCATCTAGGTACCGTTTAAAGAAACAAATCTCTTTATAATAAGGGTTAATTCCCCCATTGAATACGTGGCTCTATTTGAAATGTGACATACGTTAGTTATGGAGGGGACAGCAGAACAACTTACCACCACCCCCTTCATCTGGTAGCAATACTGTTCACAAACACTGAAATAGTTCTTTTCTAAAACAATATCAAGGAGGTCGGGGGGGGGGGACTAATTCTTCCAGGCATACAAAGCTGTTACTATCACTATTCTGGCTCTTTGTAGGGGGTGGGGGTAGAGGTATATAAAATTTAACATCTAGTGCAAGTTTTGAGGACTTCCAAGTTTTCTACCCTCATGGTGTCATTAATATAAGCAGGGGTTCTTTGCACAAAAGATTGGAGAAAACTGTCAAGATAACAAGCCATTTAAAAATTAGAATACAAGAACATCTATCAAGAATGAAGAATAGTAATATAGAAGCCTCCATAGAAGCCCTTATTTTATGCAGCACCATCTGGACTGCAGAGACTTTGTCTGGCTTGGAGGGCAGGGGGGAGTTCTATAGTCAGGGTGCAAATTTCAGCCTTTGCCTTTCCCCTGCCCCCGACAAGTCTGTATGCAAGACAGGCTGCTTATTGCTTTGGGGGGAGGGGGAAGTGTAGCTACTGTCTATTCCTTCCTCCTGTTTCTGGATCCCTGGTTATCAGTCAATTAGTTCAAGTGAAATGTTTATTTCAGGTGAATGCTGCCTACCTATTGCACAGTGCAAGGACTAAAACCACTGCCCCATTTCAGCCTGCCTTGCCTGGCTTTCAGTGGGTCCAACCACTATGTTTCCCCTACCCTAGCATGTGGTCCTAGGAGCCACATTTACATTCAATCAGAAAGTTATTACAGATTCAGTAAGACTGCACAACTCTCAGCGCAAATGTGCCGTTCAGAATCATCCAGTTTGGTGGCAAGTGGCATGCACCTGACTGTGGGTGCAGAGTCACATTCTGCTCCAGCCTCTCCTGCCACCCAGACAATTAAAACCTGACAGTGAGTTGCCAGAAAAGCAGGCTGACATTCTTCTGCCTTGCCAAAAATATTGGAAGCCGTGCTCTTAGGAGTCAGAGCACTTATATTTCTGATTGAGATGTAGTTCAGCTCAGATTGTGGCCTAGTCTGAGGCTCCAGGTCACCTCCTTCTCCTGTAATTCCTTTGGTGGTGCCTCCTTTTGCAAGGGGAGTGAGATCTGGACATGCAATCAAGCCTCCAGCATGGTGTAGAAACTCATGTTAAAAGAGTTCATTTAACAGAAAAGCAAGAAGTTAATACCAAGTTCTCCAAAGAATAAATTGCTTGCTAATCCTTTGGTCAATGAAACATATCTCACTGGGCTAGTGGAGCAGAGACCAGAAAAATATCAGGGGTCCCTCATGTAGCTTTAGCTGAACTGATCCCTGAACTGATCACCTGTAGATTTCTTGATCCAAATCTGGGCCAATCTAATGAGTTTTCCAGAGTCCCTGCACCTTGCTTCCTGCAGTCCCCCTTCCCTGCCAGAATGAGTAAAAAGGGCCCATGTAGATGCTTGATTAAATTCTCCCCGGAGAGGGAGAAGCTGCTTCTACCAAATCTTATTCCTAAGATAAATCAATAAATCAATACAGAGCTCATTGGCACCTGAAAGACCCATTCTCTGACCACGATACCCAAGTGACTGGCTAGGGAAGCCCAATGAAGAGGGTGTCTGCTGGGGAAACCAGGTCTCCCTCTTCTCTGCCCCCCAACACTTGATAGAGCGGGGGGGGGGCAGGGGGGAGAATAGTCAAAAAAGGCATGATGTCACTTCTAACATATACTTGGAAGTAATGTCACGTTGCCCCAACTGTATGATTTGACCCCAACTGTATGGTTTACTGCAGAATTTTAGCAAATCCCATAGTGGCACATGGTGTGATGTCATTTCTGGATACTTGCCAGCAATGACATTGTACCATTGGCACAATGTCATCACTCCTTGTCCTCACACCCTCCCTCTGCCACTGTGCTTGCCGATACACCACAGGACAAAAGGTAACAAAAGAGCTGTCCCAAGGGCACCAAACAAGCAGAAAATACAAAGAGCCCTTAAGAAAATGCATTCAACAATTATCCCAAATTCATATATTTAAGGTGCTATAAGTGCTCAGTGTGAATAAGTCCATCATATGAATTGTTCCATCATAAAAATTGTCATATAACAAATATCAGTGATGGTATGAAATCACAAATTTCCTTTAGACATCAACGGTGGTATACAAGTCACAAAATTTCTACAAGCAGTACATGTAAACAAAACAAGGTGCTTGGAAGCCCTAATAGTCCAATATAAAGCCAGAATTTCCACAAGAATGTAGCATCCAGGTATGCATCTATGAAGAAGCCTTTGGAGCGAAACAGGACTGGACTTTTTGCATGCCGGCAAACCCTGTAGGCAGCGCACATTACTCAAGAGAAGACTTCTATAACCTGGATGCAGGTTACAGAATGTCCACAACGTTTCCTTGTCCCAGCTGTCCCTTGGCTTGCTCCCTAGCCCGAGCACGTCCCTCATCACCAAGTGCAGCTTGTGCACCATGCACACCAGGCCCGGGAGGGATGCCTCTTTCAGGGTTGCCAACATGTTGCTTCCTGCATCCATCACTATGAAGCAACGGACAAACCCTTCCCCCCTGGCTGTCCATTCCCTCAGTGCCGCCTTTATGGTGGGGGCGATGTTCTTCCCAGTATGGACATCGTCCATTTCCCGGGCCTTGAGAAGAACTACCCTGTAGCCCGTTATCAAGCATGGCACCTTTTTCCAGGTGCCAGTTCTTGGCCTGGGGTGGTGGAGGTCCTCTGGTTGCCACCAGTGCGTGGTGATGTCTCGCACAGACTGGTAGAGAGCAGGCAGGACTCGACGCCTAACGGTGCACTGTGACAACATGGAGAACCATAGGGCAAAGTGCTGAAGCAGCCTTTGGAAGCCCACAGCCTCCACGACGGATAGGAGGAATCCTTGCAGGGCAATCGTCTCTGCCACAACACAAATGCCTCCTGAACCCTTGACCTCACCCTTTTCAATGGCACTATCCCCGACCCCGATGAAACAACCTCCCCAAGGGTGGCCTGCCTGACCGTTTTGCTCTCACCAGCAGCACCCTTGGGGCAAGGCTTCTTGCTTGAGGTAGATTCCAGTGACCCTCCCACTGATCCCAGCTCAGAGGCGCTGGTAGCCCTCTGTCTCCTCTCGCCGGATGTTTCGCTGGCCGAGGACAGAGACCACAGGCTCAGGTGGCACGTCTTCAGGTGCCTACTCAGGACTGTTGATGACAGGTGCTTAGAGTCATTGCTCCTGTGCACCAGGCCATCACAGACACGGCACTGCACCACACGGGGGCTATTCGGAAGGGCCCAAAATTGCCTCCATACAGAAAGTTTGAACCACTAACTGTTCCAGGGGAAGGAGGATGAAGGGTTACTGGCTGCGCTATGGAGCTGGCAACGGAAGACAGAATGGGGGTGGACTGCAGGCAGGGACAGCACCAGGAGTTTAGGATGGGGACAGGATGGATGTTTCATCGAACCTCAACCATTCCTCCATGGATCCTTCGCCCTCCTCCTCCTCAAACAGTTTAAAGAGTTCCTCTTCCCCCGGCAGCAAGAGCTCTTCGGCCTCCTCCACATCCCTTACAGGTGATTTTTGGGAGCAGGAGTCTCTGCTGCCCCCAGAGCCCTGCCCAGTCTATCTGGGTCTAGGGACCTTCCTTCAAAATACACTCCAAATTTTCTTTTCAACTTTTTTTTGCTGTAATGTGTTTCAATAGAGCCCATGCAAGTAAATGGGCATTCCTGGTTCCCATTATTTCCAATGGGCAGTCAAGCATTCAAGCATCTCCCATTTTTTTCAATGGGCAATCCTGTCATTCTTTTTAGTACATCCTAAAGATGTCACCCCAGTTATCAGTAGTGATCGCATCGAATTATGGCATGAATACTCGTCTGCGCATTTCTGTGCATTTACAGAGGGTGGTTTTGAACATGGGTCTCACTGCTCCTTAGTTAGACGCTGAGACACAGTGAGGCTTACTTCCAAGTAAACAGAGGTAGGATTTCCATAGTACCCTAAGCATTGCCTTGCTGGATCAGGTCATCCTTGAAATGCTGCAGCCTTCTCCGGCCCACCCACAGCAGCTATCCTATGAAATATACCAAGAGTCCATTGAAGAGCAGCACGTGCAGCTCACACATTCTCCACCTTGAAAAGGCGTACACGTATATGAACAACCCTTGTTATGAGGAGAATTATAAAATGGAGAATTATAAAACAGTCTCAGTACACAGTACTGAGCAAGAAGAACCAATGATCTGATTCAATATAAGGCAACTTTTAGGCAACTTGGAGTAAGATGTGAAAGTGATGAGCAGGTTCCCCCCACCCCATCATTTCCCTCTGGTACTCAAATCACGGCTTTTATTGCTTCTTTATATTTAAGTTCCATTTGGGTGAAATAATAAACACTGAAAAATTGGGTGAGTAGAAACCCATTAAAGTTTAATGTTGACAAGATGGAAGCACTGCTGATTTTTGGGAATACTTCCAATCCACGGTTAGGTGTTCAGTTTGTATTGAATTCCTTATAACTTTGCAATTATAAGTTTGCAGTTTGGTGCTTTCAAGCATCCACCACTACATTGGATGTGCGAACGGCAGGTGTGGGCAGGAGCATGCTTTCCATCCAAGCTTAGGCTGGTTTACAAACCGTGCCCTTATCTTGAGAAGAATAACCAAGCTGTAGTCATTGAGGCCTTAAATTGTATTCAGAAAAGACTACCCTAAGATACATTGTGGACCGCTTAGAAGCATCCAGAAACAATGTTTCATCTTGTCTCTTCTTAACCCACTGCCAATCAAATTCTAGTATCCTAACAGAGGAAGAAAACTTCTAATTATTCTCTGCATGCTATTAATAATTTTATAAACTTCTTTCATTCTTTTATTGATTTTAAAAAAAACTAAGTAAAAGTATCACAGCAGCAAGATCATCCAGGAATCTATATTAGGGCTGGGGCTACTTTATTTGTTCACAAATGATCTGAAATTGGAACAAGCAGTACACTGGCTAAATATGCAGAGGACAGCAAATGATGATAAAAATCAAAGCAGACTGTGAAGACCTCCAGAAGGTTCTATCTAAACAGGGGGCTGGGAAACAGAATAGCAAATGAAGTTCAGCATAAGCGTGAAGGTGATGTACATTAGAACACTACCAACAACAAATTCTGAACTTTAAATATACACTAATGAGGTCTGAACCGGCTGAGACTGAGAGGAAAAGAGGTCTTGGAGTTATAGTGGATAGTTCTATGAAAAATATCTAGTAAGTGTACAGAAGCAGTTTTTTTTAAAAAGGTAAATTCCTTTATGGGGATTATTAGGAAGCAGACTGAAAATAAAACAGCCAGTATTGGGATACTATATAGAGTTCTGATCACCATACCTCAAAAAAAGGTATTGCAGAGCTGGAAGATGTGCATAAGAGGGCAACCAAGATGATTTAAGGACTTTGAGCACCTCTCCTACAAGGAAAGGTTAAATAGTCTGCAGGTTTTCCATTTAGAGGAAAGAGGACTAGGGGAAGCCATTGCTAAGCTTTATAAAATTACATAAAGGGTAGAGAAAGTAGATAGAGGAAACTTTTTCTCTTTCGTGATATTATTAATACGCAGGGACACACAATGAAGTTGAATAGCAGTAGACTGAGGGCCAAGCTACACATGACGAATTACACTTGAACGGCAAGTGGATTGAGTGGAGGGCATGTGAACAGGGAGAAATACACTTGCCATTCAAGTGTCATTCGTCATGTGTAGCTTGGCCCTGAGAAGGAAGTACTCCTTTACTCAATGAATAATTGAATTGTGGAATTCACTGTAACTGAACGCAGTGATGGCTACTAGCACAGATGGTTTTAAAAGAGGATTAGAATAGTCCTGATGACTACAGGGAACCTCCATGTTCAGAAGCAGTAAATGTCTGAATACTGATTTAGAAGGTATACTGGGGGAGTGGAACTGGTGGGCAACTATGCAAAACAGAATGCTGGACTAGGTGGCCCGCTTCTCTGATTCAGCAGAGCACATCTTGTATTCTTACAAACACTTAGCATTCCTTTGTGTGGATGATGTTCTAACCTTTTTACCCACTAACTTATTACAAGTAGAAAGCAAATTATGACTCCTCACAAGAAAACTGAGTAGATTGTAGTAACGTAGAGTTCTTTCATTCTTTCAGAACTCATCCAAAACATCTTCAAAACTGTGTGCATTGCAACAAATAAGCAAGTCAACCAGTGCAGTGTAGTGGTTAGAGTGTCAGATTACAATCTGGGAGACTCAGGTTCAAATCCTCACTCTGCCATGGAAGCTTTGCTGAGCAAGTCTCTCTGCCTAACCAACTTCACAGGGTTGTTGTGAGGCAAAAATGGAGAAAAAATGTTGTAAGCTGCTTTGGGTTCCTCAATGGGGAGATAGGAAGGGCATAAATGAAGCTAATAAATACATAAATAAGCATTGAATTACATAGAAATTTTCATCAAAACAAAATGCATGCATCGTTTAGGTAACATAAAGCAATACTGATTCAAATGATTTAGTAGTGTCTTTCCTCTTTCACTTTAACTACAAGAGATGAACAGGGGTGAAGGAAAAAATACATGGAGGTTATTTAAACTGTTAAGGAAAATATGAATTAAAATTGGTATAAAGTTTAATTAGAAATACATACATTAGATTAAAAACATACATTAGATCACTCTCCTGCTCAGCAGCGGCCCGATCCTGACCATTTGGGCCCCTTTTCAGCCATTTTCAGCCCTTTTTTGCCATTTTGGGCCCAATTTTGGCCCTGAATGGCCAAGATTGGGTCCAAAACAGCCAGGATAGGAGATGTCAGGGGGTGTGGCATATGCAAATCAGTTATGCAAATGATACACTTCTAGTGATGGCAAAGTGCATGGCATATGCTAATGAGTTCCTCCAGCTCTTTTTCTATGAAATGACCCCTGAATATACATAATCTACCAGTTCTGCCACTTTCTTAGTAACCAAACAGATCCACTATAAGCAGTGAGATTGAGCCTCAATTAATGACATAGGACTTACTTCTGAGTAAGCATGCATAGGATTGCTCTGTAAATCTCTTTCTGGGTGGTTTGATAAGATTTTCTGATCCACTTTCTCTAGTCAATTCATAATGTGGTAGGAAACTGGCAGAACTAGCAGTACAAATTAGATGGTCAAATAATAACTGTCATTATGGCTCAAAAGGGATATAATGATGGAGCTTCTGTATCCAAGACTTTTAAGTTCTGTTCAGTGCATCACACACAGCTGCTGTATGATCTTCTACTCAGAAATAGACAATTTGACCCTGTCATTCCTGTTGAACTTTGGTGTAGTGGTTAAGAACAGTAGGACTCTAATCTGGAGAACCGGGTTTGATTCCCCACTCCTCTGCATGAAGCCAGCTGGGTGACCCTGAGTCAGTCACAGCTCTTCCAGAACTCTCTCAGCCCCACCCACCTCACAGGGTGATTGTTGTGAGGACAATAATAACACACTTTGTAAACCACTCTGAATGGGTGCTAAGTTGTCCTGAAGGGCAGTATATAAATCGAATGTTGTTGTTGTTTGTATTGTTATTGTAGTAATCTGGGTGGAACCAGCAAGTCACAACTATTCGAACATGCTTAACTGCCTCCTCAAATATCCTGTTTCTGAAGGAAAGAAGATATTTTAAAATACTATACAGTATATATGCATTGCACTATAGACTGTAAGTCTATAGCCTCTTATTCAGTTCTCTTTTCAATAGATGCAACTTACACAGGAATAGTAATGTCTGCTTCCAAGATAACAGTAATTGGATAAAAAGTTCCCTATTCTATAGTCAACAGAACAGCTTCATGTCCTACATACAGGACAAGTCTGGGACTCAAGCGTCCATAAATGTAAAAAATCTGAATTACATTGGTTCTGGACAGAGAGGAAATAATGTTGTAGAGTTCCTTTAGTAAAAAGATTTGAAATAACTACCATAGTGGAGAATTGAAAACCAGTATAACCATTTATCAAAATTGCTGAAATCAAGTTTTTACAGGACACCAGTGGACTAGTCTACAGTACTTGTCCTGATTCCATACATTCTCCATACAAGGCACCTCAAGCAAATACTCGCCCATATTTTGGAAAGATTCCAAGGCCAACAACATTCTAAGGCAGTTTATTCCAGTGTGTGTCTTTCCTCACAAATTGTTAGGATGTTCTGTTTAAAGTGTGGACCAAAACATGCCTCTTTGTAGTTTAATACCATTATAGCAATATTTCAGCAATTATTTTGTGATTTTTTCCAAAAATTTTTATTTAAAATATTTATATCTCACTTTGATTCTTGGACTCAGGGTGGCAAACAGTGTCCCTGTAATAGATCCAGAGGAGTTAGCTGTGTTAGTCTGTAGTAGCAAAATAAAAAAGAGTCCAGTAGCACCTTTAAGACTAACCAATTTTATTGTAGCATAAGCTTTCGAGAATCACGTTCTCTTCATCAGATGCATGGAGGGCAGAAGGAACACAAAACATAGAAATCCATTAATGCGCAAATATAATGCACAGATTAAAAACAGAGAAAGATTAAAACACAGAGATTTAAATATACTTAGTAAAATCTGAGAGTTTACCCTCCCCAAATGCCTTCTGAAATAAAACCGGATCGCATGCCTTCCTTGACTATAGCCAGAGATGGTGCCTTCCATGCCCAGTCTGGTAAACTATTCCAAAGAACTGCCCCTGCCATAGAGAAAGCCAATGACGTGGCTGTTACTGTAGAAGATTCTAAAACAGTAAGAAAAATGTCTAAATCATTTAAGTGGCATTCCACTAAAGAATGTAAGTGGTATAACGAAAGATGCAGTCTGATTACATTTGAGGGTCCCATGCTATGGAGGGGTTTACAAGCTAATAACTAGTTATTTTGAATTGGGCCTGGAAGCAAACCTTATGAGCACTTTATAAATAGTGAGGTAAATTCTATTCGAGTTACTTCATATGTCCAGTATAACTGAGAAACCTGTTTACTCAGAAGACCCATTGAGGGCAGCAAATATACAGTTCTTACTCACATATTGCAAAATATCCTGCCATCATGGCTTAGGGGTGCACTTCTGGGAACAATGCAAATTACCAGGATATAAACAACAATATCTTGCTGTTGGGAAAATTTATTTTTTCCCTTCAGCTGATAAATTCATTAAATTTGCATATAGAATGTGATTGCATAAATGTCACAGGAACAAACCTACTAGATGGTGCCTGTGCAAGCACAAAGGACAAGTCCTAACCCATTTTGTTTTTTTGTATCTAACATTCTGACCAGTGTCTCATTGTTCTATTCAAGTACATGAGATGACAGATCTGAACAAGCAGTTGATAGAATTTCACAAACATTTTAGTTTGGTCTCTGAAGCATGTGTATGTCCTTCTTCTGTGCTGAGGCACACACATCATCACATATTTTAATGCCATATAATCCTGGAACCTCTATAAGAATTAGTAATGCGCCGATGGAGAAAAGATTTCAGGCTTCTATATCAACTCTCATGGTTTCCTTTTTTATTATTAGAAATATAGCAAAATGCAAAGAAGACAAAATATACAATTCCAACCTAAGATTGATAAAAATTAGGCTTGCCGACATCCCATATCCTCAGACTACAGAGATTGCTTCCTCTGGAGAAAATGGCTGCTTGAGTTTAAGCTACCACAGCTGCAATCCAAATTAAGAGCAGCAGCTGGAACCTATATATGCTTATACAGAACTAACCTGTGTTAGGGAATTTTGGGTTACTCTACTCTTTCTTTAATATCACCTGCCCTTGTTATGCTCTGGATTAACTAAAGTGTCTATGATTAACATATACTCACACATACACTATGCTTATCATTTCATTCTACTCTGTTCTTTCTGTTCTTGGTTGGTACAAGATGAAGATCAAGTTAAACATGGCAAGCATAACAAGCCTTGAGTAAATAAAGGGTTGGATGTTTTTCTTTCCTGCCCACCTCTTTCAGCCTTGGATATATCTTTTCCCAGTCATGGCTATATATCGCTGGAGCCTTAATAGTTAACTTATGGTATTTGACCCAAAGCAGATATGCACTTAATCTGTCAATCCATCATGTTTGAACTTCATGACTTTCACTTGACTGTTTATATATTCAATTAATATCTTTTTCTGTAAGCAAAATTATTTACCTGTATCCCCTTCTGAGAAGTATAAAAGCGGATGTTACCAAACTGTGATACATACTTTGCTGTCTGCTGCATGCATGTTTATTGGAAAATAAACTTCTGAGATCATCAGTTTTGAAGTTGTGGTTAATTATTCAGAGTAAAAAAGAGGGGAACCTCATATTGGTACACTGAAGAATTTAAATAATTTCTCCAACAGTAAGCTACTGTAGTTATCAGGGGTTTTTTTCTGGGAAAAGAGGTGGCGGAACTCTCAAGAGGGAAATGACGAAACACATGGGATTCTTTGAAATCATATTATTTTCAAGCACTATTGCCGAGTATTTTCAAGAGGTGCCGGAACTCTGTTCCTCCACGTTCCCCCTGAAAAAATGCCCTGGTAGTTATTAAAGGGTTGGATGTGGGCTGAGAAGGTTCAGATTCTGTTACAAACCTTTGTAGGTGACTTTATCTCAGGTCAACCTACCTCGCATACCTCAACCTACCTCATAACTGGGTCACCTTTTGAGTTAATGATTATTCTTCTTAAGACTGGATATTACAAAAACGATTTAAAGGTTTTAGAGAAGGGAAAAGGCTTCAGGACATTCTATCAAATTCTGTCAAATAAAACAAAGTCCCGTAACACCTTAAAGACTAACGTCATTTATTTCAATATGAGCTTTTGTGTGTCAGAGCTCACTTCCTCAGATATATGAAAAGGAAATCATCTTAAAGAGGATGAAGAGAAGGAGTTCTCAAAATAATTTCTTCTTCACATATCTAAAGAACAAGCTTTGACTCATAAAAACTGATATTGAAATAAATGCTGTTAGTCTTCAAGGTGCCACTGGAGTTGTGTTTTATTTTGCTACAACAAACTAACACTGCTACCCTTTCACAAGAACTGTTAAAGCATGCATTTCCGAGCCAGAGCAGATTCAAAGAGAGCTGGGGTCTTCAAAGCAGGAGGCAATAAATGATTAAACTAGTTTTTCTGCGGACTTTGTTTTATTGCCTACCGCTTGGAGTAACTTGAAGCCAACAGAGAAAACTGTTTATAGGTAGGATTATATCCCCTGTGCGTGTGTGTAAATGGCTGTCAAGTTGTAGCAGACATATGACGACCCTATCCAAAAGTTCATCAAGTATGTGTTGGAGATGTCAGAAGCAAATTGGTATCTATTTTCATATGCACTTGAACTGTAATATTGTTAAAGAGGTCTGGAAAATATACAGAAAGGGATAAAATATGAGTAAAAAACTGCCATGGTTAATATATTTATTGAGACACAACTTACAGCAACCTCCAACCCCCCCCCCCCCGCTGAAATTTGGGGTCTACCCCCAAAAATCTCCAGGAATTTCCCGAGTCGGAGTTGGCAACTCAAAGTCCCCCGTGTTCCCGACAGCATGCTACTGTCGTTGAGCTGAGACCAATGGCTAAGTCTACAAAAACTAAAATATGGGCCTAGAGTTAATTTCGTCTGCCTTGAACAGGGGACAGGAATTCAACCGCCAATGCTTTTTCGCCATCGACGCTTCTCCAAGCGGAGAGGCGGGAAGCAGCACCTGTTCAGGCAGCTGTTCGAGACGCGCCAGGTCTGCCACGAATAAAAAAAGGGAGCAAGTCCGGGGACCGCAAGCAAGAAAGGCGCCATCACTGGCGCTCCATGCGCCTCAAACCAACCTCGTCGGGCAATGCGCGGTGCTGCGCGGGAGCCTCTCCGCTGCCTGACTGCCGCTATATGCTCTGTACGCTAAGGGAAAAGCGGCAACTGCGACCAAAGTTCCCTAACCAGTTGCGGTGGGCCTGGCTTTTTATTTTGCTTTCACAGCGAATAAGCCCGCCCGAGGCATTATCCGGTTCCGCTTGGGCACGGGTAGCGTGGGATCCACCCGGGAACGCGGCAGACACCTATCCCTGCTAGGCTCCGTTTGTATATCGACCAGCCCTGCACACTCGTTTACTCCCCTCGCCTTTGCTAATAAACAAAACTTTCCAAAATGTGCAAAGCGTTCGCGCACCATCTACATCTCTACAGCAGCGGCTAGCAAACGGCAGGCAATAAAGTCGGCCGCCTATACGAAGGAGAGCGTTCAAGTATGCGCGTGCGCGGGGGTCCTTGCCGCTTTAAATAAGCGGGTGGCGACGCCCCGCCCTTCCTTTTCCAGCGTCGACTCGTGGAGGCTGTGAGGTGAGTCCGCGCCGAAAGTTCGTTTGTGGGTTTGGTTCTGCCGCGCGCCCCTTTCCTCGCCTCGCAGTAATGGGTTTTGGTCTCGTTTCAGCAACCCCGGGCGGGAGCGTTACCACCAACCATGGCCGAGGAAGGGTAAGTGTTCGCGAGGCTGTGGCGCCAGCGTTGTGCTGGGCTAGAGCGCGAGCGGTCCCCGTTTTCGCCCCGCCTGCTGCTTTGTGCTTTCGTCGTTGTGCAGGCCCGTACTTGCCGCATGTGGCCTTTCCGGGCCCGATTTCGAACTTTTGGCTGTAATTTCCCTTAGTAAACAGCTGGCGATGAAAGCCTCATTTGAGGTGCTGAAGGCCTCTACAAGTTTAATAAGTTATTTGTTTGCTGTTCGCGTTATGAGTTCACGGCCCACTTCACCAGGTGAGTGAAGGATTATTTTCAGTTAGAGTTCTATAAACAGGAGGGCAAAATGCCATGAAATGCTACAACAGGTCATAATCCTGTGAGATTTCTGTGTATATTGTAAATATGTGTAGCATAAGGGGAAAAAAACAAGAAAAACAGTATTAATACAACGATTTCTGTTGTGGACATGTAATTTGGTTTTTGATTGTTTAAATTCTTCCAACTTTTCAATTTGACCTTGTCTGGTTTTTCTGTACACAACATGCCAAAGGTTGCATGTTGGTTTGTCCACGTGGGTTTCATGATTCTTACTGTAGCATTTGAGGTGGATTGCTACCGTTTTTGCAAGCAGAGATGATGGTAGAGGGGAGCCACCACAGTGCAGTCATTTGGTTTAGAGTCAACCAAAGCTCATAAATACTGGTCTTTCCTTCTTTCTTCCAGCCAGACTCCAAGATATCTGTAAAGTTTATGCTACAAATTATGGAACTAGTATACATGAAAAGCCTAACGCCTAGGTTGCAGTGGGAAGGAGTGGAGAAGCAGATCCATCAGTGTTGGTGCAAGAATTAGATGGGGGTTATTTCCCCCCACACACACTGTAGCATTTTTCATTTGTCCCCCTGCCCCCACAAGCTGTGTGGATTTTTGTCCATGTGAGTTCCATGATCATCAGTTTTTCCTCTGGGTTTGAGGACAAAGACAGAAGTAAGAACAATCGTTAAAAATTTTCCGTGAATACTGAGAGAATTTCTCTATTCCCATGTTTGAAAAAAAACCCCAAAATACCAATAGATATCCCAGAACACTCAAGGTGACAGAGTATGGCAAACAAAGTAAGGAGTTCATTCAGACATTGGAGCAATACTGGGGGGGGGGTCCATGTAAATTAACGGTGGAATCACAACATTATCCTGGTTTGGCAAGACTTTAATACATCTCTCCATTTTTTAAACTATCTTCTTATGCTGATGCCTAGTCAAATTGCCTCCTCCCAACTTCTAAACCATAGTGTCATTTTCAGCCATTATAATTGAATGGAAGGTCTACTTATGCAGGTATTCTACCTTTGTTGCCAGATGTGGGCTGTGAGGTGCCTTCCTGTGAGCTTTCAGAGGGTGTAGAACTGACCATTGTTAAAAGCAAAGTGGTGGGTAAGATCTTTGTATGATTCGGCAATGCTGTTTTTCTTTTCATTACCTAGCATTGCTGCTGGAGGTGTAATGGATGTTAACACTGCCCTTCAAGAAGTGCTTAAGACCGCACTTATCCATGATGGTTTAGCCCGTGGAATTCGTGAAGCTGCCAAAGCCTTAGACAAGTAAGTGCTGGTTGCAAATAAGGTTTCAACACAGGTGCCTCCAGTTAGTACATGGGCTTTTTTCAGGCAAGTTCACTGGGGGTGGTGGGTTAAGATTGGGAGTAGGCCTTTGGCTTGTGTGCTTCTGTTGCTTGCTTATATCAGGTAATGTAATATTTGAAGTGGTTGTTCCTACATTAATTTTAATGACACATTTTCCCAACACTTCCTTTAGAGAACGATAGGCACAAGCTGCCTAAACAAGTTTACTAATCTTAGGTTTTTGGTTTTCGATGCTAAGCAAAATTAACTGTCCAGGCAAGTGTGCTTTTACAGGAAATCCTTTCTAGAACATTGCCTTATAACATGGTTTGAATGATGACTGTTTTAAAAAAATGTCGGATACCCCTTCACTCTTACTGTGAGTGAAAACAATAGTCTGACAAACCTATAGCTGTAGGTTTTCCTTTTGCCAGTTTACATATTGGCATATAAGATTGGGTCTGAATAGTTGTGCTGAAGTTTCTCTGTGTTCTTCATGTTTTTTTAAAAAAAGCCCCAAGAAATTGCTGTCAGAAAATCTCGAGAAGGTTAAGCTTCCTTTTAAAATTACAGCAGTTATTTAAAATTCACTAATGTGATAATTGTGTAACGTATTTGGGTTCTAAAAGGCAGTAGTTGTAGTGATTATTGTACTTGGATATAGCTATGGAGAAGTAAGGAATATGTATGGTGGTGTCTTTTTCATGAGTGAACTTTAATATTCTTTAATATTGTTCTTAGACGCCAAGCCCACCTTTGTGTTCTTGCATCGAACTGTGATGAGCCCATGTATGTCAAGCTTGTTGAAGCACTTTGTGCTGAACACCAAATCAATCTGATAAAGGTGAGTAAGAATTACTTCATAATTTAAGGCAAAACAAGTACATTCTTTCAGCTGTACTTAGCTTCATTTTTAAAAATCAGAGTCAGTGTCTGTTGGTTTCTGTTACTGTCTATGCTGTACAATGATGATAACTTGGCTCCCTCTACTGAGATCTGTGAGGAAAGCAACCATAAATGTTACCCAATATATCTGAATGTACAGCGTTCTTCAGGTTCTGTTCTTTGTGTTACAGCAAATTCATTTCTAATAAAATTCAAATGTCGTTGGCAGGTTGATGACAACAAGAAACTGGGTGAGTGGGTAGGTCTCTGCAAGATCGACAGAGAAGGAAAACCCCGCAAAGTTGTGGGCTGCAGTTGTGTGGTTGTAAAAGTAAGATGGCTTAAGTTTTCTCCTACTTATAAGTGTTCATCGGTGTGGAGTCATGTCATGTTTTTGATATGGACTAGAAATGGGTGTATATGTATAAGGCTGATACAGCTTCATAGTGGGATGCAAATAGCTGCTGAGTGCAGTGAATGAATGAGAAATGGGTTGGGAAAGGTGGGTGTGTTAGGAGGTAGTTGAAATATAGATTAGTTATTTCATACATAGTATGTTTGGATGGATGTTTAATTTTAAAGATTTTCTAATGTAAGTTGGTGTTTAGGTCACCAAACTTCTGATAACTAGAAAGTGCCTATCTTTTGTAATAGGACCTGTAATTAGCTTTAACTTTTACCATCTAGTATAATTATGTTTTGTACTGAATTAATTGCCAGTTAATCTTAAATCTGCTTAACTTTTTAAGTGTTCTGCAGAAATTAAAAATAATGCTGGCAATAGTACAGCCAGGGTACGAGCCTTGAAGACTTTGTAGTCATTAAGGTCCCAGTAAATGGCTACATTATAGCATTTTGGATTTTAAGTACATTTTGTTTTTATTTACCATACTCTGCTTTTTCAGCTCCAGTTTTAGTCATTTTTATTGTATGTTTAGTTTGACCAGGCAGTTTCCTAAGACACCAAAGTATCCAAGAAATAATTAATACTTACGTATTGTTTTGTTCTAGGACTATGGCAAAGAATCTCAGGCCAAAGATGTCATCGAAGAGTACTTCAAGTGCAAGAAATGAACAAATAAAATATTATGAGCCTGACTTTGTTTGCTTTTTGCTGAGATATTTTTTTGGAATAGTTTCTCTGCGTGTTTCAGAGGACAAGTTGGTTTCCTTTCAAGGTATTTGGCATTGGAAGTTCTCTGAGTACCATGCTATGATGCTCCCCTTTTCTTTTCCATTTGTTTTAACCGACTTAAATGGCACTTGTGGTGTTTTGAAATTCTTTAATTGCAAAATATTTAATGTAGAGGTAACTCAGTCTCAAAAGAGGTAAAATTTCTGAGGTAATTTAAAATAGAGAACTCAGGTAAAATCAGTACATAAACAGACTTTAGATTTTGTTTTAGGCTAATGAGAATTTCTTAACCTATTCACAGTTACTTAAATCTTCATGTTGAAATACTTTTGTTCTAGTGTTTCCCAACACCCTAGTACACTTTCTTTGAGTATTATCTGACGTTTGGTTTCCAGAAGGCTGGTACCCCCTTTCTAGTTCCCAAACCCCTTCTCTTGAAATACCAGTACTCGTCTTGAGTTTCTAACTGACTCTTAAGGTCTCCAACGGCAATTTCTAACCACACTAAAAATCTAGCCTCTTTCCTTGGCCTGAATACGAGTCTTCGCCAACTTCCCCCTGTTCTCCTGTCTCTGTTAAAACTGCTCTCATTAAGGGGTGAATTCTGAAACTCTCAGTACTCAACTCTTCTCAGCTAGGGCTGAAATCGGACTTTCCCCAGCAATCCAATTCAGAAGTCTTTCTCTGTTCATCACATGGTACCCAATTAGGTTCCTAGGAGTAGCTTGTCATTCAAAGCTCTCTCTTTCTGTGAAGAATTAGCTATTTAAGTCCTTCTGCTGTTTGTACAGCACTTCTAAGCTTTTAAAAAGTGCAGCCTGTCACACCTACCTTTAGGGGTTTTTTTTATTGAATCTACAAAAGTTTTCTGAGGAGAAATTGCTTGAGATAAAGATCAGAGTTTGACTAAGCTATTTTTTATGTGAAGATTTGTATGTCTGTTCTAAAGAAAACTGTCTGAATAAGCCTTCAGTTTGAGGACCATATCTTTAAAAAGATATTTTCATTCTTGTCTCCAATCTGTGAGGGCTCATCCATCTACATAAGAAGCTCCCTGCTGATACTGAGTCTTAGGTTGGCACCAAAAATGTCCAGTTTTGGCTCATAATATATCTAATTTTCAATATGGTTCCATATGTGAATACTTAAAGCTGGAGATTGAAGCCATGAACAGCCAAGCCAAATCTTTCTACAAGCCTGAGAAAAAGCCCCAGAGTTGCAGAAAAATCTGGGGAAAACCCCTCAACATTGCAGAAGTGGTGCCTCTGGCTTTAAGAGGCTTTAATCTTAGTGGGCATTGTGAAGGTTGCTAGGTAGCTCTCAGCAGTTTTCTCTGCCTTCCGTCCTTGGTTTCTGTTAGTAAAAGACAGGTCCCTTTCCAAGGCTGTTTTGGCTTCTTAGGGAGGAATCGAGTCAGGCCTGGCAGCAGCTCCTGACCCAACTCTCTACTGTGTGACCTGCAGTGATGCACCCAGGCTCAGTACCTTATGATTTTTCAGCAGCAGCTGCTGCATAAAACATAGTGTGATGTGGTTAAAACAGGTTCCCAGCCTCTTGGAGCCTGTGGGCATGGTTATAAGTCTGGCTATTGTGGGAGACTATGCCAACTACAAAATGCTTGCTGCTGGAGGCAGAGTCACGTGCACAGAGGAAGTGGAGTAATGGGGGAGAAGGATAATTTTTAAAAAAATAACATTGGGAAAGAAGAGAATAAAATGAAAGCTGCGTGGCAGCTGCCTTTGAAATAGCATTATTTTAATCTGCACACCTAATATATCCAGTGGCCAGTCAGAAGCCCTGCTGCACAAGAGCCTGTTTGGTCCCATTTATTTTCTAAAAATGTTTGGCATGTGCCATCTTGGGGACTCATGTATTGAGAGGGTTGGACTAGGATTTGGGAAACTCAGGTTCAACTCTCCGTTCTCTCATGGAGGCTTGATTGGATGATCTTGGACCAGTCACATTATTTCAGTCCTGCTTATCTCAGTGTTGTGAGGATAAAATGGAAGAGGGAAGAATGAAGGAGCTGCTTAGAATCCATGTTGAGGACCATATAAATGACTTAATGTAACGGAAGACAATGGGGTAGGGAAAGGGGTAGGGAAAAAAGAAGGAAAGGGGAAAGTATGGTGGTCTAAGGAGGGAAAGAGGGACTAGTATGGAGGGGGGCTACTGTAGAAAATTAGGTGACCCCTCCCATAAGTCCTGTCTTGGCTATTGTGGAGGTTGCTAGGCAGCCTCAGTACCATCAGCCTTCAAGCCTTTGTTTATGTCAGTAAAAGATGGGAAGGTTTCAGGTTCTTTAGCCTTTGAGTGAGAACTTGTTAGGGTCAGGGCAGGCAGCAACTACCTGAAACAAAGCTACCCATAGCGCTTGCACGATTTTCCCAGGCCTCCGTATAATTCCACACCAGCCATCACAGGAAAGCTGGTATAGTGTAGTGATGGGGAGTTGATAAAAGAGGTTGGTTGGTGGATGTGAAGTAGAGAAGGAAATGGGAACAAGGAAAAGGATGTGAGGGCTGCCAAGAGGAGGAAAACGAAATAACATGGAAAGAGGTACAGCAGGAAAAAACGCCTCTCCCAAAAGTCCTTGTGTGGTTTCCACTTGTAAAAATAATAGAGAAGGGTGTGCATGTGATTTGAACTATTAGCCCAGACATAACTAGGGCTTGAGGATGCTAGATTATCATGTTAGTTATTTAAGATCCTTTTCATATCTAAAATTCTATGGTTAAGTAAAAGTTGTCACTGATTACTCCATGCTCAAATGGATCTTTTGGGTTTTTTATTGAGACGATACCAGAACCTGCCAGTCTTGGAATCGTATGAGATTATATGTTGGGCATATGACCTGTTCTGGAGAAATTTCATCAACTTTTTAAAGGGCAATGTTGTGGATCATCACAAGCGGCAGCATGGTCAGATTATGCATAGTATTTGTGTATTATGCACCAAATTTCAAAGACTGAATTGGATTATTGGTTTCATACATAATATATATCCAGCTACTGCTGATCTGGAAACGTCATGGAAGTTATGCTCAGATGCTATATATAAGACTACAGTGGTCAAAAAACCAATATTTATTCCTGCACATTTTTTCCTGAATTTTACCAGTGACTTTATGTAGGAATGAGATTTCAGTTTTCTTTACACATTTTAACTGATTTTCTCTCGAATGAGGCCCCAAGCCAACGCTAACCTACTTAAAGTAAAGATCTTGATGATCAAATAAACGAGCAGAAAATTCATTTTCCAATATTGATCAACAATGCAATCTTAAGGCTGGTCTCTATGGTCTTAGAAGGATGTTTAGAATCGCATCGTTAATTGTGTCAATTTCATCATGAGTAGTGATAGTTGAGTATAAAAGAATTGCATATATGCCATTTGTATGAAAGGGTAGCCAAAGCAGTCTCTTAAGACTTCACTGAAGAATATTGACTTTGTGCTATAAACCTCCATTGGCCAACATCCATTTCTTCAGATAACTGGTTATTTAACCTCAGGCAGAAGAGTCCCATTATTGTAGTGAGTTGTTCCTAGTGTAGAAGCAGTTCACTATGAGTACATAATAGAATTTAGACAGACCACAGATGGACAAGACAATTGGTGGTAGTTACTCCTTGATGAATTGACCTTGTATTTCTTCTGTTGGGTAATGTCAGCAACTGTCTTTTGTATCTACATATAGTTATGCATTGAATACACAACTGGGGTGTTACAAGGGCATTTGTGAGCTCTGTATCAGTTTACAGTAACTGGACTAGACAGCAGAAAGATTGGGTTTGTTTCCAGAAACTTTGCTGGTCAGCCGATCAGGATTCAGAAAGAGCACTGATGATGTGGAGAAGAAGAGATCGTCTTCATTGGTAAAAGAAGTGATACTGACTCGAGTTTCATGAGGGTGGATCCTCAAGACCAGGGAGTCCAGAAGCCAGTGCTCTGATTAATATTTTGTTTTAAAGTGTGTTAGAAATCAGCCACTGATTTTTATTTTCATTAATTTCCTATGGAATAATTAGGGGAACAAATGCCTTATTAAAATTGAATAGCTACTCTGCTAAGCTTTGAATGCAGGACTTTTAAAAGAAAAACCCTGGATGTCAAAAATACATTTTTAGTATCCACAGTTTTAAAGAAGCATGCGTGAACTGATGTTTACTTTGTTGGATTTAATTTTAGCTGTGAATTTTCCCATGGATTCACTAGATTTCCATTGGCATGCCAGATTTTCCTACTCTTCTGTATTTATAATACAAAACCCAGTCTTGTTTCACAGAAGTAAGAGTTTCCACACATTTTACACAATAGAAGAGTTAGAAAAAGGGTAGAAAACAGTGACACGCTAGGTACTGTTCCTTGGCGGGGATTGTAAAAAACCAATCAAAACTACAGTGACATTGAGTAACACAGGCCTGATTTTTGAACATGTTTTCAAAACCCATAAATTAGCATCTCAGAAACTGAAGGTGACTTTAAACTCTTGATTTTCCCAAGAGTGTATCATTTTGGTATCTAGGAACATGTGGTGTGCACAGCCATGATTCTTGTACATGTTTATGCAGTTCTAATAAAATGTTCCCAACCAGGCCATAGCAAAGTAATGCCTAAAGTGAGTTCAGCTACAACCTTTGCATCTGATGAGACAGTCACCTGACTGCTTCAGCACGTATGACATTGTGCATAGATCTCAGCTCATACTGATGAAAATAGTTTGGGCATATGAGTGGCACCTGGGCCTGTTTTCCAAGTCACCTGAGTGGTAAGGTTGCTTCCACTGCTAATTTGCAAGGAATGGATTGCATGGTTTTGAATCATTCCTGCTGAGACTGGATGAGTTTTGGAATGTAACTACACCATTTGTTCTGCATATCTGGGTGGAAGATTTATTTGTTGCCAGAGCAGCATACGAATAACCATGACAGAGACTGCATCTCTGGTAATACGGAAAATGTCAAAATTCCACTATAGTCAGTGGGAATAAATGGGATAAGTTATAGGTGGCAACCAGAGATGTTAGATATCTTTAAATGATTTTTAAAAGCTTTATTAAAAGAGATTTTGCAAATATGATGGTGAAAGAAAGATCACTGCCATCACCCCCACTTCACAGATCTTCAAATGGGCTTTATGTGAAGTCTTATCAAGTGGACACCTGCATGGGAACCTCCAAATGGCTCTGTTGTGTCATCTTACCTTTAGTTTCTCCCAAGATTTGGAGCACATGCAAGGCGTTGAAGCTGGGGTTCCTGTAAAATCCCAGTGGCCTTAGGCACTCCTGCATGCGAAATAGGGTTACTGTCCATTGTGCCCTTGGAGACAATTGTATCAACAGTAGTCCTAATACATGGAAGGTTCTACCCAGCAGTCACTCTTAGCATAAACAACACAACCTCTCTGGACACAGCTGTCAAACACACTCAGTATCCCCCGCACCCCGATCACACCAAAATGTCATCCTGACACAATTTTTCCATTGGTACTTTCCCATCTAGTAGTCGGATCCAAACTGCCCAATAAAATTCAGACCTTTTTTCACAGTCCAATTCTGGTCCAGAAGGGCTGAAACATCCTGATAACAGGATAATCAGTTTATAAAAGTAGTCCTGATTTCTCTGGTACTTTGCTAGCAGGATCACCCCACCTAATGTCCCTGTGCCACTGCACAGTCTCTGCATTGCTTTTCATTTTTACCCTATGCACTCCCAATGCTTACTGGGATCACCTGAAGCACAGTGGTACTATGTCCAGAGGAGTTAGCCGTGTTAGTCTAGTAGCAAAATCAAAAAGAGTCCAGTAGCACCTTTAAGACTAACCAATTTTATTGTAGCATAAGCTTTCGAGAATCAAGTTCTCTTCTGAGTGGTACTATGTGCCATTCTTTCACCTGAACTGTCATGGACCTTGGTTCTTTCCAGAATCAGGCTTGTATGTTTTTCTTCATCCCATTTTATTGCCCCTTGTAGCTGTTCCCTAGTGGGTATCAGGCAGGGCTTTTTTTCTGGAAAAGAGGTGGTGGAACTCACTGGTATCATGTACGCACATGCTCCTGGGACCACGTGATGACATCGCTTCTGGAAAGTGATATCATCACGCAGGGCAGAGCAACCCCCCAGAGGATATAAAAACAAAAGATAAGGAGGCCAGGCTTACTGCTAAAGAATTAGAAGCAAGCCGGACAGGTTTAAATGCCCCTTTCTGTGCTGCTGTGCAGTGGCATGGAAAGGGGCATTTAAACCCCGGCATCAGCTGGAACAAAGGAGGGGATTTTAAAGTTTAAATCGCCATCCGCGCTGGTGTGGAGGGCAATCTAAACTCCCTCCTTTGTTCTAGCTGACTGTTGGCAGTCAGCTGGAACAAGGTTTTTTTTAAAAAAGTTTAATGGCCACGTGACCATTTTCTAGAGATGCCGGCTGAAAAAAACCCTGGTATTAGGTTGTGTTATTGGTTTGGAGCCCTGTGCATGTGTTCTACTTTAGTGTGCCTCTCAGGGGCTTTTTAAAAGTTTAATGGTCACGTGACCATTTTCTAGAGGCATAGAAGGCAGTCTACATTCCCTCTGCTCCAGCTGATTGTCAGCAGTCAGAAGGAGCAAGTGTTTTTGTTCTTGTTTTTTTAAAAAAGTGTAATGGTCACATGACCATTTTCTAGAGGTGCTGGCTGGAAAAAAGTCCCGGTATTAGGTAGTGTTATTAGTTTTGAGCCCTGTGCATGTGTTCTACTTTAGTGTGCCTCTCACTATCTCTACTTGTTGTATATTTCCAATAAAGATTTTAATTTGCACTATTTTTTCTGTCCATTTCTTGTTAATTCCCCTCTGCTTCTGTATAAAGCACTGGTCAGACTGGGATTCTGATATACACCAGACATTGAACGCTTAATAAATATTTGCCCACAAGTGCATGTGTTTGGATCTACCAGCAAGGGGGCTGCTCTGAATGTTAGGGCCCTACACTAGTACTCCATTTGGGTGTGTGAGTTCTCTGACTTAACACAAGTTCTCTTCCACCATTGCTCAATACATCTCCCTACTCAACTCAGTTCAGGCAGGGAGGAAGGCGGGGGACATTTGGGGGGGGCTGAATGACATCTGAGTGAGCTTCTGTCACTCCACTGGGACAAGTATGAGCTTTTGCTTAAGTTGATAAGCAAAAACTAAAGGGCTCTTGGCTCTTTGTCCATGGCTCACTTCTAAAGGCTCTGAGTTGAGCCAGTAGATCCAGGACTAGCACAGGATGCGGTATATTGTACTGTTTGTTTCTTTCTGTTTGCTTATGTGAATTGTATTTTTGTATTTTGCATGCAGCTTTGGGCCCCCACTGGGGGGGAAAGTGGAGTAAAAAGACTTTAAATGCATATAAATCAAACTCCTAGGTAAAGCAGGGAGCACATTTGAGGAGAGGACACAAAGGAAGGAGCTAGGGGTATGCTAGGGAAGTTGCTGGTTTGATTTAATCTGTTTGATCTTTTCCATTATGGTGAGTTTTGGCCCTGTTCTTTGCAACGAGGGCTCCCATGCTGTTTGGAGCAGCTATTTTTGCAGTTAACAGCATCAAGATGCACATTCTTTTTTAAACAGGTCTATTCCAGGTATAACTGGATGATGCCTCTATCCTGGATCCATTCCAGTCTGGCTTCAGGCCTGGCCATGGTACAGAGAAGGCTCTGGTTGCCCTCACAGATGATCTGCGGCAACACCTGGACCGGGTCGGGTTGGCACTGCTGATACTTTTAGATCTTACAGCAGCATTCAACACGGTCAATCATAGTCTTCTGACCCACCACCTTGCCGATGTGGGGATTCGTGGAACAGCCCTGCAATGGCTGAACGAACTCCTTCCTTCGCAATCGGGGACAGAGGGTGGCACTCACGGAACAGATGTCCACTTGCCATTCTTTGGTATGTGGCGTCCCTCAGGGGGCGATTCTTTCCCCGATGCTATTTAACATCTATATGCGCCCCCTCACCCAGTTAGCCTGCAGCTTTGGGCTGAGTTGTCACCAGTATGCAGATGACACTCAGCTCTATCTGCTGATGCACGGCCAGTCTGATCTCGTTCTGGATTCCTTGGCCGAGGGTCTTAAGGCTGTGATGGTATGGTTACATCAGAGTGGCCTGAAATTGAATCCCCTGAAGACAGAGGTTCTGTGTCTGGGTCATGGGGCGATCAAGCTGGGGACCTGGCTACCAGCCCTCAACAGAGTACAATTGAAACCTTCTCCGACGGTGTGGAGCCTGGGTGTGACCTTGGATGCCACACTTTCAATGGAGGCCCAGGTCACGACCGTTGCCAGGTCTGCCTTTTTTCATCTTCAACAGGCCAGGCAACTGGCACCCAATCTTTCGCCCCAGGACCTGGCCACAGTAATCCATGCAACGGTCACCTCCAGGCTGCAACTCACTCTACGCTGCAACTCACTACAACTCACTCTACGCTGGGCTGCCCTTGGGCCTGATCCGGAAGTTACTGCTGGTCCAGAATGCAGCAGCACAAGTCCTTACTGGGAAGCCAATCCGAGTGCACATTCATCCTGTGCTGTGCCAGCTGCACTGGCTCCCAGTGGAGTTCCAGATCCGGTTCAAGGTGTTAACCTTGGTGTTTAAAGCCCTTCACGGACTGGAACCTGCATACCTGCGGGACCGCCTCTTCCATTACTTCCCCTGCAGGGTGTTGCACTCTGCAGACAAGCAACTCCTGATGGTCCCCGGCCTGAAGGACAGCCGTCTGGCCTCAACCAGAGCCAGGGCTTTTTCTGCCCTGGCCCCGGCCTGGTGGAACACTCTCCCGCTGGAGATCCAGGCCCTGAGGTACCTGTTACAGTTCTGCAGGGCCTGTAAAACAGAGATGTTTCACCAGGCCTTCGGCTGAGTGCCAGCAGGTGTCCTCCTTCTTCCATCTAAGACCACCACTTCTTCTGGGGCTGCCCTCGGCCATCTGCTATGCCCATATATGGACTTCCAATATTTGTTTAAATAGCCTGCTCCTGGACTATTTTAATGACTTTTTAAAAATTATTATTGATTTTATGGTTTTGTGACTTTTAATGTATTTTTTAAATGTTGTTAGCCGGCCTAAGCCCTTCTGTGGGGAGGACAGGGTATAAATCAAATCAAATAAATAAATAATACTCAATTTGTAACTCCCATGTTATTCAATAATGTTTACTCCCAGAGAAGTTTCTTTAGGATTGCAGCCTATGCTTGACGTTTTCCAGGCCGTTATGCACCCTGCCTAGCAACCAATCATCAAAATACCCTGATGGGGGTGGGGGAGACAGATCAGTGCCCAAGTAGGGCTGCAAAAAACCCTACATTCCTCCTTCCTCTTCAATGGAGTTAAACTAACATTTCCAAAGCCAAAAAGATGCGCTCATGTGCATTACACATTCCCCCTTCCTGTCAATTAAGTTAATTAGGTGGTATAACATAAGGCAAGGCTCTCTCCCTTTGGGATTTTATTGGTGCATGTCATTAATGAAAACAAGATGCTGCCATGCGGGCCCAGTACCTCCTGCTTCTGCTGCACAGTAAAAACCCAAATAAAACACATTGGAGGCTACCGTTATAACTTAGTTTCCTGCATTTGGTTCACCATTTTGGAAGCCACTTTGTCAAAATGAAAGTGTGAATTCTGGGTGTATTTCTGGTTCATTTGTCTTGTTTTACACACACACCAGAAGTAACTCCTACTGATTATCTCTATTGGTCTGATATATAACACCAAGAAAGTCAACAGAATCGCTGCTGAGACCTCCAAAATGTATGCTGCACTGAAACCATTGGAGGAAGGGTAGGATAAAAACATTCTGGATAAATAGAATTACTGGAGGGAAGGGGGACTGAGGGAATCATGTCTGGTGGGGAGGGTATATCCATTCCAGAAGTGTTTTTTTAATCAGACCCCTCAAGCTTCTTTTCAGGAATATCAGCCTGCCAAAACTCAGTACCACCCAGTAAGCTGATGCTTCTTAAAAACAAGTTGCTTGAAGGCTTTGAGCAGCAGAGTGGGAGAGAGGACCATACTAGGTCTCTGTCTGCTGAAGCCAGCCCAGCAGTCTTCAGCACCTGCCAGGATTTCCTGCTCCTTGGATATGTGCCACAAAGAGGAAGCGCTGGCATCCAACCTGAAGCCCTCAGAAGTGGGAGGAGACCAAAACTGAGCCTTTGGAATGCAAAATGTATCCACCCCTGATCTATAAAGACTATCTAATACGTATGGCTCACGTGCTAAAAAGATTGACCCTCACATAAATACAATGGTATGTTGTGCAGGAGTTCAGGCTCCTAGTTATCTTCAAATTCATTTTCAGGCATTAAGAACTCTTAATGTTTTTTCCCCTCAGTTCTGGAAGAGCTACATTATAAAAAGTCCTACATTTTAAAAGATGGAACAATAACATTAAATGCCTTTGGACCACTGAGACTACCAAAAGGGTACATAAATCACAGCATTATTTTTACACACTTAAAGAGTAACCTTTTAAATATTTTTACCCTGAGACATACAAACAGCACAGAATTGTATAATCCAACCCCAATCCCCACTTTTTTCTGTGTAACTAGTGCATTTCCCCCTTTACTTAACCTCAGTGCATACTTTACATTTTATAAACTGTTATAAAAATCTTATTTATACCTGCCTGGCTTATTATAAAAACACTCTTTTAAAAGGTTTATGATATTTCATGTTGCTGACATGTGAGATTATTATGTGTGAAGGGAGACATAAAACTAATAAATACTGTACTTCATAATGGAGAAAGTAAATGTTAACATACACATTAGTGCAAAATTACAACTCTGTTATGATTCTGGTGCGTGCTTTCTCTGTATAAAAATTATATGTGTATATATTTAAGTTCATTAGGTCAGCTAGGTGGTATCTATTGATGACTATACTAGAACAATTCAGCCATTCTATAACAAGTTAATAGCATCACACTAGGGACACAGTTGACCTGTGAAATCTTATGGACTGCAGATTTGTACAGTTTGATTTTTTTAAAATACTAGAAGGCCACAGAGGAGAAAATATACTTTAACAAAAATAAATTTAGCATTGAAATAAACCATAGTGCATTAAGGTTTTACCTGTTTCCTTTTAACCTAGATTCCTCCACCCCACTCCGCCACTACAAACTAGAGAGATGCAATTTTTATATAATATACCACTGTGCAAATTAGCTATTATATTATGATTGTGAAGCCTCTTACATCAATTGTCTGATCTGATCTGTTGTCCTAACAACAAAGATGAAACATATAAATAAATTGATGGTCCATAAAAAACTAAAGCTTATTTTCCCCATATTAACATTCATGTTGTTAACTGAAAAGAGAAGCCTTTACAAAAATGCCATAGACACCTGTGACTTGTGTGGGTGTAACATTTGAAAATGTCTCTGTGAATAAGACTTACAGGACATAATTGAATGTTTGACTTTCATACTTCATACAGTTCGCATTGGATATGACTAGATAGGGGCAATGTGATATTTGTATATGTTCTTTTCTCTTTGCTTTTACATGATAGAACATTCATGAACATTCCAACTTTCCAGGCAACAAAGTTGTCAGTTTCTGTGAAGGAATGGAAAGTTGACCCTTTGGCTTTGATCAAAGCCCCACGAAAGCTTTGGTGACCAGAGTAGCTTTACAAGTCAGGACCAGGAAGAGGTCCTGGGAATTTTCTCCTCCCTGCTGTTCATTACCTCAGCAAATCAATCTTTTGGCAATATTTACAACTAATATGTACAGTTAGCAGTAGAACTATTATCAACTACATATTTGTAATCTACTTTTCCAATAACACTGCTCAAGGCAGTTAATATTCAACACACAACACTACAAGATCTTTAAAAGACCAGTGTATATATTTTGAAGTCAGTAAAGATTTCCTAAATACTTTGCTAAAAGTCTACATCTTTAGCAATGCTGAATCTCTTCAGGGCAGTTGTTCTACAAATTCGGGATTTTAATTTATTTTTATTTATATTTCAATTTATATACCGCCCATCCTCAGGGCTCTGGGATGACCACTGAAAGGGCTCTATTGGGTTCAAGGGAACATGTTTTTTTTTGACTGAGGACATTTTGAGAAAGGTGTCTCCTTGTGCCTCACTAATGCTTACTGGAATACTATCTGAGGGTATAGTCAGACAACTGCAACAATTTCTTAGTTCTGTAGGGAGGAAGTCCTCCACAGGGATATCTGTGTATGCACGTTCCAGAGCTTTGCTCATGGAGCAGAATCATAATCTTGATGGGGAAGCTTTTGAGTATGTAGGAGTTTCATCTCTGAGCTTTGGAGCTCTTTCCTTCCACCTGAAGCCTGTCATACCTTCCCCAAGTCTCTACTTCATCACTGTACAAGAAGTTGCAATTGGGAGTAGAAATCTGAAGATTATATGCAAGCTTTGGTGCATGTATAAGGCTATTTTAATTCAAATTGTGATTCTGTGCATTGGCTCTTATATTTCCATTTCTTTCCCTTTGGTTTTTGGGAATATGCCTGCAGGGAATCAGAGAGGATGGAGCTCTTAGAGGTGTGGAGTTGGTGTTTGTGGCAGCATCAGTAAAAGTGGCATAGTTAGCATAGGAAAACTTTGCACACTAAGAAGTTCTGCAAATCTTACAAAAAGGCCTACCGTGTATCTGCGTGCATGCTGATAAGAGACTGCTTTGCTTTCTCAAGGAAATCAGTTGTGTAGTTATTAGTCCAAATCAATTCCTTCCAATGGATCCTTCCTTTCCTATATTTCAGTATGGCCAGTATAATACAGTCATCAAGAAAGGAACTGTTCAGAAGAAATTATACAGTTTAAACAGAAGGTGGCAGCATTGGTATAGGTGAAGCATAAATGACCAAAAAAGTTAGCAGGGTGTGTGTGTGTGTGTGTGTGTGTGTGGCGGGGTGGGGTGGGGTGGGGGAGTGCTGATTGGGAGTGGAGTACTAGCAGCAGGTGTTGCTGTGATGCCCTCAAGCTGTGCATGTAGGGAACAAATGTGAAATGATTCTGTTTAGTGCCACTAAACAGTTTTGGAGTGGATTTCCCAAAGTTGTCACCCATTCCCTTGTAAAATGGTCAAACATTTTTTCTTTTTTTTAAAATTGTAGAAATATGCTTTTGAAGCACAGGGTGTAGGTTCCTTCCTGCCTAGCTTCTCTTTCCCACCTCTGCCAGAGGGGCTGGTGGTAGAAGTTCTTGGCAGTCATGTTTTATTTATAAGAGTTCTCTCCCGCCTTATCTCTTTGGACTCAAGGTGAATTAGAGCAGAGAACAAGGCAGCTTTTTTCTGGGTGTTAGGCTCTCTGCCTTTCCACCTTGTACCCATTTTTAATCTGTGTAGGACATTTTTAGCCTGCCCTTCCTCCAAGGAGCTCAGGGTAGTATACATCATTCTTTCTTCCTCCATTTTATCCTCCTAACAACTCTGATCAATGCTCATGAAACTCAGCTTGGCAAGGGGAATGGAGGCAGTGCATGAGGGAGAATCTTATCCTCAATCATCGTTGTATAGTAGCGTCAGACTAGGACTGGAGAAACCTGGATTCAAATCTGTTCTCTACTATGATGCTCACTGGGTGACCCTTTTCAATCTTTTTTCTCACAGCTTAACCTACTTTATGAGTTTGTTGTGAAAAGCAAGTATGCTACTTTAAGATCCTTTGAGAAAACATAGGATAAAAATGTGATGAACAGAAAATGCCGAAGTTTAAGTTTACTATCCAGCCATTCCTATTTGAAGCACTTTTTTTTTCTTGTGCCATGCTGGTTTCATTAAGATCTCTTTTTAAAAGTTTCAACCATATTTCTGACTTGTAACCAACCTTATACAGACAGTGTTCCTGAGAAAGGGACAGGGGTGACAAAATTCCAGGGTCTCTGGGAAGGGTCCATGACCAAACTAGTCATGTCATTTGTTTTCAAATGACATTTTTGTTGAGATTATGTGGTGTGAAAGGGCTCAGACTGAGTCTTTGTGTGGGGCGCTCTAGGTAACAGCACTATTTGTTGGGTGGAATCAGGTAATAGCAACGCTGTGATCGAGAGAGCCTCTGGGAAGAGATTGTCTTGATCGCGGATTGGCAGTGAGAGTTGGAAAGCAGTTAGCTCTGCATGGAGGACAGCAGCATGTGTTCCTGAATTGTATTTGAGTGCAGAATCAGGGGATTCTGGTTACTGATTAATTAGAAGTAAAAAAAAAAAATGTATGGCCTTATATGTATGACCTTTGTAAACTGCTCTGTGTGAGTGTTGAGTAGTCCTAAAGGGTGGTATTAAAACTGAATGCTGTTGTTATTATTTATGTCATCAAAGGTTTATCTAAGAGTCTTTAACTGGACTTTGGGGGTGCTAGAGAAGCCATGATCTATATGCAAAGTGTGTGATGTACCATTGTGCCATAGACCGTCCTCCCAGAAATGCAGCTTGCTTACATTTGGGCTAGATACCCAACAGTGCCACTCTGAGCATCCCAATTCATTGAACTCAGTCAGCTTAGGAGGGTGCGACTCTGCTCAGGGGTGACACTGTAAATTAGTTAACTTATCAAAATGCTCTCCGTAAAAAAGAATACACAGACTTTTAAAGCATATTTTAAAACAGTTAAGTAAATGGGTGAAATTCTGCAATTCAATAGGAGAACGCATATTAATGTACATATTTGTGGCATCCCTAAAAGTGCAAAATATTTTCAGAACAGTTTTTTAGTTCTTTGCTTTGAAATTAAATTTTATATCATAGATTAGATTCCAGGAGATTAAGTGGCCTTGATTGTCAATGCTAAAATGGAAGCTTTTACAAGAACTGGTGGGGATAGTGCTGCCACATTTTGAGATACAGGCAGCCAAAAAAGCATTCTTTTGCCTCGCTACTGTCTTGATACTTTATGGTAGTTCAGTACTGTAGCCATGTACTTACAGTGTCATGTATTTAGAGCATTCCTGCCCTCAGAACTTGTGATTAAATTCATAATGTACCGCTTGCTGGATTTTTGCTGAACGTAACATAATCTCCACATGTGTAAAGGGCATGCAATATTTTATTTTTTGCTTAAGCTAGGGAATGTGAAATTATATTTATCAGTTGAGGAATTTGCAAAAGAGCTCATAAATAGTTCTCAACATGCTTCTAGTGGCACATGGAGAAGGGTCAGGGAGGGGGAAGGACACAAGGAGTTTGCAAGACTGAGTAGATTTAAAGATCCCTCCCTCTTTTAGTTATTGAGTAAACTTGCAACTCTTCTTAGAGTTCTATTGAAGCTAGTGATCTGCACAGAGGAGCCTGGAAGCAGATGGAAACAGATTACACATAAATAATGATGTAGAAAATAAAAATAGACCTTTGAAAGAGCTATTGCTTAATTTTCTGGAGAAAAGGTATTGCAACTTAAGTTTTACCAGATGGTGCATTTTTATGCAAATACCATTTTAAATGCAACTTATTTAGCTCTTTCACTAGGATTCAAGGTGGATCCCAGAGTAAAGAAAAAGAGGGGGAAATGCAATAATACAACATAAGACATCCAAAGAACAGTGCAACGGGACTAGGAATACAAAATACAAAAACAATGCAAGCAAAAATGAGAACAGCAAACTGCCTAAGGCAAAGGTATTATGTGAACAATGCATAATGTGGGGTTAGGAATACAACAATTTAGTAAAAGCCAGATGATATGCACAATAGTAGATTACAACAATAACAGTTTCAGAAGACCACAGACCTATTCCTATATGAAGGTGTCCTTTTAGGCTGTTTCATTTTAATACAGTTTTGATTCTATTATAAGAATGCTCTCCTGAAAATTTCTGTTTTGCTTATTTTGCAGAATGATATAACTATGAGAACCCTCCTGACCTCCTCAATCAGGACTTTCAACAATTTGGGTGCCACTACAGAGATTGGAAGCTATAATTTTAACTGTGTGAATTGTCTTTTGTATGGTTCTAGAAGAGTTCCACACAGGCCTGTCCTATATTAAATACAGAACAGATATTTTAGAAGCATGTAAGATATAGTCAAAAAATGAGCCATCCACAACAGTAAATTGTTGGTATTAATTAATTAGCAGAGTGCAGAATTGTGCAGTAGACATAATAATTAAAGACTCCTGTGTTTAACTCTAGAAAAATACTTTACTACATATTAGGGTAAAAGGTTACATTGGTAAGAAAATAAAGAATAGCTATCAAGCTTGGCTATATCTTGGAGGTAAGACTTAGAGCTTAGAGAGTTAGCGGAACTGTTACGTCATTTCTAGCAGACTGAACACAGATTGATTGATGCACTAAACAAAGAGCAATATACCAGTATATGTTCCTAGCTCATTGCCCCCAATAAACGGGTTGCCCAATAGTGAATCACAGATCTTGTTCATTAAGTATAAAGACTCCCCTTTCTATGGCAGAAACTTAACTCGACAGCTAAATGGTCATATGTAAATAAGTTTACTAGTTAAGTATCACAATAACAGTTTAACACTTCCATAACTGAATGAAGACCACTTGCTAAATCCTAGCATGAATGAGGGAAACAACTGTTTGTGAAATGGATGTTGCAATTGTTCAAGACATCTCCTCTAATTCTAGTTCCTTTGTATCATGATGAATAGTGCTATATTGGCCTGCCAAGGTTAACTTCATGTTCCATAATTTGAAACTTTTTCATAGCTAGATACAATGTTATAAAAACATGGCTTCAGTATAAAAAGAAACAAAAGACTTCCATTGGAAAGGAAAACATCCTTTTTTTCACTGTAAACTTATTCTATTTTTTATTTCTTATCACATTTTACATCGTATTTCATTGGTGAGTTTCTAACGTTGCAAGGGCAAAATGCTGTAACAATAAGCATTCTAAGAGTTATTCACTACATGGACATAGATCCAGAGGAGTTAGCCGTGTTAGTCTGTAGTAGCAAAATCAAAAAGAGTCCAGTAGCACCTTTAAGACTAACCAATTTTATTGTAGCATAAGCTTTCGAGAATCAAGTTCTCTTCGTCAGTTGCATGGGGTTTGCCATTCCAAAAGAACATCAGGTACTTGTCTGTCTCATTTTTTAAATGTTTGTCATCAAGACACAGCTAACTTACAGTGACCTCTGCTGGGATTTTCGAGGCAAGAGACATTCAGAGGTGGTTTGCCATTGCCTGCCTCTGCGTAGCAATCCTGGACCTCCTTGGTGGTTTCCCATACCCTGGTTAATTTTTGAGATCTGACGAGATGGGGCTGTGCTGGGCTATCAAGGTCAGGGCTGTCTTCATTGCCAGTATTACTGTACTATTAATTTTTTAGTAGAGGTTTGAGGAGGAACAGTGTGATTAAAAACTGGTTAAAAAGTTAACTAGTGTTTATCCATGTTGAACTGTGGTTAACTGTAATGCCACTATAACCACACTTGTGACATACTCAAAGGGCACTGCATGGTAAGCTGCCAGTTCCTTGACTTGGATCCTATATCATGTTTCCACGTGCTCCTCTTTGTCTTGCTGCAGAGCCTTTGGTGCAAGGTCCTTCTGCTCACGCAAGACCAAACCACCTTGAGCACTGAACATGATGGAGAAGATGGCACATAAGTTAAATGTTCCCAAGGACTCCAAGGCCTGATTCTGATCAGAAACACAGTGAATGCCAAAACAGCTGTTCTGCAGAAGGTAAAGCCCCCACCATTTAAGTTCAGGAAAATAGCATGGGGAGAAGCCTGAAGCTCCTCCTCCTCCTAATATTTAATTTAAATGCCTCCCTTCAGGACAACTTAATGCCTGCTCAGATTGGTTTACAAAGTGTGTTATTATTATCCTCCTCCTCATGTCATGCTTCTAAGCTAAAGCAGGCCTCAAAGCAGTTGAGAATATTAGTTCTCTGGTGAATCAGGGAACACAGACCTGATTTGTGGCAACCATAACGTCTAGCCTGGCCCTTATGTTACCCAATGGGAAGGTCTTGCAGGTTGGAGGAATTAGCATACAAAGAAGACTGTGAGAAGGGGTAACTTAGGGATCTCCTCCATCAATGTATATGCTTGTCCCAGCTAGATAATTCTTTCAATTACCAGACAGAGGTTTCAACTAGACATGAGCATGAACAGAAAAATAATAGCTTGGCCCCAGAGCCTGGCAGCAGCCCTGGAACTTGAAGAGGTAGATCCCTATCCCACCACACACAAAGAAAATTCAAGCTCCAATGCACTCTATGCACTCAAAGTGGAAGGACTCAAATGGAGGTTTGAGGGTGGATGCTGGATCCAAGAACATGCACACAGCTATGACAGAGGGGAAGTCCAATTATACTGTGGATCTTCTGCCCCTCAAACAAAGACTTAATGGTTATTTCCAGGGTGGGACAAAGGATTGAGTAGTCATCTCCGGGGTGAGACAAAGAGCTGGTGAACTGTCTCCAAACTGGGACAATGAACCAGCAAACTCTCTCTGGAGTGTGACAATAAACTAGGGACAGTTGATTAGGTATTCCTGGGTGTAACTAAAGTTATCAATAGTGATTGACAATCCACGAAGTGGATGGGTGAGGCTATCAGCTTCCTGAATTGCCGAAGAATAGAAAAGTGGTTAAGGGGAAATCAATAGGGTGCATTGCATTAATTAATTCAGGAACTGTGAGAAGGCCCTATCGTATCAGGATCCTTAGCTCATCTCCAGGGCATGGGAGGGGGTGAGGTGGCCTCACCTGTCAATCGCTATGCTTGCATGTTCCATCTCCCAGCTGGGATCTGGCTTCCATATTGCTGCCTGCTTGGGCAGCAGTTTTAGTGCTTGAAGCCCATTTACAGAAGGGGCTTATGGCATAACTACATTCATAAGCCTTCTAATATTGTGAGGGCAAGTTTGACCGCTAACACTTAGTCCTCCAATGCTGTTTCTATAGGCTGAGAGCCACGACAGTGTAGTGTTTAGAGTGCTGGACTTGGATCTGGGAGATCCAGGTTCAAATCTCCACTCTGCCATAAAAATTTGGTTGGTGACCTTGGACTGGTCACACATTCAGCCTAGCCTACCTCACACAGTTGTTGTGAGGATAAAATGAGGGAAATAACTATATATGTCACTTTGCGATCCCATAGGTGTGAAAAGTAGAACAAAAATGAGATAAGTAACTAAGTAAATTTAATATGCTAAGAAAGGGTGTGGCTGCTGCTGCTGCTACTGCTACTACTAAATTCACATATACTGCCCTTCTAGACAGATTAGTGCCCCACTCAGAGCAGTGAACAAAGTCAGTGTTATTGTCCCCACAATACAGCTTGGGAGCTGGAGCTGAGAGGAGAGGCTTACCCAAGGCCACCTGCTGAGCTCATGGCAGTAGGGATTTGAACTAGCAGAGTGTTGATACACAACCCAACCACTTAACCACTAGATTTAGTTTGGTCCAATAGTTGGTATTTGGATTTGGAACTACCTTGTATTTGTCCAGTGGAACTTTTTATTTCTTAGGATGGCAGATTTCCCCAATGCTATATCAAAAAATGTAGCTGAGATTTCTCTTTTGCCTGAACAGTTTGCAATGCAGTATGGGTTATTCTTCTAGGAGGAAAAAAATCATTCTAAAGCTCCTGGAGTTATTTTTGTGGTTCCTTGGCTAAATATTGTAAATCATTTTGCATCTTACAAGTACTACTGAAATTATGCTCTTCCCTGTTTCTTTGGCATGATGAAAAGTGTGCTTGTACAATTCTGATTTTTGGAAGGGTTTTGCACATAAGCGAAGATCTTACTGGAAGGCATCTGTCTTGAAAAAGTATATTCTCCCCTCGTATAAATGCATGGGTGGAGTTCCCCAAGCACAACTTAGCGATATATCTGTCCTATTCAATACATGCTGAAACCCTGGAAAGAGAGAGGTTAAGCATCTTTTCCCCGTTATTCATTCCATAATTCAAGTCAGAGAAAATAAATAGCCACATCAGGTGGATAGTTTAATCATACTCTGCCAAGGGTCCAGAATTTAAAACAATAGCCTGTTTGAAAGGAAAGTTTATATTTTTAAATAGACACTTTGTCTATATTAATGGCTGTAAATAAGCAGGCAAGAAACAGCTGGAAGATGTGGGTCATTTGAAATCCATGATGGGATTCCGGTATTAGGATAATGATAGCTAAATAAAATGGTTGGGGATGCAGCAGGGAAAATGCAGTGTAGCAATGGTTCTCTTTCTATACCATTCCACATGTGTGGTCTAAATAATTGGTTCACCAGTTTCTCAGCCAGTGCTTTTAAAATCTCATTCCATCTCAAAATGAAATCTGGAAATCAAACACTTGCGGTGTTGCCGATAACTTGCATTGTATGGTTCCCCCTTGTTTCAGACCATGCTGAGAGCTATCCTCAATATTCTTTTAAAGCTGTGAGGTGAGACTTTTATGCCTATTTGGTGTGATATCAGTCAGCAGAATAGCAAGGAATCAAGGCCACTTTATTTTCATTTTCTTCACACCGCAAAGTTGCAGACATTTATTGTAGTCCATTCATTTCCTGGGTACATCTTGATAAGGCAGTGAGCAGGCAAAAGTAACAACTTCCTGCTTAACAGTATGTATGTAAAATCAGTTAAGCTTGAAGTAAAGGAACACAAGTTTCATACACATCAAGCTGTCTAACTTTTTGAGAGCATATACAATGAATATTAGGTAAACCAAGACTTACTAGGAAAAAAATACAAGCTTACTGCAGGCAGGGAAACAAGTGTGATTTCAAGTGGTAAGAATCATTGCATGATTATTTTTTGTGTGCATGCATTTTCAGTGTCTGAAATAAGCCAAAGTCCTTGGGTCCCACATTTTCTTCTTCTTTCAGGGTCAGCACCAAACATGCAAACCAGGAATAGATGACAATTGCTGTGTTATCTAAATTGAGTGCTTTAACTTTAACATGGGGGGGGGGGCACCTGTTTCTCGGAGAAGGTCGGCCACGGTCCTAATTTTCTTGGTGATATCTAGCCATGGGGTAGTAATTAAATCCATGGGGCCTAGGGTAATTTTTGTTTGGGAGTTCAGGGCTTGCTTAATGGACTCCCAGTCAAACTCGTACACACCTCCCTGCTTCCAAATTTTCTCTGCTATTACAGCTAAGAGCTTTTTACAGGCCACATATGCTTCGGGATTTTCTCCAGGTGCCTGGCGTTCAGTTACATAAAGCATCTCGGCAGTCTGGCTGGGCCAAATTAAGCAAACAATCTCCCTCATCCATGGTTCTGCTTCTAGGGAAGTGAGGCCTCAAGTGGCAATGGCTGCTTCTATGGCAGGGACGTCCATTCCAGATGCACACAAGTGGGCGATTTGGGTTAAGTCGGCTCTGGTGGCCATCAGATAGGCACTAGTAAGGGCTGTGGGAATTTTTTTACCTTTATGAATTCTTTGATGGCGAGTAAGGCTTTCCCTCTGACAGAAGCATTTTCCACACGCCAGATAAGGTCTATCTCCTGTGTGAATTCTTTGATGCTGAGTAAGCCTTGCCCTCTGATTGAAGCTTTTCCCACACTCCAGGCATTTATATGGTTTCTCACCTGTGTGCACTTTTCGATGGGAATTAAGTTCTCCATTCTGACTAAAAGTTTTTCCACACTCCAGGCATTTATATGGTTTCTCTCCTGTGTGAATTGTTTGATGGGCATTAAGGTGTCCACTCTGAGTGAAGCTTTTTCCACACTCCAGGCATTTATATGGTTTCTCTCCAGTGTGAATTCTGTGATGGGAAGAAAGACTTTGTTTATCACTGAAGGCTTTTCCACACTCCAGGCATTTATAAGTTTTCTCCCCTGTGTGAATTCTTTGATGGGTATTAAGGTGTCCACTCTGAGTGAAGCTTTTCCCACACTCCAGGCATTTATAAGTTTTCTCCCCTGTATGAATTCTGTGACGGGAAGAAAGGCATCGTCTATCACTGAAGGCTTTTCCACATTCCAGGCATTTATATGGTTTTTCACCTGAATGAATTCTTTGATGGCAAGTAAGGCTTTGGCTCCAACCAAAGCTTTTCCCACACTCCAAGCATTTATAAGTTTTCTTTCCTGTGTGAATTCTTTGATGGGAATTAAGGTGTTCACTCCGTCTGAAGCTTTTTACACATTCCAGGCATTTATATTATTTCTTTGTATTATGGATTTTCCAAAACATGTTGACATCTGATTTTCCAGAATTCCCCCCCCCCCATTTGCTGTGCCCGACTTCGATTGTCCTCTTTGTACATTTTTTCAAGTAGCGGGATTTCATGAGTGTGTTCACCTTGTAAAAGACCAGAATTACTCCTTCCTTTAGATGGATGTTTTGTCTCCTCCTTCCTCAGTGTATCAGAATATTCTACTGTCCCTTTCACATTTGCATATGTATCTCCTTTATCCATCACCGGATGCTCAGATGTTTCATTTGTTGTCTCCCACATGCCCCCTGCCAATCCCTCTTCTGCATCAGAGATCAGGAGAAATGGCTCTTCTTCTCCTTCTAGCCTAGAAATGAGATCAGGTTTGGCAATCTCAGGTTCCAGAGAGGCCATGTTCCCAAAATTCTCCAGCAGGACTTCCTTGAACAGGGCTTGCTGGGCTGGGCTCAGCAGGCTCCACTCCCCCCCCCCGCATGAAATGCACAGCCACCTCTTCAAAGGACACCAGACGCTGAGCCGGCTGCATGGCTGGTCTTTTCCCTTCACCACATGGAGGAGACAGTGGAAAAGCAACCAAGGGGGTCTTTCTGGGGCAAAGGCGTCTGGGATGGAGCAGATGCTGTCAAGGGAAAAACCGAGGCGCATGCCTCGGAGGCCTAGTAAGGGCTGTGAGCCAATTAATTCCTGTGTCTTTATTAAGGGGACCAAGCTGATCTGCAATGCTCTTGGCCTCAGTAGAGTTCCAAGGGACATTTTTTCGTGATTTCTTGCATCTCACCATTAGCAGTTTCTCTATAACCTTTTCTTTTACTGGGTTGAGGGGAACCTCTGGTTCTTCCTCTTCTCTAGACCGGGGATTATAGGGGGCAGACAACAAAGCATCCTTTGGAAGGGGCTGACAGGGATCAGCACAAGGGAGATCCGGTTTCAGGGTGAACTGAAACTATTAGGGTGGCTTTCAGATCTAACTGCTGCTTAAGGGAGTGAATCTCCTGTTGGTACGCATCGTGGATAACCACTGCATGCTGCTGTTTGGCTTGTGAGGCCAGGAATTGGGCAGCCTGTTGGGCTTGGTTTAATTGCTCCTGGAGCTCGGCTACCTGTATCTCAAGTTCAGTTACTTGGGCCTGTGCTTCATTATATTTCTCTTCGTTCTTTTGGGTGGCTGAGGCAAAGGCATTTTTGTCTACTAGTAGGTCAGATCTTTCAGCTCTTAACTTATCTAACTCAGTGGCCTGATTCTTAACAGTTTCTTGGGCTTCTGTTGCCATGCCAGCACAGTCATTTAGGGCTATCCATAAACCCCAGGCTGTACAAACATCCTTTTTCGAACTTCTAAGATTCTTTTCCTCACACTGCTTTTTAAAGGCTTCTCTAAGTATTACAACGGAATTTGGACCCTTAAAGGAGCCCACCTCCCAGGGTTTAGGACCCTGCTTCATTATCCAGTGCTCAATTTTATCTAGACATGGACTCTGTTTAAACATTTTGCTTCTTTTCAAACTGGCAGCTTTCCGCAATGAAAATCTAGGCAGGAGAGAGTCCGCAATCCTTTGTCCTAAGGAGCCCCTGCTTATACTACACAAATGCTCAGCTCTAGAGCCCTTAGCAATCCCTGCACCACTGCCAGTTTTCCTCCCAGGAGTGAACATAGAGAATGGGCTGGTGTCCAGGGATTGGGGAGGCCTGTCCTGACTTGAAAAACCTTGCTCCTACTATCCGGTAGGGTGGACAAGGGGGAAAACAAACTCAATGGAACTTACAGCTGCGGCTTGGCTGGGTTTAAGTGGAGTGCAGGGGGGAAAGGGCTTTTTAGGAACCAAACTGGACAACTGGTCAAGTATATTCAAACTGGCTAATTTTCGGAAGGGAGGGGCCCTACTCATCAATCCGGGATAATTGCTAACCCTGTTTAAACAGATTCTATAGCTCACTGGCTTATTTCTTTCCAGTTAAGTGGCACGGTGGCCAAAATTCAAAGTCATGTGTTTTACTCTTACTTTTAAATTCTCTTTCTATGGCTTTTAGAGAAGCCTGTCCCGACCTCTATGCAACTAGGAGGAACCTACCCTGATCCCTAAAAGCTGGGCACTAAGTTTTATGAAGGAGGGGGCTGGGAAAAGCGTGTCCTTACTTTTCCCACCCAACAAAAAGACTGAAAGAACGCGTGGGAACAATTCCCACGGAGTAAAATCGGGTAAAGGTTCCCTTCCCAAATCAGGGGCAACTAAAGAGGCACACACATGGTTCTCAATCACTCACCAGGCTCAGATGCTTTGTTATTTTTGTTGGTTTTATGGGGAAGATTCCCTACGTCTGTAGATTTATTCCTTGTGGTCGCGAATCACGGGAATAAAAATACAGGGTGATGCCTGAATTCCTCCACCAATTAATCAACCTGTGCCTTTTTCTGGCTTACAAAACCAAAATTCTAAACCATGGTTGAAATCCTGTCAGTTAAAAGCAAGCTGCAGTTTGTTCAGAACCTTGTTTGGTTGTCATCACAAATTTCTGGTTTGCAATTTAGGTGTGGTATGAGGCAGGAGGGAGCATGGACTCCAGTATATTCACCTTAGAAGCAGATTTGTTGGATGGATGTGTGAATATAGTCTTATAATGGTGTTAGATCATGCTAAGCACTGAACAAAATTAACAGAACAGCCCAAAGCAGATCTACTCAGACTCCTACTCAAGGCTATTTTATGGGATTTACTCTCAGGAAAATATTCTTAGAATATAGTAAAATCAAAAAGGGTCCTGTAGGCTTGCAGATTTATTTCACACTAAGACGTTTTTACGCTGCTGAAGGATTTATTTTCCACAATCATCTGCAAGCAAAATTGAAATGGAGTTCCACATAGCACTTAACAATTATGTTATATTCTTCTTAAAACCTGCTAGTGCCTGTCCCCAAAGGTACAATTCTGTTTATCCTGCTGTTACATTTACTTAGAAATAACTATTATTCAGCAAAGGTCCAATTTTTCCTTGCAGAGTGCTTTACATTTCTCATTTCCCAGCTTTGTCTGCTAGTCTGTACTTAATTAGTTCCTGTTCACTGATGGTGTGGGTTCCTCAGTGTTGCTAAATGAATCCTTAATGATTTGTTTTTTCTTAGTATGGAGGGGGAGCTTTAATTACTGCTTTTGCATTAGTTACAAACTATGCTGTTTAATTTCTTTTTCTTATTCAGGAATCAGGACCATAATTTTGTAACTGTGCAATTATAACAGTTATATTTAGAGGTGATAATTAGGGGTGGTTTGATTAGAGGTTCGAGGTTTGGCCCTTGTCGTGGTCAGGTGGTCACTATCTTTTGAAGGCACTGCTGAGATGGCTGCATCCACCCCTGTATGGGTAGTAGAGCAATATGGATGGTTCATACTTGGAGATTAATGGATCCTCTTGGTTTCTAGGCTGTTCTGGGGGATTTGGATAGCCTCTGCAGTGACTCTGAGGTAGAGATGGGCACGAACAGAAAAAAAACCCCACGAACATGATGTTCATTGTTCATTGCCATCCATGAACAGGGACTCATGAACAACCACAAACATGGCCGTGTTCACAAACACGTTCGTGGTTGGCTGTTCGTGGGAGCCAGCAGGCTCTCCTCCAGCCATCATCCAAGTTTGGTCAAGATCCCTACCACACCACTCCCAGAAACCTGACTTGAGCAGGCAGCAGGAGAGGTACCAATAATAAATAATAGCTTGGCCCAGAGCCTGGCAGTAGCCCTGGAACTTGAAGGGGTAGATCCCTATCGTACCACACACAAAGAAAATTCAAGCTCCAATGCACTCTATCTATCAAAATGCCAACAGCAACTGTCTCTCCCTCTCCACTGTCTGCAAACTAAGCCAGAGTTGGGAGCCCCCCTCCCCCTGGTCTTTGCTCCCTTGTAATAAATTTGGAACTCCACGCTTGAAAGGAAGACCTGCCTATCAAGCTAAATTGGGCTTAGACTGGGGGTTCCAGGGCAACAGCAGGAGTTCAGACAGAGTTCAGACAATCCCTACCTAAGTTGCCAAGGGAATTGATTGCAGGTGCCAGACTGTCTGGCTTGATGAACAGCAATGAGCAGCAACGAACGAGGCTTGCAATGACCACCTGTTCGTTTAGAATGGGGCCTCATGAACAGCTTGTTCGTGAACAGCAGATAGGGCTGTTCGTGACTTTTTTTTGTTTGTATTGCTGTTCGTGCCCATCTCTACTCTGAGAAGGCCCTTGTAGCTGCGTGGAATGAGCTGGTTGAAGCCATAAACAGGGTTGCTCTTTGGTGTCCTCTTCCACACTCTGATAGGCCCTCAGCTCCATGGTTTACCAGGAAGCTGGGGGTATGAATCAGATTGGAAGACTAGTAGAGTGATACTGGCAGACAATTTGGGATAAATCAGAGAATGCCAGAGCCCACTTGCAGACCTATGAGTTGGCAGTGATGGCAGCACCATTGTTTCAGCAGAATCTCATCCAGCTCAATTGTTTAAAGTGGTTTATGACTGGATAACTCCATAGTCATCCCTGTCAGTGATGTTAATCTGGCCTCTCACTGTCATGATTTTGTAAGGCTCTTTGCAGATATAATTTCTCTCATCTGTACTACCCTGAAGGCCAGGTTGAGGGTAGATCTGGTAACGAAGGTGTCAGAAGCACCTGCTTGTCCTATTGTTCCAGACAGATTCAGATTAATCTTGCGTATGGATGCTAACGGGCTTCTTGGAATTGTGAGACTCACCACTTGTGTTCTTGATTCATGCCCATCCCGGCTTTTAAATGATGTCTGGAAAAAGTATTGGGAGCTGTTGGTGATAATCATTAATGCCCCATTGACTGAGGGGGTTCTCCTTAGACCTTTGAAGGAGGCAGTTAGTAGGGCTGTACTTTAAAAACGTTCATTGCCTAGGGATTATGTAAACAAATATAGGCCAGTATCCAAATTGCCTCTTCAGGAGAAGTAAAGCATATGATGGCAGAGAAGCTCCAGGGCTTGCTAGATGACAACCTGCCCTTGACCATTTCAATCTTGTTTCACACTTGCTTTGGAACTGAAACAATTTTAGTTGCACTGGTGGATGGCCTTTGCTTAAAGCTGAACAGGGGACACTCTTCCCTGATGATACTGTTAAATGTATCAACTCTTTTTAACCCAGTTGACCACTCATTCTTCTCCATCAGTTGGAATATGGAGTTGATGTTCAGTGAATTGCTCTTTGGTAGTTTCAGTCTCTTCTGTCTGTTCAGATGCAAAAAGTCTCTACTGGAGGAACCACAATGCTACAACAGGTCTCAGTGATGGACTAGGATTTGGGAGACCAAGGGTAGATTCCCTGTTCTGCCATGGAAGCATGCTTGGTGATCTTGGTCCAGACATACTCTGAGCCTAACCTATCTTACAGTGATGTTGTGAAGACAAAATGGAGGAGAGGAGAATGATGTAAGCCGCTTTGGGTCTCCATTGGATAGAAAGGAGGGGTATAAATGAAGATAAATAAATATTTAAAGGAACATTTCCTCTCATGTATTCCTATGCACCAACTACAGTGTTTGGGCTGCCACCTGCAGGCTGTTTCAGTACTTAGGGTGGTCCACCAGAGCCCTGGCCTTTTTTTTAAAACCATGGCTTCCAACTGTGGACTGGAGAATTTGAGTTCAGTGACGTGTTAGACTACGGAACGGGTTCTCTAAATAGGTGAGAACATAAAAACATAGAACTGGAAGGAGTCCCAAGAGTTATCAAGTTCTTGCACATTGCAGGAAATTTACAGCTACCTCACTCCTCACCCTCTGCCCTCCCGTGACCTCTGCTCTATGCCCAGAGGAAGGCAGAAAACCTCCAGGATCCCTGGCCAATCTGACCTGTAGGAAAATTCCTTCCTGACTCCGAAGTGGCAATTAGCATTACCCTGGGCATGTAAGAAAGGGTCATGAGAGCCTAAGACCGGTAATGCCTCTTCTTCTGATCTGCGTACATTCGTATTGAATCATAGAATCTTCACTGCTGTCAAGTGGCCATCGAGCCTCTTCTCAAATACCTCCAAGCCTACCAATGCCTGAGGAAGCCTGTTCCCTTTGCTGGAGATCCCTTTGCTGAATCCCTTTGCTGGAGATCTTCAGGAGGCTCTGCAGGGCTTGTTTGCCATGGCTTCTGAAGGGGTATGAACAGCAGGCATTTTTGGGGAGCAAGGAGGTATTTGGGAGTTTTATTTTATCTGGTTTTAATCTGTAATATTTTAATTACTGCCTGTAAGATGCCATGAGTCAAGAGGGAATGTAGGGGAAAATATTTTAACACACAAACTATCTGTTTGTATGTTTTATAAAGTTGTGGACCATTTTCATCCCAGTGTTCTGTATTGGTTCTGGTCTCCTCCTCCCACTGCTGGCACAATTCTTTTTGACAAGACAGATGCTCTTTATAACCTCGCAAACGAGTGTTCAAGTACTTCACTAGCTATGGACACAATCCAGACAAAGCTATGTATTTTAGAGGCCCATTAGTTTCAATGGAAAGTTGATCATGTGCTGAAATTAAAAGTGTTTAACTGGATCATGCCCACATGTGGCATGCATATTTTAAAGTTACAAAATATATTAAAATCATATGAACAAAGAAAATCTATAAGCCATTTTTTATACTTCTAGAATTGTGCCTAGGGTTTCAAAAGTATGTTCTAAAACTCACCTTAATGCCCGCAACCACTTGATGTGACATGCTTGTATACATCCAAATGCAGAGTTGAAGGCTAGAATTCTGCTGAGCTGCTTTAATGATGCTGTGAACTGCAAGAAAAACCCAAGTCGCTTATCAATATCAACAAACGCCCGATGGAGTTACAGTTTTTAAAGTCCTGTTTAGTTATACCTTATTTGCAGTAATACACAACAAAGATAATGTTCTATTAAAAATATACAGAAGGAAACCTTTGTTAACCAGAATTGTTTAAAGAGCAGATTGGATTTGACAGTGAATTATAAAACGCATATTCAGCTTTACAGATGAAAGATGACTGGATATGAATGGTATAAAGAAAACAGTGTTTTCCTATTAAACCGAATTATTCCTTGCATGTTTAAAAATGCACCCTCAGCTTCAATTCAGTAGTTCTATATGATAGCAGGAGTCTGGTTCAGTGGTTCATTCTGCTACTGCCCACTAAGTATGCATCACTGAATTCCCCCAAGCAATAAGTAAAACATTAGGACATAAAAAAGACCAGTCCAGATGGCAACTTTATTTATATAGGTACATATATAATATAAGCATATGATGGGTTGCAACGCACAGAGATTTTATACTAATAGAAGGAGAGGTGATTTTTCCCAGATCCCCCTCTTCTATTGCAGAGCGTTGCTTCCCTTTGCTATTCCTGGGAGTTCCTTGTCCTTCAGAAGCAGTATTTGCACGTTTTTAAAAGCCTGGAAATGCTATACACACAGCTGCAGTACTATTAAGGGTTAATCCTTCACAGAGACAGAGAACTTTGAGTGACAGGCTATTCCAAGGAATCTGATTAGGTAGCATGAACTGGAAAGAGGTGGGTCTATTTTTAGTCCTAGAAGAGAGAGATCTAGTGTGGAGAGCGGGAAGATGGCGTCCTAATGGAGAGCAGTTTTAACACTAGTAGGAAAAATGGGGAAAGTTGGCAAGGAGGTTTAGGAAGTAGGTGCAGACCCCCAAATGGGCCAAAGAAAGGGGATATATCTGGGATCGTCTAAGGAGAGAAAATTTTCCCTATCCAGTCAAACAGGGAGGTAGCTTTGGATAGTGAAGAGATCTCCAGTCAGGTGTAGTTGAAACTGCCTTTGGAGACCTTCAGATTCAGTTAACAACTGAAGGAAAGCATCAGTGTGTGGAGAGAAGGGGACTGGGGTACTAGAACTCTTAACTCCAAAAGAGAAAGGGAATACTGAACGAAAGTATACTAGAGTTTTTGGAGCAAACCAAGGGTACCAAAGGCTCAAAACATAAGCATTTAACTATCTACGAAGAGCGTATTCCAGACAACTCACTTCCTACCCTGGTGCGCCACCAGAGGGCGCGGCCGTGGAGGGAAGCCCAGGAGAGGCAGCCTGTCCCTCCAGAGAGTGTGCCACGATGGAAAGCCCAGGCTGGAATCAGGAGGGGAGCAGGTGGTGATACCCGCCCCCCCCACTTCACCAAGCTGAGATCAGGAGCAGAGCAGGTGACAATGCCCACTCCCCTTCACCCAGCTGGGATCAGGAGTAGAGCAGGTGGCAATGCCCTCCCCTCTTTACCCAGCCAGGATCAGGCACGGAGCAGGTGGCAATGCCCCCACCCCCTTTCAACCTGCTGGGATCTGGCACAGAATAGGTGGCAATGCCCACCCCCCTTCACCCAGCTGGTTCAGGAGTGTAGCAGGTGGCAAAGGCTGCCCCCCACCTTCACTCAGCTGGGATCAGTTGCATAGCAGGTGGCAATGCCTGCTCCTCCCTTCACCCAGCTGGGATAAAGCAGGGAGAAGGTGGCAATGTTCACCCCCTCCAAGCCTCCAGAATCAGGCACAGAGCAGGCGGCAATGCCCACTTCTCTTCATCCAGCCACGATCAGGCGTGGAGCAGATGGCAATGCCCTCTCCCCTTTCACCTGGATGGGATCAGGAGCAGAGAAGGTGGCAATGCCCATCCCCCTTTACATGGTGTGGAGCAGGCGACAATGCCCACCCCCTGCTTTCACCATCTGGGTTCAGGAGCAGAGCAGGTGGCAATGGCCAACCCCCACCTTTACCCAGTTGGAATCAGGAACAGAGTAGGTGACAATGCCTGCCCACTGACATCACAGAGTTGGGATCAGGAGCGAAGCAAGTGGCAATGGCTCCCCCCCACACACTTCACCCAGCCAGGATCAGGCACGGAGCAGGAGGCAATACCCATTCCCCCTTTACCCAGCCGGGATAAGGAGCAGAGCAGGTGGCAATGCCCGCCCCCATTCAACCCGCCAGAATCAGGCTTGGAGCAGGCATCAATGCCTGCCCCTCCTTCACCCAGCCGGAATCAGGCACAGAGCAGGTGGCAATGCCTGCCCCCGGCCTTCACCAGCTGGGATCATGAGCAGAGCATGAGGCAATTCCCACCCACTCCCTTCACCTGGCTGGGATCAGGTGCGGAGCAGGAATTACCTTCACCTCAGTGGCGTAGTGTGTGTGTGTGGGGGGGCAGAGGAGCAGCCACCACATGCACATAATTTTTAGGGGGCACCACACTGAGGGCAGGACTACTCCAGGCTCCTCCTACTATCATCTCCTGGGGTGGTTTTCCCTTTGACTTAGGGTTGCCAGGTCCCAAATTGAGGGACGGGGGAGCTATGTCACTGCCCATGCATGCTCTAGAGGACTTCCCTGTCGTGCTGGGAATGATGTTACTCCTGGTATGACAGGGAAGTGATAGCCTCCATGCAGGGCTGATTGCATAAAAATCATGCTCCCAAGTTCCCAGGCCCATTCCCCACACCTTTCACCCTCGTTGGTTACGTAAGGGGTGGCGGAGGCTGGGAGTGAGGGATCCCTGCCCCCACTGGGGGAATGGGATCCCTACTCTGACTGATAGACCATCAAACCATAGGGGCCCTTGCCCTATCAACACCTCTCCTATTGACTCTCACAGAGTGAAGGCACCAAACTAGCCAATTCAGCCTTCCCAATGATGTTGTTCCTGCTGCCCCTGCCTTCCTGAACAGTGTGTCCCAGGGCCTTGACCCTGCAGAGGCTGCTACCATTGTCCCACTCCTCTTCTTCCAACCCCTCCAGCCTTGAGTTCTCTGCCACCATAGGCCGGGGCTTGGCTCTGTGTTGCGCGCCCTGGCAGCATTGTCCCAGCTGCTCTGACAATGTTGAGACAGGCTGAGCTAGCAGAGCACATGCCTGACACTGTTTGGCCCTTTTGTGGGCCTGTTGCTGGTGTGGAAGGGGAGTCTGCAGAAAGTTGGCACCCTTGCTGAGTTGTCTCTGTTTCCTGCTATTCCTCTTCTGACTGCGACAACTCCCTCCAGGCCAATATATGTAGCGTAGGGGATCCAACTCTGGACTCATAGTTTGTGGAATGCCAGAAAAGTGGGAGCCTTCTTGACTTCATCATGCAGGTCATTCCATAGGATGGAAAATGCATGTGTACAGGTAGTTGCTGATATAGCCTATTCTTAGGGTGACACCTGCAGAAGGCCTAGCTCAGATGAGCAAAGCTGTAATAGTGAATCATGGGGGAGAGGTGGTTCTGCGGATATGATGGACCAAGGCCACACAGGGCTTTGTATGTGTAGGAGTAACAAAGAAGCATGATCTATATCCAGACACAAGTCATCAACTAAAGCTATTAGAGTTGCCAGCTCCAGATTGGGAAATTCCTGGAGATCTGGGGGGGATGGAGTCTGGAGAGGATGAGGCTTGAGAAGGGGAAGTGCCTCAGCAGTGTCTAATGCCACAGAGTTCACCCTACAAAGGGTAGTAAGAGAAGATGACATCCTGAGTGAACACACTGGCATAATGCTCCTACCTTTGCTGTGATTAAATTATTTACTCTACTTCAGGTGCCCAGACTTGATAAACCCAGCTGGCTTGAAGTCCCCGGGAAAAGTTTACAGTCTTGCTTGGAAGGATATCCTTCGAAATTCAAAGAAAGGGAGTAAACTCCAATGGGAAAGAAGAAATGCCAAAGAATCCACTTGGACTGCTGCTCTCCGAATCACCCCCCAAAGTAACTATTTTACCCAGGGGGTGGATCTCTATTGTCTGGAGTTCAGTTGTAATTCTGGGAGATCTATAGCCACCGTTTGGAGGCTGGTAACCCTATATTACGGTCATCTTTGTCTCATAGTTTGTCCTGGAGCCAGATTGAAAATAATCCAGAGCTATTCAGGAAAGAGCTGATCAGCTACTGCTCATTCCAACACTTTGCTTAGAAATGGCAGATTAGAGACTAGGTGATAATTGGCCATATCATTTTTGTGTAGGGATTTTGTGTTAGTTGAGTATCATAAATCAATTATCTTGAGTTGGCAATTGATTTATGGTAGACACTAAGGGCTCGTTAAAATGGTGCTCTTCAGATTCAGTATGTGTTTTCTGTCACTGTCATTCTAGATGTCTCCTGACCAGACATGGGCACGAACCAGAAAAAAACCGAACCATGGGGTTCATGGGGTTTCCGTGAACCATGAACTGGCACGTAACTGGCCCAGTTATGAACCAGTTTGTAGTTTGTGGTTCATGGGGTTTAAATGCCCCTTTCTGGCAGGGAAAGGGGCATTTAATCATTTAAAGGGCCCTTTCATGCTGCTTGCAAGGGGCACGACCCTTAAACTATCAGCTAGCAGGCGGTGGAGGGATCCCTCCCTCGCTGACTGCCAGCTGATAGTTTAAAAGGACCTGCCACTTGCAAGTGGCAGGGCCCTTTAAACGGGCCAACCCCCAGCCCTTACCCCCAGCCCTACCCCCCACCACCCCAGCCCCAGCCCCTCACCCCTAAGCCCCAGCCCCCCACTTACCTTCCCTCTGATGCTGGGGTGGTGGAAGCCTCCTTCGCTGCCTGTGCAGCAGAGGAGAAGGCCAAAAACTGCCTTTCCGCCCCTCAAATGGCAGCCGGGGCAGAAAGGCCGTCTCTGGCTTCCTGTGTTGTCCTGCGCACCCACAGGGCAGTGGAGGAGGCCAAAAAAAAGCCCTTCTGCCCCTCAAATGGCAGCTGCGGCTGCCATTTGAGGGGTGGGAGGGCCCTTTTCTGCCTCCTCCGCTGCTGCTCGGGCCTGCAGGGCAGCGGAGGAGGTCTCCACCACTCCAGCATCAGATGGAAGGTAAGTGGGGGCTGGGGCTGAGGCTTGCGAGGGGAGTGGGGCTGGGGGTGTGGGTGCTTGGGGTTGGGCCATTTAAAGGGCCCTACTGCTTGCCCCCTCGCAGACTGTCACCTGAAAAGTGCCCCCCCCCCGGGGAAATGGCCATTTAAACTTGCCCTTTAATATGAACCAAATGAACCAGTTGTCCAGTTCGTGGAAGTTCATGGAAACCAGCTTCCACGAACCCTGGTTCGCAAACCCCAAACTGGGCTGGTTCATGGGTTTTTTGTTCGTATTTAGGTTCGTGCCCATCTCTACTCCTGACTCGCTTCAAGTCACTCAGCTAATTAGATTTTATAATATTTATACTTGTACTATTTTAACTGGAGTTTTAACTTGTATAACTCTTAACAAATAAGGGAATGTCTTATTTTACTAGTTTAAAGCTGGTTGTGAACCGAAATAAATTAACTAACTAACTAACACCCAGCTCCATGGTAAATTGGGGCTGAGTTCTGCCTCAAGGGTGGAATAGGTTGGTGAGGGGTAATGTTGTTGGTAGCTTCAAGGAGTTTCAGTTCCAAGTTCCTACTGCAGCCTCAGCAGACCATGTGTGGAATCCTAACCTCCCTTCAAACATTCTGCAATCCAGTGGGATTCATGAACCTCTGTGGATGGACCTTTTTAACTTGCAGTGTGTTGAAGCCACATTCACCCTTGCCTTGAGTGTACAGTGGTCAGATCAGACCATACCTCCAAACCTGAAACCAGATCTTCCCTCAAAAGCTCAGTGCAAAAAATTAAGTCCTAAGTATGATCTTTTTCATAGGTTGGGCCCCTCACAATTTGAAAGAAGGCCTAGACAGTCAAATAAGCTGTAAAGAACTCTCATGAGGTATCCTCTGCATGAATGCTGAAGTATCTGAGAACAATAAATCTTGGTGTTTTCAACACTATGCCCAAGAGTACTTCCACCAATTCAGACAAGGTACTTACTTGGGGAACTAGCAGCTGGTAAAGAAGCATTATGCCTAATGTATCCTTAGTTCCTGTTAACTGTGAACTTAATATTTAGTCCCTTAGTCGTAGATGATGAGTGACCTCTATGTGTGATGTCACAGCTATAACTTATTAAAATTCTTAGCCATCATGCAGTTGTCAAGGCAGATGAAATACTATAAACAAATATCGGCTATTCTTGTGATATCACATAAAATGTGTTCAGGTTCCCAAACAACATCAGCCAACATTGTGCAATGCACCTAATACATATTCAACAGGATTCAAGATCTTACAGGTACCTGAATTCAACAGTGTCCTAATCTGAAAAGTCTTAAAACTGGAAATTCATTTTGTCTTGAATATCACTAAGGGAATAGTTTTGCATGTACCATCTCAATAAAACCAGAAATATACAGAAAACCACAGAAGCTTGGTCCAAAGTCAACCGGCACAGGCCTTCATACACAGCAGTGAGGCAAAGAGGGAGGAAGAGATGTTGAAGAGCTGGATTCCATTTCCCTTCCTCAGAAGGTGATTGGATCAGTCAAAGGTGGATGTATAAATCATGTTTGAAGATGTGCACACTTTCCCAAGAGGTGCATGCAGTTCTGAATACTGCACAGCTCCTTGCTGTGTGCAATGTGTATCTAGCACTTTCTGTGTATGCATAATCCTTGCTGTATCTAGGAAAAATGGTGAATATTATGAATCTCTGAATGTGATATTTCATACTGAGTTTTAAAATAGTCTAAGGGTTCATTGCAATTTTATATGGTTCTAAATTTGTTTTACCTTTTTTCACAAAAAGTTATTTAAGTGACCCAACTCAAAATAGATGCATATGGAAATACTGCTTGATAAAATGCTTTTGTTCCTCCCTAACTTTGCCTTGGTTTTACTGGTACTGCTGTGTGCGGTTCTCAAAGGAACTCTGAGCAACTCTCTGTCCTGCCACAGCTATAGTTTAAAATTTGGGGATTGTTCAGCTGTTAGATTGTTTGTTTCATTATTAAGATGAAATTGTTAGTTTGCACTATAGGATACTCTTAGAACTAGAACTATTTCCACCCAATTACAAAGTTTGCTGTTAACTGTGAACTTAATATTTAATTGTAATTGCTAGCAAAATATAATTTAACCATAAAGTATACTGAATCCATAACAAAGTGCCCTTTTTACAGGAGCAGGAATATGGATGTGGACCAAATGTGTCTGCATGGTTCCAATTAAGTGGAGGAATGCTTAATGTAAAGCTCCACTTGATTAATATAACTGAAGTCTCTGACAAGCTAATAAATTGGAGTTTAGAATACAGTACAGTAATGCCATACAGTCAGAGGGGGTGACACCTACTTTGGGTCATCAATTTTGGTCAAGCCTTCCTATTCATTTCTACTAAAATAATAATGTGTGGGTAACTCAGTTTCTTTCCAACTGTAAACATGGAATGGAATTCCAAGCAGACCTCATTCAGTAACTCTGACTGGATTGTGTAGTCCTTTTTCAATTGCTGTACTGGAAACTTTCAAAAGAATGAAACTAAGAAGCAAGTAACTTATTAACACACACACACATAAAAACAGTTACGAATTTATACTGATTTCTAACTGATCAATCTATACTTTACTGCAGCAGCACTATGGGATCTAGGGGCCAAGTACTAACACAAGGGAAACTGGTTTTCTACTTAGGGCGCTGATCTTACACTGATTTCAGTACTTTGGCAACAGCAGTCATTGGGGACAGGATTGCTGCTTTAATCTTGGGGTAAACAGCAGAAATGGCCCAGAGGGGAAGTTATTGGTGCTATCATCTCTTTATAGTAAATTGATTTGTTTATTTGGCAAATTTATATGCTGCCTTTCCAGAGACGTGGAGTGCCCTCAAGTCATAACTAGACATGGGCATGAATCAAAAAAAATTAACAAACCAGTGGTTCGCAGTTCGGTGCCGACGACGATCCCAAGATCGCGAACCGCAACGAACATTTTCCTTTGCTGAACCAGTTCGTGGTTTGCTGGGTGCGGAACGGCCCCCGTGGCACTTAGAGAGCCCATATTCCTGGGGAGTGTTTTGCAAGCTCTCCTACAGCCATCGCCCAAGTTTGGACAAGATTGCAAAAGGGATCTTGGAGTTATACCCTCTCCAATCCAAGGCCCCCAGGAAACTCCCACAAAAATCCAAGCTCAATTATACTCTCAGTCTCTCTCCTCAAAGGCTAGCAAGTGGCAAGCAAGAGCTCTGTCCCACTCCACTGCTCACTGAAAGTGAAACCTAGCCTGGGAGCCCACGGCTATTTATAAGCACAGGTCCCATTGAGCAACGCAGGAGGTCTGTGTTTGGCCGTCAGAGCTGCCTATCAGGGTTTGCAGGGATGAGATTGGAGTGCCCATGGCTACAGAACACCCCCTTCCCCCTCCCTCCTCTGGGTGTCTTCTCCCAACTTGTAACCGCTTTGCAGCTCCATGGTTAGAAGGATGACCTGCTGATCAAGGTAAGCTGGGTTTCCATTCGGGTTTCCAGGGCAACAGAAGGAGTGCAGACAGAGTTCAGGCATTCCCCTGGCTCCGTTTCCAGGGGAATTGATTGCTGGTGCCTGAGTGTCTGGCTTCCCGAACTGCAGCCGAACGCACTGAACCAGGCGTCTCCTGAATGCTGGTTTGTTCGCCGTGGACAATCATGAATCGCTGGATCGTGATCGCGCGATCACCAATTTCATGGGTTTTTAAAGTTTGTAATGCGGTTCGTGCCCATCTCTAGTCATAACTGACTTATGATGCCCCCCTGGTGAGGTTTTCATGGCAAGAGACTTACAGAGGTGGTTTGCCATTGCCTGCCTCTGCAACCCTGGTCTTTGTTGGAGGTCTCCCATCCAATTACTAACCAAGGCTGACCCTGCTCAGCTTCTGAGATCTGATGAGATCAGGCTCACCTGGGCTATCCAGATCAGGGCTTCCAGAAACTTACTTGACTTCAAATAAGGTTAAGTAAAAATAATGCAATTAAATAATAAAAACAACATAAGAATTGTAATACTAAAACAAACTATAAAAACAGCATAAAATAATGTTTAGTGGCAGAAAGTGTTATCCCTCAAACCGTCCCCAGGCTAGAAGCATACCATAAAAATAGCTTTGAAACATGGAACCCATCAGCTAAAATCCTGGGTAAAAAGAATGATTTTGGCCTGTCACCTAAAGGAGAAGAAGGTAGGTGTAAGGTGAGCCTCAATGAAAGGAGGACAGTTGTCAGGTTCAGCCTGGCAACCAGCAAGAGACCAGAAGTGATGGAGATATGGAGGAGGGGAAGCAGTTGGTAACAGTGGTTTAAAACTTTTTTTTCTATGCATAGAGGGCAATGTGTGCTGGGGGTAGGACATCTCCCACTCCCAGCAAGCATATGGCAAACCTATGGGGAAGTCATTTCAAGCACAAAATGCCACCTCTGAAAAAGCCCAATCTCCCATTATTGCCTGGCTCACCTTAGCAGGTGTGGGTGTTGAGAGCGGGGCTTAGGAAGATGGGCCATTGTAGCAGCAACCTCACTTCTCTGCCATTTGCCCTGCAACAGGACACTTCTTTGCTATAAATGTGAAGCTGAAATGAGGGCACTACTTTGACTGAGGGTTGATAGTATGAGGGTGGCAATGAGGTAATCTCATTCTGTTTATTTCTGTGTCAGCTGCCACTTCAAAAGTTGCTTTGCGGCAGCTTTACAGCTGCTGTCTCTTAGGGTTTCCAGTTCTAGGTTGGAAAGTTCCAGAAGATTTGAGGATGGAGGGATGGGTTTCAGGAGAGGGACCTCAGCAGAGTATAATGCCTTGAGTCTACCCTCCAACATGGCCATTTTGCACAGGGGAACTGATCTCTGTCTTCAGGACCCCTGGAGGTTGGCAACCCTCCAGTGTCACTCAGCATATCTTTGCAGTATAATAGAAGCCAGTTTGACTGACAGACTCTCTAAGCTGCTTAGCCAATTTAGTCTATTACATATAAGACGGGACAGGTTCCAATCAAAGCTATATAATGAGGGAAACCCCAGGAACCTCACATTTGACAAAAATATATCAAACAACTTTAATCACAGATATCCATCTCATTCTATAAGAATACAAATTTAGTTCATACAAAAATACAAATTCAATTCATGTGATAATATTCAATTCATACAATATTGCCTATAGCCCACACTATATATGAATACAGCTGAAGTCCATACAATAGGACTAGGCTCGAGACCCGTGTAAGTCCAGTATATAAATATCAATAGGTAGCTAATGCACCAATAGCGAGTCCCAAGTAGCTGTAATTCCTGTGTAAATTTCAAAATGACTGCTGCCACGCTACGTGTGTAGGAGCCCCGGTCGGGACTCTCAACGAATGGTGCGTAAATTTCAAAGCGGCTGGATCCGCGCTGAAGGTGCCAGAGCCCCCTCTGGGTCTCCCGGCAGATGGCAACGAGCCCGCCAGCTACAAATGCTCGTTTCGGAAACCCTTCTTCTTGGCCACCTTATAATCATAACAGTCAAAAGCTCAGTTTTCCCACCAGTCCAGTATTTATATACTGGACTTACACGGGTCTCGAGCCTAGTCCTATTGTATGGACTTCAGCTGTATTCATATATAGTGTGGGCTATAGGCAATATTGTATGAATTGAATATTATCACATGAATTGAATTTGTATTTTTGTATGAACTAAATTTGTATTCTTATAGAATGAGATGGATATCTGTGATTAAAGTTGTTTGATATATTCTAGCCAATTTAGTCTGTCAGGTCCAGATAGAAAAGGATTCTGTACCTTTAAGTACAAAAGGGAGAATTTTGTCAAGCGCCACTTTCTCCTTCACAGTGTGGCAGTGAGATAAAAGGCCTTCTGGGATGTGTGTATGTGGACTTGGCAATCCCACCACTTCCGACTACATGTCTTTAAAATCTGCAAGCCAGCAGGGGTATGTTCAGTCTCATCCCTGAACACTCTGTCTGCTCTACTGCGTTTAAATTTGCCAGCCGAAGGGGAAGATTTTCAATTAGTTTACAGCAAATTCTATCTAAGATGCAGCAAATTCACTTAGCAAAAGATAAAAATATGAAACTGTAAAACTGATATGTTAGATAAAATAGTTTTGCCACTTGTTTTTGTGATGGAAGTAAACTATCAATCAGTGCCAAACACAAATAACTCCCATTTCCCACAACATGAAATGGAAGCTATGCAGACTGAGTTCGAAGGCATCTGTCATATAACTGAAAGTGTCTTGGCCACTTGAAAAGAAAGACGGTTTGTTGTGTTCTTCAGCTCCGAAAATACAACATCTATCCAGCCTTCCAAGGAGTTCAGAAACTGTGTTGTCCTGTTCTCATCAAATTATCCTCTCAACAACACTGTGTGGTAGATTAGGATGTCAGAACGTGACTGGCCCAAGGTACCTCAGAGAGCTTCATAGCAAGGTGGGGACTTGAACCCAGGTTACCCTAGACTTACAGCGAATTTCTAAGCAGAATTACCCTGTTTAGTATCTCTGCTTAGGATTTCACTGTTAGTCTATAGCATGGGAAGAAAACTACTTCCAACTCTTTTTTTTTAAAATGTAGGAAATGTAAACTAAGCTTTCAATGAGTTTGCACTAGAGGAACAGAATCTGGAGTCTGAAAATCTTCACTTTCAAAGGGGGAAAAACACATTGCTAGCCTCTGTGGCTGCACCGACTAGTAAGGAGAGACTCTCCATGACCTTTTATCTCCTTATGTTTCCTTTTGTCACTTCCTCAATTCATAAAACAACCCAAGCAATAAAACAGATAAAGGTAATAGAGAGAGAGAGAGATGCACTTCTTGATTGGGTGGCTGGGGAGGATAGGACAGTCTCAGTGAACAAAAGTGCAGGAATTTTCTTAAAACCAGACAAGAATATGAGAAGTCCAGTGAATACAGAAACATTTGGAGTCAGAAGACATGGCTTCAAATGAGGTCGCTGGATCCAGTGGCATAGCAGGGGGGGGGGGGCGAGAGGGGCAGTTGCCCTGGGTGCATAATTTGGGGGGGGTGCCATGGGGCACCACACCGAGGATAGCCTGCACTCCATGTGAGGCCACCCGTGGCGCCCTGGTTGCCTGCTGCGCCAACGGGGTGGCCGGCTCACTGGGTGCTGAACTGACCATCCTGCAGATGAGAAGGGCACTGAGCAGGCAGTGACAGTGCAGGCAGCTGCCATAGAGGGCTGCCTGATGGGGAGGCAAGTGGCCTCAATCGCAGGAGTGCTCCCGCACTCTGCACAATGATGTCACTTCCAGTGACGTCTTCATGCAGTCCCAGGAGCACGTGTGCGGGTGGAACCTGGGAATTCCCCTGGGCACTCCAAACCCATGCTACGCTGCTGATTGGATCACTTGTATAAGCTTTATTAACAAAATGAGTAAGCTTGTAGGGGCTACCATTTCTTTCCATCTCCATTTTTTTTAAATTACAAGTTTGCATCATACCAGCAATATGATGCAAACTGAGAGCCAGTTTGGTGTAGTGGTTAAGAGCGTAGGACTCTAATCTGGAGAGCTGGGTTTGATTCCCCACTCCTCCACTTGAAGCCAGCTGGGTGACCCTGAGTCAGTCACAGCTTCTAGGAGCTCTCGCTGCCCCTCCCACCTCACAGGGTGTTTTGTTGTGGGGATAATGATAGCATATGTTGTAAACCGCTCTGAGTGGGCATTAAGTTGTCCTGAAGGGTGATATATAAATCAAGTGTTATTATTATTATTATAAACCTTTCTATGCAGTCATATAAGGATGATTGTCTTTTAATTTTTAAATTTTATTTTATGAGATAATCATATTTAGGGTAGTAGCAGTTTTGAGGACTAACAGTGAACTAAATGGAGATTTGCTATCACATTTTCTACCTAGAAACTTGGGAGATTCAAAAGTCCTCTATCAGGTCACTGTGCTAATAAAAGAAACATGGCACTAAATGGTTAGCTGTGATTGTAGAGGAACTTATGTCAGTTGGAAGCTTCTAGGGCACATTGTTCTTCTCCCCTGCTCCTGGATAACTAATGACCATAAGCCTAGAATAGTCTCAATCTATACAAGGTATTTTTGATTTATCTCAGTTTCAGCAGTATTTTGTCAAGGACATTCCTGTCACATTCCAAGGCATTTCTGCTGAAGTTGGCTTTCTCTGTGGGTACAGCTTGAGGAAATGCCTGCATGGCAAGGCACACTGCAAACACTGTGGAGGGGGGAGGGCAGTTTTTATTTTTACAGGTCATTTTTTCTTCTTTTCTCCCCTACCCACATGTTCAGCTCTTGGAATTTATTCCAATCTTTCCCTTCTTCTGCATGTGTTTTATTTTCTTTTTCAGTTGTTTCTGGGCTTGGAATATTGTTGATGACTGACTAAGAGGATTTTTTTTCACTTGCCAGGTCAGGAATTTTTTTCACTTGCCGGGTCAGGTAAACCATCTGCTTGGCATGCACAAGGTTCCAGGTTCAATCCATGGATAATAATAACTTAGTTTGTAAACCACTCTGAGTGAGTGTTAAGTCATCCTGAAGGGCAGTATACAAATTGAATGTTGTTGTTGTTATCTCTAGTTAAAACGACCAGATGGTAGGTGATGTGAAAAACCCCTATTGGAAACCCTGGAGAGCCACGGCCAGTCTGAATAAACAATACTGACTTTGATGCACCAGAGTTCTGATCTACGGGCTCATATATGTATGACTTAGATCCTCTATTCAGAAAAAAAGATATAATAACTGTACTATTAAGAGAAAGAGATCTTTTTGCTAGGACTCGTGGAGGATGGCCCAGGGGAAGACAGTACAGTTCCTTGTTTAAAATTCTCCCGGAAATGGTTAACAACTGCCTGCCCTCATGGAAATGCATGTGATAAAGCCTGAAAGTGAAAAGTACCTAGCCCAAGTGAACCTGAACTTGTCAGATCTCTGAAGCTAAGCAGGGTCAGCTTTGGTTAGTAATTGAATGGGAGACCTCCAACAAAGACCAAGGTTGCAGAAGCAGGCAATGGCAAACCACCTCTGTTAGTCTCTTGCCATGAAAACCCCACCAGGGGGCATCATAAGTCAACTTTGACTTGAGGACTCTCTCCATCATCACCCTTGGGAGAGGATGATTTTAAGTAGTGGAGGTGTATATGGTGGAGAGTTATTTAATCCTTTCTCCACTGGCTATTTTGTTGATTACTCCAAACTGCTTCCCCCCCCCATTTCTCCTGCTGCTGGGTTCCAGAGTTGGAATGGGTTACCCTTACAAACTTGTGCTTTGAAAGCTGTGGGCAGCGGTACATCAAGATAACTTTAGCTTTTAAATGAAATCAATCTTTTGGAGTCAGCTGCTACTTCCTCAAACTCACATTTCTCCACACTTCCATTAACAGACTAGGTAGTTTTCTTTCATAAATCCTATACAGACTGACACCTCTGGTTGCCAGCCTCCAGGTGGAGATCTTCCAGAAATATAACTGACCTCTAGATCACAAAGATCAGTTCCTCTGGAGAAAATGGCTGCTTTGGAGGGTGGGCTCTATGACATTATAACCCACTGATGTCCCTCCCCTCCTCAAACCCCCCCAAACTCCAGGAATTTCACAACCCAGAGTTGGCAACCCTATCAGTCCTCTTCCACAAGAGCTGAAAATAAGTGTAAATTACTCCAGAGTTACTCCAGTTATTGGTTTCAATAGGTTTACAATGAAGTAAATTTGCACATGATTGCACTGATAATATAATAATTGAATGATACAACACCAAGATTGTTGATTGATCTAAATGTGTGATTTAAATCAGTGATGGAGGGTGGGGGAGTTTATTTAAACCAAGTTTACACTTTCATAAATCATGCAATTCCTGAACAAGAGTATTTAGTAGTTGGTTATTCTAGTATTGATCCATTTGTGAGTGGATAAAGCTTCTATACCACCTAGGAGCCCCCATACCTACCCTAATTCTGGGGCTGGGCTCAACAGTGAGAACTAACTTCTACGTCAAAAATTTGTAACACATGCATGCAACTTATTATTTAAAAATTTAGAATGCTGAACTTGCAGAATGTTTTTATGCTAGCACGTTTATTTTCCAACCCCCCCCCCCAACCCCATTATCTTTTCATATTTTCTTCCATCCTACGCAGCCTTTTTGAGGCCAAACTGTGGGGGGAAATGTTCTTGCTATGGAAGAAAATACAAATGACTTTAATATATCTGCCAGTGCTGAAGCCATGTGGTGCTAGTCACACATAGAATTTAAGTTTTTCCACAGAGCACTTCTCAATTTGCGTAGTCCGGGCTTTACAGCATCACTGCTATATGTTGAAAATTTTAAAATAGCAAGTTCAGTAATGGAGAGGTCAGCACAATGGGAAACAATTATAAACTAGCTTGCTGAGGAACAAAATACCTTAATAAATCTTTTCTATCCATTGTTTTTATTATTTCATAACTGGGCCTTCCCCTGGCAAATTCTTGCCAACTGGGCATGGAATGTTGCAGTATATCAAGCTGAGCTGCTCTTGTGACCTTGGCAGCCTTTCAGTGGGACAGGAGTACAACTGAACTATTCATGAGGTCTCCAAACTGGGCGAAGATTTTACTTTTCTTTTTGGAGACGTCTCTAAAATAATGAATGAATTTCTGTAGGACAAACTACTAACAGAGCAGAGGATGAAAAAAACCCACTCATGGGGTATTTTTTTATAATACATTGTAAAAAGGTTCTTGTTGCATTTGCACACCATTCTTTTCTAGCCCCAAGGATATATATGAACATAAAATTTATATTTCCAGACCCATTCCTGGGGAGAGGGAAATACTGTATCCATTTATTATCTGATCCATGAAGATAAGCTTTCTAAAAGTGGGGATCAAATGCCCTACTTATCTGCACTTGGGTACATAGGAATGGCTATGGTCCCCCCACTTCTCCATGAAGCCTGAAACATGGGAACAGGCTAGAGGTTAGACAAGGGAGTGTTAATTTGTAGTTGAGTGAATGAGAGTAAATGCCTTTAAGCATCTTCAGGTGATGTTACTGGTCTGGTAATGGGCCTGAAAGCATGTCAGGTCTAGTTCCCTCTCCATCAGTAGTGTTATCAAGGCTGGACTGAGCGGCAGAAGCCTGGGCCCCATCTAGCATTGCCCACCCTCTGCAGGGGATCCCCCACTCCTACCCTCCACCCCCTACCTCTGCTTACCTGGCCGATGGGGGGGGAAGCGCCTCCTGGGGTGCAGTCCCAGGCAGCACACTCCCGTGCACTGCAACAGGCCAATCCGGGCCCTATTCAGCCCGAATTGGGCTGGATTCAGGCCAAATCAGCCCAAATTGGGCTACTGCAGAATGCAGGAGTGCTCCTGCGCTCTGCAGTGGTCCAATCTGGCTGAATCAGGCTTGGATTGGCCTGAATTGGGGTGCTGTGTAGCGCGGGAGTACTGCCACATTCAACAGTGACCCAATTCAGGCCCAAATTGGGCCAAATCCAGGAGGATTCAGGCTCAATCAGGCCTGAATCAGGGTCAAATTGGGCCCTATTCAGCTCTCTGTGGCACGCCGGAGGCCTGCACGATGATGTCACTTCCTGGATGTGACATTATTGCGCAGGCTGGGAGCACATATGAGAGAGAAACAAAAACAAAAAAGTCAGGTGTAAAATAATAAAATAATAAATATAACCTCCAGCTGGGGGGAGGGGAGACCTGGCAGCCCTAGCTGCATCTCACTGGATTAGTGAATAACAAGGGACGTGACCAACTAACTACAAAAGCATGAAAAATATGTCCAAAGTAAATCTGAAAATAGTAAATTTATAGTGAACAAACTCATAAATTCAGTCAATAAACAAATATTGCATAAGCATAAGACCACACGAATAAGGTCATAAACAAGTGAATCCAATCAATGAAATGAATGAAAGTGTAACCACACGGGTTAGCTAGCAATTGACCATCCCGTATCGGATTCTCCTTCTTCCAAGCAGTTACAGATCGAAGAACAATTCTCAACACACATAAATCAAATCCATAGCACCGGCTCGCTCTCAGGCGTAAGCGGTTACACTTTCATTCATTTCATTGATTGGATTTACTTGTTTATGACCTTATTCGTGTGGTCTTATGCTTATGCAATATTTGTGGCACATATTTATGTTTAAGCAACTGCTTTATGTTATGTATGCTTTGGGCTTTACACAGCCTTTCCTAACTCTTATGTAGCCTTTTTTCCCCCCTTGCTTTTTCCACGGGGTGGCTCAGGTGTGTACCGGGGCTACTGTTAAGAGTGTTATTGACTGAATTTACGAGTTTGTTCACTATAAATTTACTATTTTTGGATTTACTTTGGACTTATTTTTCATGCTTTTGTAGTTAGTTGGTCACGTCCCTTGTTATTCAGTTTGCTTTGCGTGACTCTCTCTTTTGGGCTTCTCTCACTGGATTAGTGGCAAGGGGAGTAAAGAAGCACTGCCTTTGCTGGTTACGCAGCAACAATGTTTCAGGAAGTTGCATCTCTTCAAGTTCCAAGTGCACTCCTCAGAAATTAGGTGTTGTAAAACCTAGTGGAGTGATAAAATGTACTATGATTATATTTTATGGGATAAAAAGAAAAGGGACTCTACTTTAAATCAGAGACTGGGTTGCCATTTTTCAGGTGAGGTCAGGAGATCTCCTGGAATCACAACTGATCTCCAGGTGACAGAGATCCCTGGAGAAAATGGCTGCTTTGGAGGGTGGGCTTTATGGCATTATACCCTGTCCTCCCCAGGCTCTACCTCAAACTTCCAGGCATTTCCCAGTTCAGATTTGGCAACCCTAATCAGAGGTGTATCTGTTAAGTCTGAGAGACAGACCTCACTGATAGTGGTGGATGATGGTTCAAATTAAAATAGCAAAATGTATTTGAAATATATGGCTTCCTGGTTCAAGAGTTAGAATTATTTTTAAAAAGTATTTGTTTCAGCATTTCAAACAGCTGCACTAAGAAGTAGTTTTTTTAAAAAAAAATATTGCAGAAAATCTTCCAACACATAACAAACCATCTGAACTTCTAAGATTTAAGTAAGGTGATGACAGAGTAGTTACATGTTAGGAGAAAGGGGTCCAGCTATCCTTTTTCTTCTCTTCACTGAAAGGAAGTTGGTTTAGTTTCTCACTTTGACAAATTAGGTTCCTTTTAAAAAAGCTAATTCCCTCAGCACTTGTTAGGGAACACTTCTAACCTTCTTGAGTATCGTACAGATCAGCCCTGTTTACTTCAGGGAGCTATATTTATCGCCCGTCCTTTAAAAGTTGCAAAATGATTAATTTTTAAACATGACAACTATTTACTTATCCATTATCTGTTCATGAGTTATGACCAAAGGATATGAAATTAGAATGCTTTACCCAAAAGAATAAAGGAGTCATCAGCACACAAGGCTATGACACCTTTATGCCCTGTACTAAGGCCTAAAGTGTTATGTAGACCTGTAGCTGACACAGTGATTAATTATTCTACCTGTGGAATTCATCTTGGTGAACCTAGGGCATATTTCTTCTCATGCCCTTGAACTGAATGAAACTCAAGTGAAACTCATGCAGAAATCTTACAGGGAACAGAATGCTCTTGTTGGGTCACCTAGAGTGCAATCCTAAGAAGAGTTACTCCAGTCTAAGCTAATTCATTTCAGAAGGCGTAAACTGGGGTATCTCATCATAGGATTGCACTGCTTGTTATGTATCAGTGTAATTCCTTGATTGGAACACCATCAGGGTATGGGCTAAATCAACCTTTGTTGAGCTCAGTGTCTGGGGTGAGAATAGGGATGTGCGCTTCGGGTTTCCAGTTCGGTAAAATACCCGAATTGGACCTGATCCATAAAGATTTGGGATATCCAAATCGGAGCCAGCATGCTGGCACTGGTTCGGAAATCCTGAATCAAAGCTTTCTGAAGCATTCATAATGCTTCGGGAAGCTTTGGGGCTGAGTTTAAAGGGCCCCGCCGCTGTGAAACCACTCAGTTATGTTGGCTAGAGCTAAGGGCACTGGGAATGAGTGAGTTACATAGCCTGGACTTTCTAGTCGCAAAGGAACAAAATCTTACCAACTTGAGTTCAACTTCAAACTGCCCAGATCTGTGGAGGAACAAGTTAAGATAGATCTGAGGTAGAGATGTATTTATTATTTACAGATAGATGTTATAAACCTTTTTTCCAGCCTTAGTCATATGTTCAGTTAGTATAGTGTACAATACAATAAAGTACAGCACCAGGTCAGAAATAACCTTCCATTCAAGAAAATGGAAGTAGAGAATGTAGGGCATCATCTATATAATCATTGCTTTGACTTTCACATTCCTGAGGAAAAATTTGATGGTTAAATAATGAGGGTTGGATCCTATGGAAATACAAAATGAAGAGGCCCACAAAACTAAAACTGCTGCACTTTCCCCCATTAGTCTCCTGCTTACCACAAAGACCTTTTGAGATTGAAGGTTTCTCATACAAATGCACTCTAGCACACAGAGCTACAATGCAGGAGGTGAATGGGGCAAAATTGCCCCCTTCCATTGAGGGAGTACATGTTCCTTAACTAATGGAACAGATAAACTGGGACCGAGAAATTTTACCTGATTCCCCCTTTTGACTGCAGTCTCTCTGCCAACATGTATTTTGCTTACAGTGGTCCTTCATTTCTACAGTATTAGTTTTTAATAGTCAAAGGTGGCTGCTGGAGGAGGATGGGAAGCATCCATCCCTGAGATCGCATTCCACTTGGGCTTACACAGAAACTAAAGAGTTTGTTTAAAATATTGATGAAACACTGAGTTAGAACCAATGACCCACTTCTGCAGAGTGAGAAATCTTACTGCAATGGAAGGACTCCTTATGATGGCAGGAAAGGGTCATTGGATTCAATCCACTTTATATATACATTGCCCACCTATTTTTTTTTTGCAAGGAAAAGTGAAGTTTAAAATAAGATATAGACATCATGCTCTAAACGTATACAAGGGAATATTCATTTTTGTGTACAGATCATATTTTCTCTATAGTTTTAAAATTTCTATTTAGGTATAGGGAAAAATGATCTGTAGGTCGGTTCATTAAAGCTTTGCATTGATAACTTCAGATGTATAAATTCCTGGCCCAATCCAAGCAATTTGCACCTGTGCAAACCTTTGTGACAGAATAGGATGGATCGTCAGGATGTACAGCAGATTAGACCTTTTCTCTTTCATAGTTCCATAAGTCTTTGAATACAAACTCCTGCAAGAATTTTGCCAACAAAAAGATCTCTTCAAATATTTTTTTGCAATGACCCAGGCTGTTGCTTTTTCTTAGAAAAACTTTAATTGGGTTCTTGTGAATTGGCATGAACTGTTGTAAAATATTCAAGGAATCCACAGCTCTGACCTGGTTTGACTAGGTTTGTAAAGATTCTACAATTAAATTTTTATTTACATGAGCTACATTTCCAAGGAATACTTTTTCATATATATGTGTTCAGCAAAGCTGTCTGTCAGATTTTCAGGGCAGAAAGGAATCTGGAAACTAGAGATTGGTAAGAACAGAATTGTTTTGAAAGGAATTGCCACACAGCATTCAGGGCCAAAAGGTTTTATTAAAGTTTTATGAAAATCCTCCCTGTTTTTTACATTCCAGTTGAGTCTATTAACTTTGCAGGTTTTGATGATCTAGCAGGTATAAGCACTTTTCACATTAAATGTAGTGTTGACAAAGGAAATTCACTAGCAAAGGTTTCATTAACTGGGGATTATACTGAAACCTTTTCCCAGAATCACCAATAAATGGAACCTTAATCTGAAATTTGGCATTCATACCAAGTGCAACAAATATAATTTCTTTTTTATTTGGCTTAAATTTACCTGTAAGGTGAGAAGGAGTTGTGGCTTTTATAATAATATGCAAAATCCTACCATGTGTACTGCCCGATATAATTGTTTGTATGATAAAAGAATACTTTAATCTAGACAATCTAGTTTTCAGTTTTCTTTGTGATTCCAGCAGTATGACTCTTATTTTGGTCTTAAATGGAATCCTTCATTTTTTCCCACCTCTGGTGCTGTCACGCTGAAAAATGTCCACCATTAAGCTGAGCAGCATTTTTTTCAAATGGTTTTATTTATGAGATAGTGATGTACACTTTATGATTGTGTTGCTCTGAACAGCACAGTGGAACTGCCAGATTCTCACAACTGTGAGTGGAGTTCTGCTGCAAAAGAAGCTTTATTGCCTCCTTTTGCCTACTATGCTCCTGAAAAGCAGTTGTTGAGAAGCCCCAGGAACAGTGTTCAGAGAAGCTGGGAGAGAAGGATGCCAGCATTATAGGGAATCAGAAGAAATCAGAGCTTCCCTTTGCATGAGCAAGAGTGCCTTCCTTTTGAACTAGGTCTCCAGCGAATCCAAGTCTGTATTGTGCAAGCCAGGAGATTTGATGATCTTATTACAAGATAGTAGCAGAAATCTTGGCCTTCCCATACAGTAAGACAAAATATTGCTTCTGCTCAAAAACATCAGTATCAGAAGTTAGCATAAACTTTCAAAATTCTTGATATCAGGCCAACATATCTGGAAGTTTTGATCTTGAGAGTTAAGGGCAGGATTCATGTGACTAGTTTTTCATTGTGAGGTGACATTTTGTCATTGACTTTTGCAAAGAGACACAAGAATCCCATTATTATGTGATCCAACACATCTTGTGTATGCTTGTATTTCATATGTTCACAACTTGGATCTTTATGTATCTCAGCCCTGAGCTGATTGCCAAAAAGCCACTGAAGTAGAAAATTTGACTGTATAACAATACCTGCTTAGAAAAGCATAAAGCAGTAAAAACTCTACCAACATGCAGTATTTAAACTGACCCAGAATAAAATGATATCTTCCTTATTTTTAAATCTGTTAAACACACAGCCAAAGTTAAGCCTTTAAAGCCCATTGATTTCAGCAGGGGAAATTCAAATTCCTTTGATTTCAGTGAGAGTCTTAGATTAGATCCTGTTCTTTAAAAGTTTGTTTTAGGGTTTTTTTTTAACGAAAGCTACATAAATTAATAGATGGATAATAGCGTGAACAAAATATTGGCTTTAAATTAGGATGATTTTATTAACCTTTTGCAAACTGCTTTGGGAACCAGTTTTGTTTGACAGGTAGGGTGTAAATATTTCTCTAGCTCTACACAAGCTCTTGTGGAATGGTGTTAACAGCCAAATACATACAGGGGAGCCAAGAGCCACCATGGGCCCCTGGAAAAAAATTCCATCTACCCCCTCCTCTCATGAAGAAGAAGAATGTACTGTCGAGTCACAGCCAACTCATGGCGACCCCCAATCATGGGTGTTCAAGGCAAGACACAAGCAAGGGCAGTTTGCCATTGCCTTCCTCCATGTAGCAACCTCCATCATACTATCATAACAAAACAAATCACTTGGCTTTCTGTTATTGAGAACGGAATAATAATAGCATTAGGATATGGTGCAAAAACTCCAAAACATCAACAAACCAAGATTAAGCACAATCAGGATGTCTCTCCTGCCAAGGTCCCAGCCAGAACACTGAAACACGTATCAGTTAAATATAGGCGAGACACACGTTACCTGGGATTAAGCCTCATTGAACAAAGTGGGTTATCAATCTTTCAGAAAGTACTACACTGAAAGAAATATTTCTACTAACTCAAAACAAAAAAGCAAAATCACAGCAACATGAAAATGCTTAAAGGGGGAAGTAAAATTGGGGAGATATGAAAAATTGGTTTTATTTAGAATATTTCTATGCTGCCCCTTCAGAGTCCTGCTTGAGGTGGTTTACAATTAAAATAATATAATAATATAAAACATGAAGCCATTAAAAACAAGTGGTTGGACATAAACAGCATAAAAACTATCCATAAAACAAACAGCAGACCAGAAGCAGACCTTCAAAAAAAAGTTTGGTAAGATAAAACCCCTAATTAGATGCCTGGATGTGTTTTGGCCTGGCATCTAACAGTAAAGTAGGCACCAGGCAAACCTCAAGGGAGAGGGCATTCCAAAGATGAGATGCCACTACAGAAAATGTCTCTAGTCACCATCCACCTCACCTCTGAAGGAGGGGGCACAGACAGCAGTGCTTGAAAGACAGATCTTAACTGGCAGGATGGATGGTACTTCAGGTAGTCTCATTCCAAGCTATTTAGGGCTTTAAAGGTAAGAACCAACACCATGAATTATGTCTGGAAGATCTTTCAGCATAGGGATGATATGTTCCCCGTAACCGACTTCTGACAACAGCCTGGCTATTGCATTTTGGACCAGTTAAAGCTTCTGGACCATTTTTAAAGGCAGTCCCATGCAGAATGCACTATAGTAATCTAACTTGGATGTGATAGAGCATGGACCACTGTGGCTAGATCATGTGTTTTGAGGCAATGTTGTAGGTGGTTACCAGCTGAAGCTGATAAAAGGTACTATGTGCCATAGGGGACAGCCAAGCCTCCAGCTGTAGGCCAGGGTCCAATAGCACACCCAAGCTATGAACCTGCTCCTTCAGGGAGAGTACAACCCCCTCCAGGACAGGCTAACTGCAGTCCCTGAGCAACTTCTCCATTGACCAACAGAACCTCAGTCTTCTCAGTATTGAACTTCAGTTATTGGCCCTCATCATTACCATCTCCAGACACCTATTCAGGACTTCTGTAGACCTACCTGGCATAGCTGTTAAGGTGAAACAGAGCTGGGTATCATTCACATATTGGTGGGCTCCTTATTCCAGATCTCTGGCTGATCTCTCCCAGTGGTTTCATCTAGATGGAGAAAGAAGGTGGAACCCTGGTTCTATTTATAGTTAACATTTCAGCAAGCAAGGTTGTGTTGCTGTTGCTGTTTGGACCATGCCTTTATTTTTCCATTTCATCTAGTTCCTAAGCTTTTATGTACCTCACCCATGACCGCATAGACCTTCCTTATTTTCTAAGTTCACTTTATGCCTCTGTTAAGTGTTGTTGTCTATTAACACAACAGCACAAAAGTTTGGTTAATTTTAAAAAGTCTTGAGTATCCTACCTATTTTAGAGTATGTAAATGGCATGAATTTGTGTTGTCTGAGGTACAGAATGATGCCTAGCTGTTCAACTACTCCCACTCACCCCCAAGTCTTCTCCCTCTAGACTGACTGAGGAAACTTCATGACTGGGAAATCTGGAGTCAAGCTGTTCATTCCTCAAAATGTAATTTCCTTTTCATTTCATAGTAAGTTCTACAGCTTGGTGCTCAGTAAAGAGAAATTAAATATTGCCTTTGGTTACAGGCATAGTAAATTCAATTAGTACTCATAATTGGTTTTTATCTTAGTCAGTCTGACTGAAATACTTTCAACATGGGACCTCCAGAGTTTGTATACAGATACTTTACAGTTACAAAGAGCCTGACTAGAATCATATCAACCATACCTAATTTTTTTCCTAAGCAAGCAATGAAATGCTTTAGAAAAATAATAAACAGCTCTTCTGTCATCGGACAGCTTCATTTTCTCCATCAGATTAGGGTGGTCTCTGAAGCTCTCAGCAGCTGATCTGACAGAATAAATCTGAAACAAATTGCTATTGCAGTAATCCTTCACTGGCATTAGGTGCTGGATGGGAGAGAAATCAACTCAAGCCTCATAACTAAATTGGCTGGTATGCCTCTCTGTGTAATAAGGTTATGGTTTGTTGAACAATCTATTAATGCAAGTTTATCAAGATGTATTAAACTTTTCGTTTTGCTGTGGCATTTGGATGGAAGTGGAGCATCAAACAGAAAACAGTCCCAAGCATATTAAGCACACACGCCTTTAGCAACTAAACTAGCACAGTTTAAGCATTGTTTTTAAAAGGCATTGTTTAGCTCAATCTACTATGCCTATGGCAGAGCTCACTGGTAGCTGCTTAACCCTTTCTTACAGAATGTATGTTCCCACCACCTGGCATGTTATAGTATGTTTTAAAAGATGGATTTAAGACTTCCTTAGGTTGGTATAATACTTCACTACAACGGGCCTTCTGATCTGACTTCCAAATCAATCACATTATTTTCTTACAGGACCAGAGCTACTATTGCTAATTGGATTTGCTCTTTTCTCTTTTGTTTTACAACTTGGTCTGTTTTTCAGCTTTACAATTCTACTTGGCTTATCAACCATACCTTGGACCAATGCTCTGAAATAATTTTGACTTTTTAAAAACTTGAGACTGAGGTATATCCCAGACAGACAGACTGGTTTTCTATATGTTATGTGTATTTCTTTTTTACAAGGAACCTGTTTTAATGCTGCCAAAGATTCTTACGTGAACTTCTGTAGAGACAAAATGTTTCCATTGTGGATATATTGTTGCAGGGTTCACATTTCATGTTGGCACAGAACAAGTACTTTTACTTATTTTTCAAAATTATATTCCGCTGTGTCAGATGGGAATTCTGCCCTGAGGTGGGGTCCGCAGTGGAGGTGATCAGACTCTCCAAGGACCTGACCTCTTACCTACCCCAGGGTTCGTTTGAGCTCAAGGTGCCAGCAGGAGGGGAAGAAAGAGACAGGACACCAACATACCTTAAAGCAGCTACAGCTTTTATTGAATATATAAAAGAGATAGAATTTCAGCATGCTTGCATTATATTTACCCAAAACGAGGCTGATGAGATGTTACCGACTAGTCAGGAGAAAACTAGCAAATGAGATTTCTGCCTCACTCTCTGAGTTCACCTTGTATACCCTCTTTTTCTCTTCTTTGAGATTTTATTTGGGAGTAAAGGCATCGCCAAGGCATCCATGCCTATGTGGGCTTTCCTGATCAGACATCACCATTGATGCATATTCCCAGCGCACTTGGATATTTTTTTCCAACACAATTTCCTGACACGTCATGGGCCATTCGGAGTTTTAGTACCCCCAAACTGTCTAACTTGGGTAACTTCCCCTTTTGAATACTGATATTTTTTTCCTTTCATGATCTTTATGCTCCTTGACACCTCTTATGGGCCTCAACTTTTGGGTGGACTTCCCACCTACCAGATCAGTTTTCCTGAACTCCATGGTCCAACTGTATTCCTGCTTAATTGCTTATTAATTAGAGGGGGGGGGGAGAGAGAGCCTCTGTTCCCCTTGGTCCAATTCCAGTCACCCAGCAAGCAAGCTATTCCTGACTTCAACTAAGATACAGAAAATCTGTGGCTGACCAACTAGCTTCCATTACAGTTGAAATTAAGATTGTGGTTTTTTGAGACTCAAGTTAAAGGAGAACTTACTCCACACAAATACCATACAAAATGGGGAAGTCAAAGTGCTGACCCTCAAGCTTATCATAAAGCAGGGATGCCTGGGCGAGGGATCACCCTCAGTCTTGTCAACTATTCCACTTTACAGTTGTTCAGCCATGTTACAAGTTTTATGGCTTCTTCAGCCATATTGTCTTACAGCTGTTGTGCTGTGATTATGACATGGCTTTGATAAATGCAGCTTCAGGACTTACTTTGGGGGCCCCCTTTGAGCTCTGCATTGTGGCGTGGAGTGCAGGGCTGGGCACCATTTTGTGCTGGGGTGGCTGACATTTCCCAGCAGCTAGCATTGTGTATGAGGTCCCTGGCAGCTGGCCCTGTTGCTTGGTGGACGGACCATGGATGGCAAGTTTTCTTAATATGTAGACTGAGGGATGGGGTTGTACATTGGACAGCAGACAGGTTGCCAAATGCCTTGATCTACTGCCTTATGCCAAGCCAAACCTCTACAGCTGTAACCAATTAAGTTGTGGTCTTTTATACTCCATCAATGTTGTCTTATGTCTTTGTACCATGCCCTGTTCTCAGCTACCTTCACACTAAGGCCACACTATATTACTAAGAACAGTTTTGTGTTCCCTAATTCTTCATGTGACAGTGAGCTTATATATATATATATATTCCCCGTTGCTGCCTCTTGTGCCTGGAATTTTCTCCCTGAACTCTTGTATCACTTTTTCACCTTTTAAATCTCTCCTCAAAACCCACCTTTCAAATTAGGCCTTTGATAATCCCTTAATCCTCATCCTGAATTGAAGCATGTGTTATTTGTATGTAGTCTCATTCATTCCCTCTTACTACAGTGTTCCTCATTCCACATTCTCTGTCCTCTTCTCCATCGTGAGTTTCAAGTTATACATTGCTTGATGGGATCAATATTTTTTTAACTTGTGAAATTTTGTAAAGCATTATGATGATCATTATGCTATATGCATTTATTGTACTATATGGGCATATATGCATTTTTTGCCTTCTAAAGTTTCCTGACAGACATGAATTACAAAGGCAGTTAAATTAGACAAGTGTGTTACTGTGAACAAAACAGTGCCTTCCACCTTCCCTAACAATCATTTGTATGCCTTCTCATAGGATTGTATCCTACCAGCTTTTTCGCAGGTGAAAACAGTGGGAGGCGGGGGTAGACCACCAAAACAGGTATAATATGGATTGTGATTCCTGTGTAGCCAAAACCACATGGGACAAGGCTGTAATTAGTACAGGAACTGGTGGTATATTGAGCAGATAAGTTGGCAGGATCCATCCTGCATTATCTGGGCATGGGAAGAATTTCACTGGAATTAAGAATAAGTATAAATTCCTATTCCTACTCACTCCTCCCTTTCTTACTGTGGTGGCCAACTATACCTATTAAAGAGAAAAAAAGGTAAGAATACTCATGAATTAGCAGGAATAGTAAGAAAAGTCTTCTTACTTTAAAAATTTCAGCACCTTGCCCTTAATATATGTGCCTGGATATATCTGTCTATAACAGTGGCACAATGTTCCTGTTATGTCAGTATAATATCAAAGGTGGCAATATTTTGCTGGTATTCCAGTTAGTATGCCCCATTTGTAGAACTTCTTAATTTCATTGGGATATTGGTATCTGCCCACTGAACTCTAAGTCCTGTTTAACCTATCTATTCAGCAATGGAGTGACCTTCCCTTGCCTTGATCCTATAAGTATAAAGTAAAAATATAATCATACAGATATTATGAGGGAGGGGAAAGCACTGCTACAGTGGTGGGGAAAAAACTGTTTTCTCCCATTTCCTCATTGTAGTGGCTTCCCCAAATCAATGTAGAGCTGAAATGGACATATCTAAGTAGCTACTATGCCTACTTAATGCACATCTAATTTTTTGTTGAACATGTTCAGTTTAGCCCTGTAATTCATAGTAGCATGGATCATGAAGGATCACCACAGGAGCAGAGTAGAGGTGGGCACGAACCAAAATATGAACCAAAATTCATGAACCAGGCTGGTTCGTGGTTCATGAATTGGGCAGTTGATCAGAGCCATTTCTGATGAACCACCATGAACTTTAGGCCGGTTCATTTTGTTTGTTTTTTGGTTCATCACTGCAGACAGCCTGGCACTGATCAATCAGTTTCCTAGGCAACTGGCAGATGGGTTTTCTGCAGCCTCAGAAGTGGCCTTCTGTTGCCCTGGAAGTGATGTTTTCATGAACCAAACAAATTGGTTCGCAAACTGGGGCATGTTTGTGAAAGTTCGTGGTTTGTGAATTGTGACAAACCACGAACCACACAATTGGATATTTTCCTGGTTTGTGCCCATCTCTAGAGCAGAGCCATCCCATACATGGCAGATCAAGGCAATTACCTAAGGTGCATCAAAAGAATCTCTGGGCAGGTCCCAGCTAGGCCTGGATAAGCCACTGCAAGTGGTAGTCTTGGGCAGTGCCACTGGCCCTAGTGCCATCACTCAGGTGCATCACAAGATCAAAGGCAGAGCTGGAGGCTGGGGCATGCTTGCCCAGCCTGCCATCCCCCAGCCCTGACCTGCTGTGCTCCTGAACCCACCCTCCCAATGGAGAGGTTGAGGAAGGAAGAGCAAGGACTAGCTTACTTCAAGCTGCCCAGCTAGAAGCAGTGGCTCCTTGCCTGCCCAGCTCTGCATGTACCTGGGCCATTATAGCAGGGGACCTGAATCATGGTGTTTCCACACACATATGGGCCACCCAGGGCACCCCAAACCCTTGAGCTGACCCTGCACATGAGCCATCCAAAAGATCTGATAGTTAAGAAACAGTCACGGCCTGTCCCACAGGAAGCAGATCAGCAAAGGATTGGTCCAGGCATTCTCTATTCAAAAGAGGCTCAAAAGGGGATTTTGTTCCAGCAAATTTCAAACTTCTCCTGAGGAGTTTCACAGTCATTCTGGTTACTCCACTTTTCCTGCTGTCCTGTTAGATCACACCTACATTAAAACCTTTCCTCAACTATGAAAATGACCCAACTGCTAGAATGTTTTTCCTTGGTATGTTGAATTTCTATTGGAAGGCACTTTTTCCACGTGGGAGCATTTAAAAAAAGGCATGCCTCACTCACAGTTGGACAAGGTGCAGCACAATACGGCAGCATAGCCTGTTGCATATATTCATCCTGACTTGCTTTGGATCTTTCTTCTTGACTGTTAAAAAAATTGCAGAAAGGAAAAGAGAATCCCTTGCATTGGGGATAGGTTAAATTGGGGGAGTGTTTTGAATCTTCCAACCTATATGCCTTTTACCTTGCATTTTCCATTTATCAAGTCACCACATAAATAGCTAACAGGTGGTGGTGCTAAAAATAGATCCTCTAAATGGTTGATCAGAAGCCAGCATGTTGTCATTTAGTTGTCTCACTTCATTGCACTGTGTTATGTTGTGTAATCTTGTGTGACATGCTACAGGTCAGCCCTACTGACCTGTATGCTGAAATAAGATTCCTCATGCTATAGACAAGAACTTGTAATAGTGAATTGAATGTTCTTGGAAATGCCTGCTTTTCCAGCAGCTCACATCCTATGAGAATTCTGCTTGGTGAGCATTACTGATCGAAGTATTTTTGGTGCCACTTCAAGAATCTGTACTCAGCAAAATAAACCCATGGGGCAAAAAAAGTCCAAAGTGTCTTGGTCTAAACTAGGGTGTGGACTAGCAATGGAGAGTGTTGTTTTAGAGCCAAGGCTGGCCAAACATATGTACAATCATTGGCTGTCCTTGTGACATGAAAGATTCCAACTATCTGCCAAGGAATGTCAAGTGGCAGCACCAACCTATTTTTAGTTGCACATGCAGCAGTCAGCTCTGTTCTTCTGGCCTTGCAAAGGGAGGTAGAACTCCCCTGGATACAAGTTACATTCTACACCAAATGTGCATAGCTGAGAGTGAAAAGATGTCAGTTTACTCTAGTGAGGCTGACTTCTAAGATCTGTGGAGCCAAATGTAAGCAAGAGAAGGATTTCGGTATTGCATTGATAGAACCCTGAAGCATGGCACTGATATACCCATCAGCTGTTGGGGTGAGAAGATGCCAAGGAAAGTGTCAGTAAGGATTGGCCTTGGCACTTAAGACATAAGGGAACTGGTGAGAATATCTGAGAATCACCACTGATAAGCTCTGTGGGGAAGATGAGAGCAAAAGAAGCCATTAGAAACAAGATCCCACCATCCTTGTCCACATGGATTATAGTTAATAAGAGTAAGACATGGGAAAAGACTTAGGCTGCAGCTAAGGAGTAAGGCTGCCCTGTATAGTATAAAGCTGAGACATGGATTTTCTGGTTGATGCTTAATAATGACCAGATGTTAAAAAATTGCACTTTGATTTTTATCTGTACGCAACTGTCAAAAGCAGCAATGGAGGGCTTGGTGCACACTGCATTGCCCTTCTTCCAAATAACTTATATACTGTGGTGTACACTGAGAAATTTTTCATTATAATGTCTGATCTGGATTTGGGGAGTGGTGGTACCATAGTCACTTATTTTCTGGTAGGATATTACTGGTTTGGGAGTCAAATTTGTGTGTTTTTTCTTCAGGACCATTATTTTCAATGGGGAATCTATTCAAGGATCTGAGACAGATGTTTATAATGGCACCAAACTTACATAGATCACAGTCCTCACTCTAATCTAAAGATCCCCTCAGTTTCAAGAGATTTAACAAAGGGGGTCAATTTTACAGATCCACAAAGCAGGTCTCTCCCTGTGCAGCTGCACTTTTCTCTTTACTGATTTCTAAAATGGTGACAGCCTAGCAGATCCAGACGGGCATCAGCATTAAATCAAACAACGGCCTCCTCCGTCTTCATACATTTCGTCTTCCTACTCTCCCAGTGACTGACTGGCAATAAAAAACTTTTACTTTCCTACTGAAAAGTCCCTGTTTGCCATGTTTCCCTGTTGTGGTCTGTTTAACTAAGTAAGGAATGAGATTGGCTGCTTTTCCATTATTCCCTATGGGGGACCTTGGGGTGGGGGCTGGAGTCATTGTTTCCCCAACAAATACCACCTAATTTGTAGCAGAGCTTCTTCTGTCCACCAAAGAATTTTCAAGCAAATTGGACAAAGGGTTTAAATTCTACTGGCCCATGAACAAGCCTAGGCTTTCTACTTTCAGAAATCTCTCTCTCTTTCCTATAAGGTCAGAGCATTTGCGGACGATATAATGCTAATTGTGGAAGATCCAATGGAGAATATGCCAAAAGTAATAGAGAAGATTAAGGAGTCTGGAGATTTGGCAGGATTTTATGTAAACAAAAAGAAGTCAAAGATATTATGTAAAAATATGACTAAACAAAAACAACAACTATTAATGGAAACAACAGACTGCGAAGTAACAAGTAAGGTGAAATATCTGGGAATTGAACTGACTGCAAAGAATATAGATTTATTTAAAAACAACTATGAGAAATTGTGGACTCAGATAGAGCAAGACTTGATTAAATGGAACAGACTGAACTTGTCATGGTTGGGAAGAATTGCAGTAATTAAGATGAATGTGTTGCCAAGAGTGATGTTTCTGTTACAGACAATACCAATTATCCGAGACTCTAAGCAGTTTGAAAAATGGCAGAGGAAAATATCAGATTTTGTTTGGGCAGGCAAAAAGCCTCGAGTGAAAATGAAAGTGTTACAAGATGCAAAAGAAAGAGGCGGAATGCAACTGCCCAACCTAAGACTTTATTATGACGCAATTTGTTTAGTGTGGTTGAAAGATTGGATGATGCTGAAAAACCGGAAATTACTGGCCTTAGAAGGATATAAAAAAAATATTCGGATGGCATGCATACTTATGGTATGATAAAGTAAAAGCGGACTCTATGTTCTTACATCATTATATTCGGAGAAGCCTATTCACAACTTGGAAGAAGTACAGAAATTACCTACAAGATGGAATCCCCTCATGGGTGGTTCCATATGAAGTAATAGATCCGAGAACTGTCGATAATGAACAACAGTGTCTAACATACAAGGAGATAACCCGAATGGAATTTTTTAAACCTAAAATAAAGGCGCAGGACGAGTTGTCTCCAAGTTATGATTGGTTTCAGTACAGACAGATCAGAGATCTTTATAATTCGGACTGTGTGAAGGGAGGGATAAGAATGGAGAATTCGGAATTAGAACAGGCACTTTTACAAGAGGATAAAAAGGAAATCTCTAAGGTATATAAAGTGCTGCTGAAATGGTATACTGAAGATGAAACAGTTAAAGTGCAAATGGTGAAGTGGGCTATAAACTTTAATAAGGAAATAACAATGGAGGCGTGGGAATACTTGTGGAAGAATACAGTGAAGATCACGACATGCGCCAATATTAAAGAGAATGTCTACAAAATGATTTATCGTTGGTATATGACACCAAAGAAAATTGCGCTAGGGAATTTGAACACGTCTAATAAATGCTGGAAATGTAAAAAGCATGAGGGATCTTTGTATCATATGTGGTGGACTTGTGAGGTAGCTAGGCAGTACTGGGGGGAAATAATAAGAGTAATAAGCGAGATTTTACAATTTCAAATTAATAAGAACCCAGAACTCCTGCTACTGAACTTGGGAATGGAGGACATTCCAGCACAATATAGGACATTGCTATTTTACATGACAGCAGCGGCTAGACTTTTGTACGCGCAAAAGTGGAAAGTGCAAGAAGTGCCAACTATTGAGGACTGGATATATAAATTGCTGTACATGGCGGAAATGGACAAAATGACAAGGAAACTGAGAGACCTTGATCCAGGACAGTTCAACACGGATTGGGAGAAGCTGAAACAATATTTAGTGAAGAAATGGGAGGTGGGAGGAGAACTGTGGCAGTTTGAAAATTACTGAAATACAATAAAAGTAGAGGGAGGTGACTTTACCTGGGGGTGGAGAGTTAAATGAGAATCTCTAAGCAACTATTTTATTAGACTATTATATATAGCATTAAGTATTATAGGTGTTATTACAAGAATTATAATGATAGAAATTAACTAATTATAAGGATAGAAACTAATTAATTTCATTTCTGGCAATAATTGTATAATGGAGATAATTTTATAATTGCAATGAAGGAATTTAAGTAAGGTGGGAAAATATATATTAATGTATAGATTATGTATTAAATTGATTGAATTAGTTTGGAGGTATATATGGGTCAAATTGGTTGACTATTTTTGGTGGATAGTTGCATAATGGAAGAATAATATAATTATATAATTAAAACAGTATGAAGATAAGATATGTAGAAAAAGTAATATAGAGTATAAGTTAAATTGGTTGACTTATATTGAATGTACTGTTTATAGAAGTATCTAAAATTGTGCTAAATGAGGGATAAATTGTTTGTCCCATATTGAAGATGAGATTATAAGATATAGAGTACCAAAATTAGCTAAATGATTATTATCAAAAGAAAATATGCCAAGAATGTATTATTTAGTTATGCATTATTTAGTTGTTAAAGTAAGTAGGAAGACAGAAGGAGCACTGTGTTATATAGATAAGCTTAGAAGAAAAGTGAAAGTTTACGTTTGATAGATAGAATAAATTTAAAATGAGTAAGGGAAAAGGGACAAGGGGTTGGAAAACTGTTGGAAGTCAACAAAAGGGGGGGAAAGGGAGGGGGTTAGAATTGGAAAAATTAAATGAAATTGATTGTAATGTACAAATTAATGACATCTAATCCAATAAAAATTAAAAAAAAACAGAAATTTCTATCTCTTAATTCCACAAAAGAAAGGGGAAGGTGAATGGTAGCTTTCTGCAGCTTTGTATTGGCTGTGAGTGCTCTATTTTCCTCTCTTACAATGGCTTGATCGGAAGGGAAGAAATGCCATTTTTCGGAAACCCTAGAATAATAAAAAAAAAACATGTGCTCATGCTGCACGGCTGGTAAGCACTGGAACTTGGAAAAAATGGATTTTTTTCCAGGGAGGAGATATCATAATTCTCAAGCATCTTGGATTTGAATTACCATTCTGGAAAATCAAGGCAATGATTCGAAACAGCAATTTCCATGTGTTTCTTCAGCTCAGTAATTTCATTATGTACACCTCCATTATATACACAATGTTTCAACCTCATAATCACAAGTATCTATAGAGATCTGGAAGCAGATGCAAGATAGGTTGAACAGATAAAACCATGTCTGATCTAGAAACCTATCCAGTCAGAAAGAACCAATGTCCTGTTGAGGGTTAGCACCATGTAGGAGCATGGAAAATATAACACACTTCATTTTTATTCAGTAGTCTTGAATTACTCACTTCAAAGGGCACCAGGAAGCAAACCAGAAGAACTTCTGTGTGAAATCCTAGGTGACTGTGACATTAGGGAATAGGAGAGGTGCCTAGTTTTATTGTAATCATATTACAAATAAATATTAAAATTGATTCTTGGTATGTGCATTTGGATCAAATCTAAAGCCAGACTGAATATATCCAATGTTTAATGATTGAAAAACCAATGACAATATTTGGAATCATTTGGGCTAGATTGCGGGACCAGCCTGAATCACAGGAATTCACCAGGCAGGAAAAAACACGCTGACGCTTCTTTTGGAGAAAATTGGCCACAACTTTATTGGTTACAGAATCATGGAGCTATGGCTGCGTAAGGGCACAGATCCCAGCATCGGCTGACCCGCCTGCCAGGCGATGACCCCTCACCCCTCCAGCCGGCCTGCTGCAGGGGGAAACCACGGGATGACAGTTAAGGGAGTCACACCGGGCGGTAGCCTCTGCGTGGCTCCCCCGTCACCTGAACACAGGCCTGGTCTGTCAGCCTCCGGAGCTGGGCTTACCACTGCCAAGCCTGGTCCAAGATCCCTTATGGGGATCCCCATCTATGGGAACACAGTGCCGGCCGGCACTGTTTTTCCCAACGGGATCGGTGCCCCACGCCCAAACCGCCAACAACAAGTTGTGACAATTAACGCTAACAAAAGTTTAACTTCAATGCTCATACAGACGTAATCCTGCACTAAGTTTTTCTTAACTATTACATTAACTTCTAACTGTCCTCAAGCGGAGGGTGGGCGGGGATCGCTGCTCCGAAGCCGACTGAGCTACAGAAGCCGGCCCAGCCCTATAAACCTTTGGGGAGGACCTGAGGGAAAACTTCCCTTTTCAGGTCGGCTGACTGCCTTCTCCCCATTGGCTCCCAGGCAGCGACTCCGATTGGCCGGCTGAGCTTTTCAAACCACCCAGCTCAGCCTGCTGCAGAGCCGCGCACCCGGGCTGGGCCGGCAGAAAAGCCGTCCTGCCTTCCTTTCCTGCTTTGCGGCCCCGCAAACGCCGGCGCAGGTAAGTTCCGTGCCGGAGTCTTATTATTCTGCTGCTTAGCTATCTAGCTTAGAGTTCAAGAAGGTCAGATGGAGGGGAATGAGATTAGTCAACAGCTTCTTGGGAGATTCAGTGTTGTAAATTATGCCTCACTTTGGGGGCATAGAGGAGGCCATTAGTCTGGCAGCCACTCTGACTTTTCTCTAAAATATTTTTCCAGACTCTTACCTAGCTGGCATCCATTGTGTTTCATTTCAGGCCTGGCAGTGTCTTGTAGTTAGGATATTTGAGGTAGGGTGTTTATGTTTTTATATCTATAAACTGCCCCTAGAGGGAGGAGGGGTCTGAGTCCTAACAGGGGGACCCGGCACTCACCTTACCTGTCCTCTTTGCATGTGCATGATCCCGGGCCTGTGTGATTACGGCACTTCCAGGAGTGATGTCATCGCACAGGCTTGGGAGCACGTGCACGCTTTGTAGCAGGTCCAATTTGGAGCACGCCCAGGAGGCCTGTTCTTCTGCCCCCCCCCCATCCAGGTTAGTGGAGGAGTGGTGGAGAGTGGGGGATCCCCAACCCCCACTTGGAGAATAACACCCCTATTGGTACTCCTAAAATGACGAGAAATTGATATGTGCCTCCTCAGTGTTCACATTCAAGCACAGATGTGCAGGTATTGTTGGGCCAGTGGATTAAAAGAAGCACTTGAATATTTAGAAATTGTAGTTGTATAGGGTTACAATAAAAGGGGGCTGTATGAGATCATATGGCCTCAGTGGATTCATGGATAAAGTAGACTTCTACAGTAAATAAACTCAAAACCTAATTAAACCATCCTCATTTCCCTATGCCTGCATTTTCCCTATCATAATACCACCCCCTACTCATTCCTTTCCGTGCACTTGCCAGTAACAACAAGAACAACAGCAACAACATTTGATTTACATACCGCTCTTCAGGACAACTTAATGCCCACTCAGAGTGGTTTTCAAAGTATGTTATTAATATCCCCACAACAATACCCTGTGAGGTGGGTGGGGCTATCTGCATTCAAAAATTATCATTTTTATTCCATATCACAATATCTTTGCTGTCTTTGGCTCATCTTCATTCCCAACAGATGGTCATGATAAGGGTGCAGTCTCAAAAATTGTGGCTCGCTTTCTCCAGGGACTGGACACCTCTGAGTTGTCTTTAAGAGCAGACCCCAGTAGAGTGCATTATAATAGTCCAACCTTTTAAAAATAAGAATTTAAAATTTTTTTAATTTTAAAAATCAAAACAAAACTCATACAAAATAGAAATAAAAATGTGACAAAAAATAGTGGTGGATCTACACATAAACATCTAAAAGATTTCCAGGTTTTTAAAAAATATGTCCACAATTGTTGTCTATATGCCATACACTCAAATATTGATAAATTTGTAAGTTCCTCAATCCACTGAGTTATGAAAGGTGGGCATTTATCTCTCCAGTGCTGTAATATAAGTCTTTCAGCTACAGTAATGGTATAGAGGGTCCATTTTCTTTTACTGTTGGTTAGCTTCCAAGAAAGATGCAAATAGTTTAAGAGTATGCAAATATCCTCAAAAATCAATAATTGTTCTTACACTAAGTTAATATGAGTAATGATTTCAACCATAATATTCCAGCCTTGAGGTAACCATACCATGGCTCTTCATAGCCAGATCAGCCGAATCAAGGTAGGGGAGCATCTTCTGAGATAAGTGAGGTTTATAGAATGTCTTTTTTTGCAGTTGTATTAGCTTGCTTCTCTAGCAATAAAGCTGGATCCATTATCACCTCTGTCAATATCAACACACAACAAATTAATAAAGCAAATTCACCAAAACAAAGCTAAAGACCCAAGCTTGCCTTCGCCACAACCCACCCAACTACCTTCCTAAATACACCTTATCGATCTAGAGAAAAGGGAAACAGGAATAAAAAAAGTCCTTGCTAATAAAAATCAAAATCAGGCAAACTTTGTCCAGGTCAGGCAATGGTCCAGACGAGCAAGGCCTCCAATCACTTCACACTCTCTGTAAAATGGCTGCGAAGGCCTCAAGTAAGAAAAAGAGGGGCTGCACCAATACAGAGTCAAAGCAGAGAAGAAAAATAATCATGCAAAGGAAAAAAATATATTCCACAGCTTATTTTTTGCAACTTATTATGGTAGGAACATCCCGAGAGAAGGTTGTTTTACAGATCCTCTTACAAAGCAGAGTGCAAAACATCTGGAGATGAGGGTGTTCCAAGTTGAAGATATACATGAAAATCACTGTTTTGAATCATTTGATTCTCCAAAACAGTAACACAAATCCAAGATGCCTGGAATAATGAAACCCCTTCTCTGGAAAAAAAAACATTTTTTAAAAAAGTTCCAGTGCTTAACAACAACATTCAATTTATATACCGCCCTTCAGAACCACTTAATGCCACAGAGTGATCTTGTAAACCACTCTGTATTTTTATTATCCTCACGACAATCATTTTGTTAGGTGGGTGGGATTGAGAGGGCTCCAAAAAAGCTGTGACTGCCCCAAGGTCACCCAGCTGGCTTCAAGTAGAGGAGTGGGGAACCAAACCGTGTTCTCCAAATTAGAGTCCTGCTATTCTTAACTACTACACAAAACTGGCTCCAGTCATACAAAATGAGCACATGTTTTTCTCTGATTGGCATCTCTCCCTTCCAGTCAGACCCTTGCAAAGGAGGAGCAAGAGCACTCCCCACCAATCTGAAGTTGCAGAGAGTAGCCATTCTCCTTCCCCCGCTTCTTTGTGGACTGGAGAGAGAGGTCTCTTCCCCCTCTGTTCAGAGGCCCATAGAATTTAAACTTCTTGTACAATTTGCTTGAAACTTGAAAATTCTTTGAAGGATATGCAGAAAACAGTCTGCCGCAATTTTGATGCATTTAGTTGCAACTCTACACACACCCCTTAGTCCTCCATAGGGAAAAATGAATGTACAATTACAATGGTGGGGAAAGGGGCTTGTTCATGGGCCCATAGAATTTAAATCCTTTGTCCCATTTGCTTGGAACTTGGCAGTTCTTTGAAGGATATGCAGACCCCCCCCCCCCCAAAGTCACCCCATATGGAATAATGGAAAAGCTACTGATCTCGTGCCTTACTTTGTTAAATAGACCACAACAAAAAAGCATGGCAAATGGATAGTTTTCAGCAGAAAAGTCAGTCACTGTAAAAGGGGGGGGGAGTTAAATGAATTCAAACCAGGGTGGGGGAGTTATGCCTATGCCCAGTTTGGATCTCTCCTGCTAGGCTGCCCCCATTTTAGAAATCAGTAGAGATAAATGCAGCTGCACAGGGAGGGACCTACTTTGAATGTCTGCAAAACCTACCTCATTTGTTCAAACTGCTTGAAAATTAGGAGGAATTAGATTAAAGGGAAGAGTGTGTTCTGGGCAAATTTTGTGCCATTGTCCTTATAAAGAGCTGCCCCATATCCTTGAATAGAGTTTCCATTAAAATAATGGTCTCAAAGAAAAAAAACATGGCTCCAGAAGTGGTAATATCCTACCTGGAAATAAGCAACCATGGTAAAAACTTCCCTTCAAAGTCCAGATCTGAAATTATAACCAAAATTTTCTCTGTGCAATCTGCAACAGAGATCTTTGTGTGGAATATAATAAACTATTTTTCTTACTGCAGCATCATTTCCTTGGCATTCCTTCCTAGACTCCTCTCTGCCCTTCCCATTGGCCAAGAGGGATTTCCTGATTAGCCATGTACAGGTCTCCTGATCCCTTCCTAGGATCAGACTGGCTATGTAAGTAGGGTTGCCAGTCCCCTGCTGGGGGTGGGGGATCCCCAGCTCCCACTCTCCATCCCGCCCCCTCTTACCTGGCCAGTGGTGGGGAACGTGCCTCTTGGGTGTGCTCCCAGGCTGTGCGGTGTGCTCCTGTGTGCTGTAGCAGCCCAATCCAGGCCTGAATTGGGGCCAAATCGGCCCAGATGGGCATGGATTCAGGCCTGAATCATCCCAGATCAGGCTGCTGCGGAACACAGCACCACTCCTGCACTCAATTGGGGCCAAATCAGCCCAGACCAGGCCTGAATCAGCCTGCATTGGGCCTGAATTGGCCCAAATAGGGCCACTGCAGAGCATGGGAGTGATGTTGCACTCCACAGCAGCCCAATTCAGGCAACACTCCTGTTCTCTGTAGCGGCCCAATACAGGTTGAATCAGCCTGATTCGGCCCAGATCTGTGGAGCGCAGCACTCCCAGGGTGGCCTGTGGGCTGCACGACATCATCATGCAGGCTGGGAGTGTGGGTGCGCACAGTGAAGATAAGGTAAGTGCCAGGCCTTCCTTCTCCCACCTGGTGGGTGGGGGAACCTGGCAACATTATATGTGAGCTGCCTACCTTTCTCCTTACCTGTTGTTTCCCAGGAACCAGAGGAGGGTGGGGGGACCACAAGCAGGTTATAAAATATACAACCAGGGCTTTTTTTCAGCTGGAACGCGGTGGAACAGAGTTCCGGAACCTCTTGAAAGTGGTCACATGGCTGGTGGCCCCGCCCCCTCATCTCCAGACAGAGGGGAGCTTGGATTGCCCACAGTGCAGAGGGCAATCGAAACTCCCCTCTGTCTGGAGATCAGGGGGCGGGGCCAGTATCCATGTTACCATTTTCTTTGAGGACAACCCACTGAGTTCCACCACCTCTTTTCCCAGAAAAAAAGCCTTGTATACAACTCCCAATATTTTTAATGTTATTGAGAATAAAATACCAGAACTGGGAAATATTGAGAGGGCCTTTCAAAGTACTGGATATGGTTATACATGAAATAAGATCCTTTTAAGCTTTTCCTATTAATTACAGTGTTATCCAGAGAAGAGGTACATCCTTTTAAGCCTATTGACTTTTTTGTCTATTGATATAGCAGTTGGTATATGTGAATATATATTAAATAAATACCTAGAAATCAGGACTAGTTCTAATTCAACATGAAAAAGTTAACCAACTGTAAGGCATACACAGATTGCCTGTTATGTCCCCCTGAGCCCCCCCCCCTGGGGAAAACAGGAGCCCTTGATGGGATTTCAGGCTAGGATAACAATGCACCATGGTCCCTCCAATCGCCATTTACAAGTAAAAAACTCAGAAGAGTCATTCATGCATCTCCCAGCATCTTATATAGTTTGGCTCTCAGAGTGTAACAATTTAATTTTAAAGGAGCAAATCAGTAGGATGAAGATTTCCCCTCACAAAATTGTAGGCCTGTGCTTGGAAACTCATTCAGCTAGCATCCTTTAATAAAATAATGGAGGGCAATTAGAATGATTTATCAAATCATAAATTAATCAGGAGGTACTTAATATTTTGCAATGACCAAAATGATAATATTACAATTTCAGTCATATTTGATGCATGGCAGTCTCTGCTTTTGTGTAATTTTGTAATGATATTTAAGCCAACGAATTTTCCAAGATACTGGCTCCTAAATGTGTCTTGCTTGTAAGAAAACATTGTTGGAACCTTCTGGTTTAAAAAGCCAACTTAAATCAGAAACAGCTGTAAATTAGACATCCAAATCCACTAATAGCCATTAGTTATTCTAACATAAAAATCATAATTCTGATTTTACAAATGGGGTATTTGTTCTTCATGCTGATTTAATTTGACATTTATAGCCTTTTAAGCATTTTTCCTCCTAACAAACATGCAAGGTATAATCTGAGCTAGTGTTACTAGGACTTGCCAGAAAATATTTCCAAAGATGGAGTGCAGCCTGAACAACAAAAATAAGCAGCTAAGCACCTTTGAACATAAGCAGAGTGCATTTCCCTGTTCAGCAGATAAACCCTCAGACAGTGGCCACATATCTGGAATTAGGAGAAAAGGCTTCCCGGTGAGAAGTTGTAGCTAGAGATGGGCACGATCGGCATTACAATAGGAAAATACCCCCAATAATGGCGTTCGCGCCATCGGGACCCGGCTGATCGGTACCGTCCATGGCAACCAATCCAGCGGTCAGGAGGGGCGCTTGTTCGGGGCTTGATCAGATCGATTGGTATCTGATTGTGATCCAGACACTCTGGCGCCAGGAATCAATTCCCCTGGCAACGGAGCCAGGGGAATGCTGTGTTTCCCCTCTTTCTGTTGCCCTGGAAACGTGAATGGAAGCCCAGCTTTCCTTGATCAGCAGGGCTTCCTTCCACGGAGCAGCAACGCACTCACACCAGTTGGGAGAAGACAGCCAGGGGAGGGAGGGGGAAGGGAGTGTTCTGTAGCCATGGGCACTCCAAACGTTTTTTTGCTTTTTTAAAAAACGGGGCTTTGTAGGAGGAATGGCTGTTTTTCTGTCTGTCACTCTCTGTTTTTAACCTGCTTTTAAAACACTGTATTTTGTGGGAAAACCTCATTCACGGCTCTGTGTGTGTGTTTAAAAGGGAGTGGGTAAAAGCTGGATCCAGATGATTTTAAACGGATCTTCATGAATTCATATGATTTTTATATTGAAACAAAACAAAAAGGCTGTCATATTATAGATCATGTCCTAGTCTACAGACAGCAACAAAACAATCATGCATCCACTAATCCATGGCGCTGCCACGGCACAAAAACATGCTAAAAAAGCACGGATCCGCATGGATCCTCTTGATTTTTAAGTGGGGCCACCCAAAATCCACCACACAATCACAGACCATGTCTGTTGCCACAAATGGGACCAAAAAATTCAGCCATCCACTACTTCGTGGAACCGCCACGGCGCAAAAATACGGTTCAAAAGCACGGATCTGCATGGATCCTCTAGTTTTTTACATGGGACCACCCAAAATCTACCATACAATCCCAGATCATGTCCATTGCAACAAAAGGGGCAAAAAAAATCAGTTATCCACCGCTTCGTGGCACTCCCACGGTGCAAAAACATGGTCTAACAGCATGGATCCTCATGGATCCTCGTGATTTTTATGTAGGGCCACCTAAAATCAACCATACAATACCAGATCATGTCCATTGCCACAAATGGGACCAAAAAAATAATTCATCCAACGCTTTGTGGCAGCACCATGGTGCAAAAACCTGGTTCAAAAGCACGGATCCTCATGGATCCTCTTGATTTTTACATGGGGCCACCTAAAATCCAGTATACTGTCCCAGATCATGTCCAATACCACAAACAGTACCAAAAGATCTAAAATATGACAGCCTTTTTGTTTTGTTTCAATGTAAAAATCATATGAATTCATGAGGATCTGTGTCTCAGATTCATGTTTTTTCACCGTGGCAGCGTCAAATTTTTTTGGATCTGTGTTTTTTTATATTTCAGTCTGTGGACCTGGCTGTGATATGTAATTTGATGTTTCATTTGTGTTTTTCCTATTTAAAAAACCGTAGGATCCGCGAGGATCTGTGTGGATCCTGGTTTTACTTTCTTCCTGTTTAAAATATGCTTTTGGAAGACTGGCTGCTTGCTTTTAAAATCGGGTGGGGAGGAATGGAGGATTCTGTCCCTGCTTTTTTAAAAAAGCTGGCTGAAACATGTTGACGGGGTGTCTCTCTCTCTCTCTTTGGAGAGGCAGGGACGGGTTAAAAACTCCCCCCCTCTGCTCTAAGTGCGTGCGTGTGTATGTGTGTGTGTGTGAAAACGTCCCGTCCCTGAGGGGAGGCGGCTCATCGCCAGGTTAAAAACTCCCCCCCCTCTGCTCTAAGTGTGTGTGTGTGGGGGGCACCCCTCCACTTTGGCCTCCCCGATCCCCAATCCTGGATCGGAAACGGGACTTGATTGGTGTGGATCGGTGATCTGGGGTTGTCGCCAGCGTGGATCCACGATCAGCTTGATCGGTATTTTTTTGGGGATTGTGCCCACCTCTAGCTGTAACTTCCATATAGCCTGGGGGGGTCTCTCTTTTCTCATCTGAGAAGCCCCAGCCCCAGATGTACTGGGATCCCCAGTTGGTGGCCCACAGGGACGAAGGGATACAGTGCATAGCAGCTGCCATTAATTCGGGGGCCTGGTGGCTTCAAGTTACCTCCTTGGGGCTATGTGTGAGCTGGCTGGGTTTGTACTGGAGAGGGCTTGCAGCTAGCAGACCTGGAAGGTGCAGTCTTCCCTCTGGTCTACTGGCTGGGTTTATATTCAAGAGCTAGTTGGGCCCCCTCAACACTTGGTTCTTAGCTGGCTTCCTATCCTTCCCTCCCTATCTGCATTACTGGAGATTGGAAGCGGTGTACTGTTAAATTTGGATGGAGACGTTATTCCTCAGATGGTGGTTTTAGTTTCTGTGACTTGCACTGGAGGTTTGGGTTTGCTCATTGTTCTCTTGCTTTATCACAGCTTTAGATAGGAGCAGTTTTGGTATTGGACATGAATCCTTTTAAGGGGAAACATGGCCTGTGAGCTCAGTTTTCCCATTGTTGAGGAGCCCCTTAAGGGATCTTAGAGGTGCTGCTCTCACGGCATGCTCATTTTCAGGTGGCAGGGGATACACGCAGAAGCATGTGCCCATATGGAGTCCATCTTACTTTCATCCCATGGTTCCCTCTCTCAGCATGTGTGTTAAGGAGACTAAGGGGCCATCAGCTGGCAGGCAGATCAACTGATGCTTGGATTTGCACCCTATGTTGAGCCAAGGCTCCATAAGCTGTGAACCAATAAAACTGCAACTTTTAAAATTCTAACAAGTTGCCTTTTATCTTCTGTCACCTTGCCCTCATCCCCTTGATGCTGGGCCTGCAAACTGTTATGCACTACATATATGTCAGGAGGTTGGCATCCACCTTTCTCCACTCACCCCCCAAAAAACCTGGGGGATGAGACAGTTGTAGTTTCTTTTTCCTTGCAAAGGATGTTTAGCTGGGAGCTGACAAGTCCACCTTGAGTGCCTAGGTTCTCACAGGCCGAATGTCCAACCCCCAGAAAGGGGAGCCAGTACTTTGAACTACATGTACTAATGTTTGTTGATACTGTGTCATTCCCAACAAAGTCTTCGTTATACGTTGAACTGGATTTTTATAATAAATCTTCATTAAACCAACTAGTGGAGTTTGTTGTAAAATATCTTGGCAGGGTCCTTACAATTCATTAGGAATCATCTTTTTCCTTCTCCAACTCTGTGTACATGAACTCCAGAGCCTGTTGAACCCTGCTGCCTGGGAGATGGCTGGAATAGGAGTGGAGACCAGGAATGGGGGACTGCCAGAGGGCGAGATGGAACTTCAAGACCCCACTACAGAGTGTGGGCCCAATGTGGAAGCATTGGGAAAGGTAGTGAGGCCACGACCAGGATCTGTCTGGCAGCCTTTGCAGTATAAAACTTTGATGGAAGGAACTCCTGTGCAACAGGCCCCCCAGATCATCATCTAATGGAAGGGGACTGGAATTGAAAGATTGTCGGAGGGCTCAGCTTCACAGACCAAGTTATCTGACGGAAGAGATGGCTGACCTTCAGCTGGATGAAAAGGAAGGAGAGGGGGATAAGGCTGAGTGAGCTACTTGGGTTCCAGGCTGGGGGGAGAGGCAGCAAAGTGGTAACTGATGCTTTACTCTGCACAAGCCCCAGAGCTAAGGAGTATGAGGGGTTTTCTTCATGCCTTGCGTGTGCAGTATGAAGATCCCCTGGAAGGGGAGAGAGCAAGGATGAAAATGAAATGCTTGCGGCAAGGCAAGAGGCCAGTAAGAGAATATGTGGCCAAATCCAGAGCCTGTGCTGCTAAAGTTCCAGAGTGGGCGGAATCAGTAAAAGTGGAATTTTTCCATGCTGTGCTAAACCCCTGATTTAGTGGCCAAAGCAATGATCCAGGATGATCCAAGAACTCTGCTGGGATGGATAACAACAACAACAACAACAACAACAACAACAACAACCAGTTTATATACCACCCTTCAGGATGACTTAACACCCACTCAGAGCAGTTTACAAAGTATGTTATTATTATCCCCATAACAAAACACCCTGGCCGTCATCACACAGCCCTAAATTTAGCGCCAAACTAGTGCCATCTGCCGCTGAATGCTCACCTTATTCTGGCTCTCTTGCGATTTCACCATTCTCCCCAATTCACGCTTTGTGACTCTTTATGTTGTCTTTATCCGCTTCCATGTGAATGCCCTGGATCGACTATGAATGCTTTGCAACACCAAAATGCTCACTCTCCCCGATCATCTGTCTCACCTAACACTGATTCTCCTGCCCTACACTCCCACAAGCCCCAGCGCAACCTGCAATTAAGCCTCAAAGCAATTTTTTTTTTTTTTAAAGTCAGCCTTATAGCGCTATAGTGATATTCTGCCATGGGCAGGAAACCTCTGCTACCTGTCATGGTTGACTTTTGGGTTGGCCCAGCACAACATTGGTATAATAGAAAAGTGATATAACGCAAATATGTGGAATTTTTTTTTAAGGGGCGGGATTTTTAGGGCCTCATTTCCGGAGGCACTTTGACTGACCGTTGAATTGCGCTTTTCCCTTTTAATATGACTGACTGGAAGCGCAAGCAGTCGTCAAAAGATGGGAGAATCCGTTCTAATAATGATAACAGAAGAAACGATTTCTAGTGCAAAACTGACGAAATAAGGGCCCATGTGACAATGGCCCCTGTGAGGTGAGTGGGGCTGAGAGAACTAGAAACTGTGACTGACTCAAGGTCACCCAGCTGGCTTCAAGTGGAGGAGTGAGGAATCAAACTCAGTTCTCCAGATTAGAGATCTGCGCTCTTAACCACTACACCAAACTGGATCCAGTTGTCCTGTGAAATTGAGAACCGAGAGCAAGTGGTCAAGCTGCTTTGTCTTCAGCACCAGGCAGGACAGCCATGGAGAGCTGGGAGAAGCTGTCTACATGTGAGAGTTCTCTTGGTTCAGCAAGAACAGCTGGATTAGGCCAACTGTGCAATCTCTTGCCTTGCCTGGGCAGCATAACTCAAGAAAAGGTACTTTCTGCATAGAGTTGTGCTGCTTGTCTGGAATGCTTTGTATACCTGCAACCTTTCAATTAACAGAATTTATGTTTCAATAAACCACTGCACTACTTTTCCAGATGTTCCGATTGAGGAAAAATTAGTTTATGCATCCTCTCCCTACATGCACAGTAGACTGATGCAAAGCAAATCTAGTTTGTCTGGGCTTAATCTGAACATTATTTGCATAAACTGGTTCACATACGCATAATCTTACATATCATCTGCAGAGTTAAAGTTTCACTATTGTAAATCCCTGACAAATCAAGTACAGATGGACTTTCATTGCCCTCAGGCCTCAGCCTGTCAATTCCCTTCTCTCACTTGTGTCTTTCTCTCTAACATTTTTCACTACTAGTAGTCATTGAAAACTGTTTATGTGGATACACTGCAGGTACTAAACATGACATTGAACATTAGTCATACGGGCCTTTCCTCTTTGATCACACTTCCTGACAAAATAGGGTTGGCATGTAATTCTGGGTGTCTGGTTATACCACCTGGAAAAATTTGCTCTGCCAATCAACAGATGCCAGACAGATTGTTCCAGTTTGTTGGGAGATGTTTCAGATAAGAAGAAGCTGGGCCAAATAAATGGTTCAACCTGAGCTGGCAAATTCCATCATTTTCGCATGGAAAATTGAATGAAGGGGTGCATGTGGTATAACAGCCTAAAGCAGTGTTGGATGCAAAAGTGTTAAAAATGAAGTCATGGCCATTGTTTGTAGAGTATCCATATATCTAGAAGAACGTATTTGTAAAAGCATTGGCAAGTCACTAAAGCTGTCTGCAAGTTATTAAAAGTTACATTAACAATTCTTACTAATATTTGGCCTATTAACAAAGGGGACAAAAATGCCACTTTTGAATACAGAAAATATTGGCAGACTTGGGGTTTGTTTCTGATTATTTAAAGGTTTGACCATATTTCCTTTGCTGGTACCCAGTTGCTATTTATTTGCCTTTAGTCTTTGATCTCCCTTATGCTGGCACATCATAAAAAACATACCCCTGTTCAAGTCCTGTATTAAGCAGTTACCAAGAAAAAAGTATGTTCACCAGGCTAGCTGCGCCTACGGAATAAGACTCTCTTTGTTTTTGATAGAGTCCAGGTGTTTATCGCTAAAGCTTACTAATGGATTTGACCACAAAAATATACACACAAGAGGCAAGCTGAAAAATGAATGACAAAACTACTGGTCTGATAACCTCAGGCCTGCTTTACAGAAATCAAACAACACACGCAAACCCTTGCACAAAGTGAGTTCTGTAAATGGTTGAATGCTGAATTCCATTTTTGTTCCTAATAGGCAAAATTGTTACTTTTAGAAAACTAAATTTGAGATTTCCATATGCTTTCCTGCAAACATAAACTTACTTCGTACTATGAGAACTTTAAAAAATGTGCTTTTATACAGAATGGCTTTTTTTGTTTCATAGGAAATGCTAGACACATATTTTTATGTTGATGTATATGTTTTATGTATAGGATTCGATCCAAACTTGCCCTTTCTGAGTGGAAGGGTACTTTCCTTTATATAAGAGGTGGGGAGTAATTTCTGCTGATTCCATCTTCTTATTCCAGATAGCCACGGCATATCCTATACTCCTCCTATTGATCCCTCAGTCTTTCGAGGTGGGTGCAGTGTGGGTATAATGGGAGGGAAGAATTGGGGCAGATCTACTCCGTAAACAGAGCTCTGTTTAGGTTTCTTTGGATAATACCTATTGAAATGTGATAGAAAAATTGTATTTTTATGCATTCATATATCCAGGTATACTACATTTTAAAAATAGCTGTATTTAATGTCATAGATCCAGAGGAGTTAGCCGTGTTAGTCTGTAGTAGCAAAATCAAAAAGAGTCCAGTAGCACCTTTAAGACTAACCAATTTTATTTTATTGTAGCATAAGCTTTCGAGAATCAAGTTCTCTTCATCAGATGCCTGATCCGAACTGGTCAAATACAGAAGAGGAGGGGAGGGGAAAGAAGGGGACATATATCACAAGAGGACAGGATGCAATTAGTGTGAAGGCAATCAAAACATTCCTTTGCTTGTAAATGTAAACATCTCCTTTTGGTGTGGAGTCAGTTTGCCGTGTTACTTTGCCGCAGTGAAGGTATCCAATTCCTATGTAGTATAAGCCCTCGATAACCACAGCTCTCCCTGCCAGCTGCATCTGACAAAGAGAACTGTGGTCCCCGAAAGCCCACACGTACTCAGGCTGAGATAATTGACAAACAAAGCCCACACCAGGTGTCTCTGGGCTCCCCCAGACCACGCCTCTGTAAAGGAAATCTGTTACCTGTGATAATGTGATAACCATTCATAGTCTCTATTCAGTCCCAGCTTGACAGAGTCAAATTTGCATATGAATTCCAATTCAGCAGCCTCCCGTTGGATTTTGTTTTTGAAGGGTTTCTGTTGAACCACAGCGACTTTTAAGTCTTTGGTGGAATGTCCTGGTAGATTGAAGTGTTCTCCCACTGGTTTTTGGACGTTTCCATTTCTAATGTCAGATTTGTGTCCATTTATTCTTTTGCGTAGAGGTTGGCTGGTTTGTCCAATGTACAGAGCAGAAGGACATTGTTGGCACATGAGGGCATATATCAGATTGGAGGATGAGCAGCTGTAAGAGCCAGAGACAGTGTAGTTGATGCCATTGGGTCCTGTAATTGTATTCCCTGGGTAGATATAGGGGCAGAGCTGGCATCTGGGCCTGGTACCAACGTATCATCAGGGAGCTACAACCCATCCTGGAAAATGATACCTCTCTCTCAGAAGTCCTGGGTGGAAGACCTTTCCTTGCCTACAGACAGCCCCCCAATCTTAAACGACTTCTCACTTACAATCATGAATCGGCCAGCAGAGTCACCAGCACAGGTAACAGGCCCTGCAACAGACCCAGATGCCAGCTCTGCCCCTATATCTACCCAGGGAATACAATTACAGGACCCAATGGCATCAACTACACTGTCTCTGGCTCTTACAGCTGCTCATCCTCCAATCTGATATATGCCCTCATGTGCCAACAATGTCCTTCTGCTCTGTACATTGGACAAACCAGCCAACCTCTACGCAAAAGAATAAATGGACACAAATCTGACATTAGAAATGGAAACGTCCAAAAACCAGTGGGAGAACACTTCAATCTACCAGGACATTCCACCAAAGACTTAAAAGTCGCTGTGGTTCAACAGAAACCCTTCAAAAACAAAATCCAACGGGAGGCTGCTGAATTGGAATTCATATGCAAATTTGACTCTGTCAAGCTGGGACTGAATAGAGACTATGAATGGTTATCACATTATCACAGGTAACAGATTTCCTTTACAGAGGCGTGGTCTGGGGGAGCCCAGAGACGCCTGGTGTGGGCTTTGTTTGTCAATTATCTCAGCCTGAGTACGTGTGGGCTTTCGGGGACCACAGTTCTCTTTGTCAGATGCAGCTGGCAGGGAGAGCTGTGGTTATCGAGGGCTTATACTACATAGGAATTGGATACCTTCACTGCAGCAAAGTAACACGGCAAACTGACTCCACCCCAAAAGGAGATGTTTACACTTACAAGCAAAGGAATGTTTTGATTGCCTTCACACTAATTGCATCCTGTCCTCTTGTGATATATGTCCCCTTCTTTCCCCTCCCCTCCTCTTCTGTATTTGACCAGTTCGGATCAGGCATCTGATGAAGAGAACTTGATTCTCGAAAGCTTATGCTACAATAAAATAAAATTGGTTAGTCTTAAAGGTGCTACTGGACTCTTTTTGATTTTGTATTTAATGTGGATTTATTGTGCTTATCATTAGACATGGGCATGAACCAAAAAAATTTAATGAATTCACAGTTTGTGGTTCAGTGCCGATGACGATCCCGAAGTTGCAAACAGCAACGGACATTTCCCGTAGCTGAACTGTTTTGCGGTTCGCGTTTTGTTGTGCTCAGAACGGCTTTGCTCATTTCAACAGCGATCTTCTTCCAGCCAATATCTAAATCCTTGTAGTAAATAGTTAGCAAACGACCTTCTTCAATGTGATTATTTTTGGGTTATTTCCCGAACTGCTAACTGTTTACTGCAAGGATTTAGATATTGGCCTGAAGAAGATCGCTGTTGAAACGAGCCGAAAGAAACGGGGCCGGCAAAGCTCGTAGCCAAACTCTTGAATATGCCATCTCCATTGTTATATACTAGAACAAGTGGTAGTGTCAGACGGCGTGCTGCAGGACTCGCTTTGTTTTCCCACAAGGCATCCAGGAGAAATAAGAGTGTTAATGGAACGAACTCTGTGAATTATGAATGGACTGCTATAAAAATTGTTGTAAAAACTGTTGCAAAAATCCTTTTGAATGGGACTCTTCATGTTAGTGTCATTAGATAAGAGGTGTTGGTAAATAAACTAGATAAATAATTGAAACAATACACCATTGTGAGTATAATAGGTTCTTTATTGTGACCTTACATGTGCCTCCTTAAGCTTAGGCTCTACATTTTGTTCTCATACATACACAGAGTCTGAAGTTTAGATCTACAGAATTCTTCAAAGTTAACCTCTTAGGTTTAATACCTGATTAGGTGAAAAATTCTACAGAATTTTACAGAAAAAATTTACAGAAAAAATTTACAGAATTTTACAGAAAAAATTCTACAGAAAAATTCTACAGAATTCTTCAAAGTTAACCTCTTAGGTTTAATACCTGATTAGGTGAAAAAGAGTGCTAAAATATAGTTTCTATAATTTCTGCTGCCAACATGCTAATAGCTAAAAATTCGAAAAGTGTTGAAAATCTGGTTATCATAAATAGATTAACATAGTCTGACAAACCGCTAAATTGCTGAAGTTGAGTGAAGTTGTCCATCTGAAGAAAAGTAGCCAACATAAAACTCTACTTTTAGTAACACATAAGCCTTTTCATGATGTTTGTCATAATTTGAATTTAAATGTACATAATTGTTGTAGTTTGTTTTACCCAGAGTCATATTTTGGTAACTAGAGTTGCTAATCCTCTGGTGGGGGATCCCCTGCTCCCAAAGTGGTGTGGCAACATCACTCCCAGGAGTGACAGGCCCTGGGAGTCCTCCCAGGCTTCGTGCTGAGCTGATCTGGGCCTCCAATGGGCTGATTCTTTAAGATCATCCCCAAGGCCTGTGCAATGATGTCAGTCCTGGAAGGGAGAGTCAAAAGGTGAGTGCCAGGTCTTCCCCCTCCCACCAGGAGGATAAGGGGACCGGATAACCCTATTCATAACATTTGGTCCTTTTTCTACATTATTATGTTAAATTTTATGCCAAAATATAAATAATTAAACCCTCCCCCACCCGAAACTATGTCTTTAAAAAAAAGGAAAAATTATATACTCCCTCTCCAGAGACCTGCTGGAGGTGGCTCACAAAGTAGTAGATATCCAGTCATAAAAACACAGTAACAAAAGAATTATCAGTCACAAAAGGCATAAAAATGACCCAGGGACATAAAACAACATTAAACAGCCTAAAATGATATCATAAAACAATCCTCAGACTAAAAGAATGCCATAAGAACAGCTAAAGAAGATGAAGCTCATATGAAAAACACCTTCTCAAGTGATGTGAGTTAGGTCCTTTTATTGAGTTTTACATTCCTGTGTAGTTCTCTTTAGAAAAATGTGTCCCTGCATTGCTGCTCAAGACAGCTGTTTTTATTTTGAAAGGCTAGGAAAAGGACCTTATGTTATCAAAATATGGAAAACTAAGGATAGGTTTGATATTTAAATATAGAGGTTGCTATCCTATGAGATCTAACAGCAGAGTAGAACCTGCGCAGTAAGACTTTGTCATCAATACCTCTCTTGCTGGCATTTTGTCCTGTAGACCCAATAGGAAGCAGGGGGGTCTGCAGTGAGGTGGGAGAAGTGGCAGGAAGCCTTTCCTCTTTTCCGGTGATGGGAGTCCCTGCTGTTGTTAGAAACACACAGTAGGATACAAGCCAGATAAGTTCTAAGGACATGGCTTGCTTTCCAATGCAAGCAGCAAGCAGAGATAAAGTAACTGTAGGGGAAAAACCATCCCAAGATTGCAAGAACTTTGCCACAGTGTGAGAAAATGCAATGACTCCAAAAATCAAACGCTTAATTTTTGAGAAAAACCCAGAACTAAAGCAAAATAAAAACACACGAGATTTCCTAAGGAGCATAAGGACTTTAATTTTGCCTTTGTAAAGAGAGTAGGGCCCAGAAAAACAGCAAATTGTGTCTCTCTTAAAAGTAGGACTCATATGGGTTGGGAGTGTGTGTCAAAGAAGAGCTCTGTGTCAGGAAGTCACTGAGGGATATGAAAATAATCTCCTGAGAGCATCTGTTCCTGTTAGATTTCTGGGTAGCTACTCCAAATACCAATTTTATATATAGGCTCGATTTGATTATGAACAGTCACATTTTTAAAAGGGTGCCATCTCTTTCTGAGGGCACAGTTTGCACCTTCCTAAATGTACAGCTGTATCAGACAAAAATTAACAGCTGCAGTTTGCTTGCTGCTGAAAACTGAAATGCTTGCACCTGTTGCAAGCTCTGTTTTGTGGCTGCACATTTTGTGGCTCTTGGTATTTGACAAACATAACCCTAAGGCTCTGTTCTCCAAAACCATCACCCCAATGCAAAGCAAACTTGCTTTAATCTGAAGAGGGGGGCTCCATTGTGTTGCTCTGCTGCAATACCAAAGGAATGAGCAGAACTGTCAACATGGAGGTGTCAGAGCAGTTCACTGCGGCTGCCTATTCCCAAACTTAATGAGGAAAAACCAAGCTACCTGAGCACTGTGTACTCTAAACATAATTTACCTGAATTATTCAACAACAAAATTCCAAAACCGAAATATATATCTCACAAACTTCAACACTTACTTCATAAAAATTAGAGTACTATTCTAAACATTCCGAGTTTAATCCTACCAGTTTTTCCATTGGGGCACAGAGGAGGGCCCCAAAATGCTCTGCCAGAAATCATATTCTGTGTACAAAAAAATCACGTGGGACAGAGGAGAAGGAGAACCAAATCAGATTGTCCCTGCTTTCTTGTGTAAGAACAGTATAAAAGCTGGTAGAATCCAAATCTCTGTTTCAGCCTGTTCTTGGAAGGGGGAGAGGAAGTATAAAAAGCATTTCTGGATTGCTGAAAAAGTTATGGGGGAGATCTTTGATTGGCTCCAGTGGAAGGTGCTGATGGATGGGGATTTCTGCTGTGTTGACCTTTCCTCCCAGCCTCCCTTACAGCTAGGGTTGCCAACTTTCAGGTAGGAATTACAAATGATCTCCGGGCTGCAGAGATTGGTTCCCCTGGAAAAAATGGCTGCTTTGGAGGGTGGACTCTATGCCATTATAGCCTGATGAGATCCCTCCTCAAACTCTGCCCTCTCCAGACTTCACACACACCTCTCCCCACATCTGCAGAAATTTCCTGACCTGGGGTTGGCAATCCTACTTCCAACTCCAGGAAAGCTGATTCACAGGTTTGGGGACCTTCTTGGGCTGCACAAGTGGAGGGACTGAATGGGAGAAGGAACATAGGGGTAAAATTGCCACTCCTTCCTTTTCTATCAGTGGAACTGCATTGGTGTAAGAGGGAATTGCCCCCCTTTCCTTCAGTGCAACCCCCCAACATACATGGCAGTTAGTCCATACAGCTCCTGTGAACCCAGGAATCAATTTCCTTGGGAGCAGAACGGACTGTTGTAGAGAGGAGAATGTGGCAAAAGGTCTCATACCTTGTGCCAATAGACTGATGTATCCAACCCCTTCTTATTCCTCTGCAGCTCATGTTTTGTGGTTTCACTAGGCATTCTCCTCCCATTATGAAATGCATCTTCACAACCATGAGGGATTCTGAGGAAGTTGAATTCTGCATGCCACACAGCATTTGAAGTTGGATTCCACCATCCACAATTTAAAGTTCACAGACGCAGATCTTCCCCACTGTCCTCTTCTCCCTTCCTAGCCTGCATGCTCCAAAGAGCTTTTGCCTTTAGAACAAAATGCCATACAGAAGGAATCAGCTCTGCTAAAGCAGGAGTGTGACTTTTGCCTGATATTCCCTCCTTATTGCAGCCCCCACACTGCATGGCTTTTGGTCAGGAAAACCTCCCCAAACTCCGGGTCAAGCTAGATGTACAGGTTTTTAAAGAGCTGGTTCCAAGTTCCCCAGACCCAACTGGAGTTCCCTGCAGCTATGAGGAAGGGCTGTTAAAAAATAAAAGAGAGCCCAAGTGGCCTCAGAATGCTACCACAGAGGAAGGAAGAGCTCCTGCTCCCCAAGCTGTTTCCCATGTCAAACTAGCACAGGGGCGTTTTCCCCTTCTGCTTTTACTTCTCCACATGTATAAAATACTCCACACACAGCAGCAAAAACAGACACACCCACACCCTGCTCACTATTATTCAAAACAGCTTGAGGGGGGAAGGAAGGAGGAGTTCTTCCTCCTCCTGCAGCCGTGTTCTGAGAAACAATTGGGCTTTCCTTTATTTTTTTAACAGCCATTCCCCACAGCTGCTGTGTGGCTGCAGGGAACCTGAATTGGGTCTGGGGAACCTGGGCCCAACTTTTTAAAAACCTGCATATCTAGCTTGGCTCTCAGCAAAGAAATTTCAGGAGGCCTATTCTGGGAGCGAAAGGGAGCAAGCAAGATCTCTGTCCAGTAACACTTCCTGTTTTCATATTGTAGTGTAGCAAGCCTCAAGGAAAATGTTTTATATTATATTGATTATTAACTAATAAGTGCTATAATATTGTTCTGATTAACTAACATTTAAGAAAGATTAAATAAAATCTTTCTTCAGAGTAAAATATGGCTCTGCCAGCTAGGTACTGCTTTAACAGGAAGCCTGTAGCTCGAGAAAAGAGGAAGTTACAGCATTGTGTATCTTAAAATAGACTGCTTGAAAGCTAATGAAACTGCTGAATAAAGAGAAATGTCTGATTTATGCGATGTAAAGAAAAGGTCATGTCTGGGGCAATGATCTTGATGATGAGGCTAGAATATTGTAAACTTGTAATCAACTATGTACCACATGCTATGTGATGTAAGCAAGCTTGACTATTTCAGCATCTGAACTCTCTCTATTTGGGGCTCAGAGATTTTGAAGTGATATGATATCACATCTGAGCCAGCCGGCTTAATAAATTTTCCTTCTTGAGATTCTGTTTGGTTTCAAGTTCTTGGGCAAATCCCTAGTCCTGCTACATAATTGGGGGCTCGTTCCGGGATTTGAGGGGACTTTTGAGGTCCCTCTTGACTTCCAGTCTGGTACTTAGCGGATTCCGGATAGAGGTGAAGCTGTGGGCGCCTCCTGAGTGTTTTCAGGAACAGATTCTACTTTCTCGGGAGTCAGGGGTGCCTCCTGGAACGTCAACAACCGGCTAACAGATCAAGAACCAAAGGACCAGGGAAGTCCCAGGATTTGTGAGTATTTAAGATTGGGATACCATTCCTCTTTTAGGAACGAAGAGGGGCCTGATCACCCCCTAGCACAGCCCAAGTAAGTGAGTCAGAGGGACTCAACTGAACCCGCTGGTGCTTGTAGGAACTGGGATGGAAACTTGTCATGTGAATGACATGAATGGAACGCCTAGGGCGATTGGTGTGTGAATCTCCGAGACGCATTTCCTGGCTGGGCGACTTCGTCAGGTCGTCAAAGACGAGAAGTGAGTGCATAGGGCCTCCTGAGAAGCAGACCCCTTACTGCTTTCTCACTGTTATTAATTCCTAGACTGTCTTGTCTTGTCTGGGCTCTGTGTTGATAATGGGTGGTTCATGCTCATCCCCAGAAAATACCCCCCTTAACCCTCTGTGTTTTTTACATATACTGTGCATTTAAAATTTACACACAGCCCTTAATCTTACCAATTGTGACACAGTTCTAGCAGGCAAAGTAATTACATGGCACAGGAAAGGGGCAGGGTGGGGCAGGGAGATGGGATGAGATAAGGCACTCAATTTTTCAGGGCACCCTACAAAAATTTTTAAACATTGCATCAGTTGCTTTGAAGGTATTCATACACATTCAGTGCAATCTTGTGCCAAATTACTCCAGTCCAAGCCCATTGAAGTCAATGGGCACTGTTAGGTGTTGTCAGTACTTTACATACACATATGCATACTCAGCCATGGACTGGACCTGGGCAACTCACCAAAACTGTAAAACATGCTTGGGTCTGCAAAAATAAAAATCTAACCTTTTTTTTTGGAAAATATCCCTAGTGTTGGGGCCTACTCTACAAAAGTTTATGGTAACATCTGCACATGTGCAGACATACAAAAAAGAGAGAATTCAGCAGCATTTGGGACACTGGCAGCACAGAAAGGCTGGCCAATTCAGCAATGGACAGGAAAACCCAAAGCAGCAAGGACAGGGAGCTGCTGGGAAGTTATGGGAGAAGGAAAGCCAATGGGGATGGGAAAGAAGTGTGAGATTCATAGGAAGCCAACAAAGAGAAGGCGTAGGAGAGCCACCGTGAGGGAGAAGCCATCAGGACGGGAGAAATGTCTTCATGCCCTCCCCTTTATTTATGATTTTACTTGTTATATAGGTATATCAGTTTTTATACCTAGTATATAGCCGTCCTTCTACCAACAGCTTAGTTTACTTAACTAAACTTTGTACTCTGCTTTTCTCCCTAGCAGAGACTCAACATGGCTTACAACATTCTCCTCCTTTCCTGCATTTTATCCTCACAAAAACCTTGTGAGATAAGTTAGGCTGAAAGAGAAGGAATGGCTCAAGGTCACCTGGAAAGCTTCCATGACGGAGTGAGGATTTTAACCTGATCCTAGTCTCATTCTGACCACTATACCACTATACCAGTATACCAGTATACCTTGTGCCAGTTTTATCTGCTTCAATTAACCCTAATATATAATTCTCTAAGTGGGTTTCAGACGATGCACATTTTTTTCCTGTGCGCACACACGTGCGGGGATAAAAAACGCATCTCGACAGCGCGCCTTGCCTTCCGCCGCCATTACAGCTTCTTCAGAGGCCGCTCCCTGAGCTGTTCTCCAGCAGCCAGAAGCCGAGCGGGCAGAGAGCCCCAAGCAGTGGGTTTCCAGGAGGAGCTGCTGAGCAGGAGCCTCCGGCACGGGCCCCACAGAAGTCTTGCAAGTGGCGGTGCTGCCCCTGCACGCGAGGAGGCCAACTGAGAGCTCACAGGCATACTCATGGGCATAAAAAGCCCATCTGGCAGCACTTCTTACTTTCTGCTGCCATGACAGATTCCTCGGAGGCCTCTAGGAGTGGCAATAGATCCAGAGGAATTAGCCATGTTAGTCTGTAGTAGCAAAATCAAAAAGAGTCCAGTAGCACCTTTAAGACTAACCAATTTTATTGTAACATAAGCTTTTGAGAATCACAGTTCTCTTCGTCAGATGCATGGAGGGCAAAAAGAAACTGGTCAGATATAGAGGAGGAGAGGGGAGGGCGGAGTAGATGCAAACAGCTCCTTCTGATATGGAGATGCAAACAGCTCCTTCTGATATGGAGATCAGTTTGCTTCTGTTGAGTAAATCAGTTACCTCTGATAATGAGATAACCATTCATAGTCCCTATTCAGTCCCAGCTTGACAGAGTCAAATTTGCATATGAATTCCAATTCAGCAGCTTTCCGTTGGATTTTGTTTTTGAAAGGTTTCTGTTGGACTACAGTGACCTTTAAGTCTTTGATGGAATGTCCTGGTAGATTGAAGTGTTCTCCCACTGGTTTCTGGACGTTGCCATTTCTAATGTCAGATTTGTGTCCATTTATTCTTTTGTGTAGAGGTTGGCTGGTTTGTCCAATGTACAGAGCAGATGGACATTGTTGGCACATGAGGGCATATATCAGATTGGAGGATGAGCAGCTGTAAGAGCCAGAGACAGTGTAGTTGATGCCATTGGGTCCTGTAATTGTATTCCCTGGGTAGATATAGGGGCAGAGCTGGCATCTGGGTCTGTTGCAGGGCCTGGTAAATGTGCTGGTGACTCTGCTAGCCGATTCATGATTGTAAGTGAGAAGTTGTTTAAGGTTGGGGGTCTGTCTGTAGGCAAGGAAAGGTCTTCCACCCAGGGCTTCTGAGAGAGAGGTATCATTTTCCAGGATGGGTTGTAGCTCACTGATGATACGTTGGATGGGTTTGAGCTGGGAACTATAGGTGACAACCAGTGGTGTTCTGTTAGTTCTTTTAGGTTTGTCCTGGAGCAGGCTGTTTCTGGGTACTAGTCTGGCCCTGTTGATTTGTTTCCTCACTTCATTTGGTGGGTACTGTAGCCCCAAAAATGCTTGTTGTAAATCTCTTAAGTGGGAGTGGCAATGCTCCCTGCACCCCTCTCCGGCAGCTGGGAGCTGAGTGGGCAGAGGGCCCCAGGCAGTGGGTGTGGAGGAGGAGCTGCTGAGCAGGAGCCTCTGATGCAGGCCCCACAGAAGCCTTGCAAGCGGCGGCGCTGCCCCTGCAAGTGAGGAGGCCAACTGGGAGTTCGTGGCACTTCAGGTTGCTGGGCCTTAGCAGGAGGCCAGGGGAAGCCAGGAGCAACAGGATTGGGATTTGTCAGTGCCTCCACGAGGGCAGCGCAGCCTCGGGAGTGGAGACAGAGTTGCATGCCACCCCTCTTCTAGCAAACGCTGCCGGGGCTCCAGCATGAGAACTAGGCAGCCGGCAGCCCCCTGAGCCCACCACACCCCGCAGGTGCTCCAGCAGGCCCTCAGGTTGCCAGCTCCGGTTGGAAAATTCCTGGAGATTTTTGGAGTGGGTCCTGGAGAAGGTGGGGGTTGGGGAGAAGAGGGACCTCAGCTGAGTATAATGCCATAGTCTGGCTTATAAAATAGCAATTTTCTCCAGGAAAATGGCTCTCCACAGCCTGGAAATCCTCTGTAATTCTGGGAGATCTCCAGCCACCACCTGAAGGTTGGCAAACCTACAAGTTAATACTTCCCTCCCACATTCGCACTCAGCAGGGTTCCAGTCAGCTTATAGATATAGCCCAGTTTTTGCTCATTTCTCCAAAGCCCCCCTTGAGCTGCATAAATGGGGGGGGGGATGTACTAAAAGGAATGACAGGATTGCCCATTGGAAATAATGGGAGAGGCTTGAAGGCCCATTGGAGAGAATGGGAGCCAGAAATGCCGATTTACTTGCGTGGACTCCTTTGAAATACATTACAAGCTGGACTCTGTCATGCCAGTCAAAGAACACTTCTACTACTTCCAGGCACTGTCATTCCACTCAGGGGGCTGTCATTCCAGTCCCAGGACGCTTCTGCTACTCCCAGGGGCTGTCATCCCACTCTGGGGGCTGTCATTCCAGTCCCAGAATAGTTTGTCTGGGGCCAGAAACCTTAATGGAAAGTCCATTCTTCATTTTCTTTGTAACTTTTATTGTGCTGTAATGTATTTCAATGGAACCTGTGCAAGTAAATTGGCAGTTGTTGCTCCCGTTATCTCCATTGGGTCTTCAAGCCTCTCCCATTAATTCCAGTGTCATTCCTTTTAGTACATCCCCATACTGGGACCCACTGACAGCTCAACTGCAGAAGAGCCAGGCCAAAGGGGCTGCTTCCCTCCCCAACTCTGGGGCAGCCAGAGCTTGAGACTTGCATGGAGTCGAGCATGGATATATTCATTACATGTTTTATTGAAATGGTCTTTGATATTGACTGTATTGACCCACACTGTGTAATCTGCCTTGAATCCCAGTGAGAAAGGTGGACTACAAATATCCTACTATATAAAAGGCAAGCCGTATCAGGCCGGTATAAGGTGCAGGAACGCTGCTGGGGCCCTGGAGCGCTCCTGTGCTCTGTACCAGTCTGATTTCCACCTGTTTGAGGCCAAATCAGGCTGGTGCAGGGCCACATGCCCTCACAAAGCCCAGCTAGAGCCCGTTGTATTGTTAAACACAATGGACTTTGTTGCTAGTAGGTAATAATGTTGGGCTTTATGCCATTAAAAGTATCACCTGATGATTTAAGTGTATCAAAGGCTTTGAATTTTCCCAAGTCAGTTAGTAACCTTATTGCAACTGAATGAATTGATTGTACTCCACCATGCTGAGTAAATACATGCTTGACAATACTTAGTAGCTTGGGGTATGCTGAATTTGTCCTTAAGTCCACTTTCTTGCAGCCTGTGGTATCATCCTGGAAATTCCTCCTTGAACCATATGCTTATCATTCCTCTTTCAGTTGCCTGATGCAATAATGATGAAGACCCTGGAGGCAAATTCAAAAAACTACAGCTGCTTTAATAAGCATTTAATTTAATTATAGCATTCCCATCTGGTGTGTGTTAGTTCAGGCTTGATTTTGAAGAGTGTTGCCTGTTTGCCATTGCAGAATACTGGGCGATTTTGTAGCTAACAGATGACAATAAGAATCTTCAATCTGATCCTCGTCTGTGCATGTAGAGCCCACAACCATCCCAGTGCCCCAAAAGCAACCTTTCCCAAAGAGATTTCATCTTATCTGACAATTGGCATATTATTATGCATTTCCCACTTTCCTGAATGATAATAAGTTTTCAGGGCATTATGAGTTTTAGGGATATGAACACTGGAGACTCCTAGTGTTTGTGAAGTATTTGTTGCATCTTGCAGAGTAAATTCAGTAAGCAGTAAATGGAGCATTTCTTGCATCAAATTATCACTGAGCATCTGATATAATCCCCCTCTCCCCATCCCAAGAGTGCACCTCAATTTAGAAAAGAAATGTGTGACAAAGAAATCAGATTGGTTATTCCTGGTGCTTCACAAAGAAATGGCCGCTAATTAAATGTTCCCAGAGCTAGTCTAATGAATTTAGAGTTATGATTAGATGTTCTCAGGAAGGCGTTACAAACTTATCAGAGCTGATTGATGACCCTAGATCATAGGATAGGATTTAATCAATGGAAAGAGGGGAGATTGGAATGTATGGGGTGGTGACTCACAAGCACCTTTATTGTCAAGATAGCACATTCCACAGTGTGGGCAGGCAGGAGCCAATCACGCCTAATCACTCAGCTTTGCATACACATTCCATGCATGACTCATTCTCATGGATGGGATCCGGAAATGCATTGTTCAGCCAGCTGGCTCTCTAATGTGAATTAAGGCACATCAGATTCAAGAGGCTTATGATTTTTATATCCTTAGCAGCCATAAGCTATGGTGGAGGCCTGGCTGACTGCTCATAACATGGCCCTGCAGCATTGAGTGTTTCAGAATGTCCCCCAGTTTTAAAGCTCTTAATGAATCTATGCAAAAAGTGCACTTCTTTCCCCCCAAAAATCTATATGTTCAAAATAGTACCATTTTACAATATGCTCATTTTTAAAGAATATCTGGCTCAGCCTGCCGGCCATTCCTGTGCAACTTCTTAGCACTTTCTCTTCTCAATCCCCATTTTAAAGCAGTTTAGCACAGGGCTACCAAAGTGCTTGATGTTTAATCTGAAGTGCTGTTAATACGAATTTGCTGGAACTATAATGTGCTGGTGGTGTGACTCTTCATCTGTTGAAATCAGTTTCTATGATTCTATTCCTGCACTGGGCAGGGGGTTGGACTAGATGGTCTGTATGGCCCTTTCCAACTCTATGATTCTATGATTCTATAAATCAGACATGAATGTGTTGTGTGCAGAGGAGCCAACACTATTGCTCACAAGGATAGTATGGTAAGAGAGCATGATCAAAGACCAGTGGATTTAGAGGAAATGAGGAAGAGGGAAATGAGTGTTTGTACAGTAAAGGATGAGGTTAGGGTTGCCAGATCCAGTTTTGTGGAATTCCTGGAGATTTGGGGGATGGGGCTTGGAGAAGGCAGGGTTTGGAGAGGTGAAGGGCCTCAGTGGGGTATAATGCCATAGAGTCCGCCCTCCAAGGCAGTCATTTTCTGCAGAGGCTTGGAAATCAGCTGTAATTCTAGGAGATTTCCACCATCTTGAGGTTTGCAACCCTAAGCAGCATGAGCTCTGACTACTTTAAAAAAAGAAGTATGTGTATATTTTGGTCATGTCTCCTTATGAAGGTAGTTCACTATGTGCAAAAAGCTGAAGGCTCTATGGACAACAGATCATGTGTTTTTGGGGAAGAATTAAAAAGGAATGAAATAGGGGAGAATAATGGCTTATTCTAGGGTTTACCTATGTTGAATTGGCAGATATTATGTTGAGAGTAGTGTTTAGGCTCTCAATGTTTCATAGACTTAACTATTCCCTATATTTGATGAGAAGCATGCATTTTTGTAGATGACAGTTCCATTGCAAATTTTTGGCTCTGGGGTTCTTGTCATATAGAATCTGCCTTCTAGCTCTTGATGACTTTAGCCTTCTCTATGAGATGGGTTATATTTTTGAAAACCCAAACTGCACCTGGTTGTCTGTTCCATTTAAAATTTTTAATATTTGTGAATTTAGTTAGGAACTATTGGAGACATTTTAAAATTATACCAGGACGATCTAAGCAGGTTAAGGAGGTTGGCTGTGGGCAAGCAGCTGAGATGAATTATCCAGACCCAATTCATTCCCCTTTCAAGCCTGGGTCTGGGACAGAAATGGCCTTGGCTGTCCTGACTGAATGACTTATCTTTGATAGGAAAGTTACAGGGGAATTCCTCCTTGTCGATTCTCTTGGATAGTGGACCTCTCAGTGGCTTTTGATACCAACAGCTGGGGTATTCTTCTGGAGAGGCTGTCTTGGTTGGAGGTTGGGTGCACTGAGCTTGAGTAGTTCTTCTCGTATTTATCTGACTATTTCTTGAAAGTGTGGTTGTGGTGATGGAGGAGGAAGAAGAGGAATAGTTACCGCTCAGTCCTGTGGCATTTGGGTCCATAGGTCCCAAATTGTCTCTATGCTGTTTAGCATCTATTTGAAACTGATGGGAGAGATTGTCTGGAGATCTGGAGAAAGATGCCATAAATGTGCAGTTGGCACCCAGCTCTCTTTCTTCCTAACAACAGAATTGGGTGGGTCTGTGGAAGTCCTGAACAAATGCCTAGTATAAGGCAATGAATCAAATTTACTGTAGTACCAAATAAGTGGTCATGAGATTCCTTTCTAAGGTTCACTGAGATTTTGCCCCATTAGATCAGTTTGTTATCTATCATGGTTAGGATCCTGTTCTGAACCACACAAGCTGGCATCTCGATGAGTTTAGGAATGTAATACATTGGTGGAAGTTTGCTATCTACTTATTATGTGACACTCTGTAGGCAAAATGTGGCATTTCTTTGTATATCAGAAATATTGCCCTTAATTAAAAGTACACAGTTACTTATACTTAATAATATAAACTTAAAGCATCAAATAAAACAATACTTTACAGAAGTGAAAAATCATTCTTTTACAGTGCAATCCTATGCAGAGTTACTCCAGTCTAAGCCCATTGAAGTCAATGGCCTTAGACTGGAGTAACTCTCCATAGGATTGCACTGTAAGTCTTAATTGCTGGTGAGTGCAGTCTGTTAATTCACCCTCCCGGAACAAATTCATCTCTAATGCTAATAAAGAATAGATTGGGTGGAGAAAACCCAGCCGAGAATAAATTGTTGCATCTAGTAATGATCTTTAAGTAGAAATATCCCATGAGGGGAGGCCATACAATGACATAGCTGTTTGTAATTTAGAGCTTGACTCATTCACAGAATAAACAGAATGTTCCTGAAGGGGAAAGGAAAGATACCACAATGGTTTCAGTCGTGCGTTCTCCGTGTGTGTGGGCTTTCCAGCCTTTTCTATTTTGGTCTGCTCTTGGCATTTTCAGTAGTACTGCAAAAACTCTGGCTTGCACCATACATTTAGTTCCCAAGTATAAAACACACACACATTTATGATCTGCCTGAAAAATAAATGCAGGATGAGGGCCAGTCCTTTCCTTGTTGCAGCTTGATGGTATTTTGAAGGCAAATGCCTCCATTTAAACAAAAGCACTGAGTATTTTGTGTTCAGACATTGGTTCCTGGGGAGAATGCATAACATATGAGCCTTAAGCATGCCTCAGAGATTCTACTGGATTTGCTACCAGTTTCTGGTGCAACAGTGTTAACATGGTATTCAACTGCAGATAAACTATGGGGTAGCAGCTTGACTATGTAAAATAAACGCTGGTAAAAGTTGTGTGCTGCTTTAAATTTTTAAAATCTGCATTAGTACACACCAATTTTATAATTTTGCTCACCTTCCACTGTTTACAAGTAACTATGCTTACAAACAACATTGCAAATCACTTATTTGCTTCAGCTAGGGTTGTTGGCTTGGAAAATTCCTGAAGATTTGGGGATGGAGTCTGGGATTTGGGGAGGGAACTCAGTTGGTATATAAGTCTATCCTCTGAAGCTGCCATTACCTCTAGCGGAACTGAACTCTGTAGTATATATGCATATCCTTGTAATGATGGGAGAAATCCCACCCCCATCTGGAAGATCACAACAACCCTATCTTCAGCTGATTGGTGGCAGATGGGTTTTCCATATTTTTGTCATTGTTCTGGACTGGGAATACATACAGTATAAGAGAGAGACCTCAGGTTCCAAACACTCAGGGACACATAATGGACACGTGTCAAGGAATTATGATTGGTGACTGTCCCTCATACATTCTAGTCCATGTTTGGAGGTATAAATCTTCTGTTTACATTTTGTGCTCCCCACAGTGAACAGTAAATGTGCATGCTGCAGTGTCAATCTGTTCTCTGGATGGTGCCTAAGTGATGGTTTTATGAGAGACATGTGGTAACTCTAGAATATGATTTACCATCCAATAAACTTAACTCCAGTACTGTCTGTGATAAAAATATTTGTATTTTCTGAAGTGCCAAAAGGCTTTCATAGATGAATTTCAGTGGTTGTAGGCCAAGGCTGTGGAAAAGTTGCTTTAAGGAGCATGTCTTCCTGCTCGACTTTTGCCTATCTAGGCTGGCAAGAAGAAATTGCCCAGGAATTTAGGCTCAGTTGTCACCAGCATGTGGATGACTCCCAGTTCTCCTCCCCCCTCCCGCCCAGGATTCTTTGACTCTCTGAACAGGTGTCCAGAGGCAGTAATGGGTGGATGAAGGATAACGGACTGAAAACCCAGATATGGTGGAGGTATTGTTGATAAAGAGCAAGATCAGTTGAAATTTGTGTAGTTTTCTGGAGGGGATTGCATTTTCCCCTTGGAAAGCAGATTCACAGTTTGGGGGTTCTTTTTAATCTGCAGCTACAGACATAGATTTCGTCTCGGGAATGTAGTGCCTTCAGCTGATTCCTCTCTGAAATATAGTTGATTCACCAACAGAGGTCTTACTTTGAGAGGCAGGATTTGGCCACCGTGATCAGTGTTCTGATCACATCCAGTTTAGATCACTGTAATGAGCTGTATGGGGCTTCCTGGAAACACCATTCAGAAGTTTCAGCTGATTCAAAGTGTAACATCTAAGTTGCTGGCAGGTAAAAATTATAGGAATATCAGGCTTGCTTTTCAAAGGATATTGTGTTCCCACTTTTGATGGGGTGACTTTTGTTGACTTGGTAAAGGGCCTAGGGGTTATACTGGACCCAACACTGAAACTAGAGAAGCAACTTAATACAGCTGCAAAAAACACCTTCTTCCACCTCAGGCTAGCCTGGATGATGGCCCCCTACCCTGACATAGTGATCTGGCCACATGGATCCATGCCACTGTAACATCAAAACTAGACTACTGTAATGCACTCTATATAGGCCTCCCTTTAAAGGAAATTCATAGACTCCCGTTCGTGCAGAATGCTACAGCTTAGTTATTATTGGGATCTAGGTGGAGCATGAATATGACTCTTATTCTGCAGTTACTTCATTGGCTACCCATCAATTACCAGGCATAATTCAAGGTATTGGCTATCACATACAAAGTCCTTCATGGTCTTGGTCAGCTTATCTACAGGACTGCCTCTCTCCCTATACACCATCACAGCAGCTTCACTCTTCTGAACAGGGCCTTCTGCAGGTGCCACCCTGCAAAGTGGTAAAATCAACAACTGCCTATACATTCATTCTCTGTTGTGGCCCATTTTATGGAATGGCCTGTGTATGAACCAGGTATCCCAATCTCCTATTTCTGGGTGCTGAAAATAGCCACATCAGACCACTTAGGCAAAAGGAAGGCACCAATTTAATTTTGTGAGGCTTTTCAGCCTCCAAGTTCCCTTAGGTTGTATGCACATGCAACTTGTGACTCCAGACACAGGCTTGAATATAAGTATTTGAGCATTTGGAAGCCCCTTATTGACTTTTTGCAAGAAACAGAAAGATATGAACTAATGATCTGTGCTTTTGAAGATTAGGGAGAGAGGAGGATATATGGATGGAACGGAAAAGTAATTACTTATGGTAATTTTAGAGTTAGTACATAATATGTAATAGTGTTAGACCTTTTCAAATAGAAAACTGGTACCTATACCTATCTATCTATATGTTTTTTCCTTTTCTATTTCCCTTTCTTATGATTTTCTTTTTTTGTTTGAATGATTTATATCTAATTTTAAAACTCTAATAAAATTCTATTTTAAAAAAATAGACATGGGCTTGAATAAAATATCTTTATTTATTACAAAGTTACAGAGCGTTGCTGATCATAAAGCACTCTAATTCGGGCAATAGCCAGGAAAGCAAATAAACCTTTCTATTGCTAGCCATCTGTCTAAAACACTCAAAGCTTGCTAGGTATTCTTCTCTGATGTAGCTTCTTAGCTGGTAGGTTCTCATCCACTGGTTTAGCGAAGGAGTCCATCTTGCCATGCGACATGAGGCATGTTGATTACAAGAGGCACAGAACCAGCCTTCTCTCACACATGATGGTAAGGAATGATGGTTAGAGAAGGAGTGAAGCATGAGCTAGGCAGCCATCTTTCAGAACTGCCAACATCACCTATCAACCAAGAGCCAATCAGGACTCATTTGATTAATTGGCATTGCTTAGCCATGTGAAATTGGGAAGTGAAGATATTTGCTGTGAGAGCCAGTCTCTCAAGTCTGAACCAGCATTGGCCTGCAGGTGTTCAGAATTAACAATCAGCACATTTTTTTCTAGCTGGACTGGACTCAGGCCTGCAATAACTTACAGCCAGAACCAAAGTTCTGTCACTCTTAACAGGAGTTTAGGGCTTGACTGGACATCTTTCTTACAGCCTGCCTGATAAAGTTAAGAAGGTTCCCAGACTCCTGGCTTTCCACAATCTATGCAGGAAGGTGTAGATATTGAGGAGGGCTTTTTTACACACATGAGTTCTGTACTGTAACGAAGAGTATAGAGAGATGGGATGGCACACAAATGGAACACTGGTGACATCTCCATTTACAAAATGGATGCGGACTGTTTGGCTTCTGTTTTTTCAGCACCTCTTCTGGGACTGTGGAATGTACATTCCCCAAAAAGGCACTGAAAAAATGGAAGCCAAATGGCCCACAACCATTCTGCAAATGGAGATTCTGGATTCATGACGAAAAGCCACCAGTGTTTGGTGAGTGTGCCATTCCTTTAAGGGAGTAAGGAAATGGCCATTGCTTGACAAATGGACAGAGACTGTAGATTATACTACTGTGTAATGTCTGAGTAGGGTTTTTTATGTTGTGTTGTGTGTGTTTATTGAATTGTTTTTATACTATTTTAAATAATGTTTTAAATTTAAATTGTTTAAAAAATTTAAAAATGTTTTAATGCTTGACACTGTGGGGACACTATTTGGGTAGAAAGGTAACATACAAATATTTTAAATAATGAGGACAAATGTTTTAAATAACAACTCCTGTGAAACAAAAAACAATGCTGGTAGTAGCAAGGCTACTGATAGGGTCACCCAAGCCAGACTGGCTTTTGCTGAGGAGCCAGACTAAAAGTGTCCAAAACCTATTCAATAGGGTGAAAAGTTTGAAAAGGAAATTCATTCCAGATCAGTTATCACCCAGGTCAACAAGGACTGCATCAGGTGTTGGAGCTCCTGGACATCAGGAGATAAGTGGGCTACAGGACTCAGTGATCTCTACTAGGCAACCAGGGTGTTGCCTGTAAGGCTACTGGAAGGAAATCCACAAAGAAAAAGTGGACATTGAAAAATAAGACAAATGGATTCTCATTACCAAGCAAATCTGTGAGCTCGAGGGCACTAAAAACAAATGTTTGCCATCTGGAAGACAAGTTCCCTGACTTTGATGTAACAAAGCAGTGATTGTGTAACCAAAGATGCTTCATAATGAGAAACAAGATTTTTGCAGATATTGAACTTGAAGAAATATGAAGGAAAACAAATGAACTAGAAGATCAAAACATAAATGAAGAAAGTGAAGAAATGGAAGAAGTTGAAAGAGAAACAGTGGGAACTGAAACAGTGAGACGGATGCCTCAACATCAAGCCAATATTCATGACATGGTAATAATAAATAATAATAATAACATTCGATTTATATACCACCAGGACAACTTAACGCCCACTCAGAGCAGTTTACAAAGTATGCTATTATTATCCCCACAACAAAACACCCTGTGAGGTGGGTGGGGCTGAGAGAGCTCCTAGAAGCTGTAACTGACCCAAGGTCACCCAGCTGGCTTCAAGTGGAAGAGGGGGGAATCAAACCTGGTTCTCCAGATTAGAGTCCTGCGCTCTTAACCACTACACCAAACTGGCTCTCAAACTGGTGGAGGAACATCTGGTTTATCAGAGAAGCAAGACGATTTAAGAAGGGGAATCCTTGAGACAATGGCTAGCATAGGGGGACTGAAGTGTTTGCCAAGTTTGAAGCTTGCCCCCCAAATAAAGGAAATCAACAATGTCATCTCCGTGGTTGCTGCAATATCAACAACCACCACCTAGCAAACAAACCAGTTGCTATACAGTTCAGCCATGGTCATAACAAAACATCTTGGGTATGACGCTGACAAATCAACAAGCATATTGAAAAAGAAGATTCCGAAATGGAAGCTTCACCTTGATCTAAAGTTCAACAAAATTCTGAGGGAAGCAAGTTATTTGAAAAGTTTGCAAGGTATAAAATTAAAGAATGCAAACATCAAGATGTTGGAAGAAAAATATCTGCTGAAGTCAAGAACAATTCCGGAAGCGCTGGAGATACTGAAGCAGTAGATAATTGCTATTGCAAAAAAGATTTCCAGATATGAGGCGTGTATAAGCCTGTTCAGGCAGAAAACTCAATTTAGGTGTAAAATCAATTCTACAAAACTCTGATTGATGAATGTAGTAGTGTGACAATATGCTTCCTGATAAAGAGACCATCGCATTTTGATGAGACATATGGGACAATACAAAGAAGCATTGCACAAAAGCTGTATAACTTGATCAAGATCAGAAAGATTTAAGAGGTAGGAAAATGCAGGATTTAATAATTACTGTGGAAATAGTGGCATCTGGCGTTTCTCGTTCCATATATGGTAAGAGTTTTTGCTGTAGAATTTTGAGCATCACTTTGCTTGCATGGGAAATTAATGTGATAGCCTAATAGCTGCTGCACTCTTTGGCATCCCCCTTTTTTGGAACTGGAATGTAGACTGAGCATTTCCAGTCTGTGGAACATTGTTTTGTTTTTTATATTTGTCGTCAGATTCTTGTTAAGATTCTGATGGACTCCATTTCTGTAGCTTGAAATAGCTCTATTGGTATTCCATCTACTCCATGTGCTTTGTTTCTCCCAATTGTTTTGAGTGCAGCTTTCACTTTCTAGGATTTCTAGTTCTTCATCAAAGGATTCTTCAATGAAAATATCGGTCTTCCTTCCATCTCTTTTGTATAGTTCTTCGGTGTATTGTTTCCATCTTTCCTTTATTTTGTCCTGATCAGATACTGTATTTCCATGTTGATCTTTCAGCATCCCAAGCCATGGCTTGAATTTCCCTTTGATTTCTCAGATCTTTTGGAAGACTTGAAATGACTACTGATGATGGTCAAAAAAGAAAGCACTAAAGCAGGATTACAGCTGAACATCAAGAAGACAAAAATAATGACTACTTACACAATTTTAAAGTTGACAATGAGGAAATAGAAATTGTTCAAGATTTTCTATTCCTTGGCTCAATAATCAACCAAAAGGGAGACTGCAGTGGAGAAATCAGAAGAAGATTGAGACTTGGAAGAGCAGCTATGGGAGCTAGATAAGGTCCTTAAAGATAAAGATGTCTCTCTGGGAACTAAGATCATGATAATCCAAACTATGGTATTCCCCATTATTATGTATGGATGTGAAAGTTAGACAGTGAAGAAAGCTGACAATAAGAAAATGGATTCATTTGAAATGTGGTGCTGGAGAAGAATTTTGTGGATAGCTTGGATGGCCAAAAAGACAAATACATGGGTACTAGATCACATCAAGCCTGAATTCTCTGTAAAAGTCAATAATGCCAGGAAAAGTGAAAGGCAGTAGGAAAAGAAGAAGACCTAAAACAAGATGGCTTGACTCAATAAAAGAAGCTGCATCCTCCAGTTTGCCAGATCTGAGCAAGTCTGTTAATGATACGATGTTGGGAGGTCTTTCATTTATACGGTTGCCATAGGACAGAGGCGACTTGACGGCACATAACACACACACACCCAAGGTTAACACAGAAGTTTAACACCATGCTGCAATCAGCTACATTTGACTATTGGATGATAAGTGGTAGAACAGTGCTAATTATGAAAGATAAATGCAAAGGGGAAATCCCTAATAACTATCGACCAATTATTTCCCTGCCAACAATAGTTAAACTGTTAAGTGGTATAATTGCTGATGCAGTTCAATGGCTTCTAATTGATAAAGACCTCTTGCCAAAGGAACAGAAAGGAAACTGCTGAAAGTTTTAAGAAACAAAGGATCAATTACTGGTAGCTAAAATGGTGTTTAAAAATTGCAAAAGGAGGAAAACAAATTTGCATATAGCCTGGATTGATGATAAAAACGTGTTTGATTCCATGCTGCATTCATAGATTGAAAAAACATTAGAAATGTTCAGTTAGCAGCAATATTAGAAAATGCTTGTCAGCAGCAAAGATAAGATAGTGTACAACACTGACAGCTAATGGAGTGGAACTAGGATGTGTCAGTATCTGGCATGGAATATTTCAGGGTCATTCCATGCTACCTTTTTTATTTGTCATTGCTATGATACCACTAATAATAATATTGAATAAAACACATTGCAGATATGAGAAAAAATATCTAATTTGCTATATATGGGTAACCTTAAATTATGCAAAAAATCTGAAGAGGAAATAAAGTATCTGGTGCCTACAGTGTGAATATTTAGCCAAGATATATGGACTTTGTAACTGGAAAATGTGCAATGCTATCAATAAATCTAGGAAAGATTACTAAATTTTGTTACAGGGTGGTTTGCCATTGCCTTCCCCAGTCATCTACACTTTACCCCCAGGAAACTGGGTACTCATTTTATTGACCGTGGAAGGATGGAAGGCTTAGTCACCCTTGAGCCGGCTACCTGAACCTGGCTTCCACCAGAATTGAACTCAGGTCGTTGAACAGAGCTTGGGCTGCAGTACTGCAGCTTACCACTCTGCACCACGGGGCTCCTAGTAATTTGATACTGCGCTGGAATTTTAGATTGGACACAAGCAGAATTGGATGCACTAGATTGGAAAACAAGGAAAATCATGACAACCAATCCTCAAAGCTGAGGACAACCAAGTCCTCAAAATGACATTGATCGACTTTATTTGCTATTGTAGTGGTGGCCAAGGACTGTTATAAGTAAAGCAAACAGCAGTAGAAGAAAAAGGGATGCTGAATGATTATATCAAGAGCAAGAAAGAGAAGATCCTGGCTGATGTTTATAGATAAGGAATAATTAAAGTTAAGGATACAAAAGATGACTGTAAGAAGGAAACTTCGAAAAACCTCATGGAGGCATGTGAAAGTAACCACTGCATAGTCAATAGATGAAGATTGCGGTGAAGTCTGCAAGAATTACAACTGGAAATGGCTAATGCAAGGGATACTGAAAAAAGAGTCAGTGAGCCTTATATTAGCTGCACAAGAACAGGCATTAAAAACGCAATATATGAAAGCGAAAATTGAAAGGACCATGAATGACCATAAGTGAAGATTATGTAACAAAGTGGTGAAACAACTGACCATCTCATAAGCAGGTGCAGTAAGATCACACAAACTGACTATAAAAGCCACCACAGTAAAGTAGCTGCAATGCTTCATTGGAATTTATACAAAAAGTACAAGCTACCTTCCACAAAATATTAGTGGGAACATAAGCTCGAGAAAGTTGCTGAAAATGAGAAAGTTAAGATCTTGTGAGATTTTAAAATCCAAACACATAAGAAATTAGAACATAACAGTTGCCGTACTTGGGACATGCCACACAAGGTGATACCTCACTGACTCTTAGATTCTTGAATAAAATTCAAGTTGGTGAAGGACCCAAAATTCCTGCCCAAATATGTGAACTGTGAAAAATAGAAATAATAATAATATCTGACTATCACTTGAGATAATCATCTGAAGCCATGTTCTGTATGTTCCACATTCTGAATGTGCAGTGCACCACAGACAGTGTCTCTTCAATGGTGGCATCTTTATATGGAATTCCTTTCATACAAACATTCACTTGTGTGACATCCACACCAGCGGCCTCAGAGTAGGCATGGCCCCTTTAACTGTGAGAAGCCACCCTGCACCTCATCCCTGACTTGACTGGGCACTTCCTGCCTTAGATGCTCCCAGTGCTCCCATCACCTGTGCTCCCCAGGTGCATCACTGGAGGGTTTCTCTCCTGGTTGGGAGGCTGTGAAGTCAGGCAGGTTGGGGTGCCGTTGGTCATCTGTTGATGCCTAGCCTCAGACAGTTCTGCCTCCAGCTTTGCTGCTTGCTTTTGGCCATCTGCCTCCCTCTGGGTCTGTGCTGATGTAGCCTGTCACTGCCTCTCCCCAAGCTCACCTCCACCAGCCCCTCCCTCCAGATCAGCTCTGCACTTCTCCCACTGCTTCCCCTTTCTGGTACCCCTTCTTGCATCCTGCCTCTGCCGCTTGCTCTCCGCCTCTCCTACTTTGCTTTCCCACGCCCACCCCTTCCAGGGCTGTGTGTCTCCCTTTTGAAGTCTGCGCCTCGTTGCCTCGGTTCCACCCTTCCTGCGGAGCATCCCATGCTGGGGCTTCACAACTTGATGCCAAGTTTATATTCTTTTAGGAAGCTGACAAATCATTTATTCTCTCTAGTTTTTAGAACAACACTGCAATCCTATTTTAATGATTCTGTGCTGTAGTTTTGGGGGCTGTTTTAATGTTTTAGGATTTTTATTACATTGTTTTAATCTGATGTGTTTGCTGGTTTTCACTTGTTCAGTATATGTTTTGATTTTTTTAAATTGTTGGTTAGTAACTATCTCAAATACATTGTTTATAAAAAAAACGAGTAAAAAAGAAGTCTTAGATACCATAAATAAGATTAGCTTCTGGCTACTTTCAAGGGCAAACAGAGAACTGTAATCTATATGGAAAGCTACCGACTCAAAGATGATGGTTGCTGAATGGAGAAGAAAGACCTACCAATAGATTATCAGATAGAACTAGTAAACGGCACTCCTGGTCATCCTTAAAGCTGCTATTCTAGGAGCACTACCAATCCAGGAACACTCCCAAAGCAAGTATCTTCTTGGAGAATGTGATCCTGTCAAGACACTTCTCATCCTATCTAAGAACTGGAGCTGCTGGAGTGGCTCCACTGCCACCCACTCAAATTTTTGTCCAGAAATGATATGTGACTCACATAGGCAAATACTTCTTCTAGAATGCACTGGTCCCTATGTCTGGAATTGTTTCTCTGGCTACACACATAGCTAAACCAAAGAGGGTAACAATTCATTCCTGGAATACTAGTCCATTTAAGTCATCTCTATCTAGTACATCTTTAATTGTAGACAGAAATACATGATTAGAAGAGATTGTTTAATTGTCATGTGGAATTCAGCCGAGCTGCAATATTGTAAACAAAAGGGTTTTTCAGATGTGGTGAAGAATTTTTGAAGGGAATCATGTTGAAAGAGGACAGCTACATGGACAGAAAATGTGTGGCTATTTTTCTGCTTAAGATGCAAATGTTTGCACCTACCAAATTTTCCTTCCAGAATGTGCATAAGTGCAAGAGGGTGGTGGTAATTAAGTTAAAAGGGAGAGAGGAAAAAATAGCGGACACTCCTAAGGAGGTGTATTCAGACAGAAATCTCATTATATTTGATGGGGCTTACTCACAGTAAAGCATTGTATAGTATAGTGGAGTATAGTATACTGGAGCAAAATTATAGGACTCAAAAAGTCTAAGAATAATAATCTTTCCTTATCCACCCAATTGATGTGTGTTTCATCACTAAAGTACCTAAAAATATCTAAGCCAAAATAATTAGGTTATGGGAATGCTGATCATTTGAAATCGGTGCAAACTAGAGATGGGCACGAACCACATTACAAACTTAAAAAACCCACGAAACTGGCAATCGCGCGATCGCGATCCGGCAGTTCGTGATTGTCCACAGCCAACGAACCAGCATTCAGGAGAGGCCTGGTTTAGTGCGATCGGCCGTGGTTCAGGAAGCCAGACAGTCAGGTGCCAGCAATCAATTCCCCTGGCAATGGAGCCGGGGGAATGCCTAAACTCTGTCTGCACTCCTTCTGTTGCCCTGGAAACCCGAATTGCTTACCTTGATTGGCAGGTCTTCCTTCCAACCTCGGAGCTGCAAAGTGGTTACAAGTTGGCAATGCCAGGGAGAAAACACCCAGGGGAGGGAGGGGGAAGGGGGTGTTCTGTAGCCATGGGCACTCCAATCTCATCCCTGCAAACCCTGATAAGAAGCTCTGATGGCCAAACACAGACCTCCTGTGTTGCTCAATGGGACCAGTGCTTATAAATAGCCGTGGTCTCCCAGGCTGGGTTTCACTTTCAGCGAGCAGTGGAGTGGGACAGAGCTCTTGCTTGCCACTTGCTAGCCTTTGAGGAGAGAGACTGAGAGTATAATTGAGCTTGGATTTTTGTGGGAGTTTCCTGGGGGCCTTGGATTGGAGAGGGTATAACTCCAAGATCCCTTTTGCAATCTTGTCCAAACTTGGGTGATGGCTGTAGGAGAGCCTGCAAAAGACTCCCCGGGAATATGGGCTCTCTAAGTGCCATGGGGGCCATTCCGCACCTCACGAACCACAAACCGCGAACCGGTTCGGCAACAGAAAATGTTCGTTGCGGTTCGCGACTTCAGGATCGGCAGCGGCACCGAACCACGAACCACTGGTTCGTTAAATTTTTTGGGTTCGTGCCCATGTCTAGTGCAAACTCTCTGGAATATGGTAAATTAGGATCTTTTCTTATATGCCATTCTCATTCGGGTTGCCAGAATCCAGAAAGGCCTGGAAATCTCCTGGAATTACAACTGACCTCAAGACAACAGATATCAATTCCCCTAGAGTACATGGAGGGTGGACTCTATAGCATTATACCCTGCTAAGGCCCTTTTACTCCCCAGGCTCCACCCCCAAATCTCCAAGAATTTCCCAGCCTGGAAATATGACATCTCTTTTGCTTTCTCCCTACATTTTTCAAAATGTGGGTGGCAGGGTCAGTTACATGATTAGCTGGGGAAAATTTCTTCCAAAATTGGTGCTATTACAGTGCTGTATAATTGTTTTTAGAAATTGATGGTTGTTGTGGATTTTCTGGGCTGTATAGCCGTGGTCTTGGCATTGTAGCAATGCCAAGACCACGGCTATACAGCCCAGAAAATCCACAACAACCATTGTTCTCCGGCCGTGAAAGCCTTCGACAATACATTGTTTTTAGAAATTATTTAAATTTATTTTATTACTTTTAAAAAAAATTCCTATAACATTTTACTTTTATTGTAGTTGGGAATAGTACAAAGAATGCAATCCTAAGTGACCCTTTGTGGAAATCTTCCATTGAACATGGTAGATTTAATTTAGAATAAATATTCTTAGGATTGCCCCATACCTCTATAGGGACTTTCATGTTCATATAAAGCTCCAAGCATAAGAATATCCACTTTTCTTTGGTGCTGTGAAGCTTTCTGTTGGACGACCCTAACAGCATATTGGAGCAACTAGATCAGGGGAATAGAATGTTTGTTCTTCCTCTGTCCAGAGACACAGCAGTTGTGACATTAAATAATTAAAAGTGAAATACTTCTAAAAAGTTGCCAGTAGAGCTGCCTGGCCTCTTTGCTTTGGTATTCCCATGTTGCCTGCCATCATGTGAGCCACTTTCTGGAGGAAATTTGAAAGTGATATAGGGTAGCTCTAGGAATCACAGGAAACTCCATAGTTTTAGTTTTCAGTGATCCCTAGAGTACCCTACATCATTCTGGGTTTCCCCAGACAGTAATGTAGTGGCATACACAATACCACACCCCCATGTCCCTATCCCTGAAGTTACCACTTGTTGTCAGGCATGGCCTGGCAACCCTAGTTTCCAGTATAATATTTTTTGGATCCATACATTTTATTAAATTCATTTATTAAAACATTTATATTCCACTTTTCCACCTAATTCAAGACAACTAGATGAAGACTACCAGAAAGAGGACTAGATTAGAATGCCTTTACTATGAAGACCAACTAAAACATCTTGTACAGCAGTCTGTAAGCCTTGTTCTAGAATAAGCTAGAATCCTATGACATTAGGAAACTCCACAATTACCAGTTCCTTTGTATTGTAAAACTAAATGTAATGTCTCCAAATGGTAGATTTTATCACTACAACCAGTAGTCAAGTGAAAGTTTGTTTTTTGTGTCTTATATTGACTGGGATCCTATGAACTGCATTATAGTTATATTTTTGAAACAGCAGTGCCCCACAACACATCCTTTTTGAAAGTGAAGAAACTGACAAAAAAGCAGGATATGATGTGACATACTCTTAGTAAACCCAGACATTGGAAATACCAGAAGGAGCTCTTTGGAGCCTGAGTTTTAGGAGACTGGTCCATTTCAAGGGTTTTCAACGTCTACAGGTTTATTACTAGCTGTGTTCTTATTGCTGTTCTCAGTATATCTCAAACTGCGCTGAACAGAAGCAAACTCAGTTTAAGTAGCTCACAGATGCAGAATAGCTATGTTTGAATAAACCACACCTTGTAAATTTTTAAGAAGAACCCTAATCCAAATCCCATTAAAATCAACAAAAGAAGTATTTCCATGGATTTTGGATGGATATGGACATATTTATTTACTGGACTGCCAAGAACTCTTCCAATACTAAACCAAGTTTTATTTTCTAAGGAACAAAATAGTCAATCATCATAAAATGAAAAGATTTTCTGAAAATGTATTACTTAGGAGCCGTATAGCAGCATGAAGCAAAATAACTTTGATCTGAAGAGCTCTTTTTGATGTGTAATAGCATGAGTGTAAGTGCACATGCATTTGAATGTCATTTTTCTCTGAATAGGAACTTTTCACATGGCATTAAAAATGGCTTTTGAAATTTCTCTTATTGGTGATGCAATGAACAGAGTTGCTACTGGGAGGGCAGGGAATCACACACACTAATGTGAGGGGCTGTCTCACACACTAGCGTCCATATGAAAACCTCTGTATCATACAGGTTCTGAGTTTGGTAGAATGATGTGAAGGCACCTTTTGTGAGAGTGGATGCCTATGTGGAGGTTTCAATCTTGACTGCTGCAACGTGCAAAACCACAAATCCATGTGCACGCACATGCATGCGCACATGTGTGTGTAATATGCCTCCACACAGAATTTCTAGTTCTTACAAATGCTTTGTATTTGTAAATGCTCATCTATGGCTTATACATATCCCCAAGGCTTGGTATGAGGGCTGATATGATCTGCTCTTCAATGCGTAGCTCTCATTTTTGGCCTAAAGTTATTTATTTAGGCAGTCCAGAGTTCTGTTCAAGGTGTCTTATGCATAAAACCCATAAAATCATAAATTATCAATATAAAAACAAAACAAGCCATTAAAACTAATGCTTTTTAAAAAGCATTAAAATATTAGACAGGCATTAGCCCATAAAATGGCTAAAAAGATTTTTAAAAGTTAGTTTAAAGCTTGGGTAAAATGTGTGGCCTGGCACCTTAAAAACAGTATGGTAAACACCTGATGAGCCTCTAATTGGACAACATTCCAAAGGTGAGGTGCCAGCACTGAAAATTGCTGTCTACCTTGCCTCTGAAGATAGAGGCACAAAGAACAGACTAATTGATGGGCTGGATAAACCCACCAATTAATCTTCCAAGTATGGAGGTGGGGTGTGTGCTTTCAGGATGGTGCTAGCATGACACCAAGAAGCCTGCCCCAGGCTCTCTCTAGGGATGGTTTGTGTTGCTTGATTCTTTCATTGGCAGGTCAACACAACAGCAAATACCTGCCCAAAGCCCAGGGGGATGAAAGCCTTTGGGGTGGGAGGCCATTGAATAGGAAAAGTGTATTTGGGCTACTGTTACATTTTACAGCATGCAAGTAGGACCTTAAACCACTTCTGTCCGTGTCCTGTTGACAGATATGATCTGGAAGTTCTGTGCTCAGAATTCACTTCCCAAGTGCCTGGGGGCTCAATTCAGATTGGAATTGTGGTACATAAGGAGAAGGGACTTAAGCTGTTGCTCTGTTCTGTTTTCCTAGCCTGAAGCAGTCAAAGGGAATTCTTGCTTGCCATGCTCAGGAAACTTACATGTACTGATGGATACTTGTAAGTTTCCACAGTGAGCCAGGGGCTCACAGGAGCATTTCAGATCAGGAGAAAGGCACAAGTGAAACATACCTAGGAATTAAATTCTGAGGAACTCCCCAAGAAGGCTGGTCAACTGGGCCTGACCTAAGGTCTTTATGTGAACTAACTTAGTGTTGGGAGAACAAAAATGTGCCTGAACATTGGTCCTCTTTTACTGGCTACTTAGAACCATGGCATTTACCTCTTGATTGCCTTGCAGTTGAACATGGATGAGCATTGCCTGTGAAAGTTACTTAAATCACTGTGCTTGCTTCCCACTGCTCCGACCACGTCCATAATCTCTTTTCTTTTTCTTTCCCTCTTGCTTTTCTCCTCCTTACTCCATGTGCTTTATGCGAACCTCCATCTTTCCTGTTTTACATCCCCTCTGTAAAGAATTTGTATTTGCATTCTAAGTAATTGTTGCAGTAAACTACGTTATTGGAAAGCTTAGAAAAAAAACAGGGAACAAATTTTGAACTACACATTAGAAGGACATTGGGCATCTATTCAAAACCAGAATCTGGCCTCTCATTTTGTCCACAATTCATGGAATGGAATTCAAATACACATTCCTGCCTGTTACTGTCTTGATAAACTTCTAGCAGTCTTAACAGAAATAGCTTTTAAAGGCAGAGCTGCTGTTTTGATTAGCAAAACTAGCTAAGCCAAACCTGACAATAACGCATGTGCTTTAGATTTCCCTGGTTTGAGGCACTGTTTACTCTGGCAGCTCTATCCTTAAGTGAAGCTTTTTCCCTCCTCAAAGCTGTTACATGGTAGACTGATATTGGCTGACCCTGAAGCAAAAACTTGAAAACAGCACATTTATTTTCTCCCTAATGCTGAACACGCATGCAATGAGGCATACTTTGGGCTGGCTTGGAAATTTTTCAAAATCACAACTATTTGTTCCCTCCATTCGTTGCCCTGTATGTTTTTTTTTAAAAGTGAGGATAAAGTAACATGCAGAAAACTGATCAGGGGGGCACAGGGAGCCGCATGTTTCTTGGGGAGAAGCAGTTTAGGTCCATTGCACACATGAGGTTTCCTCTGCATTTCAAACTGATACAATGGATTGGAATCGGAGGTGCCCTTGCCTTGCCTGTATGGAATGTCTCTGGCTCATTGAAGCACTGTATTATATCTCATCTTAGAGCATTGCATGAGAAAAGCGGAACTAACGTCAAAGGTGTTCCTCCACTTTCATAAGCTGTTGCACATACATGACAGTGGCTATAGAGTCCACCTATTACAGCATGTCATGGAATCTTGTGTATCTGCAAAACTGCAAGAGTGACTACTTTCCTTCCACTTGCAATTTTTTGGAGATGACAATTTCTCTACCTTCATGGAGCTCAATGGAAATCATCTGACTTGTATGCCAGAGGTCCAAGTTTTGGTCCTGGCATCTCCAGTTAAATGAACTTGTTTAGGAGGAGCTGGTAAAGACTTTCTCACTTGAGATCCCTGAGAGCTATTGTCAATCAAAGTATGCAGTGCTAAGCTACGTGGAACAATGTCCTACTCAGCATAATGCAGTGTGACTTTGGACACACATCTTCAGGTTGGACCAAATCAATTAACAGAAAATTATTCCTGGATCTTGCATTTGGAGATTCACATATTACCCCTGCCTCTGGCCTTGCTTGCTGCCACTCCTGATGTTAATGGTGCTACCATATGTAAACACTCACAGTTGCACACACAGGCATTAAACCAACTGTGATGGCAATTATGGTCAGTGATAGGGGCTTGATTGATACTGACCAATAAATAGTGAGCCCCCGTAAAGTGACCCTGAACCATAGTATGTGACATTAGTTCACATACAATTGATTTATGAGAGGCAAATTGTTTTTAGCTGCATCTGTCTGTTGTGTTATTTACTTCAGTTTGTAGCCTGCTATATCCTAGAGTCCATAATGGATAACATCAATTAAAAAGAAAAGTCTATTTGAAAGAACAGATGCTGGTGCTCTGGGGTGAACTGCTACCACATTCCATGCTAGCTGAAGTCTGGGAGTGTTAACCTCAAGAGTACACAAGAAGAGCCCTGGTAGTCCATCAAGTCCAGCATCCAATTTTACACAGTGGCCAACCAGTTGCTGTAGAAGGCTTAGGAGCGCTATAGAGGATAAGACCTTTCCCTGATGTTGCCTCCCAGCACTATTCTGAGATGTATTACCTCTGGACATGGAGTCATCATGGCTAGTAGCTACTTATTTATTTTTTATTCATAGTCTGCCTTTCTCATAGAGACTCCAGGTGGATCACACAGTGAAGTTCAATACAATCAATAGCTGGGTCATTCAACAAACAATACAATAGGGCATAGATGGCAGAAATATGAAAACAAGCAGGAATCTGATACAGAGATGAAACAGTGTTGAAACAAAACAGAAGCAGATTGACATGACATAATAAACAACAATAACAGACAGTGCACAGTCAGGGCTGGCGCCACCGTTGGGGCCGTGAGGCAGGGGCCACGGGTGCCGCGGGGCTGAAGGGGGCGCTGGACAGGGCCCCGGGGGCAGAGGCGCACATCCCGCACCACTGCCAGCCAGCCCTGCGCCACCACCGCTACCGCCGCCGCCGCCGACACAGGCCAGGAACGACAGGTGGCTGGGGTGGTGTGTGGCGCGTGTGCGGCCTCCTCGCTCCACCCCAGCCACCCACTGGTGGCACTGCGTGATGACGTCATCACATGATGACATCATCATGCACTCCGGGACGCGCGTGCGCAGAGCGCGCTCACGAGTCTGGCCTCCAGCGCCAGAAACTCTGGCGCCAGGGCTGTGCACAGTAGTAGAGTCTACAGAACCTATTCCTTTATTGAAGTGTATCTTTGAACCATTTTCTTACGGCACAGCCCTATTACCTGTGTAAGAAAGCCCTTCTGAACAACTCAGTTTTGCACAGTTTGTAGAAAGCTAGGAGAGTAGGAGTTTTCCTGACCTCTTCAATGAGGCTGTTCCATAAGGCGGGGACCAATAGAAAGAATATGTGTATACAGGCAGCTGTTGAGTTTGAAAAACTACTGTGTGGCACCTGCAGAAGGCCCTATTCAGACGAATGAAGCTGACGTGGCAGAGCATAGGAAGAGGCACTCCTATAGATATGAGGGGTCAAGGCCATGAAGGGCTTTGCATGTGATATGCACCGAAAAAGAGAAAGAAGTGAAAAATCACATTCGTGAACTATTTATGTTTGTCGCAATTCACATTAACAAGGTCCACACTACATGTCAATTCCCAACATACAACAATAAAGTTCACAGTATGTACAATTTAAGACACACAGAGTCCTGAAAGGAATTAATCCTATATTGCATTAATTATGCATGCGATATACAAAAGTTCAGTCAGTGACAAGATGCAGTCCAGCAAAATGCCGTGTGTAATGAAGCAAAAGACCGTTTGCTGTGGGTGGCAACGAGTACGAGCCGGCAATGTCTCTTCGCTCGTTTCAGACCAAACCGTCTTTCCTCAGGCCAGAATATCTGCAAGGCACAACATGAATGACTGCAGCACGAGTAGTTCCCATAGCAACCTCATTTTCAGTTTCCGAGGTCAAAGAAGGCCCAAGTCCAATATGTAGTGATTGGAATGCTGTTCCTTTTAAGTTTTATACAATCCTTAATCTTTTTGGGAACCACTTCTTAAACTGTCCATGTGATGGCTCTTCTGGTGTCTATGGCAAAAGGTCCCAAGCATGCGACATTGACCTATTTTATATAACTGTTGATAATGCACTCTACTTTTCCTGAGGTGAATGATAGCCATAAAGGCCAATGAATCCCTGTTTAACTTCTGTCTTTTCTGGGTTCAGGTTCGTTTGTTTTCAGCCAACTGACCTGAGATTAGATTTAAAATCCTGAGATTTAAAATCCTTGCTACATCACCAGGAGGTTTGGATAGAGAGCTACAAATCTGGGTGTCATCTGCATATTGATGACATCTGATTCCACATGCATGAGGTCCCACATTCATTCCCCAACGTCTCCAATTAAAAGGATCTGGTAGTTGTTGATAGGAAAGACTGAACTGACATTTAGGCCTGAGACTCTGGAGAGTCGCTGCCAGTCAGAGTAAAGAATATACTACAAGGTTTTACAGTAAACAGACCAACAGACTTAGTATAAGGCAGCTTTATGTGTTTGTATTTCCCTCCTCCATGCTTGTCAGTACGTTCTGCTGTTGATGCATGCAACCATTCTTTATTCCAAAAGTATTTGGCCTTTCTATTATGCCTCTGATATACAACCACTCAGATTCTTGACTGTGGGGAGAGCAGGATGCTAATTGAATATGAGATCAAAAATAAGACTGGTTGAAGAAAAATGCTTGTGGATAAGCTGTGGAGAACAATATGTAGGCAAGTGGCAAAAGTATTTGGGAAGACTTATTTGCTTAAGTTACATGGAGTCCCACATTTTATACAAATATTTTGTTTCTGTCTTCATATCCAGGGATTAATTTGCACATGAATGGCTATTTAAATGGTTTTGGAAAAGGACAAGGTCTGAACTGAAGTCTGGGTAATCACTGAGGGCTGACTATTTAACTGAAGATCATTTGGGCAAAGCTTCTGAGAGAGAACTGGGTGCACAGCATGGGGTTTTCCTGTTTCGGCCTTGGTTTGTTCTATTGGCTGCATCAGACAGAGGAGAGGTCAGACATGAAATGTGGCACACTGACAGTGAATGCAGCAGACAGAAATTTGGCTGAGCACTCTGCTACACTTGAACTTCTGCTAAGCATGTGATGAAAGAGGGTTTTCAAGTGTGCCAGCTGTAAGGAGGTTAATAAAATATCACAAAAGTAACTCAGAACATTAAATCTTCTGGCTTTGCTGATTTTATGCTTTAAGATAACATGTTAAACAACTGGGCCTGCTAACAATTTGCCCCTTTTCTTGCTGTTTGTCCATTTTTATGCATACAACTCTTCTCAGTGGTCATTGTTCTGGAGGATCATGACTTAGTTGTTACTTGTCACCCTTTCCACACTGCAAATTGTGGTCAACACACTGGGTTTTTCACCTTATTTGTGATGTCTCCCATGCTTCATATTAAAAAAAAATCTTTACATTGCTTTTTGTTTCTTACTGTTGTGCTTTTACTGCTGCTTGTACTATATTCTCCGTCCATTTTTTGTGTGTCATGGGAGTGATGACGTCTGTTCATTCATCCTCCAGTATTGCTTATGCAACTCTTACCCACTAGCTACTTAAAATCAAGGTTCACTAGCACTCTTACATTTCTGTAGTTATCACTTCAGTTGCAGTTCTACCAATCCAGGCTCCCACTGACAAACAGAGTGGAAGACCTCCTACTAATGCAAGAGTAAGGACATGGCTTCCACACATTCTGCCCTCCATTTGCAGCACTCCTTGCCACACCCCATGGCATTCCCCACTAGATTTGCCTGGAGTGGATTTGCAGAGACCTGCCATAGGAAGGTGAGAAAAATGATATGAAACAGATATGAAACAGAGCTCACAGTTCTCATGTTACACAATGAGGTTCTACTTGTTAGATATATAAAATAATGGCACATACCACCCCTTCAGAGCAAGGATAGCTGCTTTCCTGGGAGGGAATTTCTTTTACTATTACTTTCTGTGGGCAGAATATTGTCCTTTGGTCATTGAAAAGCCACTTGTAAGCAGAGCATGCGTGGTTAATATAAGCCTGTGTGGCCCACTTGCTGTGACCCCATGCAGAAAAGTAGCATTGGTCTTGGTTAACCAGAACTCACTCATTTTAGTTAATGGCCTTGTCAGAACATTCTGTTCTGAGAAAGAGAAGGAAATCTTTCTTACTTCTATCAGAACAATTAGGCTATAGAAAAACTACCATGAGGGACTGTGGATAACTCTTGTTGGAAGCTCCAAAAGCAGTTACATAAACATCTGTCAGGGAGGATTTTGATGTAACTGTGCTTCCTTCTAGGCACAGGGGGCCAGACCATGTGACCTTTTTGCATCCAAAGGTTTGCAGTTTGAAAGTACAGGAAACACTCATTAATTATTTCTAGACATTCTTTGTAGATGCTGAAATTATGGCTCAAAGAACACGATTTCCCAATGCTAGACAGAGAGACTGGCATTCGCAGCTCCACGACCTTACTTATAAAAGTTGGCCTAAGTAATCAGTTGATTAATGTAGCATTTGGAACTTTCTGCCACTGTGGCAAGGGGTTAGCAAGATTCAAAGAGGGGTCACTCACAATGCCTCTACATATAAAAGCCAGTTCTCAAAATTTCATTGTATTCTTCCCACAATCTATCACACTTTAGTGCAACTAGTGGCTGTGCTGCTGGGAGCAGGCTTGGTTCTTAATAGCTGTGGTTGGCAGAGGAAGGGAACAGATTTACATTTTTCCTGAGTGAGTGTTGTTGTGTATTCAGATCAGGGTTTGCAGAGATCCACTGTACCCTTAAGGGATCCTTGCAATTTGCAAACCTCCCCATCACAATGACAATGATAGAAAAGCCAGTCTCTAACATTATAGAGAAACTGAGGATTGGGCTATGAAGATGAAAGGGTGGGGCTACATAGAAGAGAGGAGCAAATCAGATACTGTATCAATGGGCCTTACCTCATTGAATTCTACAGTTATATAAACAAGAAGGGGCAGAATCTGCTACTAACTGTGGCCATCAACTGAATGCTTTCTGTGAGTGCATGTACCCTAAGTGAATCACTTCCATCCTTTATGAGGAAAAGTAAATACTCACATCTGAAATGGAGTGTTGTAACCTCCAGTGGTAGGGATCTCAGAGCCAAGCCACAAGTGACGCCTGACACAGGTTGGACACTTGTCAGCTTCCCTCAAGTTTTGATGGGAAATGTAGGCATCCTGGCCTTGCAGCTGTAATGGAGAGCCAAGCTGTAAAACCAGGATGCCTACATTTCCCATCAAAACTTGAGGGAAGCTGACAAGTGTCCAACCTGTGTCAGGCGTCACTTGTGTCTTGGCTCTCAGAGGAGATAAGCAGCATCTCTTTTCTACCTCCTTGAAATATTCAAAGAGATACAATGCTTCTTTTTTGTCTGTTTCCCTAAGGAACCTTAAAGCATAGTGTGGGGAAACACTGTGAGGGGCATGGGGGGCCCATCAACAATGTTGTGATATCAGTTCTGAGAAATCTGGAAGTGACGTCATGCCTCTCTAGGAATTGCTGGAAACTCTGGAAAAACCATAGAGTTTTGGTGATTCATAGAAAGGAAAACCTGGAAGTGATGTCAGTCCTTTTTAGGAATCGCTAAATACTCTTCAATTTTACTATAACATTTCCAGAGATTCCTAAAAAACTAAGGAGCATGAGTTACTCTAATATTTCTATTTCTTTGCTCATTCCCCGTTCTCTGCAACCAAACCCAGTCCCAGATCTATAAGTTGTCTCTCAATGATGATACCCATGGGCAGTGACACCTGCCCCATTTAGTACTGCATAGTTTTTGCTAGTTGATTTTGTCTAATTCATATAGAGAGCATCCACACATGATTAGCCATTGCTTGTCATGCTACTATAACAAACATTCCCCTCCTTGTCCACACAGGAAAATCTATTTATAAATGACTGTACTGTGCAATGATACAACAATATCCAGTGATGCATGGATGCAGACCCAGTGAGGTGGAGCAATTGCTTCTGGATCAGAGGCTTATTTACAAAGAGTAGCATTTTCAGCTCCCTTTGAATATGTGCTGTTGCTATGTTACTTTGGGGGTTGGGTTTCATTCCACTGTGCACCAAAAAGTTTTACAGCGTGCCAGCAATGTAAGGCTATGTTCATTGGTAGGGTGCTCCTGGCACATGTGTTCAACAGGAGCACACCAGACCATTTTGCTCAGCATGGCAACTTTTTGCTCCATCCTAAAAGAAAGAGATGCACTTGAACTGGGATTGGCTCAGGTCATGGCTGGAAGGTGAAAAGAGATGCTGGAACAGGATCCTGTGAGATTCCTCTGCTGTACAGCATCAATTGTTTAACTTAGCATTTGTGGGGAGAGTTCTGAAAATGAAAGTTTAGTTGTAAAATTCTCCCACTAATGCCCTTGTTCCCTGCTAGGACTTCATTCAGACATCATCTTGGTTGACCTCTTATGTACTTCTGGCCCCCAGCTAAGCTTGCTTGTGGGTTTAGCCGTTTGCTCTCCCCTCCCTTTCGTCTTTAGTAAATCTGTTAATGGGAGGGCGATCTGGGCAAACCCTTTAATAAATTGTCTGTAAAAGTTGGCAAAGCCCAAGAAAGATTGTAGTTGCTTTCGGGTAGTAGGGGCTTGCCATTCCTTCACGGCTTTGATTTTAGCCGGATCCATTTTTAAACCTTGTCCTGAAATGCGATAGCCTAGGTAGTCCAACTCAGTCTTATGAAATTCACATTTGGACAATTTGATAGGGAGTTTATGCTATATCAGGGTGGTCAAAACTTCTCTGACCAACTTAATATGTTCTTCTCTGGTTTCTGTAAAAATTAACACGTCATCCAGGTAAACAACCACTCCCTTATATAAAAACTTATGTAGCACCTCATTGATCATGGACATGTAAACAGCAGGTGCTCTGGATAAGACAAAAGGCATGACGAGGTATTCATATCGGCCTAATGGCATATTGAACATGGTTTTCCATTCATCCCCTTCCCTGATTCTAACATGGAAATAAGCATCTTTTAAGTCCAACTTCGAAAAGATCTTACCCTGTGCCACCACACTTAGCAGGTCCCGAATCAGGGGAATTGGGTAGGCATTGGTCATGGACACTACGTTGATGCCTATGAAATCCGTGCAAAGCCTCAACCCCCCCCCCCATCCTTTTTCTTTACAAATAGCACCGGTGCGGCATGGGGGGAGATGGCCGGGTGGATGAAACCTCTTTCCAGGTTTTTATCTATGAACTTTTGGAGCTCCTCTCTCTCAGCTGGACTCATGGAATAAAGCTTCCCCTTTGGCAGACTTTCCCCTGGGATCAGTTCAATTGCACAATCTGTTTTTCGGTGCAGTGGTAAGCTGTCCGCCTCTTCCTGACTAAAAGCTTGTGCCAAGTCCCTGTACTCCACTGGAATCAGGTTGAGTTCTTCCACTGAGAGCAATGCTACTTCTAAGTTCAACGAGGACTCTTCCCCCCAGTCCTTTTGCCAATGATGATTGCTGCAATATTCCCGATCGAACACAATCATGCCTTTGGCCCAGTAAGGGTTATGGTCCCACAGCCACCGACTGCCTGTATTTGGCCGCTTGGTTAACAATATAGGACCGGCTCTCCCAATGTTTACCCATTCCCGTGGGTACCAGCTCCATTTCTCGGACAGCTGGGTTCATATTCGAACCATCCATTTGTTCAAAGATAATTGGACTTTTATGTTCCCGGGTTTCTAGTCCCAAGCCATTTACTAGGGCGGGTGCAATAATGTCTCTTGAGCAACCCGAATCGATTAAAGCTTGCACCCGGATATGAGTTCCCCTCCTTGGATTAGTTAACATTACTGGAACAAATAAAATGGCCCCTCTCTCTCTCACCTCCACTGGGATGGACTCCTTTGTGATCTGCTGTTGGGGCCTCCTCACGACAGATCCATCTCGTTTCCCGATTGCGGGCTGGGCGTATCCACCTCTGCTAAATGGACATCAAGTTCCATCTGCACTTCCTCGGCTTCTAGCCCTTTGTCTAGGCGGCCCCGCCTTGACATTCCTCTACCTCGACTGGTTCTCGGGGCCGGAACTGGGTGAGTGGTTGAGGGAGGTGGTTGGGCTTGCGCTCGAAGAGGGCACTGGGCCGCGAAATGCCCGCTGTTCCCACACTGCAAACAAAGGCCCTGCCTCCATCAGGTTTCTTGAGCTCCCCTAGCCGGTGGTGCTTCATGAGCCCCTCTCGCTATGGGCAGTGGTCTTCTATATGCCATTGCCTGCTGCTGCTCCACAAGGTGGACTACTTGGGTATGGTTTTCCACCTCACATGCCAGTTGTATCCATCCCATCAGAGTCGGGGGATCATCTTGCATTAAAGCTCGATCGATAAACCTGGGATTCATTCCATTGCGGAACATCACTATTTTTGGCCCTTCCTCACAATGTGGGCATTTTGCTGCAAGTTGACGAAACTTGGCTGCATACTCTCTCACGGGTTGAGATCCTTGTCTGAGGGTCTGTAGCTTGGTATGTGCTCTCTCCTCCTCTAAGGGATCTTCATATTGGGCTCTAAGTTCGGCAATAAAGTCCTGTAAAGTGTCCAGTTCCGGAGCCCCCGAGTAATATAGTCACGTACCATTCTGCTGCTCTGCCTTCTAGTCTGGATGCTAAATGGGTGACCCGGCTCTCCTCATCCGGGAACAAATAGCCCCACCGATTGAAAAACTGGAGGGCTTGTACCATGAAAAATCCCAGTTTGTGGGTATCTCTGTCAAAGGTGGCCTCTGACTTAATCCACCCCATAGGTAACTCTGCTCCACCTTGCCGCCCCTGGGCTAGCGGTGGAGAGTCGAACTGCGATGGCTGTTGCGGCTGTGGTCGGAGGGGAGCCGGCACTCGACCCGGGATCTGCTGAGGTCTAGGCGCTGGTCTCGCTGATCCTCCTGGCGCCTGCCCGCCAGGTCTAGCCAGTCTCCTGGGAGGCCCTACTTGCCCTGCTGGCAGTTGCGGTAGCGGGTCCAGGCCAGGTAACTGTGGCAAAGGCAAATGCTGCGGGGCTGGCATGGGTTGCACTGGCACAGGTTGCGGTGGCGGCGGCACCAGTAGCGGGGCTGGCACGGGTTGCACCGGCAGTGGTGGTGGCTGCGGGGCTGGCACAGGTTGTGCTGGCGGCTGCTGAGGCAGCGGTTGTGGGACCGGAGGTGGCGGCGGTTGTTGTGGTTGCAGAACTTGAGTAGCCGGTGGCGGCACACGTTGTTGAGGCCCAGGCTGGGCTTGAACCGGTGCCTGGGGTCCTGGAGCAGGTAGCACAGGGGGCGGCTGAGCTCGCGCGTGCACCCCTCCTGCCTCCCAGGCTTGAGAAGCTGGCCGGGTGGAGCCCTCACCCTGCACCAGCAGGCCGATTAGATAGACAGCTTGGGCCAGGTCCCCTTCCATCGCATCCAGCCGGCATTCCAGCCGCCAGTAATGGGCAGGAGTGCCATACTCCGCCTCCTCCCCCTCGGCTGGCACAGTCTGATCTGGCAGGAGCAGGGTCTCTTCCCAGTCGCACTGCTATCTATCCGCTTCTTCCACAGCGTCACCTGAAACCCCCGGTACCCAATCTTCACCCGCCGAAGTCACCTCTGAAGTTTCCCTGGGGCATTCTTCCTCTTCCGCAGCACTAGCCATCCAGCCCTTAGCCATTCCCATAACAGCCAGTATTCCATACTGCACCACATGAGCTTGATTTTGCAATCGGTTCCAACGTGGGTCTGTGGCTGGGGCTCCTGCACCAGTGTCCCAAGTTCCAGTTGAGCCCACATCAGTGTAATCCCAACTTAAAAGTTCATTACGCGCAGTCTCCCAGTTCTGAAGCCCACTGATATCCTCCACCAGGCGCCCAGCCTCCGCATCCCATCTAAGCCACTGTTGGGAGCTGGTCCGAGTAGCACCCGCCGAGAGTGTGGATAGGCGACCCGTTTCCCAAACAGGTCCTCCCGTCACTCCCTGCTCCGTCGACCCGACAGTCCAACTTAGATCAATCATCGAGCGGGAAAACATGGTGCCAGCTCGCCTCTCTCTAGATTCCCGGGGTCTGGAGCCCCACTGCCGAGGAGTTGGTAACGATATCAGCTGTTCACATTCACAGATCCCACTTGTTTTAGGTCGAGCTCCCTCAAGAGCCGCTCGGTCCTGCCCGGTACCACCGGCAGGCAGTTCTATAGTCCCGGCACCCTCCTGTCCAGGCACAGATGGATCGATCAGGTTCTCGCTGGAATCCATCCTCCCAGGGTGAGGGGTCAGGGAAGTAAAAGTAGGATTCTCGACAAAATGTCAGACTATGGAATCGCTGTTATCTAGAGTTCGTCTCCCCCTTCTGCAAGAAGCACAAGTTCTTGATTTCAAAAGACTCATTGAAAGACTAGGCTCTGACACAAGTATCCATATTCCAAGGCCTAGAAAGGATCTTGGCTGAACACAGTCATTGTCGAGAATGGGAAAAGAAAACACAACATGTGATACATCAAACCCTTCATTCCCAGCCTCCCCCCCCCCCATCTTCCATGGTGATGAGAACTTTGCTGTGGGAAGGCTCGGCTCGTCAAGGTCTCTGGCTGTAGAAACAGAAAAGAGTATTCTCTCCCATGGAAAGCACGATCAAAATAACACCTGGACCTGGAGGGAGAGAAAGGCTAACAACTACAGTATTAAACATAGCGTAACTCTGACCAAAGAAAATGTTAGATCCTGACATTGGGTACCATAACTATGAGTGTGTGAAAAGGGGCCAGATGGATCAGGTGTTTGCACTATGGACTGTGAATAAATGAAATCAGAAGTTGCAAATCTGCAAGTCTAATGTAGAATATCCATATAATTTTTCTTTGTATGTGCATTGAGTTATTCTTACATTCAACACATGTATGGCTACATGCACAGATCAAACCACACACCTAACTGGGTACTGGTGCATGGATTTTATTTTATTCCTTTACTCAACAGCAAAACAAAACAAAACTATCTATATGCAACATATGCGCAGCATGCCCAGCCAAGTACAACCTTCATCTTCCCTTCATGCCACAATTTGTTTACCAGCATATCAGCATCTTTGCAATATTAGATTTTGATTTTTTCCTAGCACATAAACCAAACAGGTTGTCTTATGCATATTGCTGAATGCTAGCTTATGCTTCTAGTATTTATGACCTACCAGGGTGAACATAGTAGTAATCTGCCAAGCACATTTTACAGTTTTCCAGATACCCCAAATACACTGTTTTTGTAGTGCCAGATAGGCTGCAGAACCAAAAGTCTTATTGAGTTCTGAATGGGCTCCTGTACATGGCCAGCAGGCTGCATACTTGCCATGGGAGGGGCTCAGACATCAGCTTTCTTGGCTTAAGGAGGGTAATTAGGCCTGAGCTGGATGATGTGATCTGAAGCCTGAAAACAGAGGCTTTATTTGGTAGAAAGCTGGCATACAAATGTTTTAAAACAAAATAAAAAGTTTAAAAAGAGGCCTGGAAACATAAAAGCCTGAAAGTATAAAATGAATGTATTTATGATTTTCATATTTATCCCGCCCTTTTCCTAAGCAGCATATATAGTGCCTCCCCATATAATCCTCATAATAACCCTGTGATGTAGGAGAAGCTAAAAAACAAGGCAGAGATTACCTGGTAAGCGTCGTCATGACTGAGCAGGAATGGAATCTGAGTCTCCCTATACATCCAGAGATGTTTTCCTCATGGCTGGTTTCATGCTATGCTTAACCATCAAGGCTGTGATGTAAGTAAACATTTTTCTGACTTGGAGGACTTACTATATCTGCTCACTCCAGTGCAGTCTCTTCAAGGAACGGCTTTAAATCTGTAGATGTCCATCTTGGGTCCTATAAGTACTATGACAGCTCATTAAGTGGCCTATGAAACACCAACACATCACATTTTTATCCTCTGATTCTGGCAGCCACAGCGGAGTCCAGGAGCTGTAAAGATGTATTTCTGACATGGGCTGCTGGTGGAATGATAATTTATGCACTCTGTAATTCAAAGGGATTTCAAGGCAGTTGTAAATTAATGAACTCTGAATGGCTTTTTAAGAAAAAAAGGATTCTTATTTAATTGATGGAGTTTAACATTTAAAAACAAATAAAGAAAACAGAGGCAGGCATATTTCCTCCCTTTTTATAGAAAAGAAGATAAATGAGTTTGAATTTTATTCTAAGAAGAAAAGAGAGAGAAGGAAAAAAAATACATGGCTTGTGGCCAGCTCAAAAACTGATTCCCTCCACGCCTCCTCTTTTATTACCCCTTAAAACCTGCTGCTGATTGCTGCCAAAGGAGAAGTGTAGTAACTTACTACAGATTTTGCTTTCAGTCAGTCTTTTTTTTTTTTTAAAGAAAACCCACAAATGAAAGAATCTTTTTAATCAGATAATTGACCAGCTGGTAATCTTAGCTCTTTTGTGACACACCAGTTGGCAGGTACAGTGGTACCCAAGCATGAGACTTTCTCTCCATTACCCTTCCCTTTTGGACACTCATAGAGCTCCTCTGTCTCATCAGTCTCCAGGGATATTTCCCAGACATTTTGAAGTTCAGAAAAAAAGGGCAAGCTATTAGAGGTAATGACGGCCTGTGGACATGCAGATGGCAGGACTACAAGCTACCAATCACACACTTGCAAAAAAAGGAGTTTCCCTTAAACATGAATTCTCTTCTCTCCAGGTTGTGTTGCACTAAGGCTTAGCTTAAAGTAACCTTGTGCAGCCTCCAAAAAGTTTGTGTAGCAGTGCTGCTCGGTAGGGCAGAGGACTGTTGTCCTTTCTGAATGCAGAATATATCTTGTGACCAGTCACCTTGACTTCACTGCTCACAGTTCTGAATTTAGGACCATTCCAAAGCTTAAGTAAACACCCTTCTGTGGAGATGCATCTTTGTCAACTCAAGCTCTTGAAGTCCTTAGCCAGGATTAGACAGTAACTTCTGTCTAATGAAGGAGAGTAAGATCCCCGGTAAGGGTAACTGAGAAAGTGATTTCTGAGACATAGCATCACTAATGTCAGAGCATTTCCCTTCCCCACTATGTCTGCCTCTTCTTTTTATTCCTTCTCTCCGCAACTCATGTCCACTAGCAGTCATGAATGAAATGTAACATACTAAATGACTGACATCTATTAACGCTCTTTCACAAACCATGGGCCTTATTTTTGAAAGGCCTGTGAAATTTTTTCACAAAGGAAGAAAATAAGGGGAGAGTCGGGGGGGGGGGGAGATTGGAGGATAGTGTGTTCTTTGAATCTGACTCTGTTGAACCACTGCCAAATGCAGGCCATTCCATTCAAAGGGCTGAGTGAATAAATGAGAATAACATCCTTGGGGACCTTCAGGATCAGTTTACTCTGAAAATGCTCAGCCTCACAAAGGGTCAGAGTCACAAGGTAAATGAAAATGGCTGGGAGGGGACTTTGATGGCCAAAACACTGTAACTGTAGAGGACTTGAAAGAAAATTGTGTTTTTAAAAAAGGATGGTGAAAAAAGAAAGAAAAAAACACCAAGGGGAGGGGGAAAGCAGGAAGTGACTTGAAGGGGAAAAGGCAATTGAAAATGATAATCTAAAGACTACTTTCTGTGCTGTTCATTCATTTTTTTGTTATTGTTAAATATTGTCACTTGGAAAAAGAATGTGTAATGAGTGGCTATGAGAAAGTTTCCCTCGTGCTTTCTTTTTCTGCTGATCAATAAAATGTGTTCTTTTTTTATTCCTAGAAATTTAAGTAGGAACTATAGCTTTTACTAGGTCAAGGTGTACACATGGAGCTACTGAGTTTCCTTTAAAGCCATACAACAAATTTACAAGTTTTGCATTTCAAATAAATAGAGATTATTTCCATGCCAGCCATTTTGTCTGCAATTGCTGTCATTTGTTCATAACAATAATATTAATAATAATAACATTCAATTTCTATACTGCCCATCAGGACAACTTAACACGCACTCAGAGCAGTTTACAAAGTATGTTATTCTTTTCACAATTGTCCTGTGTAGGGTTGCCATCTCCAAGTTGGGAAATTCCTGGAGATTTGGGGGGTGAAACCTGGAGAAAATGGGGTTTGGAGAGGGAAAGGACCTTGGCATGGCATAATTCCATAGAGTCCACCCCCAAAAGTAGCCATTTTCTCCAGGTGAACTGATCTCTGTGGCCTGGAGACTAGTTGTAATTCCAGGAGATCTCCAGCTACTACCTGGAGACTGGCAACCCTAGTCCTGTGTAATTGTTATTGAGTTTTGAAATGATGTTGGTACAAAACAGCAACAGTATTTCTTTTTTTCCCTATTTTTTTCAGACCTTATTTGTGAAGATTGTTTTTAAAAACTTTGAATGGAATTATAGCATTTACATGTCCAATATGGATCGTTAGTGTTTATCTGGAAACAGGGAAAGTTCTAGATTAACTTAGGGGTTCCCGAGTATGAGGGAGAGGTCACAATATGTTTACATGGCTGGTGTCAGACTGCCCCCCTTAAAAGGATATCACTACCTCAACAACTGCTCTGCAGTGTCCAAGGGCAACTCAAGGTGGCATGGAAGTGAAGTAATGCTATGACAAGGGCCAGGATGGCTCCTGACTTCTCCCAAGGGCCCTTTTTCTTGCAAGAGGTCAGAAGTAGCCGGGGGCATTCATGTCTTGTGGAGTCTTCAAAAGGAGCTGAGAGGAAGTCTGGTAAGATGGCACCTGGCTTCTCTTTACCAGCAGTACATGAGAGACCCAGGAAGAAGAGGAAAAAGATGCCAGAGAAACTCCCTCTCTCTTAATTCTATCACCTTTATGTGGGATACCAACAGCTTGATTGAAGGAGGGGTATCCCTTGACACTACCTCCCCCCTCCACTGGATAGTTGGCATGATTGGTTCATGGAATGGTTGCCAAGGCTTGCCATTTCTCAGTTGCAGGGATAGTCCATGGTGTAGTGCCTTCCTCTGCGTTATTTTTTTAAAGAGCCTAAAATTTCAAAGTGGACATGAGATCAAATAATGTTCAATTAAAGATTATATTAAATGAGGAGGGAAGTATGCACTCTTAAGATTTGCTGTAGCGTAGTGGTTAACTGGTTGGGCTGCAAGTCAGCACTCTGCTGCTTTGAATACTTCTAGTGCCATGAGCTCAGCAGCTGTATTGTGGGGATTGTGGGGAGTGTTCACCGCTCTGAGTAGGTAGTAATCTGTCTAGGAGAGCAGTATATAAGCACATTGTTGTTATTGTTGTTGTTCTTAATAATAATAATAATTTGCTGACTGATACTTGGAAATGTGGATTTAAAATATTTTTAGTGCATAGTTGGTGCACAATTTTGAAAATAAGTTTCATTATAAAAGAGCCAGTAGTGGGATTGCAAACAGATGATCAGATCAGGTAATGATTATTTAAAGATACATTTTTTTTTAATTTAAACAAAATTTTATTAATAAAATGCATACAATAAATTACAAGATAGCACAGATTAACAAGTAACAATTGGTAACTAAAACACAACCAATAACCAAATAACCATACTATATACAATGTAAAGTAACAGTGATAAGGCTTAGATTCTAATAACTACATTATAGAAATTCAAAAACAGATTTGTGAAACTTTGATACCGCCCAGATATTATTGTTTTCCAGATATTCATAGAATGGAGACCATTTCTCCTGAAAATTAGTGCTTTTTAAAAAATTTATTATAATACTTCTAATGATCTGGAGGAAATTGTTCGGCCCCATTGCGCTGAATAAACCTAGGATCCCAAGTAAATGTAGGTTCTCAATGTGTGGGAATGCAACTGCAGCTTTAATTTCACTTTCCAATTATTATTGAAAGAAATCTCTCCATGGTGTTCTTTTGGGGAAGCCACCCTTGTTATACATGTACAAAATAAAGGTATACAGAAGGGTAATTAAACCAATCCCTAACCAGATACTATGGATCAAAACAGGATTTTAGACCCCAAAATGACAACTGGAGCACTGCACATTAAGAAGAACAATCAAGTTACCTTCTGTATGCCACAAATTAACTGCCCTGCATAGGCAGTTAATCCCCAGCTGTCTGTGAAATCCTAAACAGGGTCTAAGTCTACTGAAGTCAAAGGGTTCAGAAGGGTATAACTCTGTTTAGGATTGCACTGTAATTCTACTAGCTTTTCTGGTGCAAGAAGCCCTGCATGCTTTTTTGGCTATGTGGGTCTCACAATCTCAGCAAAGTGTATTTGTGGGGAGGAACCAGGACTTGCCATTGTAACATGATACTTATCATTATAAAAAAAGACAGCATATTCAATAAATTTTAAATGTGTTATTTCATTTTTGTCCTCCTTTTCCTCTCAGGATCCCAGGATGTTATACATCATTTTTCCCTTCTCCCATTTTATTTCATAACAATTCCCTAAGATATGCTAGGCTGAAAGAGAATGACTGACCCAGCATGATCAAGTGGGGACTTGAACTCTGAACTCAGTCTGACACCCTAATCATTACAGCACACTGGCTCAGAAATCAAATCATAAGAACATAAGAGAAGCCATGTTGGATCAGGCCAATGGCCCATCCAGTCCAACACTCTGTCACACAATGGCCAAAAAAATCCAGGTGTCAGGACCTAGTGGGGAAGGAACATGAGAAGCCCTTCCACTGATTGCCCCCGCCCCAAACACCAAGAATACAAAGCATCACTGCCCTAGACAGAGAGTTCCATCTATACCTTGTGGCTAATAGCCACCAATGGACCTCTGCTCCATATGTATATCTAATCCCCTCTTGAAGCTGCCTATGCTTGAAGCTGCCACCACCTCCTGTGGCAGTGAATTCCATGTGTCTCTTCTTCACTCTTTGGGTGAAGAAGTACTTCCTTTTATCTGCTCTAACCCAACTGCTCAGCAATTTCTTTGAGTGCCCACGAGTTCTTGTATTGTGAGACAGGGAGAAAAATACTTCTTTCTCTTCCTTCTCTATCCCAAACATAATCTTGTAAGCCTCTATCATGTCACCCCTCAGCCGTCGATTCTCCAAGCTAAAGAGCCCCAAGGGCGTTAACCTTTCTTCATAGGGGAAGTGTTCTATCCCTTTAATCATTCTTAGTTGCCCTTTTCTGCACTTTTTCCAGTGCTATAATATCTTTTTTTGAGGTGCGGTGACCAGAATTGTACACCGTATTCCAAATTAGGCCGTATCATTGATTTATACAGGGACATTATGATACTAGGTGATTTGTTTTCAATTCCCTTCCTAATAATCCCCAGCATAGCGCTGGCCTTTTTTATTGCCATCTCATGCTGTATCAACATTTTCAGTGAGTTATCTACCATGACTCCAAGATCTCTCTCTTGGTCAGTCTCTGCCAGTTTGGACCCCATCGTTGTGTATTTATATTTGGGATTTTTGGCCCCAATGTGCATTACTTTGCACTTGGCCACATTGAACCTCATTTGCCACACTGACACCCACTTGCCCAGCCTCAACAGATCCCTTTGGAGTGCCTCACAACCCTCCCTGGTTCTCACTACCCTGAACAATTTAGTGTCATCCACAACCTTAGCCACTTCACAGCTTACTCCCAACTCCAAATCATTAATGAACAAGTTAAAAAGCACCGGACCCAATACAGAGCCCTGTGGTACCCCACTGCTTACCTCCACTGTGAATATTGCCCATTTATACTCACTCTCTGTTTCCTATTCATTAGCCAGTTTTTGATCCACAAGAGGACTTGTCTTTTTACCCCATGACTATTGAGCTTACTTAGCAGCCTTTGATGAGGAACTTTATCAAAAGCTTTCTGGAAGTCCAGTTAGACAACATCTATTGGTTCCTCCTTGTCCACATGTTTGTTCACTCCCTCAAAGAGCTCTAACAGGTTTGTGAGACAAGATCTTCCCTTACAGAACCCATGCTGAGTCTTCCTCAATAGCTTTTGTTCATCAATGTGCCTACTAATTCTCTCTTTAATAATGGTTTCCACCAACTTACCCATTATTGACGTTCAACTGATGGCCTGTAATTGCCCGGATCTCCTCTGGAACCCATTTTAAATATGGGGGTGACATTGACTACCTTCCAGTCCTCAGGAATGGAGGTAGATGTTAATGAAAGGTTACATATCTTTGTCAGGAGATCTACAAGTTCACATTTGACTTCTTTCAGAACTCTTTCCAGGCCTAGTGACTTGTTAGTTTTTAAATTGTCTATCAGTCATAGGACCTCCCCTCTCATCACCTCAATCTGACTCAGGTCTTTCAACACACCTCCAGAAATTGGCAGTTCTGGAGTGGGCAAGCACCCTTCATCTTCTACAGTGAAGACAGAGGCAAAAAATGCATTTAGCTTCTCGGCCATTTCCCTATCATCCTTCAAATCAAATGAAGGAATGATTGCATTGGCAAGTGCCTGGCCTGATTAGCAAAAAAATTCTGATGGGAGAAGTTCAGTCTGCAAGCTGTTCACAACTTATGATCTGCTGCACAAAATTTTGAACTTTCAACGAATTGAAAGTTTTGACAAATTTGAAGAGTTTGTATGTCTTATGCAAAAAATGTGGTCACACATGCACATTCACACTCTGCTTCTTCCTATGTGTTGCTCCCACCTTTCCTTCCTATTTGTTAAGTACCAAATCCTCTAAGTACATAAAAATTTTCATTTCAAAGTGAGTGGCTTACAGTATGAATTGTCTCCTACTGTTCATTAGGGCTACCTGACCTAGTAAAAGGCCAAGAACTAATTGGGAACAATTTGGGGATGCGTATTCTCACAATTCTTTGTTAATTTAATTTAATTTATTACATTTATATTCTGCCCTCCCCACACCAGCAGGCTCAGGGTGGATGGCTTTCCCCTTCCTAAAACATGCCCCCCAATCAATTTACAAAACAGGTTGTCTTTCCATTAGGAATGAGTTTTCCACAGCAGGAATCTTTTAAAATTCTTTTTTGGGTGCAGTTCCCTGAAGTACCCCACTGTGCCCATGTGGCTAGGAAGCACTGGTCAGTTTGAATTTAAGTACCTATTCTCATAACTGCACTCCTTCAAATTCATACACCAAGAGTTTTCACACACTGTACTCAAGACAAAATTGACTAGGGATTTCAGCGGCTAAGAAAGCCTCAGCCAATTTCATCATCTGACTATGCTTGCACCGTGTATTAGTCAAGTGTTCATCTCAGAGTGAAAGGAACAGGAGGAGGAAATAAGTGAATAGTAGAGATGGGCACGAACAGAAAAAAATGAACATGATGTTCATTGTTTGTTGCCATCCATTAACAGGGACTCATGAACAACCATGAACATGACCCTGTTCACAAACATGTTCATGCTTGGCTGTTCGTGGGGGCCAGCAGGCTCTCATCCAGCCATCATCCAAGTTTAGTCAAGATCCCTACTGCACCACTTCCAGAAACCTTACTTGAGCAGGCAGCAGAAAAGGTACCAATAGGAAATAATAGTTTGGCCCCAGAGCCTGGCAGCAGCCTTGGAACCTGAAGGGGTAGATCTCTATCCCACCACACACAAAGAAAATTCAAGCTCCAATGCACTCTTCCTGTTTCTCTATCAAAATGCCAACAGCAGCTCTCCACTATCTGCAAAGATTAGCCAGAGCTGGGAGCCCCCACCTTCCCACTGGTCTTTGCTCTCTTGTAACAAATGTGGAGCTCCACACTTGAAAGGAAGACCTGCCTATCAAGCTAAATTAGGCTTAGATTGGGGTTTCCAGTGCAACAGCAGGAGTTCAGAGTTCAGACAATCCCTGCCTACGTTGCCAAGGGAATTGATTGCAGGTGCCAGACTGTCTGGCTTGATGAATGGCTGACAAACGCAACAAATGAGGCTTGCAACAACCACTTGTTCGTTTAGAATGGGGCCTCACAAACAGCTTGTTCATGAACAGCAGATTGTTTTTGTTCATGCCCATCTCTAGTTAATAGTTCTTTTAGTTGCCACCCATCTTAACTCAGCAGGCAGAGGAATGCATAGCAGGCCTTGAGAAGAGAACTATAACTGGTAGGCTGGACTATATGGGAAGAGGCAGTGATAATGTTTAAAAAAAAACACAGCCAATTAGATTCTTCCCATATATGGAACAGATATGCTAGACGTGCAAAGTGGATTCAGAAAAGGAAGAGGCGTTTGAGATCATTGCAAATATACTGTGGTTACTGGAGAGTATCAGAGAATATCAAAAGAAAACCAGTTTATATTTTATAGATTACAGAAACGTGTTTGCTTGTGTGGATCCTGTCAGTTTTCTTCATTGTCCAACTTTCACATCTGTATAGGCTTTTTTTCTGGGGGTACACACTGGTACACTGTACCCACACCTCTGTCCGCAGTACTGGCACCTCTTTCCTCAGTACCAGCAAGTCTTTTGGGCAGTAGACTTGGAGCCTACTGCCCAATGGGCTTAGACTAGAGTAACTCTGCTTAGGATTGGTTTGTCAGTCTCCTCATTTCTTTGTTGCAGTCTCCATTTTTGTTGATGATTGAGCCAAGGAATAGAAAATCTTTAACTATTCCAATTTCTTCATTGTGAACTTTAAAATTGCATAATTCCTCAGTAGTCATTACTTCTGTCTTCTTGATGTTCAGCTGTAATCCTGTTTTTGGCATTTTCTCCTTTAACCTTCATCAGTAGTCATTTCAAGTCTTCACTGTTTTCTGCCAGTAATGTGGTGCCATCTGCATATTTCAAATGGTTAATGTTCTTTCTACCAATTTTCTCTCCACCTTCATCTAAATCTAATCTAGCTTTTCTTAAAACATGTTCTGTGTATATATGGTGTGTGCATTTGTGTGTGTAGGAGCAAAGGAGCAATAGCAGTTGAGAATTCAGGTCCTGTGATAAATGGTGCTGGACACAACTGGATTTGTTTCTCCCAACAGTAGGAAATGTATTGACTAAGTAGGTATTCAAGAATTCAAATGCAGAGTTCATTTAGATCTGACAAGACAAGTGGTATCAATAATGGCAAGTAAGATGCTTACACAATATAGGTTCTTGGGCTCAGCTGTATACCTATGGCAGTAGGGCAAAACAGACTCTAAACCGGCTCTGTTTCTTTTTCCAAGTGGCACCATCTGTTTTGAATGCCAGGCAAAGTTACACATGGAAGAAATAAGGACACCCTGTCTAGCTTATTGCTTTTGTCAGCACAAACATATGTTTTACAGTATAGAAGTTATTTTTTGTTAGGTGTTTCTGGCTTCTTGAACAGCAGCGGCAGCATCTTCTAGTTATCCATTCTGTCCTTTGTGAACTATCCTACTGCTATGCTAACCGTTGCAAATGCTGTTCTGAATTCTGTCTTTTCATCTGTTATTGCAGGTTCTTGACCAAAAATGATTCTAAGGATATTGTGGAGTCTACATTAATGGTTTAGGAGTCTACAAATGGATTTCTTCTTTGCAGCGAGTACAACTTCGGCCTTCAGAGGGCAGCCCAAGGCAGTTAGACAATCCTCCTATACCCAGGTAGGCCAACATGTGTTTTTCTGCAACCTGAGTAACCCCCAGTTCAGATTATGCACCCAAAGGTGAAGGTAGCAGCACTCCTCATCTGTCATTGAGCTGAAGAAAGCTGAGGCAGCCATATTTAATCAGCACCAAAAACCTCCTTCTGGGCGATGCTTGTACTTTCCTGTTATATTTTATTCTCAGCCATTTTCCAGACAGCATTATTGATTAATGTCATTGTCCTCCATGCAGTGCTGTGCACTTATGCAACATGATACCCAGCTGCTGGTTCCTCTTCTGAGCATGGCTCTATAACAAAACAACAACAATAACAAAAAGAGAAAATCCTGAGATAAGAATTGTTGAACCTTTAGGTCACTCATTATACAATGATCAAAAAGTTCTCCTGGTCATATCTGTTTCCTGTATGATATGAAAATTGTATATGCAACAGTTGAATCTTGAACATCTGGCCAATGCCTAGAAAAATTCAGAAGTGACCAGATATAATGCAGAAGACCAAATGGCGGTTGTGACCAATCTTGGGATCTGAATGAATATTATTTAAACTGCCCAGTAGGGCATATTATGATTTGCACAAAATCAATATTAAAACATGTTAATTCCAGTCACTGCCTCATGTGAATCCTAAAGACAGTACATTTAGAAGGTACATATACAGGTTTGCCCATGTTTCTGGATTTGCCCATATCATGCACAATTGCTAAATTGTAATATATACCAATTGTATATTCAGTTTATGTGAAGGACTTCCAGATAGCTAAATCATTGTTCATGTGCCACAATATATTATCATAGACCATTCTGTTATGTGCTCCCAGGTTTCAGAGGCGACACTACCATCAGTTTCCCTTGATGGAAAACATGGTAGGCTGATGGGTCAGTCTCTCTCTCTGATGAATGGAAAGGCACTTTTGTTTCTGCATGGTGTGGGAGGAGATGTAGCTGACTTCTCTATTAAAGGAGATCTTTCTGTTTGTGCCATTATAATACAATGCATTCTGGTTGATTCATATGTAGTATCCATAATCATATCATGTGGTTGGCAGAGTTCATGTTTTGCAGATCTCAAATTTAAATGTTATGTATCTATTTGAAAGGATCTCAGGTAGAGATGGGCACGAACCACAAAAAAACTGAACCATGAGGTTCGTGGTTCATGAGTTTTCACGAACCAGGAACCATGAACTGGCACAAACTGGAGCAAATTTACAAACCAGTTCATGGTTCGTGGTTTGTGAGGTTTAAATGCTCCTTTCTGGCTGCTTAGCAGTGGCACGGAAAGGGGCGTTTGACAGTTTAAAGGGCCCTTTCCTGCCTTGCAAGCAGCAGGTCTCTTTAAACTATCAACTGGCATGCAGCAAGGGGGATCCCCCCTCGCCACCTGCCAGCTGATAGTTTCAAGAGACCTGACACATGCAAGCAGCAGGGCCCTTTAAACTGCCCAAACCCCAGCCCCCACCCCCGCCCCAGCCCCAGCCCAACACTTACTTTGCCCTGCGGGCCCGTGGCGTCCTCCCTGTGAGGGGCGGGAAGGCCATTTTCGGCCTCACCCACCACCCTGTGGCCCGTGCAGCAGCAGAAGAAGCCAAAAACGGCCTTCCCACCCCTCAAATGGTTGCTGCAGTGGCCATTTGAGGGGCAGGAAGGCCGTTTTCAGCTTCTTCTCCCACCCTGCGGGCCCACACAGCAGCAGAAGAGGCAAAAAACAGCCTTCCTGCCCCTTGCGGGAGGAGGGGGAGGACGCCACGGGCCCATAGGGCAAGGTAAGTCTGGGGGTGGGGGTGGGGCTGGGGCGTGGAGGTGGGGCTGGGGGCTGGGGTTTGGGCAGTTTAAAGGGCTCTGCCACTTGCAAGCAGCAGGTCCCTTTAAACTGTCAGCTGGCAGGCAGCGAGGGGGGATCCCCCCTGCCACCTGCCAGCTGATAGTTTAAAGGGCCCTGCCACTTGCAAGCAGCAGAAAAAGTTTATATGGCCATTTCCCTGGGGAAATGGCCATTTAAACTGCCCCTTTAATACGACTGAAACGAACCAGTACACCAATACTTGGAAATGAGCTTCCACGAACTGGCCTGGTTTGTGCGGTTTTTTGGGTCGTAATTCAATTCGTGCCCATCTCTAATCTCAGGTAGCAGAACTGGGTGACAATTTGAAGGGCCAGTATCAGTCAGTCAACACTGGCCTAGATGGACCAGCAGTCTGGCTTGGGATAAGGCACCAATATATTGTCCATTATAAAAATATAAGCATTATATGTTGATCCAAGCAGTATTTCTTTATAAAAGTTCCACTAATATGATAGAACATTGTTTAGAAATAATAACTAATGTTCGTTAGTGTTGTCAGCTGGGACGATAATATGTGACACTGATTGACTACAATCATGCATATTGGAATGTGCTATGGTTTTTTGCTGCTGCTGCTGCCGGTTGTGGGACAGATTCGCTCACATGACTGGTCATCACAGATGAAGCTTGCAGTTAATAGGTCTCTTGTCCACATTGGACAGGTGCTGCTTGATCCCTGGGTGAGGGGTGCCCTAATTACATTAGTGGCATTATCTGATTTTTTGTCTAGCTGCCATTGGCTGGACTACTCTGACATCAGAGATGGGAAAGGCAGATGGAAAAGAAAGGAAGTTTTTTTTAAAAAAGCTGAAGTCTAGGCAAAGAACAATGGAAGATGAGGAGTTCCAGAAAAACATGATATGGACAATGGCATAATAAGGAGTTTGCGAACAGAAAAAAACCTTGACAAAGAAGAAAGAGACACAAGCCCGGAGATGAATATGTGAGAAATCTTTGATTGCAGCATTTAGTTTACTTTCAATATAATATTTGGATTTTACCTATTTTAAAACAGTGTCTAGTTGTATTCAGCCATAGCCATCCATAAACAAGTAGCAACAAATATGCTCCACTAATCTTAAGTCCTCCTCCAATGTGCATATGTTTCAATATCAACTTCCATATAAATACTATATTGCTCTAGGCCTTCTGCCTTTATAGATCACTCAGTGCCAAAAATGAATGGGTATGAAGAAATTAATATTTCCTTGATGAGCATTTTAAAAAAAAACTCTGAAGAATTTAGTTGGCAATCGTTAAGTTCTTAGCTAAACTACAAATAAGATATCTTTCCAGTTAGTCTTGCAAAACTGTGTAGTTGTGAGATTTTAGTTTCCATTACAATTATATCTTTCTTCCCCTAATATTAATGTAAGAAAAAATGCGGTTCTTGGTGAATTGTAGTAATACAGCCAAGCAGAGCTCTAAACTGACACAAGAATTTACGCCCCCCCCCCCCACACACACAAACCCACCTTTGAAAAAAAAATGCTTATGTCTGTTTTTCCTCTGCAAAATGAAGGCACTGAAATATTAGAAGGGTAATGGAATGTTTTTATAACTGTGAGAGTTTAATTCATGGAAGACAACCAAGTGTCCTTGAAAACACTTCAGGGGATGTATGTCACATGCAATTCACAGTTTTAATGATTCCAGCAACTGGAAATGGAACAGCACATGAGCTGGTTTCAAAACACAGACACTAAAAAAAAAAAGTCAACAGGGCCTCACTTGATGAAACACTGGGAGATCTGTAATCAGATCTTTCTAGTGCTTTTTAAAAGTGAATTGCTACTGGGCCCTGACTCAGTTGGGGCTGTAGTTTTGGGTAATGTGGTTTTATCAACTGAAAGCAGCCCTCCCCATGGTGTATGCTACTATTAATCCTGGAAAATAAAAAAGTCAGGCATCCTCTCTTTGTCCTAGTTGGGTAGCAAAAGATTATAGCCCCCCATCTTACACCCCAGTTTTAACTGAAGTCCTGCAATGTTGCTATTTGCCTTTTAAAAAATTCTGAGAGGCCCCAATGAAAGATCTCCCATTGAGGGTTGCAATTGTCAACCTCCATGGCAGTCCTGGAAATTCCTGGAAAACATCTGTTCTCCGGACTACAGAGATAAGTTCGCTTGGAGAAAATGGCTGCTTTGGAGGGTGAACTCACCAAACACTGCTCCCCTCTATGGTTACCAGACCCATAGTGGTGGTGGAGGACCCCCAGTCCCAGCCTCCACCACCACCACCCCACATTCATCTGGCCCGTGGGAAGGGACAGAAATAGGACTGGAAACTCTGGAGCACACTTCCATGTGCCCAGAACACTCCCACATTGAGCTGGAAATCTCAGTTCTTACATCAGAAATAAACTGTCTGTATCAATTGGTGAGTCACAACTAATCCGGATGGCGAGTGCTCCCTCAAACGTATCAAACCGCCAGAAAAGAATACCGTCTGAAGTGATAAGAAAGGTTCCCCTGAGAAATAGCCCCGAGCCTTGTGGCATTGTCGAACACAAGGAGAACATTCAACAACTAATTCTCCAACCAAACAAAGTGTGTTTAACTATCTGCTGTTATAGAGGGAGGATGCCAAGCCGGAGAAGTAATCACCTGGATAAAGTCCGTCTCTGTGAGTTACTCCAAATTAAATACCACAAAATCGATCTAATTAACTTCAAACCTTTTAACCACGTTTCAAACTCAGAGAATTTTACTTACCTTCAAATCTTCCAGTATTCCTTTATTAATTCAAAGATCTAAAAAGGACTTATGGTCAAAGGGTTTTTTTCCCGCACATGTGTTTTTAAATACATCAATTGTTGCATTGCTATCTAACCCACCTAAAACAGAGAAAGATCTTAAAACCTGTGAAAGACCAACAACCTCAAAAGAGATGTGGCAGGATCCAACTGATAGAAGAGTCCAAATTTGATGTCCAGGACAACCCCAAATAACCTTCGAGGACAATGATGGGCAGTTGGATCAACACTCCACTACTCCTAATCACAATTATTTAGAAAATTCAATGGAAGAAGATCTCTTACAATCTTTTGAGAAGCTCCCAGCTGTGGAACAGCACACGATTGTTGACAAACTGGAGTTTACCAAAAATCTAATTGCAATAAGGGTACTTACAGGTAAAGCCAACCAACAGAAAACCAAAGAAATTAAACGATTACTTCCAGTGTAAGAAATTGGTTTTAGAAGTAGTTGCAAACAAGAAATTATATTTCCAGCATAACTGGGACCAACCTTATCATTCTATAAAATCTAAAGATAGCAAATCCTACTGGAGAATAATTTTGGGTAGCTTGAACAACAAATCTTTTATTGATCCCACCATCTCTCCACAAGTATGAGTTGATCATTTCTCTGTGATATTTGATGCTCCTTCTGTTTCTTGTACTAAAACATAAAACACCAACCCATCTGATATCCCCATTTGGCCTCCTGTTGAACCTGATGCTATTATTGATCTAATAGGGTCTCTAAAAGCAGGTAAAGTGCTGGGGCCTGATGGACTCCCCGCTGAATTTTTTTTTTAAATTGCTGACTGGTGGTCTTTGCCATTGGCCAAGTTGTTTACAGTGATAGACATGTATGGCATAGTCCAAAACTCCTGGCTAAACTCTATAATAGTCCCACTCTATAAAAAAGGAAGCTTAGATTTACCTGAGGACTTTCATCCCATCTGTTTATTATATATTATGGGTAAATTATATGCAAAACATCTAGAATGTCATTTAACAGATTGGATGCAATTAAACAACATCATCGGCCCAGAACAAATAGCATTTTCTAATGGAAAATCTGCCATAGAACATTGTTTCACCTTGGCCTTTCTTGCTGAGAAATACTTGAATACAGGAAGGAAAAAACTTTATGTTGCCTTCATGGATTTGAAGAGTGCATTTGATTCAATATCCAGAGATAAGTTATGGAATAAACTAATGAATATAGGGATAGATATGTGACTGTTATTCCTATTGAAGAAACTTCACATGGCTACTACCTGTCAAGTAAAATATTCTGCAAGAGGTTATTTAACTGATAACATACCTGTGTTGAAGGGAGTTAAAGAAGGCTGTGTGTTAGCCCCCACCTTTTAAACCTCTTTCTAAATGATATGGCACAATCTCTTAATCTCATAAATGGTCATTCACCTAGATTAGGAGGTCTGGCTGACCCTCTGCTTCTTTATGCAGATGATACAGCTATCCTTTCCTGTACAAGAGTGGGCCTACAACAATATTTGAATGCATTTAGTAGTTATTGTCAACGCAATCTACTTTCTGTTAATCTAAAGTAGTGTTTTTTTTCTAAAACCTAGTGCCCACAGAAATAGTTTATTGGTAACTTGGAAATCGAGCAAACTAAATCTTTTAGATATCTGGGTATCACATTCAATCATAACCTCAAATGGGTGACGTATCGCAATAGGATAATAAACTTGACTAGATGTTCTTTATCTCAAATTAAATAGTTTTATTTTACGAGGGGTAACCAATGTGCCTCTTCTGCAATTAGAGTATTTAACACTAAAATGTTATTGCCAATCTTCTGCAGTATTCCCATATGGATTAACACTTTTAATTGGAAGGTGGAGGATATCTAGGCCTCTTTTGTTAAGCAAATTTTGGAAGTGCCTAATTGCGTTTCATATTTTGCACTTTGTCCAGAAACAGGGCAATCCTTGTTGGAAACGAATGTGTGGATCATAACTTTCAAATTTTGGCTCAAAATTTATTTCAGAGCTGAGCCTGGTTGTTTGCTTACTCATCTAAAAAGCAATTTATACAATGCATCCTGGCTAGCTGGAATTACATCCAAATTCAACCATATTGAGATTGCAGTAGATGATTTATTCCTGTTTGATGAACTATATAATTTTAGATTTATTAAGCAGATACTTTTAGATCTGGAACTTTCTAAACTCTGCCCTGTACAGCCTTATGTATGTTCTCCCGATTCATTAGATATAGATTCTCAGCCTGGGAAGATGTCTCACTATTTATATGATCTTGACATTCCCCTTCAATGTAGGGCTTTTATGTTGGCTAGATTGAATGCATTCCCTTCTAACGTTCTCTGTGGAAGATATCAGCAAGTCCCTTTTCATGAGCGGCTCTGACCTTGTCAAGTGAATCTTCCTGAATCAATCCAGCATATAATGCTCAATTGTTCGTTGTATGTAAACCTACATAGGAATTTGTTTGATAGTATTTCCCAGGTAATGGCCCTTCAGAATAGTGTGATCAACTGTCGGTTCTTACTGAGTGATTCAGCAACAGAAATTTCCAGAGAAGTTGCAATTTTTTTGGATGAAATACTTGAGATCAAATCCAAATATGCTGTAAATGGAGGCCTTATCTTAATTTTATGTTTTATGTTATGTATATGATCTCAATTTCTTATTGATTGTGAACGCTATTTTGTATTTCTATTATGCCAATAAAGGGATGATGATGACGACGATGACGGCGACAATCCTGGCACAACACAGAAATGATGGATCATTCCAGGGACCAATTCAGTAAAAATGGGCCACACACACTAAAAGCAAGACCCTGATGGCACACACACATCCAAGCCTCCCCATCCCCTGCTTTCAGTTCCAGAGGATGTGGTAACCCTACTCCCCCTCCCTAGGCTCCACCTGCTATAGCATAGTGGTTACGTGGTTGGGATGTGAATCAGCACTGTGCTAGTTTAACTCCCACTAATACCACAAGCTCAGCAGATGACCTTGAGAAAGCCACTCTTATCAGCTCTCCTGCTGTGATAACATTGACTTTGTTAACTGTTCTGAGTGGGCACTAATCTGTCCAGAAGGTGGTATATAAGTACACTATTATTATTTCCAGGGATTTCCCAACCCAGAGTTGGCAACCCCAGGTCAGTTAGTTTGACCCTTGAAGCTTATTCAATCTTAACAAAGGTTTTTAAAAATAGCCTGTGTAGCAGTGGAAAATAAGTACTATAGTTGCAGAGGTAAGGCAGCAGACCATAATGTTCTGAGGCAGATGAGTATAGAATTACTATGAAAAAAATGGAGGGCAGTAGCAGTAAACATTTTGTTTATTTATATATTTCTAAAATGTATGATTGCCTTATAACCACTGCAGGCCCTTAAGTAAGCAACAGAGAATTTCAATAGGTGCTAGAAAACAGTTAATTATAAAGAAATGGTGTAACCCAGAGTAAGCAGCCTTTTTGGTCTCAATGCACTTAAGTATGTCTGCAATTCTATAGAACTTGCATCTGAGTAAGCCTGCTTAGGATTGCTAAGAAAGAAGAAAAGTAAGTAAATGGAGAAATCAAAAGAATAATTCTGAGCACAAAACCAACGTTTTGTGAGGGAGAAAATGTTGCCAAAAGAGCCTAAAAAGTAGGGGGGAAACTTAGAAAGTTAATATCTGTTATGCCAGCTGTGCTATTTCCTGGTAATAAATTATATGGCTATAGTGCCATGGAGAGGGAAGGTGGCATAGCATAGCCCAATCTCATCAGATCTCAGAAGCTAAGCAGAGTCAGTACTTGGATAGGGGACCTCCAAGGAACAATCTACAGAGGAAGACAATGGCAAACCATCTCTGTTTCTCACTTGCCTTGAAAGCCCCTTACTGGGGACACCATAAGTTGGTTTCAATTTGATCTACTGATTTAGCTTCGTCAGATGGATGATATAATTTCACAAAATTCCCCCTCCTTACTTGCAGTCTCCTATGTGTGACCCCCAGCACTGGCATTTGGGGAGTCTTAGAAAGCCACTGACAGAAAAGGAAAGCAAGGAAATAACCACCTCTGTGAGCACTTTGCCCCTCATAGAAGTAGAAGAATGTGGAGGTATCTGAAGAAACTGAGGTTTCTTCCATCTGGAAAGCAGAAATATTTAAGAGAGGAAAATGTCAAAAGTGAAGAAGTGAAGAAGAAAAGATTTCCATTTATGTGAATATATATTAACAAGTAGAGGACCCACAAGGGGGGCATCTCATTTAACCCTCCCCCACTATTTCCTCTTTCTCTTCCCTAGTAGCCCCTGTAGCCTCTCACTTTTCCTGTTTCCTTCTCTCCTTCCCACCCTCTACCTCCTCTGTCTTCAGCTTTCCCTCCCCTTTGCAGCCTCTGTCAGAGAAAACTATGGTGAAGTTGTGGCCACAAGGCCAAGTTGCACAACTTGCAATGATTTGCAAGGGGGGAACCTCACTTTCCCTTGTGTTCTCCTACCCACATTACTTCTTTCCTCCTGTCAACCCCCATATTCTCACTTTTGTTTCTTTCTCTCCTTCCCACCTACCAACATACCTCCCTTTTTCTGTCACCTGTCTTTTTCTATATTAATATTTATTTGCTTCATTAACATTTTTCTTTTCTACCTAATGGGAACCCAAAGCAGCTTACATCATTTTCCTCTTCTTCATTTTATCCTCACAAAAACCCTGTGAGGCTGTTAATACTGAGAACGTGTGACTTGCCCAAGATCACCCGGCAAGCTTCTATGGGAGAGGGGGAATTTGAACCTGGGTCTCCCAGATCCTACCATGAAAAACTAGCCACTACACCTTTGGCTTTTGTGCAGTGGCTGCTATAGAACTATATCAAACAGCCAGGCCTGGATGAGTAAAGCAAGTTGGACGGTAGCCAGTTGCCCAGTAGGTGGTAGTGATGGGCCTGGCCCAATGAATCCTCCCTTAAAGGCTAAAACAGCCCTGGAAAGGCCCCTGCCCCCTTCTCAAACATTTCACTGATAGAAACCAAGGCAGAAAGACTGACAGTAGAGATGGGCACGATTGGCATTACGATAGAAAAATACCCACGATAATGGCGTTCGCGTGATCGGGACCTGGGGGATCGGTGCTGTCCACGGTGACCGATCCAGCGTTCGGCGGGGGGGGGGGGGCTTGATCGGGGCGATCGGTATCTGATCGGAGATCCAGTCACTCTGGCGCCAGTAATCTATTCCCCTGGCAATGGAGCCAGCGGAATGCCTGAGCTGAGTTTGCCCTCCTTCTGTCACCCTGGAAACCCGAATGGAAGCCCAGCTTGCCTTGATCAGCAGGGCTTCCTTCCAACCATGGAGCAGCAATGCACTCACCAGTTGGAAGACAGCCAGGGGAGGGAAGGGGAAGGGGGTGTTCTGTAGCCATGGGCACTCCAAATGTTTTTTGATTTTTTAAAAAACGGGGCTTTGTAGGAGGAATGGCTGTTTTTCTGTCTGTCACTGTCTGTTTTTAACCTGCTTTTAAAACACTGTATTTTGTGGGAAAACCTCATTCACGGCTCTGTGTGTGTGTTTAAAATATGCTTTTGGAAGACTGGCTGCTTGCTTTTAAAATTGGGTGGGGAGGAATGGAGGATTCTGTCCCTGCTTTTTTTAAAAAGCTGTCTGAAACATGTTGACGGGGTATCTCTCTCTCTCTATTTGGAGAGGCAGGGATGGGTTAAAAACTCCCCCCCTCTGTTCTGTGTGTGTGTGTGTGTGTGTGTGTGTGTGTGTGTGAACGTCCCCTCCCTGAGGGGAGGCGGCTCATTGCCGAGTTAAAAACTCTCCCCCCTCTGCTCTAAGTGTGTGCGTGTGTGTGAACGTCCCCTCCCTGAGGGGAGGCGGCTCGTCACCATCTCCCCGTGCCTGCTGGACCCAGCGGTCACCACCACTACCCACCTTCCCACATAACTGGGAACAGCAGGGCACCCCTCCGCTTTGGCGTCCCCGATCCCCGATCCACGGATCAGAAACGGGAGATGACCAGTGTGGATCGGTGATTTGGGGTCATCGTCGGTGCCGATCGCCGATCAGATTGATCGGTAATTTTTTTGGGATCATGCCCACCTCTAACTGACAGTACTGTTGTGGTTACTTAGAAATGGCCAATGAGAGCATTTTTTCTTAAATAGGGCTGTGTACCCCCACCCAAAATTGGGTAATCCAGATACAGGTTTCAGGGATAAAAAAAATTACAGGACCCCTGACATCTGGGCCAGATCCTCAAATTTGGATTAGAGAATCCTGGATTTAACTGGCCATTATTCCCCATGCCTGGGGGCATTTGTAAACAATCTCCACTGAATTTGCAGGTAACCTACTCCTGACTGTCCACTAAAGATTCCCCACAGTTCAGTAGGATTGGACCGTGGGATCCTATTCTATGGGCCCTTGAACAAGCTGCCCCCTGTCACTCTCTGTTGTTTCCTATGGAGGAAACATTTCCGAGCCCTTTAAACTCTGTGATCCCTCCCCATGCCTTGCTTGAGACTCTCTGGTTTGACATAACTCCTTTGCAACCTTATTGTTATTGACCCAGAGAATCCCAATGTCAAACCAGAAAATCCCTTTACTGAAGTGGGAGGGGGTGAGGCTTCCAGAGCTGCAGGATCTAAAAGGTGCCTGGCAGCAGCAGTGACTTGAAGGGGCTCTTTTGGAGCTCGGGCAGGAGGAAAAACAGAATGAGAGCCAAGCTACAAGTGACGCCTGACACAGGTTGGACTCTTGTCAGCTTCCCTCAAGTTTTGATGGGAAATGTAGGCATCCTGGTCTTGCAGCTGTAATGGAGAGCCAAGCTGTAAAACCAGGATGCCTACATTTCCCATCAAAACTTGAGGGGTGTCCAACCTGTGTAAGGCGTCACTTGTAGCTTGGTCTGAGATGGGAATCAACTCTGCCTGCTGCCTCCTCCTCCACCCCACCAGCCTCATACTGCTCTCTTTCTCCATTTGTGCAGCTGCCTCTCACCACTGCTGCTGCTGCTGCTGCTCCTCTACTGCATCTGCTTACGGTCACTATCTATAGTTGGATAATCCAGCCCATCAAGTCTGGGTGATGGAATCCAATCCAGGGTTTGCCCTGAGAAACTGTTATAGCTGGATCAGTTCAAATCCAACTTTTTTGCCGGTTGCCAAACCTGGATCACAAACCCTTATTCTTAAAGGTACAGATGCTGCTTTGGAGGATTTTAACTGCCCAATGTATTTATTTTTTATATTTCAGATTTGTTCTGCAAACCTGAGACTGTTTTCAGCTTTGTAGAAATGTCTTTTCATGGTTCCAGTCTGTGGATTTAAATATGGCTGTATTGAGAATTAGATATAGAACAGGGCCTGGTAAAAGGCAGTATATTCTGTGATTTCTGTGTGTATTTATTAATGAATGAAAAATGCAACAAAAAGTTCCAGTCATTTTTGCTGTTATTAAAATGATAATAAATGGGAAAAGAATTTAGCTATTTTGAAAAAAAAAACCCTGACAGATGACTGAGTGCCCAAATTATTCACTGATTTATAAGCTGGTGATGAATGAATCTGATATTTTTGTTGATATGCTGCAAAGGGCAGTACCATGTGTTCAACAGCTGTTCTGTTTTGCTTGAACAGAAGGCAGGAGCTATAATGGTACTTGGTACAACCAGCAAATGCTTTACTGCTACTTTGTACCTAATTTCAACTGAGCTGGTGGTAAAATTAAAGTCTATCCAGAGTGGTGTAAATAAGCACTTGTGAAGAAATGCTTTTCATTTGTAGATGTGTTCTGTATCAAAACTTTCACCTCCCAGTTTAAAAAGCCTCCCTTAACTGAGAACTGGTAGGAGGGAGGAAGGAAAGCCAAATGCTTCCTAAGAGTCTCTCTCTATAAGACATCTTACACAAGCAGGATCAAGTGAAAGATCTTTCATTTGTTCTCCCATCGTGGATACACATGCACTGCTAGGGAGAAAAAGTATACTTCAATGTAAGACCAGGCAGAATATAAGTCACTTGAGCATCCCCATGTAAGATGTCTTGAGTGCAGACACTCTAAGCCGCACCCAGCTTTGGGCTTTAGTCATTCAGATGTGGCCTGAAGACTTTCTGCTAAAAGTTTATCCTTCCAGGTGTGTATGGGAGGGTAGAGACTTGCAGGACTAAAATACCAGGAAAGTTTCTTCCTTGAACTCTCAGGAAAAGCCAGGGCTTTTTTTCTGGGAAAAGAGGTGGTGGAACTCAGTGGGTTGCCCTCAGAGAAAATGGTCACATGGCAGGTGGCCCCGCTCCCTGATCTCCAGACAGAGGGGAGTTTAGATTGCCCTCTGTGCCGCTTGGCGGCGCGGAGGGCAATCTAAACTCCCCTCTGTCTGGAGATCAGGGGGCGGGGCCACCACCCATGTGACCATTTTCAAGAGGTTCCGGAAGTTCGTTCCCCCGCATTCTCCCTGAAAAAAAGCCCTGGGAAAAGCCCTTCTGACCTGCCCCTTTGACCTGCTCAGGGGGTGGCACAGGGAGGAGGTTCTCTTTGGCTGATTGGAATTGGAAGCTGAAAGAGCTGAGAGCTAGCTCCCTGTTGGTGGTGGCTCTGGGCCATGTGGAGGATGGAGGCCTGAGCCAGGAAAGGTACGGTAGAATTTTCTAAGGTAGAGAGCCTGTCTAAACAGAAGATCTAAGTTAGGCATGTTCAAAAGGAGGGATAGAGGGATTGCATTTTTGCCTATTTCTTTTTGTTCCCTTCGTTGTTATGGTGCTGTGCTTAAAAGTGTAAGTGTAAACATTATTTCTTTAATAAATGTTTCTTTAAATTCTTAAATGCTGGTAGATGTTTACTGTACCACATAGACTTCCACCAGTCAACCACACTACTTAAAACAGGTGCCACAGGAGGGGGGGTGGTCTATGGACGGTTGGTGTTCCCTTAGTGGTACACAAGTGTAGTAAACAGTACTTGTGGTAGCCAGATGCTGGGTAGCAGGAGAGTGGGCACATGGCACAGCTCAGAGCGGCAAGCCTGCCCAGGAAAGTGGGGAGTCTTGCCCTCTCCATAGACAATTCTCACAAAAGCTAATTGGTGGCAGCAGACACAAGAGAGAAGGGGTGAAACCCTTCTGAGGGTTGGAGAGGGCATCACATGCGTGGTATGTGCCAGGTGGAGAACTGGACTGCCACTGGTGAACCCAAGAGACCCCAGAGGGCAAGAAGAACTAGTGCTCACAGATCAGTGTGGCTGTTCTGTCTCAGCGCTGTTTTACAGTTATCAGTATATTACACTATTGTTTTATTGTAATGACCGATATCACATCAGCATTCAACTCCTTCCTCAGACTAATGCTAAAGCATTATCTCAGATTGTGCAAAGCCTATGTTTTCCATTTCAGTTTAGGAACAGGACAGAAGTTTATTCCACCAGCAATATTTTAGATCAAATTGCAATTTTACATAGCTAGCTGGGCATTTGCTTACCTGCTAACATTGTGGAAATTCTGGTCAAAAGCTGGATTAATTGCTGGAAAAGAGATCAGTGGTATATTACAAGGTTGTTGTGAGCATAAAATGGAAGAGAGGATAATAATGTAAGTTGTTGTGTCCGCATTGGGGAGAAAGACAGGGTACAAACGAAGTAAATAAATAAACATTCCCAACCCCCGTCTATTGCAGTTATTTGTGGTGTGATGGAGATCACAGATTTCCTGGCATCTTTTAAAGTTGGATTTCAGCTGAATGGGGCCCTCATTTGGACTGAGGACATAGGAGCAGGGGACAATGGGTATAACCCATACCGGCATGGTTTTGCTAATCAGAACCATCACCACCCTTGTGCTGGTATTAGCCTTTAAAGAGGGGGGGGGGGGAGACAGGTGCCTTGTTTTTGCCTGTCATTTTTCCTTAGAGTTCTGTAACATCACAGGGAGGAGTCAGTTTTAATTAGTGAGGCTAAACCACCCCACGCCAGGGCCTCATGTGGCTGTAACTGAGCTTTTAAAAAATGCTGAGACAATCCACCTACAGATTTCCTAGAGCAATTCTTCAGTTTTGAGCCTGACCAACCTGTACATCATCAGAAGTGCTTACATGTGTATCTTACTGCCGGTAAGGTATAACACAGAGTAAAGAATTAAAAAAAAATCAAGCCCTATGACAACATATTTCATGACATAAATGTGCTGTGACAAAATATGCTTAGCAAGCACCACAAGCCCTTTCATTGCACTAGGCTCGCTTGCTCTTCTCTGGAGATGAGATTGGCCCAAGTTGTACAGTGCAGAATTCCAAGTGCAAACAAGGAAACAGGTAACCTAGATGAGAGACTTGCCTTGAAAAAACAGAGGCTGGGTATGCAGTGCCTAAACTAATTACTCAAAAATGATTGCCTGGGTCTGAGCCAAGTATTATCTCAGCAGGCTTCAGCACTCACTGCAGTGGCATGAAGGGGACAAGCTCTGGTAATATGAGAAAGAGATAAAAGAAGAGGGAGAGTGCTCTTAAGCTTTGCAGTAGGTGTTGGATCTCTGCTCTGCTTTTATTTCTTAAGCTAGAGAGAAAGTATGTGCTATCTTGTGATGAATTAGATCAACCATCAGCCAATTTCTTCTGTTTTCTGCAGGACAGCATATTACTTTTATTAATTATTTAGCCCATCACATCTCAAGGGTTCTGGGCAGGAGATAATGTACTAACAATGTCATCCTAAGAACACTTTCCTGGGAGTGAGCTCCTTGGAGTAGGATCCTGAATAGAGCTGCTTAGGATCACCCTCTAAAGGATTGGGCCCCAGACATTCTTTTCCTCCAACCACCTCCATATCCCCTTCCCATTCCAGAAAAGAGTTTCAGGTAGCCATGTTGGTCTGCAGTAGAACAGCAGGATTTTGGTCCAGGAGCACCTTGGAGACTAACAAGATTTTTAGGGTGTAAGCTTCTAAGAGTCAGAGCTCCCTTCTTCAAAAGGGTGTGTGGGTCATAACTAGATATGTGCACAAACAGCATTATAAACAGAAAAAACCCACAAACAGCCCAATCTGCTGTTTGCAAGCAAGCTGTTCATGAGGCCCCATCCTAAACGAACAGGTGGTCGTTAAAAGCCTTGTTCGTTGCCGTTAGGCAAGCCAGACAGTCTGGTGCCTGCTGCAATCAATCCCCTTGGCAACTGGAGGGAGGGAGGGACTGAACTCTGTCTGAACTCCTTCTGGCTTTCCTTCTGGCTTTAACCCTTCAAAGTACTTCCAGCAGAGAGTCCCGTTTTTGCCACTGTGAAGAGAAAATGACAGCCAACGGGGAGACCTGTGGATCATGCCTTTCCGGGGGTGCAATCTCTCTGAAACTTGGGGGGTCTTCAGAGGACAGTGAGGACTATGCCCCCTGCAAATTTGGTGGGTATTGGACATTGGGAAGGTCAGTTTGTGGAATGTCTAAAGGGCCCTGCTCCTTGCACGTGGCAGGAAAGGGCCCTTTAAACTATCAGCTGGTAGGCAGCAGGGGGGGAATCCCCCCTGCCACCTGCCAGCTGATAGTTTAAAGGGATCTTTAAAGGGCCAGGTAAGTAGGTTTGAGGGGAGGGGGGCTATGTGAGGGGTTTTTGGGGGGGGTCTGGCCCCCACTAACAACAAACAATGAACATATCCGGGAACAGTCCATGTTCGTTGTTCATTGTTTGTGGATGGCACTGAACGACAAACAGGGTGTTCGGTTGTTTTTTTCCGTTTGTGCCCATGTCTAGTCATAACACTCTGGAAGTACTTTTGCTTGGCCAGCATGGCCCCCTGATTAATTTTGTTCGAGAAGTGGTGCCAGTGGGATTCCTAGGTGTCATCCCATTGGAAAATCACTCAGGGGCCAGTGCATCAAGATGGGACCTCTGAGGGCCAAACTACACATTTGTGATTTAAAGAGATGGGAGCAGGTTGCTCAGACCCAATTGAGAAAATGACCTTTAAAAAATAAAAAAACAGCTCAGATAAGCTCAGAATGCCAGCACTGGAGGGGGCAGAGGAGAAAGGGCTCCTGCCTGTCCCTCTGATCAGTTTTCCTGCATGAAAACAACATGGGGTGAGGGAGTTATTTCCCAGTTTTTGCTGCTCCAAATGGAGCATTCTGTGCATGTGGAGCAGCAAAACTGGGGAAATAACACCTCCCAAGTGCTCGTTTGGTGTGGGAAAATGGCTTGGGGCAGGAACCCTTCTTGCTCCCCCTGGCAGGGGTGTCCTGAATCTGGGCTCTCCCTTAGCTTTCAAAAGCCATTCCTTGCAGCTGCTGTGTGACTGTAGGGAACCCATGTTGGGTCCAGAGAATGCAAACCTATAGTTGATCCCTGGCACCATTCATTCCACAAAGGAAGGAGCACCTGAAGACCAAATGAGAAGCAGTTCTTTGCATGCTAATTTGGGACCACCTAGCACCACACACCTCTGCTTGTACAAGAATCATTTCACATTTTCCAATAGGAGGATTTTATAAGAGCAGCAGAGGAAACAGAGCATGAATCCATGTTCCTTTCCTGCCCGATAGCACTAGATTAGTGAGCAGGGAGAGAAGGAGGGAAATCTTCCTTCCCCAGCCAAGCTCTGAAACTGGTGATAATGCTATTGGTATGCAGGGGGTTTGGTGCCTTAGAGCCCCTCTGGGGCAATTCCGTGGACAAACAGAAATGAATGACCTGATAAAGCAAAAGGATTAACCATACTTTCTCTAACCAGGTTAGTCCTGTCACCAGTGGCCAACTGAAGGAATATAAGCCCTATAGTTTTTTGCTTTAAAAGGAAGGAGTGCTATAAGTGTCAGGCAGCCATCCAAAACAACTGTCTATGCTCTTGGTATTCTAAATTGGTGCCCAGATAATATTTTAAAGAAGATGCTAGATCAGCACAACTGCAATGGATATCAATTTAAGGGACAAGATTTGTCAAGACATTTTTTCTAGTTGTTTGCATCCTATAGATTATATGTGAAAGGCACAAATGGTAAAGCAGTCTATAGTTTTGCCCAGGATAAAGTCTGGTTCCCTCTGTTTTTAAACCAATGATCAAAGATTGCTGGAAAGATTAACGTGAACTTGTTTTTTAGCAAATGGGTCACTGCCTACCTCTCATGTACCTGCACCCTTCCCATACATATGCAACCATTAAAACAAGTTTAAATTAAACATGCCCTGACTTGGATAGCCCAGGTGAGCCTGATCTTGTCAGATCTCAGAAGCTAAGCAGAATTGGCCTTGGTTAGTAATTGGATGGGAGACCTCCAACGAAGATCAGGGTTGCAGAGGTAGGCACTGGCAAATCATGTCTATAGTCTCTTGTGATGAAAACCCCGCTAGGGATTGCCATAAGTCAGCTATGATTTGAGGGCACTCTCCACCACCAAATCAAGCACATCATCCAGAGTATGGATTCAGGAATTTCAGTTGTCTGGCTGAGTCTGAGAAATGAGCCTAACTTTGAACTGGGAATGACCATACATGGAAACTATTCTCAATATCAAGGGTCAGTCATGTGAAGGAAGCGCAGAGGAGAAAGTGGGCAGAGTGCCTTCTGGTGACCACTAAGTACCTACAATTGGATCTTCATGTAGTTATATCAAGCTGCAGTCATTTGCACATTTTCAGTTTGGTGTAGTAATTAAGAGTGGTGGGACTTTAATCTGAAGAAGCGGGTTTGATTCCCCACTCTTCCATTTGAAGCCAACTGGGTGACCTTGGGTCACTCACAGTTCTCCAGACCTCTCCCAGGCCCACCCACCTCTCAAAGGGTGAGGTGGGTGGGCCTGGGCCACGCTCCTGATTAGAGATAGACACGAACCAAAATACGAACCAAAGTTTGTGATGAACCAGGCCAGTTCGTGGTTTGCGAACCAGTGGCCCATTTCTGACAAACCACCACGACCTTTAGGCAGGTTCATTTGGTTTGTTTTTTGGTTCATCATTGCAGACAGCCTGGCGCCAATCAATCAGTTTCCTAGGCAACAGGGGATGGACTTCTTGCAGACCTTCTGCTGACCCAGAAGTGGCCTTCTGCTGACCCGGAAGTGACGATTTGCTGACCTGGATGTGATGTTTTCACGAACTAAATGAACCAACTCAAGAATCGGGGCAAGTTCGTGAAAGTTTGTGGTTCGTTAAATGTGATGAACCACAAACCGCACGGTTCGTTTTTTTACGGTTCGTGCCCATCTCTACTCCTGTTATCTGCTCATTGATCAATTGTGATTGGCAAGCAACTTTGAGGGAAGCTAGTTCCCCTAGCTCATATTTTCATTGAGGAGTTTCAGATAGGCTTCTGAAAAAAGCTCAATGTAACTTTGATAGTGGTTTGGAAACCATGGTGTTTTTCATTTGACAGTATTACATGGTTTGTTTGTAATTGTGGGGATAATAACATACTTTGTAAACCACTCTAAGTGGGTGTTAAGTTGTCCTGAAGGTTGGTGCATAAATTGAATGTTGTTATTATTATTATTACAGTGGGATTTTCAAGTAAACAGGCATGGGATCAGGCTGTACTTCACTTTATCAAAGACTTGTCAGTTGGGCCGCACTCAACTTTTCTGTTTCTCTCTTCCACTGGTGTTCTGTGTAAGAGAATCTATGTGGGCAAGAGCCTTTGTTTAAAGTGATAATGTTCTGGCAAGCCCTAGTTTTGGCCAGAATATTAATCAGGCAGCACTGAAACTCTGACTGTCCTGTCTGGAATGTACTCATTTGAAGTGTAACACCTACTTCATGCAGCCTAGCAAAAGTCATTATTAACTTATCTAATTATGAAAATGGTACACTCCATTCCAACCCCTAGTTTTAAATCCTACTTTTGAAGAAAAGGCACAGGAGGGTTTGGTGTTGATGACAGTAGTCATCATAAGCAGCACCAAGCAAAAAAGACAGGCTGTAGTGTGCCAGCAGACTTCCTACTTTTCTCACCACTCTAATTTTTAACATGCAGTTTTGATGCTGACTTTCTGTGGGATGGACAGAGAACTGAAATAAATTTGCTCCTGAAACAGTTCCTCATAATCCACCTTTCAGAACTGGAATTTTGGATAATCTCTAGCTATCTCTTGGACCATGATGTCACTTCGACATCATGGTCCAAGAGAGTCACCCAATGTAACTCTCCAAGTTACCCAATGTAACTTTGATAGTGGTTTGGGAACTATGGTGTTTTTCATTTCGCAGTATTTCATGGTTTGTATGTAATTTTTTGTCTAGTTATATTGTTTGATATATAACAAGCTATAACGCTATGGTCTTTGACAATATGATAGTTTATTTTACATTTGAAGTCCTCTCCAGATGTGTGAATAAGTATAAAGAAATCACATTTCAAATTTGGAAGTAAAAATTCTACATTCAAGATTCACATTAATCTTTCCTAGCAAAATTGGGAAAGATGGTAATTTTTTATTATTTCCAAATGTTTATTTGAGTTCTGATACATTCATTTTTCTAAAACTGTTATTTGAACTGCTTTAAACCAGCCAGGCTGGTGGGTCAAACCCTTCAACTGATAGCTAACGTAGATCAGAACAAAGTCTGTTTAATTCCACATTCTCTTTTCATACAGTAGCCAATCAGATGGCCCCCAAACAGCTTCAAGCAAGATATGGAGCCTAGCACCTCCTGCTCTGGTTGCTTCTTACAGAGTTACTCAGTCTATACAGATATTTCATTGAGAGTCTCTCTACACAAGACACTTTGGTGTATGTTCATCAAGTGTAGGGAGATGCAACGTTATCCGGGAAGGGTAGTTTTAAAAAGATAGAGCTGGTGGAGATCGCTCCCCAAAGTCTATGTCAATTTCACCTCTCCAGTCTAAAACTATGGGATCAGAACCAGAGGGCAGCAAGAAATGGAAATGGGCTGGAGCTGCTTTCCAGAGCCAGGCTTGGACCTGGAGAGGTTATAATGGGCTGAAGTTTCACTTCTGTCATTTCACATCCCCTTCACACGGCTCCAGTGTATAGAAACACTTTTGCCTTGCCTCTGGCTCTGGCTTTTTAAACTACCCTTCCCGGCTATCATGCATCTCCCAACACATGTTCTTCATGTGTCAGATGTCTCATGTTGAGAGACTCTTAGTCATCATGGTTAACAGCCATTAATGGTTCCATACTTCATGAATTTGTCTAATCCCCTTTTAAAGCCAACTAAACTAGATCCCAACATCCTGTGACAGTGAGTTCTACAAGAATTACTCTTGTAGTGAAGAAGTATGTATTAATTTACTTCATTTATACCCTGCTTTTCTCCCCAATGGGGACCCAAAACAAATGACATCATTCTACCTTTCTCCATTTTATCCCCACAACAACCATGGGATGTAGGTTAGGCTGAGAGCGTGCAATTGTCCCAAGGTCACCCTGAGAGCTTCCATGGCAGAGTGGGGATTTGAACCTGGGGCTCCCAGATGCTAGTCTGACACTCTAACCACTACACAATACTGGCTACCTCTCAAGACAATGTGCCAATCTCAATCCAGTGAGCCTGTAATCATTCAAGGCAAACTGCCAGCATAGCAGGGTTTACTTGGCCCAGCTTGCTCCTCCTGGCTATAGGGACCCCTCAAGAGCAGGGGCCCCTGGAGAGCTTCCCCCATCAGTTAAAGGGCAATTCTGCTGTTGTTGCTCATAGAGGCATATCAGCAATTTTCGAAGTACTTAGCTGTGCAGGCAGAACCATTTAACTGCAAAGGAATTTAAGTATGCCTAATTTTCTCTGGATTGTGCCAAATGTTATTAATCAAATCCATTTCAGGATATTTTTCTCTAGAGATATCTTTTTTAATTTCATTGAGGCTAACATACAGGCATTTAGTATTTGGCTTCAAAATGAAACAGTGAGTTTAAAAAAAGGAAGAAAGAAAGAAAAAACTAAAAAGCTTTGCTTTTGCTAGCCCCTAATGCTCTTCCTTCATCCTTGGTGGTCATCTGACTTTTCAGACAAAGGACTTCAATGTGCTATATATGCCTCCTCCTCTAATGCAAACCAGCAGCCCGAATTACCTGTGTGACCTTTCCCATGAGCGTGGGGAGAAACCTCTCCTGGAGTGAGATAAAGAAATTAGGTCTTCATTCTTCCATGGTTTACTCCTAGGAATGCTTCTTGGCTGGAAGCAAAGAATAAACCAGTTATTGAAAAGGGGAGCTGGGGAGCTGACAAGCATGGCTAAGCCGAGTAAGGAAATTTGATGAGGAAATAAGATGCTTTGTAGATCAGTGTGTAGTGATTAGTCTTTTGAATGCTGGGATTATTATATAAGCAAAAAGAGAGGGGGTTCTTATTGTAACTGACAGCTTCCACTTATACAGGTATTCTTCCAACTAATGAGAAGCATAATGGACTATTTGTTTATAAATCTTACCCCCAACCCCTGCCTTTTCCTCGGGCCAATTAAGTGGGCTGGAAAGCTTGAGACAATAATATTTTTTCCTTCTGGCTGCCTCTCCCTACATGCTGAAATCACAGTAGTGAGAATAACTAAAACTGAAGTGACCCAGAGGAGCAGGGAAAATCTTATTACTTGCACACTATTGTTGCCTCTCAATCAAAAGATGCATAGATTTTATGTAAGCTCGACGTGCCCATACTTTCACCACACAGGAATTCCCTCTTTTAGTATTCATGTTGCAAAATGTCACAAATAGAAATAACAGCAATGCCTCTCCAGATTTTAGATCTTAGCAGCAAGAGAGGCCAAATGGAGGCCTAAAAGCTGCCTTTGGACTACAAAACAAATTTATTCCCCCCTCCTCTGTAGCCATGCTAAATTTCAAGCATGATATATGTTAAATTTTGCTTACAGTTCCATTTGTAAGGAAAAGACATATTGTCAGGCTGCACACATGACAAATCATGGGTTGTTGTAATAGGAAGATGTCTAGGATAAATTAAACCCTTCCATTGCAGAATTTAGGTTTGGGTCCAAACTCCCACAGAAGGAGTTAGAATGGCATTTAAAGTCTTTTCAGCAAAAATCTTTTGAAGGGGCCAACAAGCCAGGGAAATATTTAGCATGGCAATTGAAAAAGAAAAGAGCTATTGGGAAGATAATTGAAGAAGGAAAAGAGCTAATGGAACATCAAGGGATAAAAAGGACATTTTATAAATATTATGCTAAACTATTTCAAAAAAAGATGATAGACTTAGAGAAAATAGAAGCATATTTAGAAAAAGTTAAATTACCAAAGATTTCAAATACAATGAAAGAGTCATTAAATGTTCCAATCACAGAGGGAGAAATTTTAGAAGCTGTAGAGTCAACTAAGATAGGAAAAGCACCGGGTCCAGATGGAATTTCAGCAAAATTTTATAAAGTAATGAAAAAAGACCTGGTGCAGCCCCTACAAAAGTTGATGAATGAGATTGTGAAGAAAAAAGATCTCCCAAAGACTTGGAATGAAGCAAATATCTTGTTGATTCCAAAGGAGTCACAAGATTTAACAAATGTCAAGAGCTACAGGCCTATATCTCTACTGAACAATGACTATAAATTTTTTGCAAAAATTATAGCTGAAAGGCTTAAGAGATTTTTAATGGAATTTGGAGGAGAAGAGCAGGCCGGATTTTTACCAAATAGACAAATTAGGGATAATTTGAGAGTTCTGTTGGACGCCATTGAATATTATGACAAGCATCCTGAAAAAGAGGTAGGCCTGTTCTTCGCAGACGCAGAGAAAGCCTTTGACAATTTAAATTGGGATTTTATGTTTTCGACTATGGAAAAGATGGATCTGGGGCAAGAATTTATAAAGGCAGTGAAAGCTATATATACTGAGCAAAATGCGTTGTTAGTGATTAACAGTGATTTGACAGAAAAATTCGAGGTAAGAAAAGGTACAAGACAAGGATGTCTACTTTCAACTTTATTGTTTGTTATGGTGCTGGAAATACTTCTAAAGCAAATAAGAGAGGATGACAGCATCAAAGGTATAAAACTTTAAAGGGTTTTCTTAGAAGTTCAGAGCGTTTGTGGACGATGTGATGTTTATAGTGGAAGAACCAATCCAGACATTACCAGTATTATTAGACAAAATTAAAGAATTTCGAGATCCGGCATGGTTTAGTATTAACAAAACAAAGTCGAAACTACTCTGTAAAAACATGACAAAAAAGAAACAGGAGGAGCTAATGAACGTTACAAAGTGTGAAGTGGTTCAGAAAACAAAATACCTGGGAATAGAATTAACAGCTAAGAATATAGATTTATTTAAAAACAATTATGAAAAACTGTGGTCACAGATAGAGAGGGATCTGTTGAAATGGAATAAATTGAATTTGTCACTGTTGAGATGTATTTCAGTTGTAAAAATGAATGTACTACCCAGAATGATGTTTTTGTTACAAATGATTCCAATTGTAAAAGATAAGAAGCATTTTGACAAATGGCAAAGGAAGATACCAGATTTTGTCTGGGCAGGGAAAAAACCAAGAATTAAGATGAAAGTGTTGTGTGATGCAAAGGAAAGGGGAGGTCTGAAATTACCAAATTTGAGATCGTACCATGAAGCAATTTGTTTAATCTGGTTGAGGGAATGGGTAAAATTATCTAATCTTAAACGGTTAGCATTGGAAGGGCACAACAATTTGTTCGGTTGGCATGCGTATCTATGGTATGAGAAACATAAAATGGACGGTATGTTTCAGCATCATTTTGTGAGAAGGAATGTCTTTATGATTTGGCAAAAATATAAGAAGTTTATGGGAGGGGAAAGGCCCATGTGGATTGTACCAGCAGAAGTTGTGAACCCAAATATGTATTATAAGGGAGAAGATTGGTTAACCTACAAAGAATTATTATGGGCTGACAGAGATACCTTTAAAATAAAAAGTAAAGAGGAGTTACCATTTGAGTATGGTTGGTTGCAATATAGACAAATTAAAGATGTATTTGAATCTGACAAAAGAAAAGTGGGTTTTAGAACAAAAAATACAGAATTAGAAGAAATTTTGTTTGGAGAAGGAGCGAAAATGATTTCTAAAATGTATAAAATTTTATTGAAATGGTATGCACAAGATGAGGTAGTCAAAACACAAATGGTGAAATGGGCAATAAACTTTCATAAAGATGTTACAATGGAGAATTGGGAATTTTTATGGAGGAACACATTGAAGACATCCACATGTAACAATCTGAAAGAGAATGGATATAAGATGATCTATAGATGGCATTTAACGCCGAAAAAATTAGCAAATGCAAACAGTGACATGTCAAATAAATGCTGGAAATGTAAAAAAACACGAGAGCTCTTTTTACCACATGTGGTGGACTTGTGATAAGGCCAAAACTTTTTGGTCTAAGATTTATGTGGAAATGTTGTCAATTATGAAATGTAATTTGTTTTTTTTTTTTGAAAAATTTTTATTGGGTTAGAATCCATTATTTCCACATTTACATTCAATTTTCCCCAATTTTTTCATCTCTAACCCCCTCTCTTTCCCCCCCCCTTTTTGTTGACTTCCAACAGCTTTCCAACCCTTTGTCCCCTTTCCCTTACTTTTATTAGCTTCCTCTATCTAAAACAAATATATATTCTCCATTATTCTAAGCAGTACATCCTTAACTATTTTTAACATTATATGCCCAAACTGTAAGCCTTTGTTTCCATCTTAGATAAACAATTTATCCCAATTTTTCAATTTCAGGTATTTCTATATATCATAAACCATATAGATCATACATTCGTTTATATCAAACAATTTGACTTATTCTCTATATATATTACTCATTCTATCTTTTTATAATAGTTCTATATATCTCTCCTCACGTAGTCAATCAATTTGACCCATCTATATCTTCAGACATTCAGTTTGGTACAAAACTTGTCAGAAAAAAAAGAAAATATTGTTAGTTAATCGCTCCTTATATTTAGTCCTTATAATTAATTATTTTCTCTATGTTCTGTTTGTTAACCTATATATATCTATATATATGTCAATCTATTAATCTGACTGCTTATTAATTCACATTTATCTCTTCTCCCCCCGGTAAAGTCTCCCCCCTCTACTTCAATACTTCAGTAGTTCTCAAACTGCCACAGTTTTCCTCCCACCTCCCATTTCTTCTCCAGGTATTGTTTCAGCTTCTCCCAGTCTGTGTTGAACTGCCCTGAGTCCAGATCTCTCAATTTTCTTGTCATCTTGTCCATTTCAGCCATATACAGCAATTTGTAAGTCCAATCTTCAATAGTTGGCACTTCTTGTACTTTCCATTTTTGCGCATACAAAAGTCTAGCTGCTGCTGTCATATAAAATATCAACGTCCTGTGTTGGGCTGGAATTCCCTCCATTCCCAAGTTCAGTAGCAGGAGTTCTGGGTTCTTATTAATTTGAAATTGTAAAATTTCACTCATTTCTCTTATTATTTCCCCCCAGTACTGCCTGGCTACCTCACACGACCACCACATATGATAGAGGGAGCCCTCATGCTTCTTACATTTCCAGCATTTATTAGAAGTATTCAAATTCCCTAGCGCAATCTTCTTTGGTGTCATGTACCAACGATAGATCATTTTATGAATGTTCTCTTTGATATTAATACATGTCGTTGTCTTCATTGTAGTTTTCCACAAGTATTCCCATGTCTCCATTGTTATTTCTTTATTAAAGTTTATAGCCCATTTCACCATTTGTGTTTTAACTATCTCATCCTCGGTATACCACTTCAACAGTACTTGGTATACCTTGGATATTCTTTTCTTATCTTCTTTAAGAAGGGTCTGCTCTAGTTCCGAATTCTCTATTCGTATACCTCCCTTTACAGAGTCCGAATTATATAAGTCTCTGATCTGTCTATACTGGAACCAATCGTAGTTAGGTGATAGTTCCTCTTGTGTCTTTGTTCTAAGTTTGGATGCTTCAGTTTTAGTTATTTCTTTATACGTTAAACATTGTTGTTCATTATCAACAGCTCTCGGGTCTATCACCTCATATGGAACCACCCACAAAGGGGTTCCTTCTTGTAGATAAATTCTGTACTTCTTCCAGATTATGTATAGACTTCTCCGAACAAAGTGATGCAGGAACATCGAGTTGACCTTTACTTTGTCATGCCATAAATATGCGTGCCATCCAAATATTTTTTTATATCCCTCTAGGGCTAATAGTTTCTTGTTCTTTAATGTCATCCATTCTTTCAACCAAACTAGGCAGATTGCATCATGATAAAGTCTCAGATTGGGCAGTTGCATTCCGCCTCTTTCCTTTGCATCTTGTAAAACTTTCACTTTCACTCGAGGCTTCTTGCCTGCCCAAACAAAATCTGATATTTTCCTCTGCCATTTTTCAAATTGTTTGGAGTCTCTGATGATTGGTATTGTCTGTAGCAAAAACATTACTCTTGGTAACACATTCATCTTAACTGCTGCAATCCTACCCAACCATGACAAATTCAATCTATTCCATTTAATCAAGTCTCTCTCTATCTGAGTCCATAGTTTTTCATAATTGTTTTTGAATAGATCCATGTTCTTTGCAGTTAATTCGACTCCCAAATATTTCACTTTACTTGTTACTTCACAATCCGTTGTTTCCATTAACAATTGTTGTTTCTGCTTAGTCATATTTTTGCATAATATCTTTGACTTCTTTTTGTTAATGAAGAAACCTGCCAAGTCTCCAAACTCCTTGATCTTATCTATCACTCTTGGCATGTTCTCCAATGGGTCCTCTACAATTAACATTATGTCATCCGCAAATGCTCTGACCTTGTATGAATAGTCCTTTATTTTTATTCCACGAATTTCATCATCTTGACGTATTTGTATCATCAGAATCTCCAATACTAAAATGAACAACAATGGAGATAACGGGCAACCTTGTCTTGTTCCTTTACTTATCGTCAATTTCTTGGTCAATTCATCATTCACCACAATTGCTGCAGTCTGGTCTCTATAAATTTCCTTAATTGCTCTGATGAATCTTTCTCCCAATTGTAGCTTTTCCATAGTGGCAAACATAAAGTCCCAGTTTAAATTGTCAAACGCTTTTTCAGCGTCAACAAAGAAGAAACCAACCTCTTTGTCACAACGCTTGTCATAATATTCAATAGCATTGATCACTGTCCTTAAGTTGTCTCTTATTTGTCTGTCTGGCAAAAAGCCTGCTTGTTCCTCCTCTATGACTTCCGAGAGCCACCCCTTCAATCTCTCCGCCAATATCTTCGCAAAAATTTTGTAGTCATTGTTGAGTAGCGATATAGGTCTATAATTTTTCACATTAGTCAGGTCTTGGCCCTCTTTTGGGATCAATGATATATTCGCTTCACTCCAAGTTTCTGGAATCCTTTGATCCCTTAAAACCCCATTCATCACCTCTTTTAGGAATGGTGCCAGTTCATTAGCCATTGTCTTATAGAATTTAGCCGTAAGTCCATCTGGCCCTGGCGCCTTTCCTAGATTTGCAGATTGTATTGCCTTACTTATTTCCTCGTCAGTTACTTCACTATTCAACTTATTTCTCCAAGCTTCCGAGATTTCTGGAAGTTTGGTTTTCTCCAAATATGACGCTATTGATTCTTTGTTTACTTCTTTTTTATTATACAGCTTAGCGTAAAATTTATAAAAGGCTCTACTAATGGTAGCCTGCTCCAAATACGTTTTGTTATCTTCGCAAATTTTATTTATTATCTTCTTTTCCCTTTTCTTCTTCAATTGCCATGCCAGGTACTTCCCAGGTTTATTAGCACCCTCAAACGCTTTTTGATTCAGTCTTTTGAGATTCCACTCCAATTCTTTATTGCTCATTGCTGTTAGCTGTTCTTGAAGTATTTTAATTTCCTGGTATACCTTCTTTTTCCCTGGTCTCTTTTTTAGCTGTGTTTCTTTGGCTTTTATTTTCTCCTCAATCTCTTGTCTTTTCTCCTCTTTCTTCTTTCTTGCTCTACCATTTAAGTCTATTAGTATGCCCCTTACAACCGCCTTGTAAGCATCCCAAACTTTATTGGTTGGTACTTCTTTATTCACGTTGTATTGTATAAAAAACTTTGTCTCTCTTCTCAGTATTTCCATATTCTCTCTTTCCTGTAACAAGTCCTCATTTATTCTCCATGCTTTCCTTTTTCTCTTTTTTCCAAATTTCCACATAATTGGGTTGTGATCTGAGCCTACCATAGGCATTATTTCTACCTCCTTAGTCCATAATGCTAAGTCTTTTGAGGCCCAGATCATATCAATTCTTGATAATGTAGAATGCCTTGCAGAATAAAAAGTAAACTGTCTGCTTTTAGGATATTCTCTCCTCCATACATCTTCAAGAGTCTCTTGTTGAATCAACTCAAAAAAAAGCTTTGGTAATAGTCCTCTTTTCTTTTGTGCCGTTGTAGTCTTTTTGTCTAGTTCCAAGTCTGTCACTCCATTGAAGTCTCCAGCAAGAATTATCTGGTCGTATGCAAGATCGTCTAAATGCTTCCTTAAATCCTCAAAGAAGCTTTCTTTTGCACCGTTAGGTGCATAAAGTCCGACTACCAACACTCTCTTTAAATTCCAAATGCATTCCACTGCTACAAATCTAGCTTCCACATCTCTCATAACAAATTTTGGCTGTAGCTCCTCTTTTATGTACAACACCACTCCTCTTTTTTTCTTGTTGGAGGCCGCTACATATTCTTTGCCCAATTTTCCAGATTTTAAATATTTTACATCCTGCTTTCTGATATGGGTCTCTTGCAAACAAACAATGTCACATTTTTGTTTTAGTAGCCAGTGAAAAGTATTTTTCCTCTTATTCGGTGAGTTTAGTCCATTTACATTCCAAGATAATACTTTACACTCCATACTCATGATCTTGTTGGTAAGTCTTTTTCATTGTCCTTAATAAATCGCTCCATCTCTCGCTCAGATCTGATGCGTTTTTTGGCCCCTCCAAACTCAAAGGACACTCCTTCCGGTAACTCCCATCTGTACCTGATTTTCATGTCCTTCAAAATCTGAATTAGCACTTTATATTTTTTCCGGTCCAGTAACACTGATCTGGGCAGTTCCTTCATTATAATAATCGTCTTGCCATCAATCTCCAATGGATCTTGAAACTGTTTTGTCACAATCCTCTCTTTCATATTTCGTGTTGTAAACTGCACAATCACATCTCTTGGTAGTTTCCTCTGGGTTGCTATTCTCGAATTCACACGGTATGCCACATCTAGGATAGCCACAACTTCCTCCTCCTCCTTCCCCAGGTACTCAGCCAACACCTCAGTCATCTGTTCTTGCGCTGACTTTCCTTCCACTTCTGGCAAGCCACGAAAACGTAGCTGCTTCTCCATATGTTTAGTTTCTGCAACTGACATTCTCCCCTTCACCAATCTCATCTCTGTTTGTTGCGTGTCTGCTAAATTCTCCATCGCGTCTTCTACTGTTTTAACTCTCTGCTGCGTTCCTTGTAATTCACTTCGTATTGTTTCCATACCTTTTTTCACTTCTGACAGCTCCGATTTTACTGTCTGTGTAACCTCTTTAACCTCTTTTATCAGCTCCAATTTCGTGTCCTTAAGTTCTTTAATCATATCTAAAAGTTTTTTGTCCAGGTTTTTATCCAGGTTTTCTATTGCCGATTGCCACTCTTTTTTTGACATCGTGGGGCTTGCTTTAGCTCGCTCCCACGAATCCGCTCTCTTCCTTAACTCCGTGGCGTAAAATTTAACGTTTTTCTATTTTAAATGTCCTGGTCTTCTTATAGAAATTAAGTTTTAAAGAGTCCAAAATGTCGGGCGTCTTTTCTCTATGGTTTCTCTATGATTTTGTAATCCAAGATGGCCTACTTCCTCTTCCGCTGAAGCCGCGACCCTTCCCCTTTCAAAAATGGCGATTCCCTACTTCCTGCCCTCCAGCAAGGGCCGCTTCTCTCCAGCCACTCTATTGTTATTACGCACTTCCTGTCTCCCGTCTTCCCACAGCAGATCTCGCGATGGTGTCTTTTTCTCACAGCTCCAAAGCCACAGGTATTCAAAACAATAGTCCCATTTCTTTAATAACTTCTTTAAACTTAGTCTCTTTTTAAATTCGATTCCTGCCGAGTCTTCCCCTCCTTTTCACTAGTCTGTTGCAGTTTAAAAATCTACTTTTTTTCCTCTCTGTTTATATCAATCTGTCCCGTCTCAGAAGATAATGATCTTTACCTTCTCTTCACTTTTCTCGGGTTGTAATCGCTGTTTCGATTTTAAGTTCTCCTCTCAGCTTCTTCCCCCAATCGATGCTTGGGTATGTAGGTCTTATGCCAGCCGAATTGGCCCCAAAACTGCCGCAGAGATTATAGCCGACCCGTCGCAAGGTGGGACCTCAAGGATCGGGGGGAGACTCGCTGTGTAGAGCCCCCCCTCGTCCGAGATCTAGCTCACCCTAGGGTCTTGAGCGTTCTTTGCCTGCTCCCCGCCTGAGAGCAGTCGGCCGCGGGCTATTTTCACCCCGCCGGCCGGTTAAAACGGCAGTCCGGTCAGCTCCGCAAGTGGAGCTGCGTTAGACCTCCATGGATCCCAAACAGGAAGTCATGAAATGTAATTTGTTGAAGAGCCCAGAAATGTTGTTGTTAGGACTAAATATGCAAAAAGTAAATATGGGAGACAGGACACTGTTATTTTATATGACTGTAGCAGCAAGAATATTGTATGCAGAATATTGGAAATAAGCATACCAGAAGTGGAAGAATGGATTCAAAAACTGCTGTACACGGCAGAGATGGACAAAATGACAAGAAAATTGAGAGAGCAAAATCCAAATGAATTTCTAACTGATTGGAGGAAGTTTAAGGACTATCTGGAAAATAAGTGGGATGTGAGAGGACAATTATGGACTTTAGAGAACTATTAAGAGGCGTGGAGAATGTATATGAACTTTACCTTTGATAACAGGGATGATAGCGTGAATAGAGGTAATGATAAGAAATAAAGGGGTTCTAGTGCTGTTGGAAGTCAAAAGGGAAAAGGGGGAGGAGAAAGGGATGGGGGGCATATATATCAACTTGAAGGGTAAATGAAATTGTATATTTTAAAGGAATGTATGTTAACCCATTTAATAAAAATGTTTTTGGGGAAAAAAAGGAATAATACAGGAAGGAAGATAGAAGAGGAAGATACCGGAGAAAGATATGGAAGGAAAAGCAAGGAGGAAAGGGGGACAAGGATAGAAAGGACCCCATTGTTATTTCTCTTGAATCAACCACTTGTTTTATACTGAATAGGCACAAATTGACATTAAGCATTGCAAAGGAGTTAAATATTACTGGCCACTTTTCAGCCTGCCTTTCAGTCTGATACCAAATATATATATTTTTAGAAAGATTATAGGATCATTGGAAAGGGTCTTAGTGACCATCTATCCAGTCCCTTGCTCAGCACAGGAAATCCAGAACTAGAACATCCTTGACAAATAGCTGACAAGCATCAGCTTGTAGCCCTCCAGCCAACAGTGAGTCTCTTCCTTGGGCAAAGGGTTTCACTGCTGGCTCTTACTGTCAAGAAGTGTCTCCTAACTGAAATCTCCTCTCCTGGAACTTAGGAACTTAGCCCTGTCCCCTGCAGAGAACAAATCATTTCCTCTTTTCCCTGATTCTAGCTGCAGTTACTTTTTAGAAAATTTGCTCAGAAGAACTTTAGCCTTAGTAGCACATGAAGAGGCTTCAAAAATGTCACAGGGATGCTCATGAAGACCAAATTTCAGAACTTTTTTTTTTTAAAAAAAATTCAAAATAAAAGGGGTACAGAAAGAAGAGGGGGAGATACAGGGTCAAAGGAGGGGTAAGATTTTCACTACAAGAGTTATTAAAATACAGAGTACTCAAAACATATCTTATTCAGAGTTAATCAATATTAAAATAAAGAATACATATACTATCCCAGCTACTGTATATTTTCACATTTACCTTCCCAAACTAAATACATCATGCAACCTCGTCATTAATATTTGCCCATTTCCATCTTTTCATAGCTTTATATTCAATATTTAACAATATTTCAATATATAATCCTCATTCCATTATTGCTGCACTATTTCATCTTAACTCTTTATGTAACTGATTACTATAACAATCCTCTCTACTTATCCCTAACTTTATCAATGTTTCCAAATCTACAAACTATTTTAGCAATTAAATATTTGATTATATATTCATACCTTTCTCCCCTTGTTAGGCTATAAGCTCTTATAAGCTATATGCAATAAGTCAGTATGTGATCTTATTCTACTTTATAAAACTGCAACATCTTATTTATTTTATTCTTTATAAGCAAAATAATTCCCCCATTTCTCTTCAAATTCACTTATTGACCTTCTATTTATATAACTCATCAGTTTTGCCATCACTGCATATTCTGCCATCTTGTCTTTCCAGATTTCCTTGTTTGGACATTCATCTTCTTTCCCTAATTTCAGAACTTTTGACAGAGTGTTTGTATTCAGTGTGACTAGAACCAAACATATACTAAAAATTAAATTTGTTTGTGTTGAAGAACAAACTTACTACTAACAACTAGCAGAAATTACTGTTGTGCCCAGCTTTTTCATCTGAACGTCCCATTTTTACTGCTAATATGCAGCCAAATGTGTATTCAGGAATATGTTCAGCTGGCTTCTGCAACCTTTATGTTCTTTCAGCATTGTTATATCATCACTAAAGAACCGAGTAAGTTTTGTTTGGGAAATAAGAGATATTTCATGGTCAGTAGGATTACTCAAGATTTTTTTCTTTATTTTAATACATGATGCCAAGAATGAGTACAATGCCAATAGGTCTTTTCACACATGAGGCTTAAATCAATTTGTGCTTAAATAAACTGATGTGAATCAAGTATGCAGTACGCTTAGGCTCGAAGGTACCTTTGATTTCTCTGCTGCATTCAGTCCCACAGAGGGCACAAACAGTATGAGGGCACTTTTTGGTGTCACATCTGAAAATGCTCCTTGGTTTATTTAGATGCTGCCTCACAGGAAAGCAACATGCAAGGCTACACAAAGGACATTCAATCCTCTTAACAGCTAATTAAAAAGGCATTACCTTTCTCCAGTACTGACCTCCAGCAGCGAAAAGGATAAAGATGGGTATCTGTCAATCATGTTTACCGAACAAACTCTGGCACAATATTGTGATGAACAGGCAGATCTAAAAAGGGATGGATGATATTGCTCAGAACTCCAAGGTACTCTTAATACCATGTTTAAAGAAGTAGACCTCATCAGTAATTTGAAACCTCAGCTTGCATGCTAGGGATACACCAGAGCTAAATTTTGCCTAGTACTGCAGAGAGTAAATAGACAAAGTGAAGCAGGAACATTTGGGACATTTGGGGGAAGCAATGGATTTCTTGCCTGTGGTATTTCTTTCTAACTCTGTTTCCCTCTCTTGAAAGACATCTAGGGAGTATATTTTTCCTCCTTTTCTCGAGGTTTTATTTATTCCACTTCTAAACAGAGTTGTACATTGAAAAGAAGAGGTAAAACATCAGAGGTAATTAGACTTGTTTCCATCTCACTGTAAGTGATCAGTTGGTTTGGGGCATGAATAATTTCTCCTGAATGGCATCTACAGTGTTTCCCGGGATGGTCCCAGAGCTTTTGGTGTCCTAGGCTAGTAAGCCACTAGCCAGACCAGCCTCCCCCCCCCACCAGCCAGTCCAATCACACTGTGATTGGTCACCCCACCAGGATAAGTCCTAAGCTGCTGGCCCACCAGCCTGACCAGACAAGCCCAAGCTGCAGGCCTGTTAATCTGCCCAGATGAGCCCCAAGTGGCTGGCCAGCTGGTGGCAGCCACCTGCTTTTTGTACTCTTGGTACCCTCTGCCTTCTGGCTCTCTAGGCAATTGCCTGGGTCCCCCTAGTAGGTGGGCTACCTCTGAGTCTTTCCGTTCCTGTCTCTGGTTTATCATGCGGTCACATCCTATGCTTGTCTCCCCTTTGAAGAAGTTTCAATACAAATAATAAGTTAAAGCCAACTCACTGGCATTTTATTGTCCTTAAGGCTTTCTCAAAGACTTGGGCTTGTTTAAATTCCAGCCTAATCATTTGGGAAGACAAATCAGTTAGAGCCAGGACTTGACACAGACAAACCTGTCCATTTCAGATCAGACAACATAATGATGCACGCAGCATCCTAAGGGCTTTCAGGAGGCACATCACACCTGAATCAAAGCTCAATTATTCAGGCAATTAGGCTCTTACCTCCTTTCACAGCCTTTCCATACTTGCTGCTAGATTGACTGCTGGAATCTCTCTTCCAAATTGGGCCCAACTACATGTGATTAGAAGCTCTTGAAGTCTGTTTGTTGGCTGGTTTGTTTTTTTAAAAAAGCCCACTCACCACTGGGAACGTTGTAACCCTTTCTTTCCATGTGACTTCCACAGTTTAAATAGCCCCTCTGACACTGGAGATAGGTCTGGGGGGGGCGGGGTAGGACAGATATAAGTGCTGTTTGTTTATTTGTTTTTGCAGTAAGCTCAAGTTCAATTATAACAGCAGACTGGAAAGTAATTATCAGGAAGATATATTTGGTCCTTGCAAGACTGGCTTAAAGTTTTATGGGTCCTGACCAATGGGCTGGAAGTGGCAGTACATACACAAAAACACGTTAAACATACTGTCTCTCACACACAAACACACACAGGGAGAGAACGGGTTTGTGGTATGACTGCTCTTCCATCAATGTGTTCCTTCTGCAATGGGCCCATCGGCCAGCAGATGCAGAACTGCTGGGGAGGTTAGGACTTAGGAGCACATTCCTAAGCCTCTTATGCCTGTGCTATCCACACCATCAGAAACATGGAGATAGTAGTGAGAAGAGCAAGCTCGGAGCTTAGACTTCTCCAACTTCCACTTCAGTATTTTGGCTGTTGCCGGCTGGCTTTCTTGGCTCTGAGCCTGCCTGCCCAAACTATTTTTTAAAAATGATCTGTTTGCCAGTCTAGAGAAGGGTTCCCCCCTGCCATACTGACTGAAAGATCGCCATTATTGCTGCTCTCATTGTAACTTGCACTTGTCCTTGTTTTTTGCCTCGTCTTGGTTAAACAGTGACAATCCATCTTAACTCAAGCATACAGTCCAACAAAATGGCAGAGAAAGAGAAAGAACAAGTTGTGAGGCACACTTCAGACCCATTGACATCCCTGAAGGCATAAACAGGATGGAGGACTAAAGAGAATATGTTTGCTGGTTGCTGAGAAATATGACAGCCAATTCCATACTTGTGCTTCTGGAGGTAGAGGAGAATGTGGCCCTCCTGGATGGCAGACTAGGCTGCTGAGGTGGGGGGACGGGTTTGCTGCCCCAGAAGGGGAAAGGCAGCCAGCCTCTTCCTGGGCATCAAGGCATCAGCTGGGGGGCAGAGCCGAGGGCTTATAAACTGGCTCCGCTCCTCCGGCCTTCAGTTGTCACCACATGCTTGGCGTGAGAGGAGTGCTGGTTAGTCACCCCTCTCGGGAGAGTGCATGGAGGCGGCACTTGCGGCTCCTGGAGGAGTGTCAGCTTAGGGAGTGTTGGTGGCGACTCTGTGACTGGTAGGCAGTGATGGCAGAAAGCGGCAGCAACAGGGAGCACAGGCCGTGGCCACGCCACGCCACGCCATTTTTGGCTTGTGGGTCTGAAGTGCTTCAGCCTGGCTCTGTGTAGCCTCAGTTTGGTATTCCTGCTGTGTCCCCCCCCCCCCCTTGGCTCCACAGAAGCACACTCTGTTGGGCCTCGAAGCATAGGCCGTGGCTGCACCACTCCACTCTTGAAGCAGGTGGGCCATATTGCTGCCCCCCCAGCCCCATGCAAGCACACCCTGTTGGGCCTTGGGCTTATTAGGCCCCAGGTTTACAGGGGTAGTGATTGCCCACGCTGCAGTAGCAGCGGCAGGAACAGGTGGTTAGGGCTCCTCGGGACTGCAGTAGCGTCCCTCTTTCTCCCGTGCCTCTGTAGAGGCAGGGTTCAGGCAGGGCGGGGGTGACAAGGCCTACTGGAATAAAGGAGTGTGGCTGCTCCTGTGTCCTTTTGCCGAGGCTGGGAACATGGCCTTAGGCCTAAGGAGGAGGTTGAACTTGGACTTACCCCTTGCCCCCTAGTAAGGTTTGGGCCTTGTGGAGTCTTGACTTATTTGGGGTTTATAACAACAACAACAACAACAACATTCGATTTATATACTGCCCTTCAGGACAACTTAATGCCCACAGAGTGGTTTACGAAGTATGTTATTATTATTCCCACAACAGCAAACACCCTGTGAGGTGGGTGGGGCTGAGAGAGCTCCAGAGAGCTGTAACTAGACCAAGGTCACCCAGCTGGCTTCAATTGGAGGAGTGGGGAATCAAACCTGGCTCTCCAGATTAGAGTCCCATGCTCTTAACCACTACACCAAACTGGCTTTCCTCTTATGAGAGGAATAGGAGAATTTCCCCCCATCAATCGCAATTTATTGTTGACCCCCCCCCTTTCAAGTTGTTTTTCATACTCCCTCTAGCGGCCATTGTGGGAGGTACAGGCCTTTGGGACTCAAGGGTGATATACAGGATCAATCTCCTGCTAGGGGGCAGCCAGTTTGTGAATTTAGCAGAGGTGCTGCAGCATAGTGGTTAAGTGGTTGTGCTACAATTCAGCACTCTGCTGGTTCGGTTCCCACTAATTTGTGAGCCCAGTTGGTGGCATTGGATAAGCCACTCTGTTCACTGCTCTGAGTGGGATACTAATATTGGGCAGACATTTTGCATAGTTGTTATTAGTGGGCACCATGTCTGGCAAAGGTAAAGGGCCCTCTAAGAGAAAACAGCCAACTAAGCACCCTCTGCCTAAAAGGTTCCCTCTGCCCTGTTCTGTCCTCATCAGAGGATGAGGATGAAGCACAAAGTAGGCAGGAGATCCTGGACCATTTAGCAGCTTTCAAGCAGGCAAAAGGGGGTGCTTTTGCTGCCTCAAGCAGGGCTAAGCACCCACGGTCTGTTAGGTCCACCTCTATTGCAACATTTCAAAGGGAGGTTCTTAAAAGACTTTCTGCTCTTGAAGGGATGTGCAGTTTGGATGGTGGAGAACTGAGCAACGTGATGCCAGAGGCAGAGTGCAGTGGCAGAGTCCGATGGCCCGGCAGAGCAAGGCTGGTCGGTGGAGCCTGGCCAGATGGCTTTGGTAGTGCAACCAGTGGAGGGGGATGGTAAGTCAACCACGCCTTTGCCAATAGGTTCTTGGCTTTGGGGGCAGCAGGGACATACCTCTGCACCAACTTCCTCACCTTTAGTCCATTCAGCACAGGTGCCAGTTAGCACTCCATTTAGTTAGGGCACCACTTCTGCTTGGTCACCATGGATGGCATGCCAGGTACCTCAACCATGCTGGTTTCGTAGTATGGGGGAGAGGTTCAACCTCCATTGGGCCAGTTCTCTCCTTGGGGTTCCTACCCCTGAAGTTTTCCATTCCGGAGGCTCCTAACTGTGGGTCGGTCCCATTGGAGGCACTGCCTTTCAAGGACACAGTGATGCCGTTGGGGGATCACTTAACCCCTGCTACCAGGGAAAAGATTCTCCAGGGGGAATACGTCAACATCTTCAATCTCCTCTTCAGGGAGCTGGAGAAGAAGGAAAAGGAAGATATCGACGATAGGGACAAAGAATGATTATTCTATGAATATCTGGAAAACAATAATATCTGGGAGGTATCAAAGTTTCACAAATCTGTTTTTGAATTGCTGTAATGTAGTTATTAGAATCTAAGCCTTATCGTTGTTACTTTACATTGTATATAGTATTGTTATTTGGTTATTGGTTGTGTTTTAGTTACCAATTGTTACTTGTTAATTTGTGCTATCTTCTAATTTATTGTATGCATTTTATTAATAAAATTTTGTTTAAATTTTTTTTTAAAAAAGAAGAGAAAGGTTGACTGTAACTGGTACAATTGGCTCCCCAGCATGTTAATTTATGCCGGAGTGATTGCTAGAGCTCAGCCCTGCCCCATTGTTTCAGTATATAGATATTATATACAGGGGCTTTACGGACTTCATCGATGGATCATGGCTCCAATACGATGAGAAATTCTGTATGTGAACACTGCAATGGGACAAGATTCACCAGCAACTTTGGTTGTAACTTATGTCCCCAGCCAAACCAAACCTGAGTGACCGCTCTGATAGTGGCCACTTGGTGCAGAAGAACTGGAATGTGCAGGGCACCTGTGCATCCATGGGTCATCCTTTTCAATCCCTGGGGGTTTGCTCCAGAAAGGCACCGATGTCCCATCTGTGGCGGCCCACAGCCACGCACAACCTGCTCTCAGCAATTGAGGAAGGGAGGCAGGTGGGGATGGGGGCAGGGGATCCCAGTTTTCTACTGGAAAAGGGACCCAGCCCCTGTACCTGAGGGTTCTTGAGCATCTTTTGTTGGCCTGTCCCAAGCACCATGATGCACGTTTTTTGTTGAATGGCTTCCAGTTAGGTTTCAGAATCCCATTCCAAGGCCCCCAGGTTCCCTTTATGTCTGCCAATTTACTTTTGGTTGTGGGCATGGAGGAGGTGGTTTGTAGCAAAGTGCGAGTGCTAAGCCCTTTTCCTGTGCCTCCTGTTCCCTGTTTGAGAGTTTCCCCTTCAGGTGTAGTGCTGAAAAAAAGCTGCGGGTGAATTCAGTCTCATCCATCATCTGTCCCACCCCAAAGGGGGATCGGTGAATGATGCCATCCTGGAGCATTTATGCTCTGTACAGTACACATCCTTTGACCAGGTGGTCAGGATTGTGAGACGCTGTGGGTTTATTGCACAAATGGCCAAATACGATATCAAGTCTGCATTTCGCCTTTTGCCAGTTCATCTGGAGGTCTTTGAGCTGCTCAGTTTCTCTTTTGAGGGCCAATACTACATGGATAGCGCTGTTCTCATGAGGTGCTCTATTTCGTGTGTGGCCTTCAAGCATTTCAGCTCATTCCTTGAATAGGCCTTGTGGTCCTGGCTTCGGTGCCGGGACACAGCCCATTACCTGGATGATTTCTTTTTCGTGGGGCCAGCTGGAGGTGGGCAATGTGCCCGACTGTTGAATGGATTCATTGATTTGGCTGATGAACTGAGGGTCTCGCTAGCACATGAGATGATGGAGGGCCTGGCATCTGTGCTCACCTTTTTGGGCATGGAGCTTGACATGGTGTGGCAGACTTCGCGTCTGCCAGTAGGAAAGTAGGATGAACTCCATGCCTGGCTGGCCTCCTTCAGGGTAAAACGTAAGGCTACTTTACGGGAGCTTCAGCAGCTTGTCGGGTATTTGAATTTTGCCTGGGTTGTAGTGCCTGGTAAAATGTTTCTCCAGTACCTTTGTGATGCAATGGGGGCCTTAGGTTGCCCCATCATAGACTGAAGATCAGTGCAGGTATTAGGGCTGACCTGGAAGTACAGGAGAATTTTCTCCAGGATTACAATGGGGTCTTCTTTTGGAGGGAGGACCTGTTGCTGGAAGCTGACATGCAGGTGTCCTCAAATGCCTCTGGATCCCTTGGATTTGGGGTTTATTTTCGGGGGCACTGGTACGCTGAGCACTGGCCAGCTCATTGGGCCAGAAGAGGTCTGACTAAGGATCTTACTTTTCTGGAGTTGTTTCTGACCCTGGTAGTGGTATGTTTGTGGGGGAGTGAAGTGGCGAACCACTTGGTCCACTTTTGGTGTGACAACCAAGCAGTGGTGCATGTCCTTCATGCCCTTTCATCCAGATCCACAAGGGTCATGAGACTGGTCTGGGCTCTAGTGCTCTAGTGTTTATCATTAAACATGCTGTTAATGGCTAGGCATGTTCCAGGGGTGAAAATAGTGTGGCAGATGCTCTGTCTCGCTTTCAGATGGGACGGATTCAGCAGCTTGCTCCCAAGGCCAATGCCTTGCAGGCCATGATGCTCCATGAGCTGTGGAGGCTTGGAAGCTAAAGGCAGAAAGGGCCATAAAATTAGCAGTTGCTCTCAGCACACAGAGGTCTTATGATCAGGCAATGCGACAGTTTGCGGGCTTTAGAAGGGATGCAGGACTACAACAGGTATGGACTATCCCGGTAGAGCACCTTATGCATTTCCGCGTGGCACAGAAAGGTAAGGGCTTGGGGGTGAAGTCTATTCAGGGACAGCTGGGTGCCTTGGAATTTGCCTGTAAAGCTAGGGGACTGGTTGAGGCCATGGGTGATTTTCGGCTGAGGAAGATGCTAGAGGGTTGGTCCCAGGAAGGGGTTATATGGCGGGACGATAGGCAACCCATTTCCCCAGCAGTTCTCCGGGGTCTTGGGTCTACGTGGGTCTACGTGGAAGAGGGTGTGTTGCTTGAAGTTCAAGTCTACCCTGTTTCACACAGTAGCCCTCACCACCTTCTTTGGGTTGTTAAAAGTCAGTGAGTTAGTCGCGCTATCCCTTTCTGATAGGTCTGGTCGTGCCTTAATAGTGCAGGATCTCAAATTTGTTGGTGATAAGGTTACCCTCAAGGTGCGGTGGTCAAAGACTGATCAGAGTGGCATAGGGACTGTGATTCAGTGGGGTCCATGTGCAGAACCAGGCTTGTGCCCGGTTAGTGCCCTGAGGCACTATGTAGCCATGTGGGGGGAGGGTGATGGGCTGCTTTTCCGTCATGTGGACAGATCAGCACTGATGAAGTATCAATTTGGGGAAATTACAGGAAAGGTGCTTGTGAGTTGGGATTGGCCGGCGTAAAATCTGGAACCCATTCTTTTAGAATCAGAGCTTCCTCTACGGTGACAGCAATTGGTAACTGGGGGCTGGTCATACAGAAAATAGGGCATTGGCGGTCTGCTGCCTTCCGGTCATATGTAAGTCCCTTGGACAGTTTTGCAGGCTCCTTTTGATTTTAATTTCTTTTCAGGTGTTGTGGCTTGCAGCAGGAGAATGAGTGTCATTATATGCAGCCACAGCATCCCACTAGGCGAAGAAGACACGGATCAGCTTGGCCTCAGCCTATGGGCCACTATGGAATGGCAGGGCCAGCGGGGCCTGAGGTGGCCAGGCCTCCTGCTGCTGCTCTTCGAAGGGAGGACTGGTCCACAGCTGAACATCCTGGTTATCCACCTCGGTGGTAATGATCTCGGCATGGTAAAGGGCAAGGCCCTGTCTATGCAGGCAGTGGCTGACTTACAGTTTATCGCCAAATGGTGGCATGGCACCCTGATAATTTGGTCTGCTATGCTTCCGTGCCGAGTGTGGTGGGAAGTCTTGGACCCAGCAGAGATTGAAAGGGCAAGGCATAAGGCCAACAGAGCCCTGGAAAAGGCATTGAGGGATGATTTGGGAATTTATCTGCCCCATCCCAATATAAGGGCCGAGGTGGTTGACCTCTATTGCAGCGATGGGGTGCACCTGTTGGTGACAGGTAATAACATTTTCCTGGATGATTTGCAGCAAGGGCTCAGGTTGGCCATAAGCCACCTTCAGGGTGCAAGGGCCTAAGCAGAGGCTTGGCCGTAGATGTGGCAGGATAGGATAACATGAGGATAAGATGATAAAATGAGTGGGCTGGTGACACCCTTGGCACATTCCCATTAGTTGGGAATTTGGGATCTGTCAGGAGAAGCTGGTGAGGCTGTATGGCTGCGAGCTGCGAGGGCAGACTGCCTGGTGGGACTCCTGGACAAGGCCTCCCCCAGGCTCCACAGCTGGAGGGAGTTTAGGGTTGCCAGGCCCCCTCAACCTCCCGGCGGGGGCCTGGGACCTGGCACTTATCTTTGGGGAGATGGGGGTGAGCGCTTATGGAGCGCACGTGTGTGCATGCCCCCACAGGCATGATGATGTCACTGCAGGAGTGACATCATTGCACGGCCCCTGGGCAGACCCGTTTTCGGGCACTCCGCAGCACCAGAAACGGGCCTTTCTGCCACGGATCGGGCCCAATCTGTGGCAGAATGGGCCTGTTTTGGGTGCTGCAGAGCACAGGGGTGTTCCTGTGCTCCATAGCGGCTCAAAAACAGGCCCAATCCATGCCAAAACAGGCCTGTTTTGGGCACTGTGGAGTGCGGAGTGTTCCTGCACTCCGCAGCGCCTCGAAATGGGCCCAATCTGTGCCAAAACAGGCCTGTTTTGGGGTGCTGTGGAGCACAGGAGCAGTCCTGTGCTCTGCAGCTGCTGAAAATGGGCCTGGTTTGCTGTGGATTGGGCCTGTTTTGAGCGCTGCAGAGTGCAGGAGTGCTCCCGCACTCCACAGTGGCACCTATCCAGGCCAAAATGGGCCTGATCCTGCCTGGCCACCAGGTCCCAGCCATTCTTTGGATGGAACACCCCTGGGTCAGCGTGGGTTCATCCAGACAGGTCAAGGCGGAGGTCCAGGTATACCCCAGGTCTTGACCTGTACCGCAGTTAGATCCCTTGCCACAATGTCAGGTTATGTTATGTTGTAATTAATAAAGTGGCCCTTGTTTATACCTCAACCTTTTCTCTGCCTTTTATTTTGACTGGGGGGGGGGGGAGCGGCAATAGTTATCAATGGGACCCCAATAATTTCTTTGTAACTTTAGCAGTTCATATGCATGCATACATTTTTTAAAGTTAAGGTGGAGCTTTGGAGCCTGTGGTCATTTGTCAGGCCTCACCAGTATTAGGTCCCTGTAGATGTTCTGCTTTGCAGACTATTGTCAATCAATTACAATACAACAAATACATTTTGTGTTGTTTTTTATAATCCATAGCAGTGTTATCTTGTACTTCTATTGCAAACTGTTGCAAACAGGTCAGGATGATGGGGAAAATCTACCCAGGAAAATTTCTACATTCAACACTGATAAAAAAAACCCTTGCTTAAGGTAACAAGGAGAAAGCAAATGTCCTACAGGTCAAAGCCACTTAATCATAGCCAATAACCTTCTAGAAAGACAAAGGAAGTGGTATAGTATGTTTTGAGAAGAAAACTCCCAGCAAGGAACTCGTTAATTGGTTTTGTTAATTGGTTCAACAGTGAATCACTGCTTATTTCATCCCAATGATTGCACACATTTTTTTTAAAAAAATTGCTTTCCAATTCATGTGTTTTGCACATGCTAAGGCAGACAGCCTCAATTTATATTTTTCAATGCAATCCTAAGCAGAAATCAGTGGGCTTAAGAGGGTATATTTCTGCTTAGTATTTCACTGTTGATATACAGAGTAAGAATACTTCAGGGGCTGAAGTCTAAGGTTTTCCACACAAAACCATTGTTGCATCACTTCTTTGTAATGAGAATGTAAAACCTTCAATGGCCCTTTTTGCACTTACGGTTTAAACTGCCATTTATGAGCATTCGCCCCGATTGCAGTGGCTTCGGCATTGCACCTGTTCATTTCACACTGTCCACTGCAATTTCGATTTGGTGTCTGTGCTTCATTTCAAAACCTCGGTGCAATTTTGGGCTTTTGGGGCCTTGCAATTCACATCACACTTTTTTAAAAAAAATTGAGCATGCATAGTAACGTTGCAATGTTGGAACCCTTCCCCCCTTTTTGCTGATTGGGCTGTCCCCTGCCCACTGGAGAGGCAATTGGTGGCAGAGTTCTGGGGTAAAACATGCACCACTCTCATTTTTTTAAATGAAGCCAGGAAAGGGTTAAAATGCTGCCGATTCATCTCCTCCCAGGAAGCAGAGGCTTGTTTCCAAAGGGCTGTGCAAAATGCTTGGGTTTCCCCCCCCCCTCTTTGGCAAAGTCTGAAACATGCCTGGGAGGGAGGGAAAAGCAGCAATTTAATCCTTTCCTGGCTTTTAAAGCCAGGAAGAAAGTGCAGGAACATTACAACGTTGCAACCCATTCTTGTCTTTAAAAAAAAAAGAATGTGTGTGCATACCCTAAGGGAGGAAGGAGAAAGCAGCTATTTAACACTTTCCTTGCTTTTAAAGCTAGCAGGGAATTAGCAGTAAGCTTAGGAATCATTCCTGGCTTTGAAAAAAAATAAAAGAGCATGCATACCGGGAGGAAGGAAACCAACGAAGAAGCAGCCTTATGACCCTCAGCTCGCTTTACTAAAAAAAATGGTGGACAAGGAGTTCAGAGAGCTGAGGAAGGTGGGAGTGGTTAATTCTGCACAAACCAATCAGCTCCCAGGGAAAAGGAGAGGGGGGGAGAGAAGCAAAAAGGGGACAAAAGTGTTCACATTAGCAAAATGCGGGCCAGCTGCCAGTCGGCAGCGAACTTAAAAAAACATCGGGGTATGTCCGCAGGGGGGAAAATCGGGGATACAGCAGACAAAAAGCGGGACTGCATCCCATGACTGCTTTTAAGTGTGAAAACCTTGCAAACATGGGATGTGGAACAGGTACAAACACGCTCTAAAAACCGAGTGCGAAATGTACCAATGGCAGGGCCGGTGCCAGGCTTTTTTGCACCCTAGGCAAGGCTAACTACTTGCACACACACACACACACACATCTTACTGCTAATCAGTTTTCAAAAACAGATTAACTGTAGGAAAAAGAAAATCACAACACTTGAAATCACTATTAAAAAATGCAAGAGTAAGTAAATACAATATTTGATTTTCTTTCTCAAATACAAAACAATTTTAGAACACAAATCACAAATCATTTTGAATAAACCTGTGAATTGTTATATTAAAATTTATGTTTCCATTTCAGGTACATCAAAATCTCATTTTTCATGCCTTTTCCTTTGCAAATTTTGTCACCAATTCCTTCAAGTCCAGTGCTGATACTTGGGCATGTTCAATTGATATAGTTGCCAAAACAACTAGTCTCTTTTGCAGCATTGTTGAGCATATGTATGTTTTTATAAGTTTGAGCTTTGAGAAACTGCATTCACTACTTGCCATTGTCACTGGAAGTGTCCGGAAGAACCCCTCTTGCTTTGTTCACTCCTTAGCTCTTTCTGCCTTTTGTTTGCAGAAGTGAGCTCCAGATGATCATTTTTTTCTGCCATGGCTCCCTAGAAAAATGACTATATTTTCTAAATAAGTTTAAGATCTGTCCAGGGATAAGCCAGGACAGTAGTTAATTATCATAAAACCACAAACCCTGTTAGTCCAAGCCAAGCAAAACCAGGAGACAATTGGGTTTAGATGGAGCATGTTGCATGAGAATGAAGCTAGCCAATCATGGGGTGAGCAACAGTGAGGTTAGAGTAGTATGTCAACCCATGTCATGTGACCATTCTAGGCTTTGCTGCTGGTGAAACAGGTCAGCTAGTGGATTGGAGGATCCTTGAAAACTTTACAAGAATTGTATCCAGAGTATTAATCCGCCTTCTGCTGTCCCTCCACCATTTATTAATTTAGCTTGCCATCTCAACCAGCGCTGTGGTTGAGATCATCTACTGCAGCCATAGTTGCTGAGTCCCAGGGGTTGTTACTGCTGACTTGTAAGTAAGGCATTCATATAGCTTTAGGGAAAGGTATGAGAGTAATTGAAAAGTTCTTAGTGTAGAGGTATTTTCCCCTGCATTTGCTCCTCTGCAGCAAGTATGCTCTGCGCGTTGCTACAGCAGAATTTCCCTACTTTCCTCCCCTTTCTTGCAGCCATGAAACTCTTTCCACCCTTTTCTTTCCAGACACAGCAAAACAGCTGTGGAGATGTTAGTGTTTTCCACTCTGGCTCTCCTCTTGGTGTTGTTGGGGTACAGTTTGCTCTATGAAGTGGTTTCTTAACTGGAGGCAGTTTCTTGCCTTTCCCCCCTTTGTTTCCCCTTTCCCTTCTTGCTTTGCTACTTCAGGTTGCTAAAAAGTTTCTTTTTGCAGCATTGGAAGCTATTTTCCTGCCTTTTTTCCTGGATGGCAAAACAGAGAGGCTTCTACTTCTCCCCCAACCCCCTTCTCATGCTTGTGAGACAATGGGAAGGAGAATTATGTTGTACTTGATGAGGACATACTTTTTCTCTGCCATTACTTATTTTGTTTGCTTTCTTCTTTTAGCCAGCTCTTTGGGGAGCTAAAAAGGGGTAATTTCAGTGAGGCTTGTTCCTCTCAAGTTGATTGAAGCTTCTGGGATAACGTTGAGTCTCCTAGATTATTTTGAGATGCAGAAATAACTGGCAACATTATTTCAAAGCAGGATGATATAATTCATAAGGTTTGCCTTTTTTGAGAGTTAATGATCTCATATTGCCTACTGCTGTTATTCAAAGAACAATATATACAAATTGCTAATATCTTTTTCACCTTAACAATTTACATCAACTAGTCCATTTATAGTAGAGTTTTCTGATATTTGTTTTACCTACCGGGAAATGTCTTGTTGAAATGTTAAGGTGAGCTTTTGAGCTGCTTGATTGTCTGTAGAGAGGACCATTCCCCCTACCCTGTTGGGAGTGCTCAATAAGTATTCTCCCGCACTGCTACCTGCCCATTAGCCCTGTTTTCCCTGGAGGCAGACCTCATTAGCTGGTGCCAATGGGACTTTTGCAAGTGATAAGGGGTGCAGTATATAGAAAACTTTTATAAGACTTTATAATCAATTATATTTCATAGTGCTGTTGTAGTATTTATCTTAAAATAAAAATTATAAATTGTCAATTGCATTTTTAAAAGACACTGATCTGTATAAAACTGTGCCCCTCAGGTCAGTTCTGCGCCTCTCTGAGGTCTGCACCCTAGGTGGCTGCCTAGTTGGCCTAATGGTAGCACCGGTTCTGTTCATGAGCCAGTATGAAAAATCTGAGTGCCAGGACAGTTACAGTTGATGAACTGAGACCAGTACTTAACTCTGGGTGTATTGTGTAATAATATTAATTTATTATTTATATTTATTTACAAAATTTATACTCCACCTTTTTGCCTTGATCAGGGCCACCAACGCAGCTAACAAATTAAAAACAAACATAATAAAAACACTCAATAATATTACTCAGTATTTTATATAATTTTTCTTGAGGTAGGTGTGACAGACTGCACATTTTTAAAGCCTGAAATGGCTGTAAACACACAGCTGGGCAACTGTTAAGTGTTAATCTCTCACAGAATTAGACTCCAAGGGATCTGATTGGATAGCATGAGCTGAAAAGTCTTTTTTCAGTCCTAGCAGAGCGGAATCCAGTGAGAAGAGTTGGGAGATGGAGTCCTAATTGAAAGCAATTTAATCACTGACAGGAGAACTGGAAAAAAGTTAGCAAGAAAGTTTAGAAGTAGCTGCAGACTCTCAAATGGGCCAAAGAAAGGGGATAGATCTTCTAAGAGGAAGAGGAAATTTTCCCTACCCAGTCAAACAGGGAGGTAGCTGTGGAGAGTAAAGAGATACCTGGTTGGGTGTGATTGGAAACTGCCTGTGGAGACCTTCAGATTCAGTTAATGACTAAGGGAAACCACTGGTCTGTGGAAAGAAGAGGATTGGGGTATTAAAAATGGGTACTAGCATTCCTAACTCCAAAAGAGAAAGAGAATACTAAAAGAAAGTTTACTAGAGTGCTTGGAAAAAAACAAGGAAACCAAAATCTCAAAGCATAAGCCACTAAGTATCTGCGAAGAGCATAAGAACTAAAGTTTTTGTATATTCCAATTGTACCCCAGATATATCTATAGATGTATGTGTTGAATTACCTCAGAAATGTTCACCCCCTGATTTCACTTGACCTTTTCCCTCTAAAATAAAGAAACACATTTGTTAAATTTGAATTTTAAAAACGCCTCTGGTGCCGTTTCTGCTAGTACCGCTAGTTAGACCCTTGCCGTGTTTACTTATTTAATTTATTTATGTCATTTATAGTCCACCTTTCTCACTGAGATTCAAGGCGGATTACACAGTATGAGATTAGTACCATCAGTATCAAGTACATTTCAATACAGTATCAAGGACATTTCCATAAACAATTCCATAGGGTAAATAGTAGATACAAGTATTAGCAAGAATCCAATACAGAGTAGAAAAAATACTGAAGCAGAACATAATCAGTTCTAGGACTAACATTAGACAATGTGGAGCACTGGTGGTACATAGGAGTACATATTTAAAGCAACAGATAATATGTAAGGCAATATAGTGATGAAGTCTACAGTCTGTAACTCATTAGCAAAGCATCCGAGACCCCATCCCTACAGCCCTCCCATTTGAGTAAAAAGCCTTTTTGAATAGTTTGGTTTTGCATCATTTACAAAAAGCCAGGAGAGTGGGGCTCTTCTGACCTCCTCAGGCAGGTCATTCCACAGGATAGGGGCCACCACAGAGAAAGCCCGTGTACAGGCTGCTGCTGACTTCACCTGTGTGCAGCCTGGCACCTGCAGGAGACCCTGTTTAAATGAGTGAAGCTGCCATGGAGGAACATAGGGAGGGAGTCAGTCCCGTAGGTATGCCGGACCAAAGCTATGAATAACTAATACCTTAAACTGAGCACGATAACTGATGGGTAGCCAATGGAGCAACTGTAGGATGGGAGTGGTTTTCATGCTTCTACTCACTCCTGATAACAGTCGAGCTGCAGCATTTTGCACTAATTGGAGCCTCCTGGTTAACTTAGATGGGAGACCTATGTATAGAGCATTACAATAGTCAAGCCTTGATGTTACCATAGCATGGATCCAAGAGGCCAGGTCAGCTGTGTCAAGATAAGAAGCCATCTTCCAGGCTAGAATGAGGTTGTAGAAAGCATTTTTTGCTGCTGCCTTAACTTGTTTTTCTAGTAATAACGCTGGATCCAGTATAACCCCTAGGCTCTTAACTGAGTCTGCAAGGATCAGACAAACTCCATGGAAAGTGGGGAGTACAATGTCCTTCAAGATCTCTGCCTTCCCAGCAAGCATCACTTCAGTCTTGTCTGGGTTCAATTCAATTTGTTGTTTTTTAACCATTTCACCACAGCCATCAGGCAGTGATCTACGATTTCTACTGCATTCTGTGGGGACCTGGATAGCAAGATATAGAGTTGGGTGTCATCTGCATATTGATGACTTCCAGCTCCAGACTTCCAGCTGCAAATGAGTTCTCCTAAAGGCTTTACGTAGAGTTGAATAACATGGGAGATAAGATTGCGCCCTGCAGAACCCCGCAAGATAGTTCCCATTCTAGAGATAGTTGATCTCCAATGGCCACCCTTTGCATCCACTCCAAGAGAAACGATTTAAACCAGTCCAGGAGGGCACATCCTTTGATGCCCACTTCTGTTTCTAAATGCCTCAACAGGATGGCATGGTCTACTGTGTCAAAGGCTGCAGATAGAAGCAATACGGAGGCATGGCCTTTGTCTATATTCAGACGGAGATCATCCACTAATGCCACTAGTGCTGTCTCTGTCCCATGTCCTGGTCTGAAACCTGACTGGAAAGGGTCCAGAGTGCTAGAGACAGATATGTTGTTGTAATATTAATAAAGTGGCCCTTTAGTTCTCGATACTTGTGTCTGCCTCTTCATTCCAACTGAGGGGGCAAATGCTTACCCTCAAAGATTCATTGATCTATTCTTGGATATCAGGGTCAGAAAATATCCACATTGCCCTATTCTCAACAAAATGGCAACAGTACGTATTTGGAGGATCGAAGTTATCACATGCTCATGTTACACCTGATTTTAGTGCACCAAAATTAAATGTCTGAGAAGGCTTATGTATAGAATAGGCTAGGCCTGCCAACTCTGGCTTGAGAAATTCCTGGAGACTGAGTGCAGAACCTGGGAAGAACAGAGTTTGGGAGAGGAAGGAGCTCAGTGGGGATGTAATTCCATAGAGTCTACCCTTGGAAAATGCTATTTTCTCCAGGGGAACTGTTTACTATAGATCACTGGTAATTCCATGAGAAATTCATCATCCCCCCCCCCTCCTGAGGGGGGTGGCAACACTATAATATATGTATATTGCCAATTTCTTGAAACCTTCCTTTAAGGAAACACAATGGTGTGAAAGTAAATATTTGCTTCATACAAGCAAGTGTAATAAAAATATGAATTTTCAGATTAAAACGGGGGGATCATCTCTAGATTAAGGCCATTCAGTGTCATATCTGACAGGAGGGAAAATACTTTCTAAATTCATGCATACACCATGGAAATTTATGTATGCTCCAGAGCCACTGGATGGGAGTGGAGGATTGTAAAGTGTTTATATGCCAAAAACTTGATGGAAATTACTTGTCCTTCAGTTCTAAGGAAAACATTTCCCCATGTTTTCATTTGTAGAGAAAAACTGTCTGGTCTCTATATAGATAGCTAAAGCAGCAAAACTAAGTCACCCACAGAAAAAGCAGTGTATCTCCTATGGGAGAGCAAGGTATGAAGAAAAACTGACCAATAGAAAAAAGAAAAAAAGTCCCATAACAACTTGATTGCTGAAGGCTGAAAATGCTCTAAGGGAAGAATATTGAGAACAGAGTGTCAGTTAAAGGAAAAGGGGAGAGATCAGTCAGCTCAAGAGTTAGAGATTCCTGGAAAAGCGTGGGGGGGGGAATAAGATTTTTAAATTGCCCACTCTCATGTGATTATTCATGGGGCCCCAGCTTGTCATATCTAGTAAGTAAAAGTAGCATCTTTGTGCTTGGATTTAATGTTGTCACTTGGTAAACATTGATACCTAACAGGTGTTTCAAGATATATATTTTTTAAAAAATCAGTTCATCCCCTTTAATCCTGTTTTTAAAGTTTGGAGATACATACATTAAATCTTTTTGCATGCAATAAATTCCTAGAGATTAGTCTTAGACCAAAGTGACTGATGCAGGGAAGAAGGGATATAGGCAACAGGTTATGATTGTTCACCATATATTTGAAAGTGTACAACATATATAAAATCATTTCAAGAATTAATCCCATCTCTTTGATTGAGAAGACAGGGTCTGGTGTCCAATGATTGGAACAGATGGAAAAGAGAAAAAATACAGTTCAGAAAATTGACTTAGGTAGCTTATTTATGTGCATTTCTTGCCTGCCCACAATATCATTATCATTTTATCAGGATCCCAAGGCTATCCTGATGAAGTGTGAGCAGATTGACTCACCAAAGCTGCAGCCCAAGTGAGGCCCAGCTCTCTGATCTTCATGGGCAGCTTGTGAAACTTTCCAGTTGAAGCTAAGATCTCCTCCGGGAATCAGGCAGTGAGCTCAACAAATCCTTTCCTTTCTTTCCTTTTCTCCCTTCACTGTGATGTCTTATTTTCTTGTCTCATAAAAGGAAGAGATCTATCCCAGTTAGAGTTTTAAAATGAAAACTAGTGATAAATTTAAGCATCTTGGGGTTTGGGGTTTTTTTTTAAAGCCACTGGTGCACCTCAGTGTTTGTGACTATTTATGAAAAGATCAGCCATTGTATTATACCATTCCTTTTTCAGACTTATCTACTAAGCATATAATGCAACCATCAACATTTCACCAGGGGAGCACTCAAGCATCATGATAATCAGAGGTGTGGATGACTAGCTAATGCTGCTGCTGAAATGGATCTGTATGATGGTAATTTCACTTAAGCTGTTCATCCAGACTTTCTACCTAATAACTGGATGGTTTATGAGAAAGAAAGGTGGTTGTCTGAAATAGTGGGTATGCGCAATGTAACACTCTTAAAGCATGTGAAGATTGGCAATACCAGCATTAAAAGAGCAGCTTCTGGCTGCAGATATTTGCCATGAGTTAAGGACATGGAAAGAGTAGGGAAGTGCTCTACAGCATCACTTCCAGCTTTGATCTTTACAAATAGTGGGTTTGAAAACTGAAAATACTTTACTCATAACTGTCACCTTCTCTTTTTGTTGAGCATCCAGTATGATGATCTGCTAGCAGTTTAAAAAGAAAAAAAAAGATGGAAGATATTTGAACCTGGCAAGTTCATGGCAACACTCATTGTTACACAGGCAACCAGCCCATAGTCATTGCTGGTGCATGCACAGAGCTTGATTGCTGAGCTTGGTAGAAATTGCATTGTTCTTGTATTTCCAATTTAATTTTGGAGTCTGCAGAAATGCATGCCATAGGTCTATACAAGGAAACTACAATACTGATTGTTTTATTGTCAACCCTTTTCCTAATGTTCCTTCCTAGCATAGAATCACTGGTTCAAGAACTAGGTGGCACTGCCATTAATTTTTGTAATTGTAATGGAACTGAGAGTTTCCTTTTGTTCTTCAGCCGTTGTTCCTTAAGATAAATAAAGAAGATGGTTGCATTGGCTGCCTTCCTGGCTAGTGTCCTGTTTGCCTTCCGAGACATTTCTCTTCTACAGTAGGCAAACTTTTGAAATAAATTTTACATCTAGTTTGTTTTATTTTTAATTTTTACTTCAGGAGATGGGGCCTGAAATAAATTTAGGAGATAAAGGAAAAGAAAAATGTCAGTCAACATCTAACAGCTATAATATAAACAAATTATACTAGTGAGCGGAACTTCCCATGTGTCTCTTGGGTGATTTCACTTGGCCAGCTGTTCATTTTCATCATTAATGCATGAGCTAAAGCTAGGAAGGAGCTTTTCAGGAATGTTCCTCTGTCTAAATAGCTAGTCATTGTTTTATTTAAGAGAGAATTTAGGGAAAGAAGCATGAAAACCTGTTGATATAAATCATATTCATGCGAACAATGTGCACATAGACAGAAAGACCAAATAAGTAGTAAGACAATGTTAGTTGTTGTTTTTTAAAGTGGCCTTATTCAACATGAAAAGGCTATCACATCCTACAAGGTGAATAAGCACCATGTAGAATGAACTAAGTTTGCCTGGGAACTGGGATATCCATGTTTTGTGTTTTTAGATTGGCCACACCTGGTTCTGACTGGAGAATATATAACATTTTGTTTCACTGCAATCCTAAGAAAAGTTATTCCAGTCTAAGTCCATTGAAATGTTTTCTTCTAACCTCACTAAACAGTTTTTTTCCCACACCACATCTTTCCATGTCTGTCACAGGAAATACCAGAAACTCATTGAACACTGGCTTTGGCTGGTCATGCGAGATTTTAGAGTGCCAGTGGCAAATGTTAGAAAATTTAATCACTTACAATTAAATCTGAAAGACAACTGTGTGGCTCTGATAAATGACCAAACTGCATTCCCATTTTTGTCATCAACTGGTAAAGAATTACATTTACACAAAGCTTATCACAACTCTAATCTGTGCCATTTACTGTTATAATTTAAGAAGAATGATTAGAAGATGGTTAATCAGGATTTGAAAAATGCTGAATTGCTTTAGTATCACAATGAAGAACAGTTCTGTACTTGGGTAACATTTTGGAGACTGCTTTTTCCATTTTTATTCTTTAGTCCTGTGATTATTTGTATAATAAATATTAACAATATATTTTACATTTCCTTTCAGTCTTAATGTTTAGTTAGATGATTGAACTCTATCCTTGCCTTGAATACTTGCTGGACAAAAAGATGATGGGACTGTGTAGGCATAACTATATGTAGTACCATTGGATCATGACACCTATTCTGCCACTGCTTACTCATATGACTATTTGATGACCGGATTATATGGGGGAAGTTAAAAAGTTTGGCATCCAGGACTGGCGGCAGCTTGGCCTCATACATGCACAGCAGGCTGTGTGAGAAGTTCATCTGTTGCACCTGTTAAACAAAGTCTTGAAGGCAAAGCCAAGATTCTGGAACGATCCTTCATGTCACATACTGGAGCATTTGAAGAATGATTGCGTATGCCAGGCTGACTCCAGCTTCCCTGATTCCTTGGAGTCTTGGCATGACTAGAACGTGTAATGTGGTAGTGTGGAGGCAAAGCTGGAGAGAATGAGCATATGGTCAAAACTGCGCTAGAAATTAGACTCTTGCTAGGAGAGTGGTGTTTGCTTAATTAATGAGCATGTTTATTTACTAATGGTTTTCCCAGTTACGCAGATGTACTGAGTGAGGGACTTAGGGTTATGCAACCACTTTTATTGCAGGAAACAGTAAATCTCAGCCACTGGCTTGATTGCTGAAAATGGCAATTTTAAGTCTGCAGTAAAACCTGGCAGATAATCAAGTGATAATTCTCTACTTCCACTAATTGTGTAAACTCTTGAGGAGAGGGCCATTGGTGATGACAAGGGCCACTCTAAAGAGACTTTTTCCTGCTATTTTTATGATGAACATTTCTTCTGAATGTGTGTGTAATTATTTGTTTAAATAAATAGTTTAATTTTAGATTTGTGAATGCTGTAATGACTGTTTGCTGCTGACTAGCTTTTATGTTGATTGATATATTTTTATTGCTGATTTTTTTACTGTTTGATCTTATTATAAACTGCTGCAAGCACTTTGTGGAGAGGTAGGATATAAATATTTTAAATAAATAATACATGAAATAAATCATGGTGGTAAAATCAGAAATTCTACTACCTCCTGGCTATTTTCAATAGGGCCCTCTGGCCTCTCTGTTGTATGAACAGTTCCTCCCCATTCATTTAGAGATTTTGGTAGAGATGGATAAATATGCCCTTTTCTTTTGCATCTGGGTGTCTTGGTGCCCATTTTTATTGCTAATATTAATGATTCATTTGTTTCTTCTAGGAATTTTTGCGCATTTTAATGCAATTGGAATGCAGTTTTACGTGAATAATGCTTAGTCATTCACATACAAATAAGACTGAAAATATGTACATTCAATGTGAAAAAAATCACTGCAATGAATCAGAAAATGATTTGAAAATAAGCACTCATGGGTTTAATCTGAACAAGGGACAAACAAAAGCAACTGAACCAACAAGCTTGCAAAATTCAATACCATCCTCAGATCCAAGTGAACGGGGCTGTGCTGTTGCCACAGGGTCTTAAAAACCATTAAAACCAAACACAAACATATCATTAAAACAATTAAAATCAAAGCTAAAATACACATACAAAAACATAAAAACAGCAAATAAAACAAAGGTAGGGAAAATGGGATCACTGAGAGAATGGCAAAGAAAAAAGTCTTCACCACCTAGTGCAAGACAGCAACAGAAGGAGACGGATGAGTCCCCCCAAGGAAAGAGTATCAGAGTTTTAGTGCCACAACTGAGAAGATGCTCTCCTGGTTTGCCACCTTCCTAATCTCAGAAGACAGGGGCACCAGAAGCAGGGAATCAGAAGATAATTGTAGTGGTTGGATAGATTCATAAGGGAGTAAGCAGTCTTTCAATGCAATCCTAAGAACTAGTTACTTTCAATGGGCTTAGAGTTGAGTAACTCTGCTTATGAGTACACTGTTAAACTTGGTTCTACTCTGTCCAAAACTCTACTCTGAATTTAACTGAGGTCCAGTCCACTGAAGATATCATTATATGGTTGTTTGCACACCACATGATTGCAGTGATCATCTTATTACATAAAAGGGGAGCCGTGTTCCAGACGACTCACCCTTTTATCTGGAGCTGGTGCAGTCTGTGCAAGCCTCTGCAGCCTCAGAAGGGCCCACAGGTTGGCTCCTCCCTCTCCAGCCCCAATTGGGCTGGGGCAGCATGGGGCCCGCCCAGCTTGCCTGCAATTCACCCCAAGCCCTGATCTGGGGGGAGGGTATGGGGGGAGGGGCAGTGTGGCTTTCCTGTGCTTCCCTAAGCCTTGATCTGGGGTGAAGGGCAGGAGGGGCGTGGCTTGCCTGTGCCTCCCCTCCAAAGCACAGAGAAGTGAAATGGGCCCTGGAGTGCTCCTGCGATACGCACTGGTCCAATTTCCACCTGTTTGAGGCCAAATCAGGATGGTGTGGGGTGCAGGAACACTGTTTGAGTAGTGCAATGGGCCCTGGAGTGCTCCTGTGCTCCACAACAGCCCAATTTCTGCCCATGTGAGGCCAAAATCAGCCCACTGCAGAGTGTAGGAACACAGTTAGGGCAGTGCATGACCTCACAAGGCCCTGCTAAAGCCCATTCTATTGTCAAACGTAACAGGCTTTGTTACTAGTTAATCCTTTTAGTCAGTCACATTTTAAATTTACTTTTTAAAAACTAATTTAAAAGATGTGTTTAACTTTCTTTAATTACAGTCAAGTAACCTTAAAATTGCTTAGATTTGGCTGGATCTATAACTGATTAAGTAAAGCTTGATCACGTGTTTACAAATCCTAGGGGATTGTTAGCAAATTGTTAAATTTATGTTTTCAGCCTACCATTCAGAGCTGTACTAATGTCACCCTTCTAAGTCCACTGACTTATATATGCCCCTCTGAAGCATTTTTACTGTTCCTTCCCATGTTCAGTTATTCAAAATCATTCATACTGAATTTTTTAAAATGTATTTTGCTTTCTGAGTAAAATATTCTAAATATAATATTCTCCTAATTTCAGTTCCACTCGTGACCAAAGGCATCAAACTAGTATTGCAACAGCAAACTAATATAATGTGCTTTCACAAACCCCTTTAAATGATTTTTAAAAACCCATATTGACATTAATAGAGTAAGGCAGCCTACTCCTCTGCATAGTTTATCATTGCCATCTTAGGCAGAGTTATAACTAGGGGTGTGCAACAGAAAAAGATTTAGGTTTCCTGCTTCAGGTTTACTGGAAGTGGAAAAACAATTTGGAATAACCTGAATCCTGAAGCAGCAAGAGCTTTGGGATATGGGTGTTTAAATCGCTTCAGTATGTTCTGTAAAGATTCAGGAATGCCCCGCTGTTTTCTTCACCCAATGGGAAGGGGAGCCTCCTCCTCCTCTCATCGGGTGAAGGAAGGAGCGTTGGAAAGCCCTTCTTTTCATACTGCTTGCAAGTGGCATAAAAAGGGTGGTTGTCAGTTTCAAGCACTGCTGCTTCCTTCATCCAATGGGAGGGGGAGCCTCCTCCCCTTTCCATCCAGGAGGGGGGCGGAGCAGCTGGGCGGGAAGTTTGAAAGTGAGTAGCACTTTTCTTGTTCGCAATGCAAACACCTAGGAAAATGCTGCTGGTGCGGCTGCTGCTGCTTTGCCCAAAGGTTCCCATAGTGATACAAATCATTTCAAAAAGCTTTGCTTTGGGATTCCCAAATTGGCTCAGCAATGCTGGGGCCAATTCAGGAATCCTGAATCTTTTTGAACCATTTCCTTACAGTACAACCTTCTTACCTGTGTAAAAATGCCCTCCTGAAAAATTTGGTTTGCATAGTTTGCAGAAAGCCAGGAGAGTGGGAGCCCTCTAACCTCATCAGGCAGGCTAGTCCACAAGGTGGAGGTCACAACAGATAATGTGTATGTATGGGCAATCACTGATTTTGCCCATTTGGAGGGTGGCACCTGTAGAAGGCCATGCTCAAATGAGGAAAGCTGTCATGGTGGACCATAGGGAGAGAGGTAGTCCTGCAAATATGAGAGGCCAAAGCCACAAAGGGCTTTGTATGTGAGAGACAACACCTTCAATTGAGCCCAGTAACTGGTTTCTAGCCAACAGAATGACTGCAGAATGGGAGTAATATACATGCTTCACCTAGCTCTTGATAATAACCAAGCTGTAGCATTCTGCACCAACTGGAGACTCCAAGCTGTCTCTGCAGGGAGACCAATATAGAGTGCATTGCAGTAGTTTAGTCTCAGTGTTTCTGTGGCACGGATCCACGTGGCCAGATCAGCTGTGTCAATGGAGGTGGCCATCTTCCAGGCTAGACTGAGTTGGTAGAAAGTGGCTTTTGCAACTGTATTAACTTGTTTTTTCAAGAGTAATACTGGATCCACTATAACCTCTAGGCTGTTAACAGAGTCAGCAAGAGTCAACTGAACCCCATCGAAACTGGGAAGCACAATGTCCTTCAAGATCTCCGCCTTCCCAATCAGCATCATTTCTGTCTTGTCTGAGTTCAGTATCAATTTGTTCACTTTCAGTTATTTGACCACAGCTGTAACACTGTAATGTAAGACTTCTATTGCATCATCAAAGGATTCAGATACAGAAATATACAGTTAGGGTTTATCTGCATATGTAAGAGTGCTACTGCTTACATACTCTACTTTGCTCAGGTTGAGTTCAAAGCAAAATATATGCTTTATTTTAAAGGCTGAATGGCAATGGAGCCATTCACGTGACACATTTTTCTTCACAGCTAATGCATTCTAAAACCACCTGATCCATGAACAAATGCTGCATGGGACACTGGTTTCCACTCACATACTACTGTCATTTTTCTATCCCTTAATGGGTACAATAATACTAATCCATTGTGCAAAGAATGTGGTTGATGTCCACCCACAAGTAGAATTAGTACCAGGTCCTTCATAAGCCTTGTACCTATAAATCAGCAGAAGGCTGCATATGAGGATGTTTAATGTACATTATCTATACATACGTCTAGAATTATTCTATGTAGTTTTTCAGTCTGTGCCTATCCCTTTTGTCTGCCTTGATTTTAAAAAATATTCTTCATATTCAGAAATGGCTTTGCTTAATTTGAAACAGAACTGCTTCAGTTTTTGGAAAACATACAGACATGTCATTCAGCTAAATCGTTTTTATGTATGTGTTGGGAGAATTCCACTCTTAGTATCACACTTTCTTCTTCTTCTTATCTTCCTCCTTCCTCTGGCATATGACTGTTTCTTGATAGATGTACCTTTATTGTCTGTCTCCATACTGTCCAAGTACTAGTTTTTCAGCACATCACCTCTGCTCTGTTGGGAGATATCTGAAAACATCTGTATTGAATTTACTTCACTTTCATTTCCATTTTCTCCTTTTCTCCATGCTATTAGACTCACACTAAAATTGATAGGGAAATCTACTATCTGTGTAAGCTTTTACACATTCTAACAATTATATTTTCCTGGTGATTTTTGTTCATTTTTTAGGGCTCACCTTAAAGAAGTCAAACTTAGAAGCTTCAGCTCAGCATCTATTTCAAAACAAGAGAGAACAACTGACATATTTCTTGTATTCATCTAGCTAGGAAATCTTTTTCACACTTCAGCAAGTCAGTTGAACTAAGAATTAAGGCCCTAGAATCATCAGGAAAGCTCTGATATATTCTAGACTTAATGTGGCTCTGGAGCAGGCAACTCTCAAATGATGCTTATAGTGACACCTGGGGTGGGGGGTGGGGGTCATCAGATTTAAATATGTAATGGACACTTACCTATACAAGTGTAGGAATTCCAGATGGTGAGACAATAAATGGGTGTTATCATTAAACACTCAAGAGTTTTACCATAACTTCATGGCTGAAGCCCATTCACTGACACCAGACATTTAGAAAGATTGTGGAGAAATGCCCTCCACCCTAGAATTTATCCCAATAATCCATCCTTTGAGACTGTACTCTATCCATGAGCTGGGACCATGCTGGAAACTCGTGGCTGGCGAAGGGGAAAACTACAGGAAATGAATCCTCTCTCTCCAAAGCCCAGAGCATTCCAGCATTTCTGGCCAGAGTAAAAACAAAAGGTTTACCATTTTATACCTTGCTAACTTGTCATTTGCCCCCCTAGTTAGAATGAGAGTCAGACACAAAGGCTTGGGTAAAATGGGCCACTTTATTAAATGAAACAGCAAAACAATAATTACAGCAAGGGGCCTAACTAGCGGTACAGGTCAGGCCCTGAGGTCATTCATTGGACCCCACCCCGACCTGTCTGGACGAGCACCCGCTGCCCCGGGTGCGAGCCATCCCTCAAATGGCTGGGAGCCGGCCAGGCCAGGTGGAGTGGTTCACCCCTGAAAAGCTCCCCCACCCGGCCGAACAGCAGTGGGGGGAGACCGGCTTATCCAGGGGTTCCCCACCCAGGGCGTCTAACCTCGCAGCTGGGCAGTGCGGCAGCCTGCTGCTCCTGAAAGACCCCAGTTCCCCACCAATGGGGAGGTGCCAAGGGTGCTCACTGGCCCGCCACAGATATATCCCTAGCTAACTCCTGCCACTGCAGAGGCCAAGCCTCTGCTTAGGCCTTAGAGCCCCACAAATGGCTTAAAGCCAACCTGAGCCCCTGCCATAGGTCATCAAGAAAAATGCTATTACCTCTGTAAGAGAGGTGCACACCATCCGCTCTGTAGAGGGCAACAGACTCGGCCCGGATCTGCGGATGGGGCAAATAAATCCCCAACCCACCCATCATTATTTTAAATAGGGCTCTGTTGGCCATCCACCGAGCCCTTTCAATAGCTATCCAATCCCAATTAAATATCATTTAGGATTATAGAGTTTAGGGTTTACAAGATTGTATGTTTTTGTCTTTTCTTTGTATCCTTGCTCAGCATGATGCTTGAACAGACCACGTGAAACAGACCACTCTTTATTTTTGCTTATTAAATTTTATTCTATTTTAAATGCTCAAAGCCTGATCCTCATGGTCTTTCTTTCTAAAAACAGTAAAGGGGAGGGGAAGCAGTTAAGCACACCATCATGAAAGCTCAAGTGTGAAAGTGTGGTAGTACCAACAAAGCAGGAGATGCAGCAACTAGGCAGAGCCTCTAAGGGACTACACAAATACAGAGCGGTCAGTTGTGGCTCTAAAATCTTGAACCTCTCTCCCCCAGGGAGATTTATCTGTCCCTCTCTATTGTTGTCCTCCACCAGCAAGTGAAGCCTTTGTTTGTTTGTTTTATTTGCCATATCCCCAATAATTATTATTGGCCCTGCTCCTTGTTCTTGGTATACTATATTTGGGTGTTTTTATTCGATTATTTTTATACTAATTTACATGTTGCTTTAAATTTTAATTGTTTAAAATATTGTTTTACATTTTAAAATATTTGCCACCTTGGGGACCCTATTTGGATGGAAAGGCAGCTTACACGTTTTAAATAAATAAATAAAATGTATGAATCCATCCAGCTAGACATACTGTTTTAGATTTGTTGGAGGCAGCATTACTACCCAAGAAGGAGTATGATAAGGGGAAGGGTTGCTTTGCTGAGCAGAGACCTGGGATGGCAGTGGGGCTTTCCTGATCACCCAGGACCAGAAGGAATACGGCTTGCAAATCCATTCCTTCATAAACAAACTAGAACATTTTGCTAGGAAAGGGCTGAGAGCTTCTTGGCTGACATTTCTCATGAGACCTTCTTGGAAGGTTCTTTCCTTCAGCTACAGAAAAAGTTAGGTGGGTAGCCATGTTGGTCTCCCGTAGAACAGCAGGATTTGAGTCCAGAGGCGCCTTAGAAAGAGACCTACAAGATTTTTAGTGTGTAAGATTTCGAGAGTCAGAGCTACTGAAGAAGGGAGCTCTGACCCTTTAAAGCTTACACCCTGAAAATCTTGTTGGTCTCTAAGATGCCATTGGACTCAAATCCTACTGTCCTTCAGCTGCAGGTACTTGGAAGTTTGCCTCTTTCTGGAAGCTGATTCTGTTGATTACTCAAGGAAAAAATAAACTACAGAGAAGTAAGCAAGAAGAGATAAAGGACTATGAACAAATTTAGAAATACAAAGATTGTACTTTAATCTGTCATGGTGTACAGTCCTTTCCCTAAGGAATAACAAAGGCACTACAAGGATCAAGAGGAGCCAGAGATGATACTTAGGCTGAATTGCAACATGACTTGGGAAACTATGTCATCACAACTCGGAGCAAAAGTTGTGTGCCAGGAAAAAGCAAGCATCTTTTTCTTTGGCACTTTTGTGCTCCAAGTGGGGATTGGATGCATGTATCATGTGGCATATGGTAATCTCTCATCCAGAACCATCCTGCAAAAGTGCATGGCAAGGACCAGAGCCTAAATGCAGTAGGTGAGAGAAGAGGTTGGTGGACGGCTGCCACACATTCCCCATAACATGTCATTAAATCCTGAAATATTTTAAATTAAGAATGGAAACACTGTCAAAGCCATGTGGCAGGGTACTCCTCTGGGTGAAAGAACTATACTTCTTGATCAGGGAAATGCAATGGACAGGAAGGTTCTAACAAAGAAAACTTTCCATGGGCAGCAATGGACTTCTAATCCTTTTAAAAAATGCTTTCAAACCATATGATATTAAGTAACTGAAATTTTCTCAAACTTATTAAACATCTAAAACAATACTTCTTTGAAGGATTAAGCAGTTTTTGTAGACTTCTCTAAAAGACCTTTCTAAAAAGTGTTCTGGTTGGTAAGACATACAGTACAGCAGGACGACATTGGTGGTTTTGGCTCATGTGCAGAATGTTGAGGCAGCTTTCAAAGTAACTTGCTACACTCTCCGCTAGAAAGCCACAGACACATATGGCAGTGAATTACTTACTGTTTATTAAAAATTGTAGAGGACTTTGGCTTTTAATGGGGAAACTACATTGCTACTCATTAAACCTCTTCAGAAATGTCTATCTTCATAAATATAAAATATTGAGTTACATATGCCAAATAGCAGAGTTATTACAGTTCCTTAAAATGAAATCTTCCAGGCTTTATAATGCTTAGTAATATTGACCTACTAACATCCTTCTTGTGACCTTAACTCAATTTTTGGTGTTTCTTTAAAAATATTTAGAGAGTGACTGCTCAGTGATGATGTTTAAATAAAAACACAATGTAATAGTTAATCTTAAAGGCAGGTGAAATTAAATTGGTGAATGTATTTCCCAAAGCATTCCTGCCTAAATTTAAACAGTTTTAACCCTGGGAGAACAAGGCAGTGCACTTACATTCACTGGCCCAGATCTAGCAGAAGTGAGTCAGGCCCTATTGGATGGAATAAATTATTTGTGATTCACTTAATTTTCATTTCTTTTTCTGGATTATTCATAACTAAATTTAACTGGATAAGGGCCATTGATTTCCAGAATACCATGAGACTAGTTCACAAATACCAGCTTGATGCTTGTTTCTCTGATTTTCTTCCCTCCAATTCAGAAACCTATGAAGAAACTTGTATGTGAACTTGTTTGATATAACTCCCAATATAAGAGCAATTCCTTCAATTACAGCAACAGAAATAAATGTTGCTTCTGATTCTGGAAGTTGGCTGATGTGGCTGTATCTATGGTTCACATGATACCATATCAGCAGAAAGGGGAAAGCAGTGGGTTAACTAGCCCTGAGGAGTTCACAGAAAGGTCTGGAGGCTTCTTAGGCAGGTTTGGTTGTGGCTAGGTGAGAAATGCTTCAGAACATCAAATAAGGGAAGTAACTACATGAGTAAAGAGCTCTGAGGAGAAATGGAGTATACTACATATACCTTTCTCAGAGCTTCTGAAAATTACATTGCCCCAAAACATATTTTCAGAAGCCCTCCTATTTTCAACCCAGGATACTATTAGAATGAAAGCTATTTTTTTTAAAAAAAAATCTTTATGGTGATAATTATGAATATTTGCTTGTATGAAACCCGTCAAGTGTGGATGTTGCTTATCATTGGGCAAGAACATTAAGGCAGGTATGATGGGGAAACAATTTTGTTCTGTGGCCTAAATTAGGCCATATGCTCAAGTTGTTCAGTCCTCAGAGGTTATAAAGATAGTCACAGGAGTCTATGGTGTTCCTCCTTATCTCGCAGTTACATCATTTCCTATAACAACAATAACAACAATAATATGCCCAGGGATTTTTTCAGCAGGAACGCAGTGGAACGGAGTTCCAGCACCTCTTGAAAATGGTCACATGGCTGGGTGGCCCCACCCCTGATCTCCAGACAGAGGAGTTTAGGTCACCCTTGGCGCACAGCATTTTCGCTGAGAGCGATTTAAATTTTTAAAAACTCCTCCCCTTGTTCCAGCTGACCCAAAGTGACATCATTGTGCAGTCCTTGAAGCGTGCGCGCACTTTGTGCATGCGTGCACTTTGCTCGTGCACGCACTTTGTGCATGCGCATGTGGTACCAGGGGCGCCACCTCCCACCAGGAGTTACCCCCTGTGCTGGCAACCCACTGAGTTCCACCACCTCTCTTCCCAGAAAAAAAGTCCTGAATATGCCATTATGTTGTTACTGACTTATCGCAAACCCTGAAGGGGTTTGCCCTTAGGGAACTTGAAATCTCAAAGTCCATTGTAGTAGTCAACCCAAAGAGGCACTGACTGAGAGTAAGAAAGCATAGAGGATAGACTACTGTGTCAAGAATAGTCTGATGTTTGGCATACTGAAGCAGCATCTCTCAACTGCTGCCAAGAGTTTGTAACTGGCCCAAGGACACCCAGAAGTATTGTGACAAGTTGGGTCTCCCAGTTCCTCAACTAATACTGAATCCACTGTGCTGGTTCTATAGTTCAAAAAGAATCAGGGAATTTCAGAGTAGAATATATTAAAAAGTTATAGACAATATGTGATTTCAGAAGAGCATGTAAAATGGTGCTATTTCAAAAGGGTTTTATTGCTCTCTTTATGGATTATGGACTGGGTTGTGGATTGCTGCTTCTGACAGAAACATTATACTATTTTATAGTTTTCATTCTTGTATACGTTTAAGCATCCTCTTGTACAAAATTGTAGTGTACTGGGAGCTTCAAGCAAAAAGGCTTTTGTAGCAAGGTTCCATACAGCTGCATTCCGATTGGCCATGTTGTTGAGCTGGCCAATCAGGATTCCCCTACAGACTAATGAACTAGAAAACAGGGTTTCTGGATACTGGCTGTTTGCTATTGGTTGAGTTTAATTGTGGGCATGTTCTGGAGGGGAGTTGAGTGTTCTATAACTGCTGTTTTGATGTTTGTGCTTTGAGTGGTGATGTTCCTGTTAATAAAAGAGTTATTGGAAATCATTTGAACTGTTGTACCCACTACATAAGACTGGCAACAAGGATGGGATTCTGTTTAGGTAGGAAGTCTTAAGACTAGAGCTGAATCATTTACTGGCGAGAAATTGTCGCCTCGGACAACCAGTATACATTCACTTGGGGTAGCTTTCAATACAGATGCCAAGGGCCTTTTCGAACAATTTGACGCTGCTGCCAAGGACTGGGACTCATATCTCCCGATTCCAGTTTTACCTTACGGCAAATGACATCACCAATGCTGAGTGTGCCAAGGCCACATTCCTCAGCGTCTGTGGGCAATCCACCTTCGAGATTGCTCATGCTCTCGTGGCACCAGAAGAACTGGAGGCAGTGTCATTCAGTGATCAAGGCCAAGTTACAAGAGCACTTCTCACCACACCCTTCCAGAATTGCATGTTGCCACGCTTTCTATAAGTGAGACCAGGCCCCAGGTGAGACAGTTGCCACCTTTGTCACAGCACTGAGAAAGGCTGCAGGCCTGTATGAATTTTCCAACCTCAAGGAGGCCCTCTGCGATCGCTTGGTGTGTGGCCTCCGGGATGAGAAGCTCCAGAGGCGACTTTTCACAAAGAGATACCTGGACTTCAAGTCAGCCTACGAGGAGGCCATCACCACGGAAGCTGCAGAGCAGTTGACAAAGGAGGTCCAACAAGCGCACAGCCCCCCTCCTTCCTGCAAGACCAAAGCAGTCCACCAGGGGTGCATGGAGGACTTCTCTATGGATGAGGATGACGAGGAGGTCTTGCACACAAAGGTCACCAGCCAGAAGCAAGAGGGACTGCAGTCATACCAGGGGGTCCCTTGTGCCAGCTGTGGGGGGTCCCACCAGAAAAGGTCATGTAGGTTCCGGAATGCACAATGTAGGAACTGTGGGAAAACTGGACACATCTCCCATGCCTGCTGCTCTGCTCGGCACCATGCATCGCCATGGGCAAGTCGCATGTCACTGCTGGCATCCAGAAAGATATATGCTCCGGCTGGAACCAACAGTGATTCTGTCTTAATGCTACAACCACTGACATATGCGAAGATCAAGGTGACAGTGAGGATACAAGATGTGCCCTGTGAGATGGAAGTCGACTCCGGGTCTGCACTGTCCATCATCTCCTCCAGCACAATCCAGTGCATCTGTTCCAAGTCATCCAACTGCTGCCTCGAATCAGTCGATTTGCTCCTCAAAGACTTCCAGGGCCGTCGAGTGCCAGTCGAGGGCATCGGTAAATTCTAGGTAGAACTACAAGGACTTTAAGGGCCCGCTTCAATTGCTGGTTGTCCAGGGCCACCAACCAAGCCTATGTGGCCTAGAATGGTTCCAACCATTGGGTATCTTAGTGATGGGTGTACAACAGATCAGCCATCACAGCTGTCTGTAGGGAGTTCCCCGCAGTGTTCGATGGTTCTTTGGGGAAGTACACCAGCCCACCAGTATCCTTCGACCTCAACCCAGCAGTGGCTCCTATTCACCTGAAGCCTCGGCGAGTTCCTTTTGCTCTGAAGACAAAGATAGATGCGGAACTGGACCAGCTGATCCAGCAGGAAGTCCTGGAGCTGGTTCCACACACAACACGGGAGATGCCGATTGTCACGCCACTCAAGCCCAACGGAGCAGTTAGAATCTGTGTGGACTAAAAATGCACAGTAAACAAGGCACTGCAGCAGCATGCTTATCCGGTGCCAGTCGTGAGCTACCTTCTGGCATCACTGAATGGTGGGAAGGTCTTTACTAAACTTGACCTTGCCCAGGCCTACCAGCAACTGCCAGTCGATGATGCCACAGCAGAGGCACAGATGATCGTGACACACAGGGGTGCGTTCAAAGTCAAGCGCCTGCAGTTCAGTGTCAACGTCGCTCCTGGGATCTTCCACAGCATCATGGATGGTCTTCTCCATGGAATTCCAGGCATCATTCCATATTTTGCTGATGTCTTGATTGCCCGAAGCTCTGAAACTGAACTGGCTGGGCAACGATGGACTGTCCTCAGCAAGCTACAGGACACAGACCTGAAAGTTAAGAGGGAGAAGTGTCAGTTCGGAGTTCCACAAGTTGAGTTCCTGGGATCCCTTATAGATGCTGCCAGCATTCACCCAACCCTAGCCAAGGTGCGCGCCATCTGCAGCTCGCCAGCACCTGGGTCTAAGAAGGAACTGCAGTCCTTCCTGGGGCTCCTGAACTTCTACCCCACCTTCTTCCCACAAAAGGCATCTGTCGCTGAGCCTCTACATATCCTCCTGGAGTCCTCTACACCCTTGGCCTGGGGCCGAAAAGAAGCCACAGCATTCACCACTGTGAAGGACTTCTTGTCATCAGAGAGTGTCCTAATGTACTTCGACTAGAAGAAGCCCCTCATCCTCACTTGTGATGCCTCGCCATATGGCATTGGAGCCATCCTCAGCCACAAGATGCCCTGCGGGTGTGAGGCCCCTATCGCCTACTTCAGGATACTGTCGTCAGCAGAGCACAACTACGCACAGATCGACAAAGAGGCACTAGCCATCGTCACTGGAGTCAAGAAGTTCCATGACTACCTGTACAGCCAGAACTTTGTCATCATCACAGATCACAAGCCGCTGCTGGGTCTCTTCACTCCGGACCAACAGATACCACAGATCCTGTCACCATGGATGCTGTGCTAGACTGTGTTCCTGTCCGCCTACTCCTATGACCTACAGCAGCACCCAGGCAAGGCATTAGGCCATGCAGATGCCCTCAGCTGCTTTCCACTGCCAGACACCGCGACTGACCCAGCACCAGCCCACCATGTTCTGCTGCTCGAAGAACTGCTTCATCCGCTGATCCACACCTCCAATGTTGCCACGCAATCTGCCAAGGACCGTACCCTGGCCCGTGTTCTCAACTGGGTTTGGAGGGGGTGGCCAGAGGGTCGCTTGGCTGAGGAGTTCCAGCTGTTCAGCTCCCGGCAGCATGAATGTTCCATACTTAAGGGCTGCCTCTGTGGAGGAACCAAGTTGTTATGCTGCCCAAGCTACGGCAGCTAGTCCTCGAAGCACTGCACATCGGCCACCTGGGCATCGTGCGCATGAAGGCACTTGCCTGCAGCTACGTCTGGTGGCCCGGCATGGACAAAGCAATTGAAGGGTGGGTCCATACCTGCCACCCATGCCAAGAGTTGCATCCAGCTCCAGCCCAAGCTCCAGTTCACCCATGGGAGTCAGTGCACATGCCATGATCCCGCCTCCATGTAGATGAGCCCCTCTGATGGGGAGGGCGGTCTAGAAATGTGATTAAATAAATAAATAAATAAATAAATTTTGCAGGGCCATTCCAAGGACAAGTGTTCCTGATAGTGGTGGACTCCTTCTACAAGTGGTTAGAGGTCGTTCCAGTATCCACCATGTCCACCGCCATTGTCATTCGGGCACTCTGTTGCCTCTTCACCACACACGGACTTCCAGACACTATCATGTCTGACAACGGGGCTCAGTTCACAGCAGCAGAGTTCCAACGGTTCCTGGCTGACAACGTCATCTGGCACATCACATCTGCTCCATTTCACCCTTCGACCAATGGGCAGGCAGAGCGAATGGTGAGAATGACAAAGGATAGTCTCTGCAGGATCCCCAAGGGAGACTGGCATGCTCGATTCGCTGCGTTCTTACTACAGCAACACGTGATGCCCCACTCCGCCACAGGGCGCAGCCCAGTGGAACTCCTGATGCACAGAAGGCTCACTACCACACTCGACAGACTGCATCTGGACCTGTCACCAGAAGAGCCACAGCAATGCGCAGGAGAGGAAGAGTGTTCCAACCAGGAGATTTGGTTTACACCTGGAACTACGGCGATGGCCCAACCTGGTTGCCAGAATCAGTGCAAAGAGCGACTGGACCAGTGTCTTATAGGGTGCTCATGGCTGATGGCCAGGAGTTGTGTCGCCATCTGGATCAGCTAAGACAAAGATGGCCAGAAAGAGCAGTGGTAGATGGAGACATCCCTGCAGCCAGCACTCCAGAATTCATGGCAGCACCCAGCGCAGAAGAGACTCCTGTATGGCCAATTCCAGATCTGACAGTGACTCTGCATCCAGAGGCAAACAATGCTATGGGGAGTTCTCCGGGATTGTGTTCCGGCCTTGCCACTGTGCCAGCACCACAGCAATCTACGGCTGCGTATTCACACACTCTTATGGAGGGAAATGGACTGTGGTGTTCTCAGAGGAAGCGGGCTCCACCCCGCTATCTAAAGGTCTGTATTTGTCACCGGGTTCAACCCTGACTTAGGGGAGAGGGGTGTAGTGTACTGGGAGCTTCAAGCAAAAAGGCTTTCATAGCAAGGTTCCGTACATCTACATTCTGATTGGTCATGTTGTTGAGCTGGCCAATCAGGATTCCCCTACAGACTAATGAACTAGCAGATAGGGTTTCTGGATACCGGCTGTTTGCTATTGGTTGAGTTTAATTGTGGGCATGTTCTGGAGCGGAGTTGAGTGTTCTATAACTGCTGTTTTGATGTTTGTGCTTTGAGTGGTGATGTTCCTGTTAATAAAAGAGTTATTCGAAATCACTTGAACTGTTGTACCCACTACATAAGAAAAACCTTGGGGAAAGGCAGTCTAGAAATAGTTAAACAAACAAAAATATTACTTGGGGATTGCTTCCAAGTCACTATGTTTAGAAGCATATGTTAAGCTCATAAATCCATTCCAAGTGAAAATAGCTTTCTCCTGTTGAAAAAATGGGGAAAGGATTTTTAAAAGCCTGAAGTTCACAAGTCATCAAATATACACCATCTGACCTTTGGGAGCACAAACTTCTTGTTTCCTGGAAGGAGACCTTGGAGCAACAGGGATGGTAGCCCCAAAAGCCAGGACAACTAGGCTCAAACCTTTCCAAATCCAAAGGTCTTTTCAAAGATGAAGGCCCAGCACAAGATCCCAAGCATGCTGCTTCTTGCCAAAGCATCACACACCACAGCAATAATTCATTCTAGAATACGACAATCTCTGTTAAATTAAAAATCTCACTGGAGAAGAATATAAATCTGCCTCTAGTTTTGCAGGATAATGTGAAATGAGGGGCTAAATATGAACTGACACATAAATTACAGCCTCAAGTATATGTATAAAATCAGCAGTGCATTCTGATTTACAGGGACTGGGGAGACTGCAGCAGGTTCACTACTGGCACTTGTAACAAAGGCAGCTTTTCAATGGTGAATTCTTGAGGGAAATTTACTGTGATACTTTATTTGTCAAGCATGAACAACGCACTTAGCAAAAGAAAATAAATCAAGTGTTCTAGACAGGAGGTAGACAAGTCATACAACACAAAAAGGTACATGTAAACTAGCAGAGGTAAAGCCCTGAAGGGAAGGGAAAAGAAAAGCCCCAGCAAAGAGCTCAGTTCTGCTGCTCCTGCTGAGACTACAAATGACCTGAGAGAATCTGATTAGCTGTTTGAATAGCCTATGAAAATGTTATTGCTAGACTAATATCTTGCTTTGCAGGTATGGTTACCAACCTCTAGCTGCGGCCTGGGGTTCTCCTGCCTTTACAACTCATGTCCAGACTACACAGATCAGGCCCCCTGGAGGAAATGGCAGTTTTGGAAGGTGGCACTCTATGACATCACATCCCTGCTGAGCTCCCTGCTCAGGCACCACCTACAAATCTCCAAGAATTTCTCAAGCCTCAGTTGGCAACCATACATTCAGAACATATATCAGATTGTTGCAGGGTAGGGTTGAAATATTATTAATCTACCAGAAAGTTGTTCCTGGTTTCCTCCATACACTGTCCTTCGTCCTTTCACCAAATAGTTGTGTCCGCATGGCATAATGGCAAACAAACATGGGTTTATATAGGATGCCCCCACTTAGCTATGCACTTGAAAGTCAACCAACGGCATTGTGCCAGGGCACAACACTGACCTCCTATTGTAGAGACTCTTTCTTGGAGGCTAGGGTGATGCCTTCGATTTAAGCATGTAATTTGAATGAAGGCCTATCACAAAAGTATGTGTGCCATATCACTTTCTTTCAACATGCGTAGCATTTATCACATGTGAATTTAAGATTATGTGTTGAAGATGATACAGCTCAGCATCAGCAACCTCCTCACCTCCTTTCCCACATTGCTTTGCAGCAAACACATCTTTATTTCCTTTGACCAATTAATAATTTATAGAGTGCCAACATTTTGCTGGGACATCCCTGGACAACTGTTTCCTTCGCTTGTCTATCAGTACAGTGTATCTCTTTCTGTGTCTATTGTTAACGCCACTTTATTCTGTGAGGAACAAAATTGCTATCAGACTCAAAGGACATCCGACCCTAGTAGTCATTTGTTATTTGGCTCGGGCAATTGTAGAACCTTTAGTCACTGAATGGCAACAGAACAACTAACCCTGTCTTTTCATGATAGTGAAACCTTAGGTTCCCTCCCTGAGAGAAGCTGCAGGAGAGGCCAGTGCCAAGAGCCATCTCAGATAATGATTCCATGTATTCCTCGAAGGCTTTCTTTCATGAACCTTATGAACACTCAGCAAAGGCTGAAACGTAACCAGATCCAGGATTTGATACCTTGCCTCTTTCCCCTTGCCAACCCGTTCAAGGGTTCATGCACAGGTTTCCTGTGGACAACAACCATTTTGTGGCCTATTATAAGCAAGGTAGAACTGAAGGACACACTGATTGCAAACAATGCAAATAGGTGTATATTTGCAAAGCAAAAGTTAAAATAAACTGCATTCAAACCAAACTCTACTTTCCCCAAAACAAAATGTCAGCCACTTTCAGAGGAGTAGAGCTGTATCAGCTGTGGGTAAAACTTTTTCCAATAAGTGCCTTTGATTATATATATATATATATATATATATATATATATATATATATATATATATATATATATATATATATATATTCATTTTACACCTCTCTCCTGCACCTCTTTTCCTTTCCTTCTTCCTCCACCTCCTGGTGGCTTTTCTTATAACCATATTCCTTTAAAAAGTTATCTTTGTTTAATAATCTTTGTTTAATAATCTGAACTATGCTATAAAACAATTTAAACAAATCCTACAATGCTGCTACAATATACTTCATAGCCTGTCTGAGATACTACTGAATATTTCTTTCCTTTTTTCTAGACCTGGATATATGGAACATTTCTTAAACAGTCACAGCCTTTAAATTCAAATATTCTTGATTCTGTTTGCTATGGGTATCTTTAAAACTCCCCAATTTGAAAGGGAAAGCAATGGCCAATTATCACTGTAGCTTGGTATGGATAGCAGTTTACAAAATTCAAACTTCACATATAAAGTTTGAAAGGTGCATATGTTTAAAGTTATATATCTCTTTAAAACTGCAGCAACTGGGATAGGATTGAATATCCATATCTAAGCATTTAAAATGAAGATGAACTGAATTCTGTGTACATGCAGCCTTCAGACTTGATCAGAGGTGCATGTATTTTGTACTGAAATGTCTGTCCATAAGTGTGAACTGAGTCCGCATTTGAAACTGCTAATATGAAGACTTGTATTATTTCAGGTGTTCGCATGTTCCAGCTCATTGCCATCCAGCTGTATACGGTATGAGTCTTTTAGAATTGTTGAGGTGAATCATATCGCAGTATTGCACACTATGATCATGGTTTCTTGTTGATGCTAATATTAATGCGGTCTTTTGTTGAGTTTTTAAGGGGAGTCTGTTTGCAGCCTTGAAAATCCTGTTTGTTCAGCATAATTTGAAATTTTCTTTCTTTTAACGGCATAGTCCCAACCAATCAGAGATCATATAGTTATTATGACAATATCATGGTACTACCTAGCCAATCACAATGGGCTACCTGCCAAGGAAGCATCTAGCATTCTGAATGGTGAGGGAAGAATATCCTTGTTGCCAACATAATTGGCTCACTATCTAGCTATACTGTGCTGCTGCTGCAGTTGCCCAGCAGCTGTACAAAGCAAGACTTATATATTGATCAAGATCTAGTTGTTGTGTGTAGTTGTGGCAAAATGTGGATGAAAATAAGGAACTGCACATCTGAAAGTGTGTTCCATGAAATTAAATGCAGTGCAGATATATAACATACATCCAAATGAGGATATCAATTGAAAGATAAAAACTTTTTTTTACTGAGGCAAGATTTGAGTTCAATAGTACCTTAAAGACCAACAAAATTTCCCGGGCATAAGCTTTTGAGAGTCAGAAGTATCTAACACTCTTGAAAGCTTATACCCTGGAAATCTTGTTGATCTTTAAGGTGCTATAGGACTCAAATCTTGCTCTTCTACTGCAGACAAACATGGCTACCTACCTGAAACTATCCTTATGGAAGGTACTCTAATCTGAAGCAGTAACACTTTCAATTTCAGCCCAACACATAAGTGAATTTGGGCTCCTTCTGAGCTTCTCTGGTTATCTTTCCATCTCTTTCCTCAAAACTATCTTCCAAGAGCACAATGTGGACATGGGGACATTTTTTATCACGATGGGGAAATTCACCCATAAGAACAAATATGGTATAGCAGATTGTTGTAATGAAAGAGACCTGTGTTCAAATTCCCTTGTGGTGTTCTGCATTTTGTTGCTATCGATTTATATGGGTCTTATAATTTCTCTGTTACAATTATAGAGGTGTGTGAGTGCAACCCTGAGATCATTTCCATTTTGCTGGGAAACTCCCACAATAAACTGCCCCTATTCTCTATTTGGTAGTGTGCTATATTATTAAGTGGGACAGACACTCATGCCACTCTACCACATCACAAACACAACTAAAACAGCAGAGAGGACAGAGATTTGCTTAAGCCCTGTTCCAAGTGTGTTAGTTATTTAGTTAGCTAGCTAGCTAGCAAGCAATCTGTGAGGTATATAGGGAATCTATTTTGGCACACATACCTGCTTCAGATGGGTTGTGAAGAGACCCTCTAGCTCTGTCTCCTACCTTGGTGTTTAACCCAATATAACCTTGTCCACTTGCATATCAAGAAGGAGACTAGTGGCAAACAAAAACACTAAAGGAAAGGACAGGTTCAGGTGATAAGGAATAAAATTTATACAAATGTAGCTGTGTGAGAGTCTTGACTTGACTCTCATTCCCTGTAACAAATTATTTAACAGTTTCATTGTTAAATTATTTGTTATAGGGAATGAGAATCCAGCCCCTCCTGGCCTGTGGTGCAGCCACTTAGGTCGGGAACCGTCTGCCGCTTCAGCTGAGAAAGTGGCAGGATGCTGCTTCTCCATCCAGGACTTGAGTGTGGGGGCGGAGTCAGGTGCCTTATAAGGCAGCTCTGGCCTCTCAGCTCTGCAGTTTACATCATGCTCAGCCCACCCACACACCCTTTAGTAGTGCAGGTTTAGCTGGTTGCTGATTATGAGGGCCAGGTAGGAATTTTTTCTTCTTTCCCATATCAGCTGATGGGGAGAGGTGATTTTCACCCACTTTGCACTGCTTACATGGGTTGTGGTAATTGTCTTACGGCAGAGCCCCAAATAGGTTGCTTAGTGGTAGGATAGAGATTGGGTGAAGGGAGCAGGCTGGTGAGCACCCTTTGGCACCTCCCCATTGTAGCAGTTGCCTCAGGGCGTGAGGGCACCGGAGGGGCGCCAGAGGGGGTCTCGGGGGTGGAGGCACACAGTGCAGAGCTGGCATGGTTTGGCCGCAGCTGCTGCAGCCAGCCAGCCCCGTGCCACCGCTGCTGCTGCCACACACACCCAGCTGGGCGCAGCAGCCACAAGCTGCTGCCAGGGCAGCATGTGGAGCGCAGAGCAGCCTCCGCCCGCTACCCCAGCCATCCACCAGCCAATGCCCCGGCTTGCGCTGCATGATGACATCATCGCATGATGATGCCATCACACAGTCTGTGGCGCACGAGTGCAGTGCGCGCATGCACATGGGGGGTGGCCACAGGCGCCAGAAACCCTGGCACCAGCAGTGCTCATGCCTGGGGCAGTGGGGCTCGCCCAGACAGGTCAAGGCAGAGGTCCAAGGGTGATCCCAGGGCCTGACCTGTACTGCTAGTTAGGCCCTTGCCATGTCTGCATTCATCTTTGCAATTAATGCTGTTTCCAAAATAAAACTGGCCCTTTAGTTTCCATACCTTGGTATCTGCCTCTTTATTCTGCCTAGGAGGAGGGGCAAAGAGTCAACCAGAAATTTACAGACTACCTTATAAGGGTAGAAAAGACAAGTTTTCTCCAAGTTTTCTGAACCTATCTGAAGATTACTTGAGCTTTTGCTCCATAGACTGAGGTCTACTTCCTAACTTCCCTCTGCTTTGAAATATTAAGTTTCAGTGCTAACAAATCGGTGTAGGGCCTTTCTGGCCAACACACAAACCTGGTGTGCTTCTCCCTGAAGTTATGGTAAGACAAGATTAATAACCTCTCTATAGAACTCCCTGACCTTATCTGAGGAAAATGAACACGCTCATTTTACTTCTTCAACTCCTCCTCCCATCCCTCTTTGACACTTTCAAGGACACGGGTATCTTACATCTACCAACAGGGGCAAAAGGGGATTGACTGGTACAGGATAAAAGGGACAGATTGTCACACCTCTGTTGGCAAAGATCACCTAAAACACATCCTCTGCAGACAGGGGGAGTTTCCAGCAGCAGAACAGCCTTTCACCACCTTCTGGTGCCACACAAAATGATCTCCCAAATGCTGCTTCTGGGACACAGAGGAACAGCATGAGGAGGGAGTCAGAGGTGATAGAAGTGAATTTAATGGACCAGAATATTTTGTGCCTTTACTATTTCTATGCAACTTTGCTTTATTCTCAGGTACTATTGAAGTACACTAATGCATTATGCAAAAGAATTAACACTGGAGACACATGAATGTATACTAGGCACTGGGAAGGCTGAGACCAACCATTGTGAAGTACCTGCTGTTTTGCAGTGACCACTAGATATGCTTATCAAGCAAGCTTACTGCCAGGAAGATGCACCTGTATTCACTATGCAATATGCTGATAAGGGAAATCTCTTTCTGAACTATTCATGCTAAATGTATCCATAGAATAGCCAAAGATAGACATGGGAAGCCAACTGCAAATGGGAAGATCTGAATGGCTGCTTTCAGACAGGAAAGTGCTGGACAAGGAGTGGGCAATAAACCCACTCAGCAAAAGAACCGAGCTGACTTCAAGTTAATTAGATTAACAGAACTTTTCAAGGCTACAGGAAGCCCCAAGTAACAGAAAAGGGGTACCCAATGTAGTCTCTATCATATTCCTGAGGAGGGGAAAGCACTCCCCTCCCACGGTACTCAAAGGGACAGTCTCTGCCTGTAAAGATACAAGGTTGCTGAAGCGACACTAAGGTGCCCTTGGCAAAATGTTACATTGCCCAGGAAGAAGGAAATAATAAGAGATCTATGAATGGGAAAGTATTAGAGAGGAAGAGAGATGTTCCTTGAAAAGATAAAACAATGTACTAATGTGATAAGCAATGCTAATTGGGAAATGTTGTAATTATGCTGTTAATCAGAGTTACTCTTCCAATAAGGGACCACCGGATCATTGGAGGGTGTCACCTACACAGACCAATGGGGTTCATAATTATGTCTGAGCCAATGGGAACCCCAATATTGTAATAAACCAAACGATATAAAATGCTTTGCACAGCTATTGCAGCTTTGATGAGTGCTGGGCACGAGTGATTTCTTTATTCTCTGTGTAACTGACACTCCTCCATGTTTATTAAACGTAGCAGACTTGCTTCTTTCACAGGACTCTGCGTCTGTCTCTTCTTTGAATTGGCTAAGGGACATTCAAACCACGGATTGTGTGGAACAGAGGTCTGCAGTGGGAGTGGAAATTCAGCCAAAAAAAAAAATCCAGCCCCAGGATTGTGGTGAGAATAAACGGAGGGAACAGTACTCATTCTTGCAGCATGACAAAAATCAAATAATGTGTTCAAGCCTGGGTATTCTTTCACATTCTGCCTTAGTTAGAAAATAAACATAACTGGATCAGGTTAAGGAAATGTTGGTCCAATAGCCTCAGCAATAGAACTGCTATCCCCCTTATGAACACTTTTTAATCTGTTTGCAAAGGGATCCAAGGCGGTTTCACAAAAGCACTCCCACATTCCAGCGCTACTAGTATAAACTGGCTCCATTGTAAGGTGATGTGGGGATAATATGGAAGTTTTCTTTGTGGTCTTTGGTCAGCAGCCCCTGATGTCAGTTTCACATATGCAAGTCATGAGGGAAATGCATGTATGAAATCAGCCCAGCTTGAGAGGTCCTATAATGGGGAAATTCCCTGAACCAATGAATCCTTAACTTAACAGGAGAGATTTTGTAGACCTTTTGCTAAACTGGAACCACTGCTTTCAAAAACAAATCTTTATTTTGTATCCTTGATGGTTTTTGCCAGTACTGCTGGATTCCGTGAGGAAAAAATACTAAACAAAAAGAAATCAATTGAATACCAGTATTTGTTTGTGATTTTAGAGAAAGTCTATGTATTTTTTGCTTATTGTATAGGCATGCTTCGTGTGGTAACAGCAGTGATTACATGTTAGAAACACAGAAATTCTTCTGAAGGAATTTAATGTAATTTAATTATGCAATAAAGACAAAGGGAGGCCAAAGTAGCTTTAATTCATAACAGCTATAAATTTAGTTAGAACATGGCTTGCAATTCTGTTTTAATTTATAGCCAAAGATAATAAGTGATCTGATGACAGAGTTGCCAGGCTGCCCTTGGTAACTGGGGGCGGAGGAGAGACAGTGAGTGGCAGGTGGATTCTTATGTTGCTCCAGTGACATGATGTCATTTCCAGTAACGATATAATCACCAGAGCTGCTCTGGTATTTGGACAAAATCTCTTACGTTTTTTTCCCAAATATCAGTGCTTTACTCGGCAATGTGATGACATCACTTCTGGGCATATGTGAAGTGACCATTGTCACACTGCTGCCAATGTCCTGGCATTACCCAGAAGAGCTCCTGTGAATCAGTAAGTCCTTCCATTTCTTCCCCCTCTGACCAGCTGAGTAGTGTTGGGTGCCAGGGGCTGTGTGAAGGGGGCTGGCGCCCCATCTGATGGCAGTGAAGCAGAAGAAATCTTTTAGATAACACTTACACAAAGCATGGAATTATTAAGTTTGGTTATTTGGAGAGCAGCCAAAGAATGGGAATTAGCCCTGCTTCTTTACTCAGTTTAGCTATGAACGTATTAGGTGGCCTCAGGCTAGCCATCATCCTGCAATCAAGAGATTATATCAGCCAAATTATATGTGATGAGAGCAGACCTGTATCTTTAGATGCTGCTCTGTTCCAATCACATGGAAAGTGGGGAATGTGATATAAAGTGCAAATAGGTTCCTAAAATGGGATTAGAATTGCCAAATTCCCCTACCAGAAAGAGGCGGGGGGACCCGGTACTCACTGTGACAATCCTTCCAAAAGTGACGTCATCATGATGGCAGTGGGAGTGCTTCTGGAAGTGACGTTGTTGCGTCTGCAAGGAGTGTACACTGAGTGTGTTCCCAGGGTGCCTGCCGGTGGTGAGAGACCGGTGGGTGGCTCAAAAACTCCAGCTGGTCACCAGAGACAGTGGACAACTAAACAAACTGCCAAGAGATTTCCTGCCACTGGTGGGCACATGGAATCCCTAGCTTGAAGCCAAGCTACAAGTGATGAATGACACTTGAAAGGCAAGTGAACAGACTCACATGTATTCCTCCCTGTTCACTTGTGCTCCACTTGCACTCCACTTGATCTCATGTGACCAAGTAGAGCACAAGTGAAGCGCAAGTGAACAGGGAGGAATACATGTGAGTAGGGGTGTGCAAGCCAAAAATTTTCAGCTAAAGCCGAAAGCCGAAAGAGGATTCTCTTTCATATAAGCCGAAAGCCGAAACGGCCAGCCGTTTCGGCTTTCGGCTTTCGGCTTACTTTCGGCTTTCGGCTTTCGGCTTTTTCAATGGGAAAATGCCTCCGGCGTCTTCCCGGACATCTGGGGGAGGCATTTTCCCACCGAATCAGCCCAAAATTGGTGGGGACCTTCCTCTAACCCCTCTTTACAAACCCCCCAAGTTTCAGACCGATTGGACTTTGGGGGGGCATGTCATGGCCCCCCAAAGCAGGTCCCCCTATCTCCCATAAGAAAGCGAAGGAGCAGCATATTGTTAGCATGCTGCTGCTCATCTTCTTCATTATTTCCTATGGGGAAAAATGAAGAAGCAGGCTTCCTTTGCCAGGGGTGGCATTTTGCTTGCAAAATGCCCCCTTACCCTCAGGAGCCCTTCTCCCACCCTTCCTCCCACCCCCCACCAAGGCTCAGCCTGCTCCCACTTGGGGGGGGCATTTCATGGCCTCCCCAAGTAGGTGCTCTGCTCTCATCTCTACCACTGACAGCTGGGGGAGGCTTGTCTTGCCAGGGGTGGCATTTTGCATGCAAAATGCCCCCCAACCCTCTGGGGCCCTTCTCCCACCCCCACCAAGGCTCAGCCTGCTCTCACTTGGGGGGGCATTTCATGGTCTCCCCAAGTAGGTGCTCTTTTCTCTATTACTTACAGCTGGGGGAGGCTTGTCTTGCCAGGGGTAGCATTTTGCATGCAAAATGCCCCCCTACCCTCAGGGGCCCTTCTCCCACTTTTCCTCCCACCCCCCACCAAGGCACAGCCTGCTCCCACTTGGGGGGGCATTTCATGGCCTCCCCAAGTAGGTGCTCTTTTCTCTACTACTTACAGCTGGGGGAGGCTTGTCTTGCCAGGGGTGGCATTTTGCATGCAAAATGCCCCCCAACCCTCAGGGGCCCTTCTCCCACCTCTACTCCCACCCCCCACCAAGGCTCAGCCTGCTCCCACTTGGGGGAGCATTTCATGGCCTCCCCAAGTAAGTGCTCTCAGCCCCCAAAGTCCACCCCCTACATCCCCACACAAACCCAATTCCTCCCCCCCAGCTGCCACACACAGACCCAAATCCCCACATTAGCCCCTCACAGACCCAAATCCACCCCCAGCAGCCCCACACCCATAACCCCAGGAACAGGCTGGCAAAGGCCAGCCCTCTCCCTTTGTTCCCTATGCTGGGAACTTCTAAACTCTCTTTCCCTGGGCAATTCTGCACAGCCCAGGGGTGCCACAATGGTGGGCACACTTCTGAGTGCCAGCTGGTCCCTGTGAAAGAGCACCTGAACCACAGACACCCTCCCTCAAATTCCCCCACCACCTACAGAGATGGCTGGCCAGCCAGCCCCATTGTTCCCTATGATGGGAACCAACTGCACAACAAAGAATAAAACAAGAACAACACAAAATAAAGTTTTTAAAAAATTATTTTCTCCCTTCCAAAGTACAAGTAGGCAAAGCATAATGACACATTACACCAGCAGTCCCCCACACAGAAAAATAACACAACTCACTTAACATCAGAGAATCACAAAGCACGATTCCTGTCAAAAACACTTTATTTCTTGAACAGCTTTAGGTTACACAGCAGGGGGGAACACCAAAGGGCATGGCAGCACTATCGTACACAAAAATAACACAACTCACTTAACATCAGAGAATCACAAAAGCACGATTCCTGTCAAAAACACTTTATTTCTTGAACAGCTTTAGGTTACACAGCAGGGGGGGAACACCAAAGGGCATGGAAGCAGTATCTTACACAAAAATAACACAACTCACTTCACATTAAAGAATCACCCCAAAAAATTGCTGTCAAAAGCACTTTATTTCTGTAACTGCTTTAGGTTACACAGTAGGAAGGCACAACAGAGCAGGAAAGCAGTGTACTACACAAAAATAACACAACTCACTTCACATCAGAGAATCACACAAACACAATTGCTGTCAAAAACGGTGAAGTGGGTTGTATTATTTTTTGTAGTACATTGCTATCATGCCCTGTTGTGCCCTCCTACTGTGTAACCTAAAGCTGTTCAAGAAATAAAGTGTTTTTGCCAGGAATTGTGTTTTTGTGATTCTCTGATGTTAAGTGAGTTGTGTTATTTTTGTGTAAGATAGTGCTGCCATGCCCTTTGGTGTTCCCCCCTGCTGTGTAACCTAAAGCTGTTCAAGAAATAAAGTGTTTTTGACAGGAATCGTGCTTTTGTGATTCTCTGATGTTAAGTGAGTTGTGTTATTTTTGTGTACGATAGTGCTGCCATGCCCTTTGGTGTTCCCCCCTGCTGTGTAACCTAAAGCTGTTCAAGAAATAAAGTGTTTTTGACAGGAATCGTGCTTTGTGATTCTCTGATGTTAAGTGAGTTGTGTTATTTTTCTGTGTGGGGGACTGCTGGTGTAATGTGTCATTATGCTTTGCCTACTTGTACTTTGGAAGGGAGAAAATAATTTTTTAAAAACTTTATTTTGTGTTGTTCTTGTTTTATTCTTTGTTGTGCAGTTGGTTCCCATCATAGGGAACAATGGGGCTGGCTGGCCAGCCATCTCTGTAGGTGGTGGGGGAATTTGAGGGAGGGTGTCTGTGGTTCAGGTGCTCTTTCACAGGGACCAGCTGGCACTCAGAAGTGTGCCCACCATTGTGGCACCCCTGGGCTGTGCAGAATTGCCCAGGGAAAGAGAGTTTAGAAGTTCCCAGCATAGGGAACAAAGGGAGAGGGCTGGCCTTTGCCAGCCTGTTCCTGGGATTATGGGTGTGGGGCTGCTGGGGGTGGATTTGGGTCTGTGAGGGGCTAATGTGGGGATTTGGGTCTGTGTGTGGCAGCTGGGGGGGGATTGGGTTTGTGTGGGGCTGTAGGGGGTGGACTTTGGGGGCTGAGAGTACCTACTTGGGGAGGCCATGAAATGGCCCCCCCAAGTGGGAGCAGTCTGAGCCTTGGTGGGGGTGGGAGAAGGGCCCCAGAGGGCTGGGGGGCATTTTGCATGCAAAATGCCACCCCTGGCAAGACAAGGCTCCCCCAGCTGTCAGTGGTAGAGATTAGAGCACCTACTTGGGGAGGCCATGAAATGGCCCCCCCCAAGTGGGATCAGTCTGAGCCTTGGTGGGGGGTGGGAGAAGGGCCCCAGAGGGTTGGGGGGCATTTTGCATGCAAAATGCCACCCCTGGCAAGACAAGCCTCCCCCAGCTGTCAGTGGTAGAGAATGAGATTAGAGCACCTACTTGGGGAGGCCATGAAATGGCCCCCCCAAGTGGGAGCAGGCTGAGCCTTGGTGGGGGGTGGGAGGAGGGGTGGGAGAAGGGCCCCTGAGGGTGAGGGGGCATTTTGCATGCAAAATGCCACCCCTGGCAAAGGAAGCCTGCTTCTTCATTTTTCCCCATAGGAAATAATGAAGATGAGCAGCAGCATGCTAACAATATGCTGCTCCTTCGCTTTCTTATGGGAGGATAGGGGGACTTGCTTTGGGGGGCCATAACATGGCCCCCCAAAGTCCAATCTGTCTGAAACTTGGGGGATTTGTAGAGAGGGGTTAGAGGAAGGTTTCCACCAATTTTGGGCTGATTTGGTGGGAAAATGCCTCCCCCAGACGTCCGGGAAGACGCCAGAGGCATTTTCCCATTGAAAAAGCCTAAAGCCGAAACGTTTCGGCTTTTTTTCTTTCGGCTAGCCGAAACGTTTCGGCTTAGCCCGAAACGTTTCGGCTAACCTGAAAGAAGCCGAAACACTTTTGTTTCGGCTTTCTTTCGGCTTTCAGAAAGCCAAAATGCACATCCCTACATGTGAGTCTGTTCACTTGCCTTTCAAGTGTCATTTGTCACTTGTAGCTTGTCCCTGAGATACTGAAAGTTCTGATCACTCATTGCTTTCCTGCCTGCAGTCCATCCACAAAGGGTATTTTCTCCCCAGTCAGGCCCTAGTATTGAAAAGAATCCCAGTAAATGACTGGGGGAGAAAGTTGGTTGACAAGAATTCATTTCCCTGTTTGTGCTTTCTGCTTAAAATGCCTTAATTACATCCCTACATAAGTTTGGGTTGGGGCAGATCCATGCGCACTCTCTCTCTCTCTCTCTCTCTCTCTCTCTCTCTCTCTCTCTCTCTCTCTCTGCTGTTTGGGGTCACAAGTCCAAAGCACACTTAGGTGTACAGGTGTACAGAACTTGTTGTTCATTACATTGGATTGATGTGTTCAACATTAATAAGATATTGTTACTACATTGTATGCAATACGTGTGAGTTCAAAGATTACTGATTCAGTTTAGCAAGGGCTACCTGTATACAAACCAGGCATGTATGAACATGGCTGATGAAGCTGTAAATGCATTTGCAACCACTTTGAAATGTTCACCTGCACCCCAGTATCCAGTATTTGGCTGTATCCAGGGTTATCAGTTGTTACGTGCAACTACTTGTTTTATTACAGCTAGGACAGAGCCTGTATTTCTTGTCCTTTGAGTAGGCACTCATATATATAAACCTAATGTTTATACTGGTTCACTATATTTATTGGCTTGCACAAACTTCAGTGGCTGTGACAGATGGGAAAACTGCCTCTGCAGTCACAGAAAACATTGCAAGCCAGTAACTGTGATTGTCTGATCCATTTCTGTGGTCAGGAATACCTAAGCAGGTGAGATATCTAATAATGTCTGAATTTGTCAAGGTTCAGTCTGAACAGTGAAATTCAAAATTCTAGAGTGGGACAAGTATCTTATTATCTTATCCTTTGTTAGTTAGTTGCATATTTTTCGTAGAGCCAGTAACGGTTCACATTGATATGAGGAGTACTAACTTTGGAACATGACAGATAAAAATAATTGTTGCATAAAAACAGATTTTCTGGTGATTATACCAAAAAATTTTCTGTTGATTATACTGGGCACGAAATGGGAAAAAATGAAACCAGAGGTTCGTGTTTCGTCATGTTTCACGAATTGCGAACCACAAATTTCCACAAAATTGAACCGTTTCACAAAATGATTCGTTAGTTTCATGGTTCGTCAAAACCAAGGGCATTTCAATGGCCCCCTCCACCCACAGATACCAAACTTGCAGGGAGATTTCAGCAGGTTCTCCTCCACCCACCCTCCAAGTTTGGCCAAGATTGCAATATGTTGACTAGTAGGCAAGTGCTGCCAGAGTGCTTGACTGAAACGGGGACTGGGACTTGTTGGGTCAGGAGGAGGATGAAGGATTACCGGCTGCAGTGTGGAGCTGGGCCATGAAGACAGAGTGAGGGGTGGACTCAGGCAGGGACAGTCCCAAGAGTTTGGGATGTGGACTGAAGGAGCTGGATGTTTCTCCAAAACCTTGCCATTCATCCTGAGATGTGCCATAAGGGGCACCCACGACTTCCGGCATGTGGGTTTTGTGAGTGGCTGCCCTCTCCTTGCAGGCTTGGGAGGTGGTCGATGCTCCAGAATGCCTCCCTTTTTTTAATTTTTATTGGTGAGTACATACAATGTTATTCAATACACAAATTCCCCGTCTTATCTAAATTATATCAGCCCCCACCCTTCCCCCCCCTCCTTACTGACTTCCAACAGCTTTCCAACCCCAAACCCCTCTTATTACTCAAATTACTCTTAACCATAATTTTTCTAAATCCTATATGTTATATCACTTATTCTAAGCATGTTCAAATTCTTCTATATCTCCAATTTTCTAATATATCAATCTACATTTCACTGTTTAAACTATCTATTTTTTAATACAATCTCCTTATTACTAATATTAGCTTAGATTAATTAATAGCTAAGTTTCCCCATTAATGGTAAAGTTACTTCTCTCTCCCCTTTATAAAGTCACATATTAATAATTCTCAAACTGCCACAATCCTCCTTTCACATCCCATTTTTTTCTAAATATTGTTTCAATTTCTCCCAGTCTGCAATATTCTCCTGGATCAAGATCTTTAAGTTTTCTTGTCATTTTGTCCATCTCAGCCATGTACAGCAATTTGTAAATCCAATCTTCTATAGTTGGTATTTCTTGCACTTTCCATTTCTGCGCATATAAAAGTCTTGCTGCTGTCGTCATGTAAAATAGCAATGTTCTGTACTGCCTTGGAACTTCTTCCATTCCCAAGTTCAGTAGCAACAACTCTGGGTTCTTATTTGATTGGGTTTGCAAAACCTCATTAATTATTTCTATTATATCTCCCCAGTATTGTTTAGCTACCTCACAAGTCCACCACATATGATAAAATGATCCTTCATGCTTTTTACATTTCCAGCATTTATCTGACATATTTGCATTTCCATGCGCAATCTTCTTAGGCATTAAATACCACCTATACATCATTTTGTATACATTCTCTTTAATGTTGGTACAAGTTGAAATCTTCAAAGTATTTTTCCACAAGTATTCCCATGATTCCATTGTTATTTCTTTATGAAGGTTTATTGCCCATTTCACCATCTGGACTTTGACTGTCTCATCTTCCGTATACCATTTTAAAAGTATTTTGTATATTTTCGAAATATCTTTTTTGCCTTCTTGTAGAATCGCTTCTTCTAACTCCGAGTTTTTTAGTCTTATTCCTCCCTTTAGACAGTCCGAGTTGTAAAGATCCCTAATTTGCCTATATCGAAACCATCAGAATGCCTCCCTTCTGTCCCCCCATGCCACAGGCTCAGGGGTGGCCCACAGCACCCCCTTGGTCCCTAAGGGGCACCCACAACATCCGGCATATGGATTTTGTCGGTGGCTGCCCCGTCCTTGCAGGCCCAGGAGTTGGTCAATGCTCTGGACCACCTCCCTTCTGTCCCCCCTGTGCCATGGCCCACAGCACCCCTTTGGACCTAAGGGACACCCACGACTTCCAGAATGTGGGTTTTGTCAGTGGCCACCCCCTCCTTGCAGGCCCGGAAGGCAGTCAATGCTCCGAACCACCTCCTTTCTGTCCCACCATACCACGGGCTTTTGGTGGTCTGCAGCACCCCCTTTGGCCCTAAGGGGCACCCACGACATCCAGCATGTGGGTTTTGTCAGTGGACACCCCCTCCTTACAGACCTGGGAGGCAGTCGATGCTCCAGACCACCTCCCTTCTGTCCCCCTGTGCCACAGATGGATGCCTCCCCCTCTTTGGTGGGAGGGTACTATAAGTCCCACTCTTGGGGATGGCTGCTGATGAAACCTACCTGCCAGGTGTGGCGGCACTGATGGATGCCTCCCTCGTCTGGGGGAGGTTATTCTTAACTTCTCAGGGGGGGGATCTCCCCCATCTCAGTATGTGAATGTATCGGATGGATGGACATATGCCTCCCCCATCTGGGGGAGGTTATTCTTAACTCCTCAGGGGGGTGTCTCCCCCACCATGGGACATGAAAGTTATGGAACAGCCACCGACAAAACCCACCTACCGGACATGGTGGTACTGAACGGATGGAGGTTGGGGGGATGGTACTCTACTGGAACTGACAGATGGATAGATCCCTCCCATGTTTGGGGGAGGAAAGCACCAAACCACCACACAGACACATGGCCAGGCAGCACAGGAGCTCAGATAAGGAAAACAAAAACAAGTGTGAAACCTCAGCAGAGGAACCCACCAAGCAGTACCCCAGAGCCAGGCCGTCACCCTGAGACTGGGGAGGGAGAAAAGCCCCCAAACACCGCACAGAAACCTTCCCATGTACAGAACAGATGGATGGATGGATGTCTCCCCAGTTTGGGGGAAGTTATTCTTAACTCCCCAGGGAGCCCGTCTCCCCACCACAGGGTCTGAAAGTTTTTGAATGGCCACCAACAAAACCCACCTGCTGGACATGGGGGCACTTAGAGAACCCCTCGCCCAGGCCTTGGAGAGGAAGAAACAATCCTCCAGATGGAGCAGCGCATGCAGTACATGCCCCAGCACACAATCAAAACATGGTAAGCCCACCCCCCAACCGAGATGAGAGGACATGGCTGCCGTCATATACTAATTCCCACTCTTGGAGATGGCCACTGACAAAACTCACTAGCCAGATGTGGTGGTAGGGATGGATGCTCTCCCCCAGGTCAGGGAGGGAGAGAATACACACACACCCAGTGGGGACAGCAGAATTACGCAGTGGATAGGTGCCCACCACTCATGTGCTGAGGAGCAATGGTGGCCAACAAAACCACCCATGGATATGGCGGTGCCAGCAGATGCCCTCCGCACCCATCCAGGCGGGACAGGGTGCACAAAATAAGATCCCTGAGCACCTCCCATCTGCAAAACCCACTTCCTGGACATTGCAGCACCTGTGGATGTCCTCCCCCAGGTCGGGGAGGGAGAGACTACATCCTCTTTATAGAAACAGCAGGGCAGCATGGCTGAATTAATGCTTTCCCCTCATGCTGAGGTACAGAGGCAGCTGACAAAACCCACTTGCGGGATAGGTGGGACTTCCCTTCGGGGGAGGATATTCTAAATGCCCGGGGGGTGTCTCCTTTACTCTAGTATGTGCACGGGAGGGAAGGGAAGACGGACAGATGCCTCCCCCTTCAAGGGAGGAAATTCTACATGCCAGGGTCCCCTCCCCTACCCCGGGACGTGTATGGATCAGATGGATGGAGAGATGCGATCGGAACAGCTGCCAACAAAACCCACCTGCCAGACATGGCAGCACTGAATGGATAGAGGTTGGGGGGATGGTACTATACTTGAACGGATGGACAGACGGATGGACGGATGGATGCCTTCCACATTTGGGGAAGGAGAGCCCTAAACCACCGCACAGACACCTTGCCAAGCGGCACAGGTGCTCAGATGTAAATAAAAGAAAACAAAAGTGAGTGTGAGACCACAGCAGAGGAACCCACCAAGCTGTGCCCGATAGTCAGGCAGTGGCCCTGAGACTGGGGAGGGAGGAGACAGAGTCCCCAAACACCATACAGAAACCTTCCCATGCACAGATCGGATGGACAGACGGATGTATCCCCCATTTGGAGGAGGTTATTCTTAACTCCCTGGGGGGCGCTGTTAAGGAACAGCCGCCGACAAAACCCACCTGCCAAACATAGCAGCACCGACAGAACCCCTGCTCCAGGGCTTAGAGGGGAAGAAACAGTCCCCCGGATAGAGCAGCGCATGCAGTACATGCCCCAGCACACATGCCCAGCGTCTTCCGAGATAACCCACTCCCTGTACATGGCTGCACTCCCCTTCAGGGGAGGAAATTCTAAATGCCCGGGGGGGGGGTCTCCCTCACCCCGGGATGTACATGGGAGGGAAGGACAGACGGATGCCTCCCCCTTGAGGGGAGGAAATTCTACATGCCCGGAGGGCGTCTCCCTCACCCTGGGACAGAAGTGTAACACAACAGAATCATGCCCTCTGGTCACCTCCGCACCTTCCCAGGCAGTACAGTTTCACAAAATAAGGCCTCTGCACGGAGACTGCAGGGCAGCACAGGTGAACTATGCCTTTCCTCCCTGCCAGGGACCAAGAGAACCCATGTGTTGGACGTGGTTGCACTGGCAGAACCCCTGCCCCATGCCAGGGAGGGGAAGAGACAGTCCCCAGCATGGAGACAGCAGGGCAGCACAGCTTAGCTATGCCCTTATCCCCCGCCAGGGACCAACAGTCCCCTGCATGGAGACAGCAGGGCAACACAGCTGAGCTATGCCTGTCCCCCATGCTGAGGAGTCATGGCTGCCAGTGCCCATAGAACCCACCTTCTGGACATGGTGGTACCGACGGATGCTAAAACCCACCAGCCAGACGGATGCCTACCGCAGCACACAATTGAAACAGCACCCCCCCCCCCATGAGGAGATATTTGACAGTGCTACAGACCAACTGACACGGCCTTCCCCCACAAGAATGTGTGAGTGGCCCAGACAGACGCTGAAAGTGTACCGCTTTACTTTTGGCGCAGGAGGGACATAACCCACAGATCCCTTACAAGTCAGGACAGGTGCTCCAAGAAAGAATATCAGTCCTGTGAGCCCTCGGGTGAGGATCCCACTAAGCTGGGCCCCAGAGCCAGGCGGTGGCCCTAAGACTGGCACCCAAGAGTGCATAGACACCTTGCAGTTTGAGACAGGTGATCAAAGAAAGAGTAAGAAGGATCAAAACCAAAAAGTTGTCCTGTGTCAGCCTCCAGGGGAGGTGCCCACAACAGCTTTGCCCCAGAGCCAGGTGGTGGCCCCAAGACTGGCACCCAAACAGAGCACAGAGACAGGTGCTCAAAGCAAGAGTAAGGAGGAACATAAACAAAATGGTTGTCCTGTGATCTCCCCAGCAGAGGTGCCCACTCAGCTTTGACCCAGAGCCACCCAACAAATCAGCAGTAGCACTCAGACATCTTCCCATGTGGGAAAATGGCAGAAAACAAGAGTGAAGGAGTAAAAAGAAGAGTGAGAGACTGAGCCCTTGCAGCAGGAGCACAGGAGGAAGCTTTTCCCTGGAGCCTAGCAGTAGGCGGGCAGACACACATCAATCCAGGGTGGCTCAGGGCCCAGATAAGTCCAGGTCCAGGGAGACGTAATCAAGTAGGGGGAGGTTGACCTTAATAAAGGACAACATATCCATCAGGTCCGGGTGCAGACATGAGCAGCAGAGACGGAGAAGTTCTCCTACCTGCTCACTCTGGAAACTGGTGAGAAGGCATGAGAGGACGTTAGTGGACACGATGGAGTGGTCCGGCCAGATGGCAGATTTTCATGCCCAATACTTCAGGGGGTTGGTGTGGAGGCTCAGGGGGCTTGGCAAGGTACTCTCACACCAGAGCCCCCACCAAGTCCTCCACCCTGACAGATGCACCGACCCTGCTGGCTTCAACCACACAGCCCACTGCATATGACCAGAGGTCTCTGTTGGGAGGGCTCTCATGGCTGGGGATGCCTGGCTCATTTACAGTCTCCCTCTTCTCCTCCTCCACCACCACCACTACTACCCCACCACACCCTCAACCCTCTGTTCCACCTTTAGTGCCTGATACTAGTGGAGTTCCAGCAGGTGGGCATGTCCTGGTAGAGGTAGTGCTTGGGATTGCCCCCCACCCGATACCTGCACACCACTCTGTGCAGGACCTTCATCCAGTCCTGCAACTGGCCATCCTCTGTGCAGGACTTTCTTCCAGTCCTGCAACTGGCCATTCTGCATGGTGATGCTGCCCTTTATCCGGGGGTCACATATGCAGACCAGTCTGTATGGCTGCTCCTGGCAGAGAGGATGCAAGCGGGCAGCTATGCCCGCCTGCAACCTCCTGATCAAGTCTCAGACCCTAGGGGAAAGATCTTCCTCATTCTCCAGCTTGTCGACCAGCACCTGGTCCAGCCCATAGATCAGGGGGATGACCTGTCCCAGGCTGGACTGGTACAGGCATAGAGGCTCAGTGGCGTCCTTAAAGAGCTTAAGGACTTGAACCATCTGGGAGAGGGCCAACCAGTCCGCATAGCTGATGCTGACCTCCTCTCTCTCCCGCATAATAGCCACAGATGACATGATGCCCTAGACTAAGTTCTTTGCTCCACCAGATGACTAACCACGTCATAGGTGGAGTTCCAGCAGGTGGGCATGTCCTGGTAGAGGTAGTGCTTGGGATCGCCCCCCTCCCCCTGCCTCTGGAGCAGTTCATGCGAAGACTTCACATTGCGGGAGAAGTGCAAAGCCAGACACCCGCAGTTGTCCAACAAGTCACACGTGGACAACGTTGCCTGGTCCCATGTGGCCTTGACCTTGCTACCTAGCCCAAGAGCATCTGCCATGATCAGGTGCAACTTATGTGCCAGGCAGATGAGGCCATCGAGGGATGCCTCTCTCAGGGCTGTTAGCATTTTGCTTCCCACATCAGTGACTATAATGCCATGGACAAAATCACCCCCGGGCACCCACTCCCTCAGCCCAGACTTGATCGTAGCAGCAGTGTTCCTCCTCGTGTGATCATCTTCCATCCCCCATGTCTAGAGCATAACCACTATGTACCCCAGCTGCAAGGACACCACCTTCCCCCTGGGGCCCTGGTGTTTCTCTGGGGCAGCGGAGGTCCTCCAGTTGCCACCAAGGGGCAGTGAGGGCAAGGTAGCCATGATGGCAGCTACTCCACATATCTGCCATGAAGTGCATGGTCCAACCTTTGTCATGCGCCAGCTCCTGAGCAACCATCTCTCACACACTGTGGTAGAGGGCGGGAGTGACTTGCCGGTAGAGATGGGCACAATCCAAAAAAAATTAACAATCCAGCTGATCGTGGATTGGCGCCGGCGACGATCCCGAATTAACAATCCACACCGAGCATCTCCCATTCCCGATCCGTGGATCTTGGATCATGGATCATGGAGGCCAAAGCAGGGCATGCTGCTATTCCCAGCTATGTGGGAAGGTGGGTGGTGGTGGCGGCCACCGGGCCTGGCGGGCATGGGGAAGCGGCGATGAGCTGCCTCCCCTCAGGTCCCATTCAGCAACACAGGAGGTCTGTGTTTGGCTGTCAGAGCTGCCTATCAGGGTTTGCAGGGATGAGATTGGAGTGCCCATGGCTACAGAACACCCCCTTCCCCCTCCCTCCCCTGGGTGTCTTCTCCCAACTTGTGACTGCTTTGCTGCTCCATGGTTGGAAGGAAGCCCTGCTGATCAAGGAAAGCTGGGCTTCCATTCGGGTTTCCAGTGCGACAGAAGGAGGGCAAACAGAGCTCAGGCTTTCCCCTGGCTCCATTGCCAGGGAATAGATTGCCGGCACCTGAGTGTCTGGATCCCCGATCCGAGCCCGAACGCAACGATCCAGGCCTCTCCCGATCGCTGGATCATTGGCTGTGGACGATCACGATCCGCCGGGTAACGATCGCACGATCGCCATTATTGTGGGGGTTTTTCGATCGTAATGCGGATCATGCCCATCTCTACTTGCCAGCCAATGGTCTGCCGCGACAGCATTATGAACCAGGTGAAATGATGCAGCAGCCTCCAAAAGCTCAAACCATCCATGATAGACAAAGGGAGTCCTTCCAGGGTAATCGTCTCTGCCAGCACACGAGTGCTCGCCTCCTGAGTCCTCCTCCTGACTCTTGATAGGCACCATCCCAGACCCCGAGGGGACAACCTCCTGCAAGGTAGCCTGCCTGGATTTCCCACTCCCACTTGCATCATCCTTGGGGCAAGGCTTCTTTCTCCCATGGACTCCCATGACCTTCCCCCTTCTTTCTGATCAGGAGCCCACCTCTTCCACTCGCCAGATGACTTGTGTTGCTCCAGAGGCAGCAGGCTCATGTGGTGCCTCTACAGATGCACGTGGAGAGCAGTTGATGACAAGTGTTTAGGGTCACAGCCCCTACGCACCAGGGCATCTCAGGAACAGCACTGCACTGCACAGGGGTCGTTGGGAAGGGTCTTAAAGTGCTGCCACAGTGCCTGACCAAAATGGTGACCAGGAGTTGGTGAGTCAGGAGAGGACAAAGGATTACTGGCCGCAGTGTGGCGCGGGGCAGGGAAGACAGTGAGGGGTGAACTGCAGGCAGGGACAGTCCCAAGAGTTTGGGATTTGGGGAGCTGGATGTCTCTCCAAAACCCTGCCATTCCTCCTGAGATTTCCCCTCGTCATCTTCCTCAAAAATTTTGAGGACCAAGAATGCGATAGCAATCAAATGGAAGTCACCTGTCCCCCCAGATTTACACATGTGGTACAGGATGGTGTGGGACCACCTTATAATGGAAAGAATATCTGACAGATTGCAACTTTCTACAAACCCCTTGAAACCCTCTGACTTTGCTGCCAAGTGGTTCCCTTTCTTGGACCATCTAGCTAAAAATGAGTTCCTATCATCTCAGCAGCCCTTTCAAGCACTCATAAACCTGGAAATGTGAGTGGTCAAGAAGCCATTGTGGTACTGGAGTAGTTATGTTATCTTGCCCATGCGATATAACCCAACAAATATCGCTTTCTGTATGTTCACAGACTAGGCAAAGTATGTCACCTATGGTATATATATTGGAAACCTCTTCTTATGTTGCAGTTGTAATGTAAAAATCATTTTGTGTATTGTTATATGATATATCCTTACAGTTGATGTTGTTATGACTTCTTGTTAATAAAGTTTAAAAAAATTTTAAAAAAAAAATTTTTTTTTGAGGATATCCAATTCCACTCCCACCAGCAGTGAGACCTGTTCTGCCTCCTCCACAGCCCCTGCAGGGAGATCTACCGCAGTTGGAGTCTCTGGTGCCTCAGAGACCTCCCCCTACAGTATTGCTGGACTCCAATAGGAAACCAGGACAAACTGTGTACTTCCTCCCCTCACAACCCCCCTTGCCCTTCATTCCACACCTCATAGTGCTGCATACAAAAATAAGTTGGAAGTAAAAGAAACAAGATAACTTTGAGGAGTTTCCACCCTCAGGCGATGAAGCCACACAAAGCTGTGCCCCAGAGAAAGGCAGTGGCTCTGGGACTTGGCTTGGGGGGAGAGCCCCTGAACACCACAGAGACACCTGCCCAGGTCGGAGAGGTGCTCAAAATAAAAATGAGGTCACACAGCGGGTGCACAAAAGCTGCACCAAACAGGTGCACAGCAAGCAAGAGAGAGAAAACAAACAGAAGAGAGTTGGGAGAGGAACCTACGCAAAGCTGTGCCCCGCAGCCAGGCAGTGGCCCTGAGACTGGGCTGGGGGGGAGAGCCCCTAAACACCACAGAGACACCTGCCCAGGTGGGAGAAGTGCTCAAAATAAAAATGAGATGCACACAGTGGATGCACAAAACAAGAGTGAGCTGCACCAGACAACTGCACAACAAGAGAGAAAGGAAACAGAAGAGAGTGAGGCCCTCTGGAACCCACATCAAGCTGGGCCCCAGAGCCAGGCAGTGGCCCTGAGACTAGGCTTGGAGGGAGAGGCCCTAAACCAAAACCAAAGGAAACAGCAAGAGTGTGAGCCCTTAAAAGAGTGGAGAAAGAATTGAGAAGAAACAAAGACAAGCAAATAAAAAAGAGGAGGCCTAGGCCCCAAAGCCAGGCTAACGCCTGAGACTAGGGTGGGGTGGAGGAAAAAAGGCACCCTCACCCAAAGACCTTCCCACAGCAAGTCCAAGAGCTGGAAATAAGAGGCTTCTTTCAGTCTCTTTAAAGATGCAGCAGCCAAAAGCACAATTCCAAATTCACACTCTTTCTAATCCCAGTAACAGGTCCTCTTCCCTCTGCCTCTGTCTACTGGGACTGAAACATGAGGCAGAGAGAGGTGCCTTTTATAAAAAACGTTGACATAGAGCAGAACAGGAGGTCTGTGGTTGGCTGACAGAACTGTCTAACTGGGTTTGGAGGGCTGAGATTGGTGTGCCCATGGCTACAGAAGGCCCACCTCCTTGCTTGCCTAGGGGATTAACCCCCTGCTCCTGGCTGTATAGGGCAGAATGGAAGCTCTACAGATGGCTCAGAGAGCTGCCAATCAAGGGTAAGTGGGCTATGATTGGGGTTTCCAATGGCAACAAAAGGTCTGGGCCCATTCTTGCCTTGGGAATCGACGGATCGGTGCCAGCCTGTCTGAAATTATGAATCATTCATGAAGTGAACAAAACAGGCCAAAAAGTCATGAATTTTGTGATAACCATGGCCCCACAAAACACAGTTTCATGACACACGAAATGGCCCGTTTCATGAAGAAATTTGCTTCATGTTTCAATTCATGCCCATGTCTACTGGTGATTATAGCTACATTATCTAGATGGTTCTGAGCTGATGCGAGCTGCGATTCCCAGTGAACTGTTCTTCCTGAAACTGCCTCCTCAAACCCACTTTTGTTAGAGTAACTGTTAGTCATGTATGACATGCAAACAACTCAAAGACAGTTGGGTTATATCAACCTTGGCATGTGGACCAGCTGTCAGAAATTCAACAGCAGCATGACTCTACCGAATTAAGCTGCCAAAAATTTCTAAGTGCTCCAAAACACAAAAAGTTTACTTTTTCAAAGAAATTGGTAAATATTTGAAACTTAAGTAGCCAAACTCTTCTAGCTAATATACTTGCTATTTTGTTAATTCTCTTTTAAAATACATGATCATGTAAGTGGTGTATTGATTCTTAGATTTGTGGAATGTGTAGGAAATTAGCAGAGTTTAAGACAGAGATTGCACATTGGAATTAATAAGACTTGCACTCCAATATAACTGTGTAAGAATACTTTACAACATAAAGGATAAAAATAGGTTTACATTGGATGAAAATAAGAAATTGCTAGCTGACTACATCTTTGCTAGTAAAAGATAGTCCTAAGACTTAGAGCACAAGACTGACTGAGACAAAGAGCAATAAAACTTCAGTATATAGCATCACTTAATTGCTGCCCCCCACCCCCATAAACAGGCTACCTGATAGAAAGTCCTAATTCTACTTCATTATGCTTAGAGACTCCCCTTTCCTTGGTGGGGATCCTTATTTGAGGCCTAAGTGATTACATGCAAATAAGTTTACTAATTAAGTAACACAAACAGTTTAACTCTTTCATGACTGAAATGGAAACACTTGCTAAATCCCAACAGAATGGCAGCCTTCAATATTGTGCTCTTGAAGCTAAAATATGAAGTTAGCATATGCATTATGTTTTTTTAATAATAATTTTTTATTAATAAAAAACAGATAATTTACAAATTATACGATAACTTAGTTTAACAAATAACAAACAGATAATACACAATCAAGAACCAAATAACAGTACTATATACAAATATATGGTAACAGAGATAAGAATTAAACTTCTAAAAATCATGTTATAACAAGTCAATAATAGGTTTATGATATTTCAACATAGCTCAGATATTATTGTTTTCCAAATATTCAAAGAATGGAAACTATTTTTCTTGAAAATTAGTGCTTTTAGGGAAGTGCTCGGCTTGGTATATTTTATCACTTAATTTTTCTGAAATAAAATGATCCCAAATCTTATTATGCCAATCCATGTTATATATATTCAAAGCGGTACCCATCTACATACCAAAAACATACTTATCTCAATGACAAAATATATTAAATAAATGTTTATGGCAGGATAAGAAACCGAGAGTTGTTTTTGAAACCATTAGACATAAATCTTCGAATGGTGGGTTTAATTACCCAGATTTAACCATATATCAAACTTCTAAAAGACTAATAAATATTATTCAGTTAATGTCAAACAGGATTCTTCCATCTTGGGCATCTATTTTTCAACTTTTATTAGCCCGAAGATCTCTACATGAAATAATTTGGGGAACACCTAGTAACTGACCTCCTAAAGTTAAAAAATATCTTTTAAAAATGCTATACTAAAGGTTTGGGATCAAGTGAGACATAAGATTCTACCAAATATATCTAGATTCTCTCCATTTATACTAAAACCCTTGTTAGAACTGGGACTAAATAACCAATTTTGTCAATTTCAGTGTCAGAGATCTTTCAGTATCACAGTGTGGAAAAGGTGTTGGCAGGTCATTTATATCTACTCAGGAGGGGTGGGGTTGGGCTGAGTCATCCTGTAAGAGTTTCCCAGGGTGTGGAATGCTAATGGAGGGAGGCTTCACTGTATCCTGAGGAGGTTCTTTTGCATATAGATTGGTGCTTGATGTGCTCATCTTCTCTGCAGGGCTATTGTCGGGTATAGAGTGTTTTGTTAGCCTGGTGTTTTTCAGGACTGGAAACCATGCTCTATTCATTCTTAAAGTCTCTTCTTTCCTGTTGAAATTGTGCTTATGCTTATGAATTTCAATGGCTTCCCTGTGCAGTCTGTCAAAGTAGTTGGAAGTGTTGTCAAGTATTTTAGTGTCCTGGAATAGGATACTGTGCCCTCTTTGAGTTAGGCTATGTTCAGCCACTGCTGATTTTTCAGGATGGCCAAGTCTGCAGTGTCTTTCATGTTCTTTTATTCTTGTCCGGATGCTACGCTTTGTGGTCTCGATGTAAACTTGTCCAGGGTATACAGTATACTCCTGCAGAGGTGAGGGGGTCTCTACTGTCTTTTGCTGAACGTAGCATCTGTTGTATTTTTCTGGTGGGTCTGAATACTGTTTGTAAGCCGTGCTTTTTCATAAGCTTTCCCATCTGATCAGTGATTCCTTTGATATATGGCAAAAACACTTTTCCTGTGGGAGACTGTTTTTCCTTAGTTGTTTGATTTATCCTTGGTTTACTCGCTCTTCTGATTTCATTTCTGATTTTGTCAGACTACACAGGGAAGCCATTGAAATTCATAACCATAAGCACAATTTCAACAGGAAAGAAGAGACTTTAAAAATGAATAGAGCATGGTTTCCTGAAAAACACCAGGCTAACAAAACACTCCATACCCGACAATAGCCTTGCAGAGAAGATTAGCACATCAAGCACCAATCCATATGCAAAAGAACCTCCTCAGGATACAGTGAAGCCTCCCTCCATTAGCATTCCACACCCTGGGAAACTCTTACAGAATCTCAGCCCAACCCCACCCCTCCTGAGTAGATATAAATGACCTGCCAACATCTTCTCCACACTGTGACACTGCGAGATCTCTGTCTTTTGGTGCTACACCTCTGAAGATGCCAGCCACAGCTGCTGGCAAAACGTCAGGAACTACAATGCCAAGGCCACGACTATACAGCCCAGAAAATCCACAACAACCATTGTTCTCTGGCCGTGAAAGCCTTCGACAATATATCTAGGACTTCCTGTTTTTGACTGAGAAGATAGCTCCCATCTTCTCTTTCTACTTGGACTTCTAGGTAGTAGGTGATAACTCCAAACTCTTTCACTTCAACCCCTAGACTCAGATGTTGGACTATTTCATCATAGTCCTTCTTTTCAAAACACAAAATCAGATCATTGATGTAAACCAGAATGTAAGTCTATTATCTTGGTTCTTTGAATAAAGGCATTGTTCAGCTTTGCCTTGCTTAAAAACTTCTTTGGTCAACATTTGGTGTAATTTTTCATTCCAACACCTTCCAGCTTGTTTGAACCCAAATAAGCTCTTTTGTAGTTTACACACAAGATGCCTTTCCTGGGATTATTCAAAACCTGGCGGCTCTTCCATGTAAACCTCCTATTTTATTTCACCATGCACAAAAACTGTTTTTATGTCTAGATGCTTCATGTGCATCTTTTGCACTACAGCTATACTCAGGAGCACCCTTATTGAAGTGTGCCTCACCACTGGTGCGAGGGTCTCATCATAGTTTTCACCATATTTCTGAGTGTAGCCTTTGGCAACCAATCTCATCTTGTATCTTTGCATTTTGCCTTATGTAATGTGTTTGGTCTTGAAAATCCACTTGTATCCAACTGTTCTCTTCCCTGGAGGGAATTCTTCAAGGGTCCATGTATGATTTTTGATGAGAGATTCAATCTCTTTCTCTGCAGCCCTTCTCCACTTCTTTGGCAGGCATTTTTGTTATGTCTTCCCATGTGGAGAGTTCAGGCACAACTTCTGTCCTTGCCAGATAGGAAAGTCTTCTGGTTGTATGTTTTTGTTTACTCTCTCTGACTACCTAAGCGCCACCCTTGACACAATGCAGCCGGTGCTCCCCTACACCAGAGAAGGGCCTCTGCGCCACTCCCAAAGTGCCACCGCTGACACAATGCAGTCAGCGCTCCCCTTTGCCACCCGGGAGGGGAGAGAGGGAAAAAAGCTCCTTCTTCTTTGAGCGTGCGAAGCAACTGCGGCCAGAGAAAGCAGAGCTGCCTGCAAAAGTCTCTTGGTTCTGCCCCCAGACAAAGCCCCATATGCCCGGTAAGGGAGCCTGTCTCTCCCTCTAGGTGGAGCTGCAAAGGCTGGCTCCCGGCTTAAGCAGCTACACTGCTGCCGGGTGAGCTGAATTCTACTCTTAAGTATCTACCTAAAGCCTTTGAACTTCTTCCCAGATATTTTTAGCTTTATCAATATGAATCACCTGCAAAATGTCTTGGTCCTCCAAACCTTGAAACAAGATCCCTTTGGCTTTGTCACTATATTCGTCCCATTTTCGTTGCTTTACAGGTTCCTCATTTGCTGGTCTTGGATCTTTAATTGCGTCCCAAACTCCTTGTTCCATAAGATGGGGCTGCATGTGGGCTTTCCAGATTATATAGTTTCTTTTGTTCAGCCTTTCTATCACTGCAATTTGCTGAATGCTATAGGTGGCCATTTTGTCCCTTTGTTCTCTCTCACATACAGTTCATGAAGGGAGCCTCTAGTGAGTCTTAGTCCTTTAATCAGAGATCAATCCACAAACCATCCTCTGCTACCATGTAGGGAATGGTATATCTTAGGAATGATCTTGAATTTAATTAAGGAGGGAATGAAGAGAGTTTTTTTCATGAACTACAACTTTGATAGAACGCAGAGAAACAGAATAAATACTAACTACCTTACTAAACTGGGACAGATGGACTTCTGGAAAGAAGCAGGAAGTAGCCTAAGAATACCAATCTGGACTGGAGACATGCAAGAAGGACAGAAGAGAGGCAGAAAGAAGGGCCTTATTTTGCTATCTATCTAACTGTCAGATTTACTGCCCCTTGCAGGTATTCTGTGTCTTCTGCCTTTTTTGTAGACAAGACATGGTATATCCAACATATTATACACCAGTCTAGCATTCTGTGGCATGCAAGGGAACTCATGCATGTATATGGAACTTCCGAGTTTCCATACTGCCTACTCCTTTAAAGTGAGTGAGTCAGCCTATGCATAGAAGCTTTTTCTGAAAACAGGCCACAATGTCTGAATCAGAGTAACTGCTGGCATTTGAAGTGTAAAGCCGTGAGTTATCCTTCATTTCACCATATGCTAAAGCCAAAAGGCTCAGAGATGTGCAGAAGATGATTTTTTGCCAACAGCTAATGGCTGCATTATAGACTAAGATTATTATTGAGGGTAGAGATAATTCTACTCTAACCATAGGTGAACATGTTGAAGGAGAAACAGCTAACAACAGGTAGGCAAATTTGTTTTAAGCAACTTCTAAAGATGGAAGATTTCCAGAGCCCCAAATTGCTGCTCTATATAGAGGGTGGGGCAGGAATTTCATTTTATAAATTTCCATGATGGAGCAATCAGGCAACCTCCTCTCTTCCTATAAAATCTAAGGATACCAAGGATAGCTTTTCTGAGGTTATGCTTAGCATAATCAATATTTGGTGTCCAAGAGCCCGACTGATGCATCAACGCCCCTAATTATTCAAAGCTAGACACCTGTTCTAGTGGTTGCTCATTCATTGTTGATTTTGATGTTCTGTTCTACTAAAAACCATAATCTTGGTTCGGCATAATCTACACTAAGTAAGTTAGTTTTACAGTAGAAGCTGAACTGTCTCAGCAACCTTCTAAGATCAATTTGAGTATGGATATTAGTGTTATGTCATTTGCATAAAGCAAAATTGAAATAGCCTTCCCACCTACTTTTACTGGAAAAAATTGGGATCCACCAGATATTCCACCATATCATTTATGTATAAATTAAAAAGTAATGGGGCAAAAATGCAACTTTGATGTACCCCTTTTAAGGTTTTCACTGACCTAGACAGCTGGCCATAGACACCTAATCTGATCTTTAAGCTGGTGTCTGTGCAAAAGCCTTTATAATAGGCTCTAGCAACCTATTATATACATGTTAATTAATTTTCTCCACAGATATCTTAAGATGGAATTGAATATGGCCTTGAGATCAATAAATGCCACATATAGATGCCTAGATGGTCCCTTTGAATATTTATTAATAAGACGTTGTAATGGAAGGCATAGGTCCAGGGTCAAATGCCTCTGTCTAAATCCAATTTGCTCTGGTGCTAACAAGTTATTTTCAATTACCCATGCCTCTAGCTTCAATAGGAGATGCCTTTCATAAAACTTTCCTATAATATTCTACAGGCTTATTAGCCTATAGTTAGCTAGATCAGTACACTCTTCTTTCTAACAAACTGGCATGACAATAGAAGAGGTCCATTCAGGGCTGCCACCTCCATTGAGGCAGGTCTGGCAACTGCCTCCAGCGCTGAGGCGCCAGAGAGGGCACCAGGGGCAAGGGCGCATGCTGCCAAGCTGGCAGCAGCAGCACGCGGGCGGCTGAGTAGGAGGGATGGGAAGCTGCCCACGCGCCACCCCGGCCACCTGCCATGCCTGGCCCACAGCTACTGCAGCCTCCCAGCCCTCCTGTGCTGCCGCCGCTGCCAGCACGTGCCCCCAGCCGGCAGCAACAGCCATGGGCCGGGCATGGCCAGCATCTGGATTGGCACATGGAGCAATGGAGCAGGAGGGCTGGGAGGAAGCATGCGTGCCTCCCCAGCCACCTGCCTTGCCCGGCTGGGAGTGTATGCCAGTGGTGGCAGTGTGGGGCAGTCTGAGCGGGCAGCCCTCCCACCCAGCCACCCGCTGCCCCACAGTCCAGGTGCACACACGCGCTTTGTGTGTGTGCACGAGAGAGAGGGCAGGAGCAGACCTGAAGCTATCCCCGGCCTCAGGCATCGGAAACCCTGGCGCCGGCCCTAGGTCCATTCCTGGAGAAACCTACCAAACCTATCTATATAAGTAAACAGGGGTTTAAAAAGGTTCCCATTAGCCCTGGAAAGGATCTGTTATATTTCATTTTGGAGTGTACAGGTCCATTTTAAATGGATATCAGCTATAATTAAAATGAAGTATTGATGTCCCACAGTCCCCTGAAGTTTCAGAAGTACAAATACAGAATATAGGTGGTTGGTGATCATTTTCCAGAAGTGACTCTACGTCAAAATATAATATATTAATATATAATTTATCACAGCCACACCCGTCAGTTATAATAAGTGAATTCCCCATATTTATCTCCCTCTAAAGGCATAAAGCATAGCTCTCTATGAAAGATACTGCCAAGATTTACGTACAAGTGGAAGAGAACCATCCACAGGCATCAGCTTCAACAATATAAGCTACTTCCACAAGATATATGCATTTAAAAATTGCAAAAGTTCTGTCTGGACAATCATCCTGTTTCCCATATGACCCTCTTCCCACCCTAGTCTGCCCCACAAGTCCCCCACAAATATGTCTAGCTGAATGGAAATTTTATTTTTAAAAACCCACAGAGATGACACTAAATAAATACCTTTCATTTCCACATACAAATGATGTCTGTAAGCCTCCCAATGATGTCTGTGCTAAAAGCAAAACATCTCCCCATCAACAATGTTATGAGGAGTTACATATTTACTATAAAACAGATTCTGTTGGGTGCTCTTTCTCTGCTTGTGCAGGATTAATACGTCCACCACATGTCCCAGATTAAAAGAAAAATTATAGGGATAAGATAGAAGCTGGGAAAGGAGAAGTTTCACCAGACAAGCTGAGAGTTAAGAAAGGGATAAAGATAATAAAATTCAAGCAGATTTTTTTTTTCAAACATGGTGAACCACAACCATACTTTCAAGGGTTTTAACTACTTCTTATGAACACTGCTGCCAAGTGACAATTGAGGTTCAGACCACATAAACAAGCTGAGCCAGCATATGGAAGTACAGTAAGTAAAATGTGGAGTGGAGCAGGAGCTGAAATGACCTTTGACATGCATCACTCTAATGGGAACCCATTGTCAGTCCATGGGAACATAATGGCAATGCAGAGTGAGAAAAGGTGAAAGGGAATCAAGCTGAATCACAGCCAATCTTAGATGGTCCCCATAACCCAACTGTTTATTTTATGTCTTTCTTAGTGCAGACTGAAATCTTAGAGTCTCTCTACACAATACTTTTGATATGTGCTCTTCATGTGTCAAGAGAAGCAATGTTAGCTGGGAAGCATAGTTTTAAATGACAGAGCCAGCGGAGGCTGCTTCAGAGGGGACAGATTCTCTCACAGCCCTCCACCACCTCCCCTTCCAGAGCCTTTGCCCTGCCAAGGTTTGGTTAATTCAGTTTTAAGCAGCAAAAGCTCCAGAAGGGGAGAAAGTCAGGCATGCCAGAGGTGGTGAAGGGCTGTGAAGGAATCTGTCCTCTCTGGAGCAATCTCTGCCAGCTCTGTCTTTCAAAACGATGCTTCCCGGCTAATATTGCATCTCCTGACAATTGATGGACATACCCCAGCGTCTCGTGTACAGAGACTCTAAGTGCACAAGATGCTATGATACTATGGACCAGAAAAATGAGAAGGGGAAAAGATGGTGGTCCTGATCTTGCTACAATTTAAAACCAGGAGCTACTTTACACTTTGGTCCAAAGGCTTGTGCATGCTCTGTGGGATTGTTTTGATTTTTTTAATCTCTGGGCAGCAGATTTACCAAAACAATATCACAGATTTTTATAACTCCTCTTACTTGCAAAGGTGGTTTGTTGTTCAGAGGCAGAAAAATATAATGCTGAACTTTCCTTGAGTATGTGGAACAAGGTTATGACTTAGATACTGGGAACATGTGCTTCTCTCAAATTCTCCACTAGCACAGAGACTGCCTGCTCTTATCCATGGTTTATTGAAACCAGTGTTGAGGCCATTTCAGAGCTCACTGTAGTGAGAGCTAATGGGATAGCTCAAAAGTACAGTCCACAACCAACTTATTGCCATGGGGCTTAATCATGGTACTGAAGCTAGCCTGATTAATTCCAGTTTGGTTGTAACACTTAACTCTGGATACTGCAAACTGGAGAAGATAATGGAGAATCCACACATGAGACTAAAAGAGGAAATGTATGAATTTACAGTACCTTCCTAGTCTTTAATCATTATTTCTATTAATTTCAATGGAAGAAATGATATGCTGATGCTTACTCTCCCAAACAGTCACAGCAGATTATAGTAGATAGGGAATACTATGAGGGATGTGCACCCAAAAAAGATTCAGGTAAACCCCAAATGGGAAAACAATCTGGAATAACCCAAATCCATGCAAATGGCAAGAAAAGCACTGCTTTGAGCTTCCTGCTCCACCTTCTTTCACTGGATGGAAGAGAGGAGAAAGTAGGGGTCATTTCCTAGAAAAAGAACTGCAGGAACTCATTAGCATAACTCATTAGCATATGCCACACCCCATGACATCACCGGAAGTGTGTCAGAAGGCAACCTCCACCACCACCACCCCCAGGCCCCTTTCCACAAAAGTCTCCAGGTATTTCTTTAAAGGAAAATGAACTCAAAGCATCTTACCCTCCTCTAGAGAGCCAGCCCTGCTTGCAGCCACTCACTCAAGTCACAAATGAAAATAAAGCAGCATGAATTCCAAGCACCCTGCGTTCCTTTGGAGCTCAGCGCCACTCGGCATTCACTCATTTTCTCCCTCTCCCCGCCTCACAAATGAAAGGAGCAGAGCAGAATAAATGCAAGCAGCTTGCTTTTCCTTGGAGCCCAGCACCGCTTGGCATTCACTTATTTTCTCCCCCCCGCCACCGCCCCAAGTCACAAATGAAAGTAAAAGAGCAGAGCAGAATGAATGCAATTAGCTTGCCTTCCTTTGGAGCCCAGCACCACTCGCCATTCACTTATTTTCTCCCCCCCCCCAAGTCACAAACAAAAGTAAAAGAGCAGAGCAGAATGAATGCAATCAGCTTGCCTTCCTTTGGAGCCCAGCACCACTTGGCTTGCACACTGAGAAAAAGTAATCACGTGGGCAGGGCCAAAACCCACGTGACCTCTTTTTAGAGGTACTGGAACGCCGTTCCTGTGTGTTACGGCTCCAAATGAGCCCTGGGAGAAAGGAACTCCCTCCCTCCCCTCTCCCACTGGGTGAAAAAAGGCAGCAGGAAGCTTTGAAAGCAGCACTTTTCTTGCCATGCAAACAGCAAGAAAAGCACTGCTTTAAGCTTCCCACATCGCCTTCTTTCACCGGATGGGAGAGGGGAGGAGGGAACCTCCTCCTCCCCCCTCCCACTAGGTGAAAAAAGGCGGCAGGAAGCTTTGAAAGCAGAACTTTTCTCGCCATTTGCAAATGGCAAGAAAAGTGCTGTGGCTGCTGCCGCTGTACACAAAGTTTTCCAAAGTGTAAAGCACTTTGGAAAGCTTTGCTTTGATATTTCCAAATTGGCTTAGCAATGCTGGGGCTGAATACCAAATCTATCCAAATCAGGCCCGAATCAGGTTAAAAACCCAAATCAGAAACCCAAAGTACACACTCCTAAATACTATATTTCAAGGCCAGCTAGACAAGAAGTATTATCCATTATAATCTCTCTTCTTCTTTTAAACCTTGCTAAAAAGCTGCAAGACGTGCCTCAGAGTGCTTTCCTTCCCAAAGAAAATGGCACTTGGAAGCAAAACAAAAACAAAACAAAAAAACACCCGCCATGGTAGGTTTGACCTCTCTCACCCAACAGCACAATCTAGTCACTGCTTTGCAAACTTTAAAGATTTTCCAATAATTCAGTCATGGATTTCAAATATCCTTGTCCAGTTTGGCTTTCAAGTAAGTGCATTGAACTTGTTCTGTTTTAGAACAGCCTGATCTAATAGGCAATGTTTTCCCTGCATAGCAGGAACATCCCAGATCTCGAGAACTACTGGCAATTAGAACCACAACAAACTAAAGGTGGGGTGGGGGGTGGGGACTGAAATGAACCCAGTCATTTGCCAATTACCCAGTCACCATTTTGACTTGTGTTTCAGATCTTATGTCAATATGAAAGGGTTTAGAGAATGCTTGACTTTGGCTAAGGCATAACAGTAGTCAGCCTCCATTGCAAAGCAATACATTTTGTTAAACAGGGTAAAAAGTTTAACGTGGAGCCCAATCATGCTTTTACAGCCCAAAGACTTACAGCTTTAAGTGCTGTTTGACAGTTAGGCTTTCCCCAGACTTTTCGGCATTATGTCTATTTTCCAGTTGAGGTTTTGAGTTACTATCTTGCTGATTTGCCAGTGTGCAAGCCTACATACGGTGGAATATGAATGATGCAGCAATACTCTGGAATGTGTAATTGCTATTTGGGTGGATGGGTGGGGGTTTGGAGGAGGACCTTTCCATGCACTAGCTGCAACCAATCAACTTTTGCCTGATGCCAAGAAATTAAACACAGTAAAGCCAGACCCTTCTCAGCAGTGAGTTGATTGCTTTAAATAAGGGAGATTTCCTGAATGTTTAAATTGAAACTTCTACTATGATTAAAGCAACGAGAGGGTCCAGGATGGCTTCCTCACTATTTAGTTCCTAAAATTCCTGTGAGGTCTGGAGATGACAAATTCAATTCTGATGTGCTGTGTTTTACACTCTGCAGGCTGTAGTTAAAAAGGGGAAAACTAATCAGGCTTGGGTTTCCCAGGGGCTGAACGTTAAGATGTTTTCCTATTTAAACTCATGGAAATATGTTAAACCCCACAGTGACTGGATGAGGATTATACAATATGAAATGTATGTGCCAGTAGGTGTTTTGTTTTTTGCCCTGTATGCATACTTTGTTTGTTTAATCTTTCATCATGCTAGGAAAAAAAATAAAATCTTAACTAGATTTTATCATCAGGAAAGGAATTGTTTATAATACAGCAAAAGACAGTGCATGAGATTTTGGCCAATTAGGTTATGTTTTTGACCTGAGTTGCATCACAGTGTTTTCCTGCCCAATTTAACAAGGGTTTTGTAGAAGACATGATAAGTGCTTGAAACTACTAGGGTGTGATGAGAAGTGGGATCCTACTACATATGAAACCCAGAGGAGAAACAAATTCTCTCACCCCACACAGTTCAGTTGCCTAGTTTGCCTGCAAAGAAGCCTATTTCAGGGGTTTCCATAACAATAAAGATATAATGGATTCCCACAGGAAGCATTCATAGAAGTAGAAAATGTGAATTTTCCATAAATGAAGAACTTCATCTAAAATTTGCCAGAAAAACCAACTTCTGTTACACTTCCCCTTTTACATGTTCAGTTATACTTTTGAACAGGGATGTGTGTGTCTTCATGCATTGCTAGAACTTTGCCAGTTGTTTTCCTCTTCTGCTGTCTATAAAAACTTGGTTGACTTTTGGCAGTAGGAAGAGATGCAAGAAAAATGCCAAAAGCTCCAGTGGTGTGCTTAGTTCTCTCCTATGAATGCCTGTCTTTGAAGCCCAAGCCACATTTCTATATACACATGTGGACAGAGTTACTGATTTATTTGCATGTGTACCTCTCATACAACATCACATGTACTAGCTACTAATGTCATCAGGCAGCACAGAAGTTGCAAATGGATCTACTAGTTTCCAAATGGAATTAAATGGTAGAATCTATAGAAATAAAACTGGATCCAGCTGGTAGAAAATGGCTGGCAACTAGGCAGAGGAGAGATAACGGAAAGAATGCATGGGCCAGGGGAAAAGGAAGATAGTGTACTCTTAAAGCTTGTCCTCAGTCCAGAATGACCTGTTATCTCACAGAGGAAGAATCAGGTCCTTGAGATTTCTCAGATTTACATTGAAGCATTCAGTATAATATAATTCAGTTTGGAAAGGATGATATTTTTTCTCCTTTTACGGTGTTAGCAATAGCAAAGGGTGCTGAATTAATGGGTATCAACTGAATCCTGTGGACTATGAAATAAAGTTAATCTTTAATAAAAGAAACAGTTGATAATCCTATTCACCAGTTTTCATAACTGTCAACATTGTTCATTCATTTGGATTTTCAGGTTTAAGAAGTAAAAGCTATATAAACAGGTTAAAAAAACTGCTGTCAAGCTTCAGCCATAATGTAGAAAGAATTTGGCACTTGTGGTTAGAGGGAATTCATACTTTGTGTTAAGACGTGTTTATATAAATAGAAAATTAGCTGTTTCAGAAGCAACAAATGTCAGCTCTTTACAGGGAGGTTCTTTAAACATGTGATTATATGGCTTTGGTTAGGCTTGAGCTTGCTGTTTTCCGATACAGGCACATTGGCTGCTGAGGTAGAGAAGCCATTTTCCTGTTAGTGCTCCAATACAAATGTTGGTTTTAAATTTCTTGTTCCATAAACATCATCATTTTGACTGATGCACCATAAATGACATCTGTTGATAACTGTGGCTTGGGTTTCTTTCTAAATAAACTTGAATCAGTCCATTGTTGTTCAAAAGTGTTGGTGCTATTGTAATCTCTGCACACTGCAGTTGCAGCATTTATTATTGCACTTACAATTTGCTAACCATTAGGACAGGGGGTAGGGTTCAGATTAGGGCAGGGGCTGCTTGATGAGCAAGAAGGTTCGAGCAGAAAGTGAAAAATCTTCTGTTGTGGATCTGAGCATTAAGTTGTGAATGTTGCAACAGGTTATATTGCTGATTTTTGTGTGGGTTATTTTGCAAATTCATGGAAAACTTCTACCTGGACAAGGTTATTCCCAACCTTTAGTGGCATAAACAACAGGTTGATAGCCAGACACACACAAATATTGCATGCCATAGAACTGCCATTTTTAATAGGGTGATGGATTTAAAAAAATCCCACAATGAAATGACTTTACCAGCATAAATCAAGATCACAGCTGAACTGGTAATGGGGAGCACAATCAATCAACAAACCGATCTTTACTGCATTAGCTGAAAGCTATAGCAACAATACAGTATTAAATCAAATGTCAAATTTCACATACTACAGCTTGCTTGTTTCTAGGGATCTTAGAGGAAGAGAGATCATTTGCAGGTTTTCATGTACCAAAGTACAGTGTAGTATTTTATATCTTATCTTATTCCTTTCTTACTTTCTTAGCTCTCTTCTTGAAGAGAGTTTCTGTTTTGTTTATGTTGTGTTCCATAATTCTTTCTGCAGCATTTTATGTTTTCACTTGGGGCTTGCTCCCCCTCCCCCTTTCTTTCCTGGTTTATTATTTGATTTCTGGCTTGCCTTCTACATCTTGCTTCCTTGGCTCTTTGGAGCCCAATTTTTTAATCACCCCTCATTCTGATTTGCTTCATTAGTTCTTTATTAAGTGTTTCAGAGTGTGACTTGCTGTGATTGCGTGTTGTCTGAGTGTGCCCTTCGCTTACTGAACCTTTTTGAGTTGTAATTGTGCCCCTCCCTGAAGCTGTTGTGGTTCTTTGGTAATTACAGGTAAGTTGAAATTTATCTGTCTTGCGTAACTCAGTCTGTGATGTAATCAAGCATAACATTTTTATTTTATTTATTTTATCACACACAGTCTAGTAGTAAAATCACGTACTTTTCATACATGCATTACTGCATCCTATCTGACGTGAAATCTGTATACAAACACAGCACATCATGACTGGCAAAGAATCTTCTGCCTCTGAAAGGAAGGATGTGTAGCATGGTGGGGGCAGATCTGGGAAAGGGAAAGAGAGGGGAAGGGGTGATTTTCAAAAAGCAGCCACAGCCAACAGTAGTAACAGTCTACTGGTTTTCATACAGACAGTCTGGTATTTTTGTGGACCTTCTGGGGAAAATGTAATTTTAAAAAATGGACATATAAATAAAGGAGTGGATGGCTGCAGATGTGCATGAGCTGGTGACAGTGCCAGTAGGCCTTTATGTACCACCTCCACCTCCTTCCACTCCATGTCTGCCCATCCCAGCTGCTCAGAATCCTGCAGGGCATCACACAAGGAGTTGCCAGCCTGCCTTGCCTCCTGTGTGTATGGTGCTGCTGGGAGAATGGCCAGCCAGCACAGCCTCCTGTGTGTGTGCCACCACCGAGGAAGTGACCAGCCAGCTTGGCTGCCCACGAGTGGCTGGCTGGTCATTCCAGCCACCTGGCCTCCTGCACAGCCCCACTCAGGAGGTGGCCAGTCAGCCAGTCCAGCCACCCAGCCTCCTGCACAGCACCTGGGAGTGGCTGGCCAGCCCGGTTACCAGTGGGGGAGCGGTGCAATGACGTCACTCCAGTAGCGACATCATTGCATTGGGGCCAGGAGCGAGCACACGAAGATGATTTTACAGGTGAGCGCTACTCCCTCTCCACAAGGTCTGGTGTTTTTATAGATCACATCTGGTAACCGTGTGTGTGTGCGTGTATGTGTGCGTGTGTGCATGTGCACGTGCATGCGCATGTGCACACATGTCTTTAATTGAAACCAATGAGAAACAATAACAAAATAGAATTATGAAAACAAGACAGCAATAGCAAAAGAAGAATAAAAGAAAATCGTATGAAACAACCCAATAAAGATAACAAAAACAAAAGAAACAAAAGAAGTTCCCATGCACATCTACTAGAAGCTTTCTTTTTTAAAAAATACGAAAGCTAAGGAAGTTGCATGGAGGGAATATATTTTTTGCATTTTCTGTGCTTCTGTGGAAGCACAGAATACATAGAGGTATTGTTGCCAACAGGCCTGGAGAAAAACGGTCTTATTGTGTGGAAATGGGCAGTTGAAGCTTATCATGACAGAGAGGTAAATAACATTCCATCAAACCTCTGTTAAAAGGACAGGGCATTTTTTTCCTCCAGTCATTTGGCAACCCTACATAGAACTCTGCATTTAAACAGACAGAACAGATAGTAAACAGTGTGCAATAATATGCCACCCTTAATTTGCTACAATTTAAAGGCACTAAACAATATCCCTCCCTCCTTTCAAAAAATCCCCAAAGAGCTGCAACTGTGGCACTACCTTAAAAATGATACTGAGCAAGGAAAGCAGAAGCCCCAGCTGCAGGCAATTACCATATCCACACAGACTAAACAAAGGGCTACTGCTCCTTCATCCTTCCCAATTTTTAAAGATATAGAATCATTGGTCAGAGGGAGAGTGTGAGTCAGACTTACACCAGCACAGCTTCAGGATCATTCAATCAGACTGTTATTTCACATAATTGAACATGCTAAGTACCACATCAGAACCACAACTGAGTTGCAAAGTGATTACAAGTGACAGATAAAGACAGCAAGAGAGGGGAAAGTGGGATGAGAGAGCCTGAGCCCTGTGGACATCTAAAAATACCTGCACATTTTCTGTCACACAGACACCCCACTCCAAAGCACACTTTTCCTTTTCAATTCAACTAGGGTCTTATTTTAGGGCTTTCCACTTGGGGAGAAGAAAGGGGTTTCTGTGCTCTTTGAAGCTTGTATGTGCAGCTTAGACAGGAAGCCTGAGCTTCTGTCAGTCAACAGCACATGCAAAATTTATCAAGTATATTACTTGACACAGAGGTTACTCTGTCATTACTAACTAACAGGGGCCGGCCAAGGGATTTTTTTTTTATGGAAACATGTGCTGCCAAAGGCAAAGTGTCCATTGATTGATTGCCACAGCTGACCTAAAATGTACAGGAATCACTGTGTAATAAGCTCTTTATCATATATAAATCACACAGATAAGATTAGGAGTTTTACCTACACCCAAAAGATCAGTGCTTAGTTTTTGTGATCATTTTGTTTGGGGTCTTGGTCATACTTATCCCAACCATTCTGAGTTCAACAGAGATGTTTCCTATCTCAGTTGTTTGCTGTTAGAATTTTCTGTTAATTTGACCTTATGTGTTTTCCCAGTCCTTTGTGTACCTTAAATTAATATGTTGGATAGTTCATGTCATTTATGCCTATTTATATTAGTTTTATCCCTGTAACAAAAAAATCATGTGTTTCCTTGTGATTTAAAAGCTCATCTTAGATCTAATGCAAACACAGGGTTTATTTCAATTATGGTTAGTTTGTGAAACCAAGATTTGATTCACCAACAGTCATTCAAATCCTGCTTTGACTCAAACACTGCTTTCATCACCATTCTGGACAGATATTTCTATATCCAGGGTGTATACAAAAAGTCATACTAGTAGGGAAGACTCCAGAATTATGTCCATTCGCTGACCTGGATTCTCCAGCTTTCAAAGCTAGTCTCTGGGATTTCTAAATGAGAAGACCGAAGCAAAAATGTGAATATACTTTTCTGCCTCATTTATGGAAACATGCCCATTACACTTTCCCTTTGTTAGACAATGAGAGAAGTCATTGCTGTGATTGATCGGACCGGCAACAGAAATTGATAGCTCCATTGATGTTTTCTGCTTACATTTAGCTGCTAAAACTAAGTAATTTCAAGGAAATGTATCTCACACTTGAGTATCCCTCCTTCTTTTAAAATATAAAAGGACAATGTTTATCAATCTCTTCCCTGGCTCTTATCACAGCAGAAAAACAAAGCATTTTCAAAATTGGAAAATTGTATCAGATGGTGATCAAAAGGAGCCCAATTGGGTGGCATTACCTAGTGGATGTTGTGTAATTAGTATTTCTAGATTTGTAGAAGCAACAGGATACTTCACATATTGCAAGTCATATTTATCAGTAATGATAGAGACTGGAAAAAATTTGGTTTACCTAAAATCAAAATAAGAGTGACTGGCTTGTAATGTTTTTATACAGCCCAGTTCGGGTGTTTTGGGCCAGGATTTAGTGATATTCTGCTGACAAAAATAGTAGTCTGGAGGGAAAATGTATTAGTCCTATTTGATAATCTCGCATATACTTATCTTCAACATATACTTTGATTGAGTATGCAGATTTTGGGGAGGCGGGGCAGGTGGAGCAGAAGTTTACAAGCGGTAAGGAATCTGTGAAAGCAATTCCTGAAGTTCAGTTAACTGCTTGAGGTTATGGATTGATATAGTAATCTTGAGTGTTGTAGTCAGTTTGTTAAATTGTTTGTGTTGAGAAACTCTTAGACTCAGTACCATTTTGTTTTGTTGGAAGGTCTTTGAGATTTTTAAGGTTACTGTACTGCATATGGGTCTAGAAATTAATCCTATTTAAATGGATAGGATTTACTTCAGAATAAATTAGGATTGGATTTCAAGGCTGCAGTTTTATTCACACTTCATTAGCAATTATTTTCATGAAAACCATGAAACCTCAGTGAAGTCAATAGGAAGTGGGTATCCACAGAATAGTAGCCCAAATCTTACTCATGTGACTATGATGATTTTTCTTTTCTGCTAAGGCTATATATAAGGTGTGTGTAGTTTGTATTTAACTATGAAGGGTTCAATACCTGAGAGAAAAACAAACAAGAACATGCTAAATGGGAACTTCTACTTGCATGTCAATTGAACAATATGATAAAGAGGTTCCTGTGTTAAAACCAGAGGGCATGATGCCTTGCTCCATCTTTCCGTTGTCCAGAATCCAGACAAGTCTCAGAAGATAGCACAAGGTTCCATCTACATATTACAACATCCTTGTGACTGTCAAGGAACACAAGAATTTCATATCACATGTGCGATGGGAATTTTGTGCCTCCCAAATGCATACCATCTCTTTTTTTTTTGTGACCACAACACATAGGGTAAAGCAGCTGTAGCGCCCCCCCCCACTCCCCCACAGATTCTGTTTTTGCATCCTCATGGAGCTGTTATAGGCTCTGCTATAAAAATCACATGACTTATGTGGCTATAATAGCGGCTCGATGGGGTGTATTAAGGACACAAACAACATGGGGGAGGCTACAGCCACCTCCCTGTGTGATGTGGTTGCAAACAGAAAAGAGCTGGTGTGCATCTGAGAAGTAAAAATCTTCCATTTCATGTAAACTCTTATTTCATTCACCAACAGACATACGTTTATAATGTGTAGATTGACCTTTAAGCAAATACTAGCATGGGCAAAGGATCAGACATGCATTGTGCATGATTTGCATAATTTGCATATTTGCAGAAAGTGCAAATTGTTTTACCTGGAGAAGGAGAAATAGAGCTAGGTCTTATCTGCATAACAATGGCACCTCTCTCCAAATCCATGGATTGTCTTTCTTAGTAGTTTAATGTTAAATAGCATTTTCTTGGGCAGGGCCAGATCACCGGGGGGGCAGGGGGGTAGTCTGCCCCCGGTACTGCCAAAGAGGGGGTGCCGGGTGCAGCTGCCAGCTGCCGGGAGCACGATGGAGCTGGCGGCGGCAGCGCACCGGTGGCAGAGCGGAGGGCTGGGAGTCCGTCCATGCCATTCGCCTGCCCCAGGACAGGGAGCACGCGGCAAGCCGGCTGCCCTGTCAGTGGGGCAGGCGAATGGCACAGGCGGACTACCAGCCCTCTGCTCAGACACCCGCACCCTGCCGCTGCCAGCTCCGCAGCACTCCATACACTGGGGGGGGGGGGCGGCTTGCTGCGTGGGCAGCATGCCTTGGCCCTGCGTGATGACATCACAGAAGTGACATCTGTTAGGTCCATAATGCTGTCTTGTATGCCTTTGCTTAACCGACTCCATTTTTAATCCTCTCAGTGTTTAAGTGCTCTCTTCACAGGTGCCAAGGTTCCCAGGCAGCTATCTCACAGAAAAGGATTGTTTTGGCTACCGATGTTCCACCAAGAACCGGCCTTGGGAAACTCTCGCTCTCCTAACTTCAAAGGGGTTGTTTTGAGAACTGTGGGGGGAGGATGGGCCTGCTGTGATCTGTTACTTTGTACCTCATGCTTTGCCTGTCATTGGTAACAATGCATATGTACCATCCTGAATATTGTATTCAGGCTAGTGGACTATAATGAACTAATTCTTCAGTAAAAGCCTTTTGGAAACAATGGACTGTTGTCTAATTGCAGAAGGTAGTCTGGAGTAAGGACATTATCTAGCCACAGTTCTGACATTTTGTTACCAATCAACTTTTCCAATGCCTAAGCCGGATCAGACGGACTCCAAAGCTGTCCCAGTCAGGGATCCTTTGTTTGACCCGTATGCCTCTCCCAGCTCTCAAGGTTTGGAACCTCAGGATCCTGTGCCGCGAGGAAACAGCTCCTCGGTTACGATTTATACCCTCGCTCCCAGCAGTGCTGATACTCGGCCTAGGGCTACAGCTGAACCACTGTTCTCCTTGCCCACTCCGACGCAGTGGGGTGCAAGACCAAGGGAGACGAGGGAACGGAGGGCCAGCACGATGTTCACGCAAACGCAGCTGGATAGCCGGCGCAGTTTGGAATCTATACCCGAGCATGCCAGTGGCCGACCGTGGCTGTTCTGGAACAGGACGACCGAACAAATGGAATGGGAGACGTCCTGCCGTGGTGCCCTGAGTTGGGATTATGCGGAAGTCACCCCGTGGTCGGGGCAACAAGATGTAAGTGAGCACCAATGGGTGCAGCTTCAAAGCCGAACGATTGCAATTGACTCAGGCATATCAGCAATCACCGGTCTGACAAAAGGAGTTTTAGCCGTGAGATTGCAAGAGGAACAAGGAGTGGAGATACCCTTGCCGTGGCGACAGATGCAAACCACGAGACCGCAGGCCGAAACTATGCAGACCTCGCAGACTACCGGAGCTATGGGGTATACAGAACAAGAGGAGGAAACCACGGATAGAGTGCAAGTGTTGGAGGACAGACTAGCAAGCATGGAAGAAAGTTTAGCAAACGCCGTTCACCTGCTTTCAGTGCTCGTGGCGGGGGACGGAGGTCGTGAACCGCCAGCTGGTCTACCAGACATCAGCCAAAGTTTGTCTAACCTGCAAAGTCTTCTGCCTCGTCCGGAGGGCCCTATCCAACCGTGGCCGCAACAGCCACCAGAAACGGGAGACGAGGATTCTGTCCCCGGGGAAGGACCCTGCCCAGAAGACCCGTGTCCAGGAGAACCCCATCCCGAACAACCAGTCATACCAGATGAAGCCGGAGCCGGTGGGGGAGCTGGAGAACTGAGTCCAGAAGACCCACGTCCCGATCGCCCAATCACTCCCGCTGGCAGTGGGACCGGAGGAGGAGGAGGGGAACCAGGACAACCGCTGGAGCCCGCTTCCCCGGTAGTGCCTCCACCCACGACCCAAGCAAACCAGCCCCCAAGCCTCCTGAGAGGAACTACACCACGAGTCATCCCCGGGACGGGCACGCCGGGGCCGCGAGGGGGTGCGGCTCCTCTCCAACCCATCTCTCCTCATCCATCTCCGTTGCGGCCGGCTCCCACTCCTCTCTTACCAGCTCCTCAAGGCCCACCGCAGGGGCGGCCGGCACCTTTATGGCCAGCGCCGTTACAGCCTGCACCTAGAGGACCTCCCCAGCCGATTCTGGGAGCACCCCCACCACACCAACCTCAACCTTACCCTCAGCAACCTCCGACGCAGCAACTGCCAACACCGCGACAGCCTCCTTTACAACTCGCCCCGCTCGATGTCTACCCAATGCCAGCACCAGCCCCCAGGCAAGATCTTCCCATGGGTTGGGTCAAGCTGGACGCTACGTTTGATGGAGACCCTTCCAAATTGGGATTCTTCCTTGTTCAAGTAGTACAATTTTTCAATCGATGGGGGCATCTATTCAGGAGTGAAGCCAGTCAAATCGAGCACCTGGGATCACGTCTCCAAGGCAAGGCAGCTGACTGGTATGTAGGACTTTATGATATTGGGGCCCCTGAGTTGGATACACTCCAAGGGCTAGTGGATGCAATTCGAGCCCAATATGAGGACCCCCTAGAAGAAACCAGAGCCCGAACTGAGTTGCAGGCTATTAGGCAAGGCAGCATGTCAGCTAGAGACTATGCCACAAAATTCCGACAACTCGCTGCCAAATGCCCAAGGTGCGAAGAATCCACCAAAATCATTTTATTCAAACAGGGCTTAAACCCCAAATTGTTGGACAGAGCTCTCATGCAAGATAACCCTCCTATGCTGTTAGGGTGGATCCAATTAACCTGCGAAGTAGAAAATCGCCTGCTGGAAGTTCGGTTGGTGGAACAACACCAACAACCCACGGGCCAAAGATGCTCCTCCACTCCCGCTCGAGGAAGCCGGGGGGCTGGATATGCTACTCGTGGAGCAAGAGACGCTAGATGGCAACAAGGGCTGTGTCTGCAGTGTGGCCAAAGTGGTCATTTTGCGGCGCAATGCCCATACCGGCCTGTGCAAAGACCTCTGCTCCAACTAAGGCGCCCAGCCCCCGCAGCCTACCCGGCGCCACCGCGCCCTACGCCAGCTCCCAGAACAGGGAGAGGTAGAGGAGCTTCTCGAAAAAACCCTCCCGAAAGAGGATTAGAACTGGAAGAAGTTATGGAATATGATCCAACAGCCCTAACGGGGGGGGGGGAGAATCCAGAGAGTCCCTCCTCGGGAAACGAAATGGATCTGTCGTAAAAGGACCCAAACCGCAGATCAAACCTCAGTCAGGTCCGGTCTCGAACCGACCCCATGGGTCCATACTTTTCATACCAGTAACTTTGGTGAACCCTGACAAGAAAATGCACATCCGCGTTCAAGCCCTAGTAGACTCGGGCTGCTCCAGAGACATTATTGCACCAGCTCTAGTAAATGGGCTAGTACTTCCGGTAAAAGAATTAGAAATACCTGTCATTTTTGAGCAAATGGATGGCACTAATATGAATCCAGTCACCACTGAGACCACTCCGCTCATAACAGGCATGGGACAGCATTGGGAAGTAAGATCATTCGTTATAAGTGCCACTGCCAAATACCCCTTGATCCTGGGGAGCCGATGGCTGTGCGATCACAACCCCTACATCAACTGGGCGGAGGGAAGCATTACATTCACCCAAGAGTCTTGCAAAAATCATCGTTGGAACCAAAACTGGGGTAAAAACCCTACTATCACTGAGCCTGCTCTCCTCACCCAGGAAGAAATCAACCAAATACCTAAGCAATACAGAGCGTACACCCAAGCCTTTACAGAAGAAGAAGCTAATACTTTACCTCCTCACAGGAGAACGGACTGTGCCGTGGAAATTCTACGGGCGCCGCACTGCCCAAAGGCCGTCTATATCCTATGAGTCCTAACAAAAGGGAAGAGCTCCGCAAGTTCATTGACCTCAATCTTCAAAGAGGATTCATTCGTCCTGCTAACAGCCCCCATGCCGCGCCAGTTCTTTTCGTCAAAAAGAAGGACGGGGGCTTAAGACTGTGCACAGATTTTCGGGGACTTAACGCTGTCTCTTCCAGCAACGCCTACCCCATCCCGCTCATCAGAGATCTACTCAAAGTCGTGGCTCAAGGTAAGGTCTTTACGAAATTAGATTTAAAAGACGCTTACTTCCATGTTCGTATCAGAGAGGGGGATGAATGGAAAACCGCTTTTAACACGCCCCTCGGCCAGTATGAATATCTGGTTATGCCATTTGGCCTGGCTGGGGCCCCCTCGGTTTTCATGTCCATGATCAATGAAGTACTGCATGAATTCTTATATAAAGGTGTTGTGGTGTACCTAGATGATGTTTTAATCTATTCGGAGACTGAAGAGGAACACGTGGACCTTGTAAAAAGGGTCTTAACCACTCTCATGAATAACAAACTGCCCATTAAGCTCTCCAAATGCGAGTTCCACAAAACAGAACTCACTTACTTAAGCTACTGCATTTCCCAAGAGGGCTTGAAAATGGATCCCGGCAAAATTCAAGCAGTCCTGAATTGGCAAACCCCGGCGACCCGCAAAGAACTACAATCCTTTTTGGGCTTTGCCAACTTTTATAGAGAATTTATTGCAAATTTTGCTCAAATTACACTCCCCCTAACCGAACTGTTAAAAACCAAAGACAAGGGGGAGCAAGCCAAGAAACCAAGGGCAAGGTTGTCTTGGACACCTGAATGCCAAAGGGCATTCGATCACCTCAAAACGCAGTTTATTTCGGAACCCGTTCTACAACACCCCGATGAAAACTGCCCCTTCATAGTGCAAGTCGACGCCAGCGATACTGCAATTGGGGGCGTACTGCTACAGCGGGGGGAGGACGGGAAGCTCAAACCCTGCGCCTTCCTTTCTAGAAAGTTTTCAGAAGCTGAAAGAAATTGGAATGTTTGGGAAAAGGAGGCCTTTGCCGTAAAAGCTGCTCTCACCACATGGAGACATTGGTTAGAAGGAGCCCGTCACCTGTTCGAGGTGTGGACGGACCATAAAAATTTAGAGGCCCTACGCAGCCCCCGTAGACTAAACGCCAAGCAACTACGGTGGGCGGAATACTTCTCCAAGTTCAATTTCACCTTAAACTTTCTGCCGGGCAAAACTAACTTTTTGGCCGACGCTCTATCACGCATGCCCCAGCACAAAAGCAAAAGGGAGGAGACAATTGACACAGTCTTTTCACCTACGCAATTAGGAGGCGTGGTAACTACACGCAGCCGCACAACCCAACCCCCTCAACCCGATCAGGGATGGAGACAAAAACTGAAAGCTGAAGTGGAAAAGGAGGGGGAGGACGTGCCCAAAGACAAGCTGCAACAATCCGATCAAGGGGAATGGCTTTGGGGAGATCGCTTCTATGTACCCAAAAGTTTAAGAAAAGAAGTTTTGCAACGCTGTCACGATGCTCCCACAGCAGGGCACTACGGATACTTAAAAACGCTTCACTTAGTGCAACGACAATTTTGGTGGCCAGGCATGCGCAAAGACATTTCCCAATATGTAGCATCTTGTCCTATTTGTCTCAGCACCAAATCCCGAAAGGGCAAACGTCCAGGACTCTTACAGCCTTTAGAAACGCCAAATCGACCATGGGAAATAATTTCTATGGACTTTATCACTGACTTACCCCCCTCAAAGGGGCACACTTGCATTTTAGTCGTAGTTGATTTGTTCTCCAAGCAAGCCCATTTTATACCTTGCACCACTATTCCTTCTGCTAAAAAACTAGCCGACATTTTTATAAAAAACATTGTAAAAATACATTCTTTTCCATCAAAGGTGATTTCGGATCGCGGCGGACAATTCGTTGCCAACTTCTGGCGGGAGCTTTTGCAACTACTGGGCATTGAACAAGGGTTAAGTTCAAGCCATCATCCAGAAACCGACGGACAGTCAGAAAAGACTAATCAGATATTGGAACAATTTCTACGTTGTTATATTAATTTCCAGCAGGATAATTGGGTTGATTTACTCCCCTTGGCAGAGTTCTCGTACAACAACAGTGTACACGCTTCCACAGGAGAAACTCCCTTTAAAGTCGTCTATGGCTTCCACTTCAAACCATTCCCGTTTGAAGCGCTTCCCCCTCCTACTGCCGTTTCCAAGGACGTTTCTGAATGGTGGGGGGAAGCAGCTCAACAATGGACTCAAATAAGAAAACACCTTGTCAAAGCCAAGCAGGATTACAAAAAATACGCCAACCGCCACCGTGCGGCGGAATGGGATTTACAACCGGGTGATCTTGTCTATCTTTCTACAAAGAATTTGAAAGTAACCCAAACCAGCCGCAAGCTAGCATTAAAGTTCCTAGGACCTTTTCCTGTTCGCAAAGTAATCAACAAAGTAACTGTTGCCTTAGATTTACCAAAGAACTTACGCCACGTCCATGATACCTTCCATGTCAGCTTGCTGAAAAAAGCTCCCTCTGCAGACCAGTGGCACACCCGTGCCCCTCCAATCCCAACCTTAATAGATGATCAAACCCACTATGAAGTTCAACAAATATTGGACTCTAAAATAAAAAGAAATCAGTTGTTTTACCTCATTAGATGGAAGGACTTTGATTCTGGGTTTGATGAGTGGGTGAATTCTGTACATGTTCATGCTCCTAGATTAGTTAACGCCTTCCACTCTCGCTACCCACATAAACCTGGGGGGGGGAGCATCTTAGGGGGGGGCAGAATGTCAGGTCCAGAATGCTGTCTTGTATGCCTTTGCTTAACCGACTCCATTTTTAATCCTCTCAGTGTTTAAGTGCTCTCTTCACAGGTGCCAAGGTTCCCAGGCAGCTATCTCACAGAAAAGGATTGTTTTGGCTACCGATGTTCCACCAAGAACCGGCCTTGGGAAACTCTCGCTCTCCTAACTTCAAAGGGGTTGTTTTGAGAACTGTGGGGGGAGGATGGGCCTGCTGTGATCTGTTACTTTGTACCTCATGCTTTGCCTGTCATTGGTAACAATGCATATGTACCATCCTGAATATTGTATTCAGGCTAGTGGACTATAATGAACTAATTCTTCAGTAAAAGCCTTTTGGAAACAATGGACTGTTGTCTAATTGCAGAAGGTAGTCTGGAGTAAGGACATTATCTAGCCACAGTTCTGACAACATCATCACGCAGTGCCCGGAGCATGCGTGGGGACAGAGGCTGCACTTGAGTTGCCCTGGGCGCCAGCAACCCTAGATCCGGCCCTGTTCTTGGGGAGGCAGGTTAATATTTCTTTTTGTTGTTTATTTTAGAATTTTAAGACGCCTGGAGCCAGAGGAAAGATGGGGTATAAATATTTTAATAAATGTGTTGCTGGTGGGTCAATATCCCCTTGGCATGTGTCCCCCATATTGTTCAATATCAACTTGAAACCATATGCTGAGAAAACCATCTCTATTTCTCTTTTCCAGCAGTCTAGTGAGGCCCTGGATGTCCTCAGTGATTGGCTGGAAGAGATAATGGGCTGGATGGATAAACTGAAACCTAATCCAAACAAGACTGAGGTCTTGTTGGTTGATAATACATTTAACTGAGAATAGAGAAAACAGCCCATTGAGGATGGAGCCACTCTTCCTTGGAAGTGCAGGTTTGCAGCCTTTAGGCCCATGCCTTCAGATGATGCCTCATGTTTCTTTCGTGGCTTGTAGCACTTTTAACCAGTTTTGGCTGCTCCTCTAGATGCAGCTCATCCTCAGTAATATGCCCATGTTCTGCTCCCATGCAGGTTGGGTTACCGCATAAAATGGTGTTTGCAAGGAGCTGCCTTTGCAGGCTGCTTCAGAAGGTTCAGTTGATACAAAATACAGGAGTGAGATTGCTAACCCAATTTTCTCTAAGCAACATATCTTGCAGGTTCTGAAAGAGTTACACTGCTTTACCCATCTGTTTCAAGATAAAATTCAAAGGTCTGATGGTTACTTTTGAATAGGCTGGGATCAGGGTATTTAAAAGATCACTTATTTCAAAGCAAACCTATTTATCATTTAAGATCATCATCAACAGAGGCCCTGCTTTGTGTGTCCTAGATTTTAATTGGAGGTCACTAGTGACAGAGGCTTTAGTTTGATGGTGCCTTGACTCTGCAATGATCTCCCCACTAATTTTCACCTGGCACCTGCACTCCAGATGAACACATTCTTTTTTACTCAGGCTTTGGACTATTTTTTCTCCTTTTTGACTATTAGGAAGACATGTTTATGCTAGGTTACTTTTTAAATGTTGGACTTAGCCTTAAGACTTCTAAAAGATTTTTTTAAAATGGCTGTTGTTTATATTTTATTGTTGTTTCTATTGTGTTTTCTTAATCTTGTCTTATTATTTATTTTATATCTTAAACCATCTCAAGAGCTATGAGCTGAAAGAGGAGTCTATAATTTTTTTAATAAAATAAATTTTGGGTGAGTCTAAGTTTGAAACCTGCCTAACAAGTTGATTTAGTTTTGAGGACACTTTCCAACCCACTCCCCCAGTGAATTTCATGATGGTACCATGCTGCCAGAAGGCCTGACCACATTGGTTATATTAATCCCCACATCAGTTCTTATTCAGAACTGAAAAATCAGTCCTTATTCTGAGGCAAGGAGGGACTGAACTCAGCTCCAGGATTTATGAGAGTGTTGCCATGTTTCACAAATGCTTTCATAAGCTTGAGCTTAGTCAAAAATGAACATATTTATGCCTTTCCAGTTGAAGCTGTATAAAATATACATTTGCAGAGTTGGTCTCATGTGGCATCAGTGTGAAAGCAAGTAAAGCTTGGTAGCTTCAGGTGGGATTTATATTATATTTTTTGTTCATTTAACCCTGAAACTTAAATGTGAAATTCAGGAAGTAAAAATTCACTTGGAACAAAACCAAAATAAATAAAGCTGAAACTGAAAAGGGCTTTTCAAATTCATAAATAAACTTCTTGAGTATTTGTATTCTTTAACAAATACTCAAATTCACATTTACCTCCCTCAGAATGTTTTACTTTTCTTTTGATTAGTTTGACTTCAACCTCAATTAGTTTAGGTTGGATGTTGATCAGTTGCCCTTTGATTAGTTCACATATAGTACAATCCATACGCCCCAGTTACACTGAAGTTAACTTGATTTAGTCAGGTTGGGGGTGGGGGATTATAAGTAGAAGTACTCCTGATGAAATGAGGTTACAGACTGCAGACTAAGTTCATTAAGTCAAACTAATACAAATCAAATTTAGAACTATCCAATTAGTAGGAAATCAAAGCAACACATAACTTTCCTGAAATTCAAAATGAGTGAGTTTGGAGCACTCCAAGTCCTGAATCCTGATATGTGCCCACAGGTGATCCAGAGAAAATAATTGTTGCCTTTGTGGCCATATGTGAAATTCTATATGGCATATGGAGCTCTTTCTTTACTGATGTTTTACACCTTTGCTCCTGGAAACCCAAGGGCCTTCAGGAGAAGCATGCGGTACAATGTGAGGGTCTGCTGTGGGATGGAGAAATTGACAAAATTCATACACACACCACATTAGTAGAATTGTCCTTTTCATAGAAGAGGGACTTGGAATCTAGAAGCTTTTGGCTTCTGTGGCCTCCCTATTGCATATAGGATAGTATATATCTCAAACCCTGTGTGAGAACATTCAGCTACAAACCATAAACACTATTTTGCAGTGCTGTTAGAAACAAAGCGCAAAACTGTCACCATTTTATAAATGTCTATGTAAAAAAAGGTTACAAATATTAGATCAATAAATTTCAGGCACAGAAGATTTAATTCAAGTTTCAGTTCATTCAGTTGTTCAATTTTGTTCTGAACTTGAACACCAATGTCCGGTAGGATATCTTAGTCTTCAAGTGAGATGCTGCATTATATAACGGTGTCTTTTTCATTTTGTGTGCCACCTTGAAAAGAGTTCAAGCAGAGTTTCATTGTTAACAACAACAGTGTGCTTATATACCACCCTTCTGGACAGATTAGTGCCACCCTCAGAGCAGTGAACAAAGTCAGTAATATTATCACCACAATAACTGATGTATTGTCGAAGGCTTTCACGGCTGGAGAACGATGGTTGTTGTGGGTTTTCCAGGCTGTATTGCCATGGTCTTGGCATTGTAGTTCCTGACGTTTCGCCAGCAGCTGTGGCTGGCATCTTCAGAGGTGTAGCATCAAAAGACAGAGATCTCTCAGTGTCACAGTGACACCTGTGACACTGAGAGATCTCTGTCTTTTGGTGCTACACCTCTGAAGATGCCAGCCACAGCTGCTGGCGAAACGTCAGGAACTACAATGCCAAGACCACGGCAATACAGCCCGGAAAACCCACAACCACCACCACAATAACTGTTGGGGAGTTGGGGCTGAAAGGAGTGGCTTACTCAAGGCAACTTGCAGAGTTTATGGCAGTAGTGGGAATAGGACTACTGGAGTGCTGATTCATAGTCCAGCCACTTAACCACTATGCTACAGAACATTGTTCAGAACACCAGCTATCAATTTGATATGTTTCCTTCCATATTAGTAAATGGATGCAGGGATTGGGCTGGTATCTGGACTTGAAATGTAGACTTGAGCTGTACATTTAACTCCATTCAAATACCAATATTTTCATCAGTAATTGTATCACCAAGAGCCCTGTGGTAAAGAGTGGTAAGCTGCAGTACTGCAGTCCAAGCTCTGCTCACGACCTGAGTTCAATCCTGGCAGAAGCCGGATTCAGGTAACAAGCTCGAGGTTGACTCAGCCTTCCATCCTTCCGAGGTCGGTAAAATGATTACCCAGTTTCCTGGGGGTAAAGTGTAGATGACTGGGGAAGGCAATGGCAAACCACCCCATAAAAAGTCTGTCAAGAAAACGCCGTGATGCAATGTCCCCCCATGGGTCAGTAATGACTCGGTGCTTGCACGGGGGACTACCTTTACCTTAATTGTATCACTAACATACTGACAAATTTAGAAATGGAATGCTAAACAGACTGGTTGGTAGATCAAAGCCTTCACTTAGTTCAGCCAATCACCATATTTAAGAGTGTTGCCTGAACATTAAATTCTGTAAACTGACATCTTTACTAACTTATCCATACCTTTAAACATTTCCCATTGTGCAGTGTTTTGAACTGTTTTTCCTCCTTGCTTTCCTTGAGCAGAATATTATTTTTTAAACTTTTCTTCTTCATCCTGGAATAATTTCTGTGTTTGTACAAACATTTGTGTCCTTCTTGACTATTTCTTTTCTAATAAACCTGCTCAGTCAACAATGGGATAAAAATCATGAGCTGCACATTTTTTCTTATTCTCAATTAGCTTGAAAACAGCTCTGTTTTGAAAACACCTACTGGGCATATCATTTTATTGTAGCATTTTGAAGATCCTGGAAATACTGGTCTCAAAGCCTACAGGTGGTATAAATGAAATTATTACTGTGAGACACTAGCCATCTGCAGACATTATGTTGTTGTTCTGTTCACATGGACTGGGATCCCACCAGCTGTAGTTTTACCTGCATGGGAAATTCACATGCAAATGAAAGCGATGCCCATACAGACAGACTTCATGTGAATGAAAGCTGTACCCATATGGAAAATCTTCAGAAGGCTTATTTCCTGGGGGGGGGGGGGGGTTCTATTTAGTTGAATTCAGTGGGGGTTTTTCAGATGTGTTTCCTTAAATCATCTTTTCCCTTCTTGGGCACGAATCGAAATACAAACCAAATTTCGTGACGAATCGGGCCGATTTGTGTATCATGGAACGAATTTCATGGCGGCACGGTTTTCATGAAATTCATGACTTTGGGGGCTAATTCATTCGATTCGTGAATGATTCATGATGCCAGACAGGCTGACGCCAATCCATTGATTCCCTAGGCAACATAGGCCCGGAATGTCTGCAGACCTTTTGTTGCCATTGGAAATCCCAATCTTAGTCCACATAACCTTAATAGGCGGCTCTCCCTGCCAACTGGAGAGCTTCCATTCTGCCCTATACAGCAAGGAGCAGGGAGATTAATCCCCTAGACAACTGAGGAGATGGGTCTTCTGTAGCCATGGGAACACCAATCTCATCCCTCCAAACACTGTTAGGCAGGTCTGTCTGCCAACCAGAGACCTTCTGTTCTGCTCTATGTGAGCATTTCTTATATAAGGCACAGCTCTCTGCCTTGTGCTTTTCAGTTCCAGTAGACAGAGTCCACCTTGAGTCTCAGTGAGAAAGGCGGAATATAAATAACATAAATAAATATTAGAAAATGGTAGCGGCTAGAAAAGCTTACTTGCCAGAATCTCATTTGATCATCAAGCAATGTAGAAAGGACTGTTGAGCAATATGTCACACAGTAATGTAGTTAAATGGGAGGACCTCTTAAATGAAGCATTCCTAGATGAGTTACCTGGCTCAACTGCAGGGATCCTAATCAATTCACACCTCTTCCCTTTGAAAGCAGCCTTTTTAAAGCTCAACTTGGAGAGCTGGGGCTGCCAAAAATAACATTTTATCATCTTCACAGCTTGTCAAGACTAGTGTTTGAGCTAGACCAAGGGCTTAAGTGAAAATGATGTTTTCTAAGGAGCAATTTTCCCCTACTATTGGAAATTAAGAACTGTTAACACATTATTCTCAGTAAATCCATCATTCCATTAAACTTTCCAATTTTGATAAAAATGTTATCCTCACCAATCTCCTCCCCCACCTAATAAAACGTTATTTTTGGAACAGTCCTACTTCTTATGGAATATTAGTTTTTCTTTTGCAAAACTCCTCTTGAAGAAAGCCCTAAGCCTAATTAAATTGCTGTGGCCCCTATTCTTGATAAAGTGTTTTATGCAGGTCTCTGCTACTGATAAAATGTTACTCCCCTTTACAATGCCTCAACTGATTCCTTTTGCCAAGCATGGCTTCTGATGAAATGTTATGTTTAGCAAAAATCTAGCAGTATATATTAAGAGTTGGTGTTGGGGGGTTTCTTTTGCTACTTTCCTATTAGCTACTTTATTTCCAAAATGTTCTATTATCTGGATACAAGTGTGATGTGTCAACCAGTGATTTAGCAAGAATCAAACTGCTAATGATGAGAAAAGAGGGAACAACTAAAACATCTACACGGCACAAGCATTTTTAGAACCATATGTAGGGATATGCAAAAGCCCCCTAAGAAATACTTTGCTGGTCTTATCAATATTCTTTGATCTATAATATATTTTAATCTATAACATTAGCATTCCATCCATGGACTCAGGGTAGCTTACATTTTTAAGAACTAAAAAGTCAAAGTAAAGGAGAAACATCATAGTGGAAATCAGGGGTGGAAACACTGCAAAGTTATATGTCCTATGCATTTTAAAAATGATCTTTTGAAGGCGCAAAAGAGTCTAGATATGTATTTAATTCCCATGATGGCTCCACCATCAAAAAATCCATAAAATAGAGCCAGCTGGGGGAGATCTAAAAACTAAATACTGTAGAAGATACATACAGACATCATAGTTTAAAAGAAAATTCAACCAAGATGAAGGACTGAATCCTGAGATCACAGTTGTTATGTGTAATCTTACAGGATCTCAGCAACCATTTGGAATTGTTCAGGAAACCCCAAAGCTCTTGTACTTCATAAAGAGTGTTGATCACAAGAGAAATGAGGAGGAGGAAGTGAAAGGGAAGATGCCCATCCAGGCTACAGGGGGCATAAGCTTCAGGATGGTCTTAAATAAGGTTACCAACCTCAGGCAGGGAAAGACTTACCAGCATGGGGGGGGGAGGATCCTCTGGCACCATTGTGATGTCACCAGTGATGTGGTGACATCGCTTACAATACAACTCAGAAGTGTATGGATGTGTAGGGATGATGTTCTAGCATTTGCTACAGTGTTGCCTCTATGCAATAATGTAACTTCTGGGTTGCACCAGAAGTAGCACCATGTTGCCATTCTCTTCCCATTTCCCCTCCTACCATGTGGTGGAGGCGGGAGGCTGACAACAGAAGGTCTGCTAATCTGAGCATCGTTGCAGCCAGTCATTAGCAGCTTTGTAATTGAATGTCATCAATATGCTGATGACACCCAGTTCTGTACTTCTATATCCAAATCCCATGGTGATGCAGTAGAAGTCTTGAGCCAACACCTAACTGGTCTGGTTGAATGGCTGAGAGTAAACAAACTGAAAATGAACCCAGAAAAAATTGGAAATAATACAGCTGGAAAGGTGGAAATCTTGAAGGACATTGTGCTTCCCACTTTTGATGGGATTCAGCTGAACCTTACTGACTAGGTTAAAAACCTAGGGTAGGGGGTTCCGACTGTGGTGCCCCCAGTACATTTCCTAGTACCCACCAGGTGTTTGGGGATCATGAGTGGGGCCAGGTGGGACCTTTGCCTGGTGGAGCTTCTGGTTGGCCATTGGGGATGTGGTTGACTATACAGATTTTTAAGAATGTTACATCAGCAGTGGCTGCCATCATGGCAAGAGAGTCTTCACTGTGTGGCTGAGAGTGGGCTGCAGTGGCCATTGTATGGCTGGCTTTACCTCCTGTGGTAACCATTTTGTGCCACACCTACTGTATCTGAGTTACAGGGATGCCTGCCGGCTCACGGGGGTTGAGACCATGGTCTGGGGCTGCAGGCTGCCCTAGGGCATGAAGTTGTGCCCTCACAGTTGGGAAAACCCTCTGCTTGCTTTTAGAGACGGAGAGATGTCAAGAGGCCAGGGGAGATGGCAGCTTGACCAAACTCAGAGAAGGTGGATTGTGAAGATCTGTTAAAATGTAAAGTGTGACTGTCACAAACCACGTCCAACTCAGGCTGAGGCTGACCTTCCCCTACCCTGAGGTAAAACTTCTCCTCTTTAAGCCTATGAAGCTGTATACTGGGCTGGGAAGCCTCTGGTAGTGTGGTTAATGTTAAGCTTCAACTTTCCTTCTTGTCCCACCCTTAAGAAATATTAAAAATGGTTACCCAGCCAAGTCTTAGTAGGGAACAGATAAGGGGTTTGTGCTTCCCTTTAGCAGAAACTGGCACACAAGGCTTGGGGACGTTCAAAATGCAACTGATGGTTTATTTACAGTAGGTAAAGTCAGAAGGCAGGTAGGCAAGTGTTTGAACTTAAGTGACGGAAAGATTTTTATACAGCAACTTCACTGGTGTGAGGCACAAAACAATTGGAATAACACTAGGTTGCTAGCTTCTTTCAGAGGTTGAACTGCTTCACAAATGTTACACTTTATATACCAAACACAAACACAGCACGACTTTCCCTCCTCTCCAGACCTTAGGGTGCTCCACTGAGACAAACCCTTCCTAGATACTGGGCAGGCGTTATAGTTATGATCTATAACCCTGTTCCTGGCACTGAAGGGGAGACTCCTCTCTACCCACTTCCTTGGCCCTCTATAATTCCCAGATCTCTAAGTCTAAGTAGGAGTTAGTGCTGGTTTTCCCCACTTTAGTCCTAGGACTAAAAGTGTTTCACAAACATCATTTCCTCTCACAGAGGATTCTCTGGCTGACCCTCTCTGGTCTAAAGCCAGGCTCCAACTCCCCCTCACTCTCTTGTTCACTCTCCAACTCCAACTGACAGCTTCCCCAACATTCCATCCCCAAATGCCATTTCAGGCTAGCCCTATGGGGGGTGGGTGGGGAGGAAACATGTCAATCATATGCTCACTGACTGGAAATCTCAGCCTCTGAAGCTGAGTCCGTCACAGTGACACTTGACCATTGGACAACTAATTTGTTGTACAGGTGCCACAACACAAGGATTTTCACTGCATGACTGACAGTAAGCTTTGTGTCTGGAATAAAATGTTTTTAAGCAGTATGCTCATTTTAAAAGGCATCTTGTTCAATAGAGCTTCTGCCTGAAATGTTGAAGAGTTAGTATGATAGTTACTATTAGAAGATAACCTTATCCTCTGATATTTTTGAGGTTGGCTCAACTTTTTTGGCAGCCATTTTGTGGATAGCTCTGACTCCTACAGCAGCCATTTTGTAGCTGTACCCACCACCCTCTGTAAGAATTCCAAAGGTGCCTGAGGGCTCAAAAAGATTGGGGATTCTTGGCCTAAGGTTTATACTGGATCTAGTACTGCTGTTGGAAAACAAGTCAATACAGATGTACAAAACACTTTCTTCCAACTCAAACCCATTTTGGAAGATGGAACCCTATTTTGACATGGCCTGTTGGCTACCAGTGGGTCTGCTTCTCTCCCTGTGCTCTGCCATGACAACTTGCTCATCAGAGCAGGGTTTTCTTCAGGTGTCACCCTCAAATGGGCAAAATGAACAACTGCCTGTACATGTGCATTTTTTGTTGTAGCACCCATCTTATGGAATGCCTACCTGATGAAGTCAGGAAGCCCCCACTCTCCTGACATTCTGAAATTATGCAAAATTCAATTATTCAGGAGAATGTTTTTTATACAAGTAATAGAACTGCACTGTAACAAAATTCAGAAAGATTCTTTGGTAAAGGACTGTAGAGTATACTATTGCATATAGTACATACCATCTGTTGCTGTATGATTCTACTATATAATTTCTGTATTATTTAACATGTCATTTTAATGCTTATGCTTTGTTTCAGCTTCTTCAGATTTCTTCTTTTCAGATTTCTGCAATCCAAACCTTATTGCTTTGTTTATTGGATGTCCCATCCCATTGACTGAATTTGGCCTATTCTATGTGATCCACCTTGAGAAAGGCAGACTATTCATGTTGTAAACAAACAAACAAACAAACAAACAAGAGATAAGGAATCCCTACTACAGGTACAAGTAACATCAGATCAGACAATTTTACTCAGAACACAAGGCCAGTTTTCCACGGAGGAGACAAGGCAAGCTCTTGAGGTGCTGGCCAGACTTCAGGGGTTCAGCTTTTTCCTAATGTGTCTGGCCGAGTACTGTCCTTGCTGCCCTGCTCTTTGTTTGTTGTCACAACAAAATCATTACAGATGGACACTGCAGGGTTGTTGTTTTTGTCATTCGAGCTAAAATGTTTTTCTGTCCTTGCCTTAGATGTTGCTGTGTTTGCAAAGAGGCATTGGAGTTATCTGTGGATAGTTAGAGATGTAGTCTCAATGATCCCTGCATGCTTCTAACATATTTCATATGGCCGATAGCATTCCTGATACCCTGTTCCAGGTGACATATACCCCTCTCTCTCGCATGCACACTTTATATCACTTGCCACAAGAAGCAGTGGCAGAGAAGGTCCCATCAAGACCAGAAGTATATAGGCCTTAGGAAGGCTCAAGTTCTCAATGACATCATTAAGAGCAAAACCTACATTTCAAAGTGCATTTCAAGGACTGGGATCAAAAGACTGTACCTCTCAAGACCTGGTGCAGTTTGTGACCATATCTTCTGATTCACACATATATTGTAACAATATAGCAAGTTGAAATCTGGGCCATATAGCTAGATAAGGGACAATAGGATAGTTCCGTGGGATCAAGGGTGGTCAGCATGCAGAAAAGAACAAACAGACCAGGTGAAATTCAGATTAGGTGCAGGTTTAGGGAAGTTCAGAGCAAAGGAAAAGAAGGCAGCAGAAAAGACTCTAGTGAAAGACACATCTAGGAATCTTTAACTGGAGCTATTAGCCTCTCAGATTCCTTTTATTGAGCTACCAGAGACTTGAGCAAAAGTACGTAGCAAAAGTGAAATGGCTTCAGGTAAGCCTGTGTTTTGAGTCTAAGTGGGGTAGATGAAGCATTCCTGACATTTAGGAGAAGAAATGGCTGGGTTTTGGAGTTTCCTCTTAAGCCCAAAGTCCTCCAAATGGCCTTTCTGAGATCTTCAAAATATGATTCCAAACCCATATATAACCATGTTCAATATAACAACAACAACAACAACAACAACAACAACAACAATAACAACATTCAGTTTATATACCGCCCTTTAGGACAACTTAATGCCCACTCAGAGCAGTTTACAAAGTATGTTATTATTATCCCTACAACAAAACACCCTGTGAAGTGGGGCTGAGACGGCTCCTAGAAGCTGTGACTGACCCAAGGTCACCCAGCTGGCTTCAAGCAGAGATGTGGGGAATCAAACCCGGTTCTCCAGATTCAAGTCCTACGCTCTTAACTACTACACAAAACTGGCTCTGACATTTAACTAACAGACATTTAACTAACGCAATAGTCATTTATGACCTTTGAGGATGTGCTGTGTTATGGTGTAGACAAAACACAGCAGCTGATTGTCTTCTCCACTGATGTTATTATTATGATTCAGGGAAATATTACATAATAGATTAAGGTATGCACTTTGAACTTTCAGAAGTTTCTACTTGGCTGTACTGCAGTAGGCTGCTTAAAACTTCCCCTGAAATCATTTTATGGTTCTTGTAGTTGGCCTATTTAAGGCAGATGTTTGCTTTCCAAAATATAATCCCTTCTAGCGTCTCTTGCACTATTCACCTGGCATCCTGGATGCTCTTCAGCAGATAATTTACTTGCCACATGAACAAGTAAAAAGCTTGCATTTAAACTAGTAGGAGTCAGATAAGAATCCCAATTTCAACTGATCCTTCTTTGAGGATACAATGGGGAATAAAATACATCCTTCTATAAATCTTTTCCATTTGCTTTAAAAAAAAATTAAATCCACATACCCTGATTAATTTATTAAAATGAATCTACCAAGAGATAGTTGGATCTAAAATAATATTATTTTTTAGCCATTAGGAAAAATTTAATAAGATTTTTAAAAGCCTCTAAATTATTCTTAGAAATAGAGTTGATGGCACTGAACATCTGTTTAGATGTTATTCTTTTACTGACAAAAAATAAAGTTTACATTAACAGGTTGCTACTTTAATTGGTTATATTATCTAATTAATGAAGTTTAAAATGTAAGAATTTGGGTCTGATCAATTATACCAACCAAGGGGTGGTGGTGTTAACTTCCTCAAAGAACCAACACAAAATTAGAACAACAAAGGAAGTATGCCAGTCATTTCAGGAATAATTCCGTATGTACTTGAACAATTAGACTTTCATCACCATATATACAATTGCCATAAATCAATAGTGGGGAACTAGCCCCTTACATAATCATATGGAGAGATAAAAGTCCCAGTGTATCATAATCATATAGAGAGATAAACGTCCCAGTGTATACAATTTCAAACTGCCAATGCTTCAGCTGGTAGGTGGTTGTATCTTGACCACGTCGCCGCGTAGTCACGATGCCAAGGGGACCAGGAAGGACTGGCTGAAGGCACCGAAGACCAGATGGAAAGGTGGCAACGAGCTATACCGGCCCAATCTCATTCGGCTCATTTCAGAGAAGATCCTTCATCAGGCCACCAAATCTACAATTTTATAATATTGGTCATAAAAGATACAAATATATATAAACTTATTCTTTTACAATAACTCTTTTGTTACAATTCCAGAAATTTACAAGGCAGAAACATGAAAGTGACCATTCATCCAAATCAATTCCAGCTTTAAATCAAAGGTGAAAGTAAGACGAGGACTTCCGGCTTGGGATCCATGAAGGTCTAACGCAGCTCTAAGATCTGAGCTGTCTGTGCCGCTGTTTTGAAGGCTGGAGGGGGGCAAATTGCCTGCAGCCACCTGTTCTCAGGCGGAGAACAGGCGAGAACGCTCGAGAACCTGAGGGCGCATTGATCTCGGGTGAGGGGGGGTTCTACACAATGAACTCCCACCCACCCTTGAGGTCCCACCCAAAGAAAGGTTGCCAAGACCTCTGCAGTGGCTCTGGAGTCAAATTTTGGCATAAGACCTACATGCCCAAGCTTCAGCAAAACAACAAAGGGGCTGGATTCAATCAGATAACAGAAGCAGCGACTACAACCCAAGAAAAATGCTAAAGGAGGTAAAGATCACTATCTCTCAGTACGGGACAGATTTTAAAAAGAAATAAGAGGCAAAAGCGGATTTAAGAACTGCAACAGACTAGTTATATAAGGAGGAAGATTCTGGCAAGAAAAAATTTGAAAAAGTAAATTTGTAAGGAGAAGCTAGCACGGAAATTGGATTATTGTTTACATACCTGTGGCAGGGAAGAGATAGTAGACTGTGAGAAAGCTTAAAAATCGCGAGAACTGCTGTGCAATGGAGAGGAACAGGAAGTACGTCAGAACCATAAAGAGACAGAAGAGAAGGGCCCTTTTCTTAAACGCCGGAAGTAGGGCGACGCCATTTTGAAATAGGGCAACTGGCGACTTCAATGAAAAAGCAAGTAGGCCATCTTTAAAGAAGGTAAGGGTGAGCGCTTCAGTACAAAACCATAGAGAAAAAATGCCCGACATTTTGGACAGTTTAAAACAGCGTTTGAGAAAAATAAACTGCAATCGGACTTTTAAAAATAAAAGAAAGTAAAAAAGTAGAGTCATGGATTTAAGGAAAAGGGCAGACTCGTGGGAGCGAAGCAGAGCTAGCCCCACAATGTCGAAGAAAGAGTGGCAAACTACGATGGAAAATTTGGATTAAAAAGTTTCAGAGGGAAATAAAGAGCTTAAGGATATGATGCTAGAGATGGCGAAAGAATTAAAAGACTTTAAAGAGACGCTTAAATTGGAGATGGCGGAACTGACAAAAGGTATGGATAAAATACAAAATGACCTACAAGCTACATAGCAGAGAGTCAATGCAGTAGAGGAAACGGTGGAAACTTTAACAGATGTACAAAAGACTGAAATGAGAGGGATGAGAGACAGAATGGCCGTTGCAGAAAGTAAACAGATGGAAAAACAACTCAGATTTCATTCGGTCCCAGAAGTAGAGGGAAAATCAGCCCAAGAGCAGATTACAGAAATTTTGGCAGAATACCTGGGGAAAGAAGAGGAAGAAGTTGCAGCTTTCTTGGACGTGGTGTATAGAATCAATTCCAGATTTGCAGCTCAGAGGAAGTTACCAAGGGACATGATTGTCCAATTTACGACTAGAAGCACAAGAGAATTAATTGTGAGCAAACAATTTCAAGATCCATTAGAAGTCGATGGAAAAGTGGTGAGAATCATGAAAGAGTTGCCCAGATCGGTGCTGTTCGAGCGGAAGAAGTATAGAGAACTGGTTCAGATGTTAAAGGAGCTGAAAATCAGATATAGATGGGAAATACCAGAAGGACTGACATTTGAGTTTGGTGGAGTTAGAAAGAGCATCAGATCTGGCCATGAGATGGAGACTTTTATTAGGGAAAATGAAAAGGACTTACCAAAAACTATAAGAAAGTGATCATGGAATGTAAAGTTATATCTTGGAATGTTAATGGACTAAATTCACCTTGTAAACGCAAAGCTACTTTCCACTGGCTAGCAAAACAAAAATGCAATATAGTTTGTCTGCAAGAGACACATATTAGAAAGCAGGACGAAAAATATTTGAAATTTGTTAAATTGGGAAAAGAATTTGTTGCCGCCTCTAAAAAGAAAAAGAGGGGAGTTGTATTGTACATAAAAGAAGAATTGCAGCCCAGACTAGTTTTAAAAGATGCAGAAGCCAGATATTTAGCAGTGGAAATTATTTGGAATTCTAAGAAAATATTGATGATCGGGATCTATGCACCTAATGGTGCAAAAGAAAAAATTTTTAAGGACTTAGAGAAACAATTAGATGAATTGACCTATGATCACATAATTTTGGCGGGTGACTTCAATGGAGTTACAAACCTGGATGAGGACAAGCAGTCTAAAGCTGCTCACAAAAAAAGAGGACTATTACCACAGGCGTTTTTTATGCTTAAGGAACAAGAAAGTTTAGAAGATGTGTGGAGGAGACAATACCCTAAGAATAGACAATATACATTTTACTCTGCAAGACATTTCACATTATCAAGAATAGATATGATCTGGGCCTCTAAAGAACTGAGATTATGGACTAGAGAGGTGGAGATAATGCCAAAGGTAGGCTCAGATTATAACCCAATTATGTGGAGATTTGGGAAAAATAATAAAAGAAAAGGATGGAGAATAAATGAGGACTTGTTACAAATAGAAGAAAATATTGCGTTGCTGTGAAGAGAGACCAAATTTTTCATACAATATAACCTGAACAAAGAAGTGCCAACCAATAAAGTATGGGACACATATAAAGTGGTGATAAGAGGCATACTAATAGACCTGAATGCAAGAACTAGGAGGAAAAAGGAGGAAAAGAGATCTGAAATTTTGGATAAAATAAAAGCCAAATAGATACAACTTAAGAAAAGACCGGGGGGGGGGGAGGCATATCAGGATATTATTAAAATTCTGCAGGAACAATTGACAGCAATGGACAATAAAGAATTAGAGTGGAATTTAAAGAGGATGAATCAGAGGTCATTTGAAGGTGCAAATAAACCTGGGAAATATTTGGCGTGGCAACTAAAAAAAAGGAAGGAGAAGAAAATCATAAGTAAAATTCTAGAAGATGATAAGGTGCTTATGGACCAAGCGGCTATTAGTAGAACCTTTTTTAAGTTTTATGCAAAATTGTACCAAAAAAAAGAAGTGAGTAAAGATTTAATAGCGGAATACCTAGAGAAGATGAAAATTCCAACAATTCCTGAAAAATGGAAAGAGAAATTAAATAAGGAAGTGACGGAAGAAGAAATAAAAGAAGCTATACAATCAACGAAGATAGGAAAGGCGCCAGGACTAGATGGACTAACGGCAAAGTTTTATAAAGTGATGGCTAATGAACTGGCGCCATTCCTGAAAGAGGCAATGAATGAAGCGATGCAAGATCAAAGGATTCCTGACTCATGTAACGAAGCCAATATATCGCTGATACCGAAGGAGGGTCAGGACTTGACCAATGTTAAAAATTACAGACCAATTTCGTTGTTGAATAATGACTATAAAATATTTGCAAAAGTGTTGGCAGAGAGGTTGAAAGGATGGATGTCGGAATTCATTGCTGAAGAACAGGCGGGATTTTTACCCAACAGACAAATTAAAGACAATTTGAGGACAGTAATAAACGCTATTGAATACTATGACAAGCACTGTGACAGAGAGGTTGGTTTTTTCTTCGTAGATGCGGAAAAAGCATTTGACAATCTGAACTGGGATTTTATGTTTGCTACCATGGAAAAGCTGCAAATGGGAGAAAAGTTCATACAAGCGGTCAAGGAAATTTATAGAGACCAGAGTGCAGCAATCATAGTGAATGAGGATTTGACAAAAAAATTGAAAATCAGCAAAGGAACTAGACAGGGATGCCCCTTGTCTCCATTGTTGTTTATTTTGATTTTGGAAATATTGATGATTCAAATACGTGAAGATGACACAATCCGAGGTATGAAAATAAAAGAGTTTTCTTACAAGGTCAGAGCTTTTGCGGATGACATAATGTTAATAGTAGAGGATCCAATTGAAAATATGCCAAAGGTAATAGAGAAAATAAAAGAGTTTGGAGATTTGGCTGGATTTTACATGAACAAAAAGAAGTCAAAGATTTTATGTAAGAATATGACTAAACAGAAGCAGCAAGAGCTAACGGAGATAACAGACTGTGAGGTGACTAATAAAGTAAAATATCTTGGCATTGAGCTGACTGTGAAAAATATAGATTTGTTCAAAAACAACTATGAGATACTGTGGATACAAATAGAGAGAGACTTAATAAAATGGAACAAACTGAATTTATCATGGCTGGGAAGAACTGCAGCAGTAAAAATGAACGTCTTACCACGTGTGATGTTCTTGTTGCAAACTATACCAATTATCCGAGACTCCAAACAATTTGATAAATGGCAAAGGAAAATCTCAGATTTTGTGTGGGCAGGCAAGAAACCACGAGTGAAAATGAAGGTTTTACAAGATGCGAAGGAAAGAGGTGGCTTGCAACTGCCCAACATAAGACTGTATCATGAGGCAGTATGTCTTGTATGGTTGAAAGACTGGATAATGTTAAAAAAACGTAAGTTGCTGGCCCTGGAGGGACATAAAAAAATATTTGGATGGCATGCATACATGTGGTATGACAAAGTAAAAGCGGACTCTATGTTTTTGCATCACTATATTCGGAGAAGCCTCTTCACGGTCTGGAAGAAATACAAGTTGTATGTGGAAGATGGAATTCCTTCATGGGTGGTTCCGTATGAAGTAATAGATCCGAGAACTGTCGATAATGAACAGCAATGTCTAACCTACAAGGAGATTACACAAATACAACATTCAAAGCTGAGAATAAAGACAGAAGAAGAATTGTCTCCTTGTTATGGATGGTTCCAGTACAGACAGATCAGAGACCTTTATAATGCGGACTGCCAGAGAGGAGGAATAAGATTGGAAAATTCGGAGTTAGAGGAAGTGATACTACAAGAAGGCAAGAAAGAAATATCCAAGATTTACAAATTACTTTTAAAATGGTTTACGGTGGACGAAACAGTAAAAGTCCAGATGGTGAAGTGGGCAATAAACTTTCATAAAGAAATAACAATGGAGGCATGGGAGTACCTATGGAAAAATACAGTGAAGATTTCAACTTGTATGAACATTAAAGAGAATGTGTACAAAATGATTTACAGATGGTATTTAACACCAAAGAAAATTGCGCTAGGAAATACTAATATGTCAGACAAATGCTAGAAATGTAAAAAGCATGAAGGATCATTTTATCATATGTGGTGGACATGTGAAGTAGCTAAACAGTACTGGGGAGAAATAATTGAAGCAATAAATGAGATTTTACAAATACAAATAAACAAGAACCCAGAATTGTTGCTACTGAACTTGGGAATGGAGGCAGTTCCAACGCAGTATAGAACATTGTTATTTTACATGACTGCAGCGGCAAGACTTTTGTATGCGCAGAAATGGAAGACACAAGAAATACCAACTGTAGAAGACTGGATTTATAAATTGCTGTACATGGCAGAAATGGATAAAATGACAAGGAAACTTAAAGATCTTGACCTAGGACAATATATTGTTGATTGGGGGAAATTGAAACAATTTTTGGAAAAAAGTGGGATGTAAAAGGAGAACGGTGGCAGTTTGAAATTTTTTAAAAAAAACAATGTTGCAATGAGAAGAGAGAAGGGATCTTACCATTTAGGGGGAATGTAATTATAATCTAAGCTAATATAATATTTAAGGGAATTTTACATTGAATATATGAAATAATGAGAAGGGGTAAATAGATATCTCAATGAGATATACTATATATGATATATAACATAAAATAACGGGTTAGTGGATCAGACTTTACATTATAACATATTATGTGGTTATGCTATATGTGTGCTGTGCTACATTGGTGGCATAGCATACAATATATATATAATATATTACTATAATATATACTATATTGATAGTGTATTTGATGGAGTATATGCCTAAAAGAAAAGAAATAGAATAAGTTTAAAGTAAGAGATAGTGCGATCCCTGCTATATATTATACTATATTGTTATGTTATATTGATATGAGATATACTATATTGATAGTATGTTTGATAGAGTTTATGTAAAAGAATAAGAATGTGTTTAGAGTAAGAGATATTATGATTCAAAGTTGGTAGGAAAATATAAATGAAATAGATTTAAGTAATAAGAAGGGTTAAGGGTTGGAAAGCTGTTGGAAGTCAATAGGGAGGGGGGAGGAAAAGGGTGGGGGACAGAGTAAGGGGAAAAATAGGATTATATGTGTTAAATTTGGAAAATTTTCTTTTGTTTTTCTACTCACCAATAAAATTTTATTAAAAAAAAAGGTGAAAGTAAGACGCCTCTAAACCGTTATATACAAAGATCATGGGTGGATCCCATCCAAGGGTTCAGTTTAGGCTCTTAAGATACTTAAGGTAAATTCCCTTCAATGAATAGATAGACCAATATGTGTCTGGTCCTGAAAGTAATTAACCAAAAGGTATAAAATATGAATATTGCACATACTTCATTCAAAAACCGTTAATATACATTATTGCACATACTCCACTTTATGACAATTAATAAATAAATACATTTCAGACAAATCACCCACAAGTGAATGGGAAACCAATAGTTAAAGCTATGGTAAAATTAAAGTTCATATAGAAGGGACTCCTCATGCTGTACTTGTTATATCAAAGAGGAAGGAAGGAAAATTAATTATAACTTTAGCCACAAATTGCCCCGATGGAGGAGTTAAAGAAAGGCTGAGTATTCAACATCGTTATTTAAGCCGTGAGGTATCATGGTTTTGAGTCTAAAAATCCATCTAATCTCCACTTGTAGGAGAAAGTGTTTGTTATGACCAGGTTTATGTACCACCTCCAATACTTAAAACTTAAAGTTCCCCCCAACTAGTTTTCTCCTGGATCTCTTGGATCTAATCATGGAGAAAAATTATTTCAGGTTTGAAACCCAATTTTTTTATCAAGTCAAGGGGGTCGCAATGGGGTGCCCTGCGGCCCCCAGTATTGCGATTTTGTGATCCATTCTTACACTCTTATTTCTTTCCACTTGAGCCTTGCATGACTTTGCTTAAAAGTAAGTAGGGTCACACAACATATGTTGCCTGTGAGGATGAAATAGAGGGCAAGGAACCACTTAACCACCCTAAGCTCATTGGAAGAAGGATGGGATAAATCTGAAATAGATAAATAAATATGTTTAGCATATTTATTTGACATATTAATATTTAAATACTTTTGTTTTTAAGTAATAGTACCTAAAAGGGAAACATTTGGGGCAGAGCAACAAGAATACAGATCACTGTCTATATTATTAACATCAGTTGAAGAGCCACAAATCAATTGACCTCCAAATACATGGATTGAGCCAATTTATACACTAATCTGAAGCAGTGGAACCCTTCATAACTCACAAACACACCAAATGTGGATTCCACTTCCGGTACAACAACTATTTGGACATGTGTATGACAATATCATTACTAGAGATGGGCACGAACAGCAATACAAACAAAAAAAAGCCATGAACAGCCCAATGCTGTTTGCAAACAAGCTGTTCGTGAGGCCCCATTCTAAATGAACAGGTGGTCATTGCAAACCTCATTCGTTGCTGTTCGTTTTGCTGTTCGCCAAGCAGATAGTCTGGCACCTGCAATCAATTCCCTTGGTAACTTAGGCAGGGACTGCCTGAACTCTGTCTGAACTCCTGCTGTTGCCCTGGAAACCCCAATCTAAGCCCCATTTAGCTTGATAGGCAGGTCTTCCTTTCAAGTGTGGAGCTCCAAATTTGTTACAAGGGAGCAAAGAGCAGGGGGGAGGGGGGCTCCCAGCTCTGGTTTTGCAGACAGTGGAGAGGGAGAGACAGTTGCTGTTGACATTTTGATAGAGAGAGTGCATTGGAGCTTGAATTTTCTTTGTGTGCGGTGGGATAGGGATCTACCCCTTCAAGTTCCAGGGCTGCTGCCAGGCTCTGCGCCAAGCTATTATTTATTATTGGTACCTTTCCTGGTGCCTGCTCAGGTCAGGTTTCTGGGAGTGGTGCGGTAGAGATCTTGACTTGGATGATGGCTGGAGGAGAGCCTGCTGGCTCCCATGAACAGCCAACCAAGAAATGTTCATGAACAGGGCCATGTTCGTGGTTGTTCGTGAGTCCCTGTTTGTGGATGGCAATGAACAACGAACATCATGTTCGGGTTTTTTTTTCTGTTCGTGCCCATCTCTAATCATTACTACATGAGGGGGCTAATCAGATGGCTCTTTCTCATATGACTGAGACTTTTACCTGTTCCAGTTCCAGAGAGATTTACTTTCATGCTAGGTACTTAAGACTGCAGATAAATGTGAGTCACATTGACTTGAATTGTGCAATTTGCAGAACACATCATATGATTTTAACTGTATTTGCACTGATGGTACCAACTGAAGTTAGTGAGTTGGCCTCATCAGATATTAAAGCTTTTAAGACCACATTTTTGTATAAAAGTTTCAGTTGTTGTACAGTAGAAAGGAAGGATCTGTTTTACAAAATAAAACAATGAAAATGAATAGAAGATGTTGGTTTTTCAACCCCACAGTTCCCGCCTTTTTGCATTGCATATGTCCATGGAGGGAAAAGATCAGAAATGCATTTGTTTTTTGTTTTTTAAGTTTTAAAATACTTTCAAGTACATATATGGACTGACCACAGATTTATTGCTGTGAGTGCTTTGTGAGGCATCTGAAATAAGCTCACTAATGCAAGTTTATGAGTACAGCTGGTACATTTACTGGTGGGTTTATAAGCACCCCTCAAGAATGCAGCATGGATGTGAGAGGCATGGTGTCAACAAACGCCATTGGACATATGGGGATGTTGGTTTGTAAGGCCCTATAAAGCTACCAATAACCATTGCAGCTGGGATCATAAAGCTTTTCAGAAAGCTTAGAAATCAGATGCAAAAACATTACTATAGATTTGAAATAAACGATTGAGGAATGTCAGCAACCATTTTGTTGTTGTTGTTTTGTCATATGGTTAGCCACCAGGAAAAGGCAATTAGAATTCTCTATTTCTGTTTTTAAAATAACCATCCGGGGTGCATCTGTCACTAACCTTTTAAAAATATCTATAGAAGTCCTTTAAAAATACTTTCATGAAGGGAACAAGCAAAACTCATTTCCTCACGTGAGAAAGATATTGTTTGATTTGTAATTGAAGAACAGTATGCATGCCATCTAGGCTGAAAACCAGATTTAAATGTTAACCAGTGATTCTGAAGTAATGGGTTAAGCACCATGAACTAAGGACAGAAATTGTTGGTGAAATTGACAGATCTTCGTCAGAGGTCCCCTGAAAGAAGTGGAATATACAGTCCAAATCCCATGATATTCATACATGCATGTACACACGCACAGCCCTGAATTTAATTTTATGTTGCAAAAGGGTGCAGCACTGCCATTCCTGGAGAGGTTGCTAGAAAGGAGGCATTAAAATTCTCATGATAATGATGTAAAAGTGCAGACGGAGAGCTAAATGTTGATTATTTGATCCATTTTGATAACTCTGCCATCATTATTATGAGATTAAAAGGAATACTTGCAACAACCTGCTTTTGAAATATATTTTATATATTATTTTATATATTTTTATATCTGATTCTGAATACATCCAGCCAATGTGGTGCAGTGGTTAGACTATTGGACTAGGATCTGAGAGACCCAGTTTGAATCCCCACTCTGCCATAGAAGCTCACTGGGTGGTCTTGGGCTGGTCAGTCTCCCTCAGCCTAACCTACCTCATAGGGTTGTTCTGAGGATAAAATGGAGGAGGAGATAATGTTATTGTAGGCTGCTTTAACTGTGCAATCTTAAGCAGAGTTACTCCATATATATAATAACCAAGAAAAGTCTTCTGAACATCTTATCCCTACTACTTAAAGTGTCCACTAGCACTCGCTTATATAATGCTACCAGATGGCTCAGTGCTGTTCTCCCATTACTCCTATGTCCACATTCTTCATCCATTATTACATCTTCTTCATAGCACGCAGGTCACTATTCTGGTACTGGAGGCTGATATGGTGTTCAGTGATGCCTATGTCTGGATCTTTTGAAAAGGGTTGCAGATCAGTTTGATCTGCAGATAATTGCCACAGATCAAACTGATATTAAAAGGGACAGCTAGAAAGACCAGTTTAAAGTTGCAACCCTGTTCTTTATTGAACTAATTTCTTACCAATATATCTTGCTAAAAGTTCTTTATATAGAAAGCCCCCCCTTCCAAAAAAACCCCAACCCAGTTGCTATATATGAGTGAGCTAACAGGAACAAAACCCGCCTGAAGTCTTACATTCTAAAAAAGCCAAGACCATAAGGAACTCCCTGTCAGGCCAGATAGATAAAACAACATAATAGCAGGAAGATTGCCAGGTAGCTGTTCTTCTGAGCAACCAAGTAGTATCCAAGCGCCCTTGAGGCTGGAGTCTTGTAGGTATTGTACCTTATTAAACTCTAGAGTATCTGTGGCATGTTAACATGTGAAACCTAATTCAGCTTTGCTTTAAATAGTTTCCTGGTGTGAACATAAGATCTGCATAAAAGATTTCTGTTCTGAATTCTCTACCTTGTTAAGAACATTCATAAGCCCCCTACACATGACATCACATACACTGAAATCAATATAGAGGCACAATCATGCTGATTCTGCCCACTCACCAATGTACAACTGCCAGTTCATAAACATGGAGTATATGTATATCGGAAGCATAGGTACAAAGGCTTCCTTCCCATGACTGGGAATGCTACTCTTTTGAGTTAATGGTAAAGGATCAAATGTGCTCTTCAGTCTCTTTCATGAATAAAATATACCTTGTTTTAATGCAAATTGAAATCAATCTCCAGTTGTGTTGTTTTCTTCTTGTAATTTGGCTTTCAAAAGCCCTGCCCTGGTCTCGCTAAGGTTGCCACATCATCCCCCAACCCCTAAGATTTACAAGGTAGAATCTGACAAAGTCATGAGGCAGAACCTGGTGATTTCACACTGAATATCAGTTCTAGTAGTAAGGCTTCCACACACTTCTAGGAATTGTGTCATATGGTACTTGTGAATTTGCACAGCCACAATCTCAGGGTTTGGAGAAATGGAGTAGTCAGCAGCACACTAGGCACTAAACATAAAATGTAGTTGAGGCAGATTATTACCTCTTGTTCCTAGTTTATGTGTAGAGGAGTTACTGCAAGCAAATATGCACAGAAGTCTTAAAAGATGGCATTGACTGTGTGGGCTAAATGATGACCCTGAGATTTCAGCCTACAACCTTCAGACCTTGAGATCAAAACTCACAAACTTGACTCTAAGGCAAGAGCCTGAAACCTGACAAGGCTAAATCCAGCTAGAAGTTATACTTCCATTAGGAATCCCAGACCCCTTGGTGGAGGTGGGGGATCCCCCGCCCCCGCTCCCCACACCCTGCCCCCACTTACCTGAGCAGCAGGGGGCGTGCACCATCCTTGCATGCTCCCCCGTGGCGCGGCGCACTCCTGTGCACCACAGCCACTGGGATCAGGCCCGTTTTGGCCTGGATGGGGGCCGCTGTAGAGCGCAGGAGTGCTCCTGCGCTCTGCAGCACTCAAAATGGGCCCGATCCATGGCAAACAGGGCCCATTTTCAACAGCTGCAGAGTGTATGAGTGCTCCTGTGCTCCACAGTGCCCCAAAATGGGCCTGTTTTGGCATGGATCGGACCCGTTTTGAGGTGCTGCAGAGCTCAGGAATGCTCTGAGAGTAATAATAACACTGAATTTGTTCACCACTTTGAGTGGGCACTAATCTATCCAGAAGGGTGGTATATAAGCATACTGTTATTATTATTATAAATAAAGCTGCAATCCCTCTTTGATCATGCTAGACACATTCAGCCCTGGCTGCTGCATTTAGGCCATGGCTACATATTCCTCTTTAGAGTGCCATTTGCACTCTGGACCTCAGGGAAAACAAATTTGCTAGGTCCTAATTGGTATTTTGCTGTTACTGTTACTTAATCTCTGGCCTTAAAGAGGTTTGGCTTTGCATTACAGCAGAGCCAGGAGCATCCACGGGTGAAAGGTGTTCTGGAAAAGCTTATTTTCCTCTAGAAATATAGCAAAAAAATCATCACAAATTAACAATGCATATTGTCCATCATCTAACAGATGTGATTCCATTGAAATGTGGTTGATTCTGAGTTGAATGGTGGCAAGATAAAACAATGCATGTCTAGTTTAAATGCAATCTCTTTATGCCATTAATTTTACAAATTCAGCAGATATAGTTGCATATTACATAATAATATATATATTCAATAGGGTTAAAAAGGAACAATACTCTCAAATCAATAATAATATACTTCAATAAATATACACATCTGTTCCCAGAATCAAGGAGCTGAAATAAATAAACATGTATTGGAAAAAAATATGATGCTTAATTTCTAACAAAAGGTAACATCTCATGTCTTGATAAAGTACCAAGGCCGCTGATACACCATCTCAGAATTAATCAGAATATCCTTTATGCATCATATGAGAGCCAGTTTGGTGTAGTGGTTAAGAGTGATAGGACTCTAATCTGGAGAACCGGGTTTGATTCCCCACTCCTCTGCTTGAAGCCAGCTGGGTGACCTTGGGTCAGTCACAGCTCTGTCAGAGCTTTCTCAGCTCCACCCACTTCACAGGGTGATTGTTGTAGGAATAATAATAACATACTCTGTACACTGCTGTGAGTGGGTATTAAGTTGTCCTGAAGGGTGCTATATATATTGAATGTTGTTGTTATAATTTACCACATTCCACCAAAAACATGTTTTTATAATCACCAGTATTACTCTTTTTCCAGTTAGGTAATAGGATCTTATTAGGACCTTTTGATTCTACTAAAATGGTCACTGCGACAGAAGATGTACTTCAGTTTAAGAATTTTTTAAAACAAAAAGTTGGTAAGATTTGCGTTCACTCTTTTATTTTCAGGAATACTTTTTATTTTATTGATAAGATTAGAAGCCCAATAAAAAGGGCAGAGAAAAAGAAAAAGAAAATAAATAAAAAAGTTTAAAGAGAGAAAAAGAACAAAAATTGAAAATAACAATAAAAATAATGCATATTTCATTTTCCATTTTTCTCTACAACACCTGTAATATTTTAACAAACATTATACGTTTAGTTTTATCTCCAAAATTTACCTTTTCAATAGTGCCCCCTTCTATTTATTTTTCCCAAATTTATCTTCTTAGAAATCAAAACCACAAATCATCAGTTCATTTTTCCTTGTCTCACACAGAAAGTCAATACCATAAAGGTAGACAATGTTTTATCTCTTATCAGAGCTGTAAGTTTAGCCATCTCTGCTAACTTCATCATTTTCACAATCCAGTCCTCTATTGAAGGCAATACTATACTCTTCCATTTTTGTACATATAAAAACCTAGCTGCCATATATAGAAATAAGACATCATATTTGTTTTCCAACTGTTTATCACTAATCCCATCAAAAAGTCTTCTGGTTTAAATTGATCTTCAACATTTTTTGTATTATCAGATGAATTTGTGACCAATTTCTTTTTGCTTTAGGGCAAGTCCACCAAGAATGATAAAATGTTTCTTCATGTTGCTCATATTTCCAACATTTGTTTGACATACTTTTACTCATTTTTGCTAATTTATCAGGCAAGATATACCACCAATATATCATTTTATAAAAAAATTCTTTAAGTGTGGAACTATTTAAATGATCCTTTAAAAGGGAAATATAAATAATAAATAAATATTCATTTAAAACAGAATTTAAATGTAATAAAAACAATTATTGTTATTGATGTGTTGAGTCAACTGCTAAAGGTAGGCTGGTTTTCACCATATTGCTTCCTCCACCCCATTTCTTTTTGACTCCTTGGAAGATGAATGATTCCTGGGGTTCTACTGATGGAATAGAGAGGAGGAGGCAATTTTATCCCTTCCCCTCATCAATGCAGCCCCCATCCCATGCTTCTTTATATCCATATGCATTGTGTGACCCCAGGATTATATGTTCAGGGATCAAAAAGGACAGGGGGGGGGGAGGAATGTAAGGAAATTCTGCCTTCTTCTGGTGCTTAATTAGATACAAGTCATTATTCTCTCTCTCTTCTCTCTCTCTCTCTAGTACTGCTCATATGGCTATTGCCTTACGTAGAAATTAAAATGGGAAGAACCTTACTTAACATCATTCCTCTAATGTCTAATTAGTGCCCATATATATTTTGCCACAGAAAAAGTAATGGAATCATTTGTATCTGATAATAACCATGTCATCTGCACTCTCATATTAGATAGTTCCATATTTTAAAGTATAGGGATGATTAAGCTTGCCCTCAACTCATTAAACATGGGCACTCTATAATCATATGCTCAATGGTTTCAATTTTATCATATGGGCATCTGCATGTTCTGTTAGCAGTTGTCAAGGTTGGCAACTTGGCATACAAACAGATATTTAGAACTGTTCTATGTGAACATAATTTCTAGAAGTGTTCATGAAAAGTTATTATGGAGGTTGTTATCAATTCTAAAGTAAAGTAAAAGTAAATGCATTTCAAAATGATCTCTGACTCAAGAAAACTTACGCTAGAGTAAGTGTTAGTCTTTGAGTGCAGCAGCACTGCTGGTTTATTTTGCTGCTAAAGACTGGCATGACTACTAGTCAAATGGAACTAGTCAAAAATATTTTATAAGAGCAGCATATGAAGCTGCTTCGCAGCGTCAAACCACTGGTCCATCTAGTCCAGTTTTGTATATGTGGACTGGTGTGGCCCTTGAAGGTCTCAGGCAGAGAAAAGTGATTCCCAAAACTGTTTCATTAGATCATTTACCTGGCACTGGCAGGAAAAGAACCAGGGCCCTGTCTGTATGCAAAACATGATCTCTGCCACTGAGCTATGGTCCTTCTTCTGTAGCCATTCTCAGACATGCATCTATGTTAATAACATAAATGTTTCCACACACTGCCATCATGGGAATTGCTGCCAGCAGAATGCTGATTGAATCCTTGTATGCCAAGTTCATATATTATATTACTTAGGTGAATCTGTACCTAGGGACAGTTGGAACTTGCATGTATGGACAAAGCAACCACTTGTGCAAAGTGGCCTCAAATAAATATTAAATATGATTGTGGACTCTACATTCATACCATTCTGTCTACATCTCTAAAACTTATGTTTCTGAAGTGGGAAACAAATATTCTCAAATAAGAACCAATACAGTCAAGGCAATTGTAATCTCTGGATGCTCAGTCTTAAACACATTTTCTTGGCAACAAGTACCATTGATTTCAAGAAGTCAGTTTCACAAAATACAGCCAAAGGTGGTCTGCTCCTCACAATGCGAGAAAACTGAGAGGCTTAGTTTCCCCTTGCATCCTGATGCATTATACAGAATGAAAACCATACGCTATGCCATGAGTGGTGAAGCTGAAAACAATTAAAAGATTGGGTTGGAAAAAATCCTAACATCAATCAGCAGCATGCAATTCTTAGTGAAGCCAATGGATATTACAGCTATGCAACTGACAACAGAACTCTGTTTAGTAACTGCTTTAATAAATTCTCTTAAAATATTTTGCATAATACCCATTGAGCTGTTCCTCTTCACTGTCAATTAAGACAAGCATAATGATACCAGAGTTTCCTATGATCCCAGATGGGTATCTTTTTGGAAAACTAGGAGAAGTTCCAGGGCGGGTGGGAGATTACTGCATTCCATAGAGTTTTGTGCATCCCAGTATGCTAACAATTGCATTCATGCTACCTTGGGATTTTCCCTTCCTCAGGACTGTTGCAGCTGTACTGGTATGTGTGAGGCTAGTGTTCAGGCCAAATAAGACACATATTCACTTTGGGAGAAAATTAGCCACAACTTTATGGATTACAGCCATTGGAGCATTGGTGCAGCATAGAGCACAGATCCACAGCATCAAATTACCTGCCTGCTATTCAATAGAATGCCCCCTTGCCCACCTGCTGGGCACCAAACACAGGATGGCAGGAAGTGTTCCCAGGGTCAGCCCTGGAAATTCCTTGCCACTCAAGGTGAGTGGCAAGGAATTTCCAACAGTCACCAAGCCAGGCACGTACCCTTTAGCTTCCCCCCAGATTCCTTTAGGGGACCACAAAATGTATGAGTTACCCAGCAGGTGCAAACTCGGCCCAATGGATCTGGCCCAATGCCCCCCAAAAGCCAACCAAGATAGCTGTGATAGGCATAATCCAGCCAAAGCTGACTACCAGAGTAGGAGAGCCACTGACCATCTCACCGCCAATCTCATATGGAATGGTGGCAAGACCCATGGAAGGCTATAAGCCCAGCAGCCAGGCTCCACTGTCCCCTTACATGGAGCATCCTGATAGGTTGCTCGATGGAGTGCAGAAGCCTGGGAGTCCTCCCTGCTCCTTCTCCTGCAATGGCAGCCTCCACTCTGCCGAAACAGTCAATCCTCCACTTTACCTTGTCTCCCAGCTGCAATGTGGCCCACCCTTTATCTACAAATAAGCATGATGGAGACCCATAAGAAACCCGTATGGACTTCTGTCTCTTTTCCCAGTTTATTACACAAGCATGTTCATTACTTGACAGCTGCAACATCAGATGATGACTTGAATGTATGAAATGGCCATCGCACATCAAACATCAGAACATTAACTTCTGTATAATCTCATCATTTCTCAATTATTTTTTGAAGGAGGCAAAAAATCAGCAGTGTTTATCAAATGAATTATGAGTCATCAAGGGAACATGACATGACATGCCATAAAGCACACAGCCTTAGGTAGATCAGAGGACCTGATGGAAACTTTCATCCATCATAAAGTACATAAAGTTCTGTATTTGAAATTTCTAGTATCACCCCAATATTACAGCAATCTCTGTTTAGTCGTCTGGTGTGTATTGCTTTTCATTATGAAGGCTATTTGACAGGTTTGAGTGACTATCTTAAGTTGGATAATTCTGTAATACCCGACAGGTGTTTATTAATATACAGCCTCAATGCCTTCAAGGGTGCAATCCTAAGCAGAGTTACTCCAGTCTAAGCCCATTGAAATAAATGGTCTTTGACTAGAGTAACTTTGCTTAGGATTGCACTGTAAATGTCTGATCTTGCCAGCTCCTGGCATTACCTAGTTAAAAGAGCCAAATGCCACCTGACACCTGCTCCTTTTTTGTCACATGAAAGTCTCCAGGAAACACAAGATGCTACAGGTGTGAAAACAAAACCAAATATCTAGAACTGAGCTGTTCAAAGCTGCATTGTGTTGGTTATGAAAGTTCAGTTACACTGTTTTCATCATGTCCCTGCACATAATAGCACATACCATTGGGTACTTTCAGACAGATGAAATATGTTCTAGTAAGGCAAGCCAAGTCCACTTTTATGCCATGTGCATTGCATAAATATATAGCTGAATAGCAGCCACATGGTTGGAAGTTTTCATTGAAATAATCATCTTTAGAGATTCTTCAAATGAATGCCGACTTGCTTGGTGTTTAGTGAATATACTCAGACATCAAATCAACCCTTAACTGACCTATGTTGGGCTGTCCAGCTTTGGCCATCTGCGCTCATGGGAAATTCCTTCATGGACATGTTCTTATATATTGAATAACTATTTAGTTAAAATATTTATATCCTGGTCTCTCTGCAAATAAATGCCTGAGGCTGCTGGCAAAACATTTATTATAACAGATGCCAATAGAAAATAAAACCTGCATTAAACCATTCAAACAGCTGCATATAATAAAAACAGAAAATCATTCATATCATAAAACAATGCAGTGCAATCTATAATTAAAAAATCAAACATCAGCATTAGGAGCAAGTGACGGTAATTTTAGTGATTGTGGGAAAACATATACACATACCTGTGGGAAAATGTTTAAATTTATACATGGCATCTAAAACTCAAGAAACTTGGCAACCAGTGAATCGCTGCAGGGAGGTAGTTCCAGAGGCAAGGTGCTACTACAGAAAAAGCCTGTCTCTGATTGCTGCCCACGTAATCCCTGGGGGAAGGGGCAGATTGCCTTCTGTGGACAATCTTAACTGACAAGCAGGTTCATATGGTAACACTCTTGATGGCAATGCCAGGAAATAATTTATGTACATTATGTGTGGATAAGAAACATGATGTTCTCATGGGTGTCCCCCCCCATCCCCCCACCCCATCATCCCATGGTACAGTGAGAGTGAGGTAGGTATTCAGGGCTCAGAAAGACCCCAAGTATGTGCATCAAGAAAAAATGACAAAAGTGTATGCAAAGGCATGCGACAGAAATCAGCAATATGTTCAAGCTTTTGTTTATGCGCCATATAAGCAAGGAGACTGATGTCGAATGCAGAATTCAACATGGTAAGAAACTCAGCTATCTTAATGTTTTTAAAAACTATTGTAATTGCTAAAACCCACCAGACATTGTTTGTGGGCAATACCTGGTGAAATAGCAGAAGTGGAAGAAGGGAGCTAGGTGAATTTCTAGAGCTCATAAGATAAGAATAGCTTGATCTTCCAAATCAGAATAAATTAAGTTAGTCTTCCCTTATACATGGGTGAAACTTGTAAATGTGTGTGTGGGGGGGTTGCATGTGGTTTGGAGTGCAAAGGAGGAGCTAAGAGGCTGTACTTGGCATAGATCTTGGCAGATGTTATGTCTGAACTCTACCAGCATTTGGAGCAACACCTGGCACAACTTCAGTTACACCGAGTAGCCTTCTGTTAAGATTGTTAGCAGTAGTGATGGACTTGGTACTACATGGACTAAGTTTTCAAGTTGGAGCCAGAATTGTTCGTTTAGTACCACATGCCAAAGACTTCTCCTTAAATTCAGTTGGCCTTGGCAAGAGTCCAAGGCAGAAAACTGTAATGGGAGACTTGGGATCCCATTATGAAGCACTAGGTAACCCCAGAAGCATTACAAAATAGGGGCATGATCCAGTTAAAGTTAAGTACTATTATGCCCCATTGATCTTAATATATAATTAAGCATTAAGCTCATTTAAATCAATTACAGTGAAAAGTACTTAACTTTGGCTAAATTGAGCCTTACATTTAAAACAGCATCAATATTCAGCTCAAGCACTCCCATTAAAAAGCTCTTAGATATTATGTTATAAATTAATGTATTATACATTTTCTTATATTGGGAAAAATAATTTTACAAAGGTGGAAATTGTACAGAACAAAATGAGTATTCCAGCTGGTTCCTTTTTACAACTAAAACATTTATCTGACCCATTAATCATTTCCATTTAATTAGAGAAACAAATAAGGATCAATCAGTACCTTCACTAGATAGGAATGGCATGATTACTCTCTCTCCTCTCCCCCTTCATACTTTTGCTGTTTTGGCTCAAAGTCCATATTGTGATGTCACTGAATTGCTGCCAGATCAAATGTGCTAAGCCTTTTCATGCTACAGTGATTCTGCTTGATTTTTTTATTTCCTTTCTTCTATAGCAACTCCTGCTCCAACCCAACCCATGTCTTCCTCTCTTTGTGCTTATACTGGGATATGTTAGACTAAGAAAAGGAAAAATAGTTGAACTTAATGCCTTTTAAAGAGCATCACACATATTTATCCCATAGGTAAACTGAAAGAAAGAAAGAAAGAAAGAAAGAAAGAAAGAAAGAAAGAAAGAAAGAAAGAAAGAAAGAAAGAAAGAAAGAAAGAAAGAAAGAAAGAAAGAAAGAAAGAAAGAAAGAAAGAAAGAAAGAAAGAAGAATTGTCGCATTAAGTTTTTTTACAGGTATGAGTTAGCTCATGTCTCTGCATACGGGGGGGAAAATGTAATGTGTGACTCGAAAATACACCAAACATAGAAAAATACCAAAACACATCACCCACAGGACTTGCATCATTCTTTTTCTCTCTTTTTCTGTGTCTGTCTTAGGGCCAAGTTACATGATATGCCTGAGATGTGCCAGGTCACAGGTGCAGTCAGACCTATATTGGGGGAACTCATTTTAAAAAGCACTTGTTCCCTAGGCACTGTGAGGGAGTGTTGCAAGGGTGAGAAGGAACTTCCAGTTTCCCTCCCACCCTGCTTTAGCCACTGGAAATGGAGGGGGCTTTTCACCCCTCTTCTCTGGCTCTACGTGCCCTAAGAAGATGTTAGGTGCATTGTGTAGCTTAGATCTGTAGCAAAATGTGCACATGGGTTCTCTGCAGTCATAAAAGGTCAGAAATGGGGAGGAAGAGAGCCCCTTCTAAGAAATGAAGAAGGGAGTTTCATGGCTAGATCTTACGGCCGGCTTCGCTCATGCTGTAGTTCATAGTACTAGAGCATGGTACTCTCAAATAGTCTCAAAGGGGACTATTTGACCCTTTGAGTCAGCACATGGGCCATCTAAAGCCAAGCACCTGCACAGAACTCATTAGTACACTCTCACTTGCCATCTGATTCTTGACTTTGCTGGGTATGTTATGCAACTAAAGGCAAGTTATAGGACTAGGCTGTGAACTCATCTGCGGGGTGTGCTAACATAAACAGTGTATGCCTTTTTCCTTCTGATGAATAATAGTAAAAAAGATTAAAAAGATAAGCTGAGGCACTGCTGCTATTTTATTCATAAACTCAGTGTTGGCCACCAAAGTGACGTAACATCAATTATAATTGAGTACAGTTCTAGAGAAAGGAGTTGAAAAGGCTCTAAATAAATAATAAATAAATAATGTGACAAGACAATTATTAGTTGCTAGCTGCAAGATGATACTCCTTTGATAAATATCTAGAGTAAGCAATGTTCCTAGCCAGACCAGGGCTCTCTTTATCCTGCCAGCATCTCCCCACTCCCACTCATTAGGCTGGTGAGGGTGGAAAGGGGGGAAATTACAAGGGCATCAACAGTGTAATGCCATTTCCAGGGCAAACCTGGAAGTGTCATATCATTTTAGGATTCAACAAAACTCTATGGTTTTACTATAAATCTTAGAGTAGTATTACAGTGCCCCCCAAAGTCCCTGTCCCCAGACACCCACTGGGTTTCAGCCACTGGGTGGCAGCCCTACTTACTGCTCAATTATGAGACTTGAGGGTACCTAACTATGTATAGGGGTATTTGGTCTTACCTGTAAACTGACTTTTGCCTTAACACACAGTTTCGTTTGGGGAAACAGATGTAACAGAAATTGCCTTGGGTGGAGGACAAACAGGCCTATGACTGCCTACATCATCACCATCACCATCACCACCACCACCACCACCATCACCATCTATAGTCCACCTTTGCCACCCCAGCTGGAATGAAGAGACAGACACAGGCTTGGAATTAAAGGGCCGTTTATTAAATGACCATAACAGAAACAAGGCAAGGGCCAACTAAGCAGTACAGGTCAAGCCCTGGGGTTAACTCCGGACCTCCGCCTTGACCTGTCTGGGAGAGCCCCATGCCCCTGGGTGTAGGCCATCCTTTGAATGGCTGCAACCCGGGCAGCCAGGCAATGGATCCCCCCATCAAGCACCTAACGCCCCAGCCGTACGGCATGAGGGAAGGCCTTGTGCTTGGGGATCCCCGCAGGCTTCTGCCAGTGTACGGTAGCTATAAGCAGGCATACCGCCCTTAATGGCAGACCCTGTTCCCCACCCAAGGGGAAGCGCCACAGGGTGCTCACCAGCCCGCACCCTATTCCCAAAATCTCCTGCCACCGCAAGGGTCAAGCCTCTGCTTAGACCCTCGCGCCCCACAGGTGGCCTAGAGCCACCTGGAGCCCTTGCCGCAGGTCGTCCATAAAAATGTCCTCAGGTGACAAATGCACACCATAGCCTCGGTAGAGGTGGGCAAATTCCACCCTAATCTGGGGATGTGGCAAATAAATGCCCAAGCCTTGCCCCAAAGATTTCTTGATGGCATGATTAGCCTTACGTCGGGACCCCTCTATGACCTTTGGATTTAAGGCTTCCCGCCAAACCCGTCTTTGTAGCGTCTCTGACCAAATTTTAAGCACGCTCGGCCAAAGACTGCTTATAACTCTCAGGTCCTCAGCTACTTGCAGCAACAGGGCTTTGCCCCGCATGAGCCCCAGGTCATTACCACCCAGGTGAATGACCAAAATGTGCGGGGGAGAACCCTTCTGTCCCTGAAACAGAAGGGGCAGCAGGCCCAGCCATTTAAAGCCATGCCAGCCCTGCCACTCCACCGTGGCCACAGCACTCAAACCCAGTTGAGATCCAATCGGCATTCTCCTGGCTTGATGAACTGCCCAGAACACCATGCTGTGGCCACAAATCAGGATTCTCTTCCTCGCTTGGCCCGACATGGCACCTGAGGAAAGAGCAATTAGTTTGCCATTTAAAGTTGAGGCAGGGGCCGGATGTAGGAACAATACGCCCCAGACCGCCACCTGCCCACTCTCTGTATCGCCTGCTGAGGGTACCCCATAGCAGCTGCTGTTGAGGCTGCCCCAATCCAGAAGGAGTGGGTGCCGAATTTGACCCCTGACAGGCCAATTTTCTTAAGTGCCCTCTCTGTCACAGCCCAAAACTGATATTTAGTCAATGGGGCCTGATTTTCGTGTCGGAATAAGACCCCTTGGTCATCCCCACGAAGCGTGACATACTTCCTGAGGGCATTCACAGGGCACAGATCCTGCTCAGCGCAGAGGCCCAAGAGCAAGGTGCCCCCCCCGCTGCCGCTGGTCTGTTTTGGACCTTCTAATACCAATGGAGACATTGGCCCTGACAAATTTAATGTCTTGGGCGGTTAAGGCCCGGCCAGATGCATCCATACTCGATGAGGCCACCAGCTCACTGACTCGCAGGGCCCCAAAAAATGCCGTTAAGGCAGCAGCGTGGAAAAGCTTCCATTCAAACACGGATGAGCAGACTTCTGCTCAAGCGGTCCCCAGCCCCTTCAGCACTGATGGGGAGATGGGCTGCCTCGGGTCACTTGGCGTTTTAATTTCCCTGGCCCAGCCTTCCATCATTTTCCTAATCCTGAAAGCACCAGTGAATTCCGGTAAGCCACGTGTTTTGCTGGCAAAGGCTAAAGCGGCCAGTTGACCCCTGATAGACTTCACAGCAAGGCCCTGCCCCCCCTGCACTACACAAAAGTGCATCAGGTGCTCCAGCGGGATGGGCCACGCCTGCTGGAGCCCCACCGACGCCCTGAACTGGTAAAGCTGCCCTACCACACGGTCGTAGGCCCGGCGTGTACTGGGGGCAATGGACAGCTGGATTGCTCTATTTACTTCCGCCGTCCAAGCTCCCACAGCTCCTGGGGCATCCTCGCTGGCTGCCTGTCGGCCCAGGGGGCAAGCTGCCAGAATCATTCCATCTGTTGGTGAGACAAAGCATCTGCCACACCGTTGTTAACACCTGGAACATGCCTGGCCCTAAACAAAATGTCCATCTGTAAACATTTCAATGTAAAGGCCCTTACCAGCCTCATCACCCTGGGGGATCTAGATGCCATGGTGTTGACCACATGCACTACCGCCAAGTTGTCGCACCAAAAGTGGACAGCTTGGTTTGCCAATTGTGATCCCCAAAGCCACATGGCTACTAACAAGGGAAAGAATTCCAAAAACGTAAGGTCTTTGGACAATCCCTGGGCCACCCAATCTGCGGGCCATAGGTCAGCACACCAATGCCCCCTGAAAAAGACTCCAAAGCCTGTGGACCCGGAGGCATCAGAAGTGACCTGGAGTTCAGATTCTAACAGCAGATCCTCCCTCCAAAAGGTCATCCCATTAAAGGTGGCTAGGAATTCCTTCCACACCAATAAATCCTCCCACATCCCTTTGTTAATTCGCAAGTGATGATGGGGCAACTGTAAGTTCCCCATAGCATCGCACAGCCGCCTGAGGAAAGCCCTCCCAGGCACCACTGCCTTACAGGCAAAGTTTAAATGGCCAACTAATTGCTGTAACTCAAGGAGAGATACCTTTTTTTTTGAATTTTTTTTTATTTTTAATATCTAAAACTGAAATCTACAAAAAAAACTACAAAAGTACTAGGAAAGGGGAAAAGGGAAAGAAGAAAGAAAAGGGGAAGGAGGGCTGGAAAAAAGGGGGGGTTACATACAAACAAAAAACACTACACTACAATGTTTTCCCTTCATACTGCCATGGTTAAAAATTTAAGCCTTCATAAAGTAATGATGGAGTGGTTGACCTTGCAAAATACAAAATACAACCCATATTAAATTTTCTTCCCCCCCCCCGGGCCTCGGACGCAGTTCTCTCTGAGGAGCTACAGCCACTGCGCTCACTGCCTCCCCCCTCCCTTCAGGCTTCGAGTCTTCTTCATTTTGCATGGTATCTTGCCCGAATTCTTGATTTTTGTCCACAAAATCCCTTAGCTGATCCTCTGAGTTTATCTTGTAGGCTTGATCTTTATAATTAAACCAAATTCCTTCCGGAAATAGCCATTTATACTTTATCCCTCGTTCCCTCAGGAGAGCTGCGAGCTTTTTGTACTTAAATCTTCTTTTCCGAACTAGAAATGAAACGTCCTTCAGTATCTTGACTTTATTTCCCAGAAAGTCCAAGTCCGCATTATATGAGTTAAATAGGATAGTGTCTCGGACCTTCCTGGATGCAAACTCAATAAAAATCTCGCGAGGCAGCTGCCGCTTCATTGCATATTCTGAAGAAGCCCGGCGGACTTCCAAAATGGCTCTTTTCACCTCTTCCTTAGTTGCCCTCGCGGGTGACGCCAATAATTCCGAGGCAAGCTCCCTTAGATCCTCGTTTTCCTCCTCTTTAACATTCTGGAGACGCAAAACAGTCTGTGTTCGTTCCACTTGCAGCCCGATCAGCTGGTTTTCCACCAGCTTTAGCTCCTTGTTCGTTGCTCTCATGAGTGACGCATTTTCCCGAGCAGACTTCTCTGCCCCCCCCCCACTGCTTCCTTAATGGCTTTCACATCGCTCTCAATTAAGCCCACCCTTTGATCTGTTTCATTCAGCTTGTCAACAAAGGGTTTTATGGCTTCGATGACCGATCTTTTCACCAATTCCTCGAGCGACTCCGCTTTCCCCTGCAGGGCAGCCGAAATTGACTTGCCCAAAGAGGGACTCTGTTTTTTCGCTGCCATTTTAGGGGGGGGACCGCCAACCTTCTGAAACTCAGTGAGGGGGAAGAAATCCGAGTCTTCTTAACTTCAGATCCCACCACTCCTTCACATACGCTTGTAATAACAGAAGGGATTCACTTACTTACAGGCTTCCGCCTAGTCCTGTTCTTTGCCGTTTTCCGTGGCCCGGCAGCACGCAAGGTGCCGCGCACATCTGCCGGCCTCCATGGGGACAAACGGGCAATTTACCCCCTGCCTCAATTTGCCAGAGGGCTCTTCCCGCAGCGTCCCGGACCCTGACTCCCTCCCTGGGAGTCCTGGGGGCTAATCTTTGCAGATCAGCCGCCCGGTCAGGCTGCTCGGACGTTTCCTGTCGGACCTGCAAAGAGGAGCGTCCGACATGGCCGCGAAAACGAAAACGAATCTCAAGGAGAGATACCTTGTCTCTACTCAAGCAATCGTCCAACCTGTCTCTCAGGTCTACCACTTTCTCCAATGGCAACCTCAAGGTCTGGTGAACCGTGTCAAGTTCAATGCCTAAAAATGTCAGGACAACAGCTGGTCCCTCCGTTTTCTTGTGAGCCAAGGGAACCCCTAGTTCCTCAGTGAGCTCCATGAACCCCACCAGTAGCCTGGCACACTGCCCCGTGCCAGCAGGCCCAGACACCATAAAGTCATCTAAATAATGAATGGTATCTGGGCAGGCACAGTGACGATGCAACTCCCATTCCAGAAAGGAACTGAAGCGCTCAAAAGCAGAGCAAGATATGGAACACCCCATGGGTAGGGCCCTGTCCATATAAAACCTGCCCTCAAATGCAAAACCCAGAAGATCAAAGTCTTCCGGGTGAACAGGGAGCAGGCGAAAGGCAGACTTGATATCGCACTTTGCCATTTCAGCTCCCACCCCACCCTGGCGCACAACCTTGACCGCTTGGTCAAAGGAAGTGTAGTGCACCGTGCAGAGTTCATCAGGTATGCCATCATTCACCTATCCCCCTTTGGGGAAAGACAGGTGGTGAATGAGGTGAAACTCTCCTGGCACCTTCTTTGGCACCACCCCCAAAGGAGAGACCCTCAGGGACAGGACAGGAGGGGCATCAAAGGGGCCTGATACTCTGCCCTCCGCACACTCCTTCAATATCTTGTGGCGGACCACATCTTCCATGCCAGCCACTGACCTAAGATTGGCTGCCAGGAAAGGTGTCCTGGGACCCTGGAAAGGGATCCTAAACCCCAACTTAAAACCTAAACACAAATACTCGGCATCCCCGCGCCTTGGGTATACTTGAAGCAAACGCTCAAATACCCTCAGCCTTACTGGGCTGGGCCCCTTTACCAGGCCCTTGCTTACCTCCGCCACCCCAAAAACGTTTTCCACCCTGTCCCCCCTGTCGTCCCTTAGGACAGGTGGAATGGGCATGGGGGCCAGCACAGTTAGGGCACTCGTGCCTGTACCTGCACCCCCGTCGGTTGCACACCCCTCTGGACGTGAAGTCCCAGCAGAGCAGCCGTAATTGAACCTGCTGCCCCGCAGAGGTGCGGGAACCTATACCCTGCGTGGGCTGGATAATAACATGACCGCTATCGGTCCTATCCTCAATGTTGGACTTGGAGGGGCCCATCACCTGTACCCAAAGTTGGATCAATATTTGATCCCAGGGAAGGCTCGGGGTCAAAGCCACATGCATGCAGAACTCCTCATCGTACTGGAGCCATGCCACCCCCTCAAAGTCAGTATAACCCCTGTATATAATATTCATATATTGAAACAGGGGGAGAGCCCTGGCAGGCTGTGCCCTGGCCAAAACTCCAGTGTAAATCAGGAACCCAGGCAGCCAATGAGCCCAGGACCTATCAATCCACCTGCGGTGGATCTTTTCCTTATCCCTTTCATCTATGTCATCTTTATCCTTCTTCTCCAGTTCCCTGAAGAGAAGGGTAAAAACATCCACATATTCGCCCCTTATAATTTTCTGAGTTAAATGATCCCCCAGTGGCAGAGCCATGTCCCCGGGGGGCAAAGCACTATATGGGACCGTGCCATATGGGGAAAAGCCCAAAGGGGGGGAGCTCAAATGAGCCCCATACCCACCCGGCCATCCGGGGGTGGAAAGAGGCAGACTGTGGCTGTCCATCCCGGCTGACCCCCCGCATGCCGGAAAACCATAGGTCTGCTGCCCAGAGGCATAACCCGGCCATAAAGGAAGAACTACGGAAGGGGCACCCTGTACGTGAGAATCGTATGTAGGTCAGGCTGGCGTAGGCGAAGGATAGGCGACCGGCTGGGGTAACCCAGACGCCTTCTGTTGCCCCACAAGGCCCCATGGCCAAATGGCCGCCTGCTGAGGCATAGCAGACTTACCCTCTGGAAAAGGCGGCTCCACCGCTATGGCCACCTGACCTCCATCAGCTGCCCCCTCTGTCTCAACCTCCACGACACCCTCGGGTAACACGGTCGAAGGACCTTCATCCCCAGCCATCTCCCTGGATAATCCCTCCAGAGCGGACAGACGAGAGAAGAAATCATTATAAAATTCATTCCTAGGCACTTTCTTAGTGGCCCGCCGTGGCCTCACCGGCACCGTTAATTGCCCTGGTCTCCTGTCCTTCTCTAAGGCTGCGATTCTCTTCAGTAGCTCACGCCTAGTGGGCCCACTGTCATCCTCATCTGATGAGGAAATGGCTGGTGGGGGATTCCTTGGTGCCTGGCGCTTAGCCAGCTGTTTACCCTTAGATGGGCCAGACCCCTTCTTGGGAGGCATTATACCCCTGGGAATACAAGAGCCAATACCCCACCAAATTCTATTAACAATTTGGTTACTCAGCAATAGTATGAATCCACTGGCTCAAAGTCCAACTGCCTAAATAGGTATACCTCCCTGGTTCGCAGCCCACCCACTTAACCAATATGCAGATTAAGTGCGTTTAACTGGCTCACAGCCCCACCCAGCAACCAGTATGCTGCTTTGATACCCAGGTTCACTGACACCCTACAGCCACTAGGTGGTGTCTGTCCCAGCCCTGAAGAGACAAAATGGCTGCCACAGTAGTTAACAAGCTGCCATATGAACAGCATGAAGCAAGGCCAAAATGGCCCCCAGGCAAAAATTTGCAGCAACTGGGGCCTATCTCCCGCGTATGGCCCCCCCACACAGTTCAACAGTCCCCCAATCCCCACCCATGCAGTGGCTTATGCCCAATCTGGAAAAAAGGGGGAGGAAGGGGCAGTGAAGCCTAGTGTGTGGGCTTGCTTGAACTATATCACCTGAAAAAAGGGGGGGCTTAACAGGCCCTCAAGGAGAGCGGGAGGGTGTATGGGCACAACACCCCACCCCACCCCGCTCAACCTGAAGCCGCCTCCCCGCCCGTAGCAATTCCGCCGCCGCAACACCACTGCCGCAGCAACAAAAGCAGCTGCCGGCCGAGAAAGCTCGCTGCCGCGCAAGCGCCGCCAACGCCACCTTCCACCGGCCGCAGATTCAGCCGGAAATGACCGCCTTGAAAAAGGCAGCTGCAGGGAACATAGCCGTGGCGAAAAGAGCCGCGCAGGAGCCGCCGCAGCTGGGCGGGCTTGAGCAGCCCCCTTCTGGCCTTCGCTCCAAGCACTCGAAAGGAGAGGAGAAAAGCACGTCCTTTCTCCTCCGAGCGCTTTTCAAACTGCGGCCAGGGGAAGATGGAGCCGCCGCAAAATGGCACTTGGCTCCGCCCCCTGGCCAATGCCCTGGATGCCTGGGGGGGAAGGGAGCCTGCCTCCTTTCCTCCGGGTGGGGTGGCGAATTCCAACTCCCTGCTGAAGCTGTGAGCAGCCGCAGGGTGAGTCGCCTTCTCTCTGAGATCAAAGGCAGATTATTGAAAATGCAATATAATCAACAGCAAGGGCATTCAATGAAAGAGATACAATAGGGTAGGGTTGCAGAAAATTTCAAAAACAAGCATAACGATGAGCACAGAGATGATTTTTTTAAAACAAAGCATAACTAACGTATACATCATGTTTAGCAATATGGAAACTCACTAGCAGACACATGTCTACATCAGCAGACAGTACCCAACAAAGTAGTGTATAGTATAGTCTCTGCATCTCTCTGAGCTACCTCTTATGACTACAAGAAACTGTCCTTACTTTGTACCAAGTCTTGTTAGTTGACATCTCCAAGAGGGGGTGGGGAGGTGAGAACAATACAGAAGTAGCCACGTTGATATGGCCAAAATTTTAACAGCTATACTTGGCATGCTGGCACCTCACTAATGTATTTTTCTTGTAAGTCTCACACAAATTGACTTCATTAAAGCATGAAAAAAGTGTCTTAGGCATTTTCCATAATGTGGAAATCTAGCATGGTCCCTTTCTAAACAAGAAGTGAAATTAGCTTACATTTTGAACTCGAGCTTTTCCAGGGTCATTATTTACTTCTGACACTGCTTCTGAAGTTGCTCATTTATCACTAACCAGGTACAAGTAGGATACTTTTTTCCCCTTTTAAAATGATATATATACATATATAAATAATTTCCCCTGCCAAAAATATGTCAGAGAAATTATGACTTCCAGGGCTAGTGCTGAAATAGTGCCAAATCCCAAGTTTTGTAAATTAGGCCCTAAGTGTGAAATCCTTCCAGCTGTTAGAAGTATTCCATGTCTAATTATATTCACAGTTTGTCAGAAACCGCCTTCAGTTTGGAGGATCCAGATAGTGCATACCGGGTGTGCTGGCAAACTTAGTCTCATGGATTCACTTGAAATCTTCCCAAAACATGAAGACAGCAAAGAAACAAAATAGACAACCACATGTTTGGATGGGTTTTTAGAAATGTTTCTTTATGTGGTTTTCATTGTTTTTTCAGCATTTCTTTGTAAGAATGATTTACTGTAATGTGCCCACCCTACTATTCCAGATGCTGTGAACGGCTTATATGTAAGAAAGTGCCTATTATGTTGTTTTAAGTATCTATTACTATGAGAGGCTGACACAACAGCTGCAGGACAGCAAAGGACTCCTACAGGGATGAAATGTTTGCTCATGCTTTCTGCTTATGTTTTTACATTCTGATCAATTCCAGAAGCTTTGTGTTGTCTACGCAGATCCCTTTCCTTGAGTGCAATTTTTACAGCATTCAGTAGGATTTAGACTCAAGGAATCCTGGTGCAAACAATCTGGGATTACTTCCCTGTAGAAAACTCTTCAGGGGAGGATGTTTCATTGACTAAGGGGAGAATTTGAGTTAAATTAACGTAAAATGATAGTTAGCCTTTCATGGAGTTTAAGGAACCTGTAGGTGGGAAAATGCACAATGTGGATGATATCACGTTGGTATCTTTGGTCCTATCTACTTCCAACCTAAGGCCTTTGTTCCCTGGGCTTACATAGATTTATAGTGCAATCTTTTGCAGAGTTACACCCTTCTAAGTCCATAGAAATCAATGAATTTAGAAGGGTGTAGCTCTGTTTAGGATTACACTGTGAATGATGCTAGCATTGCTTTTCCCTACTGCTGCTCTCTATTGTTTTTTTCTGAACTTCTAATCATGGTCATGAACAGATATTCACCCTGAAACTCCATAGATCTCTCCTGCTAATTTGGCATACTACATATTGACCTGGTTCTAATTCACTCATACCCATTTCTGTTGGATATGTCTTTTACTTTGCATAACCGTGTCTGGTCCTTCTAACATTCAGTCTACTGGCTTCTTCTTCTTTCATCTCCTGTAAGACTTCTCCTATTTCTGTCTCCAAAAAAATCAGATTTATGAGAGACAAATGCCTCTTTCTGCTTCTGGTCAGGCTATTGACATGATAATGAATGTGTTCTCTATGCTTCAGTACTGTCATTTCCCCACAACAATTAAGAAAGGCAGATGTTTGGCAAATTTATAGTGGCGGTTTAACAACAGGTCAAATGTTAACATAATCCAATGCCATTAACTGATCATGGAGGTTGCTTAAGTACTAAACTTCAGGTAAAGTACAAACTAAGACATATTCAGGAATCGCTAGTCTTCTTTCTCTCACTCTCTCATATAACAGTGCAATCCTAAGAACACTTTCTTAGGAATAAGCCCTATTGAGTAGAATAGGACTTTGAGCAGACCTGTTTAAGGTAGAACTGTCAGTTACTAGATACTAATTTATTTATATTATTTATTATATTTATTTATATATATTTAATATATGGAACCAGATGCAGCATTTCTGACAAATAAAAATCATTGGTTAACAAACCATAAACTGCAAAAAAGAGGCGTAACATTGACACTCCCCTCAAAGAGTTTCATTCACGTTAATTTTTTAAATTTCCATGATACTCCTATTGATTTTTTTCCCTAGATGAAGTACTTTTTTGTCTCTTTTGTCAAAATTCAGTGTGGTAAATTTACAAGTGTGCCAAAGTTTCACAAACTTGTCAGAATTATGTTCTGCTTCCTTTGAAATTCTTATAGATATTTCCCCTGAGCAAGATCTTCCAAATTCATTTTGAATTTTAGAAAACCTCAGCTTTTTTACTGCATTTTTATTCAGACATTTTTACAAGGAGCTCAGGGCAACATATATAGTTTTCCCTCCTGCATTTCATTCTCTAGGTTGAAATATGATTATTCAGTAAGCTTTGGGGCTAACAAAGATTTGAACATGGATTTCTCTGGTTCTATTTCGACAACCACTAAACTACACTGGCACACACTAGTACTGTTCTAGAGTCTAGAACAGTACTGGTGTGTGCCAGTGTAGTTTAGTGGTTAGACCTTTAAAATGGGTGGACTGTAAGAAAAGATGTACCATTTTCACATAGCAACAAAAGTGCAAAAGGAAACAAGGGAAATTGTAGTTAGTTATCTAACATGCCATAAGCAAGGAAATTGACTGTGCTGAAGTCCTTTTTTCCTGAGGAGAGCTGAAGGAGTATATACAGAGATGCTGGCTGAATTTGATGAGCATTATACAAGTGTAATGTGGCTGGTGATAGGAACTACCAGAAAACTGAAAATCATTGAGTACGAGTAAAATTATTTGTGACTGAGGCCTTTGTGAGAGTGCAGATCCCTGATTTTGGAAGTAAAGGAAGAATATTTGCAAGAAGGAAAATAGGCATTCTGGATAAAAGAAGCTGCAAATGCAGACAGCAATAGACAGCCTTTACATTGCAACAGAAAAGACAGAAGGTTAACAGCAGAATGGACATCAGATTCTGGCAAGCAGCATAGAATGGACCCAGAGAAAAGTACATCCTCCCCATACTTGAGGATTTCTTTCAAAGGTGCAGCCATAGTCCCTAAATCAAAGGAGCTGTGGCAACTTGCTACTCTCACTCTATTCATCAAACCATTTGGACGATAGTGTTTTAAAAGATTTATATTTGGGGTGCCAGTATTCCAGCTCTTTAACAGGAAAATGAATGAGTTGCAAGGACATCAACAATGCTGGTGAATATGACATTTATTGTTACTAGTTTGACTGATTCTGGTGCATTCCTCCTCCAGTAGCAAAAGAACTTTCTGCGTCAGCAGAAAGCACCTTGCTCTAAAGAACTGTACTTGGACCAGTGGGATGCACTTGCACGATTCAGACTAGAGATGGGCATGAATCAAATTACAACCCAAAAAAATGCATGAACCACGCTGGTTCGTGGTTTGCGAACCAGTGGTTCATGGAAGCTCGTTCCCATGAACTTCCACGAACTTCCCAGGGAAATGGCCATATAAACTTTTCCTGCCACTTGCAAGTGGCAGGTCCCTTTAAACTATCAGCTGGCAGGGGGGATCCCCCCCTCGCTGTCTGCCAGCTGATAGTTTAAAGGGACCTTCCATGGCAGAGCCCTTTAAACTGCCCAAACCACAGTATTGGGAAATACTCTAATGGAAGGGTGATGATTCTAAAACTGCATCTATGTCGTCTAATTTTTTATGTGATTTTGCAGCTTTTCCTCATTAGATAGCAATCGTAACTAGGTATACTTAGAATCCTACTCAAGTCTACTTAGAGTTTTAATGGAGGAGTTCTTTCCCCAAAATTTTCTTTATTAGATATAGCAATTGGTTCCTCTTCTTCTCTTTTCCTCTTTCAAAAGATGAATCCTTTTTGATTTCTTATTAATCTATACATGAGTTTTTGTGGGGAGGTTTAACCATGTCATAGTGTAGCTTCTGTTTATAACACATGATGGTGCTCTTTGCACCCTTTTGTAACTTCAGCACCTTCAGCCTTACCTACCTTCATAGGGTTGTTGTGCGGATAAAAATGTGGTATAGTGGTTAGGATGCTCAACTGGGTTGATTCCCACCTCTGCCACAGAAGTTTCCTGCGTGATTTTGGACCAGTCACACACTTTCAGCCTAACCAACCTCACAAGGCTGTTGAGAGGATAAATTGGAGGAGAAAACATCTGTCAGGAGGTGGTGGAGACAACACCATGCTCCTTCTCAGCCCCCCACAGATCAAGCCCAGCAGCCACCAGGTCAAGCTCTTATAGACAGTGTTGTATAGTGGTTAGAATTAGGGTTGCCAGATGCCCATCAGTGGCAGGCCTGCCCTTCTGCCCCCCCATTTGAAGCAATTGGTGGAAGTAGGCAATCTCCCACTGGTTGTTAGGGACACCTGACAACCCTAGTTAGAATACATTACTTCTTTGAGATCTAATAGATACTTCCTCTTCACAAAAGAGGAATTAATTTGAAACTGACACAAATTCCTATGGTTACTACATTCCGGTCTTTATAATTGTTTTTCAGCCAGTTTTATAAAGGGGTCCATGGGGCAGCAAAATTTTCTTCCATTTGTCCTTTCATTAGTGAAGTTAGTTTGTCTATTTCCACATTTTCCATTATCTTTGCTATTAGTTCCTCCTGCTGAGGTGTTATTGGTCATTTCCAATAAAATGCTAGTAGAATTCTTGCCGCTGTTACTACATGTATTATGAAATATTTCTCTCCTGACCACCTCAGGCAGGCCATTCCACAAAGTAGGGGCCACCACAAAGCCTGTGTACAGGCGGCTGTTGATTTCACCCATGTACAGGGTGGCACCTGCAGGAGGCCCTGTTCAGACGAGCAAAGCTGTCATGGAGGAACATAGGGAAGGAGGCAGTCCCATAGGTATGATGGGCCAAGGCTGTAAAGAGCTTTTAATGTGATAACCAATACATTGAACTGAGCATGGTAGCCGATAGGAAGCCAATAGAGTGACTGCAGAATGGGGGTGATGTTCATGCTTCTGCTCGTTCCTGATAGCAGTTGCGCTGCAGCATTTTGCACCCCCCCTGGGGCAAACCCACCCACCACCACCCACCCACCCCACTTTCCTGGCCAGCAGGGAGAGGTGAGGCCAATCAGCTGGCCACAGGGGAAGGCTGGAGCTGCCTCCTCCATCACCCTCGCTGCCTCCTCTGCTGCCGCAGCATCCAGCTGGGAACACTAGAACAAGGCTCACCCCGGCACAAATCAACAATGAAAAAGTGGGAAACCCACCCGGGATGGAAACTAAAAGACTTACATCCACTACTGCTGCAACAAATGTGCTTTGTAATTATACAAACATACAAATATATGTTTGTATTATATAGATAGATAGATAGATAGATAGATAGATAGATAGATAGATAGATAGATAGATAGATAGATAGATAGATAGATAGATAGATAGATAGATAGATAGAGAGAGAGAGAGAGAGAGAGAGAGAGAGAGAGAGAGAGAGATAGAGAGATAGATAGAGAGATAGAGAGATAGAGAGATAGATAGAGAGATAGAGAGATAGAGATAGAGATAGAGATAGAGATAGAGATAGAGATATATTTTAAGGGCAAACACTTTCCAATCAATATAACAAATGTGCTCAGCATTAGAAAAACATGCTTCTCTAAAGAGTTAAAGACCATAGACTTAACTATTATGTTGCCTTATGTACTATATGTTGCTTTAAATATGTGCTCCTATGAGCTACCTGTATTTTGTGTTGTCTAATGTCAGCCCTAGGATTGCTTATGCTCTGTTTCAGCATTTCGTCAACTCTGTATTGGATTCGTACGAATGCTTTGTCTTTGGAAAATTGTTTATTTACTCTATGGCATTGTTTATGGAAATGTCCTTGAAATTGATTGTAGTAATCTCCCACTGTGTAATCCACCTTGAGTCTCAGTGAGAAAGTAATGACGTAAAATAAATAATAAATAATTGGTGCAAATTGCCGAAAGACTCCTATTAGTTTGTTGTACGAAGCTTTGAAAATGATATTATTCTTGGCAATTATGCTATCATTCTGTTGATTTATTTCCTGATTAATTTATAAAGTCCCTTAAAAAGAGAAGCCCCTCCCATAGGATGCTAATCTAAAGTTACTGTAGGAAAAATATCATGTGTGAGGTGTTTCAAAAATGGAATCTGGCCCCAAAAGAGGAACAGTGTGAGGTGGCAGCTTGGGAACAGGTTCAGTTAACATTTCAAGTTTTTATGCCAAGTACATCATTTTATGCACGTTATCATCAGAATTGAGGAAAATTGGTAAAACATTCCCTGAAAATATCTTTTTTCTTGAAATCACAAATGTTGGTCTTAACATTATACGAACTTCCCTTGTTCTTAAGTATGAGAATCCCATATAACACAGTAAGTGTCCTCTTTGTTAAAGAATATCTCTGCATTATCAGAGCAATGTGCAGACTGGATATCGTTATTTGCTATTGCTTGAGATGCCCGTTAAAAGAGAATACATTTGCCACCCTATTACCATCCCCTTGGACAGAGCTTTTCTTTACCATTCATTTCCTTTCATTTTTACTTCAAATCTTTCTGTTTGTGTCTTTGAGCACTGCTTTCATAGGCAAAAGGAGCCCACCCTTTGTTTTGCTTTCCTTGGACCCAATTCATTAAGAAAATACACATCTGGATAGCAAAACCACAAAATTCCACACAAGTCCTGAAAGAATGCACAGCACGGAAGCTGTCTGATATATATATATATATATATATATATATATATATATATATATATATATATATATATATATATAGCTGCTGCTGCTAAGAGGAATTTTAAATGTTTGCATACATAGTACTCAATGTGTTCAACATGAAAACATTTCAAAGGGTATGTAAATGAAGCAGATGTGATTGTTGACAATCAGCTAACTCTGACACTTGGTATGTTTAGCATTTGTGTTTCTAATTTATATTAAATGTATTGTAAATGAGGGACTGGAAGGACAGGCTGTGGTTGCAGGGCCTTCAGACTTCCTCTCTCTTTTCTGCCCCTATGCAGTTAATCAATGTCAGATTCTCAAGATTGCTTCAATTGGTTCATACATATTGCATTTCAGTTTTCTCATTCTTAAAAGCTGTTCTCCTTACTTGCTTGCCACAAAATACAAACACCCATTACAATGTAGATAAGAGAAATGTTCAATACACTACCTCAGTGGCAATGAAATAAATGTGTGATTTGTGAATATGATGACCAGTAAATAAAGATAATGCCTTAATTTCTCTCCCCCCCCCCCCAGCACATTTCCTTTTCCCCTTAGCACTCTGGGCAATTATACAACACCAGTGCTGTAATCAAGTGAAAGAAAGTTCCAATATGAAAACATCTCTTTCAAACTCCAGGAGCCTTGGATTCATCGCATTGAGTGGCTGTTGTCTGTAAGACTAAACTGCTCAGGGAACCTTGCAGGAGCCAACACATGAAGAACATGTGTTGGGCATCTCATGTAGTTTAGCTCTCAGTTTTAAGAAGATTATTGTGCCTAATGCTTGTGAAGTATTTAGTTGTACAAACAAAGTTCACTTCAGCTTTACTTCCCCTGCCTACCTATATGTCAACCCTGCCTGTTTAATAAATTTTTTGTTCTCTTTTGAACTTTACTCAGCCTTGGTTGCCATTTCATTTGAAGAAGATGTGGGCTCTTGCTTCTGCCCTACCAAATATTTGGCCCAGTATATAGCCATAAATACATACGCTTAAAGTGTGGAACAAAAAGACGTTTAAATAACACCCAGACACACACTACCAGAGGCTTCCAAGTTTGGGAGGAAAAATCTGCCTCACAGTGTGGGAATGAGTGGGGCTTATGTCATAGCTGGCCTATGAATTAAAGGATCCAGATTCTTTACCAACCAATTACCTCTATCCTATAAGAAACTAATACCAAAATAACCTACCTTTTCTGGTTTCCACAAAGAAACCAGCGTGGTGAGAACTGTAGCTGAGATATCAATAAGGCTTCCACACACTTATAGTAGTAAAAGTGTATGTACATTTATTTTACAGTGACTTATATACAGGACTTTGTTCTCAGTGTCAAAGTGCTTTGCCAAGCACTTAATGGAACAAGCTCCACACTTACACCAGACACAGCTGGCTTATATACATCCATAGCACCCCCCAGTGTCCAATCCCTGCATATCAGGTGAGGTGACAAAGGCTGTTTCTTCGCTCTTGCATCATCCAAGGACCTGTCAAATAGACCTCTTACATCAGTTGTGACAGACAGACCTAAACAGCAAGATGCACACATGCTTCTTGGCTCATTATGTCAACACTCCTCCTTGAGACAAGAGGCATGATACCCAGCATTTCTTTGCATTTAGCCAACATTTCCTGGGTTTGTCCCTTTGTTAACAGATCTGCACAATTTTCAGTTGACCTACAATGACTTAAACATATTATACCTCTGTGAATGTCATCACATACATTTGGGTAACGGATCATAATATGTTTACTTCTGGCGCGTATTGTTTGGTGTTGTGCCAATTGCTCCGCAGCAGAACTGTCACACTTTATTTTCACTGGCAATGGACATTGGATTTTCAGATCCCCCAATAACTTTATTACCCATTCCAGTTGCAGAATACAATCACTTAATGAGGCAAATTCGGCCTCACACAAACTAGTTGCCACTGTTTTTCTTTGTGATTTCCAAAATACTAGTGCTCCCAGAACTTGTATAATATACCCAGAAGTAGTCCTTCCTTCATCATCACCCCATGACGCATCACTAAAGGCTACCACTTCAGTACCTTTTGTAGTGTTTAGTACAAGCCTGTGGTCAGAAGTTCCCTTCAGATAACGCAGCACCCTTTTTGCTGCTTGCCAGTCCCTTTCACAGGGACCTGCACACTGTCTACACAGCCACTGCACCACATAACCCAGATCAGGGCGGCTCCAGCAGGACAAATACAGCAGTGACCCAACTAATGATTGGTATTTTGTTTTATTTTCTAAAGGAGTATTCCTTGGCTCCTTGAGACACCCAGCAGACATGGGAGTTTGCACTTCTCTTGCCTCTGACATTCCATGCTGCTTCAGCAACTGTTTTATTTTATTGCTTTGACTCAGCTCAAAACACCCTGAGCTGTTTCTGGTGATTTGCATACCTAAGTAGTTTGAAATAGGTCCCAAAAACCTTGTTTTAAACACACCATATATTGCTTGTCGGAATTCATCCAGTTCTTCAGTTGACTTACAAAGAAAACAGAGATCATCCACATAACAAAGTAGGTAACATTGCTTCTCACCACTCTTCTTTGTGTATAAACATGGGTCAGCCTCTGCTTGCTTAAATCCAAGGCTAGCTAGTGCCTTTGGTAAACACAAATTCCAGCACCGTGCTGCCTGTTTCCACCCCTTAGATGGACTTGTGCAGTTTTAATACACAACCTTTTTGTTCAGATTCAAAACCTGGAATTTGTTCCATATATACCTCTTCTTCCAAGTTTGCATTCAGAAAGGCAGTTTCAATATCAAAGTGATAAACAGCTAAGCCCTCTTCACTCACTTTGCACAGAGCAGCTCTGAAGGTTTCCCCCCTCATAGTTGGTGAAAACACTAAATCATAATCCTGCCCCTGTATTTGAGAGTATCCCTTTGCCACAAGGCAAGCCTTGTGCTTAAATCCTCCGTTACGGTTATATTTCACTTTATACAACCACTTGCAGCCCACTGGGCTTTTCCCTTCTGGCATTTTAGACAGAGAGAACACTTGGTGACCTATGAGGGACTCATATTCCTGTCGCGTAGCAACGAACCAAGCCTCTCTCTCTGACCCATCTAGCCGCAAAACTTCTTGATAGTCAGCCGGTTCTGGCACCCACACAAAATTTACTTGCGGCAGATCTGGCTCAAAGCCGTATCTCACAGGAGGCACTCCTTTTGTGGAGCATTGTGACACTCTTGGAATTCTCATACCAGGACTCTGAGACTGTGTTGTAGGAGATTTCTCTTCCCTTTTAACCTCCTGCTCATGAATCACACTCTGTGGCTGACTTTTGCCACTCTGAGACTCTTTGTGCTCTGTTAATAGTAGAAACACCTGTGATTTCTCCTCCTTGCCATGGAGTCTTTCCCAGCCATTGTTTTCGTTAAAGCTTGTGGATCTACTAAAACAAACCTTTCGGTCTGCTGTGACAAACCTGTAGGATTTCATACCAGACTGATATCCTACAAACACATGTTTAATTGCTCTGTCAGATCCCTTTCTCCTCTGCTTTAGAGGCACATTTACCCACGCTTTAACCCCAAACACTCTTAGATACCCGAGCTTTGGGTCCTTTTCATACAACACTCTGTAGGGAATATCATTTATTGCCCTACTCCAAACCCTCTTGCTGACATAACAGGCTGCTCCCAATACCTCAGCCTAATAAGATACCGGCAAGTCTGCATCTGTCAGCATGGCTTTCATTATTGTTTGGACTTTACCACCACTGCGTTCCACCATGCCATTTTCACTTGGAACCCCTGGGTTTGCCATTCTATGAACAATTCCCTTTTTATTCAACCATCTAGAGAATTCATTTGTCTGGAACTCTCCACCCATGTCGGTTTGAATGGCATGAAGCTTTTCACCCAGCTGCAACTCAGCTCTTTTGTGCCAGTACTTCACCGCTTGAAACGTGTCTGACTTGTTTGTCAGCACATACGCCCACAGATAACAACTCTTATCTTCACAGATAATCAAAGCATATCATTTCCCTGAATGACTTTGAGGGTACGGCCCTATCAGATCCATGTGGACCAGTTCTAAGGGCTTATTTGACACATGGCTACTGGACAGCCACAGGATAAGCGTGACTCTTTACCTGTTTGCAGACCTGGCAGTCTAGAAAATGCTTACATGGTTTTACACTTTCCCCTGGTAACAGAGCCAATGTTTTCCTTAGTGCTTCATACCCAATATGACCAAGCCTGCGGTGTAAAATATGGACACACCCCTCATGGTCACACCTGTTGGACACAACCTGTGCCCCTATTTTAACATTTTCAATAGACATCATTATGCAATTCACCTTGCATCAGAGGCTTTCCCTCTTTAGAGATCATGCACCCACTCTGGGAAAAAGATACGTTAAACCCTACTCTTGTTAGAGCGCACACACTCAACAGGTTGCTTTCTAACGAGGGTACGCATAATACATCCCTGAAGGTGTGTCCTAAGGAAGGAAAAGTTAATGTGCCCTGGCAAGTCATCTTTGCACACGTCCCGTCAGCTAGCCTGATGTGAGGCAGTGTTGACTCGTGGATGTCCTTCAGCATGGACTCCTCCCAGCAAATTATTTGAGAAGCGCCCGAATCTACGAGCCAACAGCTTCCAGCGACAGCAGACACCACCAGCCTTGATTCTCCGCTCCTGAAATCACCTCGGCTGTTGCTGGACACCGGCCTCCTTCCTTTCCTTCGATGTGGGCACTCTTACGAAAATGGGATTTGCTTCCGCAGGTCCAACACTTTCTGGCTACCAACAAAACTGGAGACATTTGAACAGCTTGCCTGTCATCTCTCTGGAGTTTGCTGTCGGCCCCCTCAGAACACGCTGTAGACTTGGCTGCGTTCCCAGATTTGGCTGCATGCCCAGACTTGGCTGCTCGCCCGGACTCAGATAACAGCTTGTCTCTTTGCCTCCTTTCATAATCCAGCAGTTTAGCTACAACATAGCTCCATGTTAAATCATCTGTTTGCACCATCTCCAGTGTGGTCAGGAGAATGTCATAATCAGGTGATAGGCTGGAGAGCAAAATATATACCCGGTCTGGCTCTGAGAAAGTCTTTCCTCTTAGCTCCAGGTCCCTGAAGCTCTGCATCAATTCGGCTATGTGGTCTTGCACTGGTTCTCCAGGCTTCTGAACCCTTCGGTACAGGGCTCTTGTCAAGGTAATGCTGCATTCGGATGAGCCATACCTGGTAGTTTTCATCTGTGAGCTTCTCCACCGGCAGGGCTGTTTGGATTTGTGCCATCTCTGGTATCTGGACTGGCCCTGGGAGAATGTCTTCCTTCTGCTCCTCCTCTGCACTGCTTCCCTGCGAGGGCAGCTTGCCAGCTGCTGTTTTTTCTCACCAGCGCAGCACAGTCACTCCTGGACTTCACCGTCCACAGCCTTCAGCTCCAAGCCTCTCGGGACTTCACCGCTCACAGTTCCTCAAACCTGCAGTGGCTGCCACGCAGTTCTGGGCCCATAACCCTGTTGTCGCAGCGTGGTGAGAACTGTAGCTGAGCTATCAATAAGGCTTCCACACACTTATAGTAGTAAAAGGGTATGTACATTTATTTTACAGTGACTTATATACAGGACTTTGTTCTCAGTGTCAAAGTGCTTCACCAAGCACTTAATGGAACACGCTCCACACTTACACCAGACACAGCTGGCTTATATACATCCATAGCACCCCCAGTGTCCAATCCCTGCATATCAGGTGAGGTGACAAAGGCTGTTTCTTCACTCTTGCATCATCCAAGGACCTGTCAAACAGATCTCTTACATCAGTTGTGACAGACAGACCTAAACAGCAAGATGCACACATGCTTCTTGGCTCATTATGTCAACACCTGTAAGTGTCATAATTAATTCCTTGTCTGCCAATGCCATGTTGACCCCTGTTATTACTGATTTTTCCGGAGTTTGATCCAAAATTTTTAATTACTTCCAATGAATAGCTGGAATTTGTAACTGTATAGTGGGATTTGTAACTAAATAGTAGGATTTGTAACTGTAAAAACTACATCATCTGCATAAAGGAGTAATTTTGTCAGCCTACTTCCAACCCAAAGTCCAGAAACGAATGCTTTCTTCAATCTTTTTTTGGTCAATAATTCTCTACATAAATAAAAAAGGTAAGAAGGGGCACCCCTGCTACACTCCCCAAAATAAGTGAAATCAAGATGAGAAGTGTTGCAAAAGTAGATCTGTGCTCTTGGGCATGAGGATAATAAAACAACCCATTTGCAAATGCAAGGATCAAGCACATAATTTTCAATAGTTCTCTCATACAGTCCCAGTTCACCTGGTCAAAAGCTTTCTTGGCATCTACAAAAGAGAAATCTGCAGAAATCTGTTGCTGATTGTCATTTGACCACCTGCTAAAAAAACTGTTTAATCTAGTGCAATGCAATTATTCAATATCTTCTTTAAACAATTAGCTAATATTGAAGCTAATATCTTATCTATATCAAGCAAATAATACAACTGTAGAAAGTACGGAGTTAATTTTATAAAAACAGAATTTTTTGCTAAACCATCAGGTCTTGCATTCTCCATTTTTATTTAAAAATAGGCTGCATCCTGCACCTGAGGATCTTAGGAAAGGGCAGAAAAGCTTGTTTATATATCAATTATTTATGAATTTAAATAATTTTTAGGTCACTTCTCTAGGCACCAGCCCATGGTGGCTTACAAAATAAAAATTATAAAAACAAAGTATTAAATATATTAGTTAAAATCCAGCAACCCCTCCCCAGCCTAGCATAGAAACATAATCATAACAGTTTCCAGACTAAAATAATCTTAAAAGATTGAGGACTTAATTAAAAGCCTGAGTGAACAAAAATGTTTTAGCCTGGTGCCTAAAAAAAAGCAATGCCAGAGTCAGGCGAGCCTCAAACGGAAAGGCATTCCATAAATGAGGTGCCACTATTGGGGGAAAAAGTCCTGTGTCTAGTTGCCACCCTCCTTCCCTATAAAGGCAGGGCACAGAAAGCAGGACTTGTGAGGCAGGTCTTAACTGGTGGGCTAGACAATATGGGAGGAGGAAGTTCTTCAAGTACCCTGGCTGCAAGCCATTTAGGGCTCTGAAGGTAAGAACTAGCTCTTTGAATTATGCCAAGAAACACATTGGTAGCCAATGCAGATGTTTCAGTACTGGAGTGATATGATTACTGTATCCCACCTCTGACGATAGCTTGCCTGCTGCATTTTAGAAGAACTGAAATTGCCAGATTCTTTTCAAAGACCCCTCTTTGTCTTAGCTGCAAGTAAAAAAATTTAATTGCATCTGGAATGGGCAATGCTATTTCCCTGAAATCTTCTTGGTTCAGAATATTAGTGCCTGAGAATTTTTTCTTTATCAGGCTGTAGAGGGAAATTTAAACCTAGAAAAGCATTTCTTATTGAAACAATTGGTAACCACTGATTTGGTAATACAACTAATTTTAATTGCAATCCTAAAGAATCTTACTCCAGTTTTTAAATGACAAAACCAAATTTGCTTTCTTTTCCTCCACTACCAGAATGTTGGGGATTTAATGAGGGTGAACTCTCTGAAGAGGGTATCTAACTATTTTGTAGACTTTACAGTTTTCAAGGTCAATTGGCCCAGATGTGATGATTTACTTGAGGCATGTCATTTCCGAGATAAGAAACATTCACTGTGATATCAAAATCAAAAAGAGTCCAGTAGCACTTTTAAGACTAACCAATTTTATTGTAGCATAAGCTTTCGAGAATCAAGTTCTCTTCGTCAGATGCATGGTACAGAGACTGGCCGCATCTATCACTGTGATATATTAATGTAAACAGTCACTTTACACAAGGGTTACATTTAAGCCATGTCTGAGTCCTGGGACCTGATGGATTGCTTTTTGTACTACTTCTCCTTCAAACAAGGCCCAAAATGGTTCACAACATTAAAAACAATTAAAAACAACAATAAATATATATATTTTAACTAAAAACATTAAGTGCCAGCAGCAAGGTCTGGAATATGCATGAAATAATAATGAATGAGCAAATGCATTATTTTACTAGCCCCAGGAAATAATATAATCTTGTACACAAACAGCAGACAGAGCTTTGTGTTTCTAAGTTAGATGGTTATGTTCCACACAAATATAACAGTACCCTGCTTATAAATTAACCAATGGGGATGTGGCAATCTTGATATTCCCAGGCCTTCCCCATATTTTGAAAGGTTAGATTGGTATTAAACTAACGGGATAACCTCACCAGTTTGTAGCAGTTGCATTTGATTTAGGACCTTAGTTAAAAGGTGGGAGAATTGATGAGGAGACCTGTGAGGGCCCTACTACCCCCAGAACATTCCAGATTCTGCCATGATAAAAGAAATATTTGATTCTTAAAATCCTGGTGCATAGCAAAATGTTTGGTTTCCTTGCAAGAGAAGGTAAAAGGAAGTTAAGGATCTCAACAACATTAAGAAGTGCCACACTTGGTCTCAACAGCACCTCTAGGGGCAGGAGCACTCATCACACAGAGTTTTCCCCTTTACCCATCTTTATCATCAGCTGCCATGAGCCCTTTATTTAGTCTCTTTTACACAGAGATGAAGAATGCTGTCCTTTAATTAGAGCCTGCAATACCTTCCATAGGTTTTGAGCTTGCTTGCTCACTCTGCCTCATCTAGGAAAGCAGCTCTGCCTGCCATTGCTTTCTGCTGCCTAGTTCTCTCTGCCTCCAGTCCCAGCACCTTTCTCTTTTCTGAGAACTGTCTCTGCTCTGCCCTTAATCAAACTAACTGCAAGAAAGTCCCCCCCCCTTGCCTTGCAGTTGGTAGCCTTTCTTTGCCATCTGTCTTCCCATCTCCTAGCTGGGAGTGCCTTTTTATTAGCCCGGCCGCACCCCTTCCTGGCTGCTTTTAAACTCAGCTGGGCTGGCAGCAGTGTATGGTTTATGTGTGGTTCCCCTCCAGCACATAGGTGATCTATTAGATTTAATGTATTGTCGAAGGCTTTCACGGCCGGAGAACGATGGTTGTTGTGGGTTTTCCGGGCTGTATTGCCGTGGTCTTGGCATTGTAGTTCCTGATGTTTCGCCAGCAGCTGTGGCTGGCATCTTCAGAGGTGTAGCACCAAAAGACAGAGATCTCTCAGACTGAGAGATCTCTGTCTTTTGGTGCTACACCTCTGAAGATGCCAGCCACAGCTGCTGGCGAAACGTCAGGAACTACAATGCCAAGACCACGGCAATACAGCCCGGAAAACCCACAACAACCTATTAGATTTAGTTGGTAAGAGTTAAGCATGTGTTCAATTTATCCATTGATTGACATTGATGATGCTTAAAGGTGATTAATGTTGGCTGATGGAGATATAAGGGAAAACATACCAATAGCATTCTGCCTAATTGCTTAGTAAGAAGCAAATGTGCTTTTGGTTTCCAGTGGTCTGGCCAATGTGTACAATAGCTTTGGGATGGCTGACAGGCATTTAGGCACTTGGAATTTATTTTTATATCTTGGTAAAATATAATTAAAGTAAAGCTATTTACAGCACAGTCTTAAAGAGAGATATACCATTGTACATCCATAAAAGTCAATGGGCTTTAAAAGGTATGACTGTTTAGGACAGCACTGTTAGTTTATGCAATAACTTGAATTTATGCAGTACTGTTTTCTACTGATTAGCAATGACTTCCTCAGTACATCTTACCACATATGTTTCCTCCTCACTACTCAAACACTCCAGACAGTTCTGGCCACTAGCCTGTCCTGATCCCATTGGCAGCACCACATCTGCTTGCTACTGTTTTCAGATGCATACTTATTTATTTATTTATTATTTGAGTGACCATTATACAGCTTTAACTCTCACTGGTGCTGAGGTGACTTTTATGCATGTTACTAAGCTGCAGACATGCAGCCTTAATGTGCATGAATTGTATCCCTCCCTGAAGAGCCAGCTGAAGCAAACAGACTGAGATTAATCCTTTTTTTACTGCACTGTTTTCCTGTACAGTTATTTCAATTTCCCTGAACTCACAAGTGTCTGGTCTCCAACTGAATGGATCCTGTTCCAAGCTGAGCTCCTTTGTAGCTGATTGTTAAACATGTGCAATAAATAAATTATAAGTCTACTTCTTCAGGAAATAATGTTTTTCTAAACACAAAACCATTGGTATATTTCTGGTTTGCTTCACTCTCATCTTAAAGGTTAGAAAAAGTTCACTAGATCTCATCTTAACTCTTAACCTGTTTAGAATTCCAATACACTAATATATAGACTTTTAAAAAACTGGATGTGTTTACAATGTAAACTTAGGCACTGGTGAACGGCATCTTTTCAGAAGTTTATAAGGCCCTCTATTGATGGCAATGAAAATTTAATTGCTGCAATTTCCAAATTTGGCAACCTTTCCAGGGAGTGCCTAGATGTGGAGAAAATTATTAATGTGACAGGCCTAAAATAGGACAACGCTCAAAGCAACATAAATGAAATTGTTAAGCAATTTTCTACAATTTCAAATCCCACATTTAAATAATAACAAGAAAGATTTGTTCTATGGGTCATTATGGTGATAGTCATTCACCTTTTGTTTTCTTAGTTTCAAGGTTTGTCTTTTTTCAATTTTTGCAGAATTTGCATACAATAGTGAATTGTTTCTTGAATGGCATTGCTATTGATCGTATTGTCTTCTATTGTGTAACCCACCTTGAGTCCTAATGAGAAAGGTCGAGTCTAAATAAATAAATAAAATATTTGAGACTGAGGCCTTTCCATTGCAACCCATGAATCTGCTTGTGTAATTTCACAATTCTGAGCTTCCATAATACCTCATTACTATTGTAGGATGGAATTAGATGAGGAACAGTCCAGGTCCTCCTGAGAATGACTTTAGAAGAGAAAGCACGGAGACGTTTCTTTTGGTTCCAGTTCTCTGAGCTTCTCTGTCTTAAAGTAGAAATTTCAAATTTTTCTCATATATTGAAATGTTCTGATAAAATGTCCTACTTGATTTTATGGACTGAGATCACAGATAAATAGTAATGGCTCCTAAGATTCAGAGAGACTATTTAAGCATTAACTGATAACTGTAGATTACTGATTTAACAACCTCCCTTCTCTTATCATTCATTCATGTCCTCGGTTTTCACTGACATGGCCAATTTTTTTTAAAGTACCATCAGTAGTTCAAGCTCAGTGATACAGGCAGGCATAAAACAATTATAGCATTAATGAAGTTGGCACTTGCTATACAAATGCATGATCAGTTTGTGTATCAATGTTTTTTGTTCAGCCTTTGAATGTACTTGAGTTATTATCACTATATCATGAGCTCTGGCTCTAGAAAAATATTTTCACAGATTTCTAGATTCCCAAGAAGTCTCCCATCCAAGTTTCCATCAGACCTAAACCTGCTTAGTTTCCATAAGGTTGCTGAATCAGGTGCCCTTCAATCATACCTGAATCCATACTTGTTGACAGGTATGTGGTGGATACCATGCTGCAGATCCCCAAAGACTATCATAAGCAATGGGTTGGTCATAGTAGAATGCATATACAAACCATTCACATTTTTTTTTGAGAGAGAGAACTCAGCAATTGTTTTCAAGCAGAATAGAACTTTAATGACATTCCATGAACCCATTCCATTTTCAGAGTGCAAAAAAGGCCGCATTTTCTTCCATTGCTTATTTTAATGCCGCTTATAAGAAATCTCTCTTTATAAACAAAAAAGAAAGATGCCCAACCTAAGTGTATAAAAATTTGTAGATCAGACTTAAGCTTTCATATATTTTTAATGATTATATTCAGTAAGTGTGGTCTAATTCCTTCACACACAGCTTTGTTTATGACTCTCCATTTGGTTTTTAAAAATCCATCTGACTATTAAAATTAAAAACTGAATTAGAATTAAGTTTAAAAATATTCACTTTCTCCATAATCATTGTGTTAAAAAATGCTCATGTCCATTTGCATTAATGACCTCATGGATTTAACTAGTTAGAAATGAAAGCCAAGAAACCAGGACTGATGCTTGACTGGCAAAAAGCCAGCACAGTGAAATTAATAACATATGTTGAAGAATCCATTTGTAACAGCTTTTCCATTTTTTTAAATAGCAACTTAAAACCACCAATATGTCTGTCTGTTCTTTTCTTATCCTTTCTCTCTCCTTTTTAAAACATTGCTTTACAATAACCCTTTCTCTGGCTTATTTCCCAGTGTGTGATACCTCAGTAACATCAAGATTCTCAATAATGTCTTATAAACCATTAAGAGGTTCTGTTGAAGCTCCTTCTTTCCAGATTATAGTGCCGAGTTAATTATTTGGGTAGTGAAAATAAAGGAACTGATTGTCAGATGATCAGAGGTTCAGCATCCATTTTTAGCTGAACATTATAGTAAGTCTATTCACTTTAGTGAAGCACTGTCATTTTCCAGTTATTATCTGACAACAGTTTGTCTAATTCTTTTCTGATACAATCCACAAAGATCTGTGATTTCTTTTACACACGTGCCATCATTACATTTTTTAAAAAAAATACTATTATTACATTCTCATAAGAGTATATAAACATCCATATCTAAATAAAAACCAAGTACTTCTATTTTTATCTACATCTGTTAGGTTAATCTGTGATTTCTTGATAGTGGCTGTGGAATGCATGCAGTCGAGAGATGCTGGAGATCTATGACTGCATCTCAAGATCTCTTTAGTGCTTTTAGAAACAGTTATTGGGGAGAAGCAGATTGAAGGTAATTCCCTGGGGAGGGTAATTCTTTGCCCCATCATTCCTTGGCCCCAAAGTGACCAGCTACTCCCACCTCGTCAAAATACAGGTATGGGAGGGCAGACAGCTCTAAATGGCAAGTGCTGTTACGGGGGAAGACCAAGATGATAAGATTTGCTTGTTCCTAGCCCTTGATTGCCAGGGATCCCAGCATCCCACCCCCCCAGCCCCAAGCAAACTCAGCATTTCTGTATTTGGAAAGGAGGTGAAAATCAAGAAGGTACAGACCCAAGGTTGGGGTGTGTGTGTGTGAAACCAACGGGAAATAACAAAATACAATTACAGAACGAAAGAAACAAAAATGAAAAAAAACCATATGAAATAACAGTCCCTTTGGGAAGTAATAATAAAAACTAAAGAAATTCCCATGCACAAGTCTAGCCATTATGCTGTGGCTGGGTTTTTAATGCTGGATTTTAATTAATAATTTAAAGTTTTGTTTTTATTATGTTTTATTTTGTAAGCCGCCTTGGGCAGCAGGTTCCCTGGAATGGTGGCATAAAAACTTCCTGAGCAAATAAATAAAGGGATAGCTGTCCTTTCCACCAATTCCAACTTCTGCTTTAATTTGAAGCTTCTGCAGCTGTATTTTGTAAAATCAAAAAAGTTTGTAACAACCTACCTCATAATAATAGTAGCGCCACCCAAGCCTTGCCGCAGGTTCTGGGAAAAGGTACCATCACCAGTTGCTGGCAAAAGTGGTCTTGAATGGATGAATATTAAGGACCTCTCCAACCCCACTGCAGGTGAATCAGACACAAGCACCTCGAAAACTGGGCCTACCATGTAGCCCCAACGGGTGGGAGAGAACCACTCTTCTCGTCCTACCCTGCCCCCTTTTGTGAAAAAACATTCCCTCAAAACAAAATGCAGGGGAGGACTCTTCTTCACGAAATGAACGTGGGGAGGACCCTTCCTTCCCTCCCCCCCATAGAACCACAGAGAGGACCCTTCCTTCCCTAAACCAGGAACATGGGAAGGACTATTCCTTTCCCAAAACACCGGGGAGGACCATTGCATCCCCAAAACCAACAGCTCAAACACAGTCTTCTTGACCAGCCGTCATCTGTTGCCATTCTGCTGGCATCAGTCACACTTAGGAAAACTCCATTAGTATTAGGCATTATCAGTGCACCATGGCCAATGCAGAAGGGGCCCTCATACAGAAAAGCATCACCCCACAAGGGAAACTCCTATGCCCTGGGGGGGGGGGTATCTCTGCCTGAACAAAATTGCTTCTTGAACAATAGTACCAACCAACTAATAAAACCATTCTAACCTTTCACATGGGCACAGCACCCAGCCCTTACTGGGAACTTAAAACCGGCCAACAATTGGCCGCAGCCTGCTGGGCTGGATCACCATGGTGCCCCAGCCTAACTGGAACTTACAATCATAAGTCAATTGCCCTCAGGCTCACTGGGCTGGTTCCCCTTTCCAGTTTCCTGCTGGCCTCCTCCCCCACCAGTTTGCCTACCACCTCCTCCCTGCTTGGATCCAGGGCAGGCAGCATAGGGATGGTTGCCAGCACAAGAGGGACATTCATGCCAGTACTTACAGGCTTTCCTATTACAGGCCCCTTTTGCTGTGAAATCCCAGCAAAGCAACTGGAGTTGTGACTGCTGACCCTCAGGGGCATGAGCCCCTGCTGACGTTGAGGGGTGGTGAATCAAGTGCCCACTGTCTGCTCTATCACCTGAATTTGGCTTTGCAGGGGACATCACCTGCAGCCACAGCTGCTGATGAATCTGATCCCAGGGTAGCTGTGGGTTAAGAGCAGCCCTCATCCTGAATTCTTCGTCGTACTGCAGCCATGCAGCACCAACAAAGTCAGTGTACCCCCTGTAGATAATATTAAGATATTGGAATAGAGACACCGCCCGTAAAGGCTGAGCCCTACCCAAAACCCCAGCATATATCAAAAACCCCGCAAGCCAATTATGCCAGTTGTGCTCAACTTTTCTTCATTTAATTTTTTCTTTGTCCCTGTCATCTAGGTCATCCTTATCCTTCTTTTCCAATTCACGGAATAGAAGGGTGAAAACATCCATGTATTCTCCTTTGACTATCTTATCCCTGGTGGCCTGGGTAAGATGATCCCCAAGGGGCAGGGCTGTATCCCCGAAGGGGAGCGCCCTGTATGGGACCTGACCATAAGCACTGTAAGGCATGAAGCTCCATGGAGGGTACATTCCATACTGCCAGTTCACAGGCGACACACGAAAGGCATGAGGATCAGCAAACCCCCAAGGCTGTTGAGGGGTCCCTGCTGCAGGCTGGTTGCTAGTTGAACCAGACGCCGAACTCGGCCACCCTATTTGCCCTGACATCGGCCAAGCAGAAGTGTAAGAGGAATAAGAAGGTGTTGAGGGACCAAGAGACCCAGAGGCAGCAGCCTGGCCCCAGGGTCGCCATGGCCAAGTGCACACCTGCTGAGGCAGGGCCAACTTACCCTCTGGCACACCAGGTTCGACAGCCACTGCCACTTGCCCGCCTCCCGCTTGACCCTCCGGTTCGACCTCACAAACCACCTCTTCTTCTGCCTCGCATGTCTCAGGACCAGCGCTAGCTCCAACATCCGAGGAACCTGCAGCAGACTCAAAGGCAGACAAGCGATTCAATATCTCCCTGCGGAAAGCTGACTTGGATGCTGCCCTCACCGGTCTACTATGCTTGCTCATGTCCTCAGTGTCAGGTTCAGAATGCTGTATTGTACTGCTTTGCCTAACCGACTCCATTTTTAATCCTTTCAGTGTTTAAGTGCTCTCTTCACAGGTGCCAAGGTTCCCAGGCAGCTATCTCACAGAAGAGGATTGTTTTGGCTACCGACGTTCCACCAAGAACCGGCCTTGGGAAACTTTCGCTATCCTGACTTCAAAGGGGTTGTTTTGAGAACTATGGGGGGAGGTTGGGCCTACTGTGATCTGTTACTTTGTACCTCATGCTTTGCCAGTCATTGGTAACAATGCATATGTACCATCCTGAATATTGCATTCAGGCTAGTGGACTATAATGAACTATTTCCCAGTAAAAGCCTTTTGGAAACAATGGACTGTTGTCTGATTGCAGGAGGTAGTCTGGAGTAAGGACATTATCTAGCCACAGTTCTGACACTCAGATGGAGCCGTGGCACCTTTCTTCCTTTCCAAGGCCTCCAAACACTTCAATATTTCCAAATTGAAGCTACTGTCCTCCCCCATCTTCAGAGGAGGAAAGTGCTGGCAGGGCTCTCTTGGGAGGCTGCTTCTTATCAGGCTGCTTCCCCTTGGACTGGCCTTTTCCCTTCCTAGATGCCATCCCAATCCTTCTTTTACTTATATATTTGCTACTCAACTTACCAGGTATTTATCAACCTATAAAGAGAGTATTAAACAGTCTCCTTGGTTATCAGGGCTAATGTCACCAAAGCACTGCAAGGCAAGCAATGATATTGCAATAGCTTACCACTATTGTTAAGAGAAACCACCTATAGGGCCCCTGATGTACCGGACAGTGTCAGGAACCAACTGCCTCTTAAAGTGGATGCCCCTCTCAAAATGGCGGCCGCAAGTCAAAGTGCATGCCTAAACTTGCCGCCCGCGGCCTCACAACGAGGCCCAATAGTATGAGAGTCCAGCCACTGAACAGCTGGCGTGCGTGCCAAAACGCCCTCTGAACTGACCAACAACCCCAACCGGAGCCTAGCGAGAACAGGGGGAGGGAAGGATCAATAATTTCCCCCCTCACCCGGCAGAAAACCCCCTCAAAGGGACAAATAGGTGTTAAAGCACCAGCCAAACCGTTCCCCTGCAGGGAATAGCTGCCAGGATGCCTCCGAAGCTGACAAGGCCACTCACGACATGCGAGGGACAGAGGAGGAGCTCCGAAACATGCCTCCTACTCCGTCGGATCGCATGGAGCAACTGAAGCCGGTGGGGGTGGAGACACCTTCTACAGCATCTGTCTCCACCCCCCGGCAGATCCTGGATGCCTGGGAAGGAGAGAGGTCTGTCCCTTCCTCCTCCCGTGGGGGCAAACTTCGGCCCCCAGCTAAGCCTCTACGAGGCAGCTGGGAAGGTGCCACCTTATACAAGTATTGCCTCCATCACAATGAGAGTCTTTTAGTCACTACTCTGTAATAGCTCATACAATCATGTACCACTTGATTCATATAACTGATATAGACTGTTTTAATAAAATCTGTCATCATAATGCCATGGCCTCTGAATAAAAGAGGGTTTTAAAATAATTTCATTTATCTAGTTAATTTTGTTAAAAGCAAACAAGACACATTTCATTATATTAATATGGACATTTTAAGCTTTTTGACATCTGAAGCATATATTATATTAGTTTATTTTCATAAGCTTTCCAAATTTCTCTTTTATTTAACATTAAAATAATTTTACTTCAGCTTCTTGCCATTGCATAAAAACATTATTATTATTTTAATATGGTCTTGTCAATGCAGTCCTTCCACATTCAGGCAACTGAAATGTATGCCTTATAATTTGGTAAAGAAAAAGATGCACTGTATAGTTGTACCTGGAATGCCAAGCACAATAGGGTTGCTAATAGGTTATCAAAATGTGAACTGGAGAACCAACATAAAACCACATTTGTGGTTTTATGTTATGTGACTGATCTGCAAGGTTTATGGATTACTGCTACTTAATGAGCTTATATAGTCCAAAGAAAGTTCAAAAGAAAGTCTATGTGGCCAAATGCCAAGGAGCACGAAGAATACCTCCACCATACAGGACTGTTGAGCTGCAAAGGAGTAGGAGAGATTGAAACCCAATCCATTTGTGCCAACAAAAACATACTTAGCATAGGGAACAAGGATTATCACAACATCATAATGTATGAAACTGGTATGTTGTATTAGAACTGCAATCTGGCCTGTGCTTGTTGCATTGGTATAGCAGATTGTGCCCCTATGCTGAGAATGTGACCACTTGTTAAAAAAAATTAACCAGCATAGATATGGGCAGAAATATGAAGTGGTGATGATGGCCCATTTTACATATTTCACAGTAAACAATTCAGGTTGCTTAATTCTGCCTTGTTCACTTTGTGAGATTTGTAGGAAATTGAAAGTAGCATTGGACAGAATTCTGTAATGACACAGGCTTGGACCCCACCATAAATCTCTGCTGATGGAAGGACTTTTCTGCTTCCTCCAACCCACTGCAGCTCAAAATGCCCCCAGTATTCCTGGGGATCAAGGACCCGTGGAAACAGCATGAGGAGAGGAGTTAGAGATCTACCATGGGAGGGGGGAAATTTGCAAATATCTCTCCCTTTTGCATATGTGGAAATATTAAGTGGGATCCAACCTAATGTCTTCCTCTGCAGCAGCAAATGAGATCCTCATCTCCCAGAGAACCTGTTGCCCGCCCCCCCCCCAATCTGTTGGCCATATGAGGTGTTGAACAGCTTTGATATATGGGATGGGACATAAAAGTATTTGTTTACTGAGATATTTTGCATAGATTTAAATGATTGGTAGTGTAAATAAGAACCTACAGATGCTCTTCTGAGTTGTTCAGCCCAACCAATCAATATTGAATAGTATTTTAAATACTGCTGTTAGCTGCCCTGAGCCTATTAGGAGAGTAGAATAGAAATACTATACATACATACATACATACATACATACATACATACATAATATAGTCCACTGAAATGAGTGTCACATTTGCTTACAAAATGAAGCAAGATCATATTTCTTGTGAGGAAAAAGAATGACAGATAAAATAACATTGCCTGTATGAAAAACATATTACCTATAATTTCTTTTTTTAAAAAATAGATTTTATTGGATGAGGTGATATAAAATAGTTGGTTAATACATACAACTTATCCAAATTAAACCTTTCTAAATATATAACCCCACCCCTCCCCTCCCCCTTTTCTCTATTGATTTCCAACAACACTCGAACCCCCCGTTTATTCATAGAGATTGTTATTTCACTATAATACAATTATATTATGTTACCCATGGTAGAGATCTTATATATATTCCCTTCGTTAAAATCTTACTTAATAAAATTTAAAATCCCTCCAAAGACCACAATTGTCCTTTAACATTGCATTTCTTTTCCAAATATTTCTTAAACTTCTTCCAGTCTTCCAGAAAAATTTCTGGATCTTGCTCTTTCAGATTTCTAGTTAATTTGTCCATTCCGGCCATGTACAACAGCCTCCTTGTCCATTCTTCAATATTCGGTACTTCTTTTTTCCAATATTGAGCATATAAAATTCTTGCTGCTACTATCATATAATACAACAATATCATCATTTCTATTAACATCTTCTAAATGTAAAGATAATAAAATTTCTAGATTTTTAGCAACATTATATTGTACTATCAAAGACATTTCAGCACATATTCTAGACCAGAAGTCTCTAGCCTTTTGGCAAGTCCACCACATATGAAATAGAGAACTTTCATGCTCCTTACATTTCCAACATTTATTAGATAACTGTTTGTTAGCTATGGCTAATTTTTTTCAGTGTTAAGTACCATCTATACAGCATTTTAGAACCGTTCTCTTTAATACTGGTACAAGTTGATATTTTTAAGGTATTTTCCCATAGTTGTTCCCATGCTTCCATCGCTATTTCCTTATTACAATTTATGGCCCACTTTACCATTTGCACCTTGACTGTTTCCTCTTCTGTAAACCACTTCAATAACAACTTATACATTTTAGATATTGCTTTACTATTATCCTCCAATAATAGTTCCTCTAGTTCTGAATTTTTGATTCTAAAACCATTCTTTCTATGTTCTGAATCAAATAAATCTTTAATTTGTCTATATTGTAACCAACCATATTTAAATGGCAACTCCTCATTTCTCTTAAGTCTCAACCCATCATTTTCTAATACTGTTAATTCTTTGAGGGTAAGCCATTCCTTTCCCTGATATTCCATATTTGGGTTGATTACTTCAGCTGGAACAATCCAAAGTGGTTTCTTTAGCTCTATAAATTTCTTGTACTTGAGCCAGGTTGACAGTAGATTTCTTCTCAGGTAGTGGTGCTGAAACATTGCATCCATATTATGCTTCCCATACCACATATATGCGTGCCATCCAAATAGTTTATGTCCTTCCAATGTTAATAACTTATGATTGGTCAAAGACACCCATTCTTTTAGCCACACCAAACATATCGCTTCATGATAAAGTCTTAGATCAGGTAACTGCATTCCTCCTCTTTCCTTAGCGTCACAAAGAACTTTCATCTTGACTCTTGGTTTCTTTGCTGCCCAGACAAATTCTGATATCTTCCTCTGCCATTTTTCAAATTGTTTCTTATCTTTCACAATTGGAATTGTTTGCATTAAAAACATCACTCTGGGCAGTACATTCATTTTAATTGTGGCAATTCGACCTAACCACGACAAATTTAATTTATTCCATTTTATCATGTCTCTTTCAATTTGAGTCCAGAGCTTTTCATAGTTATTCTTAAATAAGTCTATATTCTTAGCTGTCAGCTCTATCCCCAAATATTTAATTCTGTGTACCACTTCACAGTTTGTTAATTCACTTAATTCTTGTTGTTTCTTCTTAGTCATATTTTTAGTTATTATTTTTGACTTCTTTTTGTTTATGTAGAAACCCGCCAAATCTCCAAACTCCTTTATTTTGTCCAGCAGTCTTGGCAAGGTTTGTAGAGGGTCTTCCACTATAAACATCACATTGTCTGCAAATGGTCTCAATTTGTAGGAGGATCCTTTTATTTTTATTCCTTTTATACTATCATCTTCTCTAATCCTCCTCAATAATACTTCTAAGACCATCACAAACAAAAGCGGCGATAGTGGACATCCTTGTCTGGTTCCTTTCCTTATTTCCAACTTCTCTGTCAGGTCGTCATTAACACATATTGTTGCCCTTTGTAAGTTATAAATTGTTTTCACTGCTTGTATAAATTCATTACCTAGATCCATCTTCTCCATAGTTGCGAACATAAAATCCCAGTTCAAATAGTCAAAGGCCTTCTCTGCATCCGTAAAGAAAAGGCCAACTTCCTTATCAGGTCGCTTATCATAGTATTCAATAGCATTTATCACTACTCTTAAATTGTCTTTTAACTGCCTGTTTGGTAAAAATCCGGCCTGATCTTCATCTATAAAGTCCATTAACCATATTTTGAGCCTATCCGCCAGTATTCTTGCCATTATTTTGTAGTCATTGTTTATAAGCGATATGGGTCTATTATTTTTCAACTCTGTCAAATCTTGGCTTTCTTTTGGGATCAGTGCAATACTAGCTTCATTCCATGTATCTGGGAGACCCTTTCCTTGAAGCATATTGTTCATTACATTTTTTTAAATCGGTACTAGGTCCTCCTTCATTACTTTATAAAATTTAGCTGTGATCCCATCAGGTCCTGGTGCTTTCCCAATCTTAGACGCTTCAATTGCCTGTATGACTTCTTCTTCTGTTATTGGAGCACGCAGTCTCTGTTTCATCTCTTCTGGTAGCTTTGGTAAGTGGGCATTCCTTAAATACCCATCTATCTCTTGTACATTCACAGATTTCTTTTGAAATAATTTAGCATAGTATTTAAAGAATGCACGCTTAATTAGTTGATGATCTTTCAATTCTTTACCTTCCTCCATTATTGTATTAATAATTTTCATTTCCTTCCTTTTTTCAGTTGCCAGGCTAAATACTTTCCTGGTTTAATGTATTGTTGAAGGCTTTCACGGCCGAAGAACGATGGATGTTGTGGGTTTTCCGGGCTGTATTGCCGTGGTCTTGGCATTGTAGTTCCTGACATTTCGCCGGCAGCTGTGGCTGGCATCTTCAGAGGTGTAGCACCAAAAGACAGAGATCTCTCAGTGTCACAGTGTGGAAAAGATGTTGGCAGGTCATTTATATCTACTCAGGAGGGGTGGGGTTGAGCTGAGTCATCCTGTAAGAGTTTCCCATCCTGTAACAAATAAAATGCTCAACTACCATGATTGTCTTCTCTACATATGCTCCAGAAGCTACAATGCTAAGAAAAAGACTGGGAAAAGGAAAACTACAGGAAATGAGTCATATTTCTCTCCCAAGCACAAAGCTCTCTATCTATTAGTTATGTTAATAGCTCTGGTCCAAGTAAGAAAAAAGATTTAATATACCTTGCTGTAATGCCCCAGCTAAAAGAGGCAGAGACTGGGAAAGCCAAAAATCTAGACAGTAGAAGGAAGACCAGAATGATCTCAGAGGGGAATGGATTCTCAAAAGGGAGATTATGAATTATCAAGATATGAGGAAGAAGGTCTTATATTTCAGCTTTTGGCCTGGGAGGGTAAAGCCATAAAGGACTAAACTTTCTCAAAGGAACACCATGGCAAGAAACAATGGGAAGAAGTCCCTAGTCTGAGAACTGAGATAATGAAGGACCTTTAAACTGCAAATTCAAGAATTACTAGCCTATCATAATTAAATATTGTTTAGTATAATTATATAATTTAGGTTTAGAGGATTGCAGGTTTTCACATTTTCCTTGTATCCTTATTCAGCCTGATGCTTGAACAGACCATGTGTACAAGTTTATTAAACTTCTTTATATTTTGAATGCTTGAATCTTGATATCTGTAAACAGACCACACTTGTTTGGTCTCGGAAGTATCAAAAGATCAGTAAAGGAGAGGAGTAGCAAGTGAGCTCTCCATCCCTTAATCATAATAGCTTGAAATTGGGAAAGGTGTGATGGATCCTCCCCACATTGAGCAAAACAGGAGATGCAGTATTTCGGTGGAGCTTCTTAACACCAGTGCCGGTACAGAGTGCTACATGTGCAAATTAGGCTAGAGGGAGATACACTCAGATTTGCTGGTGGCCTCAGTTACTATCCAAATAGAAGTTTTGTACTTCTCCAAGTGTAAGGGAATGAGGTGGCATCGATGAACAGAGACTTGGGGTGGCTGTGGAGTTTTTCCTACTTCCCAGAACCAAGAGAGAATGGGTCTTGTGAGTCTACTTCTTCACACTGCGTTTATATAAAAAATTTGAAGCAGATGCCTATCAATAGTTATAAGTGGGGAATCTGCAAGGGAGACTTGAGGGAGATTTCATTTCTCCCTCCCTCACTATTTCCTCCTTTCCTTCCTTGAAAGCCCCCACAGCCTCTCCCCTTTTCCTGCCTTCTTATCTCTTTCGCTCCTACCAGCCAATCTACCTTTACCCCACCCTTCAATTTTCCCTCCCTCCCTCTGGCAGCCTCTCCCCAGAAAATGTCTGGTAGACTTATGCAGTGCTGGTTGTCAGACTGAGTTGTGTGGTGGGGAACCTGCAGAGGGCACCTCATTTCCCCCTGTACCTGCCTCTCCACACTATTTCATCTTTTCTTCCTCCTGGCAACCCCCCTATCCTCACCAACCTACCTTTTATTGCCCCCCCATCTTCATCACTCTCTCTCTCTCTCTCTCTGGAGTCCCTCAATTCATAGCTGACCTATGGTGACCCTTGGTGGGGTTTTCATGGCAAAAGACTATCAGAGATGGTTTGCCATTACCTGCCTCTGCAACCCTGGTCTTCATTGGAGGTCTCCCATCCAATTACTAACCAAGGCTGACCCTGCTTAGCTTCTGAGATCTGATGAGATCAGGCTCACTTAAGCCATCCAGGTCAGGGCATATACAATTTAATTCATTTATACTCTGCCTTTTTCCCCAATGGGGGCCCAAAGCAGCTCACATTATTCTCCTCTCCCCATTTTTATTCTCTGAACAGCACTGTAAGGTAGGTTAGGCTGTGTGTGTGTGACTGGTACAAGGTCACCCAGTGTCCTTCCACAACAGTGTGGTAATACAAGCTCCCAGATTGTAATCTGTAACCACTATACCACCCTGGCTTTCACATAGTGGCTGTTGTTCAACCAGTTCTGGTTGAATCATGCAAATCACTCAGTGATGCAAATCCCTCAGTGGTTGCTACTGGACTAACCCCAATGAGTCCTCCCTAAAAGGCCAAAACTGCTCCCCCACCTTTTTCTGACAGAGATTAAAGCTATATAACTGGCAATAGAGTTGTAGTTGCCTAACATTTGTTTTTTTTTAAGCAAAAGGTACTGTTTCTATTATTAAACCCCTAGTGGTTTTGGCGGGGGGGAGGGTAGACGTCAGATTGTTCTTCAAACCTGGAGTTTCTTTCAGCCTTGTAGAAAATTCTGTCTTATCTGTTCATGGCTCCAGACTCCAGATTTAACATCCAGAGATCTAGTCACATTGAGAATTAGATATACAAGTTGGGACCCACAAGGACATGCTAGGAAAATCTCATTTACCCCTCCCCACTATGTCCTCTTTCCCTTCCTCATCCCCATACCCTTTCCTTGTTTTTTTCACTTCTTCCAATCCACCTTCTAGTCTTGCAGGACTTCACTTTCCCCTGTATCCCCCTCCCCACACTATTTCCAGTCTTTACTGCCTGCTGGCAGCCTCTATATGCTCACCTTTCCCTACATGCTTCTGTCCTTCAAACCCACTAAACAACTCACCTTTTATCTGCCCCACATCTTCATCTATATTCCTTAATTTACCTCATTTATCTTAATTTACCTTATTTCTTAATTTACATCATTTCTCCACAATAGGAACCCAAAGCAGCTTACATTCGCCTTGCCTCTATATTATCCTTACTATAATCCTGAAAGGTAGGTTAGGCTGAGAGCGTCTGATTGAATCAAAGTCATCCAGTGAGCTTCCACAGCTGAGTGGTAATTTGAACCTGGCTTTCCCACATTCTACTCTGAAATTCTAACCACTACATTGGCTTCTGGGGGGAGGGGGGGGCTGCTGTTGAACAGTAACAAGTATCCAGGGCTGGGTGATTCATGCAGTCATGTGGTATCAAGGCATCTGGTGGTTGCTTCTGGCCTGGCCCCAATGAATCCTCCCTCAAAGGCCAAAACAACCCTGGAAAGAACCCTGCCTTTTACTGACAGAAACCAAGCCTGAAATACTGGCTAAACAGTTATGGTTACCTAGCTGAACGCATCTGGTTAAAGCTACAGGCACTCCTTTTACCATTTTAGGGTTTTTTTTTAACCCAAATGTATATTTTTTTAGCTTTCAGATTTATCTGCAAATCTGAGGCATTTTTCAAGTGTGTAGTAAAATCTGGCTTGTCCATTCATGGCTCCAGTCTCCATATTTAATCATCTTCAGATCAGGGTCACTTGGCTATTAGTATATAAGATAGATGGTGTTCATGCAATGCCTAACTATGTGGTTATATGGAACTGTCTAGTTCTTACTTTGTAAAATAAGAGGCAGGAAGAGTGGGTTATAAATCTAATTCATCATCATCATCATCAGAAATAGGCATGAACTGAAATATGAACCAAAGTTCGTGATGAACCAGGCTGGTTTGTCAGAGCCCATTTGTGACAAACTGCCGCAAACTTTAGGCTGGTTCGTTCCGTTCGGTTTTTTGGTTCATCACTGCAGACAGCCTGGCACCAATCAATCAGTTTCCTAGGCAACAGGGGATGGACTTCCTGCAGACCTTCTGTTGACCCAGAAGTGGCCTTCTGCTGGCTCGGAAGTGACTTTCTGCTGACCCAGAAGTGATGATTTGCTAACCTGGATGTGATGTTTTCACAAACCAAATGAACCGGTTTGTGAACCGGGGCAGGTTCATGAAAGTTCTTGGTTTGTGGTTTGTGAAATGCGACGAACCACGAACTGCACGGTTCATTTTTTTCCAGTTCGTGCCCATCTCTAATCATCATCAACATCATCATCATCATCATCATCATCATCATCATCATATGTCTGCAAATAAGGCCTTCCAGTGTAGTTTCTTGATTCTTGTTACTATTGGAGGGAAGGGTACGCCATAGGGTTAGAGCCATTTTTCCAGGTCAGCCCTTTTGTGTTTAAAAGAGGTTTCAGGACTTATCAATGAATCACCATGGATCAAATAAATTAGACTTAATTTGCTTGCTCTCGGCCATAATCATTTTTATGGGAAAAAAATAAAATACAGCTTCACAGTTCGCAGTTTGGCTTACTTGAAGTGGAGTTCTTTGTGAGGACTAGAAACTTGTGTGCAGGCTAGATACCAAACACAAGGTGGGGCCTGGGCTTGTGTAATTAGAAATGATTTCCAGACTACAGGGGTCAGTTCCCCTGGAGGAAATTTCAGGTTTTGAGAGTGGACTATGTGGCATCAAATCCCCACTTTGGTCCCTCCTCTTCTCAAACTCCACACTCCCCAGGCACTGCTCCAGATCTCCAAGAATTTCCAAAGCTGGAATTCACAACCCTAGCTAGATATGAAGATAATAGAACCATTGCTTGATTTTACTTGACTTCTCTATATTATTTTAAAACCATTCACATCTTCAGGAAGCAAAGCTGATACAGGAAGATAGGTTCAAATGTGAGGCTTAAATTGTCTTGAGACTTTCTCAAACTATTTATTTTACTTTCTGATTCTTTTTATTAAAAAGAGAAATGGACAAGCATTTGTAATGCAAATGAACATTCTGGCCATCTTAAATTCTGTATTTGCATTACTAACCCAAGAATGAAGAAAGAGCATTCTTATATGGGAATGACAGATTTAAAAGGGGAAATCTTTTTTTTTCTTTTAAAGGCACAGATAACTATGCTGGTTTCAATCAGTGAAACCTAATGAAGACTGTTTTTGATTATTGTAATTAATCAGATCTTGAAGGGTTAAAATTCCTCTTCCCTTCCAATGCACCCCCAATCCAAATCATAGCAGCACACATAAGCAGCTTACTTTTTACAGACTGAAAGAGACCCGTGATCTTTGTCTCATACGTTTTGGCACGAAAAGAAGGGCTGGAATAAATACCATTCATTTCAGTTTTAACCCCTTTTCAGGGTATCTGAAAATTTTGTGTGAGTTGACTAGAAGGATTTTATTTTTTGCTCAGACCTATGAAAATATTTCAAATGCTAACTGGCTCCATCCTCTGACAATCCTTTCTGTTGTGGGAAAACATTTATGGAGAGAATCACAGCGAGGGCATGACAGACATCACAAAGGAGACATTTTATGACTCTGAGGAAATCACAAAGATATCATAACCTGCACTGAGAAAATAACAACAACAACAACAATCTGCTTATATGCTACTCTTCTCGACAGATTAGTGACCCACTTAAAGCAGTGAACAAAATCAGTTGGGGAGCTGAGTCTGAGAGGAATGGATTACCCAAGGCAACCAGCTGAGATCATGGCAATAGTGGGATTTGAACCAGCAGAGTGCTTACTCACAACCCAACCACTTAAGCATTATGCTACTTGCTACAGCATATTACTTGTCAAGTGATTGTGCCACCTGCACCTCAGAAACTAAGGTTTGGTCTCCCCTATTCTTCTGCTCTTTGCAATCTGAAGGGATTTTGGTTTACTTGGAATACTATGCAGAATGTGTTTTTATCTGTATCTGTCTCTATAGATAGATAGATAAAAAACACTCAGTAACTGAAAAGAGAAAGCTGACGTCTATTTTTTAACTGACACATGCACCACATTGTGACACACTCATCCAAGAGAAGGGAAAGATTGATGGCGAGACATGTGGAGAGAACTGCCACTGATTGAAATCAGACAACTGCAAGCTGTGAGGCAGAGCCAAGGGAAAAACATTTGAACCAAGGCCGTCCAGTCTCAGTATACTGGGGGGAAGGCCTTTTCATTAGGAATGAAGTCTGCATCACAAAACCCAGAGAAGGCAGTACAATAAGGACAAAACCCAAAAAAGACATTTCTGAAACTATCTAATATATAATGGATGTGTAGTAAGTGTTAATTCTAAGTTATTCCCTTCACTGGCAGATATTAGCCTAGAAATTTCTCACATTTAAATTCTACTCCATCCTCATTTTTTAAAAAAATAATTACAATAATGGAAACAACCATGACTGGGCAGGGGAGTATTTTAATGTTTTTTCCTTTTCTTTCCACATTTTAAGACAAAATTCTCCACTATTAAGCTCTTTTAACCCCTGTTGGGGGGAAATTAATGATATCCATACCTTTTCCCAGTGGGAGTACAAACAACTGGGGCAGCAGCAGGAAAATGGGATGAAGTATAAAATTAAATAACCCTTTTCTTCTCTTTCCAGATTCACAGAACAAGTAGCTATGTCCATGTCTGTAAACTATGTTGTAATGAAAAAACTCGTGCTGTTTCAACACATTGGCTTTTTAAAAGAAATTATTTATTTAAAATTTTTATCAGCCACCTTTCCACCTTAAAGAATTCAAGGTGGCTTACAATATAAACAAAATAAACATAAACTATATCAAAAAGACAATTTAAAATAATCGTTAAAACTACCAATACATTAAAAGCTAAACACCATACTGAATAAAACAGTCTTCAGCTGCCTCCTAAAGCCAAAGACTGGGAAAATTGTTCCATAATCATGAGGCTGCCACACAACTCACCAACCAAGCTTCTTTGGTTGATGAGAGAGTCAGGATGGAGAGTCTCTCTCTGAGATCTTAACTCTTGGGAAGGAACATATGAGAAAAGATGAGAGACCCTGGCCCCAAGCTATGTGGGGCTTAAAATGGTAGAACCAACACTTTGAATCAAACTCGGTAGTGTCATATTAGAATTGCATGTTCCTGGTAGTTAGCCCCAGCCAGCAATCTAGACAAACTATTCTGCACTATCTGCAGATTCCAAACACTCTCCAAGGGTAGCCCAAGTAGAGAGCATTGCAATAGTCCCGTTGAGATATAACCAACAGTGCAATCCTATGATCAGTTACACTAGTCTAAGCCCACTGTTGTCAATGGACTCAGACTGAAGTAACTCTCCATAGGATTGCACTGTAAGGCATGGATCACTGTGGTTATATTTGACTGAACCAGGAACAGGTGCAGCTGATGCTCTGTAATATGCAAATTTGATTTTTTTTTAAGGGGAGTGTAACCCTATCCAAGAACCAGTCTCTAATAGCTTCATTTTTTTTCTTTCTTATGAACCCATGAAGCCCATTCTGCGTTATCATTTGTTTTTCTGCTCTGAAACTTTACAGGTTGGCCAAGTTAAATGCCCAAATACATAATACAATTATTTCTGCAGTATTAAATAAATAGTATATAGTTGGATAGCAGAAGGATACTGTTTTTTTGATGGGGTTGCTAAGTAAATTCAGTGCTGTGTTCACAAATTGACTACCAGGTTACGTCTCCTCTCCAAGCTTACTGAATTCCAACATCCCAAGACCACCCTCCGTGTGTGAATAGAATGGCAATCTCAATATCACAAGCAGCATGGGGTCACTGTGATAGTCTAATAGAAGGGCAGTGTTATGGTATGTACAAAGTCCTCTTTGATGCTTCTACAACACTGCTCTCATGTACATTTTCAAACAGGGAAGATGTACTTCCAGTGCCTCACTTAAATTATAAAGAGAGTTTGGTATTGGCAACAATTATGAAGCTATGCACAAGCAAGGAGACAGTTTTATGTCATTACACATATCAGTTTACAGCCATTAGCTAAGCAGATTGGTCTGGACCAAAATACTCTCGTGTGTGTGTGTACATGTGTGTGTGTCTGTGCGCGTGCGCACACACATGCATGTGCCTTATCATTAGATCTCCCTCTTCCATTATTCAAGCTTTTAAAAAGAAAAACAGAGAGAAAGAGAGAGGCTTTAAGTGCATTACACTCTGTGACTTGTCTCTCTCCTCGAGTCAGAATGGTCTGAAATAGGTTTTATTGGAAATCATTATTTATATTCCTCCACTGAGGAAAGAATATTGATCTTTTTTACATAATAGTTACCAGACTGCAGAAAGTACCAAAGAGGGGCTCCAAGCAGGCTGACAAAATGTCAGTGACAATTCATTTTTTTTTACCAGTTAGGATGCTGGTTTAATATCCTGAAAAAAGCACTTAACACCAGCCATTTCATAGCATCTGTCGGGGCCCATCCAAGTGGCTGTTTGTCATACTCTGTGTTCCCAAACAGTTTTGAGGCCAACCTCAGAAACCTATCCCCCTCAGTGGCCTTGAAATTCCTCACACACTTAGGCTTCACCTCCTTACCCTTCACCCCACATTCTGTTATATCATTGGGCATACAGGAAAACAATTGTTACAAATTTAGTGGAACTTTTAAATGTCCTAAATATGTGCCTACAAATAAAATAAAATAAAATGTAAGGCCATTGTATATTCAGGAGCACTGCATGTACATGTCTGCCCCTATATTCAAACAGAGGCAATGCATAATTCACTTGGACTGTCTGGCCTGTTAGGTTTTTTTTTACTTTCTCTTATGGTGTTATCAGTTTTATCTGAAAGTCTAATTCGGGAATTTGAGTCTCAATTTAGCAAAGTAGGTTATTTTCTCTATGTGTGTGCACATACATGCATGGACATACCCTACAAATATCTGGGGGATTTTGCAAGCAAGAACAATTTTATGGAAGCTATAAATTGTAGCGCTAGAGGTATAGGCATGAAATTTTATACAAATATAATGGAAGACCAAGTCTGTTAATACAGTAATGAACCACCAGAGAAATTCATGATAGCCTTATACTTTATTTATTTGTAATAAAAAAAATTAATTCCGTGTAAAAAATAATGAAAATTGTATTTTCTATGTTGATTTCTTAGTAAAGCTACAAGAGTAATTTTCTTATATTTCCAAAAAAAAATGCAAAATGGTCACAAAGTAGCAGTATAAATTAGGGGTGTGAAAAATGAAAAAAGAGCCAGAAATACACCCAGAAATCGCAGTTGTGTTTTGTTAAAGCAACTTCCAGAACTATGAACCAAATCCAGGAAACCAAGTTATAACCACACACTCCTACCAAAAAGTTGGTGTGTTTCATTTCTATTTGTACCTCACAGCAGCAGCACTAGACACTGGGCTTGCACGGCAGCATCTTGTATTCCTGAACAGCATTCACTACTTGTATCCCAAGGGGAGAGAGCCCCTACATTATTAATTCTGTTGGTGAGAAGGGGGACTGAGCACAATGTGCATAAGTGCATCTCCCCCCTCCTCCATTGTTACCTGAACAATGGTATCGTCTTCCTGCCAACTGGGTCATTGTAAAGGGAAATGCACCCCTGCCAATCATCTTTGGAAACATTTGGAAGGGGAGACTTCCACTATAATGGGTTTAGACTGGAGTAACTCTGCTTAGGATTGCACTGTTCAGTCATAGGCTGGGAGTAAGCACTATTGAATAACATGGGACTTACATCTGAGTAGATCTGCTAGGGTGCATCTTGGTTTGTTCTGCAGCTTTACCCAGGCACTGGTATGTCTCCCCCACCCCCATCAGGACATTTGGTCAGTCACTGTCAGGAAAACTGCTGCACGGGGGTGGAGGGTCTTTTCCATCAATCAAACTTGCTAAAAGCCATGGAAGATTTCAGTCATAGGCTGCAATTCTAAAAACACCAAAGGCACTATATTGGCACTGTAGAAAAAGGAAATATAAAGCAGGGTTATTTTTAGTTCTGCTGACTCCGCCCTGCTGTCCCTCAGCCAGCCAGTTTATCACCATAGTGTGCACCCACAGACACTCATCTTCTTCAGCACCTGTTGTTGTGGGGAGGGGGGGTAGTGCAACAGAAGAAAACCTTGGGTTGATGGAGGGCGGACTGTGTTCTGTGCAATTATGGTGCCATTGAGTGCAAAAGCAGCTGCCTCAAAGAGCCTGGAAGTCAGCATTCAAAGAACGAGACTGAAACTCATGAAAACGAATCCGCAAATGGATTAGATCCAAACTGGCAACAGCCCATCCAGAACAAACCAATAATGGAACAGAACATTTTTTTCTATTTCACACCCCTATCTAGCATTCTGTTGGGCAGCCTGAAATAAGGTAAGAATACTGCTCTCTAGAGGGGCTACTTAACTTTAAAAACTTTGCTCTGACCAGTTATGAGAAAGAAGAAATAAAGTGTTGATTTTGGGACCTTGTGAGTGAGTGCCCTGCTGGATATCAAGTCTACCTATGAGCCCTTCTGGTGTTTTCCCATATCAAAACCTTTTCAGCTAGGTGCATCGAAAATATCTCATTTTGGTCCACGTGTAATTATCAGTACATAATAGCCATATCAGTCTGTGGTAGAAAGGTGTTAGATTCTCATATCAGACAAAGCCTGTGAAATTTAAATTTATTTAATTGACATTATATCTGAAGAAATCAATAAAGATCAGCATGTCCTTTTGTTATGCCAAGGAGTGTAAAGATGGCATTAATTACACCTCCTTGAGAAAGACGCTGTTTTCCAGGAAGAGGGAAAGTTGCCAGCTAAGGTTACCAACTGAGAAGAGATGACTTTCTGCCATGAGATAGCCATTTGCCTAACTGTTAAACTGGATGACTGTTTTTCTAACCTATGTAGGGCAATAAAAGCCTTAAGCTAGTACAACTTGTGCATCCCAATACAATTGGATGAAGCCTAAGAGGACATGAGGGATGCAAATCCAAACCCAGGATGGGAGGGAGAATATCTGCCCATTGGGAGAGTTAAAAACTGTGGACATATTTTGTTCTGGGAGCATGTTCATGTGCATGTGTGTGCGCGTGTGTTGATAAAGCTGTGGTCAACCTGGCCCAGGAACAGGAGGAATAGATTGGTGTCTTGTTTCTATGCTCCTGGAGAAGTTCTGCATCCATTCCACTTTTGAAGATATCTGTAACTCTCAAGTAATCTAGCTAGAATGTGTTTATATTCTTTTCTTAGATCTGCAGTAGTCTTTGTGTTATGATACCATTTTCTCTGTGTTTCTGCACTCTGTAGTATATTTAGCTGCAGTATAATAAAGATATTTCTCTATTTAAAAAAGCAGGCTGTGTCAAATTCTTCCTCTTGTACCTTGCCACTTGTGCTGGGCTAGAGACAAGCAGGAGGAGGGAGTGGGGAAACTGAAGGCATCTCTACTCTTCTACATACAGCCACATTGGTGCCCAGACTCGCTGATGCAGGAATGTCTGGGATAAGTTTAGTGGTGGCATTCCAAAGGACAGTTGGCCAAGGGAAGGGGGAACAAGCACATGCAAATCTCCCCTGAAGCTTTAACACTTTTGCATTTCTAAATTTCCTTATTCTCCTATAGAATAGGAGCCTCTTTCACTTCACCTTTGGGGAGGCAAAAATAAAATTAACAAACTCTCTGAGGAGCTATCTCCATGGGCTCTGTATTTTAAACTATGCTTCCTGGCTAACATTTTGTCTCCCTACATTTGCGTGTCCCTGTGTGAGATGTTTCGTGTAGAGAGACTCAACACTGGACCATAATGTTGTTTCTCACCATACCCAAAACATGACAGAGCAATGGCAGAAAAATGTTGGGGAGTGCTGCCATGCTGTCAAAGTGGGAGTCAGTTTTAATGTTTCACTCAGAGCCTCCCATACCGATTATTCCTTTCCTTCCTATTTTTTACAAATAAAATTGGGAGACTGGGAGAGTGGCTCAGTCCTCATTTTCCAACTAAAACCGTTAACCAAGAGTTGAGCAACTAGAGACAAGAAGTTAAACTGAAGCTATGATGGACCTCCCTTCACTCTCCCCACTGTGAGGCAGATTTTCCTGCCAAAATTCAGTTGACTGAGCAGTCCCAAGTAACATGTTAATATTCATCATTTTAAAAGTCTGTTTGTTCCCCCTGACACGCAGATACAATTTTGGCTTTTTAGCCCAGCCCAGGGGACAAGCAAGAGCCCTCTTCCTTTTTTTGGACATAGCACTAGAGACCTTATAATATGAAAAAAGAAATAACTTTATTTAACAGGCAGGGACTGAGTAAGAGTAGTCAGGGAACAGAAATGAGAAGGTAAAATTTTGTTGGTATTACAGAATACATTTCTTGTAACAGGTGAAATAGTATTCTTGAAGCTTATTTTCATATATTCTTGGTTCTTAACAGTGAAAGGTGTTTTAATTAGTAATTTAGTTACAGCAGCAATGCTTCTTCAGAAAGTTTCCTATCACAGTTCAGGTTTCCTGGAGTTAGTCTGTTTTCCCTTCACAGCAGACATAAGGTTCTCCTAAGAGCCACCCCCCCCCCCCGTTAGAAACTAGGAAAGAATTAATCATCTTCTCCTCAGAAAATATAACACTTCTTTTTTTGGCTTGAAAGGGATCCTCAAACCACTACCTAATCTCTCTTGCCAAAATGCACTCCCATTTCTCTGGTGTCTGTGTAAAGCATACTTCAGCTTATGCTGGCACATAGACTTTGAATTCTTAGATAGAATTCTTCCTCAGGACAGTAATACAAAGGAGTCTTCTGCCTTTACTCTAAAGGTGAACCTGTCTAACTTTTCTTGTCAGACACCCAGGCTCAGATACCCAAAATCCTGTCAGGAACCAACTGGCTGCCTTCAAACTGCTTCTAACTGACCAATCAGAGAAGAGGAAGCAGCCTGTCACTCAAGCACTCCATTGTAGGAAATAGTTAAATCTTCCCCTCCCAGCCCTCTCATTTTGCACTTCAGACACCTGCTGTTAAGTGCAGTCTGTCACAGATGCCAAAGCCACAGTCTCAATAAAGAAAGTGAAGGTCTTTAACCAGTCTAGTCCATATGTAATACCAATCTGGAAAGACTTTGGTGTCCACATTTCTGCTCATTTAACATTCTGTTGGCACTTTTAATCAGGGGCCAGAAGGACTTTCGATTTGGGATTCATGGAGGTCTAATGCAGCTCAGGGAGCTGGGCTGTCCGTGCTGCTGTTTGTGGAGGCTGGAGGGGCGCCAACTGCCCGCAGCCCCCTGTTCTCAGGTGGAGAACAGGCAAGTACGCTTAAGAACCTGAGGGCGCGTTGATCTCGGGTATGAGGGGGGTTCTACACAGAGAGCCCCTGTCCACTCTTGAGGTCCCACCCGAAGAAAGGTTGCTAAAATCTCTGCAGCAGCTCTGGAGTCAGTTTCTGGCATAAGACCTACATACCCAAGCTTCAGTAAACCGAAAAGGGAATAAGAACTAATTGGACACTTGAAGCAGCGATTACAACCCAAGAGAAACGCCTAAGAAGGTAAAGATTGCTATCTGTCAATACGGGACAGATTATAAAAAGGAATAAAGTGATAAAGAGAATCCAAAAACTGCAAGAGACTTGTTATGTAAAGGAGGAGGTTCCGGCAATTTAAATTTTAAAAAGTGACATTGTAAAGAGAAGTTAAGGCAGAAAATTGACTATTGTTTACATACCTGCGGCTAGGAAGAGATAGCAGACTGTGAGAAAGTTTTAATATCGTGAGAACTGCTGTGAAAAGAAGAGGAACAGGAAGTACGTCAGAATCATAAAGAGACTGGCAAGAAGCGGCTTGCCAACAACGGAAGCGGAAGGTTGCCATTTTGGAACAGGGCAAAGCTGTGACTTCAAGGAAAACGGAAGTAGGCCATCTTTGGTGAAGGTAAGGGCGATTGCTTCAATACAAAACCATAGAGAAAAAACGCCCGACATTTTGGACTATGCAAACTTTTTTCTTTAAAAAATAAACTGAATCTGGACTATTAAAAATAACAGAAAGCAATAAACTAGCGCCACAGAGTTGAGGAAAAGAGCAGACACGTGGGAGCGAAGCAGAGCTAGCCCCATGATGTCGAAGAAGGAGTGGCAAACCGCACTGGAGAATCTGGATAAAAAAGTTTCAGAAGGAAATAAAGAGCTTAAAGAAATGATGCAGGAGAATTTCAAGGACTTTAAAGAGGCACTAAAATCAGAGATGGCAGAACTCACAAAAAAAATGGATCAAGTACAAAATGACTTGCAAGCTACACAGCAGAGAGTTAATGTAGTAGAGAACGCGGTTGACATCCTAACAGACGTGCAGAGAATGGAGATGCGAGGAATGAAGGGAAGAATGGCCGTAGCCGAATGTAAACAAATGGAAAAGCAACTCAGATTACGTGGGATTCCGGAGATCGTGGAAAAAACAGCCCAAGAGCGGATTACAGAAATTTTGGCGGGTTACCTGGGGAAAGAAGAAGAGGAGGTTGCAGCTCTTCTGGACGTGGCATACAGAATTAACTCAAAATTTGCAGCTCAGAAGAAGTTACCAAGGGATATGATCGTGCAATTTATGACCAGAAACATAAGAGAGTCAATTGTAAGCAAACAGTTTCAGGAACCATTAGAAGTCGACGGGAAGGTGGTGAGAGTTATGAAAGAACTGCCCAGAGCGGTGTTGTTGGAGTGGAAAAAATACAGAGAGCTGGTCCAGATGTTAAAGGATTTGAAAATTAGGTACAGATGGGAAATACCAGAAGGACTGGCATTTGAATTTGGTGGAGTAAGGAGAAATATCAAGTCGGGTCACGAGATGGAAAACTTTATTAGGGACAATGAAAAGGACTTACCAAAAAGTACAAGAATGTGATCATGGAGTGTAAAATAATATCTTGGAATGTAAATGGACTAAATTCACCTTGTAAGCGTAAGGCTTTTAAAACAAAAATGTAATATAGTATGTCTCCAAGAGACACATATCAGAAAGCAGGATTTAAAGTATTTGAAATTCGTAAAGCTTGGAAATGAATTTGCTGCAGCCTCCAAAAAGAAGAAGAGAGGAGTTGTGTTGTATATAAAGGAGGAACTGCAGCCAAAATTAATTTTAAGTGATGCAGAAGCTAGATATTTAGCAGTGGAAATAATTTGGAACTCGAAGAAGACCTTGGTGATTGGAATTTATGCACCCAATGGCGCGAAAGAAAACTTTTTCAAGGATTTACAAAAACAACTCGATGAGCTGACCTATGATCAAATAATTCTGGCAGGCGACTTCAATGGAGTTACAAACTTGGAAGAAGATAAGAAATCTAAAATTGCACAAAAAAAAGAGGACTTTTGCCAAAGTCGTTTTTTGCGATTAAGGAACAGGAAAGTCTGGAAGATGTATGGAGGAGACAAAATCCAAAAAACAGACAATATACCTTTTATTCTGCTAGGCATGCCACTCTATCAAGAATTGATATGATCTGGGCTTCCAAAGAACTAATGTTGTGGACTAGAGATGTGGAGATAATGCCTAAGGTAGGCTCAGATCACAATCCTATCATGTGGAGATTCGGAAAAAATACTAAAAGAAGAGGATGGAGAATAAATAAAGACTTGCTGCAGATAGAAGATAACATGGCGTTGCTACGAAAGGAGACCAAGTTCTTTATACAATACAATTTAAATAAGGATGTGTCAACTCATAAGGTTTGGGACACTTACAAAGCTGTAATAAGGGGAATATTGATGGACTTGAATGCAAGGGATAGAAGGAGAAAAGAAGAAAAAAGAAAGGAAATAACCGAAAAATTTAAACCCAAAGAGATACAACTTAAGAAAAGATGAGGGAAGAAACGTATATATCAGGATATAAAAATATTGCAGGAGCAATTGACGGCAATGAATAACAAAGAGTTGGAGTGGAACTTGAAAAAAATGAATCAAAAAACATTTGAAGGTGCAAATAAACCTGGCAAATATCTAGCTTGGCAATTAAAAAAGAAAAAAGAGAAGAAAACCATAATTAAAATACGAGAGGACGACAGAACATTATTGGACCAATCAGCTATTAGTAGAGCTTTCTATAAATTTTATGCAAAACTGTACCAGAAAAAAGAAGTGAATAGAGATTCAATAGCGGAGTATTTGGAAAGAATGAAACTTCCAATGACGTCAGAGGAATGGAAAGAAAAATTAAATAGGGAAGTGACAGAGGAAGAAATAAAAGAGGCCATCCAATCCACAAAATTAGGGAAAGCACCGGGACCGGATGGACTGACGGCAAAGTTCTACAAGATGATGGCTAGAGAACTGGCACCTTTTTTGAGAGAGGTAATGAATGAAGTTATGCAAGGCCATAAGATTCCCGATTCATGGAACAAAGCTAACATATCATTGATTCCGAAAGATGGACAGGATCTGACCAATGTTAAAAATTATCGGCCAATTTCGTTGCTGAACAATGACTATAAAATATTTGCAAAAGTTTTGGCGGAAAGGATAAAGGGATGGCTGCTGGAATTTATTGCAGAAGAGCAGACCGGATTTTTACCTAATAGACAAATTAAAGACAATTTAAGGACAGTAATAAATGCTATTGAATACTATGATAAGCACTGTGATAGGGAGGTTGGTTTCTTTTTTGTGGACGCAGAAAAAGCATTTGACAATCTGAACTGGGACTGTTTAAAAGGAGGAATAAGAATGGAAAACTCAGAATTAGAAGAAGTGATATTACAAGAAGGCAAAAAAGAAATTTCAAAGATTTATAAAGTACTTCTAAAATGGCATACAGAGGATGAAATAGTAAAAGTCCAGATGGTGAAGTGGGCAGTAAATTTCAATAAAGAAATAACAATGGAGGCGTGGGAGCACCTGTGGAAAAACACATTGAAGATTTCAACTTGTACGAACATTAAAGAGAATGTGTACAAAATGATCTATAGATGGTATCTAACACCAAAGAAGATTGCGCTAGGAAATGGAAAATACAAGAAATACCAACTATAGAAGATTGGATTTATAAATTGCTGTACATGGCGGAGATGGACAAAATGACAAGAAAACTTAAAGATCTTGATCCAGGACAATTTATTGCTGACTGGGGGAAATTGAAACAATATTTAGAAAAAAAATGGGATGTGAAGGGAGAACTGTGGCAGTTTGAGAACTATTAAAATGAGATGTTGTAAACAGAAGAGATAAGCGACTTTACCATTAAGGGGGAATTTAATTATTACAATCTAAGCTAGTATTATGTTTAAGCAAATCTTACTTAGAATATAGAGTTTAATCAAGGAAGAGTAAAATGGATACATTGGTGGATTAGTGATTTTAATATAGTATATATATAAAACAATTTGAATATGCTTAGAGTAAGAAATATTACGATATATGTGTTATAGAAGAATATAAGTGAAGTTAAGTTAAGTAATAAGAAGGGTTAAGGGTTGGAAAGCTGTTGGAAGTCGATAAGGAGGGGGGAGGAAAGGGTGGGGGTTAGAGTAAATTAGATATGATAGGAATGTATGTATTAAATATGAAATATAAACTCACCAATAAAAAATTTAAAAAAAATAATCAGGGGCCAGAAAAGACAGTCTTTTCTGGGCAAGATGAAACATCTCTTGGTGCTTTTTGTTGACTTCTGCAATCACAGTTGGCTAGTTAAAAAGGCCGTACATGAAGGACAGCAGTAGAAGGGCACTGAATGGGGCAACCCTGTCCACACATGCCTGGGTCCTCTCAGTGCGGCTCTCCTTTAATAACTGGTTATTATTTCCAATTGTCACCCTAATCTGCATAACATGAGCCTTTGCAGCAGCCAGGGGCTCAGAGGCTGAAGGAGACCCCCTCTCTCCTCAGTCCTATTTGTGTACCCACGTGGCCATTGGTAGCTTGCTAGTCTTTTCTTGCATTGTGCATACAAGCACACAGAAAGGGAGGGAGGGATATTTGGTCTCCTTCATGGGAAGTGAAATAGAGAGGACATGATTCTCTCTTTTCTTTATTTTTTACAACTTAAAGTGGGAAACTGGACAGGTTGCCCAGTCACCCTTTCCAACTAAAACTGTTTACCCAGAGTTAGTGAAGAAGAGAGACTTTGAATTAAAGGGAAAGCGAAGCTTGATGGAAAACAAAACAAAAATCTAGCCAGGGCCATTTCCACACAGTCAGTTGTTCCCACCCTTTTCTCACTTCAAGTGTGTGTTTTGCTGAATTACTCCGAAAACTCATCCTCCACACACAAGAGCTTACCATGAGCAATGAGGTTGCAGGACAACCTCCAAATAGTCCCTAACAAAAGAGGTTTGGGGGGGGGTCAGATATTTTCATCATTGTAGCCTGAAATCACCCTCCTCCCTTTCAATTTTTTTTTTACTTGGCACATGCACGTTTGCATCCAGCTCGTTTTGCAAGAAGGCTTCCATGGCTGAATAGAAAGGGAAAGTGCTTCGGGGGAGAAGGAACTGGGCAGAGTTAGGAGGACTCTTCAAAGTGTTTTAACCATTCAGATGCCAAAGCATGCTAAAGAATCACACCGTCAACAAGCTTCAAAAGAAAACACTAGTGAAAATGCAGTCCCAGAAAAGATGCCGAAGGAACAGTAACAAAACAGTATGCAAACGATTATGAAATGTAGATGTGAGGAAGCCTGGGGAAAAGCTGCCAAAGTTCCGAGGGTGCCTGTAAGGATGTGTGGAAATGGTCCAAATCAGTCCTCCTAAGTGCAATACTCATTTGGAAAGATTGCTGAGACCATGCACGAATCTACTAAGGCCTTTCTCTCCCATTCTTTAACCAAGGGTTAAAAAGTTTAATCAGAAGAACCCAAAAAAGTCAGAAGTCCTTCCGAGCAGTTTAAAGTTTCTCCTGCTGCTCATTGACCTGTTATCTTCAGAGGACTTCTTTAGTCACAGTGGTGGCACTTAAGAGAAGGATAGCCATAGTAGAAGGTCACTGAATGGGAAACTTGATTCACACATGCCTGGGTCCTCCTTGATGTGGCTCTCCTTTAAAAATGGTTTATTATTTCCAATTTTCACCTTAATCTGCATAACATGACCCTTTGCGGCAGCCCAGGCTGGAGAAGACCCCTCGCTCCTCAAGCACGTGTGCATGCCTGTAGGGACATTGGTTGCTTGCTGCCTTTTCCTTGCATTGTGCATAAAAATGAACTAAAAGGTATTGGTGAGTCAATGCAGCACCATCTGCTGCTTCTCTCCCAGGCACAAAGCAAACTTGTTGTGAATCAATCCATTCAGTGCCAATGCCATGCCCAGGAGGCGGCAAAGACAAAATGCACTCACACACAATGTGCACACACCTCTTTCTACCAACAGGAACCAAGGGAGTGTGTTATGTTTTAGTCTCTCCTGTTGGGATCCAATAGGTTGGTTGGTGTTAAGGAAAACATTTACAGATGCCTACGTGTGCTGCTGCTGGCCCAGTGCCTGCCTGCGCTGCTTTGCTCAGTAAGGACCAAACCAAAACACAAACTTTTCAGTGGGTGAGAGTCATTCATTACAGCTTCATTTCCTGAATGTATTTCACTATTCTGGGAGCCCCTTTAATGAATTGAAGCAGCAATATCTGGGTATATTTCCAGCTCATCTGTTTCATTTTGTTCACCCCAATTTGTAGCAGCTGCAACTTCACTAAACATTTTGAGCAAAGCACATGAAAATTCCAGAATCACACAGCAATCCACATTAAACCAGCTTTTCAAACCATTATATTGTCCAAGGCTTTCACAGCCAGTGAACATTAGTTGTTGTAGATTTTCCGGGCTGTATGGCTGTGGTCTTGGCATTGTAGTTCCTACAATGCCAAGGAACTACAATGCCAAGACCACCGACATATAGCCCGAAAAATCTACAACAACTAACTTTTCAAACCATTGTTAAAGTTCTTTTTCCCCCAAACCACAACTCTACACTGAATGGACAAGTGAAAAGCTGACTTCAAAATCCATAACATAATCTGCAAACAATGCTACTTTGCAATGACTTAACCAAAAATAATCCATTCTGAACATTTGAATGGGGGATATGTTGTTTACATATGCTAAACTATTTCCTATGGACAAAAGGTCAATAGAAGAAGAGGAGATCCCAAGTCATCCCACCTCAAGTGGTAAGTTGGACCATGACTTTTAAAAGCTCAATATGGGAGGGTATGAGAACTCACAGTAAATCTAATGGTGTCAGTAGACATTATAGGTGATATTTTTGCAAATTTAAATGATAAACCTGTTTGTTAATAGACTTGTATGATTTAAGTTTTGCATGTTCTTGTAGCCAACCAAGGAAGGACATGTACTGAGGGGCTAGGCAGAGATGAAAAGAGTAGTGAATCCTGCCCTTGCAGGAAAATAATTTGGGGAGTCAAATGTATTTTTTCTCACTTCTACCAGGAACCACATTATACTCTAAAAGTGTACAGGTAATTGGCTTGCTCAGAATGTAACCGGTATAAGTAAGCATAAGTGATGGAGCTTAGCTTTACACACTTAGCCATTTTGTGTTTGCTGTAACCATAGTTTAGCATAATATCTTGGTTAAGCTCAAAACTATGATCTGGAATTCATACATTTGCACTCAAATTTGTTAATAATAGAAAGACTCACAGAACTAGATCTTCCATTCCTTACTCCTCCCTCATCAATACCATGTGCTCCTTGGAATGCTGATGACAAGAGTTGTGGATCCACCCTGAACAATTTGCTATGCAGTTCAGGGAGCTTCAGGAAGATGGACAAGAGAGCAAAATTACCCCAGTCTTGTGTAAGTAGAGAGAGCCTCCAAACCAGTCCTTAGCTTTAAGTATATTTAGCCCATATTGGTAGATGTAATATTAAATTATGGTTAAGGCAACTATAGAAGGAATTATCACATGAGAGGAAATGACAGAAGGGAAGGTCAGGAGGAAAGAGGAAAGCCCATGTAATGATTAGGCACAGAGTTAGGTCACCTTAAGCTGAAATCAAGCAAATTGTTTTTTTAAATTGAAGCTGTTTGAGAGTTTTCCATGGTATATGTAGTTTTGTTCCTTCATTTCTTCTGCTTAAACATTTTGGCAGGGTTTGAAACCTGCAAAAATGTTTTCCAGAGAAAAAAGTGATTCTTCTTTGAAACCCTCTTCAGGTCTCTAAAAGACTCTTCAACCTAAAGTAGACAAGTGCTGAGAGACCTGGAGCTGGTGCTTCTCGGGACAGATTTCAGAGTTATGATTTATGAATGAAAATGTTGGGAAGAAATGGGTAATCCTTTGGCTTCTTTTTACTGATCCTCTGGCATCTTGGATTTGGTCATTTTCCATCCTAAACAAAGCTGCAGTACTAGCCAGTCAAGCCAGTTCTGCCCAGAGATCTTGGTGGCTAACCAACTTGTTCTCCACCAGTGTTGTGTCTGCTACCTAAGCTAAGACTTGGAAGGAGTATTTCATTTTGCTTCCTCCTTTAGTGTTTCAGTTTCTATATAGGCAGCCAATTAAAATATTAAATAATAAGATAATCTAAGTAAATTAAAAAGCAAAAAAATAAAAGGAAAATCTTTATCATATGATTCATTGGGTTGGATCAACCTGAGTATTTCTATGGACAAAAATATTTCTGTCTGTGGAGGATGAATTTCTCACCTCCTACTGTAGCCCAAGTTGCCCCTCATGCTGTTCCTGAGAGCATCTTTGGGCAATGCACAGAATGTAAAAAAAATCATCCTCTGTAGACACAAACCCTTCCATCTGTGGAAACACTCCAATGTATCCAAGTAGGCAATTACTGAGCAATTTTCCACATAAGGAAGAGTTAGTTATCTAAAGAAAGAATTCACAAGTGGTCTTAAAAGCTGTACATGTTTTCAGGTCATGATCAAAGCCATAATTACATGTTTTCTATCCTTCTTTCTGTTCTTCTGCCCTCCCCTTTGTTGTTCCTATTGCTTTGGTAGATTTATTGCGCTGAAATAATAGGATCTGGACATTTTGAGATAAGATAAGGGAACAGATTTGTACTGTACAATATGGCAATGCTTCCATTCCCATTTAATACAATTAATATGCTTAAAACTGCCCAAGCTCTGTGCTCTTACAGAAACCACTTTAGGATGGCTAATCTGCAAGTTTCAAAGGGGAAAAAATCATAGAAAACAAGGAACAGGAATTACATGAACATTTGTGTGTGTTTTTATAAGTCTGTGAACAATTTTGCTCAGACAGTTGTCCTTGCTTTTGTTTCTGTGTCCTTAAAAAAAAAAAATCTATTGAGTACTGCGGTTTTGGATCTGATCTTTATCAAACTGCCTTATTCATCTCATTAAATGGTAAACATGTAAATAAATTACACTGCAAACCTAATCTTTGCTCCATTATACTATGCAACATTCATTCATTTATGCTAAAGCACAATAATGAGCAAAAATGGTCAAGGTTCAAGAAGACTAGGCTTCTTGGAAAGAACTTTCTGACTCACCAAAAAGAATCAAATGATGTTATCTGATTTCAAAAAACAGATTGGACAAGCCTGGTCTTCCTTCATACCTTCCCCCCTTTTATTTCTTCACTGGGGAAATGAAAAGCGACAAGTGATTGAGTTAAAAATTACTCCATCAATTACACACCTTTGAAGGTACCATCATAACTATGTATACCTATTTAAGTATTAATCACACTCTCAACAAATCAACAGGAATAGCTACAATAAATCTTGGCACCGTAGCTCCCAGCTACATGAAACATGTCAAGAAAGGCAACAAAAATAAAGTTTAAAAGATCACAACTCTTTGAGCTTATTGCAAGTTGATTTTTTTCTCCATGCAATTTTGAAGATATGATATTGTGAATCACCACCACCACCCCAATGTGGGATACTCAGTGGCATCATATGTCATGATATACTAGGAAATGTATTAAAACTGGCTTGAGTCAGAACTAGGAATTCTGTAAATTTTGCAGAATTTATAATATACCAAACAACTCAAGTGCACTGAACAGAGTGAATGCCTGCCAAACAAGTTTGCATCAGGTTTTTTTTTTCAAAACTGCAGCTGCAAAAATGTGTACAATTCAGTCAGATTAGCAACCATTAACATTGCTAAGGACTACTTAGATGAACACTGAACAGTATAAGTTTTTTAAAAAAATAAGTTTTTGTGGTTGATTTAGATGATTTGTAGCTGATTTAACTGTCTATTTAAACAATTACACTTGAGCAGAGCAGCAGCACAGCAAGCATGTGGGCAGTAGAACGCAACCCAGAGTCTACAATGGAGAAAGTAAGGGGGAATGGCCCATACCAAGCAGACTGCCCATAAATCCACTGGTGGCAAAGCTCTACAGAAACAATGGTTGTTGTGGGTTTTCCGGGCTGTATTGCCGTGGTCTTGGCATTGCAGTTCCTGACGTTTCGCCAGCAGCTGTGGCTGGCATCTTCAGAGGTGTAGCACCAAAAGACAGAGATGAAAAGACAGAGATTCTCTGTCTTTTGGTGCTACACCTCTGAAGATGCCAGCCACAGCTGCTGGCGAAACGTCAGGAACTGCAATGCCAAGACCACGGCAATACAGCCCGGAAAACCCACAACAACCATCGTTCTCCGGCCGTGAAAGCCTTCGACAATACATCTACAGAAACAGCTGGCTACCAACATGGCTAGGTAGTTTTCCCAGATCCCTATACCCTCCCGGTAGGATTTACCTTGAGCAGTCTCCTCACATATGCATGTTCCCAGAGAGGTGTGATGATGTCACTTCTGGAAACTGACATAATCACGTTGGCCATGGGCGTGTTCCTGCGCTTTGCACGGGGCTAATTTTGGCTCATTTAGGGTCAAAATTGGCCCCAGAAAAGCACAAGAGAATGCCCGTGGCCAGAATGATGATGTCACTTCAAGAAATGACACTGTCACGCTTTGGAAGGAGCATGCCCAGTGTGTGCTTTCCCAGGTTGCCTGCTGGTGGTGGTGGGGGGGGGGGTGGATTTCCATCTCCCACCAATCACCAGTAATCAGCGAGCAACTGGTAAACTTATGGCTAGGAAAAGTGATCTTTCTACTGGTAGTGCCAGGAAAGCTTGTTCACTACAGACCTGGAACAATGACAACTGCATGAGATTTATGGCACTGCAGGTCAGTGACAACATGGAGAACGGCTGGAACAGCAACAGCACAGTATGGGCCTTTTAAAGCCTTATATCAATCATAGCTAACAGCTGTCAAGCCATCCAGGACAACAATAGCAACCAGGAAGAACATTGCATCAGCAGTAATGCAGTTTGGGCCTTTGAAGGCCTGATCCAATCACTGCCAATAGCTGCTGACCATTTAGCCCAGCCAGAGCAATGGGAAGGGGCAAAGAGGCTGCAGGTGCAGTCCAAGATTCCCCCAAGGTCCAGGAGACTGCTAGTTCTCATGAGACTTCAGGGAAATTGATTGAGCATGTGTAGCCTGCTGCAGTAGCCTCATATGTAGACATGGGCATGAACAGCATTACGAATGGAAAAAAACCATGAACCGCCCATTCGTCTGTTCATGAACAAGCCGTTCTTGAGGCTCCATTCTAAACGAACAAGTGGTTGTTGTAAGCCTCGTTCGTTGCCTTCGTCAGCCGTTCGTCAAGCCAGACAGTCTGGGGCCTTTCAATCAATTCCCCTGGCAACGGCAGGGACTGAACTCTATCTGAACTCCTTCTGGCTTTCCTTCTAGCTTTAACCCTTCAAAGTACTTCCAGCAGACAGTCCCATTTTTGCCACTGTGAAGAGAAAATGACAACAAAGGGAAGGACCCATGGATCATGCCTTTCCTGGGGTGCAATCTCTCTGAAACTTGGGGGATCTTCAGAGGACAGTGAGGACTATGTTCCCTGCAAATTTGGTGGGTATTGGACATTGGGAAGGTCAGTTTGTGGGGTGTTTAATGGGCCCTGCCCTTGCACATGGCAGGAAAGGGCCCTTTAAACTATCAGCTGTCAGGCAGCAGGGGGGAATTCCCCCTGCCACTTCCAGCTGATAGTTTAAAGGGATCTATAAGGGGCCACGAACAATGAACAACTAACATGTTTGGATTCGGTTTCATTTTCCCGGCCATGTCAGACGCTCCTCTCCACTGGTCCAGGAGGAAACGTCTGAGCAGCCTGACCGGGCAGTTGACCCGTGAGGGTTAACCCCCAGGACTCCCAGTGAGGGAGTGAGGGTCCGGGACGCCGCGGGAAGAGCCCCCTGAATGCGATGCAGGGGGTAAATTGCCCGTTTGCTCCAATGGAGGCCGGCAGACTTGCGCAGCACATCGCGTGCAGCCGGGCCATGGAAAACGGCAAAGAGCAGAACTAGGCGGATGCCTGTAAGTAAGCGAATCCCTTCTGTATTACAAGCGTATATGAAGGATTGGTGGGATCTGAAGCTAAGAAGGCTCGGGTTTCTTCCCCCTCACTGAGTTTCAGAACTTGGTTGGCGGTTCCTCCCCCCCCCTAAAATGGCGACGAAAAAGCAGAGTCCCGCTTTGGGCAAGTCAATTTCGGCTGCCCTGCAGGGTAAAGGGGAATCTCTCGAGGACTTGGTGAAGCGGTCGGTGACTGAAGCCATAAAGCCCTTTGTTGACAAGCTGAATGAAATGGATCAAAGGGTCGGCTTAATTGAGAGCGAAGTGAATACCATTAAGGAAACAGCGGGGGGGGCAGAGAAGTCTGCTCGGGAAAATGCATTACTCGTGAGGGCAACGAACAAAGAATTAAAGCTGGTGGAGAACCAGCTGATCGGGTTACAAGTGGAACGAGCACAGACAATTTTGCGTCTCCAGAACATGAAAGAGGAGGAAAATGAGAATTTGCGGGATCTGGTCTCGGAACTTTTAGCGACACCCACGAGGGCAACTAAAGAAGAGTTAAAAAACGCCATTTTGGAAGTCCGTCGGGCTTCTTCAAAATATGCAACGAAGCATCAGCTGCCTCGCGAGATCATCATTGATTTCTCATCTAAGAGGATTCGGGACACTATTATATAATACATACAATGTGGATCTGGACTTTTTGGGCAATAAGGTTAAGATATTGAAGGACGTTCCATTTTTAGCTCGGAAAAGAAGATTTAAATACAAAGAGTTTGTGGCTCTTTTGAGGAAACGTGAAATAAAGTTCAAATGGTTATTTCCGGAAGGTATCTGGTTTAATTACAAAGATCACGCTTACAAGATAACATCAGAAGATCAACTAAGGGACTTTGAGGGTCAGCATCCAGAGTTCCAGCAGGATTTGCAGCAAGAAGAGAAGGGTTCCAAGTCTGAAGGGGGAGGGGAGGAAGGAACAAGCGCGGCGACTGCAGCTGTTCAGAGAGAACTGCGTCCGAGGCCTGGGGGGGGGGGAGGAAGACTTAATTTTGATTATAATCTGTATTTTGCAAGGTCTACCAATCTAACAGTATTTTACAAAGTTTTAATTTTAAACAATGGCAGTATGAAGGGAAAGCATTATTTGTAGTGTTGTTATGTGTTTTTTTTCTTTCCTTCCCTCTGCCCCCCTCCTTTCCCTTGTATTGTTAGTAATTAAAAAAAATAAAAAAACTTAAAAAAAAACAACTAACATGTTTGTGAACAGGGTCATGTTCGTTACTGTTCATTGTTTGTGGATGGCAACGAACTACGAACAGCTTGTTTGGGTTTTCTTCCATTCGTGCCCATGTCTACTCATATGTGGCTTAGAAGCAAGTCTCTTTCTCTCTCAGAGAGACCCAACGAGGAAGAATGAAAGCCAGGTGCTGCAAACCTCTTCCTCTCTCTAGTTCTGAAGCTCTGCAAGTCCAAGCGGGACAGAGGAAAAATGGAATGGATAAGGGAGCTGCTAAGTATAGGGGTTGGATGGGGCAGCCCTTTCCCCAGGAGCAAGCAAGAGATGCTGCTGGAATCCAGCTGCCTGAGCCCCTAACAGGGGAGGTGCATAGGGTTGCCACTGAGCTGCCCATGAGCAGCATGAGCAGTGGGAATCTGCTCTTCTTCTTTCCCTTCTCTGTTGGGGACAGTGGCCACAGGGCCTGGGGCTAGAGTTGCTAATCTCTAGATGGTGCCTGGTGATCTTCCAGAATTACAACTGATCTCCAGGCTACAGAAATCAATCCCCCTGGAGAAAATTTGGAGGGTAGACTCTATGGCATTATACCTTGATGAAGTTTCTCCCCTTCCCAAATCCCACCCTCCACAAAAACTCCAGGAATTTCCCAGCCTGGAGCTGGTAACCCTACCTGGGGCAGCTATCTTGGCTGTCCATTACATAAGACCTTTCTTGCAAGCTGCCCTGTGCCAATTTGAAAAAGGTTCTTAGCTCTGTACTACTTCTTGTGTAGCTGCAATTGGAGCATCCAGATTGATTCTTTTTCCTTTGAGCAGAGACAATGATAATGTATTGAGTCATGCCCACACTCCCATTTACTACAGTGGGTTCCCTCTGCGCTTGAGGTGAAAAATTCTCATGAGAATGCATCTTCTGTCTACTTTTCTCTTTGAGTATCTCTGCACAAGACATCTGACACGTGAAGGACATGTGTTGGGAGATGCAATGTTAGCCAGGAAGGGCAGTTTATAAAGTCAGAGCCGGCAGCAGGGCAAAGACTTTGCTATACACTGGAACTGTGTGAAGGGGCTGTGAAATGTCAGAAGGGGAATAACTTCTCTAGGTCCATGCCCAGCTCTAGAAGGCAGCTCCAGCCCATTTCCATTCCTTGCTGTCCTCTGGTTGCGATCCCAGACAGTTTTAGACTGGAGAGGTGAAATTGATAGTCTTAGGGGAGGCAAAGATGAAATTAACAAACCCTCTGAGGAATGATCTCCCACTCATGTAGAGAGACTCTTTGTCTCTCCCAGTTTAAAATTACGTTTCCTTCCCACAGAAATGCATGTTTGCCCTCTGCCTTCAGTCAAGAGTGGGAGTTATCTGCCTCAAGCCTTGGTATTCTGGTTTGAAAAATTATCAAACAATTTAGGCCAACCAAGATGTCTGTCATTGTTCAGACACATTTCATTCCCTTTGCTGAAGAGTCTGAGATGAGCAACAATGAAGGATTTTCTGTATTTAATGCATGTGAAAAAGAAATTAAACTGGCGCTTTGAGCCTTGGTACTTCTTTCCTATGGGAGGTAATCATGAGTGGTGATACCAAGTGACTGGCAATGTCACATCCTTCCACTGCCCAATGCAATAGAGATTCTTTTCAATTAGCAATTAACAGAGAAGGGCAAGTTTTAGTAGTCTTCAAAAATTTCAGTGAAATTCCCTGCATATTTTTCTTGAAGAAGAATTTCCATCTTCCCTCTGAATTAAGTTTTAAATCACATTCCAATTCAAACTTTAGCATTTAAAATCAGAGTGGAAAGAAGTCAATGTATTTTCAGAGATCAAATCCATTTGCTGCCCAAATTACAACTTCTGATTACCTGTGCATTAGGTTAAAAATCTTGAATAATACACTGTACAGCCAGATCAACCATAGCTTCCTTTATTCAGCTGCAGAGTGGCATCAAGTTTCTTGTATGCCAAGCCAACCAGTGCACAAAAAGGAGTGTCAAAGCCTTAAGAAAACTCCCGACTTAACAATTTCCTTCTTCAGATCAGAACACTCGTACACTTCCTACCATCTGGCATATCAGGCAATCAGAACCCCCGTTTCACCTCATATCACTCCACAGAACACCTTTCCAAACTATTAGTTGAATACAACAAGCCAATGCTCTAAGGAGCAGTGTAGGGAAATGCCCACAATGTGGTTTTAGTGGTCTTCACTTTATAAGTAATGCATCCATTTTGTCTCCAAGACTTGCATGCCATAGGGAGAAAAAAAAATTATTCTCCATCTCCTAAAATATTTAACAAAGAAATTTAATTCAGTTTTTTCTCCCATTCCCAGAAGGAATGTTTTACATTTTATAAGCACTCTATTTGGAAGGTGTTTCTGGAAGCTGACCTGATGTGTGAGGAAAGCTTCTGTCTATTGATATGAAGCCCAGCTTAAAGCAGGCACAAGGCACAGCCTCTGAGGATGAAGTCCCCATACCCCTCCCCACAAATTCCTTTGCTACAACTCTATGAGGTGTAAACAAATATATATATGTGGTGTGTGTATGTGTGTGACTGAAGTTCTACATATTTTTATGTACACTGCAGCACTATAATGACTGCAATCTTTACATGGCATAAAAGACTTTACTCTTTGTGGGAGTGTTGTAGGGCATTAATTGCCATAATTTTTAAACAAAAAAAATCTCTCATTGTAGAAAAACTAGAAAATGTATTTCTGGTTTTCTGGGTAAGAAATAAGAGAGCCACAGGACTTGAACTGATGTAGACAAACAGCGCTTATGCTTTAACTAACTAACCTGCAAGTGACGCTGTTATTAATCATGCACATAGGCTGTTGAAAGTGCCAGGTGCTTTGTAACAGTTATCTTGTTTACTTTTACATAAAATATATGAGGTAGATGGTTATGATTCATGTTTTAAAGATGGATCATTAAGAATAAGAAAAAATAGTTTCTTTACAACTGCTCAGCGAACGCACAGCAGAAGAGCTGCAATTTCTGTTCTGATGGGCCAGGTCCAAGGTCAAAGCTCTGTCCAGTGCACTAGAATTGTATAAGACACAAACAGGAGCCCTCCCCCAATTGGTGTGCTCTCCTTGTTAAAAATGCCCCAAGTTTGACTTTAAAATGTTGTTGATGCTACCATCTCTGACCACATACTTGAAAGGAGGAGAACAGCGTGAAATCAGTCACTCCCCTTAAAAGATAATGAGTATTGTAAGAGGTGATTTCAGACAGAGTTACCAGTCTCAAGTGAAGCCCACCTCCAATCATTCTGACCTTCTCTCCAGGCTAAGTGTGTGTTTCCTGACTTCAGGCTCTTCCAAGGCCAGCAGTACATGTGAAAGCAAAGCACAAGTGTGCACAATAGATCCCTGAAAAATTCCAAACATTTACTGAGCACTCCTGCATATGAATAAGGAAGCAACCCCTCCATACCTTAATGCACAAAAGGATATGTAAGCCATACTCCCAGATCCAAATAACATCAACCAAGTCATCAATTCTACCTGGTCTTTTGTCCCCTCAGTATAACCTGTGAAATCTCTTCCAATTGAACAAGACAACCACTTAAATTCTTGTCACATTCTGTAAATCTTCCTCCTTGAATTTGGAAGTAGTTAACTTTGAACCATCCACTAAATTTCAAATGTTTCCCTGCAGTCCAATCCCAATCCAGAGGGCCAATAGGATTATCTGTCCATAAAAGTAGCTCCAGTTCCCCTGGTAACCTTGTAGCAGGATTATTCCATGTATTACCCCTGTGATATTACACAAGACTTTCCACAGAAACTTTGAGCAGGCCTCAGTCTGTGTGCCACTTTTCTGCCTTCAACCACTATCCCCAGTGGTCTTAAATACAGATTGCCAAGAGGTGTACATGTTGACCCAAAAATGTAAGAGAAATGCTCCAAAGTGAAGGGCCTTGCTTGTGTACCCCACTTGGATAACACAAAGTGGGCATGAAGTTCTCCCAGAATTACAAAAGTTCCTCAGAATACAAAGATCTATTCCCCTAGAGGATATGGAAACATTGGAGAAATAGAAGTCCTAGAGTGATGTTGCATCTCTGCTGAGCTCCCTCCTCTCCCCATATTCTACCCTCTCAAAGCAACACCCTCAAATATCCAGGATATTTGATATCCCTCAGCCCTCTAAGCTATAAGAGCTTTAAAAAAGGACTGAGTTACACCATATCCCCATATCTTTCAAACATTACAAACAAAAGATGTAGATGGGCCTTCTCTAGAGCATGATTTGATGCATTCCCCACTGCAGTTTTGTATGGGAGATTCTCCCGTCTGCCTTTGCAGCAGCGTTGTTGTCCCTGTTCAAATAAAGTGGTCAAAAATATCACAAACATACTTTTGCACTGTGAAATCTATCAAGAAGAAAGGATACAATTAATTATCCCACTACTCTATAGATTTAAACCATTAGAGTATTATATGGATTTTAGTCCTGAAACCCGTCAGGTATATCTTTTAGAGGATAGCCAGAGAACTGTATCTTATGCAGTTGCAAAATTCTGTATGACAGTACTCAGGAAGCGGAATCACTTAACGAAGGAAATGTCAATTGCTGGGAAATGAATTAATGAAGTGAATTTTATAGTTAGATATATATACATATATATGATTTTATCGTTTATGTATTTACCCATTTTAAGTATTTAAAAATGGCTCTTTTTATCTGTACTTTACTTGGCTGGTCTTGTGACCGTAATAAACCTTTGAATTTGCAGTGCTATTCCCAACAGGGCATATACGGAAGAGTAATCTGCAGGGAAAACTCAATCAGTTTTCTTGCAAAGTTTTTCCTTACTGGGTTAGAATATATATATGATTTCAAAACATTTAACTGACAATATCTGTGCACACAGCCTAATAAATTAAATAGTAATATACTGAAATACCACTGGAATAAATTATCGCCAGTGAGAAGGGCTTACTGAGAGTCTACTATATACAGCATGTCAAAATCATAGTGTAACACTTGGACCTGAACTGATACATTAACTTTAAATGGATTGGGACCTTGGACTATTTTGTTTAGCATGTTTTGATATAGACTTAAGTATGCAATTATACAAAGTATTTAATACTCTGTGCTTTATAGTAAACCAATATAATGCACAAGGCTAAGCGCCAAAGAGGTCCTGCCGACTATGTAATATGCTACCTTTTTATTGGAGAGTTTTACAGTGTGGCATTGATTCTGGAATTCATCTCGCTATATCAAAGTTTCTTATGTCCCTTTCACAACAACTTTGTAATGGATGGCTGACAGTATGAAAAATGGATTCTGAAAACCTATTCAGTTTATTTGCTTCTTACTGACACACAGTTACTATAGCTGCCTAACACATTTCAGCTTATTGTATTACAGTTTTGGATTCAAACCTGCACATACACACATATCTACTCCCACGACATACTAGCATCTGTTTAGTTAGTAAGGGTTACCCAGTGAATTCTAGGTTTTATGCTTTAAGGGAATGATCATTTTATTTTACAGTGTCACAACAAGATAAAATATATCCCTCATTTCAAAAAGCTCAGCTATGAAGGATTATACAAAACAGATGGTACAGTTCCTTGGACTGGATCTTATTCACTCTGAACAAAGTGAATTCACAGAAAATATCTTTGCCACTTTACCTTTCTTGCTACAGTCCTCTGACTCAGAGTTGGAGGATCCTCGGTAGTGGAACAGAAAATCAGCCCCTGCCTTCTTGTGGTGCCTGCCTAAAAAGGAAGATGCTTGAACTGGGGCACGGGTGGCAGTCTTATGTGGCCTGGCCAATAGTTGCCTTGCCAGAACAGGAACTTAACTTCCGAGACCCATGCCTACTCTCCCTTAATTAAAGCAATGTAGGATTAGCTGGTCACTTTGGGATCATATATGAATTCTTTGGGATCCTCTCAGATTGGCTGGGTCGTTTTCCAGCTTGCTTGCTTCACATTGCCTTAATGAAGGTATTTAGATTGGTTATGCTGGGCTCTAACTGTATTGGCAGGAGTAGTGAAGGTTATTTGCTTCAGATGAACTAGTGCTGTCCAGCATACTGGGGAAAGTGAAGTAGAGCCAGTTTCCTCAGCACATAATTTCTGATGTGCAGGAAAGCAAGAGGGAAGTGTGACAAAGTAGCTAGCCAGAGATTAGAACCAGAACAAGATTGCCCATGATACTAGAATCCTAGGTTACCACTGTGAGGGGTGTGTGTGTCTGTGTGTCAGTTTTTGTCAAGTGGATAATAAGTTGTATGAATCAACCATTAGTTAAAAAACATTATCCAGAGCTTGTGTGTATCAGCTTCATTTTAGGGGGTGACCAGATAATGTCGTGTAGCAAAAGGGGGAATGGGCAAAATCATTTCTCATTGCCCTTGTATGAACTCTTCCACAAATTGAGCAAGCACTCATACAAGATTTGGAGAACAGCAGGATTTGAGTCCAGTGGCGCTTTACAGATCAACAAGACTTTCAAAGTGTAAGCTTTCAAGAGTCAGAACTTCCTTTTTCAGATAAAAGTAGGAATGGAGATCCCTGAGCCTTTATATCCCAAGTAGATAGGGTGTTACAAGGAAGGGCATCAGAATGCAACCATTTATATCATCTCAGGTTCTTTTACTTGTTCATATTCCAACATTATATATGCTACTAAGTGTCAGCGATGCCCTTCCACTCTCTACACTGGGCAAACAGCTCAGTCTCTATGCAAAAGAAGAAATGGATATAAATCTGATATTAAAAATCACAACAACCAAAAACCAGTGGGAAAATATTTTTAATATTCCAGGACATTCCACTGCTGCTGACCTAAAAGTGGCTATCTACAAACAGAGACACTTCAAGGGGAGATTACAATGTGAGATTGCTGAAATAGAGTTCATTCACAAATTCAGAATAATGGACGCCACCACCACCATCCAGCTGAATACAGATTTAGGATTCTTATCTCACTACAGATGCTAATTTCTGCTCTAATCAAGCTGCACTGTACCATTGTGCTTTTACATCCTGACATCCTCCTTTGCTACACCCCTTCCATCTAATCAAGGTGCATTAGACCATCTGTACCATCTGCCTTTGCATCCTGATATCGTTTCTTGTAACACCACACCCACTTTTTGGCTGGGATATTAAGGCTTAGGATATAAAGGCTACTCAAAACTGAGAAAAGAGCTTTGACTTTCAAAAGCTTACACTCTGAAAATCTTGTTGGTCTCAAAGGTGCCACTGGACTCAAATCCTGCTGTTCTATTGCAGACCAACACAGCTATGCACCTACAAGATTAGGGGAGCTATTTCTGCTGATTTGCCCTTTCCTCTGCAGGTTCCCATGCTGCATCCATGCTATCCCTGAGGATCCCCACATCTCCGCAGCAGTAGGACAAATTCCTTGAGAAACTATGGCAGGTTTTGGCACACTTGGTAAATGGATATGAAATTGTTCACAAGGTTACAGGCAGTGGAGGAAGGGAGAATGCATTCTCCATTTCCAGGCAATCTATGTGATACTCAGTCTTAATGAGATGCTAATTGAAATGCATATTCCGGGTACCACAGGTGAACACCCTGTATTCTTATATTCCAAATACACAGATTTGGTCTTGTTCCCTTGAGTCAGACATGAGTTGCATTTACTCTCCTCAGTCCCTGTGCACATGGTGTCTGATTCAGATAGGACTGTGGTGCATGTGAAGAAGGGAGCTTCAGCTCCCCCCTGTTCTCTTCCCTCCACAGTGAGTGACAGGGTTATTTGAATGTGCATACAAATATGGTTATTGTTCCTCTGCTCAGGATTATTTTCTTTTCAGTGGAATGTGAACTTGGGTGTTACTTAGTTCTCTGGGCAATAGAGAAAAGTCCTCCAAAAATTCCCATCTGCCTCCAACCCTTACAGCAACTCCAGATTGAGGGAACAATAACTGCATACAGGAATGACAAAATAACAAAAGTGTGGAACGTTTTGCTTGGTGAAAAGATCACATATCTGGTTATCATTTTCATGCTCCCAATAGCAAGTTTTTTTGCAGTGAAAATTGAGCCTTAGAAACATTTGATGTCACTTAAAAAATGTTGCGAAGACTTCTGCATGCGCTTAATGTGATGAAGCATTTTCTGTTTCTTTTGTTTGTTTTCAGACTTGTGCTGTAATTCAGTCTGTACTCATCTAGCATTACAAGTATATGAGTTGTGAAATGGAGGAAAGTTTACAGAGCTTAGAAACGAGAAGTGCATTTGCAGGAGTTTGTGCTTCAGTGAACAAGCCTTATCTACAATATACAATATGACATACGGACTTAAACTATTGTTACTCAATTATATGTTTGGGGGCTTTGGCATTTCTGTCCTTCATTGTACCTTGTAAATTTGCAGAATATAGCTTACAGCCTAAAAACAGTGATTCTGAAAATGTTTTGCTTGTAGAAAGCTGTTCATCATGTTTTTTTTAGTTTACTGTGTGTGAAGGTTGAGCAGAAGGTTGTAAATTATTTGTTACTCAACTGCATTTTCTCTACTGAATTTTTACAGTACAAATCATATGCAACAACATAGTTATAATTGCCATTTCTTTAAAAACAAATTGTGGATCACTTACAAATTGGGTTTTTATTACTCACTGCAATTTATGTACAAATTATCTGGAGGTACATAGTAGTCAATAAATAACTGCTTTCATTTCCCCCAGAAAATATAATGGCATCTTAAGGCAGGAAAAAATAATTTATAAAGGAAATGGGGTGGGGGGGAACTTTACACAGGCTACAATATTGCACACAGGTGGTTTGACTCTCGCTGACCTGAATGGGATGTGCATCGTGATTCCTCTTATGTATCCCGTGTGTTTGCCCAAGGGGCTTGTGCACAGGAATATAAACTGAATAGTTTGCATAGACTATTTCTACTTTTCAAAGCATTAAAATCTTTACATAATAAAGGAAAATAAAAGATATGTACAAATTATTGTATTGCAAAAGGGTTTTGGAAAGATCCATTAAAAAAATTAAATTGGCATTTCTGTTTACACAGGCTTTTAATTAAAGTGTTGATCTTTTATGCCATTTTATAGCCTGAAAACTGTCATTTTAAATCATTTTAAGCTGCTTAATAGTTTTTTTTATGCTCTCATTGGATTTTAATGAACAAGTTTTAATGTTTTATGTTTTTATCATATTTTGTAAGGTTGGACAGATTCCCCTGGAAAGGCAAAATAAAATGTTTATAAATAAATAAAAATCTCAGCTAAACAGAAAACATACCAGAAAACTTTAAAGGGCTATGCCCCTATAAAGATTGGGAGGGGGAATATTTGCTGGTAGGAATGTCACTTTAAATAGGTTGCAGATGAATAGTTTTCATGCAAAAATTTTATCTTATGTCAAATTAAATTTTAAGGACACCTGTTAATTTGATCCATTCCAATTCAATCATTTAAAAAAAATTCCCCAGGAATGGGAAAATGCCTTCCTTTAACCCTACTGAGGGTATTGTTAGGTCATAGGGATTATTTCCATGGAGGAAACTGGCATAACAGAAACCCCCAACCAATTCTGCCCCCCTCCCCCCCGGCTGCCTTTACTAATATATATCTCTATTCACGAAGGTGCAGGAGCACTGGAAACATTATATCAGAACACCAGGGTGTCACAGAACTAAGAAAAATAAACAAAAAAGGAGGCTAAAAAAGATATACAAGTCACTTATGTTACCTTAACATTCCCTTCAGAGGAATGGACACAAGCCCCACTGGAACTTTGAAATAGATGCTGACCATTACAGGCATCACTCCATTTGTCGCCATTTCTCATTCCTCAGCTTGTGCACTGCTCACTATTTGTGATAAAACTTTTAGCCCTTTCCCTCCCACCTAAAATTGGGCTTGAGTCCCCATGTGTGCTGCCCAGGAGCAGATAGGGGAGAAGAAATGGCCCTGGAATAGGCCCTGTCCTCCAGTCCCACAACAGGGAGAGAGTGTCTGCCTGGCCAGCCTACAATAGAAGGTGCCTGGCCAAGGGAGCTGGGCAGGGTGAGGCCGAGGTGGGCAGCCCTGTCCAGTTCTTCACTTTGGCAAGGTAGCCCCTGTCTCTCACCACAGTGCTCGCTCTTCTTTTTGAGCTGGAATGCCCCTGGCAGGGGATGGCCCTTGAGGCTGGTAGACTCTTTACAGTTGCCTTATTGACCAATCTGGCCCTGGTGATGCCCTGCACCTTCCCCAATTATACCGACACACAGGTTCCCAATTTTGGGGGCTGTAACTCAGAATATCCAAAACAACAATCTGCTTTACTTTATCCTATCCATTTGTCTCCATAAAAGGCAAACATCTCCTCTTAGTCTGAAAGGCAAGGATTTGTTCCTATCTGGGGGTCAGTGCCACTTGTGTGTTAATTAAGGACTATCCTGCATTTCCTTATCACAATATCCTTTTTAGTTTTGATGGGTTACTGAGCCTTCTGTGTCTAAGCTTGTGTAGTGCCATCTCACCTTCAAATTTACTGGGCACCTTGAAATACAATGCATTCTAAACATTTCTCTACACAGAGCAACAATTCACTTCCAAAGATTCTCTAAAGTCCTTAAATAAACTGAATATACATTCTTGTGATAACCTAGTTTCTGAGCTTAGTTCAAAGGCATATTACAAACATACTCAGAAACAGCTTCCAACAAAGTGTCTTTATTTAACAATATAATGACCCAACAGTCTTGGACAGCTTGCAGCAATGTACATTTGCATCCAGGCAATTATAGAGTTAGCACAGCACACGTTATACAGCCCTCAGGCAAATTCCCTTGACAGCCCATCAATGGGCACAGTTTCGTTCCATGGAATATGATGAGTCTTTGATTCAAACTCCTGCAGAACAATCATCCAGGGCATCTGCTTCTGGTCCTTGATCTCTGAGTCCTTTAACCACAGAAGGGGGAATGATTTGTATGAGGAAGGAACACGGAAGTATCTCCAGAGGAAAGTGCAGAGAGTTTCATCACCCAGATGATTGTAAGGCTTTCCTTCTCTATTGTGGTGTAGCTCTGTTCCAGTTGCAACAGGTTCCTACTCAGAAAAGACACAGAATGGGGTAACTCATCCCTCCTCTTTCTGCATCAACACTGCCCCCAGGCTTCTTTGTGAAACATCTGTATTGCAGATAAAAGGTTTCCGGAAGTCTGGTGCTTCCAGGATTGTTTTAACCATAGATATGGCTTTAAAGGGTTCTCAAAAACCCTTTTGATACAGTTCAGTTCAGACTACCTTGTCTGGCTATCATTTCCAGCATGTCAGTTAAAGGGACAGCAATTTCATGATACTGATCTACAAAATGCTTGTAATAGCCTGCCATCCCAAGAAAAGACTGCAGTTGTTTCTTGATGCATGAGGTAGGCTATTTTTCAGTTGCCTCTAGTTTGGATACAAGTTATTGTATCTTTCCCCACTCCACTCTGTATTCCAAGATCACAACCTCTGGCTTCCCAATCTAGCATTTACGAGGCTTCAGTGTGGCCCTGCATCCTGCAGACACTGCAGGGCGATCTGCACAGATTCAAGGTGTTTATCCCAGGAACTAGAGAAGAGCACCATTACATCATTCAAATACACCACTGTCAACATCAGTCCCTTGAGCGGACAGTTTATTAGGTGCTGGAATGTCATTGGGGCAATTTTCATCTCAAAGGGCAAACCTGTACATTCGAAGCTGGGTGATGAAGGGTGATTTTGCCTGAGCCCCCAGGCCAATTTGCCAGTACCCTCTAGAGTGCCTTATCCACTCACCCACCCTATCCAGCAGATCATCCATGCAGGGCATTGGATACCCATCCACCTGAGTCACAGCATTCAGTTTGTGACCATTCTTACTGAAATCTATGATTATATCTGGTTTCATTACTAACACAACAGAAGAGGTCCACGGACTAGAAGAAGGTTTGATCACCTCCAGTTCCAACATCTCCTTTATTTCTTTGCTTCATGCATTCAACTCACTTCCCCATAGCTCTGTGGGGTGATGAAGCAATGGGGCTTGGGGGGTGGCTGATCAGAGAGGAATGATCATATAATTCTCAGCTTGGGTTGCTTTCCCCAGTTTGAGAAAATCTGGGCACAGTGAGCTACTATTTCCTGAATTTGTGCCCTCTGACTTGCTGTCAGTTCAAGGGAAAAGGTTAACTCCTGGATTCCCCCACCTCACCCCACTTTACTGTGAGTATACAAATCCATGAGCCACTCTCCCTCCATTTCTTTCAAACTCCACAGTCTTTTCTTCCTGAGAGAGACTCAGCATCGCTCAGTGACCCAACTGTGGGGAACTGCATGGAGCTGAGAGCAGGCTGCCTTTCAGTTGTTCCTTCACCCTCTGCTTCTTTTAAAGTGACACAGGCCTTTCCCCCCTTACCCTCTGGTTGGCCAGAAAGCTTGTCCCATTTCACAGATAACTTAGGATGAGGTTGGGGTGGGAGTGTGTGCCCAGCTTCTACCTCACAGTGTGAGATGCCATTCATAATGTACATTCTCCCTGCCAAGTCATTACCTAGCAGGAACATTGATGGGCATTTTTGGTACATGGCCACATCACACATCCTACTCCAGCCTTGATACCCAATCTCTACCCTTGCCTCTAACAATCTGCAGATGGCACTTTCAAAGGGTTCTATGAAAACAATCATTTGGGATGATCTGTTCTGAGATGACCAAACTCACTTGGATAGATGACACAGATGAGCCAGTGTCCCACCAGGCCTAGAGAAGCTTCCTCTCAGTTTCCACCTGTTCCTCCAGCAGTTGAGAAGTGCTCGTTCCTCCCTCTGCCTAAACTTCCTGTGGGCACAGAATGATGCTCTTCACCTCCTTTGGCATGGCTATGATGGTTCTTGGATGCACTCACTCATTCTGAAAATATGCCCCTAAAGAAATCAATCAAAACAACTACAACACTAAAAGAAGTCATATAAGTAGAGATGGACTTTTAAGGATATGGTTTAAACATTCGAACTTACTGAGTCCTGCAAATTCTCTGCACATATCTCCGACAGCCACTTATCATGATAAGAATATGAGAAACAAAAGTGATTATTTAACATATTGCAATATGGTAAACGTTATGGGGAAACTCAAATTTAGGCAAGATGTTGGGGATGAAAGAATTAATATTCAGTCCATATTATCAATCAGTATCAAGACTAAGAAAGATAAACAAGGAAGGTGGAGCTTTAAGAGAGATGATGGAGTTTGAACAGCTGATTACAAAATATAAAGATAATCTATTACAATGGATATATAAGCTATTATTTCAGTTGGAAACAGGAAAAGAAAAAGTGAAAAAATATATGATTAAATGGACGCAGAATGTTAGAGAGCAAATACCTATGTGCCAATGGGAACAGTTATAAAAAAAGGAATTAAGTTCACCAGCCAGGCGTTAAGAGAAAATTGGTATAAAATGTTTTTCAGATGGTACATTACTCCAAATGATATTGAGAAAGTAGATAAAAACTACAAAGGGAAATACTGGAAATGTCAGGACACAGATAACATTTTTTATCATATGTTGTGGATTAGCAAAAAAGCAAAGATATTAGACAGAAATACATGGAAAAATGCAGAATATATTAAAATTTAGATTTCCTATGGAAGCTAAGACTATGTTATTACAAAAACAGCATAATAATTTACTAAAAGATTTGGAAGAGATATTTGAATATATAGTGACAGCGGCTAGATTTATCTGTGCAGCAAAATGGAAATTAATAATAATACAATAATAACATGCGATTTATATACCGCCCTTCAGGACAACTTAACGCCCACTCAGAGTGGTTTACAAAGTATGCCATTACTATCCCCACAACAAACACCCTATGAGGTGGGTGGGGCTGAGAGAGCTCCAGAGAGCTGTGATTAGCCCAAGGTCACCCAGCTGGCTTCAAGTGGAGGAGTGGGGAATCAAACCCGGCTCTCCAGATTAGAGTCCTGCGCTCTTAACTACTACACCAAACTGGCTCTCAGTTTGGACATCTGTTAGGTGTCCAATTAGACATCTGTCCTAGCTTGGAAGAATGAAAAAATAAACTTGCCCAATACGCAGTAATGACGATATTAACAACTTATCTGAGAAACAGATCATTTATGAAATCTGAGGAGAGATGGAACATGTATTATGTGTATTATGCAAGCAAGAGACAAATCTAGAATGAGAAATAGTTTGTAAAGGAAAAAATTGTACATAAATCAAACATAAATGTATTGTAATGTAGAAGTAGAATGAGAATAAGCTTTAAATTTAATATCTTGAATATAAATTTATATAGAAGCAGTTTCTGAGCAGAAATATTCTTTACTATTATTTTCTTATTATGCGACATATTATAGACTTTTGTATTTTGAAGTATTATCTATTTGTCAAAAGTTATAGTAGGGAGATAAAAGTGGCAAAAGTATGTAATATTGAATATGCAGTAAAGTTAAAATTAATAATGTAGGTGTAAAACAGATTAGCTACGAAATTTGAAACTTAAAATGTTGAATGTTGAATACAAATATTGAATATAAATTTGAAACCTAAAACGCTGAATATAAATTCACAGGCCTTTGCCCCAAACAGGTCAAAATCAGCCATCTGTCTTGGCTTGACATCACCCAGTAAGCTCAGCAACTTCTCACAAACTTGTGGCCTTGGGTTCCTAAAGGAATCAGCCTTGGGAATGTTCCATCCCACACAAATGTTCTCAAAGTTCACTAAGAACAGCTCAAAATTCTCATTCTTTGCACAGTGGGGTAGTTTCTTGAAATTTGTTTTGGCAGGGATGAGGTTGGAGAGATCCCTGCTCTACTCCCTCCATTCTTGCATACCTTGCAAGGTTCTCTTGTGTGAGTTCACTGGGCCAAATTCTCTTGGATATGCAGCTTCTGCACCTCTAACTCTGGTACATGTATTTGTCTTGTACTCCAACTGCATCCTGAACACAGCCTCTGCTGCTGCTGCTGCTGCTGCTGCCGCCGCCTCCTCCTCCTCCTCTCAAAAAACTTACTGCACACTGGTCTATTTGTAGGCAAAGCACTTGATACCTCTCAAGTGCTGCTCACTTGCCTCTGGATAGAGAGAGAGAGAGAGAGAGAGAGAGAGAGAGAGAGATGATAGATAGATAGATAGATAGATAGATAGATAGATAGATAGATAGATAGATAGATAGATAGATAGATAGATAGATAGATAGATAGATAGATAGATAGATAGATAGATAGATAGATAGATAGATAGATAGATAGATAGATAGATAGATAGATAGATAGATAGATAGATAGATAGATAGATAGATAGATAGATAGATAGATAGATAGATGCTGGCAAGCTGTTTGATGTTCAGCAAACCAGGGGAGATTATATCCCTCCTGGTCAGAGGCCGATTGAAGTGGGGAGGATGCTCACCTCAACCACCGTATGCCTGGCAGAACAACTCCATCTTGCAGGCCCGATGGAAAGACAGTAAATAGTAAATAGTAAATCCTAGTAGTAAATCCTGAGTCTCTACAGTTCCACCAGATTGGTGCCAGGGCCAAAAAGGCTCTGGATCTGGTTAAGGCAAGATGAACCTCCCTGGAGCCAGGGACCACCAACAGATGTTGATCTGCTGAACAAAGGGCTCTCCTGGGAACATATGGCAAGAGGCAGTCCTGCAGGTATGTTGGTCCAGTCCACTAAGGGCTTTAAAAATCAGTACCGAGATCTTGAACCTAATCCTGAAATCCACTGGGAGCCAGCACAGTTAGGGCAAAACCGGTGTTATATGGAACAGAGTCCCAGTCAGAACATACGCCATCGCGTTCTGGACCAGTTGCAACTTCCGGAGTAGGGACAAGGGCAGCTCAGCATAGAACGAGTTGCAGTAGTACATTCTGAAGGTGACCATTGCATGGATCACAGCAGCAACGTTGGGGGCTGAACGATCATTCAAAGACGACTATGGAGACTGCCTTACTCTGACTCATCCTTCTGCTGACCTCTGAATGGTCTTTGTGCCCTGGTGTGTCTGATTTTTACCATGCCTGACTAGCCAAACAGGCCTCACAAACAAATGTCTTCTCTGTGCATCCTGGTTCTGATATTTTTCCAGACAAGCATGCTACATTAATTTCCAGACTGTGCCACATTCTCAGTACTTAGGTCTTGTTTCAGCTGGAGATGGAAACAAAGGGGTGTCAACCAAATGCTTTGCATTCAAGAAGTATTTTGAAAGAAAACTATATACAAGTCATGTAAAAATAAAATTCTTATATTTTTTGTACTGGATGTGCTTCTTTAGTAACAAAGATTGATATAAAAATAATGTCAGTACATAGAATAAATGGAAAGAAATTGATACTATTTTATTTATTATTTATTTATTTATTTATTTTATTTAATTTACTATTTATTTAATTAATTTAATAGCAGGATCAGGGTGGATTACATACAATATAAAACATGATATATATACACTTAAAAACAGGATTAAAATCCCGTAAGTATTATAAATATTTAAAACAGTGTGGCAGCATTTCTCAAAAAAGAATTCACCACCTAGTCCTCTTAACTGAGAGGCTGGGCGGAGAATACATCTGATAGGGAGGGCAGATTTTTCTCAACTCGGCCGGTTGGGAGGCCCTAGCCAGCGTCAACCGTATGCCTGGTGGAACAGCTCCGTCTTACAGGCCCGGCTGGAATCAAAAGAGTCATACAACTGTATTCATGTACCAAAGAAGACTTGTTGCTTGTGTGTCACAAAGAACAACCCTTCCATATCATATACCATGACGGAGACATAGTTGGTCATACAACATGAGGATCTGCTATTTTAGGAAGGAAATTAAGTCAAGAAACCCACTAGGAGCGCCCAAGCCCTTCGATGTACTCTAACAGCAATTTGGATCTAACCACTAGTTTTCTGAATATTTGGCCACATCTGTAATATTATTGAACTTGCTGGTAAAGCTGTTGTAGGTTTCTTAACAGCATGGGTGCTAGTACAATGATGAGTTTGGTTTCTGCCTTATTAGCATTAACACTTTAACTGTGAGTGCAGTTGCACAAGCACAGAGATTGGTAAATGGGGAAGTATTTAACATGCTTTTAACATTATTTTTATTCATCAAAAATTACTGTGCCGTTGCAGAGGGATGCAATAGCATATAGACAAAGTAAAATCCTCCAGCATTCAAAATAACTGAAAAAGAATCAGCAAAGTCCTTTGTACTCCACCCCCGATGAAATGTTCTTATTAAGTTTCTTTAATGAGGAAGTGACTAGTAGTTTTTGAATGCCCAGGTGTGAATGCATTATTCTGGAAAGAATGTTAAGCATGATTCATGAGAGGAATATTCTAGAGCTTGGGGGGATTTTTTTTGTTTTATTAAAAGAATATAGGCTTTAAAATACGTACAAGATTTGAGGGGCTATTTCTAGTTTTAAATATTCAATACTTTCTTATGATAGTCTCCCTCACTCCCATTTATGATACTGTCTTTTAAAAACAATACGAAGTTTTATATATTCCTCATTTTGCATGCAGGAAAAAAATGTCATTACAGAGGGATATAGTAGCATACCTTGAAAAGAACAGAGTTCAAAATAGGTTGCTCAATTCGTCTTCTGCAGCAATTCACTCTGCCTCATGAGAAGATGCTGCTTAACTTTCTGAGTTTGGAGAGTCGCTTGTCCAGGGTATGTGAGGGGGGAAGGTGCTTATAAAAAAAAAGAGTTCGAAGGTCCATTGTACATATAAATCACATAATATTATGAATTATGGCCAAAGCTGTCAACAGACATATGCATATTTAAGGCTTCTGTTAAAGCTACAATGGGAAGATGATTGCTATTTAAAATATGATGAAATCCTACAAATTCAACAGCTTTCAATACATTAAAAAAAGAATTTTCAGGAGGTAAAAATGTGTTGATACGCTCATATGTATTACTGTTGGGAGGAGACAATAGTAAGGAGCGGCACGTTGCCTAGTATTATTTAATACATTTTTATCTACCCTTCCTCCAAGGAACTCAAAGCAGCATACATAGGTCATCCTTCCCTTTAACAGAGGCTTAATGGATGTTATTTACCTCTATGCCATGAAAAGCTTTAGCAGCCCGTTTCGACACATTAAACCTATTAAAAGCACAAAATTTTTTTCTCCAGACCTGTTGGCAACCCTATTATCCCCCTTCCAATATGGTCATGTACAGCTTCTATTTATTTGTTGCATGTAGACACAATGGTTGAACACAGAAGAGAATTTAATCAAATGCAGATTTTATATTTTCATTAAACAATCGTTTAATCGAAGACAGCTAAGCTACTTGGCTACAAGGATCAAGTGCAAGGCTGGGAAAGGCCTAAGGCCTTGGGGCAATTGTGAATCGAAGTAGGGCTGGATAGACCAATGATCTGACAATACAGGGCAGCTTTATGCGTTCTTATCCTGTGAAGGCTTCTGCCTCTGTACCAATGATGTACCTTCTGAAATGAAAAAGAGTCCAGTAGCACCTTTAAGACTAACCAATTTTATTTTATTGTAGCATAAGCTTTCGAGAATCAAGTTCTCTTCATCAGATGCCTGATCCGAACTGGTCAAACACAGAAGAGGAGGGGAGGGGAAAGAACAGGACATATATCACAAGAAGACAGGATGCAATTAGTGTGAAGGCAATCAAAACATTCCTTTGCTTGTAAATGTAAACATCTCCTTTTGGTGTGGAGTCAGTTTGCCGCAGTGAAGGTATACAATTCCTATGTAGTATAAGCCCTCGATAACCACAGCTCTCCCTGCCAGCTGCATCTGACAAAGAGAACTGTGGTCTCCGAAAGCCCACACGCACTCAGGCTGAGATAATTGACAAACAAAGCCCACACCAAGCGTCTCTGGGCTCCCCCAGACCACGCCTCTGTAAAGGAAATCTGTTACCTGTGATAATGTGATAACCATTCATAGTCTCTATTCAGTCCCAGCTTGACAGTCAAATTTGCATATGAATTCCAATTCAGCAGCCTCCCGTTGGATTTTGTTTTTGAAGGGTTTCTGTTGAACCACAGCGACTTTTAAGTCTTTGGTGGAATGTCCTGGTAGATTGAAGTGTTCTCCCACTGGTTTTTGGACGTTTCCATTTCTAATATCAGATTTGTGTCCATTTATTCTTTTGCTTAGAGGTTGGCTGGTTTGTCCAATGTACAGAGCAGAAGGACATTGGCACCACAATATGCTAACATATTCATGGCGGACTTGGAGCAACGCTTCCTCAGCTCCCATCCACTGGAACCACTACTATACTTAAGATTCCTGGATGACATCTTCATCATTTGGACCCATGGGAAGGAAGCCCTTGAGAGATTTCATCAGGACTTCAATAACTTTCACCCTACTATCAACCTAAGCCTGGACCACTCTACACAACAGGTACACTTCCTGGACACCACTGGACAACTACATAATGGACGAATAAATACCACCTTATACCGGAAACCAACAGACCGATACTCATATCTACATGCCTCCAGCTTCCACCCTAAACATACCACTCGGTCTATTGTCTACAGCCAAGCCTTACGTTACAACCGTATCTGCTCCGATGCTCTCGACCGAGACTCACACTTAAGAGATTTACAACAAGCATTTTTGAGACTACAGTACCCACCAAATGAAGTGAAGAAACAAATCAACAGGGCCAGACTAGTACCCAGAAACAGTCTGCTCCAGGACATACCTAAAGGAACTAACAACAGAACACCACTGGTTGTCACCTATAGCTCCCAGCTCAAACCCATCCAACGTATCATCAGGGAGCTACAACCCATCCTGGAAAATGATACCTCTCTCTCAGAAGTCCTGGGTGGAAGACCTTTCCTTGCCTACAGACAGCCCCCCAATCTTAAACGACTTCTCACTTACAATCATGAATCGGCCAGCTGGGCCACCAGCACAGGTACCAGGCCCTGCAACAGACCCAGATGCCAGCTCTGCCACTATATCTACCCAGGGAATACAATTACAGGACCCAATGGCATCAACTACACTGTCTCTGGCTCTTACAGCTGCTCATCCTCCAATCTGATATATGCCCTCATGTGCCAACAATGTCCTTCTGCTCTATACATTGGACAAACCAGCCAACCTCTACGCAAAAGAATAAATGGACACAAATCTGACATTAGAAATGGAAATGTCCAAAAACCAGTGGGAGAACACTTCAATCTACCAGGACATTCCACCAAAGACTTAAAAGTCGCTGTGGTTCAACAGAAACCCTTCAAAAACAAAATCCAACGGGAGGCTGCTGAATTGGAATTCATATGCAAATTTGACTCTGTCAAGCTGGGACTGAATAGAGACTATGAATGGTTATCACATTATCACAGGTAACAGATTTCCTTTACAGAGGCGTGGTCTGGGGGAGCCCAGAGACGCCTGGTGTGGGCTTTGTTTGTCAATTATCTCAGCCTGAGTGCGTGTGGGCTTTCGGAGACCACAGTTCTCTTTGTCAGATGCAGCTGGCAGGGAGAGCTGTGGTTATCGAGGGCTTATACTACATAGGAATTGTATACCTTCACTGCGGCAAACTGACTCCACACCAAAAGTAGATGTTTACATTTACAAGCAAAGGAATGTTTTGATTGCCTTCACACTAATTGCATCCTGTCTTCTTGTGATATATGTCCTGTTCTTTCCCCTCCCCTCCTCTTCTGTATTTGACCAGTTCGGATCAGGCATCTGATGAAGAGAACTTGATTCTCGAAAGCTTATGCTACAATAAAATAAAATTGGTTAGTCTTAATGGTGCTACTGGACTCTTTTTGATTTTGCTACTACAGACTAACACGGCTAACTCCTCTGGATCTATGACTTCTGAAATGAGAAAACAATCATATTTTTCCTTACATCAATTATCCAGATTGACTTCAGACTTGAGCTGGTTTCTGTTAAGGCCACAAAGGAAGCAAATGTTTTGTTTTGACGCAAAAGTCCCAGTCATTCAAATTTAGGGTCTCCTCATACTGTCATTGGGAAATATTTTCATAAAACAATTTCTCTATATTCATTGCAGAAAAACGAGGTTGTGATTTACAGTTCACTGCTCAAGAGCCCAGTCTAAAGGAATTTTGGCCACATAAAAATCCAATAGAAATTGGTGGAAATGAAGCACAAAGTTAACCCCATTGTGGTCAAAGGCATCTATGTATCTCACATGAAAGATCCAGAGGAGTTAGCCGTGTTAGTCTGTAGTAGCAAAATCAAAAAGAGTCCAGTAGCACCTTTAAGACTAACCAATTTTATTTTATTGTAGCATAAGCTTTCGAGAATCAAGTTCTCTTCATCAGATGCCTGATCGGATCAGGCATCTGATGAAGAGAACTTGATTCTCGAAAGCTTATGCTACAATAAAATAAAATTGGTTAGTCTTAAAGGTGCTACTGGACTCTTTTTGATTTCACATGAAAGAGGTTCTACAAAGCCATAATGATATACTGCAACCTAAATCCATGCTTGCTTTTGTGTGTCTGTGGAAATGCAGACAGATGGGACAGAATAACACATCCTATAATAAACTCAAGCATATGGCCCCTTTATCATATGTTACTACACATGAGAGGAGCAAGATTTGGGTCCAGTAGCACCTTAAAGACCAACTAGATTTCAAGGGAATGAGTTTTCAAGAGTCAGAACTTCCTTCATCATGGCTACCCACCTGAAGCTTTATACATATTTTTAATTAAAATTAAGCTCTTTTTATATGCATAGTGTGCGTGGGATTGCAGGCTTAATCTAGTATGAAATATAATTCAAATACAATTGAAGCAAAGGGATCATTTTTCCAAGCTTCAGAACAATCATCAGTTAATGGGGGGAAAGAGTTCTGCAACTTATTTTTAAAAAATTAGGACCATACAGAATCTTCAACAGATATTGAGACAGGCAAAATAGTGTCACATTATATGAAGAACAAAAAGCACTACCTCCTGCATCACCAAAACATAACTTCCATCATCTTCAAAGTATTCATTGAGTTCATCTTTGCATTGCAGGAGAGACTTCTTGAGGTCACAGCACTTGGTGGCATGTCTTCACGAAACAGAGTGAGCATGAGCTAACCAAAGTTAAGCACTTTTTATGTCCTCTGATTTCAGTAGAGAGGAGTTAAACAGGTGCCTAGTATTTTTAACCTCTTTCCCATATTGCATGAGTGTAACTGCAGTTATTCTTTTTTAAAGTCCATATTTATTCCATTCTTCTTGCAAAAGTCAAAGGACAAGCTGAAGGTGGCGTTTTGAATCCAAGTTTATTCATGCAGACATTTATTGCAGCATTAGAAGAAACAATGAGGAGCAGCCTACCCACCTACTTTCTCAAAGTGCAGTTGAAATTGCTCTCAAATGTTAGTTATAAACTTGTAATCTGAACTCCAGCCACTTGGCAGGGCTGCAGAAGAATTTACGATGTGCTAAATATTTCCTTTGTTCTTCCCAGTGGTAGCCTGCTGTAGCAATTAGAAAAGCAACTTGCTGCACATGTAAACTGTAGCTGTTTTCTACAGCACTGGTGATGACTGTTGAAAAACCTCAGTAAGAATGACTTGGTATTTTAATATAACCATTTTTAAAATTTAAATCTTCATTATCCTACACTTAATTTTATTCCTGGTCTGCTTACAAAGGTGATGCAGCTGTAGCAAGGGTCCATAGCTGCTTATTCACTAGCCATGAAACATAAGAACTGGGCACTGCTGGATCAGTCCAAGGCTCCATCTAGTCCAGGATTCCCTTTCCAATAGCAACCAGCCAGATGCTTCTGGAATACATAATCAGGGCACTGAAATTGATGGCCATTCCCTATCCCATATTTCTTGAACTTTTGATAGCCAAGGCGCATTTTTTTCTGAATTAAAATGGGAAGAACTCATCAATCATACCTGAAAGGGTTTTGTTTTAGACTGCATAAGATAATGAGTTACCTGCACTTCTTGTGTTTCTGTAGTATTCTAGGCATGCCTTTTCTGAAAAAAATGACAGTGCAATCATAAGCAAAGTTTCTCTAATATACTTTTTTAAGTTCATTGAAGACAGTGGGCTTAGAAGGGTATAACTGTGGCATTTCCACGCTGGTTATTTGCTGTGGGGTTCAAAGCTGTCAGGAAGTGGGTTTTTTCCCCTGCTTCCCCAATACCATTGTGGTACATTCACACACTTCCCAGGGTTTCTTCAGCTTTTCTCCAATCTTTCTCAAACCTGATTTTCTGTGAAGTTTTTGATGGCTGCTGTGTGAATGGGAAAGTTCAGATCTCCCTGTCCACATGGCAGATTTTCCCCTGTCCCTGTTTTCACAATAGCCTTTTCCTATTCCTGCCACAAGATTTTTTTTTAAATTGGCACTTAGGGTTGCCAGGTCCCCCTAGCCCTCTGGCGGGAGATGTGGAACCCAGCTCCTACCTTATAGAGAGACGAACATCATCTAATCCAATCTTAGCGTCAAAGTCTCCTCCAATGATTACATATGCCGTTGGATTATTTAAAATGATTTGCCAAATATATGCTTCCAGTTCTTTCCATTCTGATTCTGTTTGTGTTTTTGTTTTTGCTGGGGTGAAATATACATTTATTATCACACAGGTAACCTGTTGATAGTACATGACTATTGCCATTGCTGTCTGGGCATAAGAGGGTAGCTTATCTACCTTATACTTTTCCCTTTTGTCATACAGAGGGATCTTTTGAGAAGGGAGGCAGAGTGGATACACCGCTTGGGCACACTGCAGCCAAAGGGTCTTAACTCTGAATTAAACTTATCCTGCTTTTGGGGCTGATTTTGTTCCATAGGACTGCTATACATTTCGACACTGTCACTTTAAATACCCATGGAGCTGCTGTATGTAGGGATTCCTTTAAATTTTAATTAGCGTGTGAGTATATATTCTTCTATGACAGTAGGGTGTATTAATCATGACCGTTCCTGTATATGCGCTGAAATGTATGCATAAACATTTTCTTTGTTGAGAGTCAAGTAAGATTTGTGGATAATAGAAAAGTCCATAGCTACAACTGGTATGGAAATATTTTTATTAAGAATGTGCTTTATTTATTTATAGAAAAGTTTTTTGCAGAGGTGGATTATGAGCCGTCCCCTGAGGAAGACTGCTTGAAACAAGCCGAATTACCGGTTGCTTGGGGGGGGGGGGCTCCCGGGTCCTCGGTTCTTCTCTGCATTCCACCTGCATTTAAAATTTACAACATTGGGATTCACACCCTTTGGGGGTGTTGTTACCTTTTCTCTCACCACCATTTGGACCCTCATCCAGTCCCGTTGTGGCGGGGTTTTCAGTGAGTGGAACATACCTACCTTCGAATTCTACTTTTGGAAAAACAGCATTGTACCACAGGATTGAAAACTTGGTTGAGGGTATACGGTCTGATGTATATACACCTTCATTGTTTGAAGTGATTCATTGTGGCATGTACAGTTTGAAATAGAGTATTACATTGAAGTGTTTTTGATACAGTTACACAAAATGTCATTTATAGTGTTGATGTTTTTCATAGAGTGTTATTGAGGATTGCATTGAAATATATTTAAGCTTTCATAATTTGAGTCACCTTGATTTGTATCGGTTTCCCTGCTGGTTACAAGTCTTACTATGTGTCAGGACATGTCCATGCACAACAGGAATGCTGCCATGCACATTCTGGATGCTATCCTGTGGCATTTTTCGTAACATGGTTTCTCAGTAGGGGAGATAATTGGATCTAGCTACAGATTTACAGTGAATTGTTTCTGCTGCAGCTGAAGGGTTAAACCAAGATTGTCTATGTCTACCTATTTGCTGTTTCAAAGAAAATAAACTTGCTAGGCATAAGAAAACAAAACCATGGCTGTATTACTCAGCAATATTCTTTTTTTAAAATGGCTTAAAAAGTTTCAGAATTCCATCATTCCATTAATTTGAAGTCACTTCCTGATCTCCTACTTCAAATTATTAATAATTATATACATTAATTTTATTAATAATTTTATTATTTATTATTTATTAATAATTATATGTAAAATTTCCCTTGCTGCTATACATAACCTTATATTGAACACCATAATCTACTTCATACTACTGCTTCCTAGTCAGAAAGACCATGCTTTTTCAATCCCTTTTCATAGCATGGAATATTCATTTGTATTTTTTACCTTTCCCTGCCTTCCTGATAAAGGTTGGGTTCATACAAGGCATGAATATAAACTGCTTTTGAAAAATTGAAGCAAGAGTGGACTCATATTGCCTTATCTACTAGCACTGAAAAACAGTCCCCTCTCACCAGGTTTATTGGTTTTTCTGCAAGTTGTTTGGTTTAAGCTTTGGAAGAGGAGCCCATAACTGACAGTAGAGCAGAAATCAAATTTCTCAAAAGTTTGGAATCTGACAATTTTTCTGACATAAAAATCTTGATTTTAGTGGTGATTTTCAAAATTTGCCATCACTCTTTGGCTAAATTAAAGAAGACGGATATACAATTTACTAAATTATACAGCAATGGTCACCAGATACTGTTAAATGCTGACTGCAGCATGACTGAGAGTATCTCCTGTTGAGATCTACTGCATGTCAGCTGTCAATTATTGTGAAATACTTTTGGCTACATGTGAAATATTGTTAAATATTAACTGCTAATGCCTACCAGCTGTCAGATACTGTGCTTTTCCACACACTCGACTTATTCCTGATTTTCTTAGCAGTTGATCCCCAAGCACTGAAATTGGTTTGGGTATGGTTCTTCCACACGCCTGCATTCCTTTTGCATTTTACAGTTGTGGAGTCAGTCTATTTTGTTCTGCACATGCCTTAAATAATAATGGTTTTCAAGTAAGGGTGCTGTCATCAGTAGCGTCATTGGTGACATCACGGCACCCCTTTTTAATTTTTATGTATGCTTATAATGTTATATCGATATATGGGCTGATTTTTTTTAAAAAAAGATTGAAAATGGAGAAGTCTATGCATGGGGGAACCTAAAAGAGGAGCAGCTGCACCACCTACACCTACACACCATGGTCCACCTGGCTGACCCAGATCTAAGATGTGGAGGCTGGCACCAGCAGAGCAAACTGACTTCTGTTGAGACAGAACCCAGAGCAGCAGTGGGTATTTGCTTTTCATGCTTCACTGCTTTTTTGGGAGTCGTCCCTCTCTCCTGGGCCCCCAAGGCTTTTGCAATCTTTTTTTAAAATGTTGTTTTCATAGTGTTATATCAACCTACTTACTGTTGTAACAATATATGCAGCAGATCCTCTGAATTTCCAGCTTTCATTTTAAAAAGTGTCCAGCCCCTTCCCTGGAAGAGATATAAAGAAAAAGACATATCTCCACAATGGAATGAGCTAGAAACTTATACTGAAAGCTGGGAATTTGGAGAATCTGCTGTAGGTCAATACAATGCTATGAAAATGATGATTTTAAAAAATGATAGAAATCAAAACTAGCGGTGGGAGGAAGTGATTATGATGAATGTCCAATCATCAAAAAGTGGGTTGGAAGTGGGTGGGAGTGGGCAGGACAAATAAAACTGAAAAAAACATTATGTACAAGGAAAACATTGACTCCAATTGGCTTTCAGAAAAAGATTGAAGTAAAAACAGTCTCAAAAGAACTGGGGAAAAACCCCTGTGGAAAACTCCAAAAACTCACAGCAAAAACCAAAGGCAAAAAATGCATGTGGAAATCAGGGGATAGATTGAAGCAGTATGAAAAAAAACAGCGCAGATGGTAAAGGATTTTTAGAAGCCCTCTCCTAGAATCTGTGTGTGAGCACTTTCAAGCAAAACACACACAAACACACACACACACACACAAAAGAGGCAAATTTGCTTCGGTAGGCAGATACTTTCTCCTTCACTGTAGAAATTGAACTACATGTCAGTTCAATCTTGCAATGAGGCAAGAAAGTTCCTTTCATCTGTAAACATTTTTCATTGTTTTTGTTCTGTAACAAAGATTTTAGCCTTGAATGTGTTACTTCCCAGAAGCATTTTGAACCCATAACAAAAGTACAACTTCAGCATTGAGGTGTTTATATTACAGTGAGATCTGACTGTCCTGTCAATCAGGCTTTGGGTGCCATGTATCATGGGAAATGTAATTCTGAAGGGATGTTTGTATTAACCATCTAGATCTTTTATTCTGTAAACAATTAGCAATTATTCTGTAAACAATCAGTGCTAAGGGTATATAAGATTCTCTGATGTAACTGGTCTTTACACATATCAGCTAGAGAGAGGCAATATGTGGCCATTTCCACACATGTTGAATAATGCAATTTCAATGCACTTTAGCAATCCTTTGGAAGTGGATTTTTTGTTCCACACATGGAAAAGCAGTTCCAAATGTTCACTAAAGAGTATTGGAAGTGGATTATCCAACGTGTGCGGAAGCAGCCGGTGTCTGGGTTTTATCTGAAACACAATAAAATTCATATCTCTTTGTATCACTGTGTTTGGTGTCTTGAAGATATTTGGGTAAGTGCTAGTAGGGGAACATAATTTGCAGTGGAGTACTATTGCAAATTTTAATGGTATCACTGGGAGCTCAACCTCTACTAGGTTGTCTTTCTTGCCACTAGTTTCCTCCCACCTTGCAAGCTAAGTTTAGGAAAGAAGGAGGAGAAATGATAACAAGGAAGGTGGTATGAATGATGCTAAGATAAATCAATTACACAGCTAAATTTCAGGTTTTTTCTTATATCATAGTTAGAATGGATTTTACATGTTAGAGGAAAACATTTACCAATGGCCTTAATTTTGAAATTTGGTGCCATCTGTTTACTATCAAATGCTGACTACTGGGATGAGACCAAATTTCAAGTTCAGTCTAGTTCAATTCAAATATCTCTGTTTTGAACACGTCTTTATTATTTTTGTTCTTGATTTCCTTTCCTCGTATCATTTTCCTCTTTACTACATTTTTTTTCAGTGTTATTTTCACATCTATGTAATTGGTGTAAGACACACAACAAAGATACACAACAAATCAAGAGCAATGAAAACTTTGTGTTGGATCCATAGCACAATTTCCACTTGCAGTAGAGCTCTTGTTCATATGGAAATGAAGGAAAAGTCAATGATAACTACTTGAGCTAAGTTAAACTATTATATCCTCACTTGCAATTCTGCTTACACAAGATCTTGTGCAACCAATTTTGGGGCCCTATAATATATAGTGAGGAAAGCTTTAGGTGTTGCATAGGCTCTTGTGCAAATGAACAGTGACAAGTCCGTTTATGTTTCTATTTCTGCATCACTGGATCCAAGCCAATGATTATTTATTTATTTGAAATATTTATAACCCTGTCTGTTCCCAAAATGGGGACAGCAACAGAACACAAAATCAGAAAGAAATTAAAATGACCATATTATTTTATGTTGTTATACTACTATTATTCCAGATATCAAAACCTGTAAAATGTTTACATCTTTAAGCCAGATACTCTTAATACTGATGATTAATAACAAATATTAAATTTCACCACAATGAGTGTTTTTTAAAGTTTACTATCAAACTTTACAGAGTAGAAGTTTGGAGGTGCCTTGTATGTTTCAAGGATCCAGAGGAGATCCTTCATTGTTCTCTGAATGATGGACAAAGTAGTAATATTTGGCCCAGTTAAAGGAACAATGTTACATTAAAGGGAGCAGAAGTTAGCTCTACGATGTATTTGGTACTGATGCCTTTCCAAGAGTCATCTAATACCACAGATAGGGGAAGCTACTTTTCTAGATACCAGCTTCATTTCAGAGCAGTTATAGACATTCTCTGAAGCCCCACTCAGTTCATTTCAACAGCTGCATTTATTCATTTGCTTAAGCCAACATGTTGTATCTGATCCACCAAGCTTTCCTCTGCTATTTAGACACCATGATGACTAACTTGTAGGAAAATTCTTCCACAGAAGAAGGAAGGCGTTGTAAATGCTTGGCTATGGGGAAAGTCTTTGCAAGTCTTTTCTACCTTCTGGTACTTTTAAGCCCATTTAAATATTGTTCTCCTTAAAAAATGAGTGTTTTTGTTGTAGTGCACATTTTTGATTGCACCATTCCATGCTGTATTGACCCATAAAAAAGCAACAATGCCATAAGAACAAGTATGCAGCTGTCCAGCTGTACTGTACTGTCCACCAGCAAAAGCCTCAGTAACTGGTGTCATCAGCCCCTGATTATTTTTATACTTTGTTTGACAGACACTTCTGGAAATGTCTCCTAGTTTTACGTCGTCAGCAGAGCTCCCAAGCTAAGTTCCGTACGTATCTTTAAATACTGCTAAGCTGATTGGCATTTACTCACCCACCCCCCTCCCCATAAGAATCATGGGGTCTGTCTTGGCAAGAATTATTGTTATTTTTTAATTGAACAGCTGCTTTTTGAAATGTAAGCCTATCTGCATCTTTTAGGGAAAAGAAGAAAGCAGGTAAACATTAAAATCTGTTTGCACTAATTGGAGGAAAACGCTCTGTAAACAATTGAAAGGTCTTTTCCTACTTATGGCCTGGCATTTCCACAAAACATTTAATTGCTTGCATGGGCCTAAAGGGTTATGTTCTTTTTTTAAGCTGCATGTGTTCTCTGCCAAATACTAGCTTGGACATGCTGTGAGTGATTTTTTGGGTCACCAGCAGCTTGTGCTATTTTAGGCTCTGTCACTTCTTGCAGTTGTAATTAATTTCAATGATCCTGACAATCATTCCACTTGTTTTTGATAAGGCTGTCTTAAGTATCTTTCCCTAGAAGAGGATTCTTCCTTGTAATTTCACTTAAAGTATGCACGCTGCAAAGAGTCCTCAAAGGGTAATATTGTGAAACACCAACATTGGATCCACGTGGCTCTTTGAGGCCCAGTGAAGACGGCTCCCTGCAAAGTACGGATTGCAAAACTGAATGCAACTTAAAACTGGAATCAGCCTTGGAAAGATGTGCTCCTACTATCCCCCTTCTCCCCCTTTGCTGCAAATCCCACCTTCTTTTCCTTCTTGGACTTTGTCACTGCATTGTACCTGCACCAATGCTAATCATAACATAACATAACATAACATAACATAACATAACATAACATAACATAACATAACATAACATAACATAACATAACATAACATAACATAACATAACATAACATAACATAAGTAGTCATCATAACGGGCACAAACAGAAAAAAAACCTAACATGATGTTCGTTGTTTGTTGCCATCCATGAACAGGGACTCACGACCACAAACATGGCCCTGTTCACGAACATGTTCGTGGTTGGCTGTTCATGGGGGCCCGCAGGCTCTCCTCCACCCATCATCCAAGTCAAGATCTCTACTGCACCACTCCTAGAAACCTTACCTGAGCAGGCAGCAGGAAAGGTACCAATAATAAATAATAGCTTGGCCCAGAGCCTGGCAGCAACCCTGGAACTTGAAGGGGTAGATCCCTATCCCACCACACACAAAGAAAATTCAAGCTCCAATGCACTCTTTCTATCAAAATGCCAACAGCAACTGTCTCTCCCTCTCCACTGTCTGCAAACTAAGCCAGAGCTGGGAGGCCCCCTCCCCCCTGCTCTTTACTCCCTTGTAACAAATTTGGAGCTCCATGCTTGAAAGGAAGACCTGCCTATCAAATTAAATTGGGCTTAGATTGGGGTTTCCAGAGCAACAGCAGGAGTTCAGACTGAGTTCAGGCAGTCCCTGCCTAAGTTGCCAAGGGAATTGACTGCAGATGCCAGACTGTCTGGCTTGACAAACAGCAATGAACAGCAACGAACGAGGCTTGCAACAACGACCTGTTCATTTAGAATGGGGCCTCATGAACAGCTCGTTCACAAACAGCAGATTGGGTTGTTTGTGGCTTTTTTTGTTTATATTGTGGTTCGTGCCCATCTCTAATCATAAATTGTCAAGATTTAAAATCACCATTTGAGATCGTTTATAAACTCCGGTTAAAAGTGGCTGTATTGATGGTGGCCAGCACTGGTGCAGATACAATGGCAAACCATGCTTAAAGACAACAAGATCAAGGGGCAGGATGATTTATGCTATAAAGATGATGTGTTGCTGTTTTGTGTGAGCTGTAAAAATTCTTTTTAAAAAATTTTGTATATATTTGGATAATCACACTATCCTCTGCAACACTCTGGCAAAGTGGCCTATATCCAGTCACTTTTGTGTCTTGTTAATAATTGCAAATGAGTCACACAAGAATCATTGGCTGGAACTCATTAGTAGCACAATATAGCACCAAGTCTGGGCAGAACTCACTTTCAATCTGAGAAAAAAAGGGAAAGACATCATTGACAAAGCTAGCTATATATCCTGTTCCTAAATATAGAAGAGCTGACCATACTAAATAATACTTAATATTACTTATAAAGTAAGATGATTAATGTTAAAAACGTATGGGGTCAGGGAATATATAATGGTATATTTCCAGCTGCATCAGAGCTGACGGGCAAAGCAAATTTTTACTATGAGCTATCTTATAGATGTGAGAACACCAATACAGAGAACAATCATGAATCAGTTAAGCCAACTTAACAAACAATAAAACAGCAGCAAATAGATGAGGCTTTAAGCCTATTCATTAAACTCACTTTTTGATGAGTTTAAACAGACTCCACAGTTCTGGTCCATAAACACCCTGCGGCAGTTCAAATCTGTCACGGATCAGGCTGCTGTGACAAAATTTGTTCATTTCTAGAATACAATGTTAGAAGTCATAAGGCACCACATATGGCGACATAGTTTCCTTAAGTCAGTAAAGTATGAGATAAATTTTCTGGCTAAAAACCCTAATATGGTCTAATAACACATTTTATCCTACTAAAAATTAGATATCTGTGGGACAAGTTTTGAACAATGAGGCTGCTCAGAATGTCAATTACTAAAAAGTGAAACCATTGTTCAAAATCATTTCTGGCTGGAGAGTTGTGTGGTGGGAAAATATTTTAACAGGTTTTTCTATTAGGCAGACTGTTCTCAAAAGGCAATGCTAGTGTTTAAACTACAATAGAGCCTTCAGTGAAGGATTTCTCTTCACATGCTTTAAATGTTTATAACAAATTTCATTTAAAATATGTATCTATAAAATATATATTTCAAACTATGAATCCAAAGCCTCATATAACTTGTTTACTCTACTAAATTACTCTAAAATGATGTGTAGACCAGCCTGAAAGTTATAGAATAAGCTTCAGGGTGATAGTGAGTACATTTAATAGATTTTAATAGTGGCCACATATGGTATTTCAAGCTGGGAAAAGAATACTCTGTTTCTTGCTCAGAACATGTATCAAGCCTGCAGGTCAAAATATATAGTGGTAAGTTCTGTAGTGACTAGGGGAGAAAAAGCATGCAAGGACTTCTGAGTCAAAAATTAAATAATACTATGGCAATCTTTTATATGTATTCATGTACATGATTAGTAAGAGTAAGCTTTCAAAGCAAGCATATTTACTTAGAAGTAAAAGTATCTCTGCACGAGACATCTGACACGTGAAGAACACATGCTGGGAGATGCAGTGGTAGCAGGGAAGGGTGGTTTAAAAAGACAGAGCCGGTGGCAGGGCAAAGGCTTTACTGAACATTGGAGCAGAGTGAAGGGGCTATGAAATGCCAGATAGGAAACTTCAGCCCATTATAACCTTTCCAGGCCCAAGCCTGGCTTCGGAAGGCAGCTCCATCCCATTTCCATTCCCGGCTCCCCTCTGATTGCAATCCCACAGTTTTAGACTGGAGAGGTGAAATTGACAATCCCTTTGGGGAGGCGAAGATGTAATTAACAAACCCTCTGAGGAGAGATCTCTGCTTCCCAGCTAACATCTCCCTATACTTGACAAACATGCGCCGAGGCATCTCGTGTAGAGAGATTCTACGTCTCATTGGTTTGCAATTATATCTTTCCTCAAGTAAATTACAGGTGACATGTAACAGTTAAGCTTAAGTTTAAATGTAATAATATTAGAGTGAGGAAACAACCTGTTTCTCCATGGGTTTGCCAACATTTGGCAAAATCCACTATGGCTTGGATCAGTAGCATCACCATAATCTCACTTTTCCTTGTCTGCACATCAAGAATGTGGTCAAGAGATATGGCTCATCAACATTCTCCTTTGCTGGTTAGTGTGCAGGGTCAGACAGTGATGTTCCATTGGGGATATTTGTTAGTTATTGTAGTAAATCTGCACAGTTAGGAAAGTGTGGAGTCACGTTTCATGAAACACTCTCCAAGGGAGAATACTGCAACAGATAAAACTTAAATGTTTCTTGAAATTGATTCACATCCTGTTTCATACTTGTAATAGCAGAAGAAAATGTAAAAATTTAATCTAAATAACACTGTTCCCTATTACAAGTGGCCAGCTAATCCGGCTGCACATGAGTGGGGATGTGACTCTGTATCTACCTACACATTTTAAACCCGCCTTTTATTGAAGAAGTTCAGGGTAGCATACAGGGTTCTCTCCTTCAGTGTGTCCTCATAGCAATCCTGTGAGGTAGGTAGGCTGAGAGTGAGTGACTAGTCCAAAGTCACTCAGTGAATTTCATGGCTGACTGTAGATTTGAACCTGGGTTGCCAAACCTGGCAAATAGTGGGAAGTTTAGTGATAGGGAAATGGGCGGTTTGTAATATCCTGTGTGCTACTATGTCACTTCCTGGAACATAGAAAACCTGGAAATAACATAAGGTAGCTCTAGGAATTGCCATAAAGCGTTTCTAGTGATTACTAGGGCTACTCTATACCACTTCCAGCTTTTCCTAGAAATGACATAGCGGTGCACAGGACACCTACTTAAAATTTTTTTCCCACAGATGCTTAGAGTGGCAGCAGGCAATGACTGCTACCAGCAGAGGGCCTCCACAGTAGGTCTGGCAGCCCTAGTTCCACACATTTGCAGTACTGTAAATCTCATAACTTTTATAAATAAGTAAATTAATAAATAAATTTTATTATATTACATTAGTGTTATAGCGGTATTATTTTTAAAAAAACCCAACCTGAAGCCTGTGGCATGAATTAGGACTCTTGTGTCAATGTGGCATAAAACTGTAAGCTATACTGTGTATATCAGAAAAGGGGCAATTGTGCTACTTAGCTGTTTGGTGAGACTTACGGTGCAATCCTAATAAGAGTTACTCCAGTCTAAGCACATTGAAATCAATGGGCTTAGAGTGGTGTAACTCTGTTTAGAATTGCAGAGTTAAATATTTTAAGCTGTGATATTCTATTGTGGCTTTTATGCTGAACCTTCCTTTTAAAATTTTTGTTTATTTCATTTATAGCCCTCTTTCCTCACTGAGACTTAAGGTGGATTACAAAATATAATTCAGAAAGCGTAAGACATATAATAAACAATGCAGTAGGACTAAATTACAGAATTGGAGGACAATGGAGAAGTGTGCTCCTGATCATTTTTGTTTTGCATATTCTGTAGAATGATAGAAGTGTAGGAACATTCCTCCGGAAGGCTTAACTACAAAGTGGGAGCTACCACAGAGAATGCACACAAACAGAGCAGTTTTTGATGTTACCCATTTGCCAGGATGAACATTCAGAAGGTTTTGCTCACATGAGTGAATCCGTCATGGTGTAACATAGCAGGTATATGGGTCCAAGAGCTTCGGAGATGATCATTAGTACCTTGAACTGAACCCAATAACTGACTGGTAACTACTGTAGAATGAGCATGATATGTGAAACAGCTGGGTGAGATGATCCAGAGATTTGGACTGTGTTGTTACTAATATGCAAATGATACTCAGCTCTGTTCACACCTCCAACAGATCCCATGGAGGCTGTGAAAAGCTTGGACCAGTGCCTGGACATGGTTTTTGAAGAGGACTAATAAACTAGAGTGTAATCTTGACAAGATGGAGGTGCTACTGGTGAGGCAATGGACTGACCTGGTTGAGATGTCTCCTGTTCTTGGTAAGGTTGCATTCCCTCTAAAGGAGTAAATTTACTGCTTGGGGGGTTCTGCTGGATCTGGGTCTCCTGTTGGATAAGCAGATGATAATGGAGGCCAGAAGTATTTTTCATGAGCTTCAGAGAGTGAGCCAGCTATGGCATTTCCAGGGTTAAAAAAAGGTCTTGCCCATGTGATGGATGTCCTTATAATATTTAGACTACTGCAATGTGCTTTGTGCACGGCTGACCTTGAAGAGTGCATGGCAGGGGCAGATAGGCCAATAAGACCACAAGGAAAAGTTCTGATGGGCCTGCCAGGTCTGCCCGCCCCCCCGCCCCCAAATGAGGACTACCTACTTTCATATGAACCTACTCAACCATTACAGTAATTTTTGGGAACACTGCTTTGGATGCCCATCACTTGAAGCTAGATACGTGGCAACCTGAGATGTGCCTTCCTGGTCAAGGTATTGAAAGAGTATTTAATTTATAGTACTCTGCGTTTTATTTGTTATCCCCTTTCAATGACTTCACACAGATCAAGATATTAAAGCAGTGATTTTCGGTTTATTGCTTAATATTGATAAGCCCATGATACTTCCTCCATTTCAGGGAGAAATATGTAAAGACCAGTCAGATCAGAGAATATTATATACTTTCAATAATGTTTGTTTACAGAATAATTGCTATTTGTTAACAGAATAGAAGATCAAAGGTTAGGATAAATCTCTTCAAACTGACGCATACACCTTGTCAGAATGATGCATTTCCCCAGAAAACATGACATGTGACAAGCTTAAGTGACAAATGAATTATACAAACATTTGAGAAGCTGGAGCCATATATCTGATATTTTCTTAAGAAAAGAAAGCGTACAAGGTTGAAATCTTATTTATCTAATTAGAATAACCAAAACAAAAAAAAATGTTTATACTTTGCTCAGTGACTTGTCTCACTCACTAACAAGCAGGATATCTCAGAGGCAGGATTTTGACACTGGAGCAAGGCCTCCTTATTTGTTTACATCCTCTATATGCTGGTATCCTAGAATGTATGCTCAGAATAAGATTTATGAAATGGTTCCTAAAAATTCTTTAACAGGTATCAACTATGGAATTTCCTCTTCAGGGAGACAGTCCCCCTCTATCACTATTTCTGCTAGCAGGAAGCCTCCTTCCTGTTTATGTTTTTAACTGTTGCATAGGATATATATAACATAAATAAATGTTTTAAAAATATCTTTGTTCCTCTTTCAAACATCTGATTGGTGCTATTGCTGATATTCTGTTATGACGCATTGCAACAGTAATGAAAGTGGGATCAGGCCTGATTTCAGTGGCACGCTAACACTAAGTGTAATGCAAATAAGGGCCCAGATTAAGTCTAACATCACCTTTAAGCAATTCACACAGGTAATTGATATATTTTCTTATACAAGTGTGATGCTGCATTGAGCCACATATGCAGCATCCAACTGGTGCGTGCAATTCTTTACCCAGTTTGGGATGTATTAGCATCTGGACACTCTTGGTAATTGATAAAGTTATCAGCCGGATGCACAAAAAGTGGCTTATTTGTTCCCCAAGAAATATGATATTTCAATATGGGGTTTTAAGAATCCGCTTTAAATTTACCATTTGTGTGTGGGAGAGGGGGTTTAAGCTGCGAATATTAAAAGGCTTCTTGCTTAAAATTAAAGGAACACCTTTTAGTAGAAACAAAATGCTTCACGAAATCCATAATCCACGATGTTAAAGTCTGTGTATAGTTGTTAAACAACATTTTTGCTGAAAGACCAAAGTGAAGTGTGTGGTGCCAAGAGGAAATGATCCTTCTGAAAGGAAATGGGTTGAAAAGCTTTAGTTGTACTTTCACCCTTGGAGTTTTGGTTTAAAGCCATCTCTGCTATCCATCCCAGAGTAAAGAAATCCATTGAGCATGGAAAAAAAATCCACAGGGCCATGGTTATCATCAAAACATAAATTGTATACTTTCAAAGACATCAAATAAAAATCAAATTGTGTTTTATTTTTTTCAGATATTACATCTTGGGCAAATAAGGTCTAATGAGATGGATCAAAGCTATGCTTAGAGAAAATACAGAAGCTCTCCTCCTGGCATACTACTGAAGGGAAGAAAGAAAAATTCCTTGTTATACTAATGGACACTTTCTGGAATGCTGATCTTATGCTTCTGATGGCTTACATAATCTTTAAATTAAAACTGGTTTCATTTACTGTTTGCAGTAGCAGAAGCATACCTATGCCTCTCACAGTTACATAATTATTTTTAGGACTGACTCTACTGTCAGGTAGAAAAATTTAAGTGTCATTGCACAATGAAAAAAAAATCAGTGATTTGTTTATTTATTTATTATTTAATTATTCCCATGGGGAGACGACATTTATATTTTCCAGGTCAGATATTAACATGTCCTGGTCCCGCCATAATTGTTGCTTTAGATGAACTTTTTAAAAATCCAGAAGACCTTTCTGTTCCAACTCAGTATATTTCTCTGATTTATCCTATGTTTAAAACATTTTTTTTTCAATTTCAAGATAGAGCACACACTTGCAGACTTTCCTTCCAATCAATCCTATTTCTACTCCATCTGTTGGACTAAAACTGTTCTCTCACAGTAGTTTGTTCAAGGCATGTTGGGCAGACAGGGACAATGCAAACCCACACTGACTGCATACATGGGGGCAGTATCTAGGAGGGTTAGAGTTTGGAGAGGGGAGGGAGATCAGTTGTAATTCTGGAAGTACATCAGGCCCCATCTTGAGGTTGGTAATCCTACTCCACAGAATTGTTGATGGGACTGGAAAAGACAATCATAACCCATCTTACCTCTCAAATAGGGTTGCCAGGCCCCTTCCATCTCCCGGTGGCGGATTGAGGCCTGGTACTTACCTGCAGGGGTTGGGGGTGTGTGCATGCACAAAGTGTGCGCATGCTCCTGCAAGTGCGATGACGTCACTTCCAGGAAGTGATGTCATCATGCGACCCTCCCCCTGGGAGTGCGCCCACACTCCGCAGGGGCCTGGATTGGGGACACTGTGGAGCATGGAAGCACTCCTGCCCTCCACAGCAGCCCAAAACATGCCCGTTTTGGCCCAGATTGGGCTCATTTCAGGCCTGTTTGGGCGCAGATTGGGCCTGTTTTGAGCTGCTGCGGAGCATGGGAGCACTCCTGTGCTCCACAGCAGCCCCAAATGGGCCTGATCTGGGCCAAACTGGGCCCAATTCAGACAGCTGCAGCGCATGGGAATGCACAGTGCCGCAGGGGAGCACACATGGAAGGTGCACTCCCCCCCCGGCCAGGTAAGCGTGTGAGTGTTGGGGAGGGGGCGCAAGGGATCCCACCATCCCTACTCTCTAAATACCCCCTCGCATAATACTGTAAACCTTGAGCTAGTATCCCTATGTAGGATTGTTGAAAGTCACCATGGCCCTCTGGGACTCTTTCACATCACCCATACCCAGCTTCAAAACCACATGAAAGTAAATCATGTAACTTGTTAAGTTCATAGGTGTCCAGAATGACTGTATCCTGCCAGAATGTTGTCACCCTAGACCCTCCTCTCAGGTACCCTGGTTCCATGTACATAGCAGAACACAGGATTAGGCTAACAATTAGGCTAAAACAGGTTACACTGAAAAAGTTTCAAGTTACACCAAGGGCTGGGATTTTACGCATATTTTCATGAAGTTAAATCACATTTATTTGAACAGAGTTTCTTCCCAAGTAAACATGTTTAGGATGATGCTTTAAATCCCTGAAACATGCAAGACAAAGCAGTAGTTTTGTTTAACTGTTCCCTTTAGATCTAATGTGCTATCTTCATTAGAGTGCAGGATTAGAATCTGGGAGACCTAGGTTCAAATCTCCACTCTGTCATGGAAGATTGCCAGGTGACCTTAGGCCCATCACGAACTCTCAGCCTAATCTACCTCTCAAGTAGTTGTAAGGATTAACTGGAGGAGAGGACATTGATGTAATCCACTTTGGCTCCCCACTGGGGAGAAAGGTGGGGTATAAATGAAGTAACTAATGCCTTTTTCAAACAGCCTTTGTAAACCATTTTGACTACTGGTTGCTAGTGGATTTTTTGTGCCATTTCAGACACAACCAGTTTGGCTGCCAGTTGCGAATGTATTTTTAAAAAACTTTTGCAATGCAAGGTTGAGCCTTTTTAAAATTTTGACCCTTCCCTTTTCTTGTTCTCAAGTGTTCTGTGCGCTTTTGATTGGTTTCAGTGCACTGTGGGAAATGCTGCTGGTGCTTTTGTCAGCAGTGCCTTTTTTTTGTTTTCCTGCCCATTTCCAGCATGTTCCATTTTTTTAATTGAACAGAGTGATCAGCGTTATAGTGCTATAGCATTGTAATGGTAGGCTAGGGTTGCCAGGGCCCCCAGGGGTCATACCGGGGGGGCAGGGGCCTTGAAATTGGGGGCAGTGGTGTACTTACCTCCCGTCTGCTTCCGCTCCCCTCTTGGACTGGAAAATGATATCATTTTCTGGAGCGACAGAGGAACGGTTGGTTGTGCTGAAGACAGATTCCTTAAAAGCCTTCAAATGAGTGATTTTTTAAGGAATCTGGCTTTAGTGTGATCCGCTACAGGTGAGTGTTGGAGCATGTGGTTCTTCCCCCTGTGCCTTCCCTCCAATGGCCAAGTGAGTGGGGCTGGGAGTTCCCTTACCCCGGGCAGGTAGAAGGCATACATATGGAAGGTATAGCAGGTTTTTTGAATTCCCAGTCTCTGCCACTTCCTGGGTGGAGATACACATTTTCCTTATATCTCTGCAATGGAATGGGCTAGAAACTTACTTAAAAAAACCCTGAAAGCTAGGAATTCAAAGAATCTGTGGTACCTATCATTACAATGCTATAGTGCTATAGCAATATTTTTGTGCTGATATTTTAAAAAAATTGCAAAAGCCCTGGTAGTCTCAGGAAGGAGGTGTAGCCATTTCCAGTGCCCCCCAACAGTTGCTTTTTGAAATGGCCACAGTGATTCACATATGGTTCATAAATAGATGTAAATGCTGTTTGAAACCACCACATCGCTTAACACAAAGTCATGGCAGCTAGAGATGGGCATGATCCAAAAAAAATTAACAATCCAGCTGATTATGGATCGGCGCCGGCGACAATCCCGAATTAACGATCCACACCGATCATCTCCCGCTCCTGAGCCGTGGATCGTGGAGGCCAAAGCAGGGCATGCTGGTATTATGTGGGAAGGTGGGTGGTGCCGGCGGCCGCCGGGCCTGGCGGGCGGGGGGTCTGGCCGCTCGTCTGTGTTTGGCCGTCAGAGCTGCCTATCAGGGTTTGCAGGGATGACATTGGAGTGCCCATGGCTACAGAACACCCCCTTCCCCCTCCCTCCCCTGGGTGTCTTCTCCCAACTTGTGACTGCTTTGCTGCTCCATTGGTTGGAAGGAAGCCCTGCTGATCAAGGAAAGCTGGGCTTCCATTCGGGTTTCCAGGGCGACAGAAGGAGGGCAAATATAGCTCAGGCTTTCCCCTGGCTCTGTTGCCAGGGGAATAGATTGCTGGCGCCTGAGTGTCTGGATCCCCGATCCGAGTCCGAACGCAATGATCCAGGCCTCTCCCGATCGCTGGATCGTTGGCCGTGGATGATCACGATCCGCCAGTTCATGATCGCGTGATCGCCATTATTGTGGGTTTTTTCGATCGTAATGTGGATCATGCCCATCTCTAATGGCAGCAATGGATAACAACCAGGTTGAAATAGAAATGTGACAGAGGCCTGACTAATGAACTAACCTGCAGATTTCACAGGTCCTATGGAAAGACGATAAAAAAGAAGATAGTCATAAATATAATGCCTCTTGCAGAGAGAATCAAGAACTCAATAAGATCATTCAGTAGTTTTATTGCAAGAGGATAAACTCAGTTATTACCAGGAACTAAACAGTGCATGCATATTACATCTATCTTGCAGTCACTTCACTGGCTGCCCATTAATTACAAGGTACAATTCAATGTATTCGCCTTCACATAAAAAGCGCTTCATGGCCTTGGACCGTTGTATCTGCAGGACTTCTTTTCCTCCCATGCCTGATCATGACAATTTAACTTATCTGAACAAGGCCTTCTAAAGGTGCTACTCTGCTAATGCGCAAGATCAACAACTGTCTGTACATCTGCAATCTCTGTTGTGGCCCCCAGCTACGGAATGGTCTGCCTGAGAAGGTCAGGAAGGCTCCCACACTTTTGACTTTCAACAAACTATGTAAAACAGACTGTTTAGGAGGGCACTGGTGATACTTTATAATAGAATGAGTCAGGAAGATATTCCAATGGGACTCTATAATATCAATATATATTATCTGTTGTTGTATGTTTTTATCTTGCTCTTACAGCACTATATGTCTAATTATGTAATGCCGTTTCTTGCATTGCTCAACACTGTCATATGAAATACTTATGCCTTGTTTCAGATTTCTCAAATCCTAGTGTTATTTCATTGTTTATTAGATGCCTCCTCTTCCTGTTGATTGTAAAGATTTATAATCTACCTTGAGTCTCAGTGAGAAAGGAACTAACTAACTAACTAACTGACTGACTGACTGACTGACTGTGCAATTCTAAGCAGTTATTCCTGTCTAAGCCCACTGAAATCAATGGATGTAGACTGGAGCAACTCTGAAATTAATCTTTACTGAAATTAATCTTTTTTTAAAAAAATAAATGAGAGTCCTAAAAGGGTTAGCAGATGGTATAGAACATGACATCATCAAAAACCAGTGTTGAAACAGAGTTGTTTATTGGCTATGCATTGCTGAACTACAAGTCTACATGGTTTCGGTATCTTCCACAGCCTTACACGTTGTTTAACTCTCTGGTTTTTCTATGCTGTGACTATTGAGGATTTATATTGAACAATTTTTGTGGAAGGGACTGTTACTCATTCAGCAGTATTGTATGCCAACCACAATTTCAGCTGAATATTACTATAATACAAATAAATAATGATAATAAACCAGATATACATTTTCCGATAACAATTTATGCGCTTCACTCATTGCTAGGTTGTTCTGCATCATTTGATATTTATGAGAAACCCCCCAGGGCATGCTATTCACTCTGAAAGTTAAGACAGCAGCTGTGCCACATTTAACATTCACTTACTTCTCTCAAGAGAACCCTCCATGTTTCACGAGGTCTCTAAAGAGCTACCTCATTTTTCTCCCTGCTGTTTCAAATCCAATTGTAAGCAGTTCTATTACTGAAGCCATCTTCCCAACTGATAAATAGTGAGTTGGAATCAGGCCTTTGGGAGCTTTTATTTATCCAGAGGATTTTAGTCATTTAGATGAATTGCTGAATGACATGACATTCTGTATTCTTATATCCTTCCACTATTTCCAAGACCTGATTGCTAGGGAATGTAAAATAAGGCCTAGCAACCAGAATCATAGAACTTGTGTACTCCCCTGAAGTGCTTCTTCATCTTGTATTTGATTGATATTAAATAATTTTCCTTCTGGGAAAATCAAGAATTCTCTTGTTTAAGACTCTTGTTTAAGTTTTTTGTACTGTATCCAAGCTATATCTGAACTGCTCAGCATCAGCAATCTCTGAAGTTTAATAAATAATAAATAATAGTGCACTTAGAACCAGCATGATACAGACAGCATGATCTAGTGGCATGATCTAGTGGAATAGGATCTGGGAGACCAATATTTACATCTCCACTCTGCTACAGAACTGACCTTGGGCCAGTCAAACTCTTTCAGCTTAACCTACCTCACAGGGTTGTAGTGAGAATAAAATGGAGTCGTCTCCACTGGAGAGAAAGGTATGCAGAAAGATGTAGATGTCTTCCTTTCTGTCTGTAGATTTCAGAAGCTGGTGTTGGAGGATTGCTGCTCAGCGCTTGGCCTTTGGCCTGTAGGCTTGTGCAAGGTTCCATCCTGGCACCATGCTTTTTAACATCTATGTGAAACTGCTGGGTGAGGTCATTTGGAGATTTGGGCAGAGTTGTCACCAATATTCAGATGACACTTGGCTCTATCTGGTGCTCCCAGCTCTTCCTAGGAAGACTGTAGAAATCCTGGACAAGTGCTTGGAGGAAGTTTTGGAATGGATTAACCTTCAAGAGTTTTTAGCTTTGTTACAAGTACACCTGTAATGAAATGTTTCAAAGAGATGCTTTGGTAAAGTGATAGGGACTGTGGATTGTACTACTTTGTATACTATGTATATCACGTTGCTATAATTATGACCCTTCTATTTAATTTCTGCTTAACTTAACATATCATTTTAATGCTTATATGTTTTATTTTGGTTTCAGCTCTGTTTTCAGATTTCTGCAATTGAAACTGTATTGCTTTATTTATTGGATGTCCCATTCCTGTCTCATTGTCAGATGCGTCCTGCTTATCTGCCATGTATGTCTATTATTCTCTGTACTCTGGGCCTCTGAGAATGTGTAAAGAACTATCTGGGTAACTGACTATGTAGCCAAGACAGAGTAGCTTATCTTGCAGGTGGCTGCTTTCGCTTTCTCGACTGGCATGGGAAAGTGTCCTTGGAATGCCAGCCGGAGCCATATTTCCCTGAGACATGAAATGAGCTTATCCTTGTCTTCCCATTCCCTACCCCCTCCAACCTCCTAAGCCCTGCGCGCCTAAATTCTAATGGTCTTCATCCCAAGGCGGGAATCCTGCCCTATAACTAACATTGCTTTGCCCATTTACGTCACTTCTGCCAATGCTGTAGTCTGAGTGCACTGATACTGATGGGTCTCTAATAAAGAAACTTTTACTGGGTTCTTGAAGTGTCTGCAGTGAAGTAACTGGGGATCTAACTGGCAGAGCCTGACACTCATGCTGTGATCTACCTTGAGTCTCGGTGAGAAAGGCAGATTATAAATTATGTAAATAAACAGAAGAGGGGGGTGGTTGAAGTCATGATCTTGAGGCCTTTTACTGTGTAGAGTCCTGCAGACTTAGGATAGAGGGATTTGGGCACAGGGTGAAGTTGGCATCAGGTACCATTGTTGTTTTGTAAAGAAGGTGATAACAATGACAGCCTCCACTGTGTTAATCAGCTGTCGATCACTAAACAGAAAACACATGGTTTTGTGTTAAAGAGACAGTTGATTCCTCACCCCTTTGCAACCAGACAAAAAGTTCTACAGAACATGAACAATTTTTGTTTTATTTTGGTCAGTGTTAATAAATGGTATTGACTGGCTTTTACCTTTTGCCTTTTTTTCTTTGGACCTACATAACTACCTGAAACTTCTAGAAAAAATTGATTTTTTTTTAGGTGGTCCACCAGGTCTTTTTTGGGTTGGTAAGTCACAAGTTGTGCAAATCTGTTTTAGACCATTATCATGTTAAACATCAGTATGTCACCTTAGACTTAAAAAGGTGCATTTTGCAGCTAACTTTGCATGGCATTAGCAGGGTCAACCCTAGTCAGAATTTGGATGGGAGACTGCTAAAGAAGGCCACAGTTGCTATGCAGAGGCAGGCAACAGCAAACCACCAATGAATATCTCTTGCCTTGAAATCCCTATGGGGTCACCATAAGTTTGCTCTGACTTGATGACACACATGCATCACATCATAGACTGTAGGTGCTATAAGCCCTGGTTACTTCCTTAGGTGCAATAATGTCACATGCCAGAAGAGGGTGAATTTTGATAAAAATAATAGTGGCCAGTCTTGGAACTGTCCCTTGCATGTAACCACAAAACAAAAACAAATAATGATGTTGTTGTTAAATTCTGTGGTATACTTTCTTTAAAAAAATGGCCTGAATCACTTGGGAAAAGCTTGTTATTTAGTTGCAGCGTTCAAATCTGTTAATCAAACAGTCTGTTAATCAAACGCTTAATATTTTTCATGATAGCTTGGATATTAAACATTTAATATCTAATACCTCTACTTTCCAAGTAATGTAATATCTCTATGGAAAAATGTGTTATCTAATAAATTTTAAAGGCTTAGTTAGTACTTTGAGTTTACAATGGATAGCGTGTGGTAACCTATCACTGAATGCATGGCACAGCTGAACTCTTATACACATTGAATTACTGAAGAGGGCAGATATCTTTCTTTTTTTACCTGAAATCTGAGAACCACGGTAAAAATAACCTCATTCATTTTTACTTTGTAAGAATCCGAGGCTCCACAGCACTGACAAGATCTTCAGTATATCATTTAATGCAGATTGATGAACTTGCTTTCAGAAGAAAACAGGCCTGCCCAAGTATAAAATATGGCAATGTAGAGAAATGGTATGTCTGGCAACACACACACACACATGCAAATACAAACCTGGTGGGCCTACGAAAGATCTCATCAAACAAAAAAGGAAGGGTGGATGACCACATGGGTACACTCTAATCCCAAAGGCCCAAGGAAGTAAAACGCCTATTTGAAAAATTAAAAGGTTTTACTACAGATTCTAAGCATTTGGAAGAATACCCACAAATGTGTGTGCAGCTTCAAGGTTTTTTTAGTCAGCTGTTCTCTAGTTCAAGTAAGAAGGACATTTTGGCCTGATGTATACATCATCATCACAAAAGCATTAGACCTATGTTGCATTCATACAGCAATGATTCTGCAGAGGCATTTGCAGCAGCAATGGACCATCCAGAGGATCGTTTGATCAGTGAATTCCTGCTCTGCTCCATCCTTCTTGTAGCTGCCTCTCCCCATTCCTTTCTAGGTGATCTGAACAACCTGTCTCCACATTTCCCTTTATATCTGTGTAGCAAAAAGTCTAGAAACTTACTTTTTTTTAAAGTTGGGGGTTCAGAAGAATAAGTACATTGTGGCAATAGACCATTATAATGGTACTGCGCTATAGCACAAGGGCAATTAGCAAATTAATTACACAGTTAATTAATTATGGAGTTGAACTGTGTTATTTCAGAAAAAATTGGAACAAAGCAGGTTTGGGATAGACTGGACCAAAGTGGGAAAAACTTGAAAAGTGGATGAGTAAAGGAGGTCATTATGTTAACACTAAAAAAAAAAAGTCCTTCAGTTTGGAAGCAAAGGCAGATCAAAATGCCCGTGAGGAAGCAGCCCTAGTTCCCAGTGACCCCTTCCATTTTAGTGTTGCAGAGAATATTTGCTGCAACATTCAGATCACTGCAAATATGTGCCATTGAGAGTTGTGCCCAGCATCCCCTGTAACATTACAAGTCATTCAGGGTTGCATGTGTGATCTTGTGTTACTTCACTGGCAGCCCTAAAATACTGCAGCCCAAAGTGACTGCTTATTTTATCTGTGCAATCAGGCTCTCATTGTGTATAGCACTGATGTGTGTTTACTTTCTTACACTTGATCGTAACCACACAGTCAATAAAGTAGAAACTATTATTGGTGTGTACACACAACAAAATAGCTGGCGTTTAGCTATATTAGTGGATGTTTATGTACTTAAGGCAGATTAAGGCTCCTCACCAAGCATGTATGACATGCCTGTTCTGATAATACACTTAAATTAGCATACCATCAAAAAGAAACACCACTTCTGCAAAAAAGAAAAAAAGAAGGGAGTCTTCTTGGCGAGTTCAAAGGAGACTTTTTTCATAGCTGAGGCAGAAAATCCCCTGGTAGTAAAATTATAACAATAAACAAAACAATCAACATTTTGCTGCCTTTTAATGACAATTCCAAAGCTGTAGTCTGATGTGGAAATTCCAAACCTGTTGCCTGACGTGAGCAGCCTCAGCCTGCCTCAGCCCGACTTCATTAAGAAGAATCCCATGCAACCTCCAGCATGAAACTGGGTTGTGATAGGGCTGACTTCTGGTTAGTGTGATCTGCTTGCAGTAGAAACCCTGTGGAGATCTCCTCTAGCAGGCAAACAGATGCATCTGGAAAGTTCACAAGCAGGACGTGACAGTAATATGCATCCCTGTTATTTGTGCCTCTGGACATAGAGGTTTTGTCTCGTTATTGTTAATAGCCAGTGACAGCCTTTTCAACAAATTTGTTCAGCCTCTTTTCCAAAGCCACAACACTCATTTCATTCTCCAAGGCTACTTTCTTCTGCTTCCTAACAGTAAAATGGGAATAGAAGTGTGGAATGAAAGTCGTTTGCACAGTGGTGCTGTCCAGTCAGCCAAATAGTCTGCCTTCTAGATAAGCAAAGTATAAACAGTGTGCAGTTGCATAGCATATAGCTATGGCAGTATTCTAGACAGGAGAAGCCTGCTGCCTGTGTTTAATAGGCAGCAGACAGCTAGGTAGTCCACCAGCAGTCAGTGATCCATCTTCTGCTACTACATATGACCTCATTTAATACGGAGTCTTATTAACCCCGATGAACTTTTTATCCCACCTGCCTTTTCTCCAAGTAGTACTTTTGGTTTTTATCCTCAGAATAATCCTGTGAGGTACAGTAGGCAGAGAGTGTGACTGGCTAAGGGTCACCAGCAAGCTTTAGGGCAGAATGAAGATCTGAGGCAGTGCCATATTACTGTAAGACATTACATTGTGTGTTGTTTTTTACTTTCTTGTTTTTAATTCCTGCAACTGGGGAAGATATGAACATACTCTAACTGCTGAACCAGCATCCTTGGCTAGCACAAACTACTATCATTCTGTGCGCCTCAAAGGTCACCACATCTGTTTCTAAAGCCAATCTGAAGTCTAGAAAGTGGGCCCAGACCCACGTGCCGCTTCCCTCCAGCGCCCACTATTGACCAATACCTGCGCGGGAAAACAACCAATGACAACAGGGAGCCTCTCAAGGCGCCGCTATAAACACTACGGCTCCTTGTCCCTCTCCTCGGTACACATGCGCGCACCAGCGTCCTGCAGGTTGCGGGGGCATCGCCACCAAACTGCTCGCGACTCCCCGGGGAAGCGCAAACGTCGGGTGGCGCGCGCCTTTTCTGCCCCTCTTTTCTTTTTGCCGCGCACTTGTTTTGGCGTGTGACTCACTTCGGAAAGAGAAAGGGCAAGGGGGGGGGAAGTAGTTGCGCCTAAGCGAAGTAAGAAAGGGGGGGTGGCTTCTGAGCGAAAGCCTCCCACTTTCATTGCTTCCCTCTCTCCCTCCCCGCCTCCCTCCCTCCTCTTTTGTTTTCTTCTCAGTTGTACTTTAGTGCGTGAAGAAAGGGGGGGGGGTCTAGCCTTACATGGGATGTCCTACTTTTTTTTTTTTAAACTAGAGGAGCAGTTCCAAGGGGTAGCTTCGACTCGGAGCAGGGGAAGAGAATAAATAAAAATAAAGCAGCATCGACGGCGGGAATTAAAACCGCGGCAGGAGAAGGTGAGTCTGTCAGTCCTTCTTACCTTTTCCGTCGTGCCTCCTTCTCCCCCCCGCCCCTTCTCTAGAGGTAAGAGATTGGCTTCCCGGTCACGGGTTGGGGACTTTATGAGGCGCTTTCCTTTAAAAAAAAAAAAAACCTACTAAATCTCTGAGGTCAACATGCCGAAGAGCCAAAAGAAAAGCTGCTGACGTTGGGAGTCTTGTCTCCAGCAAGGAGACTCTCTCAGTATCCAGAGAGCTACTGAAATCCATTTTGCCCTTCGCGTCACGGGGCCGGGGCCAGGCAGGGACGGTGCGCGCCTTGCTGGGCACAGATTGACACGGTGTTTCGTGCTGGACTCGCTTCGTGCGGCTCCTCTGTGACTTCTTCAGGTGATCGGGGTTCCTCGGCTTTTAGCTTGCCTGAACCGGGGGTGGGGTGGGGGGATAAACAAGGTGTTTGGAAAAGTTTGCCTCGCTCTTTCGTAGTATTTCCCGGTGCCCCTCTCGAGTTTCTTTCCGCCCTGCTTTTGTCGTGCCGTGGCTACAAACGTGACACTGTGGTACGAGGGAACGCACACGAGCACTTTTCTCTTCCAAAGAGTCCGGTGCCTTTGCATTTCTAGTCGGCTGTGCTCTCTTAAAAGCTGGGGCTGTGTTCAGCCACTGTCCCGTGGGGTTCTCCGTAAAACACCTCTCAGAAAGTTAGATGTGAGCTCCTGTATCGCTCAAGTTTGCCGGCAAAATGAATAGGAGCGTGGAGGGGATAGAATTAAGAAACTTGTATTTCGTGGTGGTGAAATAAAGATGACAACACGTTGGAATAAATAGTTTTTTAAATTGCATTGTCAGATGTGGATCTGGAATATCTTTGGCGCTGAACAACTTGCAGCTTTCCCATTCTTGTTCTGTTTTCTGATTTTTCTTTAAAAACACAATTGTAGTTTGTATATTAGAAATACTCGTAGATAAGATAGTCTGATTGACAGTGAATTAAAATATGGATAACTTAACAGGCTTATGAAAAGTAGAAAGGTAAGAGACACTTTACCGTTTTTGTCTGTTTGCTTCCTCCCTTTTTTTTTTTGTCTAGGCAAAAAACAGTTGTGAGGGCACCTAAGTGTAAAGTTGCACAGAACAGCTACTATTCTGGTGACTCCTTCCTTGTTTTCTGCTGTGAAGGAATCACTTTCCTGATCAGGGAGTGTTTAGTGCTCTTCTCCATCGAGATGCAGTGAACACTATGTAGGGGCTTATGTTTTGATTTGAAAGCACTTCCACGTGGAGGAGCCTCTTGTGTATGTTTGCTCTTGAGGTAATAGAATTCTCTGTGTTCAAACCCAATGGGCTTTGAGTCATTAATTTGAGACGCTGGCTGTCATTAGATGCTTCCAAAATCTGCAATAAAAGGAGGACTGCAGGATATGCTTTACATGATGGTATGCTGCTTCTTTGAAAAGCCCTGTTTATCTTACCTGTACCACTTTTGTATCGGTTGGTGCAACCATTTAATCAACAGGGAAAGATGTGAGTTGGTGAAATATGACTTTGCATTCCAACTTTTTATTGTATGCTATCTTTAGAATTGCATGGATGTCATTGTCCTGCAGTGAAAAGACATTAGCATAAGTGTTTAAATGGAAGATTTGGTTTGCTTGTTGGAAATAATAATTAGTATTAGAAGTTGATATATTATTTATTTTTTCTCTCTTGCATTCCTACCAGAGTTTTCAAGACAAGATGAATGTAGTGTAATGTTTCAGTAACTACAAGGTTAGATTTTCTTTGGCTCATCGTCAGTTAACAAATGCAATCTGTACCATCTGATTAGTGGTTCACACATTTTAAATATATGTAACTGCATATATATATGTTAGCTGAAATATTTTGATTAAAATGCTATTTCAGTAGATTAAGGCGCTAATAATAACATTATAACATAGATTAAGGTGCTAATTTGGAACTGATGTTTTAAGTATTGCTCCACATCATAACTTCTCAAATATTAATGGTCTTCAACAGGCTCTTTTTCTCTATGATCAGCTTTTTAATGGTTTTGTTAGGATCTAAGTGTTGCTTTTCTGTGGTCTGCTGTCACTGCTTTGCTTTTCAAAGGCATATCTATAGTTGGAGGACAGTTTTTTTTAAACAAAAAATACCATTACCTATAACTGAATTTTTCTGCAAGTACAAACCTTCTCTTTAATTATGTTGACAGCTGTGTGTGAAAGGGCAAGTCCTCAATAGAAAATAATACACTGCTTTTTCTGTATATTGCTGGTATTATTCCTGTTGTCCAATAATTTGTTTGGTTTAAATTGAAATAATTTTCCAGTCTAACCTTGTTTTGAAAGCACCTTTACAAATGTGTTATAAATGTGATTAGTAATGTAATACCACCCCATTGTTTTTAAATAGGCAGGTATACATTCACCAGATGCTTGTGTCTTTTGGAGTAGTTATATGGTTCAGTGTTTTGGATCGCTTTGTTCCTGTGCAACAGAGATCTGTTTTGACAATAAGTGACAGAGAACTCATGAGCAGAATTCTAGATCATGCTGCCATAGTCATAAGTTTCTCACTAGTGCTGTACGGCTCACAGTGATTTATTCATTCATTAGAAACATCACCTTTAAAACTGCACTCAAGTGCACATATTTGGAAGTTCTAGTTATCAGTGGTACATTTTCAAGTAAACGTTTTTAGGTGTAGAATCGCAACATTTTTAAAGAGTCCATTGATGCAAAAAAGTTTAATGGTAGAAAGTGTTTTCCATGTCAAGTTAATGATCACCAATCACGGATGTAGTTTTATTGATTATTATTCCAAATTACCATGCAGATTACCACTGAGCAGGTCCCCAAAAGATTCTCATTTTACAGAGGGAGGAAAAATGTGAATTTTTATACTAAAGGTGTAGCAATGGGATTTCTGATTTTCAGGCAATGAAATGACTTTTCCTGCTGAAAGGGAAAGTCAGAATGGGGGTTGGGTGGCCCATTTCACTGCTTCACATATAAGCACTTTCTTTAAAGTTCTTATCATTTTAAGTTTGGAGAGGTTTTATGAACACTAGCTAAAGCAGTTTTTTTCTTTTATAAGGAGCGTTTATTCTGCATAGTTTCATATGGCAGCTGCTGATCATATTTCATAGAGCTGTTAAAGCACTTAAAACCTAAAATTAGGTACTGTCTGGTAGTAAATATTTCAAATTGCTGCTTGAAGAAATAAATGGAGAAGTTGGGTCTCTAAAATAAGACTATCTGAAATCCATTGTTGAACAAAAAAAGTTCTATGGTTTTGAACACAAAATAACCAACAATTTGTTTCATCTTTACAGTCTGCTTTTTTGTTTTTTAAGTAATGAACACTCTATTGAGGGGCTCTTAATTTCTCTGAGTGCTCTAAACATGTAATTTTGCCACCACAAATAAAGTCAACAGGTATTGTTCTTCTGCTAAATATTTATTTTTTACTACATTGTGGAACAGAACAGTGTATGTTCACCTGCCTGATACAATTGGATTTTCACATGCTACAAAAAATGTTAACTCTGCTCACATTTCAAACCTGGTAACAACTGAAATTTTTAGAGGATAACATCTGTTAATTGAATATTAATTTTGCTTTATTTCAGTTTCAAGTAATATAAATGAACTAAAGATGAATAATGTAAATAATTCTTAGGATTAAACTGTGACTTTCATGTAGTTGACGATTATTTTACAGCTTTATAAATCCTCATCACTCTCCAGGTTTATTAGAAACATCAAACACATTGCTGTATCCTACACTAATTCTGTACATTTTAATGTGTGCTCATATGTTTTCATGGCTTTGGGTCCAGCCTGAATACGTGCTGTGTTTGGGCATTTTGTTAATAACTCTTTTTTAGAATTTTGCTGCACAAAGTTATATTGATCTGTTGTGAATATATATTAGAGTTGGATCGTTTGAATGCCATCTTATCTACGTAGTCTCAATTCTCACTTTAAAAAATTGGATATTATTGAAATACCAGCTTAACTATAATGTTTCGCTGCCATTAAAATGTTAATTGATCTAGCAAGTCTTGGTATAAGAGTTTAGTTTGGTACTTGAAGCCTTTCAACTTTCATGTTCATTTTAATTGTCTCTCAGATTTCAAAACCTGTTTCTGTATAAAGTACAAACCCTCACTGGCTTAAAAAAAGTATTGAAAAAAAGTATTGAAGGCAAACTTGGTATGTTATCAAACAAAGCTTGAAAAGTGAACATTGGCACAACAAGTTTAATGATTGGGATAAGTGGAGCTTGCAGAGTATGAGCACAAGTATACATTGTTCAGGTTGAAGATCTCTCCAGTCTAGAGCAGTGTAGGAGTTGTGCTTACTAGATGCGCCCAGACTTATTCTGAAGCAGCTTTGACTTCCTGATGTAACTGTTCATACTAGTCATCCATAGGTTAACAGTTATATCTTCCACGGAATTAGAAATGAACGGCATTCTGGAAAAAACGTACTTCATACGTAGCAACATTTAAAATCTATGATTTTCTATCTGTATTTGTTTAAATACAATTATTTATAGCAATACTTACAGAAATGCATTTAGAACTATTGTGTATGGGCTTATTAACTAATATAAGGAGCTAGCTTGCAATAATATGGCTAAAAATCTTACACATTTACTGGACAAATGAGCCATGTTTTACAAAGTGATTATTTGTTCGTTTTTCTGATGTTAAATCCAGATTGATAGATTCGGATTCCTTCACATATATCTGCACCCTAATTTTTCCTGGACACAGTTTTTGTATTCTCAACTTCTAGAAGGACCAATTTCAGTGTAAACTGTAGTTAAGACATTATTTCAGAAGTTATTTTGGTAAGTGCCATCCAGTTGCTTCTGAGCTTTCTGCTCTGTTAAGGTTGTGTCCATTTTTTTCTTGTTGTGGTGTTACAGTTCATCAAAAAAGGAAAAGACAGTTTGGCTTTTCCTTTTAGGCAGTTGTCTCTGAAGGTGTAGCATAATGGAGATTTCTGATCTGTGTCTCTTTTGAGGGTTGATAATACAACAGTACTTCTGTATGTTGCTATAACTTGACATTTAAGTACCCAGAAGGAACAGCCAGTAACTTGGGCAATGACAGTAGGCTTAACCTTTTGATTTTTGTAAATCCATAATTCGATTTGATACTATAATACACCAATTGACATACCTATTTTGACATTTGGATTTACATTTCTGGAAGCGTAAATCATCATGGCTCATCATCTTAATTGAAAATAAACGGAAAGCAAACATTCTGATTAATAGATCTGTAAGCCAAAATGGAAAACAGAGTACAACTATGTGGTCAAGGGTGTTTGGGGACTATATTTGTCAACTATTAGACTATCATGCAATATGGCAAACCATTTTTGAAACTAAAGAGACTTCTTTTAAAAAGTTTCTGCTGTGACATGATGATCTGGTAGTTGAAGGAAAAAAACCCCCAAATCTCCCCCAGCCATTCATGAGCCTGTGGTCATGATAAATTAGTTCTTTGGATCCCTACCGTAATTAAAACAAAATCATCTATGTTAATAAGTACAAAATCCAGACACTTGCATGGTTTAAGCCTAAAAATGGTGTTGATTGCATTTCATACTGCCTGTGCACAGCAAACTATATCCCTACTCCTGCCATCTGTTGTGGGCATTTGGCCTTCAGTTAGTCGTAGGGTTGTTAAGAGAAATTCTCTTAATTCCTCTTTGCCCATTTTTCCCCCTGAAATCCAACAATATGTTTCTTTTCTCCTTTTTAGAAATTTGGAGTCAGTTTCTAATCATTCCTTTTTGATAAGAGATAAATTTGAAGAGAGGATGGGCAGAGAAGCAGGTTCTGCAGAATTTCAGAATATTACTCTGTAGATGCTCAGAGGAAGGCCGTGTGTTCCAAAGCTTTCCTGTCTTTCTGCTAAACCACCACCCTGGGGTGTACAACATTAAACAACCACAAGGCCTGAAATTACAAAAGGGTATCTTGATTTTTTTAAAGAGAAATGAAAAAAAAAACTTAAAGAGAAATCCTGCTCTTAAGAGGAAAAAAGAGAATAAGAGGGATCAATGACAATATTTTAAAAAGTGAATTTTGTAAAAAGAAATGCCCAATCCCATAACGGCCCTAGTTTGCATACTTACTATATTCCTATGAATGAAAAGGAGAATGCTGCATCTGTAAAGAGGTGTAGATGTAAGTTTGCCCCTTCTGGTGATGTAATAGGAGATGCCAGCATGCCTCAAAACTAGAGTTGCCAGGTCTCTATACCTTCCCAGCGTGAGAGGGGACTTGGCACTTACCTGGGGCAATCTCACGCATATGCAAAGTGTGCATGCACTCCCACTGGGCATGATTATGTCACTTGAGGTAGTGACTTCGTACCCATTGGCAATGCACCTGCTGCATGCTGGCCTGGGAGGATTTTTTTGCCTCCTGGGCGTGTTCTCTGGGCCTTTTCTACCTGCTGGCCAGGTGAGTGGTGGCGGACGGCAGAGGCTGGGAACAGGGGTTCCCTCGCTCCCACTGGAGAACTGGCAGCCCAACCTAAAATTCTTAAGAGTGAACTACAGGTTCTAATTGTAGCACCCAAATAAATGTCCGTAATAGCATAAGGGCCATTTGGAAAATAGTGGCAGGGCAGTATGAATCTTCAAAAATAAAACAGAGTAAACAATGAGGTCTTTTTTGCTGTCCTTCTGTCGCCCTATGAAAGTTAGCTTAGTTGTTTCAGTCTTGGCAACAAAACAGTACTGAATATAATTTTAGTATTAAAAAAAAGCTTAAGACACAAAGCTTGCTTCATTGAAGACTTGTGATATGACCCTTTAAAAATGCTGCTACAATTTTAGAGGTTCAAGAATGTGATTGATTAATAATCTAATTTTGTAGATGAGGATGAATGGGTAGTTTTTTAGATACTTTGAAGTTGTATGATGGAACTTTCATTGCCACCAGATAATGATATGCAGAGACACTTTCATATGCTATACTTTTAACAAATATACCCAAGCTACCTTAAAATTTTAACATGAATGGGGTCTGGGATTTGCTGAGGAAACAGGTCTGTATTGAATATATACTTTGTGGAAAACCCAGGTTTGCTGCTGTGCAGTGTGTTAATGGCAGTCATTTTTTTCCCTGTTCTAGTCTCTACATGGCCTAAAGTTGTCCTACAGGTAAAAACAGAGTAGGTTAATCACCAGAGGGTGGAGCAGTGGCCTGGCTGCATTTTGAAATGGAGTCAGATGTCTGAAGGCTGAACCTGTTGTCTTGTAATATCAAGCAAATTGCATATTGCCCTTGTTGCGCGGCTGTCAGCAGTGTCAGTTTGCCAGCTGGAACTATCAGCCACAGCTGTGAGGGAAACAGCAGGAGATTTCCTGGCCTTGGCCATAGGCACATAGTGGAGGATTGGGTAAGCAGCTCCTGGCTCTGGCATGGGCTGTTGGCAACTGCTGACTGTGATAGCCCCGCCTCTCCATCTCCTTGTCTTTATGAGTAAGGCAGGAATTCCCCTCTGTGCATTTTCCTGCAGTGACGGTTGGTAGTCTTGCTTGAAATTTTTTTGCGTTGCCTGCCATTGGTGGCTGTTAAAAGTTCCAATATAATGTGAACAGGTTATTAATATTTCTTATGAAGAGTAGCAGAGGTGTCATGTAAGACAGAAAAATAGTGAAAGTTTGTACTAACGTTTATACTACTAACTGAAAATTTGCTAGTAGATTGTACAAGAGTTTCCTTAGGAGGTTTTTTGTTTTGTTTTTTAGTGCTAGAGGATGTCTGTCGGATTGTGATGTTACAGTTGTGTAGGTTTAGTGGTTAGAAAGTGAAATACGTTCTGGAAGATACAATTTCAATTCCCCATTCTGCCATGAAACTTGCTGGGTGTCTTTGGTCCTGCCATTCTCTCTCAGCATAATGTACCTCACAGGGTTGTTGTAAGGCTAATAATGGAGAGGAGAATGACCTACTTTGCCTGAGGTATTTGAAGGAAGGATAGGGGGTGTAATAATGTACCAAATGCATAAATTAAATTAAGATGAACATCTCCACTCTAGAAGTGTCAGAAAACTTTTCTCTTCTTGAAGATACAACAGTGACTGTCATTTGTATTAAAATACAAATAAAAATGGTATTAAAATGATATAGAGATGTGATAGACTGGTTTACACAGCTCAGAACCAAGAGAGTCTATTTTTAAGTACAGGAGTTGAGTCCAGTTGGACCTTAAAGAAACAAGGAGATTTTGTGGGGTCTAAGCTTTCAAGAGTCAAGCTTCATTTGTCAGATACAAGTTAAAAGGTGGAAGAGAAGGGAGTCAGGAAGCCAAAGTACAATATAAAATATTGATTAAAAGTTTGATTAAAATGGAGGAAATGCAGAAAATTGGCATCTGAGTGAGAGAAAAATCCTTTGTCCCTACTCAGTTGGCTGGGTGGGCGCCCATTGTCCTGAATTTGTGCATGAACTCAGTTTCAGCAATATTGTATTGAAAGATGGCAGTGTTGTTGTTAAGTTATTTATGTGATTTATAATCTGCCTTTATTTATAATTTTCCTTTCTTACTGAGACAAGGTGGATGACACAGTACCAGTCAATGTGATCTGGGACAATGCAACAGAGTATGGATTGCAGAAATTTGAAAACAAGTAGAAATCTGAAGAGAAGAGATGGTGGAAGTGCTATTGTATGTCTCTGTAGCATATGAGTTGGTGGTAATAGTGGTTCTTGAAATGCTGATTCTGAGTCAGAACAGCTTTGTATCTGCTTAGTCAGTAGCCATGAAGATGTACACAATTAGGATTAATTAGACATAGTTCCAGTGGGGTTTAGGCTACTCCAGATGTGATGTTTGTTCCTGAAAACTGTGCGGCTGTGGAATCTAGATTCCACATTTCCCTGAAATACGCCTCCCTCTGACTGTTTTAAGTACAGAAAAAAAGACAAGCAGAACCTGCCTTTTTTTGTCTGATGGCCAGGTGGGGAAGTTTGATCAGGGAAATGGCATGGGAGAAAAGAATTAAATCCTCCCTTATCCAGTGTTATAGCTCCAGTTTACATTTCCCTGTCTTGACTGCATTTTAGAGCTATATTACATGAAACTCCTGCATCATATATAATTTAGATATATAATTTAGATGTAGTGTTGTAAGTCAGCTTTTTCTGTTTTACTTACCAGTCTAACTATGCCCAAAATATAGAAAGAGTAAATGTGAATTGTAAGGTGTAGTTGAAATTTGCTACATATAAACAGAGGACATATCCTGTGTGCGCATTCTGTGTGCACTGCCTTCACATGAACACTTTTTGTGTGTGCATGGGAACAGCAGCTGATGACAAAGAGGGATAGTAGTAGTGGAATTATGTATGCAGACCATTGTGTGTGAGTGGGGAAGGAAGAATGCAGTCCTTTAGATGCTTATGAAGTGTACACTGTGTATTGTTGCTGCACAATGTTCCTATGTTGGCACATCATAAGGCTTTCTATCTTACCACTCTGCTGTCCTATGGATGATCTTTTATTATGAGATGTGTCCTACTAACACAAGAGTTTCCACTCTGCATTGATTAAACTTGCATTGCGCTGATGGGATGTGCCCACAAAATGCACTGCAGAGTGATAGGATACATTCTAGTGTTAGGATTGGGATGCCTGTTACTGTATCAAAAAGAACAAACACAATTTGGTTTGGATCCAGTTAGCTTTTTCTTGCAGCCTCACCTAATTCCCCTCCTTACACACTGCATTCATATCACATTTGCCCATGTAGGCCCTGTGATCCTCAGCATAGCCTTTTTTTGTGGTCAAAGGGTACTTTCTCCTGCAAAAAAGATGATTGGATTCCACATTTGTTTGTCAGTATTTATTTGCAGTATATTTACCTGAATAGCCAAATCAGTATATCTAATTCCTCCCGTGGCCTATCTGTGAATAATTGCATCTGGAGATTAGAGTCATGGAAAGAGAAGACAGATCTTTCTGCAAACCATAGAAAAAAATCAGAAATCTTAAAAAAATAATTGGGGAGTTACTTCCTCCTCCTTCCAAATAATAGAAGCAAAGCCTGTAGTTTTAAGAAATGAACTCAGGTAGTAGCCACTACTAAGCAACCACACAGTATTGTCAGCCTTCCATCCTTTTTTTTTGTCAGTAAAAAGTGGAAGAGGGCAGGGCCCTTTTAAGGACTGTTTTGGCCTTGAAGGGAGGTCTCATGGAGCCAGGCTGGGAGCAGCCCCCAAGCAATTGTTACAGCTGACTTGCATGACTTGTTTGTTTGTTTATTTTTTTTATTTTCAATTTATATTCCGCCCTCTCCACACCTGCAGGCTCAGGGAGGATTACAAACACATACAAATTAAAATACATAAAACCATTAATATAAGTTAACCATAAAAACATTCAGAATTATACAATTTAAAATACATATACTAAATGGGGGTATTGTTAGTGGGGAGGGCCTACCCCACTACCCAGCTGCTTGCTATTGTTCAAGAGCCGCACTACGAAAGCCAGTGTAGTGTAGTAATGAGAGATTTAGAATCAGGGCCAAACTACAAGTGACGAATGACACTTGAATGGCAAGTGAACAGATTCATGTATTCCTCCCATGTAATCGAGTGGAGAGCAAGTGGAGTGCAAGTGAACAGGGAGGAGTACATGTGAGTCTGTTCACTTGCTGTTCAAGTATCATTTGTCACTTGTAGCTTGGCCCTTAGATGAGAGAGATCCAGGTTGAATCCTCTTTCTCCTTGGAAACTCAGTAGGTGATGTTGAGCCAGTTATACATACTCAGCCTAACCTACCTCACAGGTTTTTGTGGTGATAAAAATGGAATAGCCAATCAAATGGAGGCAAGGAGAATGTTGTAAGCTGCTTTGAGTCCCCATTGGAGATAAAGGTGAGGAATAAATGTAGTAAATAAATAATAAATATCTAAAGTTGGGGGGGATAAAAGGTTGGTGGATGGGAAGGAGAAAAGGAAACATGGTAAGATAAGACTATGGGGTCGCCCGCAGGAGCAAAACAGGAAACAGTGCAGGGGAAGGGATACAGTGAAAAGTGAGGGGCCCTCCACAAGTCCTTTCATTGTGCAACTGGGCTGGCATGGCATAATTGAGCTGGAGTTGTCACAGCACAACTGGGCCTGGCCTAGAGGCTGAAACCTAGAGGCTGGGCCTGGCCTAGAGGCACAGTTTTCCCAGGGGGAAGGAAAGAGGGAAAGCTGAAGATAGGGTGGCAGATAAAGGTATGTTGGTTGGTTGGAAGGAGAGGCTGAAGCAGGGAAAGGTGAGGCTTTTATAGGGAAAGATGAAATAGTGGGGAAAGGGAAAATGAGATTCCTCCCCTGCAAGTCCTTGTAGGTCTCCAGCTTGTACTTTACATATTTTTCTGCTTTACTATAATAAAAGTAAACAAAAAGTTTCTGACTTTGAAATTAAAAAAAAAATTATTTCCCCTCATGAATCATTTCTGAGATGCAGTGAATCTTCTTATTGCTGTGAATGCCTTGAGCAAACTGCATTTTGCTGCTTGTAAATTGACTTTTCATTCAGAGACAATGAAACCTGTTTTTCATAATCTTCAGTTCTTCATAAGGAATCTGGCAAGTCTCTTTGTTAGCTGCCTCTCTAGCTAAAAGACCCTGGAGTTAGTTGATTTGGATGGAATTGGAGTGAGATAAATATAAAGTTAGCATACTTTATCTAAGTAAGACCCCAAAATCTTTTCTTTCATCAGTGCTTGAGGGAGATTCCCACATACTCATGTAATTCCATTTGTATTCATTGTTGTTATTGTAGAGCATATCTCAAAAGTGAGGAAAAATAATCATGTACTTCCAAATTCTTATGATTAAATCTTCCCTTTAGAAAGATGGTGTGTGTATGTGTGTGTGTGTGTGGGGGGGTCATTTTCTTGCCCACATGCACCTGTAACAGCTGCTGCAACAGCGGGAGCGTTGTGAACTTGTCCATTGTTGTCTGAGGCAATCTAGGTCCTCCTGACTTCAAAAACTGGGAAGCAGGCTTACCAGGGTGTGTGGTGGCATACTATGTATGAGAGGCACTGTAGTGTTGTGGCTAGAGTGAGGTGACTGGGATCTGGGTGACCCAGGTTTGATTCCCCATTCTGCCTTGGAAGCTCGCTGGGTGACCTTGGACCAGTAATAAACCCTCAAATTAACCTACCTCATATAGTTTGTTCTGAGGAAAAAATGGAGGAGAGGAAAATGATGTAAGCATCTTTGGATTGCTATTGGAGAGAGGTGGGGCATAGATGAAGTAAAATAAAAAATAAATACTGGTAATAAAATTCCTTCTTTAAGCACATTCATTTCATGCTAACAATATTCTCTTCTCCCTCTGAGGCGGAGGACATCTTGGGTGATTCCCACCATCCAATCAGGGAGGCAGGAACTAACTTTCTTCCTCTTCCTGTCTAGCCTGTGGGACCACCCTCTCTTCAGTTCTGTTCCTGCCTCCAGGGAGAGCAGTTCTGCAGCAGACTAGCTCTGCTTCCTTTTTTCTCTCTATCTCTTATTTATCTTTCTTCTTCCTCAAATCATTCTTTACCTTACTCCTTACTTGCTTCATTACCTTACTCTCCTCCCATTTCCTCTTCTTTTACTCCTCTTGCCAAAGAAAGAAAAGAAGAGGACGAGATGGTCTCTAGAGAGTCATCGGACTCTGAGGAAAGCTTCATGGAGGAGAATTTGGGCTGTTCCCACGGAGAGCCATCCTTCCGGTGGCGGGAACAGGCCCAGCCAGCACCAGCATGCCTCTGAGGCTGTATGGGTTCCCTGGCGAGGAGAATATGGGCTGTTCCTATGGAGTGCCGTCCTACCGATGGCGGGAACAGGCCCAGCCGGCACCAACATGCCTCTGAGGCTGTATGTGTTCCCTGGCAAGGAAATGGCCTTGGAAGAGACGCAGGCCTCTCAACAGCTCCATCTTCCACAGAGGGAGCTTGTTAAAACAGTGTGCCTCAGCCAGCCAGCTGAGAACAGCGCCACCTGGTGGAGCTCAATTTTGGCGGGAAACAACGCAATGCACTTGCCAATCTCCTGGCAGGAGAAACATGGCTGAAACATAATCCAGACACCCAGAGCTCCAGCCGACAAGCCCAGGAGGGCCATGTAAGTGTTCCCCCAAGCGTGTTATACCTCCAGAATTCCTATCAGCAATTAGACTGGCTGTGAGGGAGGAAATCCTGTTACTTTACCAGTCAGAAGCACCTTGGCCCTATAAAGATTCCAGGAATCTCCTCAGCCCTGGCTCCGTGTGAATGTGCCCATGCCAATCTCCTGCCTGGAGATTTTACAGCAGGCCTTTCCCCTTTGGATTTAGCCCTGCTTTTACAACAGGATCTAGCCCTGCCTTTCCCTGTCAGATGGGTAATGTATAAAGGGCGCAATTTTGCTGGTGTCTTTGAACCTTTTAACTCTTAAGACTAACCAGGAGAGAGGAAATAGTGGTGTGGTGTCTACCTCCTCCTCCCTCCATGAGTAAGGCTGTAGCTCTGTGGAAGAGCTTCTGCTTTGTATTCAAAAGATCCAGGTTTGTTCCCCTTAACTCCAGTTTAAGAGATTAGGTAGATGAGGAGAAAAAAAAAAAAACCTCTTTCTGAGACCCTGGTGACCTGCTGCCAGTCTGAGGAGAGAACACTGACCGATGGTCTGAGTCAGAATAAGGCAGTTTGTAACAATAAGTCAGGGATCCCCACGGAGCAGGGGAATCACCCTCAGATGGAGTTTGTAATGACAGGGATAAGGATGAATTCCTTCAGATGTGGAAAAGGAAGAAATATCCCTACCAGAACAGTCAGTCCAGCTGTCAGAATCTGAGGTCTACCAGTATTGTCACCTAAGACATTCTCAGCCTTAGAGCTGTAAAAATTAGCCTTGGGGGAGTAGGACCCTTAGACTGGGAATACTAAATCCAGCCCAGGGAAACGAGTCACTTCCTCGTGAAGGTTCCTCAGAAAAGGTCCTCCCATTTCCAGAATATTTGTGGAGAAGGTTCAAGGCTGAGTGTTCTACACCATAAGCCAATTAATAATCCCCAAACTTGGTCCCCCCCCCAAACCCTGTACTTACTACCTTTTTTGCTATGAGTTGTTGCAGGTACCTGCGATGGAACCTCCAGTGGCTACTCTTCAGTCATCTGGGCTCTGGTCAGAAGATGGGTAAGGATCAGTCAGAGACCACTTAGACAAGAAGAGAGAGGCCCTGCTAACAAGAGCTCACGAGGCCGTGACCATGGCTATTAAGGCTACAGCTATTGTCTCTATTGCCTCAAGAGTGTCAGGAGTATGGATCTGGAAACTGATCCAACTCCTCCTGTACAACAATAGCTGCCCCCATTGAAGGGGCAAACAGAAATGTAAGGGCCAATACCTTCAAGACAGACATCATCCTGGATACATTTACCTTTTTCTTCTAGGATTATGGTCTTGACAGCAGTGACAAGCTGGCACGCTTGAGTAAGAGCATGGCCAGCAGATTCACACTCTAAAATTATCATCCTGGCTTACCTCTTTCAGAGAGACAAGCTATTTGGGGGTGCCCTGGGAAAGATCTAGATTGAGACCTAGGACAGAAGAATGTTGCCAAAAACACTCAAACAGTCTGAGAGGAGATCCATTGGACCTCAGCCTTTTATTCATAACACACACTACTAAGGTCCAGACAAGATTCCAAGTGGCCATCCTGAGGTTAATCTAGGCAACCCTTTAATAAGGGGTGTGTGTGTCTTTTTAAGACCACACGTAGTATAACGGTTAAATAACTGAACAGTGATGCAGTACTCTGCAGGTTTACTTCTCACTGCTGCCATGAACTTGCCACATGGTCTTGGATAAACCAGTCCTCTCAGTCCCAGCTCTCCAGCTGTATTGTGGGGATAATGCTTACCTTTTCCAAAGATCAAACAGACAGTTCTCCACACGGGGAAAGAGATCAACCTTAATACCCAGATCTCTAAGACAGAACTTGCTAGCTGTCCCGTGAGAGGCCAACTACTCTTTACCATCAAGCTTAGGTTGACAAGCAGGCAGGCCTTACACATAGTCTCACAAGGCTATTCCATACAATTTGAAAGCTGCCCTCCAGAAAGGGGTCTACTCAATCTTCTTCTCAGTCCCTAAAAAGAATAGGGACTGGAGGGTGTTATTAGACCTCAAGTTTTTTGAACAAGTTTATCAAATTATATCACTTCTGAATGGAGACTCTGTGCTCAGTCGCAGTGACTAATCAATCAGAAGAACATATGACATCTACAGATCTCACAGAGACATACCTCCATGTACCAATTCTGACAGCCCATCAAAATTATCTAAGATTTTATGTTTTTTAAAATAATAATAATAATAATAATAATAATAATAATAATAATAATAAAAACAAAAATTGGCAGTTCTGAGCCATCCTGTTTTGGCCTGTCCATCACACCAAGAGTATTTACAAAATTCATGTTCAACCCCATCATACGTTTCAGAGACAGGGGGTATTCATGTTCACTTGTACCCAGATGATCTCCTGATCGGTTCAAGAGAAAATCTCACCACAACACTCAATTCACCATTCAGTTCCTACAAGCTTGAACACCTGGGTTAGATCACAGTCACCAAAAGGGTTTTTTCTATCCCTCACCAAAGAAAAGGTCAGGAAGACCAAACTGCTGACTGAGACTGTCATCAGAGTGCAAAATCACTTCTCACAACACTACTGAAACTGATGGGTTTGCTAGTTGCTACCTACAATGCAATACCTTTGGGGTCGTCTATAGGCAAGACCACTTCAGACCTTACTTAGATCTGATTAACAACAGATCATGGAGAAGACAGATCTTCCCATTCAGATACCACTTCAGATCAAAACCCATCTGAGCTAAGGTCACCAACCCAATACAAAGCAAAAGATTCATGATCCTTCAAGAACAACAAATATTTACAGGTGTAAGAATCAGGTTAGGCATGTCTTCCTATCAATGACGTAGAAAGGGGAGCAGTTTGTCTGGCCCTTTTCCAGTTCAGAGCTCTGTATGGACAAGGTTACAGACAAAATATATATAAACATGCAGGGGGGATTCAAGACCTTGAAGTGACACAGGTGGCAGCAAGGATACTTACCTGGGAGGATGGTCACCTAGCTTCAATCAGAACTGTACACATCAAAGGCATATCCAATGCCCAGGCAGACTGGCTGAGGGGACAACGGGTATAGTCCCTTAAGAAACATCTCATAACATTGCACTTCACAACACCTCATGAACCTGTGTGCGCCCCAACACAGCCATCAACTACTGGGGTACATGACAAGATTTGTTCTACTCACAAGCAGATGCCCTGACATTGCAGTGGCCATTAGGCCTCCTCTATGTATTACTACCCTTACCAGTAACAGACCATGCCTTTCCACCCTCCAACAGATGGCGATATTTCCACCTCTCATCCTACTGACCTATCCGGTCAAGTTACAGCAGGGGCCGATTTGGCTTTCTCATTTAGACTTATTCTGCTTAACCGTGTGGAAATAGAAAGGAACACCTTCCTAAGATGGGAATATTTCTGAGAGGTGGCCGACATTCTCCTAGCATTCAGAAAACAGTTTATGCTCAGAATTTACAACTCTTATTGGGAAGCCCTCATTCAGTAGACATTTTACACAGCCCTGACCAAGCATCCATTTGATCCAGTCAAGGATGTTCCCCTGAGAAGGCCGAGAATGAAGACTATCTTCCTTATTATGTTCGCATCTGCCAGAAGATTTAGTCAGACCTGAACTCTGTATCTTTCCCAATAGTAAGGTGATGCCTCGTATTGTCTTCCAAAACCATATTCCAAACTGCATAGTTTGCAAGAGATAATGCTACCATATTTATACCTGTACCCTAAATAGACTAGGGAGGGGCTCTGACACAACCTAGATGTCAGAAGGAGGATTAAGGCCTCTGCTCCGAATATTGCAATTTAGAAAGTCAGTCTTACTGTTCTTAAATATATCTCATCTCAGTTTAGGGAAGAAAATGTCTTCAGCAGCAGTAGGTGCCAATAGCAAAACATACACTATCGAAACTCCTAAAAACTCTTTTTGCAGAGGTTCCTTGTGGAATACCAGCTCACTCTTTGAGGAATGCTACTACCAGTGCAGCGTTACATGGGAACACTTTTGTAGAAGGCTGCAAGTTTGTCAGTCTTGACCTTATTAAGATGCTACAAATCGAATCTATATGATTCAGCGGACAGCGACTGTAGTGGAAAAGTACTGCAGTGCGTGATCATGGACGAAGACCACATCCCACCCAGAAACTGGAAACTGCTTTGGGAGCACCCAAGATGTCCTCCGCCTCAGAGGGAGAACGGACCTTTGGACACTTACCGTGAAGGGTCCTTCTCCTCTGAGGAAAGGAGGACATCTTGCCCTCCCCGGGGTCTCCGTCCTTCTCTACCCTGCTGCCTCATTCTTATACCTCCTCCGGGTTATGCTTTATTTACAGTACATGTTAATGCAACAGGTGTTTTTTCTCTCAGTATTAACAGTTGCTGAATGATAAATTCAATGTTACTGCTTTGTGGAGTCACCTGAACTGAAGAGAGGGTGGTCCCACAGGCTAGACAGGAAGAGGAAGAAAGTTAGTTCCTGCCTCCCTGATTGGATGGTGGGAATCACCCAAGATGTCCTCCTTTCCTCAGAGGAGAAGGACCCTTCACGGTAAGTGTCCAAAGGTCCGTTTTGGCTCCATGCTAAAATAGTCCTGTTTTCTTGAGATTCTGATGGCAAATCATACATACCTGCTTTTTGTTTTAATGATTCTTGCTGCCACTGTTCTATAGATTTTGGGTTTTAGATAGTATTGCCTTAAACTGGTTTAAGAGGTATTTTTACATTTTCAACAAGAGTTAGACGTCATCTGAAAAGTAGGTCTTGGTGGAAAGATAGGATAGAAATCTTTTAAATAAACAAATAATTGGATACAGACCAACCTCTAGCAATTTTATTGCCTTTTGCTTTAACCAGAATAAAGTAAATTAGTGGAGCAGCATGGAAAAGAATCACAACACATGGCTGCTGAAATCACTTTGAAAATCCATTATAGCTTAAATGTATAAATACCAGCATGAAGAATAGGTAAGGTCTTAGATGTGAAGAATTTTTCCTCATCCAACTGTCAAGATTGTGATGGGAAGAGTTATCCCACCCCAAACTTCCTCTGTGCATCTGGATATCTTGCCTAATCCCATTAGTCTCACTTGTAGTGGATACCTGGACTGATCTTTCATGTCCTGTGTCAGATCCTCCACCTACAGCACCCCTCCCCCCAAAGCCATTAGGAGTGTTGCCTGGAAGAAGGAACTTTTGATAGAAAGGAGGAAATTTGTGGAAGCTGCTGCATAGTGCTGTGTAGGATCTCATAAGTAATGGAAGGCTTACCATGTAGGATATGTCACTGGCAGGGACTCTCTTCCCTTAGATCTAGGGTCATTGTGCAAGTCAAAGAAGCTGTTGATCTTGCTACAGTGGCTAAACATTTCCATCCTATATGTTCTATTTGTCTCCTAGGGTGTGCCAGGTATGCCGCTGTGTGTTCAGTAATATGGATCAAGGGTCCTTGATACTTGAGGAAAAGTACTAGATGAAGTTCTTGGAGACAATTTACTAAGCTGATCTGGTTTTATTCAGTAGGCTTCACTGGTGGATAGAAGAGGTGGTAGATATGCCTAAACTCTCCCAGAGTAACTATGAGGATAATTCCATGAGAAAAAACTCAGATGGAGAAAGGAAGGAATCGAATGCAGGAAAAAAAACACCATATTCTTGATCACTATTGAAATTCCCTGGGATGTTCCATTAGCTGTATAATTTTGAGCATCACTTCGCTTGCATGGGAAATTAACGTGATTGTCTGATAGTTTCTGCACTCCTTGACATTCCCTTTTTTTGAGATTGTAGACTGAGCGTTTCCAGTCTGTGGGGCCATTGTTTTGTTTTCCATATTTGTTGACATATTCTTGTTAAGATTCTGATGGATTCCTGTGACTTGAAATAGCTCTATTGATATTCCATCTACTCCAGGTGCTTTGTTTCTCTCAATTGGTTTGAGTGCAGCTTTTACTTGACTTTCTAGGATTTCTGGTTCTTCATCAAAAGATTCTTCGTCAAAAGTATTTGTCATCCTTCCATTTCTTTTGTATAGTTCTTCAGTGTACTGTTTACATCTTTCCTTTATTTTGTCCTGATCAGATACTGTATTTCCATGTTGATCTTTCAGCATCCCAAGCTGTGGCTTGAATTTCCCTTGATTTCTCAGATCTTTTAGAACAAGTCTCTTATTCTTCCTTTTTTGTTGTTCTCTTCTATTTCTTTGCACTGATTATTATTTGACTGTGTGGATCATGGAAAGCTATGGAGAGTCTTAAAAGAAATGGGGTGCCACAACATCTGATTGTTTTGATGCGCAACCTGTACTCTGGACAAGAGGCTACTGTCAGAACAGAATATGGGGAAACAAATGGTTTCCAATTGGCAAGGGTGTCGGACAAGGATAAATATTATCTCCCTACCTGTTCAACCTCTATGTAGAGTATATCATAAGGAAAGCTGGATTAGATCTAGAAGAAGGTGGAGTGAAAATTGGTAAGAGGAACATTAACAATTTGACATATGCAGATGACACCACATTACTAGCAGAAAATAGTGAAGACTTGAAATGACTACTGATGAAGGTTAAAGGAGAAAGCACCAAAGCAGGATTACAACTGAACATTAAGAAGACAAAAGTAATGACTACCGCGGAATTACACAATTTTAAAGTTGACAATGAGGAAATTGAAGTTGTTCAAGATTTTCTATCCCTTGGCTCAATCATCAACCAACAGGGGGACTGCAATGAAGAAATCAGAAGATTGAGACTTGGAAGAGCAGCTGTGAGGGAGTTAGATAAGATCCTTAAAGATAAAGATGTCTCTCCAGGAACCAAGATCAAGATAATCCAAACTATGGTATTCCCCATTGCCATGTATGGATGTGAAAGAAAGCTGACAGGAAGAAAATTGATTCATTTGAACTATGGTGCTAGCGGAGATTTTTGTGGATACCATGGGCAGCCAAAAATACAAATAAGTGGGTACTAGATCAAGTCAAGCCTGAATTCTCCTTAGAAGCTAAAATGACAAGACTAAAGCTATCATACTTTGGTTACATCATGAGAAGACAAGATTCTCTGGAAAAGTCAATAAGTGGAAGGCAGCAGGAAAAGAGGAAGACCTAAAATGAGATGGCTTGACTCAATAAAAGAAGCAACGTTCTCCAGTTTGCAGGATCTGAGCAAGTCTGTTAAAGAGAGAACGTTTTAGAAGTCTTTCATTCATAGGGTCACCATAGGTAGGAGACGACGGCACATAACACACACACACCTCTGCCTGGTATTTTTCAGATAATAATAGTCTTTTTGAGAGTTTGACTAGTTTCCTCATTTAGGAACATTTACTTCCTCATGTGATCATTAATGTGGTTGCAGTTATACATGTCTTGATTACTGTAACACATTCTTGGAGGGGATGCCATTGCAGATTGTTTGGTATGAAATCAGTTTCAGGTGTCTTTACTGAGACACAGCAGAATAATCATATAAAGCCATTACCACTTCACTTGTAGTGGCTCTCAGTTTGTTTCCTATTCAGTTCAAGGAACTAACTTTAACCTTTAAAGCCCCAAATGGCTTGGGTACAGAGATAGTGAAGACTTGCCTCCCCCCGTAGCAACCTGCTTGGGCTTTGAGATCCACGGATGGTACTATCCTATGTGAGCCAGCCTTAGCTGATATTAATTTGGATGAGATGCATGAGAAGGCTTTTTCAGCTGCTCGCAGATTCTCTTCCTGAGGAAATGAGATTGGGGCTGTTCTCACAGGCCTTCCAGATCAGACTAGACTTTTCTGAAAGATCATTTTACTGGAAATAAATAAGGAATGGCAATTTTTTGTGCGTTCCTGAACCTTTAAGTGTTTTAGATAACTGATGATAAAAATGTATCAACTTTACTTGCTTGAAGACCTAGTGTACAAAAAGTGTACTAATATCCTAAATCAACTACATCATACCCAACCTCAAGGCTTTGATTTTATGCGAGTGACTGTGGCTTCCTTTTATGAATTCTGTCTTCCATTACCATGTTACTGTTGCACATCAGAATTGTCTTTTTCTTCATTGTCAGTGAGTTAACTCTGTATCTCAGCATGATGTATACTGCTTCTGCTGAAAAAAACCTAAGAGGTTTTTGATATGACTGTGGTAACACTTCCTCCTGTATAAAAGATCATAGACTCTGTTGTCATAATAGTAGCTAAACAGCAGCTAAACAGCAGCAGCTTGAAAATGGTAAAATGGTACCATTCTGGAGGAGTGAGGCCATGATGGCTCTATTCAGAGTAGTGCTAAGTTTGAATAGCTAGTATCTCCTTATCTCTCAGTTGGCCCGTTGGATAGCATTATTTGCCTTTGGTTTAACATAGGCAGAAACAAATACTTATTCAAATGAGGGCACTGGAGAAACAGAAGATGGCGTTGTCTCCTTGGAAAATGTTAAACAAACCAATGATTGTAACACATTCTTCAAAAATCCAGTGAATGTGTTCATAATTTAATATTTTCCAACCACTGTACACATTTGCTTTTTTCCTTTCTTAGGTTTTTTAACTTGTTATTGCAATTTGATATTGATGTATAGCTCATGGAAGTTGCAGTGTTAAAAAATTGGAGTATATTATTTAGCAAATTGTAAGAAAAACGTTATTGAATGCATTTGTTAATCAGGAAGCTAGAAACCTTCCTAAGCAAGATAGGTTAAAAATGCTAATTTTTTTATCTTGGGATATAAAACACTTCATCAGCTTTAAATTCACATCTGCAGTAGCAGATGCTTCTCTTCACACCAACTTGTGTGCAAATTTAAAACTTTTAACAACTATTTTAGAAGTACTTAAAACACTTATAGTATAATAAGTGTTTTTAATCGGGGTCTGTCAATGGAATATGGGATGAAGGTTGATTTAGTTACCAGATTATTGCCTCATAAATTGCAAAAGTTTTACTATTATCCCTTAATTTTATACTTTTATTAAAACAGTAATGCTAGTCTTATTAGAGTCATTAGTTCTGTAATGTTTTCATGCAACTCTTTTTGGAATCATTAGTTCTATAATGTTTTCATTCTTACAAATTAGTGGAACTGAGCTAAAAACAAAGGGCCCCCTCTCCATCTAATGTAATTACTGTTGTACAATCGGTGTGCATATTATTATACATGTTAAAGCTTTCAATGGTGTGTTTTTATTATACTAGGTTAAATGCCCTACCATTCCTCTTGGTTTTTATGATATTGATACTGTGGAACATTATTTAAAGTTTTACCTTGAAGCAGTGTGCTAATAGATCATGAGGCCCTTCTGTTCATATCACATACATTTGCAAATGTCTAGACTCTACCGTAGGTCTCACTAAAGCTCTGTAACAAACTAAGCTTTGAAACTGATACGCCAAGATTTACAGCACAATCCTAAGGTGAGTTACACCAGTCTAAGCCCATTGAAACCATTGGGCTTAGCCTGGAGTAACTCACTTTAGGATTGCACTGTTAGTGAAGTTGGACAGTCATGACCATTTATAAAGTTGAGAGGGATGAGTGCATAGTTTCCTCTTTTGTATGGGCTTGACAGAAATGTAAAGACAGAAAATGACATCTTTTTGTAGTTCTCTGTGACATGATATGGCTGTGTCTGAGAGTCAGGGCTGAATAGACTAGAATTAATGTAAGGAAGAGGAAGCAGATCGCCAGAAGCATGTCTTGCCCCTGACTCTGTTCTGCTACCTCAGCTCTGCTTCTCCTTCCCCACTCAGGTAGTTTGTTCTTTTTTTAGTCTGCCTTTCTCACTGAGACTCGAGGTGGACCACACAATGTAGGTCAATACAATAAACGTCTGTAGCATGTTTGTCTGAATAAGACTGTTTATAGGGAAGAATACCATATGAATTAAATACGATCTGGGAAGCTGGCATGTGCTGATAGTTAGGAGTGCAGAAACTTTAAATGGTGTCTTATTTAGCTCATGTAACTATGATTTGTTTGTGTATATTACTTTATATTATGGGCATGACCACTCTCCTGTACAGAAATAGTGAATTACTGGGAAGATTGTTTTATTTAATAAGCACTTAGCTGCTGTCCCCACCACCCCAAGTCTTTAGATTTTTATCAGTTTCTCTAGTAGGCATTTCAGACAAAGAATTTTGTTCTGTGTGTTTAATATGCAGGTCTCATATATCATCTTTCACATAGGAGGGATGCTTCTCTTCTTTTTTAAGAGTCTTGTTGATTGGGAGAAAAGTAGAATATAAATATTTTAAATAAGAGACTATTCAAGAGTAATTAGTGGCCTCTCTAAAATTCATGTGTTAATGTGATTCATACTGACTAATATGTTAACACTGAGGAGGTAGACTCATTGCATGGAGATTTTGCAACTTTATTGTTGCATGTGGAGTTGTTTCCTGAAATTGCTTTCATGTGAAAAATCACCAAAACCACAGCTTGTCTCTTCTTGGCAAACTATAAATTCAGATTGTGAGAAAGGAATTGTAATCTGACATTTAGCATTACCTGTGAAGTTATACTTCTTATTTGATAGCTGGTGGAATGGATGAATGTTTCCCTCTTTCTCTGCTTTTGCTCATCAGCTTTTAGAAGTTTGTTTTTTTAATACCTGCATGTGAGACTTTATAACCTATGCAGTTTTTAAAAATGAGATAAAAGAGGAACAATGAATACGGGAATCCCTAACAATGGATCCTTCTTACAAATTTCCATAAAATAGTTCATGTATGTGTTCATGTGATCATTTAAAAATCAAATCCATAAACATAAAATTTTATATCAAGTATGGTGTCAGAGTTTTTTTTAATGGGGGATTATAATAAACCTACTAATTATCTGTTTTAGTATTGGTGCCTGCCTAAGATTCTCATTGGTTTGAAAGCAGAATGGTTTCCACGTAATGGTTCCTGCTGAGGACTATCACACATAAAAATTGTTTCCATTTAGGGTGGAACTGAATATTACATTCAGCACTGAATTATCTCCCTGTGATGTTTACATGTTCTTATATGAGTTGTTCCCCTGTGGTTTCCTGTGAGCTGAGCAGTAGGCAGAGATCTGTGAATAGATTTCCTTCTGGAATGGAACTTGCCGTTCTTCCTCCTCCCCATTGCAGCCCACTGCACTCCCTGAAATGCTGCCCTATGGATCAGGGGTCCTTCAGAAACATCATTAACTGTGATATGGGGTATGCAGTGAGACTAGTAAGTTGGTGAAAATTGCCCCTGGTAATTTGGAACAAGGGCAGGAAAACCTGATGGCATCAAAGCATGGGTTAGTATGGCATGCCTAAATATGATTAGGAAAGGAGAGAGAACTGTAGGCGGGTGCCTCATGTCAAACAAAACATCTATGTCGGCTTTTAGGCATTTAATAGTTGCTGTATTTTAATTTTAATTTGGAATATAACAATGATTGTAGAGCTCTATTCCCATCTATTTTCCAGTAGAGGTGTTATAATAAAGGGCTTTTTTGTTTGACTATGAAAACAAAGTAACACTTTATCTCCTTGTTCTCTGTTAAAATTAGGACACCCATTTGTGATTTAAAGGGAAGGTGCTTCTCTTTGCGAAGAAAAGGTAAAGTGAGAAACCTCCATGGAAGACACTCAGGATTTAAATGAACAGTCAGTAAGTAAAAAATGCTGTATTACATATAATTGCAAAGTATTTTTCTAGATTGCATTGTTGTTGAAATGTATATATTTATGAAGTATATAATAAATTGGAGTAAACATGAATATCAATAGTAGCTCTTTTTGTATCAGAACAGCACTTCTCTTGGCAGAGGAGGTGAGAGTTTTTTGCCAATTTCCTTTTGCACTTGAGCCAATACTATGTTTATGAAGATGCTTTTGACTCCCAGGAGCAGAATTTTGGGAGGCTCAGTGGGGTGTAGTGGAAAGGGGAAGCAGAAAGTCCCATTCTATAAGTTGTTATTAATTTGTGGTAATTTGTACATATAGGTTGAATCCAAAGCTTGCACAGTATCTCTGTTTTTGTTGCTTAGATACCATCCTTACATTTGCAAACTTTATCTCTTCCTTTCATTTTCTGATGTGCAGTTGTACTACCTGAATTAAAGAATAGTATGTCTGGAATGAGTTTATTTTTCCCATTTGTGAGTTTGGCATAGTACTGTAACACTAAAAGTGCTCTCTTTAATCTCATGGAAACAATTGTAGGAAAAATCTTGCTCCACTTTAGTGTTCTAGAAAATTAATAGATAATGTTAATTTGTAAAGATTTTTAGCAGATAACATTCTGTTAATAGTATGCTGCTAGAATGACCTGGGAGAGAATGCAGCCATGGGATAGCCTGAGCTGATCAGATCTCAGAAGCTAAGATCCAAGCTTTACTTGGATGGGCAACCACGAAGGAAATCTCTGTAGAGGAAGGCACTCACAAACCACCTCTGCTTGTCACTTGCGTTGAAAGCCCTTTGTTGGGGTTGTCATAACTCGATTGTGCCTTGATGACTGGCACGCACACACGCGCACACACACACAGAATATCTAAACTCAAAAGTTTTTGTCTAGTTACATATGGCTCCTGGGACCTTTAGAAATGTGAACTAGAAAAATACTATATGATAGATAGATAGATACACACACATGCAATTTGTTAAAAGCAGCATATTGACATGTTAAAAAGTGAAAGATCAATAACAGGTTAGTAGTGCCCATTAGTTACCACTGCTGCGCCCCAGAGCTATTCGTTGATGAATGATGGACTGTTCAAATTCATAGATATTCATTGAACTGATAGGATTTGCAAACACTACAGGTGATAGACTAAAATATGAAAATGATCTTTATCAATTGCAGAACTAGGAAAGCTACACCAAAATGAAATTAAACTTTAAAGTGTTGTTCTACTCAACACATGTAATAATGGAGTAACTGGCTCTGAGTAATTACCTTACTGAACAATGTGATGCTGTGGCACAAGCTATTCAATTTTACTTATCCAGTATTATCAGGACCATCATTTCCGAGAGAAATTAATACCTTCTCTGTTCAGTGCTGGTAATACTAGATCTGGAGTATGGTGTTCCATTTTGGGCACTACAGTTCAAGGATATTAAAAACTTGGAAACAATGACTATGAGAGCTTTGGGGATGATAATGCATGGATGGTCTGTAGTGGATAGTACACAGCCCTTGCTGGAAATTACCATGATTCTCTTCCTGCTCTGTCTGTGCTATATTTGTACAGTGCTGTGTCTTACCTGGCAGGAAATGAGAAGCAAGTTCTCATTTCCAGCTCGTAATGATGCCTGGAAGGTGAAAAGCTAGTGACTTCTGGCAGTTGCTCCCTACACAATTATATTTATGATGATGACAAAATCCAAGTTAGAAGAACTTGAAATTTGAAGTTCCCCTATTTGATATGTGAATCCTAATATGAAGTGAACCTATTTCAGATCTGGATGTGGTTTTGCTTTAGATCTGGCCAGTGAGTGTTTCTAGTGACCCTTCCCACTTCTCTAGACCTTCTCATTATCCCTTTCTCTTCTCCTAAACTTACAGGGTGCTGATGCAGCAGCAAAATCCACCCTCCGTTCAAATGCTGCAATAGCAGTATGTCAAATATAAATGGGCACAGGGAGATGTAGCTGTCAGGGCCTCTGAGGCTAATGAACAGATTTGGGATTCCTAGAGAACATTTTGCCCCGAAGGCTTCTTCTCTTAGTACACTGTAATGTTAAAAGAACTTTTATGTTCACCTCAAATGGAGATAGGAGAACATTATTGCCACAGTCCACCAAATAAGTTTAGGAGATGTGAAGATTATGGGATGGTCTTGGGTGATAGTGGGGTACACGGTTTTGTTTTGTTTTTTAAGCTCTGTATTAGTGGTCACAAAATTTTATTTTCATATACTTGCAAGGAAAGCCAGCAAAAGCAAATTGAGCTCAATATTTTTTTTCTGAAGAATATATACTATTTGGGTGAGAAAGACATGCCATACTGCTTGTGTCAGTAGAAAAGAGCAAGTGTCCTGTAGCACTAAGACTAACAAGATTTGTGGTCGGGAATGAGCTTTCATGAGTCACATCAGTGTGGAAAAGAGAGATTTCCTCACTGACCATTGTATTATTGAAGAGGTGATTTCCCATTTTCCAATTGTGGACCCTCATGGTGCAATCCTAAGAAGAGTTTCCTGGGATAAGCCCCATTGAACAGCTCTTAATTAGATTCTGAGAGTCTATTTAGGATTGTTCCCTCAGCCAAATTCTTAGCCATGTTTCTTTTGGACCAGTTAATACCATTTCTTTGGGCTTGACTCATTTAGAGCAATATCTAAGCCATGATAAGGATTAGGGAAACTGGGTAATTAATGAGTATAGGAACAGCCCTTCTGGATCAGACCAGTGGTCCATCTCTATGGCATTCTGCTTTACACAGTGGCCAACCTGTTGCCCTAGAGTGCTAACAAACGGCATAGAAGCCGAAGCCTGTTGTTGCCTCCTAGCCAGTGGTATTCAGAGATGTACTGCCTCTGAACATGGAGTTTTCCTGTGGTCACCATGGCTAGCAGCTATTAATGGATTTATCCTCCAAGAATCTGTTTGATGCACTTTTAACATCATCTCTGCTGATGGCCATCACTATTTCCTGGGACATTGATTCTCAGTGAGTAAAGGATTACTTCCTTTTGTCTGTTGTGAACCTCTTGTCCATCTACGTCATTGATTGTATTTGGGAGAGGAAAGAAAATGTTTTCTCTCTATCTTGTGCCCTCTTAGTTGTCTCATTTTCTAAATTGAAAACTCTTTTAGCCTTTCTTCAAGGCTTCATTTCCTTACTTTCCTGTTCCAACTCTTCTTTTTCTAGCTCTGCATTGTACACAGTATTCCAAATGAGGCTGTACCGTAGATCGGTATAGGGGTATTACATTGTTATCTTTTTGCAAAGGAAGTTGTCTCTTGGGTAAGGACTAGACTTAGCAAGCCAGTGATTTCACTTCTGATTGTGTTACATCATATGCCACTTGAAATAGGGCTGGAATATGCACTCTCTCCCTGATAGCTGAGATCCTGGAGATGTCTGGGATCAAATTTGGTACGAAGAACTAAAGTACTTAAAATTATTGGAGTACTGCAGTCCAATTAAGTCTTATTAAATTGACTTGATAAGAAATCATACCTACATACAATTACCACACCTGGCTAAAATATCTATATTACTGAAATATCATGTGGACATGCTTACTGAAGAGAGTACCTGAAAACTGCCAATATCTTTGGATGACAGCTTGAGAAAGACAAACATGGAACATAGATATTTGTGAGATAGAGTTAGAAGTGACTGATAATGATCTATATTTTGCAGAGACTTTTGACCAGTTCAGTCTTGTGTTAAGAATGGTCATTATGTTTAGAAACGTTATATAAAAATGTAAAAGTCCTGAATAAAGTAGAGTTGTTTTAACACATTCTTCTTAAAAGTAATTTGGTTATCTTTTTTTCCAAATGTAAATGTATTTTTCTCCTTTAAAAACATAACTGTATCACTTATAACTTAGTGTACACAATTGTACTGTTAGGGGTGTGTGATTTGGGTTTCAGGTTTGGGTAAAGTACCTAAATTGGACCCGATTCACAATGATTCGGGATTTCCAAAGCAAAACTTCCCGAAGCGATATCGCTTCGGGTCAAGGGGTTTAAATGCCCCTTTCCGTGCTGCTTTGTAGTGGCAGGGAAAAGGGCATTTAAACTCCGGGATCAGCTGTTTGGCAGGGAGATCCCCGCCAAGCAGCTGATCCAGCCAGTGGGGGTTTAAATGCCTCTTTTCCGTGCTGCTGGGAAGTAGCATGGAAAGGGGCATTTAAACCCATGGATCAGCTGTTTGGTGGGAGATCCTTGCCAAGCAGCTGATACGGGCCTTCCCCGCTGCTCTGTTGGCCCCTCCGGTGCTGGAGAAGGCAGTGCAGGCCCCAGAGGAGCCAGCTCTGGGCTTCTCCACCGCCCAGCTGGCCTCTGCGGCGGTGGAGAAGGCGATGCAGGCCCTGGAGGAGCCGGCTCCTGGCTTCCCTGCTGCACAGCTGGCCCTCTGCAGTGGCTGAGAAGGCTGTGCAGGCTCCTGACTTCCCCGCCACCCAGATGGCCGCTACTGCAGCAGAGAAAGCGGTGTGGGTGTGGAGGTGCTGGCTCTAGGCTTCCCTGCCGCCCAGCTGGCCACTGAGACACCAGAGAAGGCGGCACAGACCCCCGAGAAGCTGGCTCTGGGCTTCCCCACTGCCCAGCTGGCAGCTGCGGTCTTCTTGGTTCCATGGCCAGGTAAGTGGAGTTGGGTGGGGGTGCAGAGGAGGGGGAATAATTGGGGGGGCTGGGTGCCAAATCTTTATCGAGCATACCGAATTTAAATACCTGAAGCCAAAGCTGATCAGACCGGTGGTCCAGCTAGTCCAGCAACCTGTCTCACACAGTGGCAACCAGGTACTCTGAAGGGCGAGCACCAGGGTGGATAAAAATCAATGATTTTTTTAAAAAAATCAAAAAAATCGGATTTTTTTTATTTAAATCGGATTTTTTTAAATAAAATGCTTTTTGAGGAAAATATATTACCATCCAAAGGTTATTCCATCATGAAATAAAGATTAGTTTTTAATTATGTAGAATAAGGCTGTATATGTTTAATTTTTTTGGTAAATAAATTCCATTAATCCATTCACAATGTCATGCTCTTACAGAGGTTTTTGTAAGATTATTGGGCAGTTTCTCTGCCTACAAGATATTATCACAGATGCTTGGTTTTGCAGTTCTCAAAACTGAATTTGTGTCAGCTCAGCAGAGATCACATGCCTCTTCTTCACAGCAAAAATGTTATAACATGAACAGAGTTGAGAAAAAGACCTTAATCCTATTGTTCTACAAACCTATGAAGACAGAATCAACCTTTCCAGTACTAAGTTTCAAGAAGTTCAGTGAATAGAAATAATATTTTTCTGATTGTTTGGAGTGGAATAGATCTGCACAAGAAGAAACTAAGTGTGAGGAGGGAGGGGCAAGCAGTACAAAATGAAAGTGAAACTTTTTGAGCACAATACTGCACAAGTCTTTGGATCTTTTGTGTGTATGACCTGAGGTTTATCACATTCTTTCCTTGGAGGAAAAAACCTATAATGGCAGCAGGCCGTAAAAGAGACCCAGTTTGGGAATACTTTAATGAAGTTCCTTTACCTATCGGTAAGGCAGGCATCTACTTGCATATTAAAGTTATACCAGCAAGAATTAGTCTTTATGTAGAAAACTATGATTTAAATCAAGCCTTAATGACTAGTGATATAAATCGTGATTTAAATCGTGATTTAAATCAGTTTGATTTAAATCAAATCCACCCTGGCGAGCACCAAGCCGTAGAGGCAGTGGTATTCAAAGGTTTACTGCCACTGAATATAGAGTTTCCCTTTTAGTCACCATGGCTAGTAGCCACTGATTTTCCATCCCCATCCCCCTCTGTTCTCCATGAATTTATCTAATCCTCTTCTAAAGACATCAGTGCTCGTGAACGTCACTAAATCCTTAGTTGTCTTTTCTGTACTTTTTTTTCTAACCTGCAGTGTCCTTTACCCTATGTTAGTTTAGCACATGCATGTAAATTTTTGCTATCCAAGAGGTAGGATAAATAGAAAACACAACATTGTTACAAACAAAAGGAAATTTATCATAGGACAGGCAGTGTATTTGGATAAAACACTGAAAACATTTGATTATAATGACTCTGCAATAAGTGCACATACAGGATAGACACTAAAAGGAATTTTGAAGATCCCCCTGATGAAGCACATTATAATTAAAGCAAATTAATTGTGCCCAATAGTCATCACATTTAAACATCTTCTTAAAAACAAATTGTATATTTCTGCAATATACGCATGAATTACCTAATCCTGCAAATGTTTAACTAAAAATCTTTTAAAAAGCATTTTGATTGGCCTTTAAAACAAAAACTTGATTTGGGGGGCGTGGCATCTGCGCCGTACAAAATGGATGCATAAAAGTAAGCTCCGTCTCTCCCCAATGCCTAAACCACAAATAAAATCATCATAACATTCAAAATTGACACAAAATGATCAGGATATGGGTAAACAAGACATGGACAGTAAAAAAAAAAATTAAAAGCAGTTGAGAACTTACAGGATTTCCCCCCTCAGCCTCAGAAGCTAGCACTTCAAACAGAGAGCAGAAAAGACGCACTTAAAACAGCTGCTGAGGGAAGCTGGGTGAGTTTGCCACTGACCCCCCCCCCCCCCGATCCTGCTCTAACAGCTCTGTTGGCTTCCATGGAGCAAAATATTCTTGAAAAAATGTTCGTACTTATTAAACTACGAACAGATCAATTTTCAGATCTTAAAATAAGCATAAACAATGCCACACAGAAAGCAGACTGTGCCTTAGAAAGGAGTGAAACAATACAGAAAGAGGTCTGAGAACTTCAAAGGGATAAGAGGCAAATGCAAGAGAAAATATTGTACTTAGAATGCCAATCAAGACAATCAAACCTGAAATTTAGGGGTTTTGAGGAACATTTGACTGCTTCAGAGGACCTTCCTTCCTTTTTGGCTAATTGGCTAGCTAATATTTTAAACTTAGAAGATGATATTGCCCCTTTAATAACAAGAGCTTACTGGATTGGCCCTCAGAATCACCCAACCGGAAAAGGCCCCAGGGATATCATGGCAGTCTTTTCTGACAGGAGAACAAGGAAAAAAAATACTTGTGCATGGCTAGAGATTGTGGCATGACGCTTCAAGGGATGTAGGAGCGACTTGTATTTATGATGATGCAAGGTGAACTGTATTCTTGCCCCTGAGGAAGTCTGTGGATGAAACTCGTGTGCTAATAGCCGGCCCCTTGTAGGGCTTGATGAGTGTGAACTTCCAGCGCCTTTCATGTTAACAACTCCACCTGAAAGAGAAAAATAGAAACAGTTAATATAGCATTTCTGTCTTCATACTTACCTTGTATTTGGATATCTTCCCTGGAGCTTTTCTTCCCAGCACACCTGAAAAAAGAAAAAGGAAAAAAAGAAGACAAAGGACTGTTTTAATGTCAAGGGTGTTTTTGTGCTGGATCTACATTTAAATTACTGCAGCTGTTACTATACAGAAATATTATTTTTGTACAGAACTATTCATATTCATTGTATACTATTTATGAGTGATATTTATTGTTATTCATTGTAATTATTATTGTACTACTATATAGGAAATTGTCTTTGAAACTACAGAGTACTTTATGATATCTTTGAATGTACTTAGTCACTTTATTAGATCAGACAGTTTATAAAATCAACATTAGAGTTGTGTTTGAGATTGTGATTTATTTTCTTCTTCGGCTGCAGCTTGACTGGTCGGGTTTTTGTTTTCATACGGGGGGAGCCTCTTTTGGTTCTAGACATGTTACTATACATCAGAAATCCAGTAAAGTCTCTTCCCTAACTTCAAGAAATTCTCTCAAAGTTCGGACATATAGCAGGACTGAAAGTTAATCAAACCAAATCTGAATTACTTCCTATTGATCTATTGCCTGAAACAGCTAAATTAATTCATCAACAACTTAAATTTCAATGGACTGAAAATAATCCACCTTAACTAGGTAGATCCCTTCCACTTTAAACAACTTGATTAAGATCAATCATATTCCAAAATTCAAAGAAATAAAGCAAGATTTATTCAAATGGAATCAACAACAACTATCTTGGTATGAGCATTATCATCTTTGTACTCCCAAAATTAATCTTTTTGTTTCAGACTTTACTCATTAAATTATCTGCAACCTTACTTAAAAATGGGCAGACTACCCTCAATAATTTCCTATGGCAACATAAATGTCCACGGATTGCATTTTCTACTCTGAAGCTAAAAAAGACCCATGGAGGCTTCAGTTATCCAGATGTTGATATTATGCCAAATCAATAAAAATAGCAAACATAGTGCTGATGCTGCAGATGTGATCGTCTGTATTGGATCAAAACACTGTATTGGATCAAAACAATCTCTTGGCCTCTATCCATAAAATAGCTGATCTGAAGCAAAGCGAATTTATGTCCCCTGACGATCAATCACAATACAGTCCTGGCATCCACACTTAAAGTGTGAGATATTCAAAGAAGCAAATAAGTGCCGGAAATATCCTGATTTTCCACATTCACAGCTCAAATTTGATTTCCACCCAGTCAGGATCCAGCCTCTAGAGAACTCTGGAATCATCAGAATGTCATGTGTTTGATAGGTATTGTTACTAATAAAGGGATTCTTGAAAAATCAGAACTAGAAAGGAAAATACAAAAAAAGATCCCATGGTACTCCTATCTACAGCTCAAAAACATGACTACACAGATTAAAAGAACTGACATACTGGCCAAGCCTAAATCAGAATTTGAGCAAATCTTAGATAATCCAATGCTAGTTCTTAAAGGCTTAATTTCAAAAATTTACAATGCCTGTAACAATAAATTTCCAACATGCCAAGTTAAACGGCAGCAGGAGTGCAAAAATCTGAACTCAAATAATCATTGGAAATCTATATGGACCTCAAATCTTCTCAATTCGCCAGTGGTTAACACCAAGCTACAAACTTACAAAATAATACATTGTTGGTACTGCACACCTAAGAAATTGTCCACAATATCTTTAGCAAAAGCTCTTCTATGCCCACTGCGGGTGGGAGTGCAAACACACTGAAAAATTTTGGAAAGAAATCTTGGAACAAATAACCCACATAACAGGCTATACGCTCACAATAAGCCCTGAAATAATTTTTCTGGACTAATAGCAGAACTCAACTATATCATATATCTGACGCAATATCACAAGGATCTTGGCGGCAGCGAAAACTGCAATAGTTTCAAAGCGGAAATCACAGAAACCTCCTACATTAGCAAATTGGTACTGTAAGTTATGGGACCACTACATTATAGAGAAAAATCACAGATAGCCTCCTTCAAGATGAAATATACCCCAGAACAATGGAGTTTACAGAAAAATGGCTCCTCTTCATTGAACATATAGCCAAGAATGACATACAACCAAAAAATCCAGTATACCAAGCCATGATGTTATGAAAATTTCAAATCTATGAACACTCATGATGACTATACATCCTTAGTCAGACCTTGCACAACAACAAATGACATGTACAAACAATTTATTCACTTGTTTGGTTCATCATGATACATCTTATCCTCCTGAAAATCGACAACAAAATAAAGCTTTCAATCTCGTGTAACATCAAAAGAATCCATGCTGGTAACCTAACTGAGTTATTGACTCAATAGACATATAACATAGTAATGTCAATATTGTACCTTGCAGCAGCTGGTTTTATTCTTATCTTTAATGTTATTGTTTATCTTTAATGTTATCATTGTTTATAAGAAGGTAAAATCAATTTTAATAAGTATTTTAAAAAATTTTAAAAATTGATTTAAAAAATCTTTCACTCTTTTTAAAAGGGAAAATATTTCATAAGAGTTTTTTGACCACTCCCTCTAAATTCCAGTTTTTCCTGGGGGGAAAAATGTTTTCTTTCATATCCCTTTCCCCAAGCCTTCACAACTCTAATCATAAGAATGGCGGCTGTTATTCTAGATTATTTATGGATAAAGTGCCAGAGAAAGAAGTTCCTGGGGAAAAAAATCCATATTGGTAAAGAGTGCGCTTGTCATTATTGATCAATATACTGCAACCAAATGATTTGGATCGTATGCATAGCTACCATAAAGCACATGTGGAAGCTTATCTTACATAGTAGCCTGATAGGAGTGCCAGAAGTATGATATTTGAGGTTGTGGGATCTGCATGGGCAATAAGAAATGCACCATGAATGACTATATGTGAGGAGGGGGGCCTGGGCATCTAATTGCCCTTCCTGTGTATTCTACAAGTGTTTCTGCTGACATTAGAGTCATAGAGAGTGACCTCATATGGCAAGGCTTTTTAGCCATGTGAGCCTCTGACCCCCTTGGCAGTGCATTTTTAGGGATTCTCTGCAAAGGAAAGAGATGTCTCTGCAAGTAATTTTCATTGCTGGTGCATATTTTTTTTACAATGTCATGTGAATGCTAAACAGACTGTAACCACAATTTATTGTAGTTATTATCTTTATTTTAGAAATGAAACTTTTGTTTCATGATAGACTGTTCTTGTACAGTGAGAACTGGATTTGTCTATTTATTTGTAAATGTTGCTGACTTAAGCTTATTATTAAGCTCTGCTCACCTGGTAGTTGCATGAGACATATGAGTGCTCTTTAGACATAAAAGAAAACACTGCATTTGAAAGTGCTAGTATAAAATTTTATAAAATGTCGGTGATCTAATTTCCAGTTTAAACATTTGAAGTTGCATTATACTGACTCATACTGTTGGTTCAATGAGCCAGTACTGGCTACAGAAACTTGCCAAGATCTCAACAATCTTTCCCTGATCCTGGTTGAGTTTTAAACATGAGCTATGTGTATGCAGAACATTTACTCTACCTCTTAGCAATAGCTCCTCCAATCTTGTACTCACGTTGACTGTATTTAGGCATCATGGAGGTCTGTCTGTAACTGGCAGGAACACAGCTTGTTGTGGTCATGCAGTCACCTCACCCCTTGCATTCCCCCATCCCATTGTGTTCAGGTGTCATTAAAGTTTCTGAATTTGAAAACCCCCATGTCAGGCTCCATTTCATTATGATGTCTGAATGCAGACTTCTGGGTGAATCAGAACCCCCCCCCCCCCCAATCACAATTTAAAATCCTGTCTTGCGAAGAGGTGCAAGCATTCACCCAGATGGTTGTATTCAGATGCTATAGTGAATTGGAGCTACACTTGGGGGTTTCCAGGCGTGGCAGCCTTCAGTCATAATCTGTGCACAAGGGGAAGAGGGAAGAGTGAGACAAGCATGGGCACAGCTGCAATCTCTGCTCCTGTCCATTACTGACAGATCTTTCTTTGTCTTGATGTCTGAATGTGGCATTTTAATAATTTATGTGTTTGTTCTCCTGTTTTATTCTGAATAATTCTTAATTATGCTGAGCATATTGCATCACACTGTTGATGTAGTTCATGGAGGCAGCTATAGAGTTAAATTCCTCTGCACTTCAAGTAATACTGCAAATTTTATAAGATCTTGAAAGCTATGCTATCTGTTTCTTCTCTTACATTTCTTCAGAATTATTGTTTTGAATGAAATACACATCTAATCCAAAACAGTCTGGTCTGGTAGTTCAGAATCTACATTTATACATTGGTTACTGTGAATTGTATAGATCTCTGGAGCCCTAACAGGAGGTGGGGCATATTTTTGGAACTCTCTGTGAGCAGTGTGTCCAAGGCAGTTTTAATTTTCACATTATTTACATACCTGCTAATTGAAATCTTCTCTGTTTTAGAAATGAAACTGTAACTTTAAAAAAGTCTTGCTTAGACCATTTAAAATATTAGTTTTTGTAAGTCTGAGAATATTGCCTACACTTTTAACTTTGGACATTCCATGAGTACCAAAAAGGTGGGGGAAAGCACAGCAAAGTTTTTCTTTTCAGGATAATAAAAATTATTGTTTAAAAGAGCAGAGTTTGTAAGTTTTGGCTGTCTGTCTTTTTTTGGCCTTCCTGTATATGTAGCAATAATTATCTGGCACTTTAGAATGGAAAGATTTAACTGGAGACAGTACAGTTGAGGCATTTAAATCTTATTTTTTTTCATAAGAGTCATTCTGTTGCTATTTGTCAAAAGAATTTGAAGGGTAAAACACAGGCAGTACAATCTGCAGCCCCTCTGTGGCCGGGGTGTACAGCCTCCTGTATAACTTTGGTGCTACCAATTCTCTCCCTGAGAACTTTCAGGAAGGAAATATGCTGGCAAGTGAGCACAGCCAGGCGCAGTCAGCAGAACACATTCTCTTATTTCCATAGAAACTCTGGTGGTATCCACCAGTCACATGAGAGCCACTGTTGAGTGGCAGGCAAAGGCAGAGCCAATCCCCGGTTGTGATCATGGCTGTCACCTGCCAATGCTACTCCCCTGCAGAGAGCGGGTGCTCGGGGTGCAAAGACCCTGCAGCTGCTGCTCCCCAATAGAGGCACCTGGCTTGAGAGGCACCATCCCCAGTTCAAAGGGGACACACACCCAAGTGGCAGACAGGGTGCCCACTCCATTCCTGGCAAGGGCAGCAAGAGATCCACCCACTTGCAAATGCCCTCTGCTTCCCCTGCTCTGAGACACATCACTCCTCTCCTGGAAGAGTTAAAACAGAATGGTAGCAGGACTAAGAATTCTCTTGCTAGGCTCCAATCTGCAGCCCTTGACACTGACGACTAGTCCTCAAGGCTTGGAACCAGGAAAGGTGGTTCTCTAGAGACATGCCAGGCAGGATCCCTCTGCAACTGAGATGACACCACAGGCTACATGGGACCAGACAGAGAGTATCTTGCAGATCAGCATGGCTCAGTGGAAAGGAGCTGAGATAACATGCCTGAGCAACCCCCATGTAGACTGGGAGAGGCGGGTAAAAACTGAGGGTGTGATCCCTCCCCAACAGCAAAAGAGGTAGCAGGCTGGCCTAGCCATTGAGGCACCCCAGAGTTCTGTCATTTTGGATGGAATTCATGCCACAAGCCCCCCCCCCCCCATGCATCCTTGACTGTAGCAGCCTGGTTATGTTATTATTATGCCAACCATCTGCCTGAATTATCAGATGGCTACCCAGATGGCAAAAACTGATATATGTGCTAAGGTAGCAAGTGCAGCAGTCTGCATCTCTTTCTCTCCCTCTCTCACTCTCTGTAGTATAGGTAAATTCAGTGTTTGGCTTGTAAAAAAAATGAATTTATTTATTTATTTCATGTCATTTATATTCCGCCTTCATCACTGAGACTCAAGGCAGATTACATAGTGTAAGATTACTACAATCAGTATGAAGGATATTTTCATACACTATCAAGGGCATTTCCATGCCATGTCAAGGATATTTCTGTAAACAATGTCATAGGATTTTACAAAGACATAGCATTAGCAAGGATCTAATACAGAGTTGAAGAATTGCTGAAACAGAACATAAATTCTAGGATTGACATTAGACAACATGAAGCACAGGTAGTATAGAAGTACATATTCAAAGCAACAGATAATATGCAAGGCAACATGGTGGTGAAGTCTGTGGTCCCTTAGTGAAGTATCTGAGACCCCCTCCCTAAAGTATTTCCCTCCTATCTGAGTAAAAAGCCTTTTTGAATAATTTGGTTTTGCATCATTTGTGGAAAGCCAGGAGAGTGGGGCCTCTCCTGATTTCCTTTTGGTTATCTGACCGTCTGCCCTCCAAGCGCTGATCTTCTGGTGCAACGTGCATAGGTCTATTTGCAGAGATAAGCATTTTTTATTTATGGCATTGCAAATATTGTAACAAAACAGTGTCATCTGTTTGCTAAATTACGAGTTGTGTTGTTCTCAAATACTTACCTACCTCCTTGTTATGAGAGTAACTCCTTTTCAGAAATTACAATTGCTGTATGTTTAACACAGTACAAACACTTGTAAGTCAACTTAATTGTACTAGCATTGATGACAACCATGGTTCCATCTAGTTAGTGTGCACCGTACAGCTTCATACCTCCCATACAGCAGCGTGCGTGATGACGTCACTTCTGGGAGCGATGTCACGTGCGGGAGAAAGGGTGCTTGTGTCCCCTTTATCTCTCCCGCCACCGCTGCGGTCGGCTCATGGCAGCAGTAGTGGTAGTGGCAGCAGCTCTGTCGCCAGCACCCCCTGCTTCCACCACTGTCTCTGCTTGCTCTCGCCATGGCGGCACAGGCCACTTTCACCAGCACTGTGGGTTGCTTATGGCGGCAGCAGGTGGCGCTGGCAACAGCAGGCAGCAGCAGCGAGAGCGGCCTGCTTTCACCGCTGCCGCCGCCTGCTCTTGAGGTGCGGGAGCTCACCCCCCAGGGACGGGGCGCCCCAGGGAGCGTGCCCCTACCAAGTGGGTAAGTGGGAGCAGGGGGGAGGTGGGAGCGGGGAATCCGTCTGCTGCGTTTGCCTGCAGCGCCACCGTTTGCTCACAGCTCCGCCAGTTGTCTCTCTCCGTGGGCCACTCCAAATGTCTTTGCGGGCCGTATATGGCCTGCGGGCCAGATGTTCCTCACCCCTGCAATAGGGTATAGATTGCAGAAATCCTAGTGGAATGAATCTTCTAGGAACATACTTACAGTGTACAGCAGTTTAGTCTACAGTTCCTCTCCTTTATCAAAACATTTATTTGAAGTATTTCCTTACAGTTTATAATATTCTCCTCCTGTATAAGTAATCAAGAAAAAGCTGGAAGAAGATTCCTAGAGGCCAGAATCAAAATTACTCAGTGTTATAACTTTATACCATTGATGTATGCATAAACCCTTGATGTAGACATAAATTTGTTTTCACTGTGAAGACATTTGAGAGTTCCTGATCTAAAAGAGGGTATTTGTACCTCTCTCCATGGTGTTGCCTTTTAAATTATTTTAAATTTCCCTAGAAATAATGAATCTTCGATTCCTAACTAACCTATTATCTTTTACATATAAGACACTCTTTAGGTGGAATGGCAATCTTTATGTAAATAAATGCCTGCTTCTTGCACCAAAATATTTTGAGCAAAGAAAAGGTAGAAGAAGGGGTTCTTTTTAATTCCCTGACCCTACACTTTTTTGCTGCAACACCGTTCCTTACAGCTGTTTGGCCTCTTACAGTGTTCTTAGTCAAAGGACACATTGGCCCAAGAATTGCAAATCTTTGCTACTTTCGACTTCTCTTAGTGTAGTCCCTTGTGACCATGGAAAAGTTGACTCCAGGGATTATGGGCTGCATTATGGAAAGGGACAAAATTGCTTGATGAGGTGTGTCCATTATGTAACATGTCATTTGATCTTAGAGATACTTCTTAAATTCTTCTACTAGTGAAATAATACGCATCACTTCAGTGAAGTTGTTAGTTGCTCAAGTTGAAGTATATTTGCTGTATGTGGGTGGAACGTAGATATCATTGTGCCATGGAAATCTTTGTTAACGATAGGACCGTAATTTTAGTTGCTTTATTATAGATTCATTCATATTAGTCTAATGCTTGATGAGTCATGCCCTTGACACACTTTCCTTGCCTCTCATCAGATTTCTCCATTGCTTATTTCCATAATATTTCCAAATCCCTACTTCCACAGAATTCTGGCTACATAGATCCCTCTCTTAATTTTTTCCAACTGGAGAAAGTTCAAGTCAGTAAATGGCAGCACCCTTGTGACTTGTCATAAAGGTAAAGGTAGTCCCCCTGTGCAAACACCTAGTCATTACTACCCATGGGGGGCGGGGGGAGGATGTCGCATCACAACATTTTCTTGGCAGACTTTTTGTTACACGGTGGTTTGCCTTGTCATGCAGTGATGAAATTGCTTCAAAAAGAAAATAGTCAAGCTATAATTTTCAAGTAACAAATTTATCATAAACACAATAACTTTACAACCACTGGTATAAATGAATCATAAGTAACACTTGGAGAGACAGGATAGCAGATAAAGCAACATTTGTAGAAACAAGATCTTCATTGCTGTTCAGAAAAGACATTCTAACAGAGGCAAATCTTAACAGATGGTATCCAGTAACACAAAAAAGAAAGTCCAGAAATTTTAATTTAAAGTGCAGGGCTTCTTCCCTGTATGCTCTTCAGTGTCTCATCATCTTCATCCTGCTCTTGATGCTTTATTTCTCTAACTTGCACCTTCAAAGAAATTAACAGTTCTCTCAGTCAAGCTCTAGGCCTTGTCTCACATGCTGCAGGCCAGATTGACTGAGGGAAAAGAGCTATGCTTCCCTTTAAACAACTGCTGAACAACTAATAACTTGACAAATCTTTTCCATCTATTATCTCCTAATTTCCCTCTCCTGCTGTGGGCCTAGACTTTCCAACCTCCAGGTGGGGCCTGAAGATCATCTGAAATTACAACTGTTCATCTTTATTCTTCTGTGCAATCCCACATTGGGACTGCACATTTGTAGGCCTGCCAACTGAAGAAGTTTCTATCATTTTCAAAGAGCTCCATTAGGGGTTCACTTCTCCCAGTTATGTCTCAGTGTGCTTTCCCACCTAAATGTGACTACCTGAGAGGAGCGACCTCCCTTCCCTGAATGGGAATCAGTGACAACTGACTTTCGGGTCTTTGCCGTAGTGGAAAATGGTCAGAATGAAGTTAGAGTTCAAGGAATTGTCTCTGTGTATATTACCTGCTGCAGCTGTAAATAATTCCACATTGGAATTAGGGGAAGACGTCCAGTTCCTCAAGGAAAAAGGGGGCATTCAGGAAGCTCGATGCCCAGATTCCAATCATGGCTTCTTCTGCAGAGTTTTTTTAGTGCCTAAGAAAGATGAGGATTTTCGGCTTATCTGTATAGATCTATAGCAACTACATATTCATTTTTGGTCTTTCCGTGCAGTCCCACATGGGACTGCGCACCTGCCAATTGGAGGGTTTTTAGCTATTTTAAAACCACTAGAGGGCACCCTCACTTCCAAAGCACTTGCACAGCTGTTTTCCTGCCGAAACAACCCCTTGGGAGATGTGGTGCCCCTCATCTCTTTGTTTGTTTCTCAGGGCCTAATAAAGGGGGGGAAAGCAAGTACACAAACCATTGTGAGGTGGGTAGTATACGCTATACAGTTACGTTATCAAAATGCAAGCTTACCTTGCCCACTGGAGGTTCATGCACACTCTACAAGATCACAAGCATCTTCTGCAGCACTGCTGAAAGGAGTACCAATCCAGGACATCTGCAGAGCTGCGACATGGTCGCACCTTTGCCAGACACTATGCCCTGGACATACTTGACAGAAAAGAGGCAGCGGTGGACATGACAGTACTCCCGTCTAGGGGTGTGCCCTGGAAAAAAATTCGGGTTTCCTGCTTCGGGTTTACCCGAAGCAGGGAAAAAATCCAGAATAACCCTAAACCCAAAGCAGCAAGCTGCTGCAGGTTCAGGTATTTAAGCTGCTTCGGTATGCTCTGTAAATATTCTGAGCACATCAAAGATCAAAGCAGGCTTTTTCATTGGATGGGAGGGGGGAAGAGTGAGTTCCCTCTTCCCTCCTCCCATTGGATGAAAAAGCCTGCCTGGAGTTTTGAAAGCTCAAAGCAGCCCTGCAAAGAGCTGATTTGAGCTTTTAAAACTTCCAGGCCAGCTTTTTCATCCAAAGAGAGGGAGGAAGAGGGAACTCCCTCTCCCCCCCCTCCCACTGGGCGAAAAAGCCTACTTGGAGTTTTAAAAGCTCAAAGCAGCCCTGAAAAGCAGCTTTGAGCTTTTAAAACTCCCAGGCTATTTTTTTTTCATCCAATAGGAAGAAGAGGGAACTCCCACTTCCCCCCTCCCATCGGGTGAAAAAGATGTCGGGAGCTTTGAAAGCAGCAGCAGCAGCACTTTTCTTGCATTTGCAAAGGGCAAGGAAAGTGCTGCTGCTTCTCTACACACAGCTTTCTGAAGTGTTCCGAAATGCTTCGGAAAGCTTTGCTTCAGGCTTCCCTAAGCGGCTCAGTCGATTTTCCGAATAGGAAATCTGAAGTGCGCATCCCTACTCCAGTCTCTTTTCTTGTAAAAGAGCAAGCTCCACCACCCAGGTAAACAGCTTGTTAAACTCCCATGTGGAGTTTAAACTCCCACAGAAAGACCAAAAATGAAATCAGTGTTGCACTTACCTGTAGCTGTTGTTCATTGAAGTCTTCTTTGCAGGCACACATACCGTCCCTCCTTCCCCACTCAGGCTCTTCTACTTACCTGGAGAGTATGGCAGTGAAAGAGGACTGAGGGTATGAGGGGCACCTCACTTCCTTAAGGGGCTGTTTCGGCAGGAAAACAGCTGCAGAAGTGCTTGGGAGGTGAGGCGCCCTCTAGTGGTTTAAAAAATAGCTTAAAAAAACCGATTGGCAGGCCTGCATGTGCACAGTCCCATGTATGCCTGCACAGAAGACGTCAATGAACAACAGTTACAGGTAAGTACAACACCTTTTCTGTATGTATAAGTGCTGCTAGTTGATTTAATTTAATTTACATTATTTATTGTCTGCCTTTCTCACTGAGACTGAAGCAGATTACAGAGTGTAATTCAATCAGCAACGGCGACTCAGGACAACTGAGGGGAAGGGCTTGCTCCTCCCAGGTAGTTACGTAACTAGTTAGGTGGGAAAGTAGCCTGAGACATGACTGGGAGGAGTGGCCCCCTAATGGAGCTCTTTGGAAGGGATAGAAACTTTTCTGGTCAGCAGGCCTGCACATGCGCAGTCCCAATGTGTGCCTGCACAGAAGAACTCAATTAACAATGGTTACAGGTAATTACAACCCTGTTTTCTCTAAACTTACAGAGATCATTTTCCTTGGAGAAAATGTCTGTTTTGGAAGGTTAGATCCTCTAAACCTTGCCCCTCTCCCCAGGTTCTATCCCCAAATCTTCAGGAATTTCCCAACCCAGAGCTGGCAACTGCACGCAGGCCAAACTGACTGAGGGGAGGTGCTCTTGCAGTTTCTAATACAGTAACAACATTACTAACTGCCCATGCTCTGTGATCTTTTGCTGCCTGGGCCCTAACTGCCTAACCCTTTAATAGAAATAAAATAGCATGTTAAAGAGAAAGTGACATGGGTGACATAAAGATTTCATGTCTGTGGTTTATAGAGTGCAACTCTTACAAGGTAAGATTACGTTGGGGTAGCCTGTAGACTTTTAAGAAAAGAGACAACAAATCCTAAAATTGGTTCTCTTTTAAGTCTTAGAGGTATGCAGCATTGCAACTTGTATTTTCAGCCTGAAATGGCAGAGTAGTGATTGACTTAAGATTACAGGAAACGAAGACTAATGAATAGAACGAGGAACGGGAAAGTGTTCCCCAGTGTAATATCTCTGAAAACAGAACACAAAGTCACTCGTAGTGTTTCATCTATTCCCTCTTTTATAATGTTGGAAAAAAGGCAAAACACATAAAGTAAAATTTTCACACTCACCTCTCCTCTATTTCCGAATCCTAACCCATTCAGACTTTGGGGACCACATAATTTTAATGTCATTGCCTAAAGCCATATCATCTCTGGTCAGACCTCTTTTAATAATTAATAAATGTGAGTGATTAAGACATTAAGAATTAAAGCTGTTTCAGACTCAGCCTTGATAATGAAGAAGCATTGCCAGGTGTATCCAGAAGAGAAGTGGTTTTAGTTCCTTATGTTGCAGTTTCTGTATTTGGAAGAAAGCAGTACAGACTTTTTACTTTAAAATATACTTTGAAAACTTTTTACAAAATAACATGTTCTTGATTTAAGCAGAGGAGTAGATTATTATTTCTGTCTGTGTCCAGCAAGATTTTTTTCTATATTCACATTTTGTTGGATTCATTAATCCATAAAATAGTTTCTGCCACAACTCAGTTTTATGATTAACTGCTTGTGCAGGTGGGTCGGGTTAAGCAGAAAATAAGCAGTTATTTTCTACTATAAAGGCGTCCTCTTGCTTCTTAGAGTGCCAAAATCTTATTCTGAGTATCTGTCTAGAATGATTCAGTCAAGCTTTTGTTGATTTGAACAAATTGAGAAAAAATGGCATTATGTTAGATGCATGTACATGTGTATTTGTTAAACCAGTTTTGCTGTGCTGCCATGAATAATCTTCTGAACAAATGAGTGGGACAAGATATACATTTAGATGGTTTTACATTACTGTTAATACATATTTATTGATGATGATGATGATGATGATGATGATGATGATGATGATGATGATGACGATGACGACAACATTCAATTTATATACCGCCCTTCAGGGTAACACAAAGCGGTTCACAAAGGATGTCATTATTATCCCCACAACAAAACATCCTGTGAGGTGGGTGGGGCTGAAAGAAATAGAAGCTGTAACTGACTCAAGGTCACCCAGCTGGCTTCAAGTGGAGGAGTGGAGAATCAAACCCAGTTCTCCAGATTAGAGTCCTGGGCCGATTCCAGATGACTAACCTTAAGGCGTTTCATGCCGCTCTCTTCCGGATCGCGATGGGGAAAATGCGAAATATCGCGTTTCCTCGCGCGAGTTTTGCGCGACGATGCGCAAAACTCGCGCGAGGAAACGCGATATTTCGCATTTTCCCCGTCGCAATCCGGAAGAGGGCGGCATGAAACGCCTTAAGGTTAGTCATCTGGAATCGGCCCTGCACTCTTAACCATTACACCAAACTGGCTGTCTTGTATGTTCAGATGTTTGTTCTCCTGTGAAATATTATCTGGTTCTTAAGGTTATTAAATATAAAATACCTACCTAATAAATTCTATAATGGCTTTGCAGTGAACGTATAAAGTCATATACAGCTACTCATTAAAATTTGTTTTGATCTTTAGTTGTCACATTGAATAAAATTAAGTATTGAGTCCTTCTGAGATGTGCTGTGCTACAGATAAATGCGTGTTTGTAATTTAACTCAATGCATTACTTATTTAAACTAACTTCTTTAAATTAATTTATACTTGGACATTCAGCTTATACATATTAATTATTTCCGAAGAGTTTGACCCTATCAAGAATTTTCAAAATACTCTGGTGGTTATCTGCACTTCTGCTAATTTTGAAATCTTAGCATCTATTATAAGAATTTGCCCTTCCGTTTTCTATAACCATAGCTAGCCTGTTCAACAGGAATTTGCATGGATATTTCAAGTTTTGGAATAAGAATTAATATACTTGTTTAGGGAACAAAATATTTATTCCAACAAGCACTTCTGTTTTACCAATTCAGTTTAGTCTTTGGTTATTGGGGGATGGTGGATCCTACCACCCTAATGAGCAAAGTTTGAAATCTTCCAGTAGGGCTGCCAGTCCCCCATTCATTCTTTTGGAAAGGGACCGACATGTTTGTCCAAACAGAAGCTAATTTTCTCCACTTTGCTCCCATGTGCTATCAAGCTATAACATGTATTATAGCTATCTTCCTGACACTGATTTACAATACCCCTCCCAACCTCTGCCTAAATTATAAAGATTCCTTTCCCCCACTTTGACTGTTGAAAGCTCATGCCTTGGAAATCTAGTTGGTCTTTATGGTGCTGAATCTTTGACTGCAGACCAACATGGCTTCGCATCTGAAACTATGTTTGGAAGAGTCACGCTTTATTGCATTCAGTCCATGGAAAGAACTGAATAAATCTCAGTAGAATTTTCATTTGTTTATCAGTGTGCAAAGTGGAGGGACATGGTATATTTTAATGCAATGTTTGTAAACTGGTAATTTTCATGCAGAGATGAGGTAGGCTTATAGCAATCAATTGCCTCATATATGATATTTGGGAACCTTTAAATTAGTCTGAATCCTGCCTATATGAGCTCTTCGTTGGAATTTGTTATATTTATGAAATGTCTATAACCATAATTCCTAAATTCAAGGCTGTTCAACAACATCAGTAGCAAACTATTGATAAAAGAGACAAGAAATACTATGATGCCATCATAGCAATATAGTATTAATATAAACTCTAGAAGCCAATACAAACAGCATTACTTTGTATCTAAAGACTAAGTGGTTTTTACTTTTTCTCCCTCAAAAAGTGCAGCAAAATATAACAAATGGCTGGATGAGTGTTTATTTCACTCTTAACACACGAGTCAGGAAGTCATCCAGGATATCATTTTACTTATGTGACTGTCAAGAATGAAATAGAGACTTGAATTCACAAATTGCATTTAAAGTTTTCTCAACATCACTATCGGGGTAGAGGAAAAACTGTAGTAGTTAGAGGCCCTCTCTGGAAGTAGCACTATATCTAGTCATGATTGTCTGTTCTTTCAGAGGCATAGTTGCAAAGGGAGAATCTTAATATGCTGATTGCCTCCTTGCAGGTGAGAAAATCTTGCTTCTATTTGTACTGATCTAAACATTGCACTTACCACAGGGAGTTTTCTGTTCTTTTGTGACATGTTGGTTTGTGAAGGTTACCATGCCATGTTGGGTTGCTATCTTGCCACTTGCGGAATGAACCTTAAGAATTCTGACTTTATTTGACAGGTTTTTAACTTGTGGCATTTTGAACATTTGCATTATGCTTTCAAGAAGTAAGCCTTTTAGTATTTGTTGGCCATTGTGTTCTTAACTTTTTCTCTCTGACCATTTGGAATATCTGGTCATTCCTGTGAATATGGATCTCCTTCAAAGTACTGGCTTTGCCTGGAGCTTCTACAGCTTCCTTTAGAAAGTTGGCAATGACTGTAGAAAATTAGCAATGATATGGAATCACCAGAGCGCCAAAAGAGTAGAGGGAGGAATACATCATGATAAAAATACTTTGCAAAATTTTCTTTTCACTAAACTGGTTCATGTTATCGTTTGCAATGATAAACTTTCATACAAGTGCTCATGCCAGACGTTGCATCATCAGCCAGGAACATGCTAACCGTATCGCTTAGACCAGGCTCATTTCTGATTGGGATTGGAAACAGGTTGAATGCAGGGTTTATTTATTTATTTAATTGATTGATTAATTAATATTATTTATATTCCGCCTTTCTCACTGAGACTAAAGGCGGATTACATAGTGTGAGATTAGTACAATTAGTGGCAAAGACAAGGGCAGGCATTTCCATACAGTGTCAAGAACATTTCCGTAAACAATTTCATAGGGTAAATGAATACAGTTTCAAGAACATTTCCATAAATAATGTCATGGGGTAAAATAATATAAGTTTACAAAAATATAGTATTAGCAAGGATCCAGTATGAGGTTGTGTAAGAGTGAGTTATGTGTGTGAGGCAGAAAGGAATTGTCCTCCCTCCACTTACTTATTTGTTTGTTTAAGCATTTTTAGACTGCTTTTCTCCCTATAGGGCCCTGTCAGGTTTGGATCCAGCCCTGAAAGAGCAGCTTAGGGGGAAAAAAGTTCCAAATTACCAAAAAAAAAAAAAACAAACCCAAAACAAAATCTAAATATGGCTGGTTCCAGTTTAGAAGACTAATTTTCACAGGTCCTGGGCTAAGAGCGAAGGGCTTGTATGCCTGGTCCTGCCCAGGTCAAAGTCAGAAAGTCAGGCTAAATCATCTTCAGTTTCTTGAGCAAAAACATAAAGCAGGAGGCATGTTTCCAGTGAAACATGCATTGTGCCTCCTGAACCCAGACTCATTATTTGTTCTTAGGATCCTAGGGTCATCAGGCTCACCTCCAGAACAGCTGAGTTCACCTGTGGGGGAGGGGGGGGAGACTCGCCTTTGTGCCTTGATGGGCTGTCTGGATAAAGCCTCCTCCTGATGATGGGTTTGTGACTTTCCTGTGGGGCAGGTCCCAACTCAAGTGTAGCAGAGAGCGAAAGGAATCCTTGCTCTCCACTCAAATTCCATCCTACTCTAGCACTGGGGCTAGGGCAGGTCTTCACAGGAGTTACCCGTGGACTATAATAAACGTGCTTCATCCGTTACAGTGCCCAATGTACCAAAGATAGTTGAAGGTGTTACTAATCCAACGGTGCTTTGGGGACCTCATTACGGTCAAGGGGAAGCATAAAGCAACCCATAGAATACAGCTGGTTTTGCTTTGAGATTGGTGTGCCCAAAGTGGACTGTGAAATCCATTCTGGATGTTAAAAATCCTCTCCAGAATTTTGTTGAAGTAAAAAGCATTGAGTCTATAGTATAACAAAGCTTCTTAGAGTAGAGCTAACTGATTGTGTTTATCTCTGCTTCAGACTGGGTAGGGAAACCTCAGTACATGTAGGATGAGCACATCATGGAAAAAGATTAGAAATTAGCCCTTTTCCTGATTCTGTTTGACTTAAAGCAACTTTTGCTTCGAAAATTTCAGTGGCATCTGTAAAGTGCTTAGTTCTATCAACTATCATAATTTTGTTGAGGGCATTGAAATTTTCTCTTTTTTAGAATGTTATTTGGAAAAAATACAAATTTTATTTTATTTATTTATTCAATTTATATACCGCCCATCCCAGGGGCTCTGGGCGGTGAACAGTTAAAATTGATAAAAACAAAAACTAAAATCAATATACAAATAATAAAACAAATTAACAAGGTGCAGTGGTGGGGAGAACCTTCCCCACCCCAAAGGTGGGAGGCCGACATGGCACCGCCCCCTTCAATCACCAAACGCCTGGCGGAACAGCTCTGTCTTACAGGCCCGGCGGAACGATAATATGTCCCGCTGGGCCCGGGTTTCCATTGACAGAGCGTTCCACCAGGCTGGGGCCAGGACTGAAAAAGCCCTGGCCCTGGTTGAAGCCAGGTGGGCTTCCTTAGGGCCGGGGACCACAAGTAAATATTTATTCGCTGATCGGAGCGATCTCCGGGGAACGTACAGGGAGAGGCGGTCCCGAAGATATGCCGGTCCCAACCCACTCAGGGCTTTAAAGGTAAGAACCAACACTTTGAACCTGATTCGGAATTCAACTGGAAGCCAGTGCAGCTGGCGTAGGACAGGTGTGATGTGTGACTGGTAAGGTATACCAGTCAGGACCCGTGCCGCCGCATTCTGGACCAGTTGTAGTTTCCGGATCAGGCCCAGGGGTAGCCCAGCGTAGAGTGAGTTACAGTAATCTAGCCTGGAGGTGACCGTTGCATGGATCACTGTAGCCAGGTCCTGGGGCGTCAGGTAGGGGGCAAGTTGCCTGATCTGACGAAGATGGAAAAATGCAGACTTGGCAACCGCCGTGACCTGGGCCTCCATCGATAGGGAGGCATCCAGGAACACACCCAGACTCTTTACCACTGGCAAAGTTGCCAGTGGTGTCCCATCCAGGGCAGGGAGCTGGATCCCAACATCTGGCAGCCCCCGTCCCAGCTGCAGGACCTCCGTCTTCACTGGGTTCAATTTCAGCCTGCTCTGTTTCAACCATGCCGTCACAACCTCCAAAGCTCTGGCCAGATTGTCTGGGGCCGTGTCTGGCCGTCCGTCCATCAACAGAAAAAGTTGGGTGTCATCCGCGTATTGATGACAACCCAGCCCAAACCTCTGCACCAACTGGGCGAGGGGGCGCATATAGATGTTAAATAACATTGGGGAGAGTATCGCCCCTTGGGGAACCCCGCACACCAAAGGGTGACGGGCCGATAGATCTCCCCCGAGCGCCACCCTCTGTCCCCGACCCTGGAGAAAGGAGACCAGCCACTGTAAGACTGTCCCCCTAATCCCCACGTCGGCAAGGCGGCTGGCCAACAAATCATAGTCAACCGTGTCAAACGCTGCTGTGAGATCAAGTAACACAAGCAGCGCTGACCCGCCTCGATCCAGATGCCTGCGAAGGTCGTCTGTGAGGGCAACCAAGGCTGTCTCCGTCCCATGGCCAGGACGGAAGCCAGACTGGAATGGGTCCAGGACTACAGCATCATTCAGGAATTCCTGCAGTTGTACCGCCACCGCCCGCTCAATCACCTTGCCCAGGAACGGGAGGTTCGACACTGGGCGGTAACTGGACGGGTCGGTGGGGTCCAAAGATGGTTTTTTCAGGAGGGGCCGCACTACTGCCTCCTTTAACACTCCTGGAAAAACCCCAGAGCTCAGGGAGATGTTAACAATGGCCTCCAGATGGTCCCGTAGCCCCTCTGAGCTGGCCTTCACCAGCCAGGATGGGCAGGGGTCCAGAGGACAGGTGGTTGGCCTCATCCCCTGCAGGATCCTGTCAACATCGTCCTGAAAGAGCAGGCTGAAATGGTCTAATACGGACCCAGAAGACGGCCAAGGGGTCTCCAGTTCCCTTACTGTATCAACAGTGGGTGGCAGGCCACGGCGAAGGGACAAGATTTTACCCGCAAAATAGCTCGCAAAAGCCTCGCAGCCAATAGTTGAATTAAGAATTTGGTGGTCTCCCTGAGAGAGGGAGACCAAGGACCGAACTGTTTGAAATAATTGAGCCGGGCGTGAGCTAGCGGATGCAATGGAAGCAGCAAAGAAATCCCTCTTTGCTGCTTTCACTGCCACCTCATAGGCTTTCATAAACGTCCTATAAGATGTTCTTGCCTCTTCGTCGCGCCCCCGCCTCCACACTCGCTCTAGTCGTCTCAGAGACCGCTTCATCTGGCGAAGCTCCTCGGTAAACCAAGGAGCTACCCGTTTGCGGGCTCGGAGAGGACGGCAGGGGGCAATAGCGTCGATGGCTTCGGAAAGACGGCCATGCCAATCATCCACCAGCTCATCTAACGTACTGCCAGGGGACATCGGATCCCGCAGAGCCGCCTGGAAACCAATTGGATCCATAAGCCTCCGCGGGCGAGCGTAAATCCGCTCACTGCCCACCCGGGAAAGGAGTGGCATGCTCAGACGAGCCTTCAGAACAAAGTGATCTGACCATGGCACTGCATCATAGGCATCCAGGACCACCATCATCCCTGCCCCAAAAATCAAATCCAGCGTGTGACCTGCTTGATGCGTGGGAGCCGAAACAAACTGGGAGAGTCCTAGGGCCGCCATGGAGGACACCAGGTCAATGGCCTGCATGGAGACATCGTCGTCAGCATGGACGTTGAAATCCCCGAGAACCAAAAGTTTCGGGAATTCCAAGGCCCAGCTGGCCACCGCCTCCAAGAGACCAGACAGGGAAGATGCAGGTGCAGTAGGCGGTTGGTACACCACGCATATTGCCAACCTCTCCTCGGCGTCCAACACTAGGCCCACACAATCAATGCCAGTAATTTTTGGGGTGGGGAGTGGTCTGAAGGAGAAAGACTCCCGAATGAGCAAAGCCATGCCTCCCCCCCGACCACTTGTCCGGGACTGGTGGAGGACCGTATAACCTGGGGGGGCTAGTTCTTTCAAAGCGACCGTCTCGCCCTCCCTCACCCATGTCTCGGTCACGCAAGCCAGGTCCACATTCAATGCTGCAAGATAATCTTGCAGCGTTTTGGTCTTATTATTTATGGACCTGGCATTGCACAGCGCCAGTGTCGGAGAGTGGTTTAATATCCTAGCCCCACAACAGGTATATCTTGGGATGGGACGCAGATTGGAAGGGCACCGAGCCCTACCATGTCTCAATGCCCTTCCCTTCCATAATCTGCTCCCACCACCATACCTCCCGCGTCCCCGGATCACTGGGATCCCCGACCCCAAGCCGGCCTCCTCACCAATGAACATAGTGCTAACCCACCACCCTCACAAAATCAACAGCCCACCAACTATCACAGACTAAGCTATCAAACATACACAAAACCCCAATACCCTACCAAATTAACAACATAGACTACAGTAACTAACACACATAGTATAAAAACAATAAACAGTAACAAGGTGAGCAGTCCCCTAACAGCAGTCTTATAGGCTGGAGCAACAAGGGGCGGGGCCGGGCAGATGGAAAGCCCAGCCCTTGACGGAAGCAGCTCCCTTGGCAGCAGCAGCAGCAGCAGTGCAGGCTACAACCACCTTTGTAGGCTGGAGCAGCAAGGGGCAGGGCCAGGCAGATGGAAAGCCCAGCCCTTGATGGAAGCAGCTCCCTTGGCAGCAGCGGCAGCAGCAGCAGTGCAGGCTACAACAACCTTTGTAGGCTGGAGCAACAAGGGGCGGGGCCAGGCAGATGGAAAGCCCAGCCCTTGATGGAAGCAGCTCCCTTGGCAGCAGCAGCAGCAGCAGTGCAGGCTACAACAACCTTTGTAGGCTGGAGCAACAAGGGGCGGGGCAGGGCAGATGGAAAGCCCAGCCCTTGATGGAAGCAGCTCCCTTGGCAGCAGCAGCAGCAGCAGCAGTGCAGGCTACAACAACCTTTGTAGGCTGGAGCAACAAGGGGCGGGGCCGGGCAGATGGAAAGCCCAGCCCTTGATGGAAGCAGCTCCCTTGGCAGCAGCGGCAGCAGCAGCAGTGCAGGCTACAACAACCTTTGTAGGCTGGAGCAACAAGGGGCGGGGCCAGGCAGATGGAAAGCCCAGCCCTTGATGGAAGCAGCTCCCTTGGCAGCAGCGGCAGCAGCAGCAGTGCAGGCTACAACAACCTTTGTAGGCTGGAGCAACAAGGGGCGGGGCCGGGCAGATGGAAAGCCCAGCCCTTGATGGAAGCAGCTCCCTTGGCAGCAGCGGCAGCAGCAGCAGTGCAGGCTACAACAACCTTTGTAGGCTGGAGCAACAAGGGGCGGGGCTGGGCAGATGGAAAGCCCAGCCCTTGATGGAAGCAGCTCCCTTGGCAGCAGCGGCAGCAGCAGCAGTGCAGGCTACAACAACCTTTGTAGGCTGGAGCAACAAGGGGCGGGGCCAGGCAGATGGAAAGCCCAGCCCTTGATGGAAGCAGCTCCCTTGGCAGCAGCGGCAGCAGCAGCAGTGCAGGCTACAACAACCTTTGTAGGCTGGAGCAACAAGGGGCGGGGCCAGGCAGATGGAAAGCCCAGCCCTTGATGGAAGCAGCTCCCTTGGCAGCAGCAGCAGCAGCAGCAGCAGTGCAGGCTACAACAACCTTTGTAGGCTGGAGCAACAAGGGGTGGGGCCGGGCAGATGGAAAGCCCAGCCCTTGATGGAAGCAGCTCCCTTGGCAGCAGCAGCGGCAGCAGCGGCAGCAGCGGCAAATAGCAATAGAAAGTGCATAGAAACTTATACAAAATATTAAATACTAAATTTGAACCACAGCAGAAAAGTATATTCAGAATATGTGGCAACACAACTAACTTATGGAATGTTTTCCTTCTTGCTCTCCTTAATTATTTATAATTACTTAATTATAAGTAATTATAATTAAATTTCATATAATAGTATTTAATCAACCATATATTATGTATACTCAACATTTTAAAGATCTCTATATTATAATTAATCTATTTCCAATATAACTGCTCTTAATTTTTTTAAGCTTGAAAACCTTCTGTATCTCTTTCAAATTTCAGTGGCTGCTATTTTAATCAAAAGGAACTGATGTGCAGTAAAATGATTCAAAAATTAATGTACTTTTAAATTCTTGTGCTGTCTCTATTTAAATTTCAGCTGATTGAAATCTTCAGTTGAGGTGATTTGTTCCTTCCTCATGATCGCATTACTTCAGGCTTTACAAGTTCAGCTTGTTTGAAAGCACCCACATGGTATCAGTGTACCAATTCAAGAGGGCCAGGTATGCTACATTCACAGAATTGAGGTTTCTGTTTTGCTTTTTTAAAAAAAAAAATCCAGTATCTTCCTTGGCAGAAGGTTGGATGGCTGTTAGTTCTGTCTTACCTTCTTACATACCGTTTGCCTTTTTTTTTTCACAGAAAGGGCAATAATTTTTTCCATTTTTAGGGCCCAGAAGAAATACTGGATGGTTATTTCATGGAAGAACTAGTTGCATAGTATTTAATGAAAGATCAATTGAATCAGATTTGTCATTCGTCAGAGAATGTTGACTTCTTACAATAAGAATATGCTTACAAATTCTCTAATAAAGCTAATAGAAAGCATTGTGATACTTATATACAGTAAGCATTTGTTTTGCAGATACATATATAGATGCAGAATAATGCAATACATGTATTTTCAGTTAAAATTGATATAAGATGTGGGGTTGCTTCTGTGGTGCTTCATCTTCTCAAATGAAATTCTGCTTAAAATAGGGTCAAGCCATTATTCAGATGGCTAATAACAGTAGCTTCACAAGTCTCCTGGTAACTTTCTAGCTGTTAACAACTTTGGTAAGACTGGTAATTATCTGATAAAGTTACCTACAGCTTGAATTGGCAACCAGTTGTATCACCAGTGAGTGATTGCTGTGCAGCCTGTGGCAGTGTTTGGTGCCTACAAGGGGGAGCAACAATGGTGGAGTCTAAGGTTACAGCTCTATTGAAGGTTTGTGTTGATAACAGCCATTCTGTAAAGGTAGAATAGTTTAACTGCGTATCAGAACCTCACTGTGAATTTAAAGCTCCCCAGCTGTATTTTACAATCCTAGCAAATGAATGTGAAAGCATTGTGTGGATTTATGAGAAACAATATAGAAAAGGAAAAATATGTAACTAAAATTTAGCTTCCTTATTTTTAAAATTAATGCTACATTGTTATAAACTGTTTCTGGTAAGTTCTCATATATGGGGTAGGATATGCTGCAATATAAATTATAGCAGATTGTATGCTCCTCAGAATGATAGTGTTTAGGATGAGATTTAATAGCCGAGGCCTGACATCTCTGGCATTACATTTCCATTACAAGCTGTACTCCAGATGTTGCTGGCAGAATGGTTTGAGTAAAACTACCAGTGGCTACCAATGTAGATGCAGCATCAGGCTATAATTTAAAATGTTGTAGGTAATATGATTGAATAGAAATGAGGTATTGAAATATAGGGGGTATTCCTGAAAATAAATCACAGGCACGGCTGGTAAGAGACTTGTCCCTCTTCCAGAAAGTGTACATTTCTTCCTTTCTTTCCCAATATCTGCCCTACTAGACATGCTTTCAGTGGTTCCCAACTGCAGGCCATGGTGGACCCTTGCGAGCTGCAGAGTAATTGCAAAATGTCGACCAATCCATCCAACTTGGACAGGTTTCCACTTTACCCCACCTGTGCCTTCCCCTGGGCTGCCTCTGTGGCACCATGCCCCTGGCTCTGTGCTGGTCCAGCTGCTAGCTGGGCTTCATCTGCCAACCAGCTTGCTGCAGTATGGCTATGCCTTCCCAGTTGGGCCATCCTGCTCTGAGCCCCCCATCTAGGCAGGTAGTATTGGGCCCTGCTCAACTGGAGACCCCCAAGTGTGCACCAGCCAAGTTAGGGCTACTTCTCTACTCATGAGGAGAGTGTGTCATGAGAGTCTTGAGTGGGGCATAATGGCTCCTGTCGCCCACCTCTTCTGTCATGTTCTGTCCTGCTTTCGAGTCAGAAGTTGAGTCCTCATCAGAGGAGGAGAACAACCTACTCCCAAGCCTCTTCTTGGTAGACACTTCCTATGCAGCAGAACCCTTCCCTCAGAACCTTCTCCCAGGGGACCCTGAGCTGGCACTAACACTGGCCCCTGAGCCAGCAGGGCCCTCAAGTGAGGAGGCCCCAGCATGGACCTGTTTGCTTCCAGTCTAACCATAGTCTCCTGAAGTACTCTAGAAGCGGAGAAGGTAAAGGGCTTTGATAGAGGCCTGGATCAGGTGCAGGAGTGTGTGCTTGACAGCCTTAAGCTTTTCCCCTGTAGAGAAAGTATCAGGAGAGACCGTTGTAGGATCTGGGGCAGGAGATGGCTCATCTGGGAGATGACTCAGCTTGGAGAAAGAAACCAAACGAGGAACCTATGAGGCTGGAGCCAACGTGGGATAACCTTGTCTGCAGTTTTACTGAGGAGCCTATAAGGTGCTTGGCCTGCCTGTTGTTAAGCTCTTGGACCCTTTTGCCTGAATCTTAGACTGTCTGTGGACCTTGATTTTGGAATATGTTACCTAACTCTGAATTGGAACTTTGGGCTGTGCTTTTGGCTTATGATTTCTGACCCTAGACTTAGACTTTGAACTGTAACCTGAGAACCCTTGCTGTGAGACCTGTTGATGCCAGGACTTGCCTCCAACCTGGTGAGCAGGACACCCTCCCGTTTCTGGTGATAGCTGGAAATTCATGGGCCTTGGAGGGAGATGTGGGTTGTGGCTCTTTAAGGAGCCAAAGTTTGGCTGGTGGCTTCTTTGTGAGACTGTTATCTTCCCTGTCCTTCCACATCTCTGCATCAGGGGCCATGAGTTTCCCAGAGACATTGTTTTGTTTCAGCCAGCCCAGTAAGTGCAGTAGAGGAGGAGTTGCCCTGGAACAGTTCTGTGCATCTGAAGTGAGCTCTGACTCAGGAAAACTTGCGTTGGAATAAATTTTGTTACTTGAAGTGCCACTGGAACATTACACTAAGGGAACACTGAGTTCATCTATGGTCTTCAGTTCAGTCCCACATTGGGAACGGCGCTTGCGCAGGCCAGCCGCTTGGAACAGGATTTTTCTTAGCTTATAGGCTATGAAGGGGGGGAACCTCCCTCGCAACCACCCCAAGCCAGTTCTTCCCACCAAAATGGTCATGTGATCGGGGAGGTCGCCCCCTTCTTTCCTCAGTTTGTTTTTTGCTGCCACAAAAAACAGACATCTTTTCTTCTTTCTTTCAGCTTGGCTTTCGCAGCTCCTGTAGATAGAGTTAGAATTAGTGTAGTTAGTATAGTGATAGCATTTAACTTTCTTTGTTAAAACAAGCAAAAATGTTTTTTACTCATGCAAAGTTCGAAATTGGTGAGTTATGCTTTCCCTTTTTGCCCCCCCTGGCTTGATCCTTGAAGTTTTGAGAAATGGCAGAAAAATCGTTATTTAAGAAACGCGCAGATTGAGGTAAGAAGATGGCCAAGATGGATGGCCATTTACTATGCTTGGCATGCCTAGGAGAGGGCCACATAGTGGAAAAATGCGATCAGTATCAACTCTTTACCCCTAAGGCAAGAGGGGATGGAGCTTCTCGATTAAAGGCGGTGCTCTTGGAAAAGGCTATGTCCAGCGCTAGTAGCTCAGCAGCAAAGAGATCTGCCCTGGCAAAGTGCACGGTGCAAGACAGCATTGACCTCGGATCCAAGAGGAGAGATAGTGTTGGATCCGGCTACTCACTCGCGAGGCTGGCAGAAGAAACGGTCACAATTCTGAGAGACTTCAACCTCGGTCCACTCAGCAGCGAGGGTTGCTGTTATTGAAAGCAGCCCTCTGAGGTCGACGGAAAGGGTGTCGAGGGCCCCAGCGCTAACAGGAATCGAGGAAGCTTCCTCTGATCCACCACTGAAGAAGCACAAAGATAAGACCAAGCATTTGGAAAAGCTATGGCATAAATCCTGGAACCATCCCAGCCATTTAGTTCCAACACCAGCTCCTGAACCGTGCTCAGAGACGACAGTCATTCCTCAGAAGCGATTGAGTTAGAGGTCGGCATTGCTGGAGGAAGAGGTCAGAATGGAGACAGGCTCTCAGTAAGAGGTGTGCCCAAGTATAAACTGAGGAAGACAGGCATATCAACACACTTCGTGGTATCCACCATATCCACCAGCTGGCTACCCATACGACTGGGATATGTACCCACCTTTCCCATATGCAGCATCGGCTTTGGACTGCTCTGTTCCCACAAAGTCATCACACATGCAGAGCCGAGCTGGTATTCTCGATTCCATACTGTCACCTCAGAGCCAAGATCGGATTCTGGGTCAGATCCAAACATGGACGCTTCAGAAGGTAGCCTGGCAGGCATGTTGGATCCATTCTCAGAAGAGACTTCAGGAGACTCAGAACGGAGCTCTCCTAATATAGATTTTAAGCTGTAATTGGAGCAGATGCTCTGTATGGGAAAATCTCTCAATAGTGATGTCTCCACTGTGTAGCAGAAACCAAGAGACAGTATCTTGAAGTACATTTACTCTGATACGCCAGAAACGGTGACCTTCCCAATAATTGTAAGATTTGTGGATATTATGGACAACTTATTCTAAAAACCGGCATCAACTTCAGCAACAGCAAAAAAAAGTAGAGGCACTTTACAAGATCAAACAAGATAATGCCCTTACCTCTTTACACATCTTCCAGCTTCTTAAATGATTGCGGAAGAGCTTCAAGCAAGACATAGGTGGGGCACCCTGGCAACTCCTGTGGATAAAGAAGGGGGAAAGTTGGGTGCAGTAGGCAGAAAGCGCTATTTGGGATCTACCTTGACAATCAAGATGGTAAACTACCTTGCTATTGTAAGTGGCAACCAGATATTTCTGTGGCAAAAGATGGTTGCTTTCATGGATTACTCTATCAGAAGAAGCCACTTGCTAAACTTATCTATGATGAGGCGTTGATACTGTCCAAACAACAAATTAGTTCCAGTAGGTATGTGTTAGATGTCTCCACAAGAGGCCTCAATACAGCTGTGGTATTGTGCAGGCATGCATGGCTAAGATATATGACACTTCCTTTGGAGACATGTCAAAGATTGAGGACATGCCATTTGAAGGCATCTCACTATTTGCTGAAAAGACTGATGTATACCTTTCTAGGAAGAAGGACAGACAAACGGCCAGAGCTTATGAGGTCTTACCTGCAACAACTGGAGGTCCTTCATACAGGCTGTCGGGAAGGCGAGACTGTCAGCAGAGACATGAATATCGGCCTTACAAGTTTCAGCCATACTGCTAGCAGTATCCATATAGAACACCCTACACGGGACAGGCCCAGTTGAGAAGAAAGCAGTCTGGGCACCCTAAGTCGTCCCACGAGAATCAGGCCAATAAGGAGCACATGCAGAACCAAAAAGGCCAGTTCTGACTAGAAGTGCAAAAGACGCTGACTTCACTGCTGTTTGAAGACAAGTTGTCAAAGTTTGCCCTGGCATGGCAAAACATTACCTTTGATTGTTGGGTTTTATTTATAATTAAAATTGGTTACAGGTTAGAATTCTACTCCTTGCCTCCTACTTATTTGCCTTTTCAGGCCCCCAATAATACTCTCCCTGAGTTACAAGAGGATATACATTCATTGCAGGGAAAGGGAGCCCTTCAAAGGGTATCTGGTTCAGAAAACTCATTTGGTTTTTTCTAATGCTTCTTTTTGGTAGACAAAAAGATGGGTGGGGGGAAAGGGCCATCCTGGATCTGCAGGGCTTAAATGACTATTTAAAAGTCTCAAAATTAAGAATGGTCATGCTTCTTTGGGTCGTTAACATGGTCTCTCATGATGCTTGGTTTGCGGTCTTGGACCTGAAAGACGTTTACTTCTATATCTCAATATATCAGGAGCATAGACGGTACCTCAGATTTGTATTCAATGGTGAGGTGTTTCAGTATTTAGCGCTACCTTTTGGCCTTGCCACGGCACCTAAAAGTGTTAACAAAGTGCATAGCCATAGTTGTTGCTCATTTAAGACTCAAAACAGACGTGACGAAATACCTAGGTTCAGCTCGTGTTCTCTTACCTCAAGGTTTGTCGGGAAGTGTAGGTGTCCTTGCAGCTTAAAGTTTAGCATTTACAGAGCAGCAGGGAGGGAAGTGCAGGCGTGGGGCACCTTTACTCCCGCTCTCAAGGTGCATTGCGGCATTTTCCCTTCCCCTCTCCTGGCCTGGCCCTGCAGAGCGATGCCTGGCTGCACCGGGAGACTTTAAGCTGCAAGGACGCCCACACTTCCCTCCCTGCTGCTCTGTAAATGCTAAACTTTAAGCTGCAAGGACGCCTACACTTCCCGACAAACCTTGAGGTAAGAGAACATGAGTTGAATCTAGGTATTTCATCTCGTTTGTTTCGGCTCTCAGACTAATAATAATAACTGTGCTTATATACCTCTCTTCTAGACAGATTAGTGCCCTACCCAGAGTGGTGAACTAGTGTTGTTATCCCCACAATACGGCTGAGGAGCTGGGCCTGAAAGGAGAGGCTTACCCAAGGCCACCTACTGAGCTCATGGCAGTAGTGTGATTCGAGCCAGTAGAGTATTGATTCACAGCCGAACTACTTAACCACTGTGTTACAGCAGGTTGGACTATTCTATTTATCCCTACCTTGTTGACTGGCTGATCACTGCTAGTTCCCCTAGAGAATTGGAAGGACATATAAGCATCTTAAACACATTTGAGTCTCTGGGATTAGTGGTTAATAGAAAAAAGTCAGAGATGGTACCTAACTGTACCATAAAGTTTATAGGTGCTATACTAGATTCGGTATCCGATAAGGCATACTTACCTCCTGACGGACTTGCCCATTTAACTTGTTTAATTAGACTTTTCCAGTCGAATAAGTTTCAGTCCACACAAAACATACTGGTCTTCCTAGAGCTGATAGCCTCAACCACTGCGGTGGTTCCTTTAGCACGCTTGAAGATGCGGACCTCACAACTTTGGTTCATTAGGCACTTCCACCCTGCAATTCAATCCTCACATACCAGATTTTCGATACCCAGAAGAGTCTTGTGATCACTGACATGGTGGTTAGACTGTACTGCTTAAGGAAGTGAGCTTTGATATGGCTTGCCATGATACTACTATTACTACAGATTCATAACTCTGATGCTCCGTTCGCTTCCTCCCTCATGGCTAATACACTTTCATTAATTTTTTTTAAAAGCCAGGAAATAGTCATAATATTGCTGCTCCATTTGCTTCCTCTCTCCCAACTATGCACACAGTGGCGTGTTTCAGGATTTTCCTAATGCCAAAGAGGAAGAAAACCAAAGATGTGTGTGAATAGCCAAGGAGGAAGGGAGCATTTTGCACAGCCATTTGAGAAACAAAACAGCAGGGAAGCACTCTTCCCTGGCTTTAAAAAAAATGAGAAAGTCTGTTTATAGGTGGAAGGGAGGAAGCTGAGCCACCTTTTAACCCTTTCCTGGCTTTTAAATTAAGGCTGGAGGAAGCAAATGAAGCAGCAACGTTACGACTCTTTCCTGGCTTTAAAAAAAAAAGAGCGGAACGAGCACAAAAAGTACATGTCTCCCCCAGTAAGTCCACCACCAATTGCCTCTCCAGTGGGCACGGGACAGCTCAATCAGCAAATATAGGGACAAGGAGAAGGGGAGGGATTGGGCAAAATTACTATGCATGTACAAAATTTTTAAAAAGAAGTGACAGCTCCAGTCCCCACAAACGATGGTTTCAAACAGACACATCTCAACTCATCAGCAGACACCAAATTGCCTCAAGGTTGTATAGTGCAGAATGCTGGGAGCTCAAGCTGATTTTGTGCTGATTGGAATGAATACACAAAGGCTCTTGCTTAAAGTGTGCTGTGTGGAAAGGGCTAGAAACAAGCAAACATAGCTTCTGTAGATCGAAGAAATAATATGTCTTGCTCATATATGTATTGTTATTTTTCAAATGTATGTAGATGCTGTTGTGATTAATAGAATACAAATTAATTTAAAAGTATTACTGAATTCTTAGTCACCTTTTGTCATTATGTATTTTCTCAGTCAACAGATACTAATAGTACAGGTACTGTAGGGAGCTGTGACATTTTTTGACATTCTCATAGTCAAAAAGTTTGGGAACTGCTACTGTAGGAACCTTTTCCTGATTTATCCATCCTTATAGTAGCCTTTGTTTGAAGCTTGCATTTTAACATTAAGCGTACTGGACAGTAGTGGCACTAAGTCAGACTTCCTATAAAGTCTTCCTTTATTGGTTATCTCTAAAGAATATGAGTTGACATGTTTTTTAAAATTACGTTAAAACCATTAGACTCTGGTTTGATCTGCAAGAGATCTGTGAGTTGTGATAAACACTATGGAGAGAAATGAGGCTTATTATTCATATTTATATCTTCAAAAGGAGTCCCTCCATTGCTGCTGTATCCCAGAATGTCTTTATGCAACCTGAAACCTTAACACATGGCAAAGTACTAACAAATTAAGTACGTAACCATCCATCACTATCTTAAATCTGAAGCAACCTGCATTCTAAGGCTTATGACAGGCCCTTGGTCAGAAGCTTCTGTTTTTCTTTTTCTTGAACATTATTCAAACTGAAGAGAAACTTCTATGCAACTTGGAAGCTACCATATGCATTGAACATAGACTGATCCTAGTAAAAGGTATTATTTTATTTAGTCATGTGAATAAAAAGAATGATGCTGTTAAGTTTAATATCTAGGTGTGAATTTGTATATTTCAGTAATGAGCCTATTGCATATCCCATTGGTAAAATGTTGGCAAGTGTTATGTTCTTCGCCTTTTTCATTTAGGACAAAGAAAACTCAGCCAAATCTGTATCATCATCAGCTTTACATTAAAAATGGCACAAATGGTGACATCTGGGAGCCAATTCACCATTTAATTAAATTACCCTGTAATAAAATCTACCATAATGAGATTAAAATTAATAATTAATCAGGAGCTGACATGGGCACAAAGACACATAAATAATAAATGGAGACTGTGTCTGCTGTTTCTAAATGAGGACCTACTTCAGTGCAGTTACACTTTTATATGAAGCTTTATTGGACTTTCTCTTTTGCCGTAATCTGTGTTCCTTAGCTTTGCAGCCATAAACTGTATAATTTTGAAATTAGTCCTAATTCTGTTGTTGTGGTTTTATTTGGTATTTGTAGCAAATTATAAAAGTTGATGGGCATTGTTTCTTGGAAATGAAATAACTGGCTTTGTGTTAGGAAAAAAATGAAGTCATGCCTACAAGAATGTGGTTTAAAATGGCTGCATTCATGTTGCATTTCAGCTATTTAAGTTCCATTGGCTTAAAACTAAATGAGCAAGTTTGTGGAAGGAGATTATTTCTGCCTTCCCTCTTCCAGTACTCCTTCACTGTACTCCTGGAAAGCCACTCCTGTAGCCTGAGGGTACCTTTAGGAACAATGGTGTGAGGGGCTGCAGCAAGTAGGGAGAATCAGAATAAGTCCCACACTCACTCTTGTGTGACCAGAGCAGCTACTGGCAACACAGCAAAAACTTATGCAAGAGGCATGTGTTGTGGGGGGTGGCAGTATTTGTTGAGTCCCCCTTCTTCTTGCAACCTCCTGTGCCACATACTGTGTTATTTCTGAGAAGGCTTCAGAGCAACTTTCGAGGGTTGGAGGGATACAAGGAGCTGCAGTAGGAAAGGTGAAGTGGCAAAAATCCCTGCATGAACATATTCTGTGGAAGAGTTGAATCCAACTCATTTCCTTCAATAACATACTATTTGTTCATCCATAGATTCCTCAGAAATTTGTAGGCATGCTAAAAAAATTTGCGGCAAACTTGATCTCTGAGAGAACATACCTTGTTCAGTTACAGTCTGGTGTAGTGGTTAAGAGCATGGGACTCTAATCTGGAGAACCGGGTTTGATTCCCCACTCCTGCACTTGAAGCCAGCTGGGTGACCTTGGGTCAGTCACAGCTTCTAGGAGCTCTCTCAGCCGCACCCACCTCACAGGGCATTTGTTGTGGGGATAATAATAGCATGCTTTGTAAACCACTCTGAGTGGGCATTAAGTTGTCCTGAAGGGTGGTATATAAATCGATTGTTCTTGTTGTTATTATTACAGCATCTTACACATGAGTTGAACATAAGATTGGTTCATCCCATTCTTACTGTTCACCATATAACTTAATGACCAAATGAGGCAGCTTTGTGGCTGTGCAGCAGGGTAAATCATTCTCCTCCCAAAGTCACTGTTAAGTCAGGTCATTTTAATGCGCAGATAACACAGTTTTCTGCCTTTTTAATGCCTGCATCGTAGCAAGCAGTTGTCATTGGGTATATTGTCTGCTCTTGGTTGCTGAATGGTTGCAGATATTTATCATGATTGGTTAGATCCTCAGAGAACTTCCAGGAGGCAGTGATCATGAGGAAAATTCATCCCTAGTTAAGGCAGTTAGGGAGCATTCCTATGTTTGTCAGTGTGGATTCAGTGTAAAAGCATTTATTATTTTTACAATTTAAAAATTGTAAAAGTCACTTTTAAAACTGGTGATTGCTGAATAAATTGCAACTTCCATAAGGCTGTGTGACACCATGCATATGTACACTGCTTTGGGTCTGGATAATATAGCAGCCATTAATATACAAGCAGTCAGGACTTGGTTCACATCAAACAAGTAAATATGATGTATGTATTTTTCCATGTAATCCTTTAAACATAACGTTTGTATCAAGTTCTTGAAAAATTTGGCGGTGAGGTTTATGGGTATTTGTGCCAAAACACAGAATGTGCACATGTGCAGAGTGGCATTTCTCTGACTGTTAGGATTGTTGGGTCCCCTGAGGTTCAAAGCAGGGGTTGTGAGGGGCATGGGGTGGGTGGGGGGAGTCCTCATTCGTATCATTCCTGGTGCAATGTGGAAACATATCGGAGCTTGCAGGAACTCATTCCAGGAGGTTCTTACTTCATTCCTGCGCCTTTCCCTCTGCTGGCCAGGTAAGAGGTGGCATGGGGTAGAGGCTGGGAATGGGGAACCCCCTGCCCCTTAAGGGGAATTGGATCCCTAGCAGTGGATGTATTCAAGCTGTTGGAACATGGGCAGAACAGCCCATTGAACGCTCAGTTCAACACAGTGCAAATATCTGACAATTCCTTGAGCACATCCAGACATTTTCTCTCAGTGTTTTACATTTCAAAATGTTTTGTTTTTCAAAATGCTGACTTGGGACTTGTTTCTAATGTAACTGCACCATTATCCTTTCAGTGTGGTGTGGCATGTCACTGCACCTGGTATGGATGAAGAGTAGGTAACTCAACTTTCCTTTGTTATCTCTCTTCCTCCTTTCTCTCTTTGCAAGGAAAACTGAAAAATTGGAGGGGAAAGCTTTGTCAGATTCACAGACATCCTTTCCTGTTAAAAAGAAGTCAAAATATTAATTTTCACACTTAATTCTGCTTTGAAGAAATTCTGCCTTGGAAGACTGCAGAAGAGAGTATACTATACAGGTGAATTTTCCCCAGGGCACCATTGCCTTTTTAAAAAAGGAGAAAAGAAATTGGGAGGCCTTTCAAATAAAAGGACATTACGTGGATCAGATGGCTTCTTTGCATTCAAATTCCTGCCCTTCCTGAGCTTTGCTTTCTGCTATCATCAGTAGTCCTCTAAGCTGAACCCCTCCACTCTCCTTTGGATTGCTGTTTCCATCCCTCTTATCTGCAAACTTGTTCCCTCAAGTGTTCTAACTGTATTGCTTGTTCCAGTGTGGATTAGAAAAAGTACGATTGTCTTAGAACTGGGCTAATGCTACAATTACGCCAGAAACCTCCTATGAGGAGGTTCTTCAGTTTCTTCAGTTCTTTCTTTTGGAAAAAAATGAATATTTTTAGCAGCATTGAAAAACTAATTTGTTCTGTTTTAGAATGAAAAAAATCCTCAAGACAAGATTTTATTCACTTAAAATTTTTTTTAGGAACTGGAGTTTTGTTTTTGTGACGTAAACATTAGGTAATTCCTTTGTACACTGTAGACATGCAACATATGTTGAGAATATGTTTATTGTATAAATGGGACTCATTTTGTACACTGTTATAACATAGTATCTGGTTGTGACTCATTTTGTACACTGTTATAACATAGTATCTGAATATGATTACACTGTTGATCAACATTTTCAAGCTTAATACTATGACTGAAGATTCATGAAAAAGAAACAAAATAATTTAATATCTTTTGTTGATGCCAACTCAAATAACGTTCTGCAAAGTTTTTATTTCTATTGAACCCTTTACAAAGATGTTTACAAAAACTTATCTGAAGACTGTTTCTAAGCTCAAATCATGTCATCTTTTTTTACGTCAAAATTTGTGGGTTTTATTATCAACTATTACTTTTTCCTACTTGGCAAAAACTAAAATATTAGCTCTTATTGGGTGAAGGGGATAACAACAACAACATTAGATTTATATACTACCTTTCAGGACAACTTAATAGCCACTCAGTTTACAAAGTGTGTTGTTATTATCCTCATGACAATCACCCTGTAAAGTGTGTGGGGCTGAGAGAGCTCTGAGAAGCTGTGACTGACCCAAGGTCTGCCAGCTGGCTTCAAGCAGAGGAGTGGGGAATCAAACCTGATTCTTCAGATTAGAGTGCTGCCGCTCTTAACCACTATACCAAACTGGGAAGAAACAGGAGCAGCAAGTGGGAGATTAATGTGAAGGAAAAATGTAGAGGGTTGCTTCCTGTGCTTTTGAGTTTTGAAGTACACTTCATAAATGTCATAATTTGTATGTGGAAACCTGTGCAGAAGTACTTTGGCTGAGAGTACAAGATGTGTGTGTGTAAAGCATCATCGAATTGCAGCCAATTTATTGCAAACTTTCAAGGAGTTTTCAAGCCAAAAGATAACTAGGGGAAATAAATGTGACCCTGGAATTCTACATGGAGTTAGGAGCATTGAAAGCCCGCTTGGAGTTAATATACTGTGCTTTGCTTACTGGCTGCAACCTGATGTAGCGTACAATTATTACCCAAATAGATGGTCTCTAATTAGCTGGGGGAATTAGCTTTAAAGAAGACAATCGAGAGGAGGTAACTGGAATTCTCCACCTATGTTTATGGGGATTATTCCCTTAGAGAACTCTCAAATAAATGAGGCAGATTTTCAACAGGAAAGGGTTTTTTTATTAAAGGACAACTAAAAAGAGCAAATGTTCAACAACCACACACAGCACACATACAAGGTTAACTAAGAAGGGAGAAAAGGGGGAGAAAACAGTTTCAGGGAGGGCTATAGTTACCAGTCTTGAAGATAAAGGTCCATCAACACAGCAGCAAAACGGTCAGCATTTCACAAGGAAGAGATGAGCCCCAAATGCATTTGGGGGTATATGGACAGGTCCTAAGACACACACACAGACTGGGAATCCATTTATAGGGTGAAATGTTCCCTGGGGCAAGCTAACGTCTTTGTCCCCAAAACAATGACTTGATGGCTGTCTTCAGATGTGGACAGTGGAGTTGGGAGAGGCTTAATAGCTGAACCTGAGGTGGGCTATAGGTGTGAATGGTGCTTGATGACCCCTTGAGTACTGGATGGGGAAAGCTACTGGTTTGCTGAATGGCTTTGATTAGGGTAGATGGGTGAGGGGAAGAAAGGTTGGGCATTGATGCAGTGCTTCAGGAGCTTCCTGGGAGTCTCATTGTCATAAGTCAGGCATCCAGGGCAAGGAGGTGTCCCCTTGTCAGTCAGCTACTCTGATTCACATTCTGGCAATTTTCCAGGTTCTTGCCTGGCTGGCACCTGTTTTAGACTGGGCAGTGACCGGCGCTTATGGAATATGAGGAAGGAGGTTTATGATATTCTATCCATAAACTGCCCTCTCAGCGTGAGAGGAGTCAAAAACATGCTGTAGCCATTTCAGATTTGAGAGTATGGCATTTTCTGCAACACACAGGATGTGTAAGTAATGGAAATATGGACAAAGAAGATATTAAACATACCACTTCCCATATATATATTCTTCTTTAACCCCAGATATTTGCAGAAGGTTGTGAATTTGGTCAGAAGACTAATTTGTGGCAGTTTTTGCTGACAATTGCTGCCTGATTTAATAACTAAGGGACAAAAGCAGACCTCCCCCCACACACATCCGTATGTTCAAAGCACTGCTCATATATATTTGATAGCATTCCTCCCATTTTCCTGATAACATATCACAAGCATTGTGCATACCACATGATGTTCTCATGGTCCTTTTGAAAACAATCTTATTGTAGAGCAGAGAGATGCTGTCACAAACCACATTTGGTATAAACTTTACCCCTTTATGCCCTTGAAATGCCACTCCTTGAGATTGCAGGGCCCTCTGGAGCTGCATAGCATCAAAAGTGGGTAGTATAGTGGGAAGGGGAGTCAGAGGGAATTACTCCCTTCTTGCATATGTGGAAGTGTCGTCCTTTTTGCACAGCACAGGTTTGGATTCGACTCAAAGTGTTTCAGATACAGGCTGGAAATATTTTAAAGAGTAATTTAATTTACTGAGATACGTTTAAAGTATTTGCTTAGCTGGAAGCTGTACAAAATGCTTTTTCTTTTGCTGTCAAGCAAGCAAAAATCCTCATGTTTGTTCTTATGACACAAGACCAAGAATTTTTTTTTTGGCATGAAGAATTACCTGGAAGATAAAAGGAATTTTATTTTCATTTAAAAGGTGGCTCATTGATTCAGTTGATTTCAATTTTTCTTTTGGAACAGTTGGTTGTAAAGACTGATGGATTGTTTTTAGAACCTTTGCTTTTACATTAGGTTCTCTAAATGACAGGCACAGGAGATCCAGCAACTAGTCTGCAGTCCAGTAGGCTCTTCCATCCTTTTTACAAATATATAACAGTCTAGTGCCAAATCTTTAGTATTTTGCCAAATTAAACAGGCCAATTGAACAAATGTAGCTAGGCAAATAGTCTTCTGAAAAATACATTCAGTTCATACTGACAACCTGTAACTTCATGTGGATCTCTAATTGTACTGGCATGAAGTCAAGACAATTCCCATACCATTAGCCTAGCTGCTGTTGAATTTAAAGCCAAGATTCCCGTAATTTGTAGGCGGATATGAACTGCCTGCTTATTTTTAAGCTGTGTTTTAGAATTGCCCTTCTGTAACCCCCTGCCCCCTTTTCAAAAGTCCAGCCTGGTTCTCATTACTAAGACTTTGAAGTAATCAGACATTTTTTGTCTTTACATGAGGTTTATTACTTTAGAATACTTATTTCCTCCATTTATTATTTTTAATAAATGATTTGCCAATTTGCAGGTATGTGTAAATAAGACATAAATTATAGTAAATTAGCATGCGAAAAAGATTTAAAATATAAGCCAAACTATTGCAGATAATTTTAGTATTTTATCTATTTACTGATGCTCTGTGGTTGGTTACCAAGGTAGTTTGTTGAATGAACTTATAATATATAGGCAGTGTAGGGTGGGGTGGAGATAGCAAACAGGGTAAAAATGTTCTCGTGTTCAGAGTGAGGTCAGGGAACCTTGCTCTCCTCCTGATTTGGCTTTGTGTTATAACCATGCAGCTAAATATGATTAGCTATGTGGCACCGTGACGTCATTGCTAGGCTTTATCATTCTTAATCGGCAGAATCACTTTGTCAGCAAGCAGAGAAATACTTACTTTAAAAAATAAAAATAAAAATACACCAACATATCTTTCAAGAGGAGCAGTAAAAAGTCAAATTTAATAAAATCGTATGAAAACTATAAAGTTGGAGAACAAACTACATTTATTTTTCAGGGAAAACATTTGCATTCGGCTTAAGTCCAAAGGTACAGGTCATATGTTAGGAACAAATGCTGCGGTGACCTGTGACTGTGCTATTTCCCAAGTAGTGATTTTCCACAATGTACAGATGATGAAGTATACTTTTAGTGCTTTATGTGTTGGGTAGAGGTGCATACCAAATCTTCAACATTTATGAATTTCTATTATAAAGTGTGAAGCAATGTTTGGAATTATGAGATGAAGCACTATTGTCATATTTTTATTATCTTTGAGCAGGTTTTTTTAACCATTGAGAGCTGTGTAGTGGAATTGTTAATGTACTTTGTGACTGTATATTTGTAAAGCACAATACAGTTATTAATATGGAACTCATCTATTCTTATAATGCTTGTTCACGTGTCATTACCTCTCTCTATCACTCCTTCTATACGTCGTTACCATAGTATCCCTTTTCAGTCATGATGTTTTACGATGCATATGGGGAGAGAATGTGGTACATGTGATCCTCTTGATATGTGCAATTGCCATTTTGTAAGGGACATTATTTTCAGGTTCAGTACATGCAAACCAGAATCTTGGAAAATCATAGCATTGCACTGTAAGTCTCTTCCTTGTTCATTCATTATCAGTTTTTCAACTGGGATTGCTATTTTATACCCACTTACTTTGGAGTCAGCCCTGTCAAACACAGCAGGTCTTATTTCTCAGTGGACATGGATAGAATCAGACTGCATTTAAAAGGTATGGTTTATTTTGGTAGTATTTAGTTATGTTTATACTTGGTATGCTCAGGACAGAAATTTCTTTAATGAAATGAAAACTTTAAATATAAGCTCTGATGCAGAGAAATGTTATAGTATGGAATTGTAAGTTTCCCAACAGTATATGATTGCTGTTGTTGCTGTTACAGAAACTGTGGGAATCTCTCCTACTCTGAACTTCAGATTGTGTCCTAGCACTGCAAGCCTATTGACAGAAACAAACCACATATTATATCAGTGATATTTCTGCGATGTAATTGGACATGTTGGCTCTTTTTCTTCTCTGTCATAACTGTTTCGTTTCATTCATGTGTAGAAAGAACATGTGATCCTTGTATAAAGATGCCCAATTTTCTGGTGCATTGAGGTTTGGTCTGTAAACAGTGTTATTGAAAGCACTTTTTTGTCATTTGCAAGTTAAAAAGTCACTCGTATGTAAGGAGAACTTCAGAATTTAGTGGAATTTCTGTGTCTGGGGTAGAGCTTGTTACAGTTACACATGCCTAACATTTTTATTTTATTTTGTTAGGTATTTAATAATAGGTTGAGTATGGAATCCCTGCTTAATAGAACTGCTTTTAGAAAGGTATTGTTCTCACATTAGTTATTAATTAATATAAGGTATTGTTCCTACATTAGCTGAGCTTCCTATGTACCTTACAATTGGTAAGTGCAGTTCATATCATATCAAAATCAAAAGCTAAGTATTTATTGTGTTTTAAAACTTTTTGGTTTGTGCTTGTACTTGCATGTTTTGTGGATGTGTATTGTAATTTTTTTTGGTATGATAATTCCATCTAGAATGATAATATACTCTAGATAATAAAGTAAAATGCCCTGACCTGGCTAGCCCAGGTGAGCCTGATCTTGTTGGATCTCAGAAGCTAAGCAGGATTGGCCTTGGTTAGCAATTAGATGGGAGACCTCCAGTGAAGACCAGGGTTGCAGAGGCAGGCAATGGCAAACTACATCTTGCAATGAGAACCCCACCGGGGGGGGGGGTCACCATAAGTCAACTATGACTTGAGGGCACTCCCCACCACCAAAAACAGGCTAAATACTGTAATTTTAAGTCGTGGGATATTGTTTTTTTACTTAAAAGGTGTAAGCAACTGTAGTGAAACTGACTTACAGAACAATAACAATGTTTTGATAGTCTATAAAATCAGAGTAGCTTAATTCTACCCCCCCCCCCCATATTTTATTTCTCCCTATCAGACTTTTCCCAAAAGTTAACAGGATGGAGGAGGGATAGAAAGAAGATGATGAAATAGTATTATCTTTAGAGCATGGGGAAATGTGAGAAGTCTATTAGATAATTTTAGCAAGTTGTGAAAACTTTTCAGCCCTTAATGCAAATGTGCATTTCTGTTCTTTTGTTCTGTACAGAACATATAATAAGAACATCCCATGCGTTAGCACAACTGTGTATATATTTCTGTTAGCTTTAGAATGGAGTGAAAAATCTTTGTGGCTATGTGTAAGTGTTTTTAAAAAAAGAAGCAGAGGTTGAAAAATGGTTTCAATACATTTGCCAGTTTTTTTTTTTAAAATAGCACTTAATCTATGGTTGGGTTTTTAACTGATTTGGTTTCTTGAGTGGTTAAATTATGTCAAATAATGGTCAGATATTTTAAACCATTAAACTTTATTATCAATAGGTTTGATGCGTATGGTAATTACGAAAATTAATAGTTATTGTGAAACAAACTTTTAATACGTTATAATGAATTTTTCTAACTTTTAGTAATGTTAGGCACGGTTTTTGTAAATATGAATGATTCATTAAAGAGTACTTTCATTTTACTTTTATATTTTAAAATGAGATTTAGCATTCAGGTACAAAAAATTGAAACAAAGTACCAGTGTAGTGTAAGGGAGCGGCACAATTTGAGTTCAGTGACACCTTAAAGACCCAAAAGGTTGTCAAGGTACAAGTTTTCAAGAGTCAAAGCATCAAGGGAAATCTTGTTGGTCTTTAAGTCATCATTGGACTCAAATCTTGCTGTTCTACTGCAGACCAACATGGCTACTCACCAGAAACTATCCTCAGTATGTTTTCATGGTCTCGGTTTCACGGTGTTGTACTGAGGATACCTAACTTTTAAGCCTGACTCTGTCTTGAAGCTTTCTGATCATGGGATAATCATACTCTCATAGCTAACCATCATATAGGGTTGCCAGCCTCCAAGTAGTGGCTGGAGATCTCCTGGAATTACAACTGGTCTCCAGGCCACAGAGATCAGTTCACTTGGAGAAAATGGCTACTTTGTGGGGTGGACTCAATGGAATTATGCCATGCCAAGGTCCTTTCCCTCCCCAAACCCCACTTTCTCCAGGTTTCTCCAGGTTTCACCCCCCCAGATCTCCAGGAATTTCCCAACTTGGAGCTGGCAACCCTACTGTCATATCTCAAGATTATTGTGAGGATAATATTCAGAAGGTGAGAATTGAGCCTGCTGTCCTGGGTGCCTTGGAGACAACGCGAGCAAGAAATATATAGATAGGAGTAATGTAACACAGTAAGGAACTCCTCAGTTCCTTCAGTTTGCAAGATGAAGGACCCAGGGTTGCCAGCCTTCAAGTGGGCACTGGACATCTACCAGAATTAGAGCTGATCTCCAGACTACAGTTCCCCTGGAAGAAAATGACAGTTTAGGAAGGTAGGCTGTATGACATTGTACCCCACTCCCCAAACTCTGCCTTCCCCATGTTCTACCTCTATATCTCCAGAAGTTTCCCCACTCAACCCTAGAAGGAATTTTTCTGTGATTAGACTGCTTTGGTTTTTGTTTATAGGTGATAGATGCTGCTATATCAGAGGGCTTGCCTGTTGGCAGGGCTTCTCTATGCGTCTAAGTTTACCTCTCAATTTGGTCTTGCTATTTAACATCACAATGATTTTTTTTAATGGTAAGCTGCCACCAGTACATTTGTATTCTTGGTTTCATGGAACATTTGACCAATCAAATGGTTTATTAACCCTAGAACTGACAGTAGCAGCACAGGAAAAATCAGCAGGCATAGTGTTCACCCATCATTGCTCCCTGGCCCCATGCAGCCATTGATCTGGTCCAGATGAGTTAGAGTTTATCTCAGCCAGCAGTCAGACAGGAAAGTGCAATAGGCATAGCCTTTGCTGATCTCCTGCCAGATTCATATCACTGGTAGCCAGGTCCAAGATGAGCTCTTACAGTGCTGGCAGTTCTGCTGGGATTTAGTTTGCTCCCAAGTGAACTGCAGTTGAGAACCAGTGGACAAGCTGGTTAATAGTAATACTGGCTCAGTATTTACACTGAGTGTATGTGATTTGTGATTTGCATGTGATTTGGTATTTGTGATGTGCATGTGATTTGGTATTCCTGAGCTGAATATATACTCAAAAATACCTTTTCAGTATTATTCAGGTATATCTGGATATATCTGGCTTATTTGGGTACATGTGGTATTTATATTCCTGAATAATCCAGATATATTTGGGGATATCTAGGAAACTCATTTTAAAGATTGTAGTAGCTTATTTCCCTCCGCCCCTTTTACAGGCTTCCCAGGCAACAGGAGGAGGGAAGAGGAAGGCAGCATTACTGTGTGTGTCTGCGTCTGTGTTGCCTGCTTGTCATATGCCATTGCCAGGTCTGGCTGGCTTGCTAGGTTGGATGCTGGAATTCTCTGGTTTTATGTTGATTCTGTTGGACTTGCATTGGCCCTGGGTTCTACCTGGTATCTTTCAGTGACACCGGTTCTGTTGAGCTTGTAACAGTTTCCCTTGCTTCAGTTGGTTCTACTGGGAGTCTGTGTTTTGACATTGGTTCTTTTGTTGGTTCTGTTTGGGTGGTTTATGGTCATTCGCCATTGCTGTTGTGTGTTTGGCTAAAACTTTTTGTGTTGTGAAGAAAGAAATGAAGGAAAGACCAAGGGAGGACAGGAAGGATAAAGTGAAGGGAGAATAAAAGGAAGGAAAGTCTGATGGGTAAATGGAACCCATACACTAATTAAGGAAAGCCCAGGTGCTATGGAAAACCATTTAATTTGAATGAGGGCAGTCAGTAATAAACTCTGCCACACAGTGGTCCCAGCCACTTTCTGAAAAGCTCGGTGAATGTCGGGGGAAGAGCTGGCAGGCAGTATAGCCCCCATGGGCTCCATGTTGGGGATCCTTGGCTAATATAGTACCATGAACACTAAGAGCTTCTGGGTTTTTCTCATCCTAAGCATCTATTTAAATCAGTCCGGCTTTGGATAGGTGGCTTACATATAAGCATGAGCAAAATAATTTAATTGTGTAATGATGTTGACTGATGATTGAAATTCAGTTATGGTTCATGGTCAAGGTTTTAATTGTATTTGAAGTTTCGTATTAACAGGTTTGGTACAATGTTTCCATACCTTTGGCTTGGTCTCTGGATAATTCTATGCTCTTCTTGCTCTTGTACAGTTTTATATGTGCAGATTACTTACACAATTTGTGATACTACAAAGCTTTTAGGCAGTTGCCAAATAACTGCTCAGCACGGACTTTTTGTTTAAATTGTAATGTGGTGAATATTGTGTGAAAACTGTTACACACTAGCAAGATTATATCTGAGTCCCTTGTGGCTCCAGGCTTCTAGAATGCTCTTACTTGTGATACCTGTAAAATCTTAACCTTATTGAATGTAGGGTTCACTACATACATTGGGTTTATGTTACTTCTGTTTTCTAGGTTTCTGGTCCCAAATAATCCTGGGAAATTGCAGTTTGGTCAGGATCATGAAAATTCTCTGTCTGAAAGTTGCTGCTCACATCTACAATTATCGGGGTTCTCTGAAAAGAAGGAATAACCATCAGAATACTCCATATCAGTAGTCTGGATCTTCCTTTCAAAAATACATAAAGACATTTATATTGTCAAAGGCATTTGCAGCCTAGGCTGATGGCACGCGGGACGACCGGCGCGGCGACAAACTGAGACCACACCATGGCTGGGAGGAAATGGCCACAACTTTATTGAGAACAGCAGGAAGGAGCGAAGGCAGTCATATGGATCGGATCCCCAAGCATCGGCTGGCCCGCCTGCCAGCCGATGAACCCTCCCCCCTCAGGCCCCAGCTGAGGGGGGGCACCCAAGGAGCGGCATTAAGGGGGAGATCATCTGGGTGTACACCCCTGCATGATTCCCCTGCCGCCTGGTGGTGAGTCCGCCTGGCAGCCCCCGAGCTGGGCATGCACCTCCGTGACTCACCCCCAAGATTCCTTATGGGAATCCCCTAACAGGAACCAGGGCAGAGGCCCTGATCCCCCCAAAAGAGATCCGATCCAATGACCAACCGCCACCAGAGCCCCCCCACCCGGGGGGGCTCCCGCCAAAGCTCCTACCGCCGCAACCACTCCAGCAGACCATCCCTGAGGTCCTGCAGCCAAATGTCCTGCCCCCAGCTGGACAGATGCACCCCATCTGGGCGGAACAGCGCCTCCATGCGGAATGAGATGTCCAAGTGCCGAATGAGCAGGCCCCCGGCCGCTGAGATGTAATGTCCCATGGCGCGGGCCACCCTTTGCCGGATTCCATCCACCTTCTCAGGGTGGTGCGCAAAACGCCAGCAGCGCCGCTGGAGCAAGTCCGACCACAGGAGGAAAGTCCGGGGAAACAAACCCCGCAGATAGTCCAAGTCACTGCACATCGCCCGCTTCAGCTCCGGAGCTTCTCGCTTGCCCAGGTCGTTCTCTCCCAGCTGGATGATCAAGGCATCGGGTGGGCCCTCCCGGCGGGCCTTCCGAATCAAAGTGGGAGCCAGCGCCTCCCACAGCATGCCCCGGGAGCCGATCCAGCGAATCTCGATGCGGTCGTCCAGCCCAAGGTGTCTTCCCCATCCTGAAGACGTGGCGTACTTCCCAGCCCAATACACGATACTGTGGCCGCAAATCCACACAATCCTCCGCCGCCCTGAAACATGAAGCATAAACAAAACTCAATGAGCAAGAGCCCGGGCAGGGCGAATGTAGGTGCGAAAGGCCCTGGACCGCCAGCGGCCGAGCTGCTGGATGGCAGATGCGGGGAGCCCAAGGCCTGCCGCCACCGTGGCCGCGCCGATGCGGAAGGAGTGGGATGCGAAATCCGCCGGTGGGAACCCTGCCGCCTGAAGGCAGGACCGCAGGAGGGCCGCGAACTGGTAGCGTGTGAGAGGGGAGCCGCCCCTGTGCGCCAGGAAGGGGCCTGGGAGGGGAGGCCGGACTTCCAGGAAAGACTGGACAGCCGTAACTGGACAGATGGCCCGCTCACGAGCGGCCCGCAAGGTGACGGAGGCCCCCCGGCCCCGCTGGTCAGTTTTGGATTGCCGGACCACAATGGTGACCCTGCGCCTGGAAAGAACCACGTCCCCCACACCCAGGGCCCTGCCCGAAGCATCCCGGCGGGACCCTGCCACCAGCTCGCTGACCCTGAAGGCCCCGAAGAAGGCCAGGGTGAAGGCGACGCGCACGAGCCGCTCCTCATATGATGACCAGCAGATGTCTGGAAGCACCCGCAAGATCGCCCGCAGGATGGGCAGGGTGATGGGCCTGCGCTGGTCAGGTACCCGCGGGGAGACCCTCCCCCACCCCTCTATGGCCCTGCGAGCCTGGAAACCGCCACATGGGTCAGGGAAACCCTCAGCCTGGCAGACGAAAGAGATGGCCGACAACTCGCGCCGCATGGTTCCTGGAGCGAAGCCAGATCCTCGCAGGTGGGCCAAGTAGTGCAGGATCGTGATCCTGGATGGCGGCCAGGGGCCCCGCTTCCCTTCCGCTTCAGCGAAGGTGAGGAAGCGCGCCACTGCCTTGGCATAGGCCCGCAGAGTGGAGGGAGCCACGGAGCTGAAGATTCCCTGTGTCACGGTGTCTCGCCAATCTGCCACAGGTTCACCGGGAACGGGTCGGGAGTGCGTGCCGCCTGCGGTGCCAGCGAGAAGAACCTCTCCATCTGGAAGCGAGACAACGCGTCCGCCATGCTGTTATCCAAACCTGCAATGTGCCGGGCTGAAAATGAGATGTTAGCAGAAAGACAGCATAGGACAAAACGCCGGATGAGCCGCATGACCCGCTCAGAGCGAGAGGACTGCTTGTTAATCACCTGGACTGACGCCTGGTTGTCGCACCAGAAGAGGACCCGCTTGTCCCTGAACTCCTCCCGCCAGATTGTGACAGCGACCAATATGGGAAACAGCTCAAGGAAGGTGAGGTCCCTGAGGATCCCGGAGCTGGCCCAGGATGAGGGCCATCGCTGGGCACACCACCTTCCTTTGAAGAAGACCCCAAACCCCAGGCTGCCTGCTGCATCCGACTGCACCTGCAAATCGGAGCCTGGAGAGAGGGCAACTTGCCACAGCGAAACCCCATTGTAATAGGAGAGGAACTCCCCCCAGACCCTGAGATCCTCCTTTATCCCCTTTGTGAGCCGTATGTGATGGTGCGGTGCCGATGCCCCCCTGCACGCCCTGGCCAGGCGAGCGCAGAAGGCCCAACCCGGGGAGACCACCCTGCAGGCAAAGTTAAGATGGCCGAGGATGGACTGGAGGTCCCTTAAAGTGCACTTCTCCCGAGTGAGAGTGGCCTCAATGATGGCCCGCAGCCGGGCTAACTTGTCCGGGGGGAGGCGAGAAAGGCCTGCCTCGGAGTCGAGTTCAATCCCCAGGTAAGTGAGACGGGAGGCGGGGCCCTCCGTCTTTTCCGGCGCGAGTGGGACCCCCAATTCGACGGCCAAGTCCTGGAAGATCCTGAGCCGGATGGCACAAGTGTGACCACCAGGGGGCGCCATGATCAGGAAGTCATCGAGGTAATGAGTAATGTGGGGGGAGCCCATGCGATCCTTGGCGGCCCACTCCAAGAAGGTGCTGAACGCCTCAAAGGCGGCACAGGCGACGGAGCATCCCATGGGCATGGCCCTGTCTACGTACCATTGATCCCTGAACTTGAAGCCCAGGAGGCAGAAGTCCTGAGGGTGAACTGGAAGTAGCCTGAAAGCGGATTGGACATCACACTTGGCCAGGAGGGCCCCCCGCCCGCAGGATTGGACCAAGCGGACTGCCTGATCAAAGGAGGCGTATCTAACTGAGCAAAGCTCCTGGGGGATGCAGTCATTGACTGAAGAACCCCGTGGGTATGACAGGTGATGTATGAGTCTGAACTCCCCTGGGGCCTTCTTGGGGACCACCCCCAGTGGGGAAACCCTGAGGTTGGGAAGCGGGGGCGCGGAGAAAGGGCCAGAGACCCGGCCAGCCCCCACCTCCTTGGCGATTTTTGCAGCGACCACCTCTGGCAGCTCCCTTGCGGACTTGAGGTTGCCCGAGGAGGTGGCCACACGGGGGCCTGTGAAAGGGATCCAAAAGCCTTTGGAGAAGCCTTCCAGTAGAAAGGCGGCTGCTAGCCTGTTGGGGTATTGCGCTAGAAGGGGACGGAGGGCATGTAAGCGGATAGGCGTGGGGGCCAACCCCAACACGCCGCAGGCCGGGCTATTTACCGCTGTTGCTGGATTGGTGAGCAGCGGTGGAACCCGATCCCCCGTCCCTGTGGGCACCGCCATTGGAGGACCGGCCCCCCCGAAAGGGAGCCGTGGTCTGCGATCCTCGGGGGCATGCCTGGCGGGGGTGCGGGGCCCCGCATGACTCGCAGCAGTGCTCGTAACGGCACTTGGACCGCTGGCACTTGCCCTGGTTGAATTCCCAGCAGAGGCCGCGAGGCCTGTCCCGCCGGCTGAACCAGCGTCCCACCTGGGCAGGCTCAGCCCGCCCCTTCATTTGGGGACCCACCAGCCAGAGCCAGAGCTTCTGGCTGATGAGGTCCCACCTTGCCCTGGGGTTGTGGGAAGCCCTCTTACGAAAGGCCTCATCATAGTCCATGGCAGCCGCCTCCCCGGCCAGGGCCCGGGCCCGCAGGACATTGCCCAGGTGATTGGACAGGTGCCACCCTCGTAGCGGGTACGCTAACTGCACCACCCCCATATAGACAGTGAACCCCTCCATCCAATTATTAAAGGTGCGCTCAGCCGCCTCCCTCTTTGGGGTCTTTTTGTCCCGTTTGCTAGACGGGGCACTTCTCCCATCCTCCGCCTCCGGCCTGAGGAGGGAGAAAACATCCACGTAGAACCCATTCAGGATTCTCTCCCGGGCCTTACGAGATAAGTGGATCCCCGGGGGGTCCTCATCGTCCGTGAAGGACCTAGAGGGGAGGGGGGATGTCTCGTTGTCATCTGCCCCCCACACCTCCCGGGAGTCCCCACCGCCGGATGAGACCCTACGCCGCGAGGCCCAGCCTGGGATCCCGGGGATGGCGGCCCCTGCCTCCCAGTAGCCCGCCCCGCCGCACTCAGAATCAGATGAGGACTCACCTGTGGATCCATCGCTGTCTGAATCCTCCTGGTGCCGGTGGCGTCGGCTCGACTTTCTGGGGGCCTTCCTTCTCTTGTCGGAGGGGCGCCGCCTGCGGCTGGAGCTCCTGGAGCTGGAGCTTGATGACCCCTCCCCTTGGTGCCTTCTGGCAGAGCCACTTCTCCTTTTCTTGCTGCGCCTGCTAGAGAGGACCTCGACAGGCCCTGGGGGAGGCGCGGCTCCCCCAGGCCCGGAGTTCCCCAGGCTCTCCACCCTGGCTGTGAGCAGCTCCAGGGTCCGACTGATACTCTGGAGGGAGGTGGCTGTGTTATCCTTATCAGTCCTCCCTCCTTGTGCAGTGGCTTTTCCCCTGGGGGGGAGCCTGGGGCTGGCTTCCTTCGCCCGCCCCCTGCTCCCCGTGGGCACAGTGGTGTGGGGGAGCTGCGGGGAGGGAGGGGAGCCCTTTGCAGCAGCCCGCCGGCGGGGCTCCCCCGTACGGGACCCTTTCTCCCGGCCCCCGATATTCTGTTTGGGCTTGCCACTCTCTGTGCCCTTCTTGCCCCTGCCGCCAGCGGCCCCCTTTTTGGCGGCCCTGGGGGGGGCTAGCGCTGATCCTCCACCCCTCCGGGCCTTCCCTCCTGGCCCGCCTTCCCTCTTGGATGGTGCCATGCCCTGCTGCAGCTGTCCTCCTGCTGGGGGAAGGTGGCCCACCGCTCCCACTTGCCCTGTGCTAACAAGGGGCAAGGAGCAACTCGAGGCTGGTGAGTGGAGGCTTGAATGTGCTGCGCAGCGTTCCTCGCCCGGATTCTTCACCGTGGTGGGGCCTGGGCTCAGCTCTGCCCCGGGCCCCAACAACGGCGCTCCCACCTGCCCTGTGCTAACAGGAGGGGCAGGGAGCCGCGGTCCGTGAGGCCACGAGGCACGCGACGAAAAAAAAAAAAGGGAGAGGCTCAGCTAGACCTCTCCGCCGCCGCCTGCCTTCGTGCTCTGCTGCGCGTCGTCGTCGTCGTCGTCGTCGTCTCCGCCCGTCCTCTCCGTTCCGCCGCCCGAGCCGAGTGAGCAGGGGCCGGGGCCGGGCCTGGATAAATACCCAGCCAGCGGACCAGAGGGAAGACTGCCTCCCTGAGGTCCGGTGGCTGGCCCCGCCCCGGCCCGCCTCCCGGCCGCCGCGGATTGGCCGGCCAGGATTCAAATCCTATTGGCTGCTGGCTGCCCGGCTTCGATCGGGACAGCCAGCACGCCGGCCGCCGCGCCCGCCCCGTCCCCCGCGCCTCCCGGCAGCAAACCGAGCGCCCGGTAAGTCGGGCGCTCGCGCTTAATAATCATTCCATATTTTCAACTGATACTTTGTTATGGATTATGTTTATGGAATTTTAATTAGCATTAATAACTTTATCCCTTTTGGCATTTATATTTTACTGTGGAATTTTAAGATTATAACCTGCTTTGAATTTATGAAAGAAAATGTTAAAAAGATATACATCTTACTTTCTTTTGTGAAAGGGGTTAATTGAGGACTCGGGAATCAGATTTTGAGATACTTATAGTATCTGAGTTGACTTCAGTCGAGTTAGAAGAGTGTAACTCTGATTAGAATTGCACAGGTAGTTTACATGTAGCAGCAAAACTATGGGAGAACGCCCCACGGCGGTAGTGAGCAAATGAATACATTTGTAAAGAAAAGTTGTGTGTTACATTCTAGAATAGGGAACTTGAATACAGAATTCATCCTGTTGTATCTTTTCAATAGATTAAATTTCTATGATGTTTATTTTTAACAATAAATCATAATAAAAAGGACATGAATAAAGGAATGGTCTGTTTGGTTCTATATTCACTTATGCAAATGTTTTATATTATAGTTTTTACTTTTTCTTTGTTTCAGTAGGAAAAACCAGATTGCAACAATATTTGGAAGTTAAATATACTTCCTTCAGAAGTGAACCATGCTTCAGAGGATTTTTTTATTGACATAGAGGCTAGCCTGTTTTACATTGGATAAAGCAATAAACTTGGAATTTTAATGCTTCAGATAATTACAGTTGTGTGACACCTGTTTAATGAAGTTTTTTATTATTTAAAAAAGTAGTAACTAAATAACGGGGATAATGTTTCCCCAGGAGCTCATATTAACAACTTGGGAGTAACATTTAAAAATATGTACCTGACTTATTTTATCACATTACAAAAACTAAGGACAAACAAGATGTGCTTATTAGTCATGCCTATGTCCTTAAGTCATGTAAATCAGACAGAAGTTGCACAAAAGCCAGTGACAGTTCTAAGTTTTTGATGACGTGTAATGGTTTAAACTGTGAGGTAGGAAATCCTCAGTTCAGGACTCACTTGACTCTTGCTCTCCCTGCCTTGGAATGTTATCATAATACTGTCCTATTTTTAAAAGGCAGGACTGCTGGGATAATTGAAGTGAAATGCTATGTATTCATTTTTACCCTTTCCCCAAGTAAAGGCTTGTGATAATTTAAGTTTAGGGTTGCTGTCTCCAGCTTGGAAAATTCCTGGAGATTTATTGGCAGTGTCTGGGGAGGGTCCAGTTTGAGGAGGGGTAGGAGAACTATGGAGATGTACTTCTATAGAGTCTACATTCCAGAGTTGCTGTTTCCTCAGGAGGCTGGTAACCTTACTTAGGGACATAACATCTATATACATTATCAGTACTCTGCTGGTTTGGCTTCTGTCAGCACACCCATTCCTATTAAAAATAATGTAGATAATGGGCCTATTTATTAAAGACTCTTACAGTCCTGGCAATCCTTTCTAATAATAAAGTGTTAGACCTGTCAAACAATGGGACAAATAACCTAATAGAGTGACATAGCTTTTTAATCCAATGCATCAATCATATTTTAATGGAGTCGAGCTGCTGCCATTTAAATGTTGCAGCAGGACAATATACTGGCAATGTTCTGCAGGTGTAACTTTCACTCAAAAGCAGCAAGCTAGATGGTGTTCATGTTGGGAGAGAGTGCCATCTTCGGTTTCTAATGTCTGTTTTAGAACCACATAGAAATTCTGAATTTTGTCCTTTTTGTTGAGTGTACAAGTATCTATGTAGTTGCGCAAGAAAGTATGAGAATTCTAAGTATAAATCATACATATTATTATAACATTAATATTAACACTATTGTGGTTTTGGTTTTATTATTTAGTACTGTTTGATACGGGTTTTGGAGTATGCTAAATGGCTCATCACTTACATAATAATAATTTACTGTTTGTCTAAGCATGCTAAATACAGATCAAAGTAATTTTTGGATTATTGTCTTGGGTCCTGGGATACCTGGGAGCAAGGTGGATATATAAATGTTTTAAATAAATAAATAAAAATAGAATTTGATTCAGAATATTGATAGGAGAACTGAGGAATAAATATCATACTGACACCCGGATTTCTATCAATTCTTTCCAAGAAAATAGCTTATTGTGTATTTTTGCTGAATTAGTTTCCCACTTTCTCTCTTTTGATAATGGAGCTGCAGGACTTTCTCTCTCCATCCCCAACATACTATCATGTTCTAGTGACTGAAGTATTGTCAAATGTAGTCTTCTTGTATGCTGTTCATGGGGAAAATAGGTTGTAAAAAAAAGTTTTTAAATAAATGGAAAACTCTGCATAACATCTTTTTATTATTCTTGTTATTGACAAATTTTACTGCTTTAGTTATGAAAAAGTCTTGCTGTTAAAAATCTGCTATGTTTATATTTTATCTGTAATAAAGCATAATGTAGCTTTTATATATGCATGGCCATATGCATTTAAAAGATCTTCATACAATAAGAAGCAGATGTGTTGCTGTGACAGCAGGCAAGTAGGGACTAGGGAGCTGGATTCATTAAAAGAGCTTTGGGATAAATGCACTACATAAGATATCCACTGAAAGACAGAAGCTGTTGATGAGGTGACCTCTGAATGCAAGTCATCTTACTATAAACAGAAGGGTGTGGAAAGCCATTGGTCTGAGCCAAGCTTGTTTACTATCCAGATCTCTCCTTAGTTAAGTAAGCCTACTGAGCATGGTGTGACTGCTCAAGGAAGAACAAAGTGTCTTTAGTTCTACCTGAATTTGAGACAATAGAGCTGCTCACTACAGAATTCTATGAGTCTGAATTAGCTACATACATCTAGTGCTGGGAACTGCAGTTTAGTTCACGCTGAACTCTAACTCAAATATATTTACAGGGCTTTTTTCCTGAAAGAGAGTCTACAGATGTAGGGAATTCTTTTTAATTTCTTTAAGAGAAATGAGGTAAGCGTGTGATTTATTGCTAAAAGGTTCAGAAAAATGTATCTAGCCATATATGCCATCCTATTATTTAATGCATGAGGGTTTTTTAATGCAGCCATAATTTGCCATTTTATATTTGTGTAGAGTTGAGTGAATTTTTGTATAGTTTATTCTAGAATATAATATATCTGTAGAAGTGCCTAATTTTTATTGTCATGTATTCTTTTATAAAGTGTAGATTTGAAATTTCACAGACAGTAAGAAGCAGCAAGCATCTTGAAATATTTGATAGCTAAATATGAAATGGTTCATGATAATTGTCTGAGTTGCAGTCCAGAAGAGAGGCACTGAGTATAAAACACATCAGACTTCTTGACAGAAGGACCATTTCTTTTAAAAATTATGTGCAGAAACACCTTTTAAATACTCAGCTGTAATGAGATTATTTGTTGTTTGCTCAAGAAAATAATGCTGCATCAATACTACTTTTTATTTAGAATGCTTTGATTCTTAGAATGTTTTATGTGACATTACAGAGCCAAAATGTGGAACAAACATTTACAATTTTAGAATAGAATGACATTTTGCTATAGTTTGTTGTGCTGCAGATATTATGTGTGATTGTAAGCAATTCTGGTTAAGCAGGTGATCTTCTACTGTGCTCTGTGTGCATATATATTTTTCTGTTGTGTAAAGAGTAGGAGACTTAAACAGCAAAAGTTAAACTGTTGTACTGTATTCAGAATCCATGATGTGAATTGGCATTTAACAACTACTGCTTCTTAAATGTCTCTTTCATTCAAGAGAACATGGAGAGGCGTTGCTTTAAGAGTAGTATTTTATTACCTTAGAAAAGGAAGTAAAATTTCAGAGAGGAAAAATAAAATGCTTGCACTGTCCATTTGTGAAAATTGATTTACAGTTTCAGGCACTTGTATTGTTTAGGCAGTCTGTTTTGCAGAAAAATATGATAAATTATTACAGCCAATGTGCTCTTCAATTTGGTTTGTGTGGTCTAGTGAACAGCAAGCAGCAATACCTAATTACATGATTCTTTTCTTAGGTTGTTCAGTATTTTTCCGAAAAGCATTGAGAGTTTGGTTGTACTGTTTTTATCAGATTTAGTTTTTGTCTTGTAAATGCCTTAACATTTTACGTTAACCAAAGCTATTTTATAAAATTTGGAAGGCATGTGCTGAAATACTTACTACTGTATTATGCCTATGGAGTGGTACAGTAAATTCTATATCATCAGTCATGAAAGATTGTCTGGGAAGAGATCTCAGATTTCATGTTTGACAATTGATAAGTATATGTTTAAAAATGCAAGACAGCTTGCAAATAAGTTAATTGAATGTATGTTGAATACTTGCTGTTATGTGTCTAATCATGTGTAATGGAAGATGAAACAAAATAATGCAAACATAGCATCCAATTTACCGAAATAACATCTGTGTGTATCACCCGTGTTTTCTATTAATTTTTTTCTTTAATGATATAGAGGTAATTTTAACATTTGCAATGTGCTTAAAACTCACTCAAAGTACTGAGCTAAAAATCTTTACTCGTGAATCTAGCATAGCAACAGTGCTTGATAAATCAAACTAATCTGTGAAAAACTCACATCTTACTGGCAGTGTATCTCATGCAAGCACACTTGTACTGAATGGAACTTTTACTAGACCACCCAACTATAAACAGTACAGATATACTGTAGAGACTGATATGTCAGTAATTATATTCTATGTGTCCCCATAATTAATTAGCTGTTCAAAGCAAAACCTGAACCTTTTAAAGAAACTACATTGTTTATTAGTTATAAGGAATTAAAAATGGTGAAAGAGGCCTCATAATTGTAAATTATTTTAGAAAATATATAAATACAGATATTTGCAAATAAATGTATGCCATATTTTAAATGATCAAGATTGTCATTTTAGAAATAGCTGTCCATTAAGAGTGATCCTTATTCTTGAAGTTTGTCAATGGCAGTTTATCTGTTGGATAACAGAAAGTTAAACATGGAAGAAAAACTCAGCATACTAGAAGTGCATAATTGTGCTCCACATTCGCCTAGTAGTACACAACTGAGAAATCTTTGAAATGTTGTCATTGCAGTGAATTCAAGATGTTTATTTTGGGAAGATGGGGTTGACATTCAGCACTTAATTTGAATGCAGAGAGCCGCAGAAAACTATACTTGTTTATAGTGAAATCCTAAACAATCTGTGGGCTTAGAAAGGTATAAGTCTGGGCAGGATTGTGTTATAAGTAAAGTACACTTTTCTTAAGTACAGATATACTGTTTTTCAAATACAATTGAAAAGGATTTATGCTTTATTTTAAAATATTTTTCATTATTTAACATATCTGCAATAAGTAAAGTCTGCAGTCTTTAAAGAAAGAAAAAAAATGTGTATCCCTTGCAGAAAGAGAACCTATTTATGTCTGGCACAAATCTATTTGTGCATTGGTGAGTTTGGTTTTGTGACAGAATTCTGTCTTGGATTGTGAGCCCATTGTGCTGGATAAACAGTGACAAATGAAGAATCATTGTTAGTTAAATTTGTGACCACAATTTTCTTGTATTCCATGAAGGAGTGAGGGGAGTGTAAGAGATACTGAGGAAGATTTTTAAAGTAACATGTTTTTAAAAATCTAAATCATAGTTACAGTGTGAAAGATTCACATAGGTCATGAGCCAGCTCTAATTGCATATTATAAAATGTATTGCGTGTGACCAGTTATGCCTGGATGGGGATGTACACATTCAGATATTCTTCCTGTCGCAAAACAATGTATTTTAAATAAGCAGCATCAAGAATGGAATTTTCATTCTCATGTACATAAAATTTATGCTCTTGATCTAACCAGTGATATATACACATGACACATCTCAGCTGGACTGGGGTAATAATATGGTAAATAAAAAAGTCTATAATTCTTGAGGTTTTTTTGTAATTTATATTATTTTTATTTTATTTATGTTATTTTATAGTCAGTCTTTCTCACTGAGACTCAAGGCAGATTACACAGTGTGAGTCAGTACTGTCAGTATCAAAGACATTAAAATTCCTTAGAACATGTAAGGGGTATATACTTGCAAATTTGCAAAGGTTTAGAAAATCTGCAGAAATCCAATACAGAACTGAGGAAATTCCAAAACAGAGCATAAGCAATTCTACAACTGACATAGACAATAGATAAACTATTCAGTAGAGTCATGTTTATAGCAATAGTAGTGGAGTCTGTGGTCCATCAATATTTACAGTAATAACTCAAGTAATGTATGTATTGTCGAAGGCTTTCACGGCCGGAGAACGATGGTTGTTGTGGGTTTTCCGGGCTGTATTGCCGTGGTCTTGGCATTGTAGTTCCTGACGTTTCGCCAGCAGCTGTGGCTGGCATCTTCAGAGGTGTAGCACCAAAAGACAGAGATCTGTCTGACACTGAGAGATCTCTGTCTTTTGGTGCTACACCTCTGAAGATGCCAGCCACAGCTGCTGGGGAAACGTCAGGAACTACAATGCCAAGACCACGGCAATACAGCCCGGAAAACCCACAACAACCATCAAGTAATGTATCTTTTTTCTTTGATATAATTAATTTCAGGGTACATTTCTACTAAAAATTTAAAAGACTCAATCCAGCCAAAGTTAAACACTGATGAGTCCTGTTATTTTGATGGTACCGTCGTGCTTAGGTCTCTCCTACCGAAGCTGATTAGAGTAATAAGTATGTGACATTGTCTAAAAAAGGGCTGCTTTAGATTCCGCTCAGTTTGTATTTCTGGAGAATACTGAAAAAAATCAGTTTCACATCCCAGTCAAAAAGCAAAACTACATTTCCCTCATGATGGGCCATAATGGAATAACAGTCTAAAACAGGCTCTGGTGTAGACATGGGCATGAACCAAAAAAACCCAAAAAGCATTCCACAAACCACGAACTTCCATGACCTTTTCCTAGTTCACAAATTGGTTCATGGTTTGTAGCATTTCAAACGTCCTGCGTCAGCTGCTGAAACCCGTGCAGGGTGTTTGAAACTGACAGCCCCCTTCTCCTGTCACCCAGAAGCGGCAGGAGAAGACTGTCAGTTTCAAATCACCCCATGCTGGCTTCATCTGATCAGATGAAGCCAGCACGGGGTGTTTGAAAGTCACAACCTTCCTCTGTCACTTGCAACCGGCTAGGGAAGGCTTTCAGTTTCAAAACACCTCACAAAGGCTTCATCCAATTGGGTGAAGCTGGCGTGGGGCATTTGAAACAGACAGCCCCCTTCTCCTGCAACTTGCGGGCAGCAGGAGAAGGGGGCTGTCACTTTTACATGCCCCACGCCAGCTTCAGCTGATTGGCTGAACCCAGTGTGGAGTGTGTGAAAGTGACAGCCCCCTTCTCCTGCCGCTCGCAGGTGGCAGGAGAACGGGGCTGTCAGTTTCACGTGCCCTGTACCAGCTTCAGCTGATTAACTGAACCCAGCATGAGGCATGCAAAAATGACAGGCCTATTCTCCTGCCACCCACGCAGGCTTCAGCCGATTGGGTGAAGCTGGTGTGGTGTGTGTGAAAGTGACAGCCCATTCTCTTGCCGCCCGTGAGCAGCAGGAGAAGGGGGCTGTCACTTTCATGCACTCCACTCTGGGTTCAGCCGATCAGCTGAAGCCGGCGCGGGGTGTGTGAAAGTGACAGCCCCCTTCTCCCGCCACCTGCAAGCGGCAGGAAAAGGGGGCTGTCTGTTTCAAACACCCTGCGCCGGCTTCACCCACTTGGATGAAGCCTGCGCAGGCTGCAAGAGAACAGGGCAGACACCTTGGGATGGACTTTTTCAAGAGCGTTCAAAATTATTGATCATTTGGAGCTGAAGACAACTGCTATTTTTGAACGCTCTTGAAAAAGTCCATCCAAAACAGGAGAATAGCTAGCACCCTGTTGAGCGTTTTTTGGCGGCTGTGGATTTTCTTAGGAGTCTTCTGCATTGGAGTCCTCCCCTTAGCTGGATCTGCATCTGGAAAAGAATAAGAAAGACTTTTACACTATTAGAAGATTCTCTTGTAGACAACCCTAAGGAAAGACTTACCTGTTGACTACAAGTCTCCATTTTGATGGTATAAACACTTACAGTCTGGGAGTAGAGATGTGCTGCCTTACAACAGGATTTCAGAAGTGATATACTGATGATTATTGGATATGAACTATTTGTATTTATTCTTGTCTATTTATTGTTATTTATTATGATTGAGCACCCTGCACTTCTTATACATATGAAATATAACTTTCTAAAATTATAACATTGTTTCACGGTGCACTTTAAGAATGAAAGGTCAGTGGATTGTTGCCACAGTAGGTTTTTGACTGTCTCTTTTGGTCCTATACTCCACGATGCCCCTATTTTGCTTTCACCAAAGATCAAATTTATAGCTGGTATTATCTGATTTGCATGCACAATTAGATTAAATGTATACTGTTTGCAGCTGATAAGAATATTATGTATACAAGTTTAATATAGAAACGTACAGCTGCAAACCCATAAATTTCTGAAGAGACAGCCCGAAGGAGAAATCACAGATGGAGAAGCGGTGGAAGCAGGAGGGGGATAGTCCACTTATAGACAGAAAGGGACAGAATTGTAGAACACCCCTGACTTCACTGAATAGAAAATCATGGCCTGATGAATTCAGTTGCCAACTTCTCTCCAGTATGGCACCTATGCATTTGAGACCTGCTCCCAGAGGCTGTAAGAGACAAGCTGAGTTAATACAGCATGCATCTGTGTGATGCATGGTGGGAAGTGATTGCTGTTTGGAAGGCTGCCTGAGGCAAGATGCTCCAGGAGACAGGCTGGACCCAGTGACTGAGCAGGGAGGCAGGCACTGCACTGGTCATACACGGTCTTCCTGTTGAATCACCAACTGCACAGATGCTCAAGAAAGACCTGTGCAGTGATGGCACACCGCACAAATGCCATACTGGTCACAGCCATGCATGTGGGTCCCTGAATGTGACTGTGGTTCCACCTTTATGGGGGAGGGGGGCTCCATTTGCCAGGGAATCCCCCAGAGGTGCATTCTGTAAGAGGTGAGGAGGTGATTGGTTGCCACTGTAGTTGGGTGTTCTGTGTCGTGCCAGGACTTGTAGGTGGGACTTGTGGTGGGGCATTTGGCCTAGTCTGTCCTATTGGATATACCAGGTAACTTCCTGACAGTTTGGGGGGGGGTGTTATTGGGCTGGGGTGGCTTAGGGAGCTGACTAATTCCTGCCACCTTCCATATCTGCCCCTTTACCCACTGATGCACCAGCATTGCTCTGCAATGTTGCCATGTTAATATCTGGCCAGTGCAGGTACTACCCATCCACCTGTGTGCTTTCAGCCCCCTTTTCCCTTGGACTGGGCTGTCAAAATGTTAGATATACTTTATTGTCATCCTAAAAATATATTGCTTACTCTGTTACATGTGGAACCATTATAACTGTGTAAGTGCTTAAAATTGGGAAATCATTTAACACTTTTTAAAGATGTTCTAATATAATAAAGTATGGTAAAACTATTAAACTGATTTGGTAGATTTGGTCGAGTGCAATCTTAACAATGCTTTCCTAGGAGTAAGCCATACTGAATAGATGGGTAGGATTCTGAGTAGACTTGCTTAGGATTGCACTGCTGCTTTCACACTAATATATGAATAATAAATATTTTGTAGATTTCTTAGATGGTGCTAAACTGATACTAAATAAATGTATTCAAATTCTATTGATTAGGAGAAAAGCAAGATATAAATGTATATGGATGGCGGTTCAGCAAGGCCAGGCCTTTCCTATCCGCAAGCAATGACCTCTTGGCCTGATCCTGTCTCCCAGAGCCAGTTTGGTGTAGTGGTTAAGAGCATGGGAGAGCCGGGTTTGATTCCTCACTCCTCCACTTGAAGCCAGCTGGGTGACCTTGGGCTTGTCACAGTTCTCTGGAGCTCTCTCAGCCCACCTCACAGGGTGTTTTGTTGTGGGGATAATAATTACATACTTTGTAAACCGCTCTGAGTGGGCATTAAGTTGTCCTGAAGGGCGGTATATAAATCGAATATATGCTGCCCTCTCACTCACTGCTATGGCTGCCGGCTGCCTGTAGCAGCTGCCTGCAGCTCCATGCTGTGGCCATATTTGGCTTTTTGGCCAGTTCCTGGAGCCAAATAGCACATCCCTAGTTATCACATTCCACCAGATGCTTGGGCTGGATTTTTAAAAATTTGTTACCAACTTGGATTTTATCCAGTCATTTAGATATTGCTTTAGTTTGTGACATGTTCCAAGTAGCATGGCTGTTTGCAACTGTCCAGTTGTTATCCTGTCTATATATTGACCGAAGATTGTTACGAGTAATGTTCCAAGTAAAGTTACAAATAAAACAAACAGTAGTAGAAGAAAACAGTGTGCTGAATGATTACTTCAAGAGCAAGAAAGAGAAGATGCTGGCTGATGTTTACAGAGAAGGAATAATTAAAGTTAAGAGTACAAAAGATGAATATAGGAAAGAAATGTTGCAAAACCACATGGAGGCATTGCAAAGTAAACCACTGCATGGCCAATACATGAAGGATATTGAAGGGAAAGTTGACAAGCATAACAACTGGAAATGGCTAATTCAAGAGTTATTTTTTTTAAAGAGACAGAAAGATTTCTATTAGCTGCACAAGAACAGGCATTAAGAACGAACTGCATGGAAGTGAAAATGGAAAAGATCACAAATGAGAGCAGATGGTAGTGGTAGTGGTCTTGGTCTTGAAAATTAGTGCAGTACACCAAGACATCCAAGACATCTATATGGCTTCTGACATGAATAGAGCACCAAAAGGCCAGAAAACTTGCCTTACTCCCTCCTTCTTCCTTCAATCTGTTCTTTTCCCTCAGTTGTTTAAGATGACTTTACTGACTCTGAGAACCAACTTTAATCAGACCCACACCAGATAGCAATTTGAAGTGCAGAGGAAGGAAAGGATGAAGAACAGAACATTATTGATCGATGTTATAAGGGACCACAAAATCTTTATTTGTGTGACATCCCCTTGAAATTTAAATGACATAAAATACAAGAATAGATAGAATTATTGAAACCACTGAAAAGGGTTTAAAAGATCAATTGAAATTGTTCTTGTATGCAAGTGTATATTAGTCTGTTCAAAATGAATATGCTGATTATTTGGGATCCAAATAGAATTTTTTATAAAGTTCCATGTGAAGTGCTGAACATACTTAGGTGATTAGAAAAACATCAAAATTTATCTTTAAAGTGCTCCAGATCTTCAAAAAATGCTTAGAATATTTTCAGAATACTGACAGTGCAGTCCTAAGCAGTTACTCCAGTAACTCTGCTTAAGATTGCACTGTGAGTCAACTAATGACTTTTCAGTGAAGTTGTTCTTATATTACTTTTCATGTTTATATCACTAAATGATAGATCAAATTGTTTTTAGTAAACAGAATATCTAAAGGGTTATAGATCCCAACCAGATCCTTAATACAGTAGAGAAATTCGATCTCAGTATGTTGGAATTTATCATAAGAGAGGCCTCCTTAGAAATCAAAATATATATTTATATGTTGTGACCTTACATTGTTAAAAAAGTCTGGTTTTTTTAAGAGTTAGTACGTAGAGAACGTGTGGAACTGGTTAGAATTTAATGGGACAGTTTCCAGGCTCTTTCTTCCCGAAGGATAAGCAACACATGTTCTGTATACTGTCTAGTGAGGGACACTGTTCTATACCCTAGAGATCCTGCTAAAGCATTCTACAGACTGCAGGTTAGAATCTGATTATATGGCTCCAGCGTCTACTCTGATGTCACAATGTTTTATTTTGCTAGAGCATTACTGTTTCTAATAGATGGTGTTATGTGCCATCAAGTCGCCTCTGACCTATGGCATTCCTCCAAAATGTCCTATCATTAACAGACTTGCTCAGATCCTGCAAACTGGAGGATGTGGCTTCTTTTATTGAGTCAAGCCATCTCATGTTGGGTCTTCCTCTTTTCCTACTGCCTTCCACTTTTCCTAGCATTATTGACTTTTCCAGAGAATCTTGTCTTTTCATGATGTGACCAAACTATGATAGCCTCAGTTTTGTCATTTTAGCTTCTAGGAAGAATTCAGGCTTGATTTGATCTAGTACCCACTTATTTGTCTTTTGGGCTGTCCATGGTATCCGCAAAACTCTCCTCCAGCAGCACATATCAAATGAATCAATTTTCTTCCTGTCGGCTTTCTTCATTGTCCAATTTTCATATCCATACATAGTAATGGGGAATGCCATAGTTTGGATTTTCTTGATCTTGGTTCCCAGAGAGACATCTTTATCTTTGAGGATCTTTTCTAGAATCCCTAAGCCTAGCCTAAGGAGGGAAAGAGACTCCCTTGCCTCCCAGCTGTTCTGCTCTTAGTAGTGCTGGACCTCAATGGGAAAGAGGATGTTTTGGAATATAGTCCAAGGACAGGTGGATCATACATGGTATACTGAAGACTAACATAATGTAATTGTAGGTTCCCAAACTGGTTTGTAGAATTTTCTACCACAAAGGACATGACAAAATTTGACTTACGCTGTAGGCAATCTCTCAGCTATACTCACATGCCGTAAGGAATCTAGATCTTTAAACCAGAGATACATGTGCGTGTGAGTTCTGTAGTTCTCAAGAAGGATGTAGGTGCTAGGCTTACCCTAGGATGAGAACTGAAAATATGCGAGATTTAGATTCTTTTATGGCCATACATCAGCAACAGTAAATCAACAAGAGATCAGTAACTGTAAAGCAGCATAAGACAAATGAGCAATTTCATAGTATCAGTAGATATGAAGAATGCTTATTTTCATGTTCCAAGGTTTGTTTCAGCTCTGTTTCACTGGATGGCATTACCAGTAACTAATATTTGCAAACAAAATGCCGATTACATTATGACTGCTGAGCGAAAAGGAGAATCTAGTTTTGGTGGTCATCCATACTCTGTTGACAGAAAACTATATAACATCAGCAATAGTAAATTGATTCACTTAATATGACTGCTCGATCAATCAGAA